>NW_028093120.1:6321388-7600828 GCF_014824575.4 Sturnira hondurensis
ACTGTTGGTGGGATTTCAGACTGGTACAACCATTATGGAAAGCAGTATGGAATTTTCTAAGAAAACTAAAAATGGACGTGCCTTTTGACCCAGCAATTCCACTCTTAGGCATATATCCTAAGAACCCTGAAACACCAATCCAAAAGAACCTATGCACCCCGATGTTCATAGCAGCACAATTTACAATAGCCAAGAGTTGGAAACAACCTAAATGCCCATCAGTCGATGACTGGATCAAAAAACTATGGTACAATTACACAGTGGAATTCTATGCTGCAGAAAGGAAGAAGGAGCTCCTACCCTTTGCAACATCATGGATGGAACTGAAAAGCTTTATGCTGAGCGAAATAAGCCAGGCAGTGAAAGACAAATACCATATGATATCACCTTTAACAGGAATGTAAACAACAAAACAAACAAGCAAGCAAAATGTAACCAAAGACACTGAAATACAGAACGTGCTGTATTTCAAAGGGTCCAGAGGGTAGAGGGGAGAGAAGCACAGAGTAAAAGGGGATGGACTCACATGGATAAGTGTGAAGGACACATGGACAATAACTAAGACGGGGGGCAGGGATGGGAGGGGATTTGGAGCACTGGGCGGGGGGCAGGGCTGGGAATACAAGAAAGAAAACTGTACTTGAACAAAAGTTAAATTTTAAAAAAAATTCCAAAAAAAGAAAAAAGAAAATCGAAGTAACAGCTAAATTCCAGGATCTGGACTTATATAAACCGCAGACACCTGGAGCAGCAGAGCCTAACGGTGATCACAGATGCTGGAATCAGGCAGAGCTCCCTGTTAATCAGGCCTCCATTATTTATCCTTTGTCAGACACCCAGCAAGTTTCTTCACTACTTTATATTTTGGCTGAAATAAGGGATAATAGTTGTACCTATTTAAAAAGATTATGTGAGAATTTTAAAAGACACTATCTATGGAGTTATTAATTATTATTGCTAGCCTGTCTCTGAGTTCTCTTTCTTCCTGATTCATTTCAGCTGAGAGTGAATAGTTTTGCAGCAATAAGTAGCTTCAATAATCCAGCTGGTGGCAAGAGAACATCTTGCCATCTCCCTGGGGCCTGGTGCAGACATCTGTATTGGTGCTAGAGAACACATTACAAGGGACAGCACTGTTTTTCTCCAAAACAACATCTCAAATGAGAATGATATTTGGCTCTTTCTTTAAGCTTAGATCAATGTGAACATAACTTCCAAGCTGATGACTATAAAAGCAAGGTGTTAGATTCTTACTGACTTCTAGGAAAGGTATTTTTCTTCAGCATGCAAGGCCTCTTTGCATAACACAATTCTTACCTATGCCCCGTTCCAAAGGAGCAAATTTTCAAACACAGACAACTGTGTTCCCTGTGCATACAGAGAAAGGAAACTGGGATTCTCTGTAAGGGCTTCGTGAGAAGCCAGAGGTCATGGTCGTGGGGCAGGCAGACAGCAGGGACCAGAAAAAAAGGCAGCATCAGGAACAGTGGTGGAGCTGGCAAGAGCTCGAGCTGGTACAAGGTCCCCAGGCAGCCGTGAGGAAGGAAAAACGACATTTCTAAAGTATCTGCACCAAGGCGAGAGGGGTGAAGGGCTGGCAGAAATGGGACAGAAAGTCAAGACCTGAACACTCAGATACTTGTGCAGGGGTGGGCAGCTTTCTTTGAGCCTGTGGATAGTTCCTATCTCAAGTATGATCTTAGATGCCTCTCAGACTCAGAAAAGTCCCAGGGTGGCAAGGCTTCCAGAAGTCTGTGTAGGCTGCTTCTAAAACCAGGAAAAAAATGTAGCAGGCTTGCCAAGAGATGAGCTGCCCCAGTCTGAAAGCAAGGGAGAAAAATTCTTTATTCTTTTTCTCTCCCACAGCTAAACACAAGTACACCCAAGGCCATGGAGACCTGTTCTGCAGGACGCCGTGACCTTTCCTGTTGAAGCCTGGGTCAGCAAATGCAGCAGAATCTGCCACTGCAGCTACATATCCAGCTTGAAAAAACAGTTCACATTCAGGTTTCTAGAATAATGCCGTGTTGCCACTGGTGTGTTTTTTAGAGTTTCTCTTTATTTTAGGTTTGATTAGTGCAAACATTTAGACATGAGACAGATACAAATTTTTGAAAAATGAAATTTAAAGGACAGTTCTTCCTTTGGTTAATAATTCACTGTCTTCTTCGATGACTTGTCCACAAACGTAAGTTTAATTCCTCTCCCTTATCCCCTTTTCATGTCAAAGTCAAAAACTAAAGATAGCCAAAGCATTCTGGAAGATATAGTGTATTTAGTTTAATGTACTGACTTTATCATATGCTAACTTTGGTGATAAAGCAGTTTCATTTATGTCAAAATAAAATTTAATAAGTCAATGCCTAAATTAAAATTTGACCAAAAAGATCAATACCATTAAAAATAACTAAGGGCCTACCTGGTATGGCTCAGTGGATTGAGTGCCAGCCAGCAAACCAAACCGTCGCTGGTTCGATTCCCAGTTAGGGCACATGCCTGGGTTGTAAGCAAGGTCCCCAGTAGGGGGTGTGTGAGAGGTAACCACACACAGAGGTATTGATGGTTCTCTCCCACTCTTTCTCCTTCCCTTCTCTTCTCTAAAAATAAATAAATAAAATCTTTAAACATAATCAAGGCGATCATTCTATTTGTTTTAAATGGTCAGACAAGATAAAGAAGGGAGAGGATCCCAAAGACTAAAAACAGGCCATCTGTGTTGATACAAATATAATCCTTCCTTTGGAAATTGTTCTAAAGATGAAGTCAGATACAGTGGTCTTATGTCATTTCCAAAGGGAAACTTAAGGAACTATTTTTCACATGTTGATGCAGCCAGATGGTTGCAGACACTGAGCTATAATGAAATGCTCCTGCTGCTAGCAGGCATCTCTTCCTCACTGTACGAGGCGTTACCCAGGCACACTGGTGGACATGCTGTGATTTCTGCATGGGTTACTTACATGCAGCAACTGGGACACTGGAGAAAAGATTCATAGGATGGAAACTAGAAATATTAGAACGTGGAAAAACACCGCTAAAATAGCTGTACGTGCTAAAATAATTTCTTGTGTAGCCAGTTAGTTTTTGCAAAATTATACATCTTTCCTTAGCTGTCCAACATCAACATTCAGATTCAACAAGGGCTGCCCAAGACCTGCACAGGCCCAGAACTATACCAGACATTCCTTCATATTTGGCTACATGCAATTCCCTCCCCAAATGTTTAGAGTGGGCTTTATTCTCATCATAACCCAACTGAGGGTGGGGTTCTAGATCTCTCACTTTTGAATCTTGCAACCTTGTACTTGCCAATAGACTGGTCTTGGACAATGATTGGTTTTGTTTTGCTTTATTTTGTTTTCCTTATTCCTTTTTACTGTAAAAGCCCAGGCAGACATAAGCAATGGTTTTCAACCTGGGACAATTTTACCCCACCAGTAACACTGGCAATGTCTGGAGACATTTTTTATTGTAGAAACAAGGAGGGTGCTCTTGGCATCTAGGGGGTGAGGCCAAGGATGCTGCTAAACAGACTAGAATGTGCTGGAAAAAACCCCGCAACAAAGAATTTTCCAACCCAAAATGTTTACAGTGCTGAGATTGAGAAACCCTGAACGTGAAGAAATGACGTGGCTAAATCATAAAAAAGTGAGCCTTAAATTGGCAGTAGCTCTTAATAAAAACAACAGAAGCATTTTTAAATGGCACATCGCTCCCAATTCATCTATTCTTTTCACAGTCCAAATGTATTTGAGGTGGGGAGGAGAGCAGCGAACACAGAGTTCCAGTTATTTTAAATTTATTAAAAAGTGCTTGCATGCCAAATACTGTCCACCAGGACATAAAAATAAATAATACATGGTGGCTGTCCCTAGGAAGTTCAGATTCGAATAAAGGGAAGTTGACTAAAAACCCAATCATTTTTATGCATTGTGTAAGTGCTGCGATAGCGAAGTGCTCACACGTAAGGTCAAGAAACCCTGTCTGGGGCAGCGGAGAAGGCTTTCAGTGATGAAAAGCAAAAAAAAAAATTATGTTTATGAATTTGAGTACAACTTGAGATTTATTGTATCCTGGTAGAAACTCGGCCTATTGGATTTTTAATGTGCTCAGTCATTTTGTACCTTCTAACATGCTTTTAAAATCCCAGCAATCATTTCAAATTCATTCATATGGGCTTATGCTTTTATCAAGCATGGACACACTAAAAAATGTTTTCTACTGTGTTCGGGTTATACGTCTGAGTGAACAGCCTTCTTCTGTGGAAACGGGCCATCCTTATGCCCCCACAGCATGCAAGTCCTTAGAATTCCGACAATGCATTCACCACAGTCCTTTTAGTGAGAACTTCAGAAGAGTTGTGGTCCGCTTATTCAAACCTCTTTATTTCCTTAGCAATTTTTACATTTAGATCATTTTTATAACCGTTATTGTCTAAGTAGCAACACCCAGAAAATAAATCAGCATCTCTTCATTGTTATTTGAGAATAGATTAAGGGTGGGGCAAGTGAGACACGGAATTTAGTCTTGGATCATTATTTATTGATTATTATATTATTTTCCACATGAATACTGTAAACCTAGTTCTGCCCCACCCTGTGGCTATGAAGACCACTCAGGGAAAGAGGTATGAAGAAAGGAATATAAGAAATTTGCTCTTTGCAATCCTATCGCCTCCATCCACTCAGTCACAGGTCATGTTGATTCTGCTTAGTGCCTTTTGCATCTGTCACGTCTCCTCAACTTCACAGCCACTACCCCAAATGCACCAGTACCCTCCTTTTGTGTTTTTGCCATACTTTTGTTGACTGTCTGCCAACACTCTCTCTGCTACCGAATGAAGGAAGGGTCTACACGGAGAAGTGATCTGTTATAAATGCAAGGCTAGTCACCTCACTCCTCTACTTAAAGCACTGTCATGGCTATGTAGGCCTTTTATGGGGAATTCACTCCTTAAAAACCTAAGCAGGTCAATAACTTTGCAAGAAATAAAAGAAAAAAAAAGAATCAACTTTGCCCTGGCTGGTGTACCTCAGTGGACTGAGCGGGCCTGTGAACCAGAGTATCATGGTTCGATTCCCAGTCAGGGCACATGCCTGGGTTGCAGGGCCAGTTCCCAGCAAGGGGCTCATGAGAGGCAACCATACATTGATGTTTCTCTTCTTCTCTCCCCTTCCCCTCTAAAGATAAATAAATAAAATCTTAAAAAAGAAGAAATCAAAAACTTATTAAAATAACTAATATGAGATAGATCATTTATATTTTTACTAAGCTCCTCCATTTCATTTGCTTATTCAAATTCTTTTGCATGTATTTCAAAGTACTCTTAATAATCTGATTGAATCAATTTTTTCTTAGTATTTCAGTTTTTGTCTTTATGCCTTTTTTTCTCAGTTAGATTAACTAGTGTCATATTGACCTTACTGTGTGTACCTTTAAAGAACATCGTATGTGTAATGGTGATCCTACTGTTTTTCACTTATTTAACTCAGTAGTTTTTAAGGTGCTGTTATTACTACCTTTCTTCTTACTTCTTGTATTCATTTTGTTGCTCTTTTCTTGTTTCTTCAGTTGAATACTGAATCACTAAGAATTATGTAAATAGTCCATTTCAAAAGCTATGAATTTTCTTGTGGTCCCAGATTTAATCATATTTAGGAGATTTTTATGCATAGTACATGAATTATTAGGGTCTCAGATGTTTTGAAACTTTGTTTTTTTATTTTTGATAACAGATATTTAGGATAGTTCTTTAATTGAATTGATGAATTTTTTTGTTTTTATACTTTTCTCTGGAATTATTTTCTAATTTTATTGCATTTAGGTTAGGTAATTTATAGTTTGGTGCATTTTTAGGGGTTTTTTTTGGTAACTTGATTTTGGTCACTTTTTCTGGAATATTTCAGACAATTAACCACCAATCTGATGAAAAGGGAAGTCTATACTGTTAAAAGATTTTTAAGTCACATTGATGAAGAGAAGAGCTACACTAATTGTAAGGTTTTGATTGATGTCTTAGAGGATTATTCAAGGTTTAAATTTATGAGTGAAACAATTTCATATGCGAGCAAGTTCTAATATGTAACCATGGGAGTGCTTAGTGATAGACAAGATGATGAGCAGGTACTATGGTCAGATGTGTGAACCTCAAATGGCACCATGAACTATGCTGTGAAAACATCAAGGAATTAGGATGCTGGCTACACCTCTGAGCTCCTTTTATATAAAATGTAAGAGAATAAGCAGTGCTCACGAAAGAGACTTTCAGAGGAAGTTGCTATGATTTAGGTCAAACAGGTTTAGGGAAAGTTATTTAAAAATAATGAGTATAGCCCTGGCTGGTGTAGCTCAGTGGATTGAGCGCGGGCCTGCGAACCACACGATCGTGGTTCGATTCCCAGTCAGGGCACATACCTGGATTGCAGGCCAGTTCCCAGCAGGGGCCAGTTCCCAGCAGGGGATGCATGAGAAGCAACCACACATTGATGTTTCTCTCCCTCCCTCCTTCCCTTCCCCTCTAAAGATAAATAAATAAAAATATTTTAAAAAAATAAAATAAAAATAAAAAATAAAAATGAGTATAGACCTGGCTGGTGTAGCTCAGTGGATTGAGCACGGGCCTATGAAGCAAAGGGTCACTGGTTCGACTCCTAGTCAGGGCACATGCCTGGGTTGCAGACCAGGTCCCCAACTGGGGACACATGAGGAGCAACCACGAATTGATGTTTCCTTCCTTCCCTTTCTCCTTCCCTTCCCCTCTCTCTAAAAAAATAAATAAATAAAATATTTTTTAAAATTAAAAGAAATAATGAGTATATAATTGGGATTGACCCTATATTTCTGTTTATCCAGGACAAATCCAGTCCAAAGTGTCTTAGTTTGGAAGAAAAATATGGTCATCCTAGAAAAATGGGATACTGTTTTAAAAATCCATATAAAATCATAAAGGATTCAATATAAACATTGGGGAAAGTAGAAAAATGAAAGTCAAGACCAAGGAATAGAAGCCACAGAATGGTTTGGGAATAAGAACTTTCATTTGTCTCAAACTTTAAAGAGAAAATTAAAGCCAACAAATGCTAACTCTTTAAATGTTCTCCCATTAGACTCACACAGTTATGGAATCCCACCCATATTTCTTCTTTTACTTTTTTTAAATTTTATTTATTTATCTTTAGAGGGGAAGAGAAGGAGAGAGGAAATGAGGGAGAGAAATATCAACATATGGTTGCCTGTTTTGCGTCCCCTGCTGGGAACTGGCCTGCAACCCAGGCATGTGCCCTGACTGGGAATCGAACTACAATACTCTGGTTCACAGGCCCACACTCAATCCACTGAGCTACACCAGCCAAGGCTCTTTTTTTCCTTTTTCATTAAATAAAAGGGCATTGCCTTTCTGAGGATAACTCTCCATCTGTATTCCTGCACATCCTCTTATTTCCATAGGTAATTTACTTTCTGCTATACCTATCTCTCTTCTTTCTTCAACTTGTGTATCATCAGCATTTAAATATGCTTAAATTTTTTCTATATCAAGAATAATAACTAATCTCCAAAATAATAATCTTTCAGCTACTATATTGTGGTTTTATAACAATTACCATATTATCATGTCTTAACTTTCCATTCATTCATCAACCCTCTGTGATCTGGCCTCAGCTTTTTCAGCTCTATTGAAACTATAATTGTAAAGATTACCAATAGTTTTCCCTTTTGCAAAATCTAAAGTCACTTGAAAATTCAGATTTTATATGACCATATACTGAAAGTGATGACTACTTCTTCTCATGTTGAAATCATCTCATTTTCCATAACTCATTCAAACTCCTCATTAAAGTTTCTTTTTCAGCTTTTTTTTCATTGTCCACCCTTTCAATATTGGCATTCAGCAGGGTTCTGCCCAGGTAACTTTTGCTTCCTCACTCTCCTTGGTTATTCTTATTCATGTCCATTGTTTTAACTATCATAGATAAACTGATGACCATAAAGTTTCCATCTCCCACCTAATCCTGCTCTTCCCTCCTGAAGATCGATACAGACAGCAGCTAACTGAACATCATCTTTCATTTGACTTTCCCCAAAATACTTCAAATCAGCACAATTACAGTTTACAACTGAAATCATCATCTTTCCCTCCAACATGCTGTTCCCCATGTTCTTCATCTAGCTAAATGGCACTGCTGTCTACTCCGTTACTAAACTGGAAAGATTGAACTTATTCTGACTACTTCTCCTGCCTACCCCCAATTCACATTCATTCAATTCACATTTCAAAATGCATCTACTTATATCTACTGAAACTACTTCACCAACAACCCATTTTTAATATTACACTAAGTGGCCTCTCTAAATGTGAATATGATTCAACTTTCCTCTTCCTTAAAAGAGTTCAATGTCACCTCATTGACCTGAAAAAAACTTCAAATTCTAGCTTCTTGGAATGTCTCAATTTGATGGGGTATGACCTTGATGGTTTTAATTTTTTCCATTCACTGCTGGTATTCCTTATTGACTCTCATGCTGTAGGTTTCTTCATGACATTTTGGGCAGATCCTTTAACATTCAGGTCACTGTTGTCTATTAAAAGTCCATTAAGTTTCAATCTCCAGTCTTCTAGTAGGGATTAATCTAACTTCCTCTTCTGTTTCTTTCATTGCCACACACACAGTCAGGTAGGTGGAGGAGGTGGGCAAGGGCCTCTTCCTTGCCTTCTCAGCTTGTGTCAGATTGGAAGAAGCATGATCTGCCCCTGTGACTCTTCCTTCTCTTCTTTTAAAGTTCTCACTCCCCACCTATGCCAAAGCAGGATAAGGACTACCATGGACTAAAGTCTCTTCCTGCCTTCTCTGGTATCTCCCCTTTAAGTCTTAATTGGTGTCTTCTTCAGTAATTTGAATCCCATCTTGACATCTGCTTCTCACAGGAACTAAATGAACACAAGTGGAGCCCAGAGGGACCCAAGAAAAAGCCAGTAAGATGGCAATTTGGGACAGACCTACTCATTGTCCAGTGACCAATGAGGTATATGATGAGTAGTACATGGCACAAGGGTAGTCCATGGCATATGGTGGGATCTCAAATACAAAAGGTTTCATATGTAGTGATCTGGAGAGATTCCCCAGTAGAGGGGAACATCATTGCAGGTAGAGTGATTTTAGCTTTTGAATGACATGGAGGTGCAATGCCTGTAAGACAGCAGGGCTCCAGTGACTGCTAAGTTATATTAATGCCCTGCAGAGAGATAATAAAAACTGAGGGGTTTTATCAGGCATTTAAAGGCTAAGTGTGAGAACCAGAGGGCTTCTTGAGTAGCTTTTCTCCCGCAGTGAAAAAGCTGACACAGCTGAGTAGCTGAATGGACATCTGAAGGTTAAAGTCAGAGCTACTAAGGTGTTTAAATGTTCAGAAAGTTTGGAAAGGGTTGAGANGTGCAATGCCTGTAAGACAGCAGGGCTCCAGTGACTGCTAAGTTATATTAATGCCCTGCAGAGAGATAATAAAAAACTGAGGGGTTTTATCAGGCATTTAAAGGCTAAGTGTGAGAACCAGAGGGCTTCTTGAGTAGCTTTTCTCCCGAAGTGAAAAAGCTGACACAGCTGAGTAGCTGAATGGACATCTGAAGGTTAAAGTCAGAGCTACTAAGGTGTTTAAATGTTCAGAAAGTTTGGAAAGGGTTGAGAAAATTTGGGTCTCTCTGAAAAATGCAACAAGAGGCTCTGGATGGATATCCTGAGAACGTTGGTTCTGCACACACCCCCTAACCCCCTTGACAATCCCCAGAGCATGCAGCAGTCACCTCTCCGTGCAGACCGGTAACCTGCTGAAAGATACGCTGGATCCAATAAGAGAAGGGAGACACGCTACACTGGGAGGAGCTGTAAAAGCTTAACTAGCCTGTACCACTATTGGATTTTGAGGGTGTTGAATCAAGGGCGGTAGAATGTAAAAGTGAGTAAGCAAAAATGTATTGACTTGGGGGAACTTTCTAAAGACACTGAATTTATCACCGTGGCAAGAACCCTGGGGAATTGGGTAAATTCACTACTAGAGTGGATACAAAAAGCCTGGGAAAAATAGTGGGCCAGTTTGAGTAATGTGCAGATCCTTGAGATACTCTGGAAGTAAAGGAAGACAGTAAAGGAAGGAGGCTAAGGGAGTGTGGGCATGCCTGCATGGATATATTATGGGAGGCCAGATGATTCAGCAGAGACTTCTGTTTTTCAAGAAGGTCCAGAGGACACACCATTCACCAAGGCCATCAGTAATGCACTGATGACAGCAGCAGCAGAATCACTGAGGTTACTGGTGGCTCTCTTCTGCATGGCAGGGCTGGGAGTGGGAGAGGCAGCCTTGCAGGTGGCAGGACTTGGCTTGTTGACGCCCATAGGGATGATGGAGCCTTGAAGTCTTAGAGCTCAGATGGTGGGAGAAGACCATCATTATAACAGGCAGGGACAGAGGCAGCCAAGAGAACTTGACCTTCAGCAAGATTTGGACATGGCTAATTGAGAATATTGCTCTTACAAGCAAAATAGTTGGCAGCCCCAAAAAGGAAGAATGGAGGAGTAGGGAGCTGAGGACAGCGACTCCACTTCAAAGCCGTTGATTCCTTGCTCAGTTCCCAGACCTGCGTCGTATTTCAGACGTGGAACTGATTGACATATCTCATCCTGGAAGGGATGATGTCACAACTCAATACCTAAAAATGCAGAGGTCATTTTTCTTTTTATACCTTTCAAAAAATTTGTATTAATAGACTTTATTTTGAGAGAAATTTTAGGTATACAGAAAAACTGAGCAGAAAGTACAGAGTCCCATATACCCCTTCTTCCTCACACATACACAATTCTCTATTACTAAAAACTTGCTTTGGTACATTTGTTATAATTAACAAACCAATATTGATACATTATTATTCATTAAATCCCATAGTTTACATTAGGGTTCACTCTTTCTGTTGCCAAGCTATGTAGGTTTCAATAAATTCATAATGTCATGTATCCACCATTACTGTAGCATACAGGATGGTTCTATTGCCCTAAAAATCTCCTGTGCTTCACCTGTTCTTCCTCACTCTCCCCTCCTGAACACCTGGTAACCACTGAAAATTTTATGGTCTCTTCTATAGTTTTGCCTTTTTAAGAATATCATATAGTTGTATTCATACAATATTTAGCCTTGTCAGACTATCTTTTTCTACTTAGCAATAGGCATGTGAGTTTCTTCCATGTCTTTCTGTGACTTAATAGCTCAATTATTTTTGCAGCTGAATAATATTTCTTTTTTAATTGAACTTATCAGGGTTACATTGGATAATAAAATTATATAGGTTTCAAGTGTACAATTTGTAATACACCATCTGTATGTTGCATTGTATGTGCCCCACCCAAAGTCACCTTCTGTCACCATTTATCCCATCCACCCTCTTCTGCCTGGCCCCACACCTCTTCTCCTCTGGTATTCACCACACTGTTGTCTGTGTCTATGAGGGGTTTGTGCGTGTGTGTGATCCCTTTGCCTATCTCACCCAGTCCATAGTCCCCTCCCCTTTGACAGCTGTCAATCTGTTCTCTGCAGCCATTAATCTGTTTCATTGTTTGTTTATTTTTGTTCATTAGATTATATATATAGGTATAATCATATGCTGTTTGTCTTTTCTTTGACTGGCTTATTTCACTTAACATAATACCTCTATGCATATCCATGCTCTCAAAAAAAGATAAAACTTATACTTCTTTTTATGGCTTTTATGGAGTAGTATTTCACTGTGTAAATGTACCACACCTTTTTTTATTCCCTTATATAATGCTGGGCACTTGGGCTGCTTCCAAATCTTGGCCATTATAAATAATGTTGCAATGAACAAAGGGGTGCATATATTCTTTTTAATTAGTGCTTTGGGTTTCTTCAGACATATTTCCACAATTGGGTTTCTTCAGACATATTTCCCAATGGAATCACTGGGTCATATGGAAGTCCCATTTTTTATTTTTTGAGGAAACTCCATACTGTTTTCCACAGTGGCTGCACCAGTCTGCATTTTCACGAACAGTGCACAAGGGTCCCCTTTTCTCCACATCCTCGCCAGCACTTTTGTTGAGTTATTGACAATAGCCATTCTGCAAGGTGTGAGGCATATCTCATTGTGTTTATAATTTGTATTCTCTGATGATTAATGTTGAGCATCTTTCTATATGTCTATTAGCCATCTGTATGTCCTCTTTGGAGAAGTGTGTATTCAAGTCCTTTGTTCATTAAAAAAAATTTTTTAATTAGATTGGTTTTTTGGTGTTAAGTTTTGTAAGTTCTTTATAAATTTTGTATATTAACCCCTTATCAATGTACTATTGGTAAATATGTTCTCCCATTCAGTGGATTGTCTTTTCCTTTTGTTGATGATTTCCTTTGCTGTGCAAAACTTTTTAGTTTAACATAGTCCCATTTTTTCATTTTTTCTTTTGTTTTCCTTGCCTGAAGAGATATATCAGAAAAAAATATTGCTCTGAGAAATGTCTGAGATTTTACTGCCTATGTTTTCTCCTAGGACTCTTATTGTTTTGAGTTTTATACTTATGTCTTTAATGCATTTTGATTTTATTCTTGTGTGTGGTATAAGGAGGTTGTCTAGTATTTTTTATATATATTTGTTCAATTTTCCTAACACTATTTATTGGGTAGTCTCTCTTTACTTCATTGTATGTTTTTGCCTTTTTGCCTCCTTTGTCAAATATTAATTGACCATAAAGGTGTGGGTTTATTATTGGGCTCTCTATCTTGTTCCATTGATTCACATGCCTGTTTTCATGTCTCTAACATGCTGTTTTGATTACTGTAGTCTTGTAGTATAGTTTGATATCAAGCATTTTGATACCTTCAACTTTGTTCTTCTTTCTCAGAATTGCTGAGGCTATTCAGAGTATTGGGTGGTTCCATATAAGTTTTCGGGATATTTGTTCTAGTTCTGCAAAATATGGAATTGTCTGTCTAAAAAGTATCCAGCATGCAATATGAAAAATAGAGACATTGTTGAAGAAGAAACAAGATACAAGAAACATTGTATGTTGGACAATGACTCTTCAGCCCCCTTCAAGGGACACCTTGGGACCTCACACAGTTCTGCCAATCTCCATCAGCTGCTCCATCGTATTTTTCTGCATCTCATTGGTGGTCTGAAATCTCTTCCCTTACAAAGGTGATTTTAGTTTGGGAAAAGCCAGAAGTTGCAGGGCACCAACTCTGATTAGTAGAGGGGCTGAGTCACCTGGGTGATTTGATGTTTTGCCAAAAAACTTTCCACCAGAGGTGATACACAAGCAGGCGAGTTGATGAAGCTGCCAATCATCAGTTGCCCATAGTTGTGGCCTTCTGAATCATCCAGATAGTTTCCGCAAGGAATGTACAAACAACACAAAATTGGATGCATATTCATTTCTCTATTTGCTCAGTCACTTTGAATGTGAGGGCCACACAGTATACATGCTCACTCAAAGGCATCTACCACCCCACCAACCAGTATAGTGAAGTCTTCATTGTTTACACATGTGCATTCTAGTCCACTTTCTCTGGCTGCCTGGTTACATCGATGTTGCACAAACTGTTCTCGTTATAGTAACAATGGTTGGATCTTTCCAGATAGATCTCAGTATGTCATGATATTTTGATATAAATTGATTTAAACCTATAGACTGCTTTGGATGTTTTGATAATGTTAATTCTTCCTGTCCATGAGCATGGTATATACTTCCACTTATTTGTATCTTTCTCAGTTTTTTTCTTCAGTATCTTATAATTTTATGAGTGAAGGTTTTTACATCCTTGGTTAAATTTATTCCTAGCTACCTTACTTTATGTTTTGCAGTTGTAAATAGGGTTGTGTTCTCTGTTTCCCTTTTTGATAGTTCCCTTTTTATATACATTATTAGTATATAAAATGCCACTAATTTCTGAATATTAATTTTTGTATCCTGCTATTTTACTGAATTTGTTTACCAGTTCTAATAATTTTTGGTGGAATCTTTAGGGTTCTTTATGTTGAGTATCATGTCATCTACAAATAATGACAGTTTTACTTTCTGCTTTCTAATGTAGGTGCCTTTTATTTCTTCTTCTTGTCTAATTGCTGTGTCTAAGTCTTCCAGTCCTATGTTGAATAAGAGTAGTGAAAGCGGATATCCCTGTCTTGTTTCCAATCTTAAGGGAAGTGCTATAGTTTTTACCCATTGAGTATGGTGTTGGCTGTGGGTCTCTCATATATGGCCTTTATTATGTTGAGGTATGTTCCCTGTATTCCCACTCTGATGAGAGTTTATATCATAAATGGGTGCTAGGTTTTATCAATTGCTCTTCTTGTATTATTGATATGATCATGTAATTTTTTAAATCTTTTATTTTGTTTATATGATGTATTATATTTATTGATTTGCAAATATTGCTCAGTCATTTTCTCGGTAGGGGGCTGGCCCTTGCATGTGCTAACCTTGCATGCTTGGGCTAAATCCCACTTGATAATGGTGTATGATCTTTTTACTGTATTGCTGGGTCCAGTTTGCTCGTATTTTTTGAGGATTTTTGCATGTATGTTCATCAAGGGTATTGGCCTATAATTTTCTATCTTCGTAGTATAGTGTCTATGTCTGGTTTTGGAATTAGGATAGTGTTAGCCTCATAAAATGAGCTTGGGAGTCTTTTCTCCTCTTGAAATTTTTGCAGTATTTTGTGAAGGATAGGTGTTCATTCTTTCAATGTTTGGTAAAATTTGTCTATGAAGCCATCTGGCCCAGGACTTTTGTTTGTTGGGAATTTTTGATTACTGCTTCAATTTTATTAGTTTTAATTGGTCTATTCAGATTTTCTGGTTCTTCTTATTCATTTTGAAAGATCAGATGCTTCTAGAAATGTATCTATTTCATCCAGGTTGTCCAGTTTTTTGGCATATAGTTGTTCATAATATATTCTTACAATCTTTTGCATTTCTGCATTGTTGGCTGTTACCTCTCCTCTTTCATACTGATTTTATTTGTTTGTGTCCTCTCTCTATTTTTCTTGATGAGTCTGGTAAAGGTTTGTCAATCTTGTTTATCTTTTCAAAGAGCCAGCTTTTGGTCTCATTGACCTTTTCTATTTTTTGTTTCTGTATCATTAATTTCCACTCTAATCTTTATTATTTCCTTCTATTTAGTTTGGGCTTTGTTTGTTGTACTTTTTCTAGTGTTTTAGGCATAAGATTAGATTGTTTGAGGGTGGTTTTTTGTTTTGTTTTTACTTCTTGAGGTAGGCTTGCATGTATTACATCTTCAAGGAATTTGTTAGTCTGTCCACTATAGACAGAGGGAGCCTAGAAATACACTGCAGAGTTCCACAGACTCAGTTGAGTAGCAGACCTCATCACCCTGATCCATCCCAAAAATAACACTGGGCTGATCAGGCAGGACAAGAAAGGGGGACTAGTATAGTGGAGACACATGCACTTTGCAGGGTGGCAGATAAACCTGGTGAAGACTGATTCATGCTTCTCAGAGTCTTGTGGTCTGGGGTATGCTGGGATATGCTTTCCAAAGTACAAGACAAATTACATCTTGCCTCTCTTACCACAAAGAGGGCAGCCCAGTGTTCAACAGGCCATTTGGGATCTAGAGGCAACACATCCCATCTGTAGGAGTGCTGATTTTTCCCAGGTCCCAGATGACATAGAAGACTACCAGCCTTGAAAGTGGCTTAGAGCTTAGGTCCAGGCTACAGTGCAAACAGCTCTGCCCATAGGCAATGCAGTCTAGTGGACTCTGTGGGCTGTGCAGTCCAGCCATTGGTAGGAAAAGACTCATTTTGGAGCTTGTGGTAAACCCAGTGAAAGAAACACATATCAGACCTTGGTATTCTGGAGCAAGGCTATGGCTTCTACAGAAGAGACTTCATTATACAGCTTTTGAGGAACAGCTCCTGATATGGAACACTTAACCATGGGACACCAAATGACCATGCCACCTAAATTGTCCCTGATGAGTTGGGACTATCAGAGCCACCAAGTAATAAAGTTAGGTCGCACTTGTGTGAGGCTGTGCCAGTCTATGACTGATAAGAGTGCAGCTGAACTGCAGGTCCATCCTGAGAGAAACGAGACCCTTTCCACAGGCAGCCGTGGCCGGCTCCCTGCCCACTGGCCTGGCTGGAACCTTCCTCGGGGCTGCACTGCAGTTTGCTGCAGGATAGATGAGTCTCTTCCCACCCAACAGTCCTTTACCCCTTTCTCTCACAGGTGCCTGTCTCTGCTCACCTTCCCATTTACCTTTACAGGCATTTTCCCCTCCCATTACCTTTACAGGCGTTTTCTCCAATGAATCTCTTGAGCAACTAATCCCATCTTATGTCAGCTTTTGAGAGGGTTTAAACCGACACAAAGGAGCCTTTCAGTGTTAGTCTGGGAGGGAAAAAAAGGCCAGAAAGAGTAAGAAACTCCATAAGGACTTGTTTTTCTTGAAGATTTTTCCCCATGGATATTTTCACCAAATCTCCGGTAAACAGCTTCAAGGAATGAGTTGTTTGTCCCCGAGCTACCCCTATACTCTCAGACTCAGAAATATTTCCCAAGGCTACTCCCCTCCACGGCAGTGTTATAAATTATAACTCTGACTAAGGCCGGGATTGAAGAATGTGAGCTCCAAATCAGGCCTCCCCAGCCAGAGGGCTCTCATTTTATCCTCAAGCCTCCCATTCCAATTCAACTTTAATTGGTGATCATTAAAACAAAAGCTGATCTTAGTCTTGTGTGGTCTCTCCCTCCTTCCTTCCCTTTACTCTGATTCTTAATGGTGTTGTAGGTGGCCCGTTAGGGAGTCACAAGGCCTGTATCCACTGAGGGCCACCCTAGACAAATCGTGGTGTGGTTCTGATAAGATTTTAGCACCCATCCTGCCCGGGGGCTTTGGTTTTGTTTTTGTTTTTATTTTTATTTTTTGATATCACAGAAAGAGTCCACTTGGGGTTTGAGGGAAAGATCTGGAGCTGAGCGCACTGCTGTGCCAATCCCCTTCCATCTGAGCTGAAACTGACCATGACTTCCACCAAGTACACCCTCACTTGTAAGCAAGGAATCACGTGGCCACTAGGGACTGCCTTCATCAGAGACACTATTCCTCCAAGAGCATGGCTTTATACAGATATTCTATAGCCCTCTCCACACCCACGAGTAGTCATGTGTGCTACCTTGCTGTGTGAGGCACGAATTACTTCTATGTGCCTTTTCCGAAATGTTTACTGTCCCACACCAATTCCTTGAGATAGTAACAATTGTTCTGCCAAAAAGAAAAAAAAGAAAAAACAACCACAAAGTTGGATGAGGTTGAATTAATTAATCAAGCAGGTCATTGGTCATGAGACTGAGGTGGCTCTAATGCCGTGGGGGACTAAGTAAGCAAACCATAATCCAAGCCTGTAAATGCCTCAAGGTTAAGAAATAGAAACCTAAGGACAACCTATCACAAACAGCCAGTTGGACTTTAAGTTAGTTTATAGCCAATCAAATAATTCCCCCCTTTTCTCCTTCACTTTATGTTTTTCCCCTGATCCTTGTTAGAGTGCTCCTAACCACTTCAGTTTGTCGGTGCCTGATTCAAGCTGATTTTTGCTCAGATAAAATCTTAGCATTTTTAATATGCCTCAGTTTATCTTTTAACAATTGTTAAATAATTTGCAAAAGGCTGGGCTAAAAATACGTAATAACATACAAAAAACAAAAATGGTTTGGCTTCAGGACTTCTCAGTGTATTCAAGATGCTGAAGAGCACTGTGTGTCTTCAAGAGGAAGACGGACTATGTAACATTTGCCCAGGCTGTTTACCACAAAACCCAGTGAGTCCATCCTGATTTCTGCAGGGGAGCTTCCCACAAGCAATGCCGCAGGGACTGGCATTCCCACAATTCAAGGCTGAGTGGTGAAAAGAAAGGAGGCTGCCGTCCCCAGGCTCATCAGGAGTCTCAGCTGGGATGAGGTTGGTCCCCGTTGCCCTCTCTGGGGAGCTTCCTGCAGCCAGAGCCATCAAGACTGGGGACAATTTTGATTTTGAAGTCTTGGATACTTCTCCGGCAACATAAGTGTTTGATCGCTGCCTTCAGCCTTAACACATTGCAAGATCCAAAGTGTGGGGTGTGCAGTTTATTATTTTAGTTCTGTTTTCTTAGATACAATTGAGTCCCATCAGAAAACAAAGCTCCTGGTGGCTGAGAAAAACAGGTCACAGTTTCAATTCATTTGTCAACAAAGGGTAATAGATTATGTCCCTGAATATTCCCTTTGGCAACATTAAAACTTCCAAGCCTTTGATAAATAAACTGTCCCTGTGTGTGATGCATTGTAATAGCAAAAAGTCCAGACTGGCCCTCTGTTTCAAGGCCGCCCCTTAAGTTGTGGTTTGTATACAAACCTATTGCACATCAGAACTTGATGTTTAGCAACGCCCCCACCCCCAGCATGCATATACATTCAGAGGTTTCCTGGGATGTGCTGCCATCTAAACACAACCTGGATTGCTTTCGCGTGAACATCTTTGCGATTCCTCTCTGGAGCTGAGGGCTCATTTTCACATAGATGGGCATGACAGACTGAAGGAGGAAAGGCAGCCTGAATCAAATGGAAAACATTTAAGTGCTTGGCTGACACTCAAAGCAAATTGTAGGGATCAAGGCCTTGGGAGCAGTATCCTTGCAGGAGCATTTACTGTTAGTTTTCTTACAGTGTCGAAGCGAAGTCTGACAGTCGGACATAATTCAATTATTAACTACCCCATGGCGAGCTTGGGGATATCAGCCTCAGGAGACTGTCCAGAATTCTATGGGACGTTGCTGCCGAATAGTGGAATGCTCAGTGGTTACATGGAATTTCTTTCAAAATCTCCATAAATTTCCTTCATTAAATATTGAGGATTTATTTGAATATTTTAATTTATGCATGTTTTGTTTACTGCTTGCTTCTTTCACTGGGATCTGATGGCATGAATTTATTCTGCAAATACGAGATTTTTCCAGACACACAAACTCATGTTCTGTGTTATCCCGCACCAAGTACCCCAAAAGCGAACTACATTGCCTCTCCTACAGCAATAGGACACGACGACTTCTCTCTTTCCCCTCTGCCATGTTTTTCTAGAGAAGTGTTATCATATTGACAAAGTTAATGTGTACAATAATGGTTTGATGATGATGAACTTCTTTAGTTTTCTGTTGTCTGGGTTGCTCTTTCTCTGCCCTTTGATTTTAAATGATAGCTTTGCTGGGTAAAACAATCTTGGCTATAGGTCTCTGTTTTTCATGACTTTGATCTAGCCCTAGCGAGGACCTCAACAGTGTAAAAAAGATCCAGTCAAAAATGAAGGATATACTAATTGAAGTTTTAAAAAAATTTCAAGGAAACAAAGTAGATGAGCTTCAAATCAATTATTTGGAATGTAAGGAGGGGGAAAAAAACAACCAATCAGGACAACAAGAAGAAAAAGGAATCCAAAAAACAAGGACAGCGTAAGCAGCCTGTGGGACAACTTCAAGCCTCCCAGCATCCACATCCTAGGGGTGCCAAAAGGAGAAGAGAAAGAGCAAGAAATTGGAAATCTATTTGAAAAAATGATGAAAGAAAAATTCCCTAATTTGGTGAAGGAAATAGACATGCAAGTCTAGGAAGCACAGAGTGTCAAACAAGACGGATGCAAAGAGGCCCACTCCAAGACACATCATAATTAAAATGCCAAAGATTAAAGATAAAGAGAGAATCTTAAAAGCACCAAGAGAAAAGCAGTCAGTTACCTGAAGGAGAATTCCCATATGACTGACAGCTGATTTCTCAAAAAAAAAAACCACCTTTGCAGAAATGTTAAAGGAACTTAATTGAGAAAAAGAAGATCAAAATTATGAACAATAAAATGGCAATAAATACATATCTACCAAAAATGGAATCTAAACAACAAACTAAGCAAACAAGAAGAACAGAGACAGAATCATGGGTACAGAGAGCGTTTTGATGGTTGTCAGATGGGAGGGGGTGTGGGGGAATGGGTGAAGAGGTGAGGGGATTAAGAAGTACAAATAGGTAGTTACAGAATAGCCCTGGGGATGTCAAGTACAGTATAGGAAATGGAGAAGCCAGAGAACCTCTATGCAGGACCCAAGTTAATGTACATATTGTGACCCATAAAATGGAGGCCTTCCCAGCCCAGGTCACAAATCTAAACCTAAGTCAGCCAGAATTTACGGGAAATGCCTCACTGTCAAGGAAATGTAACAGATACCAATCACAATCCTCCAACTCAGCAGTGACTAGTTCACCTTGGGACCTGCTGGCCTTATAAGGAAATCCCCGACCTCCCAGCCAATCCCGCCCTGTTTCTGCTTTACTTCTCCCAAGGGTTACAGAACTTGCTCTTGCCTAAATCCCTCAGGGAGAATTCTCTGCCGCTTCTTAGGCACTGCACTCCCCCAGTCCACAGATTGTTTTCCCTTGAATAATGGACATCAAACTCATTGCTAAACTGCTTCAGTTTTGTCATTTGACAGTTTATGAGAGAAGGCCGACTTGTTGAGGTATAACAGGCAGGCTGGCAGGGAGAGGGCCTATAAAGCCAGGGTTGGTGGAAGGCGTAGTTGAGAAAGGCTTAAGGGAAATGAGGACAGAATTAATGAGTTTGTGAAAAACTGGGAGATGACAGGAAACTTCACTGGACTTGACCATCTAAAGCTCCCTTTTATTCACTCTCTTATCTATGCAGCATCTTATAGCTTTCAGGCATTCACCTTGTGGGTTAACTGCATAGAACTTTGACAATGGCCTTTTCCTAAGGGAGACATTGACACTTCGGGCCTGCAAAAGACAAGAACACTCTAGCTGAATACATTTTCCAGGATTTTTTGAATGCCCAAAGGAAATGAAAATCACAGACAATTTTGTAGGAGAAAAAACGAACAATGAAATGAAATGAGGTCGGGCATACAGAGACTAATGGAACCATCTCTGGGCATGTGTGAGGCCGCTTCAAAGGGACCCGTCAAAGTCAGGGGGTTAGCCCTTAGCCAGGCGTGGGGGAGAGCTAGGGGCATTCTGGAAAGAACCTATACCAGGTAGATGGGATAGTCCTTTCCACCCGTCAGCTCTTTTCTAGTCACTTTACAGGAGGGAAAAGGTCAAATCATGTGCTGGAAAGCCATTTGAATTCCTTAAATGTGGTGTTCTCATTTCCACAGACTGAGCAGTTCTATGCAGTTCTCCTTACTCTACAGCGGTGGAGTAAATTGTTCCTTTATATGCGTCTTGTAGCTTTTGTGCATAGATCTCTTACATTATCACAAGCACCACCCTGTTTGATTACTTGTCTGTCTTCAGTATTAAACTGACCCTGGAGGCTCAGCTAGCACACTACACTCATCTCGCTTCCTCGGTGCCTAGCCCAGTGCCAGGTATTTAGTAAGTGCTCAGCTGACGTCTGTTAGACTTGAATTGAATCGAAGGTGTCCACACTGGGAAAGGAGAGGGGAGAGACAGAGAGGTAAAGCCTAGTCTTTTTTATACTCAGAAGGAAATTAATGAAACAGTTCTCAGAATCATTAAGCTTCATTTTCCCACCTGCAGCCAGAAATCCGTTATCTCAGTTAAGTTTGTGCAGACATGCGAGCATCAGCCACACACACTCCCTCCTTTGTGTCTCAGCCTGGCAACCGAGGCTCTGTTTCCATAGTTCACAGCCCGAACAAGCCAATCTGAGTTTGTACCAGCTACCAGCTGCTCCCTGTCCTTGTCAGACAGAAAAATAGATACATGACCTATAGTTGTCACAAATTACAGTGCTCATGCTAACCAGAATGGTACAAACTGTCCTTTCTTTTCTCAACAGTCAATCAACCTAGATGTGGAAAACCCATTAGGGCATCTTTGCCGTGCTTCCTCTGCCTCTCTCTTTGGTTCGTCACATCCCTGCAAGAAGGCCCCTGGGCCTAACCATTTCTTTTTCTAAGTTAATTAATGTTGGGGACAGCCACTGCTACTGATGGGAGGTGATTACACGCAAGCAGATTTTATTATTAATCTCTCCCCCTGAAACTGCTCCGTATTCAGTTTTCCGTGGCTCGGTTTCACCCACTACCGCTAATTAGGGCCAGTTGCTACTACTCAATTCTTCAGGTGTTTATGAAGCATCTTATAAGCATAAGGCTGTGTCTGTAACCACTGGCAACAAAAGGACAAATCTAAACGTCATCTACGCTTGATCTACAACCGGATCACTACTTATGCACTCCGGACTATGGCAGGGGGTAGCTGGGGAAGGCGACTATTAACTTGTTACTCTTGGGGGTATTTAAACAGAGATTTCACTAATTCATTCCTTCAGCCAGTCAATAAGTAGTTATTAGGTGCTCACAGGGGACAGAAATCCCTTTGTTGTCCCGTCTTGCTCCCATGTCAAATAAGGTGGCTGGGTGAGAACTATGAACTGCAGCTGGTGGCGGTGGTTGGGGGGTGAATTTAGAGCTCATTCTATATCAGTTTAAAGTCTCTGTCTCTCTGATAGAACTGGGAAAAGCTGCTTATTCACAAACTAGTCCTCTCTGCCAAAAATAAAAATAAAAAGGAAATTAAAGCCATTCCAAGAAAGACAACATGAACTATTGTTTTCCCTCCTGGGTCTCATTTATTCATTTTTTAATGTATTTTCTACTAAGTTTAAAAAAAAAAAAGCTTTCAGGACAGTTTTAAAAATATCAGATTAACTGTATCCATAGCTCCCTCAAAATTTTTTGAGGTAAATTTTCTTAAACATCTTCTGAATTTCGTGGAACACAAATGCAAGGGCCTTATGCCCTCCGAAGTTTGGGAACTTCTCCCTGAACCTCTTCCTTTGGGCCAGCTGGCCACTATAACCACACTACAGAGAGCGGCAATGGCACCCCCTAGTGGCTGACATGTCAAGATGCTTTTTGCTGCAATCCTTGCCTAGTAAATTGAAAGACTGTTTGTTCTTTACCCAACTTCACTGCTGATAGACAGGAGCAACTTGACCTGAGTATGATGATTACTTCAACACTCTTGTGTACTTGCACACATAAAGTACTGGCCTTGGCTTTTTTAAAAAGCCGGTATTAGAATTAGAATCTTGGATTCAAGTAAGAATAATGGTTGCTACTTCTTTTCTCTAAATCTCAGTATGGGGACTGCTGTAGGGATTAAAATGAGCAAATGTGTTAAGGAAGCACGGGAAGCACATCAAGAGAAAATAGTACATTAAACAAGTGTTCTCCAAGGGGACTGATGAACTATTTTTTCTTACTCTGCATATCAGAAATTCAACTTTAATAGTCAAATGAGATCCCAATATATGACAATAGAAGGGCACAGTGATTCTTATCAAATATTTAAATCATTTTTATAAAGTACTGAGTAATTAAACACAATTTACTCTACCCACTTAACAGAGTCTTCTGTGTACAACTTTTGTATGGAGCCGGGGTTTATTTTAACCCATGTAATAAGAAAGTGGAATAGAATTCAAACTGGATAGTCAGCAGGAGAGTCTCACCCGAACAAGCCGCTCTGTGTGGGTTAGGTCTATGCCGTGGGCAGTGCCGAGCAGAAGCTCCCTCTGTGACCCGGGCTTCTGCTGACCTGTGCGGTCACAACCTCTCTGAGGAACAGTGTGTCGATGGGCTGTGAGAGTGTGAGGGGTGGCAACGGAAGTGGGAGCTGAGACATATTCCTCCATTTGTGGAAAACTGTTACATCCCCTGTGCAGCGCCGCTAAACGTGCAAACCACCGTCTGTCCACAAGTGGCCGCAGCTATGTGAATAAAGGCATTTTTAATTCCAACTCTTGTGCTCGTTCCGCTTCACTGACCTGGGATTAATTCCTGACTCTACCCCACAGTAACTGTATGGCTTTGGGAAAATTATTTGACCTAACTGAGCTTGAATGTTTTTATCTCTGAAAAAAACAGTAATATCTAAAGCATGAAATAATGTGTAGAATAGATGACACTGCTGATTAATATCTACAAGAAATAAAGATTTTAAACAATAAAAATGTTAAATAATATAATTTAAAAGTTCTCATTAAAATGTCTTTGTAATCTTAGTTGTATTTTTATGTTACGTTTGAACAGATACTTGCAAAATCCGAATATAACTGCATGGTCCCACTCATTGCTGGGGAAGATAATGTGACGGAAAAAACTTGTGCTTAGTCATAATTGCATTCGCCCTTCAGACAGTCTTCAGGCCCCATTCCAAACGCCATGGTTATGAGCAGGGTCATCAGAGCCTACCTGCGACCTCATAAACGCTCTCAAGCCAGCCGCGCGTCCGAGTGCTCTGCGCCTCCTGGCAGGCTGCTGCAGAAGCTGGAACTCACGCCGCTCCTCCACCAGCCCACCTGAGAACAGCAGGCGCCTCCCCTTCTTCGCCACAGAGCGGCGCTAGACAGCGACTGGGGAATGTGGCTCGAAGTGGCCCACATTTGCCTCCGAGTTAAAAATGCTTTTCATTTGCCCTGAAATGCTGGCTGAAGTCAGAATTTGAAGAAGCAAAAACAGGAGGTTTCCAAATTTCCCTTTGAAAATTAAGTTCACCCCTTGGCCTATAATTCCTGAGGCGAGCGCTATGCTGCTTATATTGTCATTTCTTGGTGAAAACGGACAGAGAGGAGAGCACGGAATCTTCCCACTAATTCCAAGGCAGCTTGGTGTCTGTCACTCACTAGCTGCTAGTAGGTATTTAGAAAACCCTGAGGCTAGTGCAAGTGTCGGGTCATGTTAGAGACAAAATAGTCCAACTCAAGGGCATTATAGGGAAAGGGTGGAGAAAAGGGGAGAAAGAAAGATTCACTTTGAACATTGCAGGAATGAGGCAGGGTCGGGGGACTGTATGCTGGGATCAGAGAGAGTGTAAACCCGTGTGACTGATCCAGTTCCATTCCTGCAGGTATGTCAGGAGCAGAAACATCACCTTTGGGGTCTTTGACCTAGATGTTCTTACGCTCCCCACATGTCCGTACCAAACTGCCATTCAGGTGATAATGTTAATGGTAAGATCCAGAAAGCCAGGGCTCAGTTGCTGCAAAATGAAGGAAAGAAAGGGGGCCAGACAAATAACTGGAAAATAATCTTGCTTTTGCTAACTTCAAGATCCTGCTATGACTTCCAGTTTTACTCCAAATAAAAGCCACAGCCTTCTGTGATAAAAGTCAGCTCGCGTATCGGATTGGTCTTCATTGGCCCAGCACTTGGCCAGCCCCTGTTTCTGTCTGATCTCATCTCCCCTTGCTCCCCCTCCCCCTACCTCTGTCTCAGTCCCACTCTCCTCCCCTTCTCCTCACTATTCCTCAAACACACCGGACATGCTCCTGCCGCAGTGTCTTTGTACTCAGGTTCACCCTGCCTAGAAGGTTCTCCTCACAAATCTGCTCATCTCCTTCCCTTATCACCTTCAGGGCTGTGTGTGTGTGTGGGGAGGGGGGTCTTTTCTGACTACTCTTTAAAATTGCAACCCCCTCACCTCTTCTTTATCTTTTTTACAGCATATATCACCTTCTAACACACTACATGCTTCACACTTATTTTGCTCAGTCTGCTTTCTCATTCCTGAGTACAAGTTTCATGAGGAGGCAGAGGTTTGCCCTGGGCTCTTCATCACCCAGAACAGAGCCCAACACACATTAGGTCATTGGTGCCTACTTGTTGTACAACAGCTGATGCTGGATTTACTATTCTCAGCACCATACCTTTGGGCATAGAAGCTCCAGAAAGCCCTAAATCCTGAACACAGGAGGCTCACACATCTAGATGGAGGTTCTAATCCAGCAGGCTTCTGAGTGCCATTGTGTTTAAGACTCAGCAATGGAGTCCTTCTGGTCTGTGGGGTGGTCACCCAATTGACTTCAGGGAATAGCTTTAAGATCGGGGACCAGTGACTAAGCCCCTACCATCAGGACCCTAGGGGTGTCAGGAAACAAAGCCCAGCAGGAAGCTCTGTCCCCATGAGAGGGAACAGCCATATGTTGAAGCCAACATATGTGTGGTTTGGAGGCAAACTTTAGGATCCAGATTACCTGAGCATTATAGGTAATATTAGTGTGTGTGCCTTGATGTGGCTCTAGACAACTCCTTTCCCCCAAATGCCTGGCAAAAGTCAGCTCACATCTCAGCTTGGTCTTCACTGTCCCAGATACACATCCTGAGGCTTGTCCTGGGATTATTTCACTGGCACAGATGGCCTCTCAAAATTAAGTTGGGTATCCAGGGAGACAAGAGGTAAAAGATACCTAAGGATTGTATCAACCAGTTCTGAAAGAGATGCTCCAGCTTCTTGTACACATTCTTATGTATCTTCACATTGACCTCATGAAAGACACGTTTTTGAACAGCCGAGGAAAATGGGCTGCAGAAAGGTTCAACTTGGGTCCAAGCTCAAATGGAAGGTGGCAGGTGGTAGTACAGGAGTTTTCAGATCTGTTTCTGAAGCCACGTACATTTTTCTGAACCACGTTGCCACATGACCTCAGTGCCAGCAGACCGGGCCCTTCCTGCCTGACTCCTCGAAGGCCCTGTCATCAGCCTGACTGAACTGTGTCAGTGTGACCCCCCCCACCACCGCCAGATCTGGGTAGAATACCATGTGGTTTGGCCAGCGGCCAGGCATAATGGGAACAGAAGAAGACCAAGTCCACTTTAGTGTATAGCATGATGACCATAGTTAATAATACTGCGTTGTATATTTGAAAGTTGCTGAGAGTAGACTTTAAAAGTTCTCATAAGAAAAAAAGAATTTGTAACTATATATGGTGACAGAGGTTAATCAGACTTATTACGTAATCATTTCACCATATATACAAATACCAAGTCATTATGTTATATACCTGAAATTAATATAGCTCCATTATAATCTCAATTTTTTTTAATGAAGGAGGAATAATGAAAGGAAGAAGCCAAAGTGGTCAGAGGACCCAAACAATATCTCTTTCCAGGAAGCCAGTCAAAGTCTGGATTGATATTTGCTGTCTTCCCATTAGTTGAAAATGAGACTTTGGTAGATGATAATCTTAATTATTCTAAGCAAGTGACAACCCTCAAGGAGTAGAATAACATCATCTGAATTCCATGGCTGGGTTCGTGTGCATGGATGGCTCTGTGGAGCAATTTTATAACACTTTAGAGGCATCATTTTTGCACCATAATCTTGGGATGTCAAGTGCGCAGCACGGATGACTCCCCTCTGCTTATGACGCGGGGAACCCCGGCAGTGGAGACATAGGCTACTCCCTACTGCCTCTTTCTTTCCAGCAGTCCGGCTGGTGCTGTGTCGCCTGGGCAGCCTTCTTCTTGCCCCTCCTCTGTCTTCCAGTGAGGGTCAAAAGTGAATCAACCCAGATGGCAGGGACCAGAATAAAGTCCTCACAAAACCAAAAAAAGAAACACAAGTTAAGCCAGATTTGTGTGTTCTTTCCGTCTGTCTGTGGGTAGAGCCTATGGTAGACAGACAGAAAGAGCTTCCCCAAGCATTAAAGATCTGTGCCCTTCACTAGGTCCTGAAGCCGACTGAGCCTGAAGAAGGCTACTAAGACACCCATGTCCAAGCGTTTGTCCAGCAAGACTTGAAACGGTTTTCCTCAGGAGTTTCTCTGCCTGGGATCTGTCCTACTTTTCCTCTCCCAGGATGCAGCGGCGGGCCCTGCAGAGGCAGCAGGTGGCATCAAATGCACAATTCATCCAGCAAATACTTTTTAAGAATTCAGTATGCTCTTGGAACTTTGAAAATGAGTGTGAAATAAATTTCTGGGTGAAAGGTCTCCAGGAGTCATGGACAGTCCCCCCCTTTTTTGGTGTAAAAGGACCATGAGTATTGTGAACTGGGCTGTATAAGGGAAAATTAGTCATTGGTGCCCCTTGATGCCTTTTATTAAGGCTGCCCTTGCCTCCTGCAATCCCTATAGCTATCTATTACTGCTAAGTCCAGAACACTGCTATGGTGAGAAAGCAGCCTAATTGAATGGCTCCACGTTCTAGAATTTTTCTGAGACTCACCTCATCTAAAGTTACCAATTCTGGGTCTCATTATTTAGAGGTCCAGGTAAATGTATTCAAGATAAAATTCACAATTGGTTACTGTATGACCCTTATTAAACTTACATTTCAAAGCAACATATTATACCTCCAGTCAAAGAAATGACAGCTGACGGGCAATGTGAACGGCCTCGCTGCCTCGTGAGGTATATTGGTCCAGGATGTGTGTGTAACTCCCAATGCATATCATTTAGTTTAATAAAGTGAGCAGCCACCTGTGAAAACAGCCCTGTTTCTGGACCGATATAGGGTACAGACATCACCTGGTTTAACCCCAAGTGACCCAGATGCCCTTGATTTCAAGGGGATCCCGTCCATCTCCTCTACAGACTCAAAAAAAGTTTCTATTTCTCAAATTTCTCTAAAATGCTATCGGAAAAGCAGATAGCATTTTCGAATTCTGACACAACCTGTGGTAACAATTAATACTGTCCTTGGCTCTGGACACTGAGTCTGTGACATCTGCAGATGCCAGCAACCCTTGTACAGTGTGTCCCTCCCTAACATCAGCTTGCTTTTGCTTTGAAGGGCCTGCCCCTGCGCCTCAATCTGGAGGGTGCCCTCAGGCTGCAGGAGCCTTTCCTGAAAGTGCCTGGGAGGTTGCATCCCCCCAGGGAGCCGGTAAGCAAGGACTGGTGGGCAAGGGGTATGAGAGTCCAGCTCAGAGGCAGAATGTCAGAATTCCTCTGCAGGACTTGCTGGAAGTTACCCTTTGCAAGATTTTGCCGGAGTCACACAGTTGTTTGACCATCTACGCCACTGCTCTGTTCCTCCCAGCTCTCTATCAGTTTCTCCTGGCCTGGGAGCACTTTCTCCATAAATCACTTGCATGTCTTTGTTTCAGGTCTCCTTCTGGGAAATTATTTAAGCCAGGGTACATGAAGACAAGCAGCATGCCAAGTCATTGTCTGGGGGACAAAGTAACAATGCTTCAGTCCAAGTACAGGCTTCTCCCAAATGCATGTTACTTCCAACCAGAAGCTTCTCTGACCTGCAGAACATGTGCACCCTCCTCCTGATGCTCATCCTGGGGGCTTTTATAGCACTGAGCAGGCCACATGGCGGACTCCTGTGTCAGACTCAAAACTCCTTGAGGGCAGAAAGTGTGTTCTGAGTACTGGTTGAATTTTAAGTGAAATGATTGAATGAATCATGTATAGCTGGGCACTCACAAAGTCCTAGGAGATCCCTTGGGCATGAAAATCCCATTAGGATGAAAGTAACATTGAATACTCCTCTTGTAAAACACAGGCCAAAACACACTAAATACTATGTTAATTTTCTGATAATGCACTTTATATGAATATTCTTTCCAATTTTGATGAGATATTGTAAGATGCTAACAGGTGACAGGCCTGGTCCCTGCTCGGAGGAGGAGGAGCAATGAGATGATGCAGATTATCGCCTTGGTTGCAACCAGCAATTAGGTTACAGTTAATGTCTAGATTATTTCTCTAACACTGGGCATTAGTGAATTGCTGGGAGAAGTCATTACTTTCCCATAATGTCAAGCCTAAGACCACTGCTTATGAGATTTGCTGACCCTGTGACATATTAAATGCTCTTACCAACCACAAACAAGAGTTCAGGACTTTTGATTTTTCCTGAGAGGTGGTCATTCAAAAGACTGCAGAGCCCCTTAATTGCCTCTCACACCAAGGTTTTCTTCACAAAAACTCTCTGAGCTCTTAAGTCATTGGTTTAAGAAAGAAAATCTTATATGTACCTCAGGGTTAGGACTGATATGAGGATTTGTGAGAAAAATAATTAGGCCTCAGAATGGACAGCATCAGGTAGAATCAACAGACTGAGTCAGTCACCTTGTGTCTTTCTCATCAATGAGGCTAAATGAACTTCTATTACTGGACAAGGGTTAACTCTAGCCTATCGGTTGGTCATGAAAGATGACTGGATCCTAACTGTGAGGCAACTTCATAGGCTAAGCCAGCAATGTTTAACCTTTCCATCTCATGGCGCACATAAACTAATTACTAAAATCCTGTGGCATACCAAAAATGTATATTTTTTGCTTATCTGACCAAAAATAGGTAAATTTTGATTCATTCATACTGTACAGCTATTATTGTGTTAGCTTTTCTAATTTTTTTTGACAATTTAAGGGAAAAGAGGTCAGTACCCCTGACTCAACAGTCAGATATTGAATGTGTTAAAAATTCTTGCAGAGACTTCCAGCCAAGATGGAGGCATAGGTAAATACACTTTGCTTCCTCAAACAACCAAAAGAAAGACAATAAATTTAAAAACAAAAAATAACCAGACTTTCCAGAAAGTCAAACTGTGTGGAAGTTTGACAACCAAAGAGTTATAGAAGAAACATTCATCCAGACCAGTAGGAGGGGCAGAGACCAGGCAGTTGAGGTAGAGAGGACTCAGGAGCCCGAGGACTGGGCGGATGAGGCAGGGCTGGTGGAGGTAGGTGGTCCCACATTTGCATGAAGGAAAACTGCGAAGAAAAATGGGGAGCAAGACAGACACCGAGCCCAGGGTTCCAGCATAGGGAAATAAAGCCTCAGAATTTCTGACTGAGAAAACCCATGGGAGTTGAGGCACTGGGAGAAACTCTCAGCATCACAGGAGAGTTCACTGGAGAGAATCACAAGGTCCTAGAATGTACATAAAACCAGCACCAAAATCAGCACCAGAAGGGCCCACTTTGCTTATGGGTAGCAGACAAAGTTATTGAGAGCCAGCCAGAGATAAGCAAATGCAATTGTTCCCTTTTAGACCGCTCCCCCACATACAGCAACATAACACAGCACAGAGGGTTGCCCTGCCCTGGTGAATACCTAAGGCTCTGCCTCTTACTGATACAAAGGCACACTGATACCAAAAATATGGCCTAAATGAAAGAACAGACAAAAGCTCCAGAAAAAATACAACTAAGTGATGAAGAGATAGCCAACCTATAAGATGCACAGTTCAAAATACTGGTAATCAGGAAGCTCACAGAAATGCTTGAGTATGGTTGCAAAATAGAGAAAAAAGTGAAGGCAATGAAAAGTGAAATAAAGGAACATGCATAGGGAACCAACAGTGAAGGGAAGGAAGACAGGACTCAAATCAACAGTTTGGAACAGAAGGAAGACACAAACACTCAACCAGAACAGAATGAAGAAACAAGAATTTTTTAAAAATGAGGAGAGGCTTAGGAACCTCCAAGATATCTTCAAACATTCCAACATCCGAATCATAGGGGTGCCAGAAGGAGGAGAGGAAAAGCAAGAACTTGAAACCTTATTTGAAAACACAATGAAGGAGAATTTCCCCAGCCTGACAAAGGAAATAGACTTCCAGGAAGTCCAGGAAGTTCAAGGTGTCCCAAAGAAGTTGGACTCAAGGAGGCACACACCAAAGCACATTATAATTACATTACCCAAGATTAAAAATAAGGAGAAAATCTTAAAAGCAGCAAAAGGAGACAGTCACCTACAAAGGAGTTCCCATCAGACTGTCAGCTAATTTCTCAAAAGAAGACTTATTGGCAAGAAGAGGCTGGAAAGAAGTATCTGAAGTGATGAAAGGCAAGGACTTACATCCAAGATTACTCTATCCAGCAAAGCTTTCATTCAGAATGGAAGGGCAGATAAAGTGCTTCCCAGATAAGGTCAAGTTAAAGGAGTTCATCATCACCAAGCCCTTATTATATGAGATGTTAAGGAGACTTATCTAAGAAGATGATCTAAGGAGACGATCTAAGGAGACTTAAATAGAAGATGATCAAAAATATGAACTGTAAAATCACAACAAACTCAACTATCAACAACTGAACCTAAAAATACAAACAAACAAAAAAAGCAAACAACTAGACCAGGAACAGGGTCAAAGAAATAGAGACCACATGGAGGGTTATCAGTAGGAAGGGGGATGGAGAGGGGGGAGAATGGGGGAAAAGGTATAGGGAATAAGAAGTATAAATGGCAGGTATGAAATAGAGGTGGGGAGGTTAAGAATAGTATGGGAAATGGAGAAGCCAAATAAGTTATATATATGACCCATAGACATGAACCATGGTGGGGGAATTATTGTGGGAGGGGGAATACAGGGCAAAGGGGAATAAATGGGATAAAAATGGGACAACTGTAATAGCATAATCAATAAAATATATTTTTTTAAAAAATTCTTGCAGGATACCCGTTGAAAATTACTGTCCTAGACACATAAATGATTAATAAGAGGAGGCTGGCATATGGTTAATTCTTTACTTACTATTACTTCTTGAGCCAAATAATGAATTTCTCATTAAACACAAATATGAAGTGAATGATTCAAGTTGCTTGTCTTCCAAGAGGGAGATTAAAATCAATCAGAAACTATCCAATGCAAGGCAGCCCAAATTTTCTTACATAACTTTGGTTCATCCTCTAAGAAATAAGATGAAACCATATCAAGTAAATTAAATCTAACAAATGAGTCCAGTCTTGACTTCGCACTTTATGAATGTGGAAGAATTTTTCCTAAGCATTGTAGAGCTATCTGGGATGAATAGATTAAAATAGGCCTTATGGAATCAGCTTGTATGAATCAGGTCTGTTCCTTACAAATGGACTACTTGTTTTCTGCTTCTAGTACTGCTACTGACCTCACCCAGCACACTGCAGTAACTATAAAGGCTTTAAATAAACATTTTCTAGGTGAGATCTAGTATATTCTAACCCATCTTATAATACAAAATTATATAAAATTATTACAATAAAAAAAGTAATAAACGTGTCTTGAAGCTCTCCCAATTTTGTTCAAATGATTCATTTTCTTCAAGGATGAAGACTCTATGGCCCGAAACATTTGTTNCGAATGTTGAAGAATTTTTCCTAAGAATTGTAGAGCTATCTGGGATGAATAGATTAAAATAGGCCTTATGGAATCAGCTTGTATGAATCAGGTCTGTTCCTTACAAATAGACTACTTGTTTTCTGCTTCTAATACTGCTACTGACCTCACCCAGCACACTGCAGTAACTATAAAGGCTTTAAATAAACATTTTCTAGGTGAGATCTAGTATATTCTAACCCATCTTATAATACAAAATTATATAAAATTAGTACAATCAAAAAAGTAATAAACGTGTCTTGAAGCTCTCCCAATTTTGTTCAAATGATTCATTTTCTTCAAGGATGAAGACTCTATGGCCCGAAACATTTGTTCATGGCAAGCATTGTCTACTGTCTCTACGTCATTCTTCTCTCCTGATCCTGAGGGGGGCCTTGGAATCTTTCTTAAAACAGTGGTCCAGATACCGTGATCCAATTAATCAGAGAAATATGAGTGGAAACCTCAATTTCATTCGACTGTACAAGGTTTCAGATGGAGTAGAAAAGAGAATTCAAGAGCCGCACCTTTTCTCTACAATTGTTAACATTAACTGGATACTTGTGCAATGCATTCTGATCCTAAGATGTATAAGCTCATTTCGTCCTCACAAAAACTCTATGCAGAAGATGACACTAGTTTTTTTTGTGGGCTTTTTTTCCCCTGTAGAATGGGATCATGAGGCACAGAAAGGTCAAGAAACTTAGTGAAGAATGTGCAGCTGGTCACTGTTAGAGCTGGAACTCAAGCTCCAGATTCTACACTACACAGCTGGAAAGGACTTAGCAGAAGAGGTAGATATTTTCTAGAGACTAGAAAAAAGTTGAAATCATGGAAATTTTTAAAAAAGAAGGAAAAAGACAAATGAGAAAAAAACCCAAAACATATTTGGGGCATAATATTTTCTCCTTAGGATTATAACAGTGCTTTGAAGAATATTTTTGATTATATATATATAACATGCATATATTACATATGCACCATATGGTTATGTATTATACATCACGACAAACTCTATATGTATATATGTGTATATACTTCTCCATGTCAACAAATAGTAACAATAAACATTAACTTTTTTTGAAATATAAGGTAACACTAAAATTTGACCTTTCCCAATTATTCTGAGGGACTGTCAATTTTCTGAAAAAGAGTGAAGGGTAAATGTCAGACTGCTGAATCACAGAATACTGAAAAGGTTAAGGCAAAAGCAGAGCTTTGCCATCGTTCCTTTAGTCTGAGACATGATATTACATAAACTTACATTGTTCTGAGATTGTTCTTACAGTGCCATGATTAGGACAAAAATTCTGGGTAGTGAAGTTCAAAACTTACTTCCTGAGTGTCATCATCAAGGTTTTCTCTAAGAAGTCAGGAAAACAAAATTCACAATATCCTGTGCCTTCTTCCCTAGAGGCTATGCCTGCCTGTCTACCTGTCACACATTGTTTTCATAGTTCTTCAGCAGGTGATGGGAAAAGTCTATGGCTTACAGCACGGACATTAGAAAAAGAAAAACAAATGGGAGAAATTCTTGGATCCTATTCATACCAATTTTTCTCTGCTCTGAGAAAACCATCCTATACAACCTTTCATTAATTTTCTCACTTGGAAAGCTTGTTAGATGTTGCCTGTGTATAATACAGAGGTCTGAGTTGGGAATTCACATTCTTTTCTGCTCCCTGGTGGTTCAATTTGCACACTGTACATCAAAGGGTAGAGATTCCAATGGCAGCATAGGAATTCATATCCAGCCCCATTCAACAGAGCTGTAGGGACAATCGGCATGACTCTAATTACCTCCCTGGACCCTGAGGGCAAAGGAAGCTTTCAGAGTAAAGAAGGTGGCTGTATCTCCTCATTAGAGTCAGAACATCCGCAGGCCATTCTTTGAATGTGGCACATGGAGAAAAACATCTCTTCCTTGGACTGAAGCTGGAAGTCGGTCCCGACAGTGATTCTATTAGGGAACTCCTCTGTCTGCCTACCTGGAAAATACTACCACATATTGTCCCGATTTTAATGAAGCATTGGTTTGCTTTTACTACTTAACATGGAGATAAAATTCTTTCATATTGGAATAATTTTGGATTTTGGAAATAAACTTCTCGAAGAGTCGATCTGTTTTCAGTGAGTCGCAGTCATTGAATATACTGTTCTCTCTGAAAAGTCCCCTTACTCATGCCTGGCTTCATTATACGGTTGCATCTTTCCTTCTTTTTTATGCCTCCAATTCCTTTGAAGCCAAATCTCCTTTACCCGTATCCTTGACTAATGCCATCGTCTATGTCTGGACTGGGTGTGCGATGGAAATGATGGTTTTCAGGTCTGGCTCATTTCTTCTCGCCTAGGGATGGAACTAGAAGTTTCACAGTGAGACAAGCACACGCCAGTGTGACCAGTCAAGGCCCCCAGCAAGTGTGGCAGGCCTGGGGTTTGTTCCTGGCTCTGACACTTAACTCTTGGTACAAGTGACTTAGCCTCTAAAAGCCTGTTTTCTCTATTTACTGAGGGAAATGGTACTTACCTCATTCAGTTGTTGTAAGCAGTGTATTAGAGGAAATTACATAATGCATGGAAAGCATTCGCCATAGTACCTGGGCCAGGGCAGTAAACATTTCTTAGAGTCATACTGACTCCCATTTCTTTACTTGGTGGCAAGTCCATTGGGGTCAAAAACCCATTTTCTATTCCTTTAAATACCTGGCAAAGTTTTAAGCAGACAATACAGTCTGGTAATTCATTTTATATGCCTAGTAAAATCATATTGATTGTGTATTATTTCTCAGTTTCAGAGTGATGAGAACAGCAGAAAGCAAAACTAGGCATTGATGTACAGAGACAGGGAGGTGGGTCTGCCACGAGCAGTGAGCAAGGCTTGGCCCTCAGGGAGCAGCGGAGTGGTCTCACCCTGTTACGGATCTGTTGTGTCCTCCTTATGGTGGCCGAGCCTCCAGAAAGTGCCACATCTGAGAGAAATATGACAGTAGTTTGGATCAATACATTTCAACTTACTAATTGCTTTATTTCGAGAGGTTAAGCTGACTGCAACAGGAATACAGGATTTAAAGTCAGTGATCATGAGACGTAGGAAGGTGATGTTCATGACCACTCTTTGACAATGTGCCTTTAATTAAGCTCTCTAAAAATGTTTCATAAAATATGCTTGTTTTCTCTTTACATATTTCAATTTAAAAAAAAAAATTGGAAGAGGTGCCTGTCCAACTGGACCCTGAGGAAAATCCAATGACTCCTTGGCATGGAGGCCAATCTCACATACAGCTTGGTGCACAAGTTTTGTGGATGGTCCATTATTTTAATTTGCTGATAATGTGTTTGGTATGAGGTTGATTTTTGCAACTTCTGATTCAAATATTGTCACAAAACATTTGAAAGCAGACCTTTTCATGTATCACTAAATAACAAGAAATAATATCCACAAATACAAAATCACCGAACACAAAATTTCAACTCTGTTTTCTGCTGGTTACATAAAAGTCCTTTGACTTAAATTCAGTCAAATTTAGTACTAAACAGATTTTCTGTGACCATTTTATCTTTAAAATGAAGTTACATTTTTGCACACAGAGACCTTCTTTATTGAATTTAAAGCTTCCCTTTCAGTTAATGCTCGGCATCAACTACATATTGGTGGTCTTTGGGTTGAACAGACGATCCCTCACTTCTCTTTCGCTTGTTTTAGCTACTGACTCTTATCATTAGTTAGTAATAACCTCTGGTGAATTAACATGAATGCAAATTTCTGTTTTCTATATTTTGAGAGGAGGCTAGAACATACTTATAATAAGAGATAAGTATTTGCAAGTTCCTTCAGTACTTTTTTTCTTTATAGTTGAGGCCAAATGTGGGAATTCACCTGTAAAGCCCTTGGGCAATGCCACAATATTGTGTTCTAATTGAACCAAAGGACCACAGTTCTCTGTGGCTTTGATACCTCTCCATAAAGGGTTCTTACTTGGTCAATAATTTTTTAGTCACGATAAAAATTATAACATAAAGAGCTTCTGAGGGTTCATACTGGCTGCAGATAAAATGGGGTGAGCATTTCACACACACACATACACACTCAGGAGCATGTTTTAGGGTTCAGTGGAGGAAGCACTTTTTCACTGGTAGGTAGAATATTTTCAAAGAGATGAATCAAAAAGTTTAGGAAAGATTTAACCCCATTTTGCACAGACATTATCAGATATATTCTGCAGGGGCTGAGCATGATAGATGATTAAATAGCATTCTGTAAATGACCATAGATTTTTTTTTGTTGTTAGATTTCAGGGGATCCACAGAACAGGCAAGAAGGTGCTTGAAATCACCATCACAGAATGTGTGTGTGTCCCTTGCCAGCCGAGCTGATTCCCAGGCAGATACTACATTGCAATCACACCTCACAATAGGTATACCTAAGAAAGCAATCTATAAAACAGGCACCAAACAACTGGGCATAATTTTTATCATAATCTGAAATCTTTAACCTCAAACAATGAAGTTGGTCCATGAAAAATATTAAATGTTGGGGTTCCAGAAGCTAGTATGACCCGAGTTATCTTTGCACATGTTCTTGTTTAAAAGATGGTTACATTGGCACTTAAAAAAATAAATCAGAAAATAATATGGTCTCAAGTGAACAAATAAATATGACTTTAGGAGAGTCTTTGCATTATCTGTTGCTTTCCTCTTGATTTGGTCCCATCGATAATTTCTCCCCAAGTTTTCTGATAAGTTCTGCTAGATCTTCTGAATTCTGAGTTTTTTCTTCCAGGAGTTCATAGCGGAGACTTGAGATGTCCTGTTTAATTTCCTTCAGTTCCCCTTTGAAAAATAAGAGTTATAAAAACTCAAGTATAAATACGTAATGCAGAGAAACTAAGAGATTCTAGGATAGAGTGAAATCAGTCTTAGCTCTACACAGATCAGTATTTTGAATCCTTTTGAAGGAAATAACTCCCTAATGAGCAGGTTTCTATTTTGTCAGCTAAGTATTTTGGTTAATAAAAAAAGTTATAGAAAAAGATATAACAACAGTCCTCTGAAAGTAAGTTAAATGAGAACACAGGTGGCAAATATTTAGGGGGTTGGGAAGAATAGTCCCTCACCTCCCCCAACCACTCTCTCCTCCCTCGAAGCCCCCCATAAAAACAACAGTTACTTTAACTACTGGCATGTGCCCCCAACTGTGGAGAAATAGCCTATTTCCTGAAAACTTAATGGTACTGATGATTGGTGAGAACCTGTCTCCTCTTCCCCTTGAAGCTCACAGTTCCCAGCAGGCCCTTCTCTCCAGCTCCCTCTCAGCTCAGCAGCAGGCCCACATCTGGCTCATGCTCAGAGCTGACCTGTCCCCAGGTTCAACTCACCTTCATTCACTTCGTCACTTTCCTTATCCATCTGGGCTTTTAGGACATATCTTTTAATAAGCCTCTTCATTATTTTCTATAGAGAGAAAAAATCCTCCTCAGTTCATGACAAATGTCACTTGGAATACATTTGAGTCATGCTCTCTTTCGTAAGCACTTTCAAAGTGATGGCTCTCAGAGATTAACATGATCTACCCAGGGAATGCAGGCCATCTCTAGATTTTTAAAGCAATGTGCACATCACCTGGGCTAATGACTCAAAATTAATTCTTCAGAAAGCAGCAAGTTCAGAACACAAATCTAATCCTTGATTCATTGCTTGTATTTTATTTGAAAAACATTAGGGCAAGACATAGCATTTTGGTTAGAAAGGTTAAAGGTCTGTGGTACTGCAGGTGGAAATGGAAAATTGAGCAAACAAGCAAAAATTCATTTATATTTTTTCCCTCTCATATCAGGAAATGTAGCCAGCTTTGATTTCATGCTTGCTAGTCATTTATAATGGTCAGTCACAGTGTAACACAGTTCCTCCTGTACCACTGCTTCTTCCATAAGGATGTTTACTACACACTTTTCGTGAAAAACAGGAGGCTCAGCACATGTGCAGGAAGTCCTGAATAAAGATATAGCTTAAACAAGTCTTACTACCTAAGCCCAAAAGAAGTGGTGGACAGTAAAATTCCAATTGCAAGAACTTATTCCAAGGATGTAATAAGGTTCATGGAAAAATGTGTTCATAATAGCACCACATAATAGTAGAAAAATAAACCTTAAATGTCCATCAAGGTATTATTTTAATAAATTATAACATTTATACAAAGGAATACTATATATCCATTAATACTAATGTCAATGCTCTATGAAAACATTTAGCAATTTTTGTGGAAATTATTGCTCATTATGTAAGTATTATTAATTCATTTACATATTATATATGAAGTCTGTCCAGAAGGTATCCATCCATGTAATATGAAAGAGACATTTATTGAAGAAGATGCAAGATACAAGAAAAAGTGTGCATAGGACAATGATGCCTCAGTCTCCTTCAAAGTTGGGACCTCACACAGTTCTCCCAACAAAGATCAGCTGCCCCATCATATTTTCCTGAATGTCATCAATGATCTGAAATCTCTTCCCTTTGAAAGGTGATTTTAGTTTTGGGAAAAGCCAGAAGTCACACGGTGCCAAATCTGGGCCATAGGGAAGCTGAGTCACCTGAGGGATTTGATGTTTGCCAAAAATCTCCGCACCAGATGTGATACATGAGTGGGTGCATTGTTGTGATGAAGCCGACAATCACCAGCTGCCCATAGCTGGGGACTGCTGAATCACCTGAATAGTTTCTATGAATGAATGTTTAAGCCTAATACAAAATGTAATGCAGATTCATTGCTCTACTTGCTCAATCATTTTGAATGCAATGACCACACAGTGCATATACTCATTCAATGGCATCTACTGCCCCCACTGACTAGTAGAGTGAAGCCATCATTGTTCATGCATGCACATTCCAGTCCAGTCCCCTTGGTTGCCAGTTTACATTGATGCCATGCAAACCATCCTCTTTATATTAGCAATGGTTGGACTTTTTCTGGACAGACCTCATACATTTATATACTAATATATATATATATATATATATATAATTCTACACATATATATAATCACCTGGCAGGATATTCATCAAAAGAAGTAGCCTTTACTCCTCAGTGGTAGGGTTTGAGGTAAATTTTACTCTCATCTTTATGTTTTTAGTAAGGATAGACTTTTTGCAATGAACAGACTCTAAGTTTGATCCAAGACTTCATCTATTTTCTTTACCTATGCATCTGCAGTACTTACAAAGTGCCTGGCCCAGGCTGGTGTGGCTCAGTTGGTTAGAGCGTCATCCTGTAATCCAAAAGATTGCGGGGTTCAATTCCCGACCAGGGCACACCTAGGTTGTGCGTTCAGTCCCAGGTCAGGGCTCATACAAGAGGCAACTGATCAATATTTTTCTCCCTCTCTCTCTCCCTTCCTTCCCTTCTAAAATTAATAAGCATGTCCTCAGGTGAGGATTAAAAAAAAATAGAAAGTGCCTGGCACATGGTAATAACAATTTGTTAAATTAATGCATTTTGATATTTAAAAATGTCTATTATAATTTAAAGAATTGCATGGTTTGAGATTCTGTATACTACAAATAACTAGCCTCATTTCTTCAAATATCTGTGATTAGTCCTAGCTGGTGCGGCTCATTTGGTTGGGTGTCATCCAGCAAACGGAAAGGTCTCTGCTTCAATTCCAGTCAGACTAGGTAGGTGCCTGGGTTGTGGGTTTGGTCTCCAGTCGGGAGGTGGGGGGGGGGGGTATGGAAGGTATGGAAGGTGACCACTCAATGTTTCTCTCTCATGTAGATGTTTCTTTCCCTTGCCTTCTCCCTTTCTTCCCCTCTCTTTGTTAAATAAAAAAAGAAAGAGGAAAAAATCTTTACCTGATATTGTCTTGGAGGATTACTGAAACTATTTAACTGGAAATCTTCTGAGCTTCTTATGCTTGATTGTTTACTATGCCCAGGCTGCAATTTGAAAATAATTAGAAACTGATTTTCATCTAACTTTTAAGAAATGTAATGAGATTTATTAGTTATGTAAATGAATAAGTAATCTTTTATATTATGTATAAATAAACTATATATATAGCCGTTTTGAGTTCACTTGCTTAATATTTTATCTTCCAAGACAAATCATAGGCCCTTGCGGTACATTCAGTCTCTCTCGGTTATTGGAGGTTGCCGAGGAGGTGTTTAGACTTTGTGGCATCGTTCATGTCATCATGACAGTCACACTTTCACCTTCCTACAGACAAATCTGTGATAGGGGAAGACGCAAATGAATTGGGAAAATAATGGTGACGACCTCAGAAATTTATTGATGATGGATCAACAGGCCAGTATGACTAACCACAACAGCAACATAAGATACACCAGAATGAGACTGTTGTGAGACAGAATTCAGATACCAAGAAAACACTAATTAATCCATTTGACTTTTAGCATCTGTATAGTATTCAATTTGAGAAGCACTTTTCAAGTAATGTATTTACTTGAACAGGCAAATATTTAACAAAGAATTCAAGCAATCCACAATACACATTTTAACATATCATTTAACATGCTAAGATGATGACTGAAAAAGACTTCAAGTCATTTTCTAAAGGGAAAAAAGATAACCTGCGTGCAACAGAACAGCTACAAAATTACATGTTTTAGGTCCACAACTGTTTACAGGGGATGAGAAACTTCAAGACTGTCTTCAAAGATATCTCCCGGTGACATCTAAGTCACTATAAGTACAGCTCAGTGAGACTCAATTAAAATCCTTGACTTTAATATTTTGATCTTTAAATGCCTACATGCTGAATTAAAACACTTACACAGTCATCCACTGAATTAGTATGAATTGAGAGTCTTCTGTAAATAAGGTGTTATGCTACGTCATGAGTACTGATGAAAGCTATAAACAATTATGGTCTAGCTGATTTACAATAATAGAAAAATATGGCAAGGCTGACAAAATCCATAAAAATCTATAATTTTGGTAATATTGTTCAGGGAGCATCCTTTTTCCCATAGCTAATTTCCCTTTTTCTTTTACCCTCTCTAAAAATATCAGCAAAATGTACGCTAATTTATTTTATATTAACTTTAAACAACATTAAGATGAAATTATACAATTGACCAAATTAACCAAAGAGAGGCAGCTTAGACTTTTCAGAGCACTTGACAGAAACCCAAAGATTCAAATCTGGCTCTGCCACAAGCTAGCTGTAGAACACCAGGCAAGATGTTAAAACTGGCTATTATCTCTTCTAAAACTGAAGAGAGTGGTCTGGTTGACCTCTACAATCCTTCAATTTCTTCTATGAACTTGTGAAATTAACACAATCTTAAACAGTTTAATAATAAAATTTATTTTAAAATGCTATGATTATTCATTTACTTTTACAACACTATAATTATTTCTGCCTTTCAAATTGTATTTTATACCTTAAGCACATCACTAAACGGGATGGCCAGGTTCAAGCTCACTTTCCTCCCCATCTTTTACGATAAAGCGTGGAGGGCGAGGGCAGGTTCATAACCAGGGAGAAGACCCAGACAGACGGAGTCCTTGCACATCCTGTGCTACCCATTCGTGCATCCACAAGCTCATGGCTACAAATTGTTAACGTGATGTCTCATTTTTTTATTAGAAGATGTTGTTCCATCCAAAGGGGTTCATAAAAATAGAAAGGGAACATTTTTGCTTCCTAGAGGTTTTTTGAAGGTAAATGTGTGGTACTTGATACCCAATGAGTGTAACTACCCCTCCCCTAATGTTTAAATATTATTCATATTGCAAGTGGAATTCCCTTGACTTTCCAGTCTATTTTAGCAGGGTGCACAGAGACAACTATCTATTAACCCCATCTGCCTCAATGAAAGCAGCCCCATGACACACCGTGCCTGGGGAGATATCCTTTCTTTTTTGAAATAGTATTATAGCAATGGCACACAGGGATCTTTCCTAATTTAATGTCTTTGTGTTTGCTGTTTCCAATTCCTAAAACCCTCTTTTCCTGGCTTTTGCCTAGATGACTAACTCTGTCTCATCCTTTGGATTTTTACTTAAAACATAAACTTCTCAGAGAAGCTATTCCTGCCCACTCCATGAAAAATAGCTCTTGAGCAAGCTAGGCCTTTTGCTTCCTTTATAACATACTTCACAACTGACAATTATTATATTTGCTACTTTAGTTACATGTTTCTTGTCTACATTCTCTGGGCTGTATGGAAGGATGGACTTCATTCAGTTCATCCCAATGTCCCTAGTGCCGGCACTGCCCAGTATGTAGCAACTGCTCAGATTGTTGGCCGGTGAACTAAGTGCTGGGAAAAGTGCTCTTGGGTCACTAATGGACCTCACTTGGCTTCTGGAAACCTTGCTACACAAGACATGTGCAATCTAGGTTGATGAACCAGTTGGCTGCCTCAGCTACATGATAAAGATCTGTCTGAAACATGGTGAATTGGTTTTAGGGCATCAGATAGATGCCTTAAAAGGAACATACCGGGTGGCACAGAAGAAGTAACAGTGCTAGGAAAGCAGGAAATGATATGTTGGTCATTTGAGAAGGTGTATGATTGTGGGTTGTCCATAGTATAGCTCTTGAAGTGCTAATGACCATAGTTACAGTTCATACAGTTTCAGCCCAACACGCAGCTCTCCTGCTTGTGTACTCAGTGGACTGAGTTCAAGTGTTCACAATCAGGCTAGATAATTCTTTATTGGGGGGGGCTGTCTGTGTATCATAGAATATTAATACCATTGTGCTCTCTACTCACTGGACACCAGTAACAGCCATCCTCTCTGGCTGTGACAACCAAAAATGTCTCCTACTATCATAAATGCACCCTGGTGATGCTGGTGGTGGTGGGTGAGGGCAAAACAACCTCTGGTTGAGAACCACTGGTATAGTTCAATGGTATGTAACTAAACAGTTGTAAAGTTACTTGGAACATTTTTTGCATGACTAGTTCCACTCTAAATCTGAGATACAAATTTAGAGGCAAATGCAACCCTTTTTAAGAAAAAATTTCTAATCATTTTCAAATGTATAATAGGTATTCAATATATACATGCTGAAATTGAATAGTGCAAAAATAGCATGTAAGGAGACACTTACCCAATGGTGCAAAGAAGCATTATTACCACTTGGTGGCAGAAAATTCTAATATATAGTTGTTTCCATGTACACCACTAAAATAGACTAGAAAATCAAGGGAACTCCACTTGCAATATGAATAATATTTAAACCTTAGGCGGGTGGGTAGTTATAGATTGTATCAACCAGTATTAACAGAATGCAATGGAAGAGGGAAGGGGAAGCTGGTTCAGGAGAAGCAGGAAGGATTGGGGATAAACTTTGTTCCTTATTAACGCATGAATATACACTCCAATTCTGAATGATCCATTGCCTATCCTTATTTTTAATATACCTTCTACCTCAATTCCTTCATGCTTTAGGTTTTTTTCTGTTTCTTTCATTCTCTAATAATTACTTTATTAACATTTCTCATCTCTGTGTAGTTTCATTGCAGAAATTAGAATGAGGAATAGTAACTTGTTTGTTATTCATTCAGAGGAACAAGTAAGCTTCGTTCAGCCTTTGGAATGTATTATGCTGTTCTGAGCAGCAGTTCTGAGAGTCTCCCGTTCTCCACAGTACGAAATGCCCTGAGGCCAGGAGTAAAACCATGCACTGAAAAGGTACAGCAGTGTATGGAGGCGGCAGGAAATGCAGGCATGAAATGAAGCCACGTGGAGCAGTGCTCCTAAACCTCCTGCTTGGGAACCCACCAGGTGGGAATTGGAATTTGGGTCTCGTCACTTGTCTGAAAAGCAACTTTGGGCAAGTCATTTCACCTATGTTAATCCTCACATCCCTCATGTATAAGATGAGGAAAAATAGTATTACCAACCTCCTACATGTAGCTAATGTGCGGATTAAAGCGATAAGGTTTGTAGAATACGTCGCTCGGCGTACAGTAGGTATTCTACAAGGGTCAGCAGCTGCTATTATTATATAAAAGTTATAAATATCTACTATGTGGCTTTAGGTCTATTTCATGGTTTGTTTTAATCTAGTTTATTATTCTGGAGACACTTTGCAAGTACTGCTTTTTACTGATACGTCCAAACTCACGGTTAAGTTATTCAGGTAATGAAATATTCAGTGATTCCCACACCCAGATGAGCATAAGATCTCCTAAGATCTTATTAAAATATCCACTTCCAGGCTTCACTGCCAGAGGCTGTAATTCAATAGGCCTGATGAGGGCTGGGAATTTGTACAAAATCACCCAGAGAAGTGATCCTGGTGATGGTGACAAACTGAAACCACGACTTTATGTGATCGTTCCATCAGAGGATTAAAAAGATAGCCTCCAATTTGATTCAAAGTTAAAGAATGTAGTTCCTGGATATGTACCTGATTTTTTAAAAATTACTACATCTCACCCAATCCAGAGGAGAACAGACCAAAAATGCTAAACTAACATGAGGGTACTCCAGGTTGCCTTACTGTGTAAGGGGCAAACACCTGCTCCCACACTGACAACTTGAGAGGAATCTGTTCTGGAAATGGAACACAGCAGTTATTCAAGAAGGTGTTTGGCATTTTCAGACTTACACATGTGATACAGTATGGCAAAGATCAACTTTTAACGTATGCTGTTCTTTCCAAGTGTGTATCTGAAGAGCTAGTGCTGGCCACAACCAAAGCCAGTGACTTCAGGAGGTTATGACAGAAAATAAACATATCTGCTTGCTTTGCTTCAAAAGTATTTCTGTATGGCTTGTCCTGCTGGTTTCTGTGGTTTACTTGAATCGGATGTGAAGGAAGAATTTGTGCAAACTAACCACATTAACCTTCAAGGAGTTAGAAGAACAGAGTGAAATAGAAACTGAACTGTGTTGTTTTAGACACAGACTTCGTGAAAAGAAAGGAGCAAAAGTCATGTGAATTGGGTAAGGAAGAATGAACCATCACAGTTTTTTTTTTTAGCACATATCAGGGCCCCTCTCAGTAACAATAGGCAAAAAATTTTGGAAATGTAAATGGCTGCCTCAAAAACATTTTCTCAGACATATGTATAGTTGGTATATCACCAAAAAAACAAGCTATGTGTCTCAACTTTTGTTCATCACAGCTTGCACGGCAAGGGAAAATAAAGTAGATACTTGTGTTGAGTTGATCTTCAGGAATCAAACTCCAGGACAAAGTGAGAAGTGTAAAATGTATTTAGAATTTTGCCTATGAAAGATCATGGGAAGTGGGAGCAGGAGAAGGCAGAAAAAGCTTCCCGACTACGAGGCTCAGGTTCCCAGGGAAAGAGGGAAAGACAAGATGATCGGAGGAAGACAGACAGCCTAACGAGGCACTCCGGTTCAGAATGCCCCCAAGGGGTCCTGCGATGGCTAGAAATGTCCAGGCCCTGAAGAGCACGGCCCCTGCAGGAAAGCTGAGGGGGATCCCAAAGGTGCTGCACCTGGAGGCTCAGCTGACCACACCTGAAGCAGGCTCTCTTCCCAAAGAAAGTGTGAATGGCACATCTCCACGGTGCCATGATACACAGTTATACGGAAGGGTCTCTACATGATAAAACTGGTGTTGGAGTCAACATGTTGTTGATCTGCAAGCAGGGATACCACATGCTTGGGATTGCTCTTAACGTGTTTGTTTTAATTTAGGATTACAGTATGTGCTATTGGAAACTATAAGGTGATCCAAGTGTTGTTTGAGAGGTATAAAGTGTATTTTCTCAGATGATTAAAACAAATTTTAATTTTGTTCATTTTAGAGAAACTACAAAGAAAATAATATTATTTGAGAGGTACCACAGTTTCTATCATTTAAAAAAAAGGCATTCAATTCCCCTACGATTTTTCTCATATTTGTCTAATGATTTTTGGTGTCATGCATTCATCACAATTTCAGCACGCGTAGTTTCTTATTAGAAAATCCAAAGTCCAAGTTACACTGACCTATTTTTGCTAAATTTTATCGCATTGTTTATACCCAAATAACAAAAAGAGCCACCTCTCTATGGCACGTCCTTTATATTTGTACAGTGTTTGTAATTTACAAAGCACCAATTTAGTCCTCCCAACCGTCTCACGTGAGGGGTTGTACAACTCACTCATCCCTATTTTATAGATGAGGAAATTGAAGTTCAGGTAAGTTAAACAGTTGCTCAAATGAGAGAGACAAGATGAGACCCCTATCTTCTGAGAACTTAGTTCAATGTTCTTACTATCAATATATCAATGTTCATTAGGATTCTTATTGCATTGAAGGAGGAAAGATGGCCTAAAAACAAAATGAAAAAGCATCCCTCCTCAGGATTTGAGTCCCATGGCGTGACTTTATAACATAGTTTGGCTAATGAGATATAACAATGGAAATTGCTGGGGAACAGTTCTGAGAGTGATGGCAGATTCTGACGACACGCCCCACTTTTTTTTTTTTATGTCTTTACTCTTCTTCATGTCTATAAATAGTAGGTGTGATGGCTGGAGATGAAGCTGCCTGTCACTGTACATCTGCTGTCACAACAAAACTCCAAGGAAATCACAGAGACCCACCCCAGGCAACAGTCCTGGAGTGCCTCTCTCTAGGGAGTTACATGGGAAGGGGAAAAACAACTTATAAAGCACCAGGATTTGTTTCTTTTTTATGTGCAACTGCATGCAAGTCCTACCTGATACATTGGCTTTTCATACTTAACTTACATATAATTCCCCTTTATCAAAAAGCATTCCTTGCGCCTCTACGTGCATGTGTATGCATGCTACAAGAAGGAAGCGAATGTCCTCATCATGAGCGATCCTGCCACTCCAAATTACGCAGCCGATACATTTCCGAGGAACACTGCTCATTATGAACTATGCCAACTACCCCAGCCACTGAATTCTCGTGGTGCCTCGGCAGCTTCTTGATTACTGACAAGTGAGGAGGCTCTGCTAGATGCGCATACTCTCCACTTGAGCTGCCGATAGTAGAATCAACCATCCCTCCATTAGTGTCTGACAAGTTCCTCGAGCATTTTAATTTTTCCTTTCTTACATATTATTCCTATATTCCATTATCCATAAGTTCTCGAAAATATGTATTTAATGTCTTAAAATACACACAATTCCTTTTGCCAATTATTTGAATATAGGTTTGTTTCCACCACTCAGTAATACATTCTTTGAGTGTTATTATATTCTTTGATGCGTCTGATTTCTGTTTCTTGACATTGCTTCTGAACATTTGTTCTTTTCTCTGCTAAGACAAGCCTGATCTTGCATGTGATGTCATATTTTCAAAGGGGATCTTACCTGTTTTCTGTCAAGTGATAATTTCGAAAGGTCTTCATGACTTCCCAAAATTCCAAATTTCTTTTCTTCATTTCTCTTTCAAAGATAGATAATAAAATTAGTATAATTGCTGACTGTACAGTTGTAATTACAAAATCAATTGTACTTTTTCTTTATTCCATATTTTAAAAGCCATCAGGTCTAACTCTTCAGCAAGTGTCAGTAAGAGAAAAACACTCTTACTGGGGTCTTACATTTGGAAGGTGCTTAGACATTTCCTTTGGACGTTTAATTCTCTCAGACTTGAGTTCTAATAACAACTTAGTTTTATTAAGTAAACTATATACTAAATTTTATTAAGTAAAGTAAGGTAAATCTTTGCTACTCAACCCACTGAGTTCTCTATCATACATCTAGAAAAATGCTGTAAATGACATATGTTTCTCAAAATTCCAACACAAAATACTCATAATAATAATGATATTTAAAGAGGGTTTTGGAATTCACAAAGCACTTTAACATATTTATTTGGTTTTATCTTCAAGATGTAAATCTATTTTTATTCCCTTAACACAGCTGACAAAACTAGAGCTTAGAGAGTTTTTCCCTCACTTGAGAACCCCAAATAGTAAGGGGCACATGGAGCAGAATAAGAATGTCAGAATATTTTCCGTTTTATTCAATGATAGAATTTATAATTAATTGCAAGGAACTTTTACAATTGCAATCATTTGGCTTAATTGCCCACCCAGTGTAGGAAGATCTATAAATATTTCAGTGTTCAATGTTGGTCATCCAGCATACTGATTACTTTCAATGATGCGGAGCTTATTACTTCATAAGACCGCCCACCACCCTGCTGGTAGATTTTGTTACAAGTTGGCTTTTACATAGAACTAGAATTGAACTATTTGCAACATTCACCCACAGCCTCTCTTCCTGTTTTTGAAGGAAGAAAAACAATTGTACTTCTTAATCAAGAGTGGGAATTCTAAAGATATTCCGGTTCCCTGTCAATCCTAATTCTTCGGGTGAAGCAGCCAGCTCCTTCAATCCCCCATCACATGACAGACACCCTGTCCACACCTGTCCCATCAGGGTGCTTCTCTGGATGCCTTCTCCTCCGCTTTGCATAGCGTAAGCACCCCACGTACAGTTAGATACAGCATTTCTCATGTGCTCTAAATCTTTCTGAACATACAGTGATCATCGTATGGTCTTCATCTGAGCAAAATGCCTCTTTTATGGTTTCTTGAGATTGCACTGCCTCGTCGGATTATCGTTTCCAATTAGTACCCTTAGATACTTTTTTTCTTGAACTACATACTGCCAAGCCTAAATTCCCATAATGCAGGTGAGCAGTTGATTTCTGAATGTTTCAATATAGAAAGTTACCTAAGAGTCAAATTCCCCCAAGTCATAATCAGCTACTGATGCTTTGCCAAGGTGGATAAATTGAAGGTGAGAGACACATAGCCACAACGGCAAAAAATAAGTCCCAGAATAGCTGTCCTTTCAGTATCTGCTCAAAATAATGTATTACACTAGTTACATTTCATAATTTTTTCTTATATTCCTGTAAGTAGGACATGTCCAATGTGCTCCTGTTAAACAGACATAAGCCAAAGTCCCATGCTGAGCTAACTGACTACACAAGGAATAAATAGACGTATCATAATGAACTGCTTCTTTTTAAAGGGGTGTAGTACAGTAGTTATAATAGTCACATCATTTAAAGTTATCATTAAAAAGTATCAAGTCAAATTACCTTGTTCATCTCTGCATCCTCCTGGAAACCTTTTTTATGATGCTGGAACAGCTCAGAAATCCATTTCTTAAGCTTCAGTGTGAGATAGACCAGGGACTTGGGACTCGGCACCAGGTTGAAGGGAACAGGAAGAGTTCTTCCCTCCTCGAAGTACGAAAACCAAAGCTTGGCCCTCGCGAATTTCCATTCCACATCAGCATCACCCTACACAAATATGCAGGACCGTTCAGCAAGGAAATGCATAAACAGAGTTACTGGAATCTTCAACACTGTGCGCCTAGGTGAAAGCAATGACTCAGACACTCTCAGAACGCCCAGGACTGCTCCAAGATTTGTCAGAATGTTGGGTCTACTCATACACTCTCTCCTAAATCTGTCTAAAATTTTATCAGGCTTACAGAACTACAGATCTCAAAACTTCCCTGTGTTGATAAATACACTGAAAGATACAAATATATTTTCCTACATTCTGAAAATAAATTATATATAAATTATTCACTCCTTCATTCTGCAACAAATCACTTATTTGATTAATTCAGAACAAAGGCCCAGGCTTCTAGAATAAACATTTATAATCACTCTAAATTTGAAAAAAGATCAATGTTGAACATCACTCAAAAAGATTTGGAAAACAGCCATACTCATAAGCAATATTTTGTGGATAAAATGAATTAAAACTGATATAATATTTATAATTGTTTCAGCAATAAACGTGAGCATTTCCCTTCCTCATGCCTTGCTCTCCCACCACACCCATCAACGTCACATTTGGAAGCAAAGAGTTAAAATTTTCTAGGTTACTGTCAAACAATTATATACAGCTGGGAAGGAACAAAGGAGGGGAAGCAGTCTGCATTTTCATCCCCACAGCTGAGCTGATCCCCAGAAAAGTTAAAGCACGTAGGCACACAGTACACAAAAGTATAGAGATTATACCTCAATTTCCTGGAATGAACTGTTGATCATTGCAATTAACATGTTTAGCAAAACAATGACCATTGTAACATTATAGACTCCATAAAGAACATAACCAATGTTTTCAATAAATTTATGGTTACAGTTGATGACCACTGATTTCACTTCAGAAAGTCCAAATATAGCCCAGAACAGTGTCTTAAAACTCTCCTCGACTCTGGGAAAAAAAGAAAGAAAAGAAAAAATGAAGTGCCCATATAAATGACAGTGGTACCATAGTAAAAGCAAGTGAATTTAATATTTTTGCAAATTACTAGGTGTTCATGAGACAATTCTCTACTTCCCTGAACCTCAGTTTTTTTTTTCTCTATAAAACAGGTACTTTTAATTCTAGGATTGTTGCAAGAATGAGCTAATATTGTGCCTATAAAGCACAAAGTGCAGTATCTGGCACATAATAAGCACTCAATAAATATTATTAACATAGCATAACTGTAGATGTTAACCTTTAAATAATCCATAGCTTTGGCATTGGAAATGTTAAATGTATTACTTAGTTAAAATAATGTAATTTGTTAAGGTCCCTTTAGGTTTCCCGCTCATCTGTAGGTACTTCCACTTACAGGCAGTAGGTAATAATAGTATGTGTCTTAAGCAAAATATGACAATATAAACATGTGCTGTTATATATATAAACTGTTTCTAAAATCACGGACACATCTTGGTAGCTATTTCAATGCTTTAGGCATAATCATGGACCACAGCTAAACCCCCCTGCTGAACCCAGGTGGTTTCACCTCTCAGAGACTGCACTTGACAGGAAAATATGGGCAGCAGTACGTTGTGCTTCGGGCGATGCTTCTGGTTATGACACTGAAGACCTAATATCTGAGTAATCAACTATGAATATACTTTATTAAAAACACATATCTCCAATCAACATGAGTCGAAACTTTTGTCACTGTTGATAACTCAGATCTTCTCAATAAGATCTGACCAACCGAAGTGGGGAAGCCGCTCTCCTCACAGCACCCAGGCAGGTTAGAAGCAGAAGGCGCAACAGTCCACACCACAGATACTGAAGGCCATGGACAAGGGGCTAGGTCCCAGCTTTCCCAAATGGTCACAGCATGGTATTTAACTTTTCTAAACTTCAGTTTCCTCTTTTTGTGAAATAGAGGTAATAACATAATTCATGTGAGTGAGTTAGCTACTATTACTTTATATTAGGAAGGTGCTTATATTTTTGAGTTCTTGCAGCTCCTTTAAGAATCCTGTCATGTTGCTAAAAAAGAGCTGCAGATAAATCTTTATCAAAACATTATTTATCCTGTAGACATATACAAACATGGTTAAGCCAACATTCATCTGATCTGCAATCTTCACCATCAAAATTTCTGAAAGCACCTACAACCATGAAGGTCTCATTTCGTTTTACACAACATATTAAATCTGTAATCATTTAAGCTCATATTTAATTCATTGGCAATCACCATCATCAAAACATCTGAGATCACATACGTTGTGAAGGCTTCATTTTGTTTTGCACCAATGTAGTAAGAGTAGAGGTTGAACATTCCAATCATGAAGGCCACAAACACCATGATAAATATGACCATGAACTTAAAGATGTCTTTTACTGTTCTTCCAAGTGATATCTGCAGAGGTCCAAAGCTTTCATTTGCTGGTAAGATATAAGCTATTCTGGAGAAACTTAAAACTACAGCAATTGCATAAAGACCTTCAGATATAATTTGAGGATCAGCGGGGTCCCAGTTTATCCTGGCTAGGAAAAGGCAAAGACAAGAGTTATGATGAGTTTCTTTAAGTTGATGATTTAGGCAACTTTTTCTGGTTAAGAATATAAATTACATTAGCAATCTAGGTCCCAATGGAACTCCCTGATCTTAAAGGGTTTCTTTAAGTGTCAGATATATTTATGCTTGTGAATTTATTGAGAAAATGACCCTCCTGGTTGGCTCAAACTATGGACTCAGTATATACAGAAATTTCAGTAGATAGACTGGAAAAACTGGTTCAAATTGTGTAACTTCTCCTAGTCTTATTTTCCCATCCTTGAAAATGAGATAATATCACTCCTACATCTTTCATCTGCTGTGAGAATTTAATAAGCCAACATACATTCTGTGGTTAGAAAGTGCTTGACACTAAATAAATGGTAGCATTGATTATTTAATTGTAAACTAGAATCACATTATAATGTAATTTGGGGCTTGTGAAATACTTGCAGTTATTTAAACTTTTTGAAGTAATTTTATGGGTCACTCAAGTCTACTTTTACCATAGAAATGAGCAATTACTCATTTATTAATTTTAATGACCTGATATAATAATTCTATCAGGTCCTCAAAAACCCAATTCAAAACATCATGAAGGAAAGTTCAAGAACAATGTGAAAAAGGAAAAATGTTATAAATTTGTCTTTGCTTATTTACTGAGAAGTGGAATTAGGAAAGGATGCAAGGAACCAGTGAAAGCAGCTAACCATTTTTACAGTGCTTTGAATATAAATACTACATATACACAGAAAGATATTTTTGACTTCCTAAAATTCTGTATATTAAAAAACTTTGATTAAATGTTAAATACTAAAAATTAATAACAGAAAAAGAAATTGTGATCCAGCAAATAAACCTGTAGAGATGTCAGGTGAATATGTTAACTGATTTCTTTTTTTCTTAAAGTGTGCATTTTTTTCTGTTGATCAGTTACAGCTGTCCTCATTTCCCCCCCCATTACTCTCCCCCACCCTACCCACCCCCCACTTCCCTACCCCATGGTCTTTGTCCACAAGTCCTTTATACGTGTTTCTTGACTTGACCCTTCCCCTCCTTTCCCCTGTTGTCCCCCTCTCCCCTCCTCTCTGGTCACTGTCAGTTTGTTCTTTATTTCAAGGTCTCTGGTTATATTTTGCTTCCTTGATTGTTCTGTTGATTAGATTCCACTTATAGGTGAGATCACATGGTATTTGTCATTAACTGCCAACTAATTCATTATCAGAGGGTTTAAAATAAGCATTCAGAGGGAATCTAGTTTTCCCAGCCCAGGTTTCTACAAGAAGAATTTTTTCCCTAGGCAAATAACAACCCATTTCCATCCTGTAGTCACTCTCCTCCTGGGGAGGTGGAACAACTTATCAGACTGTGATTGCTAACCTGAACATACCTGGTTCAGCTCTGCCCTCTTTTCTTGTGAATTCTCCTCTAGCTCTCCATGGAGGAATCTCACATGGTCAGGCATGTGCTGCCATACCCCTCTTAGGGGACAACTGCCTTGTCCTCTGCTCTTGGAAACTGGAGGATTTATCTGCCTACTTCTGGGGTTCAGTACTACTGCTGGGCCCATTCGGTAATGACTCAGAACTATGTCATCTACCCTGAACTTTATCAGGATGGATTAGAAGTAATGATCTGGCCTCCATACTAAGTTTTGCTTTATTTTTCAACCAGTTCTAAGCCTGAGTGGGAGAGTGGTGTTATTTACTGGGGGCCCATTCAGAGATTCCAACAATTCCCTGGCTTTCAAATAATGTATATGTCTTAAATGGAAATGGTGCTCAAATGTGTAGTTTTTATAGACAAGAGGAAAAAAATAAATCCAAGACATAAAACAGGCATTCCCAATGGAGTTTGTAGTCAGCCAATTGATTCAAGAGCTAAGTGAGATAATTCTTGTGAATAAGAGAGGTTTGTAGCCAGAAAAACAAAAGGAAGAAGCAAAACAACATGCTTGTTCAGATACAGACACTCTGAAGAAGCTGGAAGCTTGCCAATAATTCAATGAGAATCGATAGTAACCAAACTACCATTGACATGTATTTCTATAAGAAAATTCTATGTTTTTATTACCTTGTATTCACTGTGTACTGTAAACTCACCCAAATTGTAGTATTTCACATTGTCTCCCAGTGTGACTTTTGTTAAGTCCTTCAAAGTATCATTTGCATCAATGATGCTCTGAGCTTTGGAAGCATGCCAAAATGCCATGAACCTGGCAATGAATGATGCTGCAAAGATCGCTAACATACCAAAATCAAGCATATTCCACAATTCAAACAAATATTCCTTGGGGCCTTGAGTCCAAATTTCTTTACATTCAGCCCATATCATGCCTGTATTGGAAAGGGGTTAAAATGTATTATCAATTCAATTTCATTCCAGCCTTAACCATTCAATAAAACAAAATAAATGTGAAAGGTCTCATCCTAGTATTCAAAACCCCTCAATATTTGGCCCTATATCAACCATCATCTATAATTCCCACATCCTCCAAAATCTCATTGTCCAGTAATATTAGTGCATTATCTGAAAGCAATTTGACAAAGTTCACCAAGAAGCTTAAAAAAATTCTTTGATCCATTAATTCTTCTTTTTTTAAGATTTTATTTATTTATCTTTAGAGGGGAAGGGAAAGAGAGAGGGAGAGAAATGTCAATGTATGGTTGCCTCTCATGTGTCCCCTGCTGGGAACTGGCCTGCAACCCAGGCATGTGCCCTGACTGGGGATTGAACTGCGATCCTCTGGTTCGCAGGCCCACGCTCAATCCACTGAGCTACACCAGCCAGGGCTGATCCATTAATTCTACACATAAAAATATATTAAGGATATGTCACTGTAGGATTCTCTATAATCCAAACACGCACATACACACACACTCAAAATAGAAGTAATTATGGGACTTCCACAAATCGAGTAGAATGCAGACCAAATATCATATTTGGTATGATATTTTAATTGCCATGGAGTAGTGGCCACGAGAGTGTATCTCCTAGACCTCCAACTACAGTAATATAATTGTCCATGGGCCTCAGCACCTGCATTTGGAAAACAATGGTCACTTTGTCCAATGGTCACTGACCCAGGGGCAGCTCCCAGCCAATGACTGAGGACTCCCCTTTTTGGGAGACATGGGAGTCCACGAATGGCTGATTCTGAATCAGGGATCTCCTGACAGCCTTACCAAACTTTCCTTGAACTGCATGGAGACAGAGGATGCTTCTTTCAACTTTCCTTCCCTCTCTCCTTCCCTCATGGTTAGACTTGCCACCCAGTGACCACCCTGCCACCCTTCCTCCGCTCCCTCCCCATCTTTCTCTCATATGGAATTTCTTTGAACAGAGTTCTAACCTTCCTTAATAAAACTGTCATATACTCAATACAGTCTTTGCACATGCATCTTGGAAGACCTAGGCTACCACGGTGGCAGATGTTTGTCATCAGCATTTAAATGTGTTCAGTGAAAAGGTCAAATATGAATGAATCCAAGATCCTATTAATAGGAGTTGTCTCTTTCTGGTAGAATTATGAATAAGATTGCACGTTCTTCCTACAACTTAGCGTAGTACTCGGGAACATAAGTGTTGGGATCAGATTGCCATGAATTTGAGAACTTGCGTCCCCGCCTGTTAGCTGTACAATCTTTTGCCACTTGCTTAAACCTTCTAGAACTCATTCTGTAAAATGAGTTTGATAGGAGTTTGTGCCTATTTCACAGAGGTGTCATGAACCAAACAAAATCATATCTTTGAATGATTTTGAATGAAACAAAATTATATCTTTGCATAGCACAGTATCTGGCAACTGGGGAAAACAATGGCATTTATTGAGCACTTACTATTTTTTAATTTCTGTGATTACCACATATATTATTTCTTAATTTGAAGAAGGTTACTTTATTATAGAAACTGATTTTTCCCCTACTACCTCTAAGATACCCTATATCTGAAATCCTGCTTCCTCCAAGGGCCATGTGGAGGAATATAATCTTTAGATTCCAGCAATCAATCAAAATCTACCTCCATCAAGAAGTCGTTCATAGTTCCTTAGTTGAAATAATCTTCTCCCCTTCCTCACAGCAACACCTGCCCCAGATTCTCACATTTCCCATGAACCTCTAACAGAGAACCTAGGTGTGAAGGGTCTCTGCCAGCTAATTTACTATGTGCTTTTCTCAAAATTAGCATTCAGTGCACCATAGAGTACATGGTTTTATAAGAAGATAACTTCATCACTCTATTTTGAATTCTTCCACATTAAGAGGACACTGGAATTAAATTCATACATATTTTAGTGGATCAAATTAAAAACAGGATATACCCCATCTGCACACTCCAACACACACCTCCTGCCTTATCCCCCAAAACTGTGAGCAGGGATGAAAATACCTAAGGCAGCTTTTGTTTTGTGGCTCCTAGGTTCCTGCCGGCCTCAATAGGAGACAAGGACAATTTAGAGAACAGAAGCATAGGGGTTAATGGGACATTTGGGCTCATCCATTTGTTTGCAAAGCTTCTCCTCCTTCACCCTCTCATTTCTCCACCTTCTCTCTTTCTCTCATAAAATTATTCATAAAAATATCTTACCAAAGCTTAAAAATAAAACAAATACAGTGAACTATTCTGCCTGAAGAAAGAGTCCCTGTTTTATCTTCCCTGAGAGCCCTCAGGAGCTGCCAAGCGCAATTCAACATCCCCTGTCTAAACCAACTTCTCTTGCAAGCAAGGGGCTTCTCCACGGGGACCAAGCCCCTGCTTGAACACGTCTGGAGACAAGGTGCTCACTACATCTGAAGGCTGCTCACCCCATTGCTGGTTTGCAGGAAGTATGCTCTCCATGTGGACCTGTTGGTCCCAATTCTGCTCTCTAGGGCAGTAGAGAAAAAGTCTGCTCCCACTGCTTTAATTTTTTTAATAAAATAAAATAAAACAAAAATACCAGTGTGCTCATTAAATCTATTCTTTCCCAGCAGAGACAGATTTACCATGAAGCTAGTGAAATTGAAGTTTCAAGATGCCTTATGTGCCCAGGCTCCTTCTGAAGCTGAGTATTGTCTTCTTTTTCTCTAAGCGAGGCTCTCCAAACAAATGATCTTCAGGCTCCACAACCTCTGGATTCCATTCCTCCCCCATCATCCCAGGTAAAGCCTCCTCACTCCCGCAGGTGTAGTCCTGGGGAGGGGCATCATGCTTCCGGCTGCTCTCCCTGGGGTGCTCCCCAGTACGCCAATGGCCTGTGTGGGGCACCTGGAGCCACACCTAGCCCTGCATGTGTGGCCTGGCCAGAGCACGGACCAGTGGGCTAATGACAGCCCTGATTGCAGTCCTGTCCTTTGAAGAGTCAACAGAGCGTTGCACTTGCTTCCACGGCAGCTCACACTGGGCGTTCAGTAGAAAGTGCTCCTTTGGACCCTTTCACGTGAAGTGGCATCGAGCATGTCCCTGCTTCACCTCCTCTCACTGGTTTGAGCTCGCCACTCAGCTTTGTCAAGATCTCCTGGAATGTCAAGTCTGTCTGTCAGCCTTTTTGCTTTTATCAACAACAAAAATTAGATAAATTTGCTTTCCGTGACCAACAATGAGAATCATTTCCCCTCAAGACACTGGCATCTAACCTAAGTAGACCACTTATTAATATTTCCAGAAGGTACAGCAACTCTTGTTTAAGAATAACTTCAAAAAGAAAAATACCAGTGTCAGAAACTGAACCAGACATCTAATATATGTGATAAAATATCAGTCGTCTGTTCTGAGTTGTTCATTGTTTTCCCTCTAAGTAAACACTATAAGAAAATCTCTGCAATCAAATATAAAGGTTAGCAGCCAATAATTTGAAGAACAGTGTGTTTATTCATAAAATTGCAAGTTATTCCAGTATCCTTAGTTTAGGGTTCTATGTGAAAAAGAAAAAACACCTAATGTTTGTAATAAAATATTAGTATAGGGAGAATGAATTATCTGTGATAAAGAATAAAATGGAAGCCCTGGCTGGTGTAGCTCAGTGGATTGAGCGTGGGCCTGTGAACCAGACAATCACGGTTCGATTCTCAGTCAGGGCACATTCCTGGGTTGCAGGCCAGTTCCCTGCAGGGGCCAGTTCCCAGCAGGGGATGCACAAGAAGCAACCATACATTGATGTTTCTCTTCCTCTCTCCTTCCCTTCCCCTCTAAAGATAAATGAATAAAATTTAAAAAATTAAAAATTAAAAAAAGAAAAAATTAAAAAAAAAGAATAAAATGGATATTCATTATATCTAATCTCCTTATATAAAATATAATTTTCAATGTTTTACATTAAATGATCTGTCTTGCTTGGTATATTTTCAGTAGGAACTACCATTCCTATATAAAAGTAGAATATGGCCCTGGCTGGTGTAGCTTAGTGGATTGAGCGTGGGCCTGCAACCCAAACAACCAACCGCGTTTCAATTCCCAGTCAGGGCACATGCCTGGGTTGCAGGCCAGTTCCTAGCAGGGGACGAAAGAGAGGCAACCATACATTGATATTTCTCTCCCTCTCTCCTTCCCTTCCCCTCTAAAGATAAATAAATTAAATCTTTAAAAAAAGTAGAATATGAATTCTTAGTGAAGAGTCCAATAATAATTATCTGAAATTTATTGAAATTTTCCTGTGTGCTAAACACTGTATCATGTACTTTACATATACTAGTACATAAAAAGATAAACTATAACACATAAGCTTTTAGTCTAATAAGATCAAGGCAATGTCCAAATGATTGTTTATTCTTATTTTAAATCAAGTATTGGAGATGAAGGGTACTTTATGTTACAGTTTAATAGTGGGAGGTAAATATTAATTAAATTAGAAAATAAACAGTGTAAATTCCCAGCCCTTCTTTATCTAAGATACAATTTATATTGTAAGCCACTATCCACTTATCTCTTTGCATCATAGTCAAGAAATAAGATGATTCAGGAGGTTTGAATAACAATGCTGTTGAATCACCTCAGGTGCATTTAAAATAATCACATGGTAATCTGCACAGTGCTTCGTAATTTTTTCATTGATCATACTATTGGGTTTCATTGTTGAGGACGCCAAGAAGACATTCTATGCCCTATCAGGAGACCCCAAATTTGGGGGGCACTAGGGACTGGTTTTGTGGAAGACAATTTTTCCTCAGGCCAGGGTGGGAGGGGGATGGTTTGGGGATCATTCAAGTACATTACATTCAAGCTCATCTCCTGTTGCACGACGGCCCGGTTCCTAACAGGCCCAGTTGGTACCCATCCAAGGTGCAGAGGTTGGGAAGCCCTGTGTAAGTGATGTAAACTGACTATAGATGTTTCTCCAGACCACTAGGGAAGAACCCAGCTCATGGTTTAACTAACTGAAGGTTTTGAATGAAGATTCCTTGAGCTCTCTTCTCTTTACACCCTATATATTTCCACCACAGGCCATACCATGCACAATCAGGGCCTTAAGTACCATCTAGGAAATAAAGTTGCTAAAAGTTTATCCACAACCCAGGCTTCTCCCAGGGGTCGTATTTTTTATTTAGTAGCTGTCTTCATATGGAAATTCCACGGACACTTCAAAGTCGGTCACAACCCAAACTAAATGGCGTTTTTTCCTCCCAGACCCAAGCATGATCTTCTTTCTACATTCCCCCTCAGAGAATTGCGGTCACCAACTAGTTGTCCCAGGCAGAATCCACATTTCTCCCTTTCCACTGAGTTTTCTGGAGTGTGTCTTTTAAGAAGGTCTCAAGTCCTTTTCCCCATCCCCTCAATTCCAGCCCTCATCCCCCTCACAGGAATCCAATCATCTATCGCCTCCTCTAAGCCACCCTCTACCTCACAACCGCTGTGACCTTTCTAAAATGTGAGTGACCTGGTCATATCACAAATGCTGAAAATCACCCTCTGACCACTGCACCGCTTTTCTCTCCCACCCTCCACAGCCACAGAAGCACCTGTGCCTCAGCTGGGCCTACTCCTAACTGTTCGAGTGGGCCAGGTGTGGGCCTAGACCCACATCTCCACATCTGACGATTCCACGCCTGCAGTGTCTTTACTCTCCCCTAACCACTAGACTCGGTTAACACTTCCTTATCTTCAAAGCCTCAGATCAAAGTCCTGTCCAAAGTCTTTTTGCCCCTTCCCCTTTCACTCAGCTTGAGATGCTCAATCTGTGTGCATTCTCAACTTCCAAACTGCTCCTCAGTTATAGTATTCATCACATTTTATTACCGATTTACTTATTGACCTGCCCCCTGATTTAACTTTCTTGAGTGCAAGGATTGTGTTTCATTCACCTCAGTAGCCCCACTACTTAAAAGAAGACACTTAATAGCTATTGAACTCATTCATTCATAAATATCAAGTTCAAGTATCTTCCATTTGCCTTCTATGTAACGACAAGTCATAGGTATGACTGATTGACAAATAGTGTGGTCGTTAACACCACATTCCCTCTCTTTCGCTTACCGCCCGGGAGCACCAAAGCAAATTACTTAATCCTCACATAAACGGTGAAAGGTAGATGTGATTATCATGTCACAGAGAAGAAAACAGAAACAGAGCGATTGTGTGATTTGATGTATATAAAGTGCCTTGAACAATTTCATGTACATAATGTTCCAAAATGAGTGATTATGAGTTTCAGTTAGTATTAAATTTTACTGTAAAATCATATGGTTGTTTTTAAGCTTTAAGTAACAGCTCTCCCAAAATATAATTTTTTATCACTTGAGGTATTTGATTAATACCTTCCTGTTTATTTTCTTCCTGAGTTTTTCCTGGGGCATGTGAAAAAGACTAGGCACTGATGATAAACCCGAGACAACTCTGCTTTAAAAACACAAAGAAAATCATGGTGTGTGGAGCATTGTATCACACTGTACACATTTGTATAACTGGTTTGTGAAGAAGTCTGTGTCATTCATCCCAACTGCTAAGGCTGCAAAAATACACGACAGAAAATCAGTCTTTACCTATTACCCAGGATATAATGAGCATCTCCATCCATGAGAAGCAGGATGTTTTCATCCTGAACAGCTGTTTTGCATTATCTGTGCTGGTTTCATTAGGAAGGAGTTTGGTGCCTTCAAATCTGTCAGCTGCATTCATGACTAGCAGTCCCAGAAAAATGGTGAAGGAGGCTGCATGCGCTACGAACTTCATGAATGGTCCGCGCATTATCTTCCCCATCTGCCGCAACACACACCAAAAGAAAATTTCAGCTTTGTTTTCTATGCTTTCCAAAACCCACAAGTGTGTACACAAGAATAAGCACATGCATACTCCAATATTCTCCTAAAGTAATGATGTATAACTACATGACCAGTAATAAAATGATTCTTTGTGCTGTTATAAAATTTTTGACCTATTCCTCCTCTACGTATGTTGATGTTCTAGATTGATAAATTAACCTTTCTATTAAATGATATTTAAACTTTTATAACATTACATAGCACTGACAAAATAATATTGTATTAGGCAGAGCCTAATATCATCATTATCCATAAAAAGCAAATAAATTTAGTGGTCATGAAGTATTGAGGAAGCAGCAATAAAAGTATTACACTGAGTCTACTTTGCAATGCGTAGATCCCTGGCTGGATGTTTGCCTTGCTTGTCGTCCGCCTGTATATTTCACTGCCTTGAGTACAATCAGGCCCGAGTGACATCACTATTTGGGTGATGCTGTAAACAGAGCACAATTCATGGGCACCAAGCAAAGAACTGTCAACTGAGGACAGGACGGCAGGGCAGTTTCCATGATGTATCGGAACAATGTCCTGGAATGACACTGGACTTAAAGTCCAACACTGTAGGTTCAAGTTCCAGTTTCATTCCTTCATTAGTTAAGTGGAAATGAGCAAATTTCCTAAATTACATGAAAATCAAATTCTTCCTATGAAATATGGAGACAATAAAAGCTCTCGTGCCTCTGTAGTACAGGATTCATTTCCATCTGGGATGCACAGACTCTAGTTGGGGCAGAAGGATGGTGTGTGTCCAGGGTGGGTCTCAAGGGCTGTGGACATCGCTGAAATGTGAAACAAAACTCAGTGTGTGCATGCAGTGTTTTCCTTAGAAGAGGGCCCATAGCTTTCAACGGCCTTCCAAAAGAATTTATGATTACAGGAAAATTCATAAATTAATAAAAATACCAACAACACAATATTTGTTATGTGACAAGTATTATTTTAAGTGTTTTATTGTTAACTCACGTAATCATTATAATCCAAAGGGGTTAGGGGATAGTAGAATACCTCTTTTACAGATTAAAAAGCTGAGAAAGTGAAGTCCAGAAACTTGCTTAAAGGCCATCAAACTCATAAATGGCCAAGCTGAAATTTGAACCTAGGCATTCTTGTTTTAGAGTTCATTTGGTTTGCAAAATAATTTGTTATTTTATCATTAAAGTACATATATAGGTGTATGTGAACTCTTAGAGAAAACAAAGAAGGCCTTTTAAGTGAATAATAACTATGAACAACTATGAATAATAACTATGAATAATAACTATGAGTGGTGCCAGGGGGATACTAGACTTATTGGAGGGATCACTTCATAAGTTATATAAATATCTAACCAGTATGCCTGTACACCTGAAACTAATAAAATACCAAATGTCAACAGCAGTTGAAAATTTTTTTAATTTAAAAAAATTTTTTAAATGCTGAAAAACTAAATGCTATTATGGAAGGAATGCAGTCAATGTTCTCTGTTCCTATAAGTTTTATTTGTCTATATAATTTTCAAAATCTTGAAAGTTAACCCTAGAATAAATCATATAGTTCAGTTCCCTGTCTCTCAAATTTAGAATCTAAGGCCAGACAGGGCATCGGAATATTTGCACAAGAACATGTACATGTGTGTATCTATATCTTTCTGTACAGTTTTAAGTGGGTGTCTCCATCTAGATAGATATATTTTGAACCAGTCCAAAATTCCTTTGTGAAAATTTTCTATAAAAATCATGTCTAAAAACCATAATTCCAGAAGAAGTCTTGTTATTTGACTTGAAGAGTGTTTCTTAATTTTTTTAGAGAGTTCTACCCTATTTAAGTAGAACTCAAAAAAATCAAATGAAGGCAAGGTTAAAACAAATGGGAAGCAAAGCAGGCTTCATGTTCCTTTGCATGTTGTCCTTAGCTGTGCTTTCTTTCAAATACAGACTGTTAACACATGAACATTAGTACATTGTTAATGTCTTTTTCCATGGTGTATCACATGGATGATTTTAATTCTATAATGTTTTAGATATGATTTATTTTAATAATGTATTGTAACAAATTAAAAATGTAGCACAAGATTTAATAAGTCCCTCATGGAAAAACTATTATAAAACTTTTTCATTTTTAATTATTTTTATTTTTGAATTACAGTTGACATACAATATCATATTAGCTGGAGCTCAGAAGGAGTGAGTTTGAGTCTGTGCACAGGCCCTTTATGAAGAAAGCCTCAGACTCCAGAAGCCCTGTGTCTCACTCAGGTACAATCCCTGCTGGTTTATACAGTCAGTGGTTATGAAGACTCCTCTTTATGGGATGGGGGCCCCGGTGTGAGGCTGGGACCCCTTGTTCCTCAGCCAAGATACCCCTCCCAATTTTAATCCACCACGTGTGGGTATAAGACCAGCTCATTCCATGTCTCCATCCCTCCTAATAACCTCAATGTGGCTTCTTATTTAATTCCCTAGTTGTAGGAATTCCAGTAAGCCAGACTTCTGAGCACTAGTGAATGATGCTGTTCTGTAATTTAGTTGTCATTTTGATGTGGTTGTGGGAGGAGGCTTGTATGGTCTTTACCTATGCTGCCATCTTACCCAGCTTTTATAAATCCTAAACTAATTTTTCAAAGTTCTCAATTTATTTGGCTGCTGTGGAAAACTGTGATTGGAGTGATGACTGTTAGTAGTGAAATCTGTGGAAAATTTATTTTCTGCCTTGTTCCAGAAAGAATCAGAGGCAACCTTCAAAATATTCTACAAAGTTACCCAAAACACAAGAGAGCACAATAGGAGAAGGAGAAGGCAAAAGAGAAGCAGAAGAGAACAGGTTGGGGACATAGAACAGGGAATAAAGCTATCTACAATAGAGCATGCCACAAGTCTGAAAACTCCGAAACTTGAGTTTTGCTATCCTGGACACATCCAGAGTCATTGTTCACTTATTCAGGGCATGGTCTCTGATCTGCGCCTCCCTCCTGACCCGGCTGGCCTGCCTTCTTCATGGAGTTACTGGCCTTTAAGTAACATTACTCCTTTATTTTACTGAGAAGGAACAAAGGAGAATCAAACCAGGTGTTTTTGCTGCTTATTAAACATTCTAGTTCAAAAGAAAAGCAAACAAGCAAATAAAAAAGAAAAAGTTTGCCCTGGCTGGTGTGGCTCAGTGGGATGGAGCATTGTCCCACAGACCAACCTCCCCAGGGCCCATGCCCAGGCTGCATATTCAGCTGCCGGCCAGGCATGTCCAGGAGGCCACCAGCTGATGTTTCTCTGTCCCATCAATGTTCCTCTCTCTCCCTCCCCCCACCCCCTGATCTTCTATGGCTCTCTTCTTCTACCTTTGTGATGTTCCTAAATAAACTTTCTCTTATAACGTGAGTCTTCGCTCGGCTTCTTCTCTTAGCCAGAACTCAAGAACTGAGTTTGTAGACCTGAGGTTAACACCTGGTACTATCTTTCCACTAACAAAATCACTGAGAATGGCGTTTTTTTTTTTTTCTTTAAACAAAAGCAGATTTTGGCACCATTTCATGGACTTTAGGAATTTAGATGGTTTTCCATTTTAGTAAAATTTGTCAATTATATCTTCTCAGATGAAACAAATATCTGAAAAATAACTCTAAAGGAGAGACTTCATCAATTGAACAATGTGAACAATTAATGTACCTGGCAAACTATTGAGTGAAAGCATTGAAAGAAATATTTGCTTTGAAATATTGTATATCATACTCTTTGAAGTACTCATTGATGACCAAGTACCTAACTACAAAATACCAAAAGAGAAAAATGCTGACACTCACTGAAACGAAAATAATTTGAAATCACAGCATGACCTATTTCATTGTAATGAGCATAAAGTAACTGATATCTGGGATACAGTGGAAAAAGAAAACAAGTTAAGACAGAAAACGGTTTCTGAAAAGAGAAGAAGGTGAATTTGAAGAAAGAAAACCAACTGCAACCAGAAACAAGCATCTGTCAGTGCGCAGAGGCCTACAGTTGGAGCTGACTAAACACGAATGGATGTATTAGAAATTTTTAAATATTTAAAATAGTACTTTCAGTAAAAGCATCAACGTACCTTAAGTAATCTTCCCTCATAAAAAATAAATTCTGTAGCCTATAAATTATGTTTATGCTCATCGTTAAATGGAACAACTATAAAATGGATTTTACCATCATGCTTCAAAGGCTAAATAACAACCAGTAAAATAGATTTTAGTATGAGAAGAAAATACCTCGACAGTGCCCTTTTAATTTGATTGTTTGCCTCAGCGTTCATAAACAAGGATGGAAAACAGATGCCAGAAAGAAACATGGCCAGGGATGAAGAAATATTGAAGGAAATCAGGTTAATTAGGATTCAATCAAAATTTAGGAAACGTGTAACTCTAAGGACTGTTAAAAATAATCTCCTTCAAAAGAGCAAACACTCTGGGAGACATTATGTTTTTTGAACTCACTGGACAAAGGAAAGGACAATTATTCAGTTTAGAAAATATAATGTACTTCATCACAGAATGATATAATTCAGAAACGCCTCCCCTGTTAATTCATCTCCTCTGAAGAGTCAAGAAATGTTAGTAGAAGCAGAACAGAAACGATATACTTAGATGTAGTTTTTGTTCCCATAAGAACAATTTAGAATTTTATAAGTGGAATCTGTGATTCCTATGAAAGAAGGAAGAAAAAATTGTAACTTTCTAGAAGAAAGTCTGTGCTATAAATTTCTCATTTAGCAAATCTCACTATTTTCTTCATTTATATTTTATTTATAAGAGATGAATTTGGGGCGATAGTTTAAGGGGGGAAATGTGGTGATAGATTCTATACTCTTAAGAAAACGCCTAGTTTCTGGCAGTTCCTATCATACTCACTAGAAGTAATTATGAAGTCCACACTATTTTGAAAAAAAAAGATTTTGCACAAGCTTTCTATGCAAAGCTGATGAGAAAGGTCCCTATAAGGCTAAAGCACAAAATATGTGACTGAGTAATAAAACACTATATTAGTAATGGCGATATTTGTGTTTGTACCCACACACTTACAAATGTTTAAAAATGTGTCATGCCCATGTTTAAGAACAGCAAGTGATTCAACTGACATTTTTGCAGAGCTCAGAAATAGATGGTCCAACAGACATGTTGCTATATAACTTTAGAATTATTTCAGTCTGACCCTCAGAATTGTAACTGAAATAGGCCTAGAAAGGTGGCTTCGAAAGCATGGGAAATAAGATTGTTGGCAATGCAGGACGACAAATGTCTGCGCTTGTTAACAAAATTCAGACATCTGAGCATTTTCAAACTCGTTCTGTCACACTGATGAAGGGCTAGTCCATGTGAATGTATTTTCACAAAGCCTGGGCACATAGATTTTGCGGGGGAAAAAAGCTGTCTTTGCTATCATGTTGCATTGTATGCCATTCCTAAATTAAATATTCTTCACGAAACAAGTATTATATTGGTTTTGATATGACTGTGCCTTATTTAAGTTAAGATTACCTAGCTACAAAAATTTTCATCTCAAACTTTGCCAGAGGAAAAATAATAGAGAGAAACCATGTTTGTCTTTTAAGATGTTATTTGAAATATCTGCTCAATACATATGGAAATCTCATTTAAACATATAAAAATATATGCCTAGAGAAAAGACGAAAAGGAAGACTAAAAGGAAATACACTAACATAGTAACTGAGGCTTTCTTTTACACATTAACAGTGATGGTATTACAGGTGAATTTTCCCTTCTTTCCATTTTTTACTGTATTTCCTAGCTAACATATGTTATTTTTGCAACATTAAAAACAATAAGATTATTTAAGCTGAATGTGACCTTCATAAAATTTTCATTTGGGAAATATAATTTTCCATGCATAACTGGCTCTGATACATGTCCCTAGACATACTTCTAGCAAATACCAGAGGCCCAGATTTCAAGGACATACCTTGCTGCATGGAGCAAACCAGTAAACAAGAGCCAGGAAGGGCAGTCCGACGGCGACGGCCAGGACCACGAGAAACTTGACTGCCATCGTCTGCTGCCGCAAACCAGAAAGGTTCTCATACCATATGGACAGGAGCTGCTGCTGACAATTTGGGTGAGCTACAAACTAGCAAGAAAATGACAAGACATTTAACATCTTAATTGAGGAAAAGTTCACCATAAGCTAGTTTCTTTTATTCTGATATTTTGTTCTGTGCTTTCCCATGAAAAATATTGTCAGGATTAAGGAACAAACAGAAACCATCTAGCCGACAGGCTCCAAGCAGGACAGCAGAATGTTCTAATATGTATTATATAAATGTGAAGGTTCCAGTTTATTAAGCTTTTCCTTTGTAACCAACGGGCTTTCTTTCAAGGCATAGAACGCTTTTTGAAATTTAATATTATAAAAAGATTCACCAATGGCTTACACAAGGACTTTTATAATTATGGTTTTTTTCCAACTAGAAAGAACAATGTAAAGACCCTGCTAGTCCAGATGTTTAAACACTTTTCACATGGAGGGTTATCAGTGGGGACAGGAGAGGGGAGTGGGGGGAAAAGTACAGGGAGTAAGTAGCATGAATGGTAGGTAGAAAATAGACAGGGGGAGGTTAAGAATAGTATAGGAAATGGAGAAGCCAAAGAACTTATATGTGTGACCCCTGGACATGAACTAAGTATGGTAGGGGAACGTGGGTGGGAGGGGGTGTGCAGGGTAGAGGGGAATAAAAAGGGGGAAATGGGACAACTATAATAGCACAATCAGTAAAATACATTTTAAAAAAGAAGTATACCAGTTCTCCAGTATAGTGTACATTCGTATCGGCTGCCATCCCCCGGCAGGGCAAGAGTGACTCCGTGGTCCAGGGGAAACCCACAGGAGGCTTCAGGTCAGGATTTAAATGAACCATGGAGAGCCATGAGGGGTCTGGGCAGTTGGTTTGAAAGGGTATAGAAGGAGCCATGCTCCGGGTAATGAAGTAGCAGCTAGGCAGTTTGTAGGGTTGTGGCCACGTGGCTTGGAAAGGAGTAGAAAAGCCCCGAGAAAGCCATGATGCAGCTGGTAGTAAAGGTAGATTCTGGCAGGCTGCCAGTATTGAGATAGGAGCCATGCAGGCTGTAGGAGCTCGCCCGCCACGGGCTAGTAGAAAAGCAGGCAAGCTGCTTTGGTCATGCCCACTCTGGCAGACTTCAAAGCCAACCAGGACCCTTCCTTGCAAGATGCTGACCCACTGCCTTGCAGACCTGGACTCTCTCTGGACTGTTGAGGTTTGTTCCTTTCCTGGACTTCGCCATGATCCAGTGCACCAGGACACATGCTTTCCTGGGCACAGGAAGGGTGATAACAGCATATCCCAGATCCTGAAGGAGAGAGCTGCTGCGTGAAGATGGCAACTTTGGAACTTTCCAGAGAGACAGGAGAACTGCTTGAGCAACTGGCTTAAGATAAGACTATGGGGAACTATTGGGTTTGTTTTTGGCTTGCAGCCTTTTGGGGAACAAGGGAAGTGCTGGATCTTGTGGGAAGGAAGGGCTCCAAGCTGAAGAGCTCTGAGCCCCTGCCCAAGGCTGGAATGCTGTAGATAAAGACCGGTTCCTCCCCCCCGCACAAAAAGTATACTATCTTTCCTGTACTGACATAAAGCACTAAACTTATTTTATACTAAATTCTCATTTATATACATGGGTCTGTTTATAGACTGTCTATCTTATTTCTGTGCCATAAACTATTTCAATAAAAAAAAACTTTTTTTTCAGATTTTTAAAACTCTTATATATTTAATTGATTAAATTAGTTTTTTTGTGGCAGTGCTGGTTAAGGATGCGATATGTTTCAGATGTACTATTCTTTAACACATCATCTGTATACTGCGTTGTGCACTCACCACCCACAGTCTAGACTCCTCCCATCAGCATGTAGTTGACCCCTTTTATTCTCTTCATCTTCTCCTGACCCCTTTCCCTTCTGGTATCCATCATACTGTTATTTATGTCTGTGAATTTGCCTCACATATTTATTTTAAAAAAATGACCTCCACATAGGACAGACAACATTATTTAATATACAAAAATACCTAAAATTTTTTAAATGATAAGGAATATTGAAAGATTAATAAAGGACAGGTTATATAAAGGAACTACAAATGATTCCTAAGAATGGTTAACCTTGAAGATAAAACAAGATCAATTGTTCATCTTCCCAGAATGGTAATGTTTAATAATACATTGTGATTGGAAGAAATATGCCCCGTCATAGGCCACTACAGCCTGTGTAAACTGGTGCATCTATTTTGAAAGAAAAAAACTTAGCTTTAAAAAAGTTTTTAGCCCTGGCTGGTGTAGCTCAGTGGATTGAGCACGGGCCTGTGAAACAAAGGGTGGCTGGTTCGATTCCCAGTCAGGTCACATGCCTGGGTTGCAGGCCAGGTTCCCAGTAGGGGATACATAAGAGGCAACCACACATTGATGTTTCTCTCCCGCTCTTTCTCCTTCCCTTGCCCTCTCTCTAAATATAAATAAATAAAATATTTTAAAAAAATAAAAAATAAAAGTTTTTAAAAAGCTATCATACATAACCTTTGAAAGCAGCCCAGGATTTGAGGAGAGGGATACTATATAGAGACAGGGTGAAAATCTTCTACAAATAAAGATCAGAGGAGATTCTGGAGGAGATTCAATTGCATTGAAGAAGAAACTGAAATATAATGACAAACAGAGATGGGTCTTCAATAATGATGTTCCCATCACATAACAAATGCCTTGTGATTTGGACGAGGTTCTGGTTATGTCGTTAGTTAAGGACAGGAAAGTGACATCACTGCATGAGGACATCAAGATTTTAAAGACTGGCATTCAGTGTAGGTGAGATGCCTCATAATGAGGCTCTTAGGATTCATCTGCCTAATGCAACTGTTAACTAGAAACACCCAGTTCATTTAGCTGCGCCAACCCTTCACCCTTATTTAGCACCAACACAAACTGAAATAACATAAAACGGGCTTCATGCCTGACCTTACTTTTTTTACTTCATATTTAATGGCAAGTTTTAAACGGCTGAGGTTTGGACGACTGGGATCTCCACCGCTGTCATGTGTTTCAACGTCCCCGTTCAGAATGGCCTCGACTTCCTCGGTATTTCTGCACAGATCAAGGAGTCCGACCACAAAATCTTTGCACTGCATCGACAGTTTCTTGTAGTCATTCTAGGAAACAGAGACAACCAAAATTAATAATAATAATAATAATACTGTAGAAGTAGCCCCTTTTACTATGATACTCAGTGGAATTTATCAGTAGCTTGGTTTGCACAGAAAACAAAGAGAAAAATCATTTTTAGGTTTACTCTTCTTTTGTTTTAACTGCTGTCCTGCTGAGTGATCTCTGAACTATTTTAGCACCATCAGGCTTTTCTTCAGATTCTAAAAAAGGAAATTTGTCTAAAGCATGATCAAATTCACCTGTTGATTCAGGGGAAATATAAAATAAGCAACTTTTCTCACTACTTTGCATACATCATATCTCTTCTGTTCATAACTTCATTAGCTAGGCACTTAATAGGCACTTGGTAGGTCTTTGGAAGACTGTGTGAACGGTGTTGGTTAACTTGAGAAACAGGACATTTGGAGAAGTCCTGGAGAAAAACAAACACATATCACTTATATACTTAATAAATAGTTATTGAGGAACTCCATGTGCCAAACATGGGGTCAAAAGGCAAGTGGAATAGAAAGTCTACAGATTCTTTTCTCCAGAGAAAGGAAAGTTTAATGAAAATGCTTTCATCATTGTAATTTATCACTGATGATCTAGTGCATGCTGGCAAGATTTGGAGAATGCAGATCTTATTTAAACACCAAAACTCCTGTCAAACTTACATACAGCATGAATTCACAAGTTCACCTAGGTCTTTCTATTATATCCTATCTCCTTGTTCTCTCACATTGAAATCACACCATTTATAACCCAATGTTAATCAAGACAGCCAACTAGCTGTGACTTGTTGCATTGTGAGTGGATTATATTATCTCACTTCATCGTCACAGTCTCTTGCTCTGTTAGGTTAAATAATGTGACCAACACCCTGCAGCCACTAAGCATCAACGTCAGGCTTTAACCCTAATTCTCTCTGGCCCCAAACCCTTTGCCTTAAAGAATTACGCCACTTGCCTCTGCTTCGTAAAATGCTGTGTATTTTTATCTTGAAAAACTGGGAGGCGAGCAGGGCAAATGCTATTCCCATTTTGCACATGAGAAAACTAAGGCCCCCTGAGCTTTACAGCTTCACTGGCAGAGTACTCTCTTAAAGCCAGCTTTGCAGATTCACAGTTAGCTGTCTCTTCCATCCTAAAGCCACCAATATGTTTTGGAATGAAAAAATCCCTTGGAGAGATCAAGAGAGAAATATGTTGGGGAAATATGATAAGCTCTGGGTGTCAGTCAGTAGGGTCATATTTTGGAAAAGTCTGTAAGAAAATAGCCGTACACTGTGTATGTGTAAATCACCTGCTAAGGTTCCTCTCTGTAAATCATGACAAGTGACCTTTCTGTGAGTTTAGGAACTTATAAACAGGCTATACTTTGCTAACTGCAAACCCAAACAGTTTCTATAAAAGCAAACTGATAAAAGAAATGGTGTCTTAGCTGAGAATGGCTCAAATCAGTTCTAAAAAAGGTATCTGGTCAGAGAGTATAAGGAGAGTTACAAGGAAACAGCTTCACCCTTTTCCCATAAAAGAGTCTGTTACAGTCATGGGGACAAACACTGAGGTATGAATGTTGTGTGTCCACTGTATTCTAGTTACAAACTTGGACTTTTAGAGCTAAGTATGCCTTTTGTCATATCCCAGATATTCCATTTTTTAGTCATGCAATCTCAAATATGTTCAAATTACCCTATGAGACAGGAGCTATTATTGGTCTCATTTTAAGATGAGAAAACTGAGGCTTAGTGAAATTAAGTAAGTGTAATGAGATGACACACACAAAGTCCATAGCATGGTGATGAGCACTTAGCAAGCATTCAATAAAAGGTACTTATTTTATTTTATATCATCAAAGGCAAGATCTGAAAACAGACCATTTCCTGACATTCATAAGAACCCATGGAGCTATTACAAAATCTAATGAACCTAACCTCTCCTCCATGCAGTGCTCAATCCTGGATCATTTTAAAGCAAAATACCTAGTGGTTGAAATCAATACTCTGTAAAATTGTAGAAAGGCTCACAGGGAAATTAGCCATTGAAAAAGAGAGTATAACCCATCAACTGTGGAGTTGTGCTTTTTAGGAGAAACCACATGGACTGAAACAGTAAAGTACAGCAGTTTTGTGTTGTTTAATACCATGTTTCCAATTCACTGCTCATTCTCAAGGAAATTAAAAACCCAAGACCCATTTTTCTAAAAAAAAAAAAAGGAAGAATAAGACTCTGTTTTAGAAATACATGCTTTTTTTCACCTTCGGAATCCATTTTCAAAGGTTTTCATATTTTAAGCTCTCTCCAGTGGACATGTAAACCCATTTACAATGAAATGTTGGCAGCAGCTCATTAGCCAGATGCAGCAGTGATTTTGGTTCCTTGGAAAGAGAAGTGAGGCTGGCGTCTTGATTTAGTTCTGGGTCACGTCTCTGGTCACACACCCACACCACACAATACACTATAAAATCAGAAGTGGGTGCTCGCCTATTAACCTTAGAGTTGAAAGGAGATGGCTGATAGTGGGCTTAAAGGACAGAGTTTAGAAATTATAAGACATAAAAATGTCCTTGTTAAAATTATCTTTTCAAAGAGTCATCTTAGCTGCACATTACACAGTAGAAGAGATGTTAAGATCTGTGACTGTAATGCCTGGCTCTTCTTTCTGCACAAAGAATGAGGTTTGCTTCATAGAAACTGCCAGGGGGAAAAGCACGCCTTACTTCTTCCACTAGTCAACAGTCTGAGCTTCGGAGATGGGCAGACAGACCTGGATTCAAAATTACCTTGAAACTAGTTGCATGGATTTGGGCAAGTGACTTAACCCCTTAAAAGCCTCAGAATCTTTATGTGCAAAATGAGGGTAACACCAGTACCCATTCCAGGGTTGCTGTGAAGACTATATCACATATGACTGCCAACTCCCTGGTAATTATTAGGATTGTTATTATTTTCGTAAACAATATTCAGGTGCTCTCATTCCCTCAGCACAAAGCCGTGCTAACAAATATGACACATGTTGGGATTCCTGGGCAGCATCTTCATGCATTCTTTAACAAATATTCTACGCACCAGTTGTGTGATAGATACCAGTCTTACTAAGACAGGTGTTTGTAAAATGACATTATGTGTTTGAAGATTAAGGTAAATATTGAATATTATCACCTGTTAGCCAGCCATGCTTCTGAAGACCATTTGTAACACTGGGTCTTTCCTGTTCTTGGAATTATTGTCATATTGGCCCCTGAGCTCTGTGACAGCAGATGTAACGATTAGCAAGTATTTATGCAGAACCCACCAGGTAGGGTTGTAAGGGGTATAAAAGTTACAGGATGCTACAGAAAAGGTAAGGAGAGGAGACGCAATTTTAAACGTGAATTAAAGACATTTTCTTAGACATGGTGGATGCTACTGACTTTCACGTTGATTGCAGGCCATCAGTGGCTATATATTTAATTTAACACCGTGTTTGACAACCAGCTTTTATTGCTCCTTTCACGTAGAAATTCTCAGGTCCCACTGCCCTTGCAGAGCAGCAAGGAAGTAAACAATGGACTTCAGGGGCTGAGGCCCCTTAGGGTTGAATTGCTGCACTTCACTTCCCTCCCTAAGTGCTGACTTGCCTTAGATCTAAAATTCTGCCTGAAGGAGATTTTCTCTGTCCATCTATTTCAAATTAGCATAGGAAATTCAATGGTAACAACATACATGCACCGCATGCACTTTAGTGCATTTATTTGTTTGCGTATCTGCCTCTCTTGAGTAGATTCAAATACCCTTCAGAGCAAAGACTGCTACAGATCTTACGCATCTCTGAGTCCTTACACCCCAGCACAGCATGTGGCACATGGTACTTAATCAAAAACATGTTGAGTGATGTAAAGACAGGGATATGGCTGGGAACAAAACACACCTGGATTTTAATTTTTGCTCCGCTACTTAATATTTATATAATCTTAGAAAGGTCACTGTATTTTCTAGCTTTTGGCCAATTTCTCCTAATCACAGAGAACTTAAATGTTGTGATATCATAAAATTAGAGTGTAAATCACTTAGAATAATCCATAAAGCTCAATAATGGTACCTGTTCTCCTTCCTCTTACCTCTCCTACCTGTCTGACTCCCAGCCCTGTGCTTCTGATACAGTGATTCGCCCTGTTGCTACTCAGCACTGTCGCTACAAGGTGACACCTTTGTCACTCTGCTAAGGTCTAACAATAATCACACTGCCATCCTGCTAACAAAAATGATTTTTCAGCTCAATCAGTTTCTTAAAGGATCTTTCTTGCAAACAATGCCAGACATTTTTGAACATCTGAACACTAGAGTATAGCAATGGTCTAAAAATGGACGAAGCAGGAGTTGCTCTATCTTCCTCCTTCTCAAAGTCAATGGCAGAGGCATCTGCATGATTAGGCACAGGTCCCTGGGGAGACGTGAAGGATCTGCAAAAGCTCCAGAACAGTTGCTTTTCCAGAATGATAGGGAAGATGATGGTCCCCGAAGTATACAAGAGTATACAAGTATACAGGTTTTCCTTAGGGTAAAGAAAACATTGTTGTCACAAGCAACCTAAAAGTTCAAAAAGGGTTTAGAGACATAAGTCATAAGTACATAATGAGATGTTAGAAAGAAATTAGAAATTTGGGAGACTAAATTTGCTGATAAAACCAACCCTGGTGTTGATCTCCTTGTCTGTAAGATTATTCTACCTTATCTGAGCCTCGTCTTGAGTCAAGGGGAGGAGCCAGCAGTCTTGCTCTCTGGATATGGAAAAGGTAAGTTCTGGGTGTTCCTTTTTTTTTTTTTTTTTTTTTTTTTTTTTGCTGATTTGGTATTTGTTGCAAAAATTAGGCTTAGTGAAAGTTTAAGGTGGCTGAAAAAAGTTCAATACAAAAGTTGGATTTGAATGGGTGAAAAATTTTGAATCTGGTTTCTCCCCATTCTCTTTAAAGACATGCAATTACTCAGGTCTATTTGTTTTCTTTTTTATTCCTGTGGCTTTATCTAGTTATTGGACTTTTCTGCTGTGGTCTGGTTGTACCTCTGCATGGAACCAGCTACAAACCTGATGGTTAGTGCAATTTGTTTGGCTTAGGAGATTCAAGGAGAAAGACTAAAATTGCCCATGGAACTCAGGAGCAATGCACCCAGCCTCTTATTAATGGAAGGGGAGAAACTGGGAGGAGCTTAGAGAAGTTATATGCTAGATATTACAGAAATCTTTGTGTAGGTTCACATTCTCTGACTCACAAAATAGATTAAGTTGCCTTCAGATATGTAAAAACTTTCCAAGGGACCATAGAATATTGATAGCTTTAAGGGAATTGATTTACAGATCCTCAACTTTCCTAAAACTGATTTCCTTAAAAATATACCTTTTGCCCTTTTACAAAAGAATTCCCCACTTCACCCATGTAGCCAGCAATAAGGAATCTCCCTCTAATGATCAATCCCAGTACCACACACCCTGAGAGGTCCCTAAATTACCCCGCCCTCATACACATCTCTGTCGAAGACAAAGCTTAGTGGTGAAAATACAATGTGATGGTTCATGTTAGAATGTTCTGAATTTAGAAATACAGTACAGTGTGGTGATAGGAGCCATGATAACTTTTGTTCAGTATAATTGCCTCTTCATTATCCGACAATCATTGTCAAAGAAATGCATCCCTCTTGAGTGACAGTGACAGAAAATGAAAAGAAGGTTTCAGTAGGAAATACTAAATACAAAAGTAAAATTTTCATGTACTTAAATGTGTGATTCTTTTAAACTAGTCTGAATATTCCTCTTTAGGATATAACATTAGTTAAAATGAGAGGCATCTCAAATGACCAAGGTACAGAAAAACTAGTGAGGATGATTCCTTTTAATGTGACTTGCAAAGGTTTATGGGACTCAGAATTTTTATAGGACATTGGCTGACACACATGGATAAACTTTTATGTGACTTTTTTCAGATATAGTATGTGTAATTTACTAAGGTAGTTATCAAATCATATCAAGAAATATTTATTCCACCTACAGTCAACCTTCTTTTAATTTTATTCCATAAAATCTTTAATGATTTATATAGCTTATTAACAAAAACTAAAGTAACATTCTGGCTTCCTTACCAAGATATTTTTAGCATGATATACCTTTTTCTTTTATTAAATGTATAACAAAGGTGTAGACATGATTAATCCCACTACGAATTTATTTCCAATAAGGATTGTGTCATATAGTCAAATTTGTTGTCAAAATTTGTATATACTTGTCATATTAAACAATGGTGTTTAGTTTATGTTGCTTTGTTCAAATGCAAAAATAATAGATGTAAAATTAACTTTTTCAGAATATTTTAATACTTAGAACCTTATGATCATAGGAAATTAAAAAGTCAAAAATTTCATATATAAACATATGAAATATATGTATAGGTATATACATACACAAAATTTTGCATATATAGTGATTACAAGAGACTACAATAAAAGCTATTACATTAGGAATCACATTTCTGCAGGAAATTGGACTGAAAAAGGAAAGATATAGCTATTCTGAATGTTAAAGAAGACGTTGTTCACTTATTTTTAAAATAGGTGTTGAGGCGCATCACATCACTGTAGCATTTATAGGCCCCTGAATACATCTGACAGAGCGATTTAAGAATTCTATCTTTAAATGTGAATATTTACACCTCACCAGAAAGTATGCATGCACCTGTCTCTCCAGTCAAACAGTCCCTTCCCTCAGCTTGTCCACCTTTCTGACCTCAACAGTATGGGTCACCATGCTCTGAACACAAAATAGGAGAAAGAACCTGGGTTTGAGGGTGCAGCATACCTGGATTCTGACCCCAGCTCTGTCATTTACCAGTTGTTTAAGTGAGGCCCTATTTAACCTTTCTATACTTCCATTTCTTCACCTGAAAAGGAACTAATATCTCCTCAAGATTGTGATAAAGATTAGACATAATAACTGTAAAATGTCTGGTAGATAGCAGAATATCTCCAAGTGGTGGCAATCATAACTTTTACTACATATGATTAGAACAAAGAGTTTGTTGGGGAAAAAAACATTCAATTACTTACTGACTATAGTAACTAGTACAATCCTGAGCACATAGTGGAAGTTTGTGAATATACCTTGACTACGACTTAGGAAGAATGCAGACCTTATGTTAAAGACCTACCTTGAACTCTTTCTCAATGTTGGCCAGCACTGCTAGCTCATTACTGAGTTCTAAGGCTGTCATGACTGGATCTTCACTAGACAATGACAGATAAGCTGGACTTGCCAGACCTTTATAGGCATTGATCCTAGATCTGGAGTGGCTAAAGGAATCGTGTTTCTGTTTCTGGTTGCATTCGTTGCATTTGCAGAAGTAATCGTGAGGCCGTTCAATCCGAGCACCCTTCCGCAAGAGGGTGTGCACGATTTCATATTCCTGGCAGTGGGCAGCCAGAATGACTGGAGTCACATCGTGGGAGAACCGTGTGCCATCCTCATCATAGGCATAAAAATCATCTTGCTGGAGTTCAGACTGGCTGGGGCTAGTTGCTAACCTCTTTCCTTCGGCAAAAGCTGGGTGATTGAGAATGGCTTCCACAATCCGAACATAACCTTTACTAATAGCTAGAAGCAATGCATCCCCAACACGAGAGAGATTTTCTTTCTTGAGTAGAAGTTCTGTAATTTCCAGGTGCTCATTGGCCACTGCCAACTGCAGGGCATTCTGGCCCATGTAATCCACACAGTTAACATTGAGTGACAGGCATTCTTCCAACATCTTTCTCACCACTGGGATGTTGCCATATTCAGCTGCATCTAAGAAGCGCTCCTCCTCAGCAGATAGGCTTGTCGAGTGATCATTAAACATGTACGCTGGTCCTCGGTTAGCTAACCTTCTCCCTTTCTCACGGAGAATTGTCTGCCGCCGGTGGGCCAGTCTGTTGTCGGCGCCTCGGCTGCAATAAAATAGAAAAATTGTTAACAAATCATATTAAGAGCAATTTAGTGTGCCAAATGACTTACCATCTAATTGCAATCTTCCCCGTATATTAGATGTTGTCTCATTGTCTCTAGACCAACTCTAATATAAAATGAAGATGCATTTATTTGATAATGGATTCCAAGAACTCTTCCTTTAAGAAAGCCAAGTACTTTGCATATTTTAACATTCCAATTTAGGAGGAAGACTAGCAATTCCCATAATCTCTCTGTGCCATTTACATAGAGATTAATACATGTTCCTCAATCACAGATGGTATAAGACATAAGAAAGACCCATGATCAGTCACAATTATGATATAGAGTATGAAAATATGTTTTAAATAGTAGAAAAATAGCAAATCCATTCATATCAACACATACTTATTGAGTCCAGGGCCAGATATTATATAAGGCCCAGAATAACCAATGTCATTGGGTTGGAAAAAACACACACAACATCTTCTGCCCTTATAACTCTCGTAGTCTAAAGGGAAAATGGACAATTACCACAATACCTTGTTATCAGCTATTTAATTGTCATGATAAACCTATAGCAGGGTCAGCTAGCTTAGCTGATAGGAGAAGCTGACTTGTCAAAAATAAAAGTAGGAGTTAGGTGAGAGCGTGTGTGGGAAGGTAAAACAGGGGTCAGGAACAGGTGGAGAGCTTTCTCCAGGAGAGCGGTCAACTACATGCTATGACCTAGATTTCAGGAATAGGGAACATTAATGCTTTGACTCTGTTAGGCGTTGTTCTAAACATTATTGGAAATTTGAGGCAATTGTGATCAAAATCGTAGGTGGGAAGGGATTCTGCTGTGATGGAGACAGTTTTCAAAGAGGCGGCCAGCCTTCAATGTGGCCTTTAGTCTGTGATATGAAAAAAAGTGATTCCTCCTCTGATCAAAATTCCACAATAGTTTTTTCTTCTTATTGAGTCATAACTTTATGTCTTCACATCTTTTTGGGCTTGAAGGGCTCAAGGCTTAACTGGTAACCCAAAAAGGACGAGTTCCTACAGAATAAAAAAGGTCCAGTTATAGGGGAGCCTTAAAAGAAGGAAAAACTGTTATTGATTATTGATGTGATTGATGCCCCCTCTCTTTATAAGAGCCCTCCCACTTTAAAGGTAGTCACAAGCTCCCCAGTATGAAAAGACTTTAGCTAGACCCACAGACCTCATAAACCAGAACCCCCTATAATGTGGCCAGGCCTAGAGAACCTAAATTTCTTTCCCTCCCAGCCCTGATCCAACCCTATACCGAATCTCTAGGCAATGTTGTCTATGGTAGAGTGATGCCCGAATAAATTAGTAAAATTTCAGCAACTCAGAAGCAGATTACAGTTCTCCAAGGAGCTTGAAGAGTATGCTGCCATATTCACAAATGTTTCCCATGGATTTTCATTCAACATTGAATCCTTTAGCCATCCAAGTCCTCTTTGAAACCAACCAGGTTGATGTTTTATAAAAGAAACAACTTTATAAATGACATGAACGGCCAATAGCCAGAGAATAATTTCTAAGATGGGTCTTTAAATAATGTATATTAAACTCTTATTAAGTAAAAAGGCAATCATCTCTACAATTATTTTTTTCTCTAGCCATCTTTTGTTTTTCAATTCCATTTTTAATTTTATCAGTTATGCATGTCCTTATTTTAAGGACTCTATAAGCTTGTTACAAAAACCAACGGTCCATTGTTCTTCATTTCCCCATTTCCAGATCCCCGGTGACAATAAATTTCAACTATTTTAGCTGATTATTTGATCATTTAAACCCTTATATCAATATGACTTGCTAATATTGCTATTTCTTAATTTTACAGGTTTGGCATTATCTATGGACTTCCTATTACAAAAGTTCAGGATTCAGCTCACTTTCCCAGTCTCCCACCATGCCTTCACACTCAGAGACACACACAAATCAGCCTCATGGTCCCTTATCATTCCAGTATAATTACATTATAACTTTTATTAGATAACTATTTACATTATGACAATGCAAGTGCTACTCATAGCAAGAAGTACACTATTATGTCTTTTCGGGTGTAGCTTCCCTACGTCCTGAAACCCAGCAGTTAAAAATTCATTCTATATTCATATGCTTATCATACTAGACTGTTTATGACTAATTCAAAAAAATCCTCTTCTTCAGTGTAAATCTTCCTTTAATATAGTCAACATACTATGTGTTTTTTTCAGTTTTAGCTTCTTGAAGAATGTCTTCTGCAGTCTTCTGATGTGCTGCCAGTCTGGACTGGTTGCTATCTAGATGTGAGGAATGTACGTTCTCTTTGAATCTTCCTTTTAGCATCATCCCAAAGATTCTCTTTGTTTTGCTTTTATGCTGGGTTTCTTGTTTTCTGTATCCCAGATCCCCCTTTTTTTCTTAGTTTATTCTTGTGTCTAGTAGAGCATATCCTTCAGTAGCTGACTGAGAAATATACCTGGGAGGTAAATTTCTTGAGATTTTGCATGTCCAAAAATGACTGTACTATTACCAAGCTTAATTAGTAATTGGCCTGGGTAGGAAATTCTAGGTTGATAATAACTTTGAAAGTCTTGTTCTGCTAGCAAGATTCTAGTTTTTGTAGTTGCTGTTGAGAAGTATGACTCTGGATATTTTCTTTGTGTTGACCTAAAATTACATGATTTTTTATTGGAGGGAATCTCTTTTCCTCCATAGTTCTGGACATTCAGTAAACCTTTTAATCTGTGAAAATGTGTTCTTTTCTGAGAAACATTATTTGCTTATTTTCTGATAATTTTATGTGTCCTGTTTTCAGTGTTGTTTCTGGAACATCTCTTTTGGATGTTGAATATTCTGGATTTATTTTTTAATTTATTATCTTTTTTCCTATTTTGTAATTATTTATTGTTTCACATTATACTGTGGGGTATTGCTTTAATTTTATGCTGTAATATATATTTTGAAATTTTTTCTATTATGATTTTAATTTTCAAAAACATATTTTTGTTTTTCAGATGTTTCTTTATATAGCACCAGAAGCAAGTGTTACATAAAGAAAATACATAGCAGAAGAAAAGCCTTCAAAAACATAATATCTTGTTTTATCTAATTCTGGAGATATTGTGATAAAGACTATACAGATCAGAACACTTCAGAGAATTTACTCCTAAGTTGCTTTTTTGTTTGTTTACTTTGTTCCCTTTATCATTCCTTTCATTTACAAAAAATAATTATTAATTTTAATAATTAATAATTATTAAATTATTATTAAATTATTCACTATCTTTCAAAGACAGTGAAATTTTTCCTCAGAATTAGCCAGATCTAACATTGACTTTAGCAGGTGATATTACAGGTGAGTTTCCAGAACAGCAGCGTTATTTCTGAGTTAGCTAGGTGGATGGGGTAGAGGAGATGAGAGGTCCCCCAAAATTTGTCATGTAAGCACCATCCATCATTTCCCTCCTGAACTTCTGAGCTCACTTCCTTTTTCTCTGTCCATCACTCTTCTAATAACCGCTTTAGCCCTTCACTTCCGTTTTTGTCTTCTTTACATATTACATTCTATAGTTTGGGTTGCACACAAGAGGAAGTTCAATAATTAGGAACAGGGGAAGTATCTGCTGAACATAGATAAGGCTTTGAAGAAAACTATAAAAAATTAAGGGAGAAAAGAGCAAGTATTAGGGGATTTGTAAAAGTAAAATGAAAGTGCTAAGAATGAGAACTTGCAAGAAAAATTCTTGTGTAACTAAAAAAAAGACATAAAATTGACACAAAGTAGTACCAAGTACCAGAAGACCAAGAAGCAATCCTGGTTTTTTGCTCTCTTTCTGCCTGAAAATAGGAGGAATAATTGTTTCAGCCTGTGTCACAGGATTACTTCCAGGGTCAACTGAAATGATAATATGGAAAGTGCTTAAATTTAGGTTTCACTGTTTTTTTATAGCTAAGGGAAGGTGCATTTATGTAAACAAGAAGATACTGACTTTATCATTTTTTAGCTATTACTCAATTAGAGAACCCATGAAAAGGCAAGAATTGCAATTACATGTAAACATAATTACTGTAAATGTTTTTTTTGTCTTTTTACAGAGAGAATGAATATAATCAGTAGCTTTACTCATTTCTCAACTTTTAATCTGGTTTCCAAAGTTTTATTTGTTCATATAACACCTCAAAATTTTCACTGAGGTAGAATAAGCCTGAGTTGTGATATCTTTAATTCTAAAATCTTAAAGTAACAATTTATGATTTAAACGCCTATTTTTTTTAATAATGGCAAGTTCCCTTTGAGCAAGCCACTAATCTTAATGGCTCTTTCCTATTTCCTTCTAAACTACCATGGCTTTCATATCTATAACTTCCATCCTTTTGAAGAAACAGCAAAGACATTTCCATAGGAAATGTTATCCTCAGTGTTAAAGCATCTCTTGCCTCTCTCAGTGGGACCACAATATTTATCATATGCAGGGACATCATCATTTTTTAAAAAGGCCCAGATTATCATCCTCTCTTTAGCACCATCAACCGTAAAGCAAGATGCAGAGTGTTTACAGAAGTGGTCACAAGTGCATTATGAAGACAACTACCACTTGCACAATGAAGGCAGTAGCAAGAGAACCACAAGGCTGCTTGCATGTTGACACAACGAAATGCATGCTTGGCTGCCTCCTTGTCTCCCCTTGGAAGAGCAAAAGGTTCCGTGTATATTATTGTCACAGGACCTGGTGAATGTTTTATTCAGTCTTTAACTTATATTTGTACTTTAGAATATTTTTGTATATAATCCATAGATTTGTTTTAAAATTTAGAGTGTTTATAGTATGATGAAGTTGTAAATAATTATCTAAGACAGTTTCAGTAGAGTCAAACTATAGTATAATTGTTCTAAAATATTTTTACTGAGTTCGTTAGACTAGCACTGTAACCCTATAATCTGTACAATTTTAGACATTAAGTGCTTAATCCCTAACTTTCAGATGCAAAAGCAAAATGTGTAAAACAACTTTTTCAGTAACAAATATGTGAAGCCTTTCAAGAAAAATACTAGATGTCACTAGGTTATACTACCTCTCTGAGAGTGGATTTCATAAGTCTACATATTACAGCATTCTACATTAACTGCCTATGTAATCTAGAAAATCATCTTTTCTAGATGAACACTAGAAAGAACACACAAAGCACTAGGTCAATAAAAAAGCTAGTGCTATTCCAGCTAAAGGCACACTTTCGCAAAGTCAGCTCTTGTATTTAAGAAAAATATTTACTAAGCATGTTTCTTCATCCATTTAGCCATATTTAGCAAGGTTGAATGTTTAGTGACCTACATTTTGATGTGTTTATTTTTAAAATTTATTTAATCACACACAAAATACATATAAATACCAGTTCTAGAACAGAGAGTAACCAGACCTGCCCCCACGGTACTCAAATATTGATTAGATCATGAAATCAACAGTTTTCACATACCTCATTTTCCTGAATCTTTTTGCCAGCGAAATAGTGCCTGTTGTCCCAGATAGTGAGAGATGGAATAACCCATCTCTACTGAAAATGCCAGCAACACCAACTGGCTTCTGAGTCGAATGGACTGTGTGCTTGAGTCCAGAGCATGTGCAGTAATTTCCTGTACTTCCTGTTCAAAATATGAGGCACCTTTACCAAATGGAGCTGCCCCTATACAAGCTAAACTCTTTATGAACCATCTAGCTTAACTTTTATTCTTTCTCTCAAGAATACTCAAAAATATTTCAGTCAGACCACAGGTCTACTAAAGCAGAGTGTTAGACGTGTATATGGCATATAACTATTCCAGGCAGCATGCAAGGGCCAGAAGAGTAGGCTTTAAATCCATCCTAGGGAGGTGAAACATAAAGGAAATCCCAGAACATGTATTTTGTTATATACACAATTATCCATGGGAAAAAATGGGCTTGGGTATTTAGAAATAAACAATCACCAAGACTAACAATTATGTAGACTACTTTAGGGCGATGGATGATAAAAGGAGATTTATTCTGATTTTATGAAAATGAGACCATTATTGCCGTCTACTTAATCTCTGATCACATACCCATGTCCCTTCCTCCACGGTTGAGGAAGCACTAGCCAATTAATGTGGTTTTCCATCATCTCATGAGAGCAAGGACTATTTTGCCTTATTCACCACTGTATCCTCAGTGCTCTGCAGAAAGGCACATTGCAAGCACTTTGAACATACCTGTCAAATGCACGAATACCTCTTGTCAAAGGAATAAAGTTCAAAGCCTGCTTGTTCACTAGTAAGCCAACAGGAAATCACTACCATGTACAGCCATACAAACAAAAAGAAACAAAACATAAAGGGTGAACCATAATGTTCCTTGGTGTAAACATAGTATTTTATATTCATTTCAAGTAAGTAGCGAGCTCAACAGGGAATGAAGAAAGTTAAAAGGCCTATCTTTTAATGAGCTCCTTGTGACTTGTCTTTGATTCAGAAGTGGAGATTTTCTTGCCCGCAAAGGCAGAACCGGTATTCTCTCAGCCCTCCTGCTCTCCCTGCCTCCCCTTGACATTGTGCACAGAGCATAATCACCCACCTTCACAACGCGTCGCTAAACCCCTTTAACTCCAGATAATTTTCTTGATAGCAACCATTCATTGTGACTCATTTAGCTCTATTTTTCCCAATGGACTCCTCTCATTCCATCCAAGACTAACTTCCCGTTTGATCAGTCGCACATCACACTACTGCCTCACTAGTCCACAGGGGAAGTAGCCTGAACTGTTCGTTACCTTTCGTTGGGACCCAGCAGGAGTGTGACTGAAAAATGTCTTATGCTGTTACATGTTTCCACCTTGTTTATTTTTATCACCAGTTTGTGCATAAACTAGAAACCTAACTATGTGGGAGAATAGAAACGTGAATAAAAATGGAACATTTATGGAAAGGTGACTTTTTATAAAACACCTAAGTCTGAGATGTCATTTTTTTTCTTTTCAGACTGCTGCTTGTGGTTTAATTTCACAAGTTGCATCTTACTTCTTTGAAATGCTCTTGAATAAATGTGTGTACATTTATTTTAATCTATTTTAATTGAGAACTTGGGAATATTAAAAAGTGTGTGTGCAATACAAGAAAAATGTATCCCACTTATGTCATCAGAGAAAGAAGTTTAAACCCTTTGCTTCTATTTTCAACAACCACCATAAAGCATATTTTCAAATTCCACAAATAACTTGTGTAAGATAGATCTCAGGCAGGAAAGAGATAGCACACTTAAATTGGGTAATCTGGGAAGTTTAATGAAGAGAATCTAGGCATGTGTGGGCAGGAGTTAGGGAAATTCAACATAGTGGCCTGCAAGACCCAGGTCTAGGCCAGTAGAAGCTTAGACCTAAAGGGGCATACGGAGGGAGCAGTGACCAGAAGTTACACAGGGTAACTATAAGGCATGAGCCACTTGACAGAGTGTCTGGCATTTAATAGAGGGAAATAGACAATGCTCAAGGAGAGAACCAGGAGAGCTGGCACCCTGACCTCATTCCCCTGTCCTCTGCTATCCCACAGTGGCCTCCAGTGAACTGCGTGCACCTAACCAAAAGCTGGGGACAAAGGGACATATTCGCCTCGTCCACACAGGTCTAAAAGACGTATTTTTAATGACATCTTTGCGACTTGTCTTTGATCCAGAAATGAAGATTTTCTTGTCCTCAAAGGCAGAACTAATATTCTCCCAGGCAGAGGACAGTATGCAAATGGTGGGGAGTGGACCAGGAAGGCAAGAAAACAGCACCCAGCACACACTCTATCAGCCACAATGAATCCCTTCAAAATCACTGATGAAACAGTTACACAGAGAAAATGGCAAGTATATAATTTTTTTACTATGAGTCACTGATGCATCACCAGTTCTCACCTTTCTGAGCTTATTTTTTCCTTCTCTAAGCTGTCAGGAAAGACACCCACATTCAATTTCAGGCAGTCCATTATCTTTCAATAACGCACCTTTAAAATTCATCTATCTGCATTTTATGTTGCAACTCATGTGAGACTTAGAATGAACAACTCTGATTCTGAGGGTGAGAAGGAGGGTGTGATGTCAGAAACATTCAGAATTACTAAAATTGTGCCACAAAGCACAAGCCAAAGCTGCTGACTATTACAGATAATGTTACTAAAGAAATGGATTTAAATAATGGCTCTGGAACATGCTCTCAACTTCTAACACAGGCTATAGATCCAACTGTTCACAGCGCAGATTTCAGTCTATATGAGCCTGGCATGTTTAAGAGAGTACGGATGTAGGGAAAGAGAAGGTCAGAAAATGCAGGGCATTGTTTAGTTAAAATGTTTAAAGATTTTATTTATTCATTTTTAGGGAGAGGGGAAAAGAGGGATAGAGGGAGAGAAACATGAGTGTGTGGTTACCTCTCACGTGGCCGCCACTGGGGACCTGAACTGAAACCCAGGCATGTGCCCTGACTGGGAATTGAACCAGCAAGTCTTTGCTTCACAGGCCCGTACTCAATTCACTAAGCCACACCAGCCAGGGTTGTTCACTTTATTTAAAAACAAAAGTTGTAGTATGCCTTTCTTTGCTGATGAGGTATGATTTTAGATACCACTATGAAATCTCACATCCACCATCAGAATCTTAACAGTTCATTCATTCATTCATTCAATGTTTTGTGTATTTATTCATTAATTTATGAATATTTATTCATAATATTACAGTTCAAATATTTACAGTTCTAAGCACTGCACTAGACACGTGATGAATACAGCAGGAAAAGACACTTAAGTATGGCAGAAAAGAGAGAAGTAAATGAAAGACTGCAAGGCAATAAATGTTATCAAAGGAAAGGTGTCATTTACACTATATAAATGAGTAACAAATAATTTTAAATACAGTCTATGGATCAGGGAAAGCCTTCCGAATAGACGCTTCTTATTCCAAGAAGGAGGGAGAAGTTAGCAGAGAGGAAAGAGAAGTGGCCCTCTGGGCAGAGAGAACCACACTTGTATAAGTCAATAATCTAGAGAAAACAGAAAGATGTCCATCACAGCAGGAATGTACAGGAGTCCTCTCCCATAAGGCCCTTTCCATTCCTGGCTCAGTTTAACTGATGGTTGAAGACTCAGTATTAGACACTGGAGTCTAGATTCTATTGCTGTTCTCAGTTCAGCATTTATGACTTACACCTTAAGGCTGAAATGTGAAAATTTAGGTAACTCTCAAAGAGACAAAGATTCCAGTTTAGGAGATTCAAGCTTCAGCACTCAAGTATTGCGTCTTCAGCTCAGGGAGTTCTGTTCTGAGGCTTTTGAAGCTTATATAATTCAAAGTCCCAAATTTAGAAAAATTAAGAATAAATTTAGGGTTGCTGAGAACTGAGTCCCTAGGGATCTGGACTCGTGGCAACTCCAGGGAGCCACGGGAAATATTGAGAAGAACGTAGCTTTGAAGAAAGACAGGCTTTATTGGGAATCCTGACTCAGCCATGAACAAGCTGTGTCATCTCTCTGAGCTGCAGATTTCTTAGTTATAAAATGGATGGGTAAGGCAGGGAAGGCAAGGTTACTATGAATGGGTGACTTGTGAAATCCAGCTTAGAGTAATTTGATCCCTCATTTATTCAAATCCTTCTTAATCATAATTATTCAATGCTTTCCAGTTTGAAGATGTTCTGCTTAATAAACAAAATGAAAGCTAAGTAGCTATTAAATAGATTCTATTTCCCCAATACCATCTATTGCATTTGTACCATGTGCCCGAAACAACAGATTGGTTCTTTTTTCTTGCTCTGTATATCAACGTGGCTAAAACGGAATTTTCATTGCCTTAGTGGTTTTTTTTTAAGATTTTATTTATTTATCTTTAGAGGGGAAGGGAAGGAGAGAAGGAGAGAAATATCAATGTATGGTTGCCACTTGTGAGTCCCCTGCTGGGAACTGGCCTGCAACCCAGGCATGTGCCCTGACTGGGAATCGAACCACAATCGTGTGGTTTGTAGACCCGTGCTCAATCCACTGAGCTACACCAGCCAGGGTGCCTTAGTGTTTTTTTTTTATCTTCAGCATATTCTGTGTTTCAGCCTTGCTAGCATTGTTCTTAAACTTTGTTCTACTCTTTTCTCTCCATCCCCCAATTGTGTATTAATATTTCCCTGACCCTTCTTGTACACGTGGGCTGTTAAAATCTGAACTCATCTTCATACTCCAGTACCAAGTACAAGACCAGGTATAAAATATCTTGGAAATCTGAAAATGGATAAAAAATAATAGAAAAAAAGAGTTTGAAAAGAAAAATAAGCGCATCTCATGCTTGACATGTTTTAGGAGTTTCCCAAACTACTGTATTCCGTATCAATAACTTATTTTTTAAAATATTTTATTTACTTAATTTTAGAGCGGGGAAGGGAGGGAGAAAGACAGAGAAACATCAATGGGTGGTTACCTCTTGTGTGCCCCCAACTGAGGACCTGGCCCACAACCGAGGCATGTGTCCCAACAGAGAACTGAGCTGGCAACACTTTGGTTCAGTCTGGTGCTCAATCCACTGAGCCACACCAGCCAGGACTCAAGGACCTATTTTTTACTGTAGAGTCAGAATGTCACTTACCATCAATAACTAATGTGTACCAACCATACTGCACCACTACCTCTGCTGTCAGAGAGTTAAATTTTGGAGAAAAAAAAGTGTATCTTGTATTTATGAAGTATAGGGGGTCAGAACAAGTCACCCCAAGATGTGCCTCAGTGGTGTGCTGATTATTTTCAACTAAAGGCAAATGAGACCCTGGGGGTTCAAGAGAAACATCTGCACCCTACCTTATCTAGAAGAATTTAAGTTAGAAGGCTGGCCATGATAAGAGTTATAACCAAAATTGACTTTTAACCTATCTACAGATAGGCAGAGCAAACTAATAATTTCTGAAGATCTGCCCTCCTTGCGGTGACCTTCTGAAATCCCAAGACACCTTACCTCATCCCTTACTCAAAATGTCTTATATACCCGTGTTCTTTTTTATCTCTGAACTTCTTATGTATGTGGGGTCTCTGACTCTCACACTAGGGTTTACTAGGGTAAACCTGTTGGAGTGGTCCCTTTATCATTAAGTAGCGTCCTTCTCTGTCTCTTACTACATACAGCCTTGGCTTTAAAGCCTATTTTGTATAAGAACTGCTACCCCAGCTTTTTTTTCTTTTCCATTTGCATGAAATACCTTTTTCCAACCCTTTACTTTTAGTCTGTGTGTATCTTTTGATCTGAAGGCAGCATATATATGGGTCTTATTTTCTTAGCCATTCAGCTCCCCTATGTCTTTTGGTTAGAGCATTTAAGCCATTTACAGTTAAGGTGATTATCGATATATACATACATAGGGCCATTTTATTGTTAGACTGTTTTCCTTGGGGTTTTTTTTTCTTTCTCTTTTTCTTCTCTTTCTTAAAACAAACCCTTTAATATTTATTCCAGTACTGGTTTGGTATTAACAAACTCCTTTAGCTTTTTCTTGTCTGGGAAGCTCCTTTTTTCTCCTTCAGTTTTAAATGATAACCTTGCTGGGTAAAGTAGACTTGGTTGTAGGTCATTGCTTTTCATCACCTTGAGGATTTCACACAACTCCCTTCCAGCCTGAAAAGTTTCTGATGAGTAATTGCATAACAGTCTAATTGGTGTGTCCTTGTAAGTAACTACCTACTTTTCTCTTGTGGCTGTTAGGATTCTCTCCCTGTCTTTTAGCCTTGTCATCTTAATTTTGATGTGTCTCAGAGTAGGTCTCTTGGGGTCCAACTTGCTTGGGATTCTCTGAGTTTCCTCAACTTGTGTGTAGTTTTCCTTCACCAGATTAGGGAATTTTTCTGTCATTATTTCTTCAAATAGGTTCTTGATTGTTTGCACACTCTCTTCTCCTTCTGCTATTCCCATGACGTGAATTTTGTCTCACTTCATGTTGTCCAAAGTGTTTCTTAAGCTAACCTTATTTGTTTTATTCGTTTTTCTTTTTGCTGCTCTGCCGGGGTGTTTTTTTCTACCTGTCTTTCAAATCATTGATGGGATCCTCTGCTTCATCTAACCTACTGTTCATTCCTTCTAGTGTATTATTTATTTCACATATTGCATTCTTTACTTCTGACTGGTCCTTTTTTATGGTTTCTATGTCTCTTTTCATATTTTTGAGTACCCTCATAGTCATTACTCTAAACTCTCCATCTGATGAATTGCTTACTTCTTTTTCATCTAGTTCTTCTGGAAAATTCTCTTGTTCATTCTCTCTTTCATTTAGGGACTATTTCTTTGTCTTTCCATTTTGGCTGTTGGCTGCTTCTCTGTATTTTCTACCTTAGCTATTAAAGTAATCAACGACTAAACTGATCAGCTGTTAAACTAATCAAGCTATAATCAGCAGCCAGGCTTAAGCCCCACAGGGTGGGGCAGAGTAATTCCTTTGAGGGACTCTTGCTTCCCCTCAGGCTGGAGCCATTCAGAGAGGAGTGCTCTGCCTGAGAGAGCAGCTCCAGCAGCATGGTGAATGACTCAGCACATGGATTCTGGTGGCGGTTCCTGTTCCTTCAGTTCTTCCCCCTGAGGCACCAACCCCAGACTCTCCTCAAGTGTCTCTAGTACACTCTGCCCTTCCTCTCCTGGCACCCGGGGTAAGTGGCTGCCAACAAAATTTTGTGTGTTGGCCTCTAAGAGGCTCTCTGCTTCTCTAGTCTTTTCTCCTTGGCAGACAGAACCCCTGCTGCTTTTCACAGTTGGAAGTTATCTGGATTCCTTTCTAGCTCTGGTGCTGTAGGCTGGGGAGCCCAGTTTGGGGTTCAGTCCCCACACTGCTCAGTGGGAACCCCTGTGCCCCTGAAATATCCCTCTGGCACTTCAGCTGCTTCCCCATCGGAGTCCAGCCAGCCCTCTTGTGTCTCTCCGCACTCCTTAGCAAACTTGTGGTGGTGAAGTGTTCTCTTCTGCTGTCCACAGTTGTAAGGCTTCTCTCCAGCTAATGTTGTTGGTCATTCAGGATGCTTTCACTACAGTGTAGTTGTAATTCCAGATCGGTCCTGGGAGGAGGTTAGAGGTGCTTCCACTTACTCCTCTGCCATCTTGGGTCCTCTGAAGGCTTTTGGCTTTTTATCATTTATGTTCATAATCATTGGACTAAGAAAGTGTTCTTTTTTATTTTATTATTTAATTTACTTTTCAAGTACAGTTTTCTGTCTATTACTCCCATCCCAACTCACCCCGCTGTGCTCCCCCCTCCCTCCCATTTCCACCCTACTCAGTTGTTGTCCATGTATCCTTTATATATGTTCCTCTAAATCCCTCCCCCTTTCCCCTGAAATCCCCTCCCCTCTCCCCTCTGGTCACTGTCCCCCTGTTCTCTATTTCAGTGTCTTTGGTTATTATATAACACTGAGGAAAAACATGGATTTCATGATTTACATTTTTTTCTGACACAGTCCCAGAGCTACATATTAGGGCAAACAAGACTACATGCGTTTGTGAAGTGCAGCGTGTGTGAGTGTGTGTGCACATGTAATACCTTATTGATTCTTTTGATGGACACTTTGCAGCTTTTATAAGAATAACAGTACACAATTTGACATTTTAATTAACAAACTATGAAATTATTTATTTATAAAAGGGTATCTTTTAAAATGAAGTAACTAAATAGTTACTCTTTTTATGTTTTTAGTTCTTTGTTCAAATTACTGCCACCCTAAATCCTTTCTTAATGGCTAAGGAACATAAAATATTTTTTTCTATGTTTGTCTCTATATGTGTATCTATAGCTAGATTTATATCTGTTTGAATAAGTAAATTTGTTAAATTATGTATTCTTTATTATTTTAAGCATGTTTGATGGAAAGGTAAAAATCATATTCATGAAGTATTATCCAAATGTTAGATCCTGAGATACTGACATGCAAAGATGTTGACCATATATGGCCTGCAAAAATAATGCCGTTCATAGAGCAGGATATGCAATATGATCTTATTTACTAATATAAGTTACTATGAAACACTTTGGTTAAAAGTTATCTTTAAAATTCAGATATTACCTTAGAGTGTTGTTGAACTCTGTATAAGTAACACATGACGAAGAAATGCTTAGCTTGACACTTGACATATTATCAGGCATGCAGTTATGCTGTTATTATTATTTTATAATTGTTATTAACTCTCATATGTAGTCTGCTTTCTCTTATCATAGACACCCATGAGTTTGCAGGCCCACTGCCTTTGCCTCATGGTGCTTTCTTAGCCTGTACATATTAGAAAAATATTAACATACTTAGGAGTGTGAGGTCATAAGCAAATGTGTCAATAAAAATTAGTTGAGCCAAACGAATTTTGACAAACAAAAAGGTTTCTTCGATGTTTTCTGAAAGGCTAAGTTGCCCTAAGAATGCATATAAAAGTATTTTATAAAATAATACCACAAGCCAAGCCAATTGGTATCTAGAATCTTGCAAGTATTAAATATTCTTTCCAAGCCATACATCCCAGAATTTCCAACAAATGAGTCAACAGCCCTTTTAGCAAGCAGGAGGCATGAACCATGACAGATACCATTTTCCTCTGATTAACTACTAAGGAATTTCAGTTGAAAGCAAAGAATAATAAGTACATTTTCTAAGGAATTCTCATGTCCTTTAAATACCAGACTTGTGGATCCACAAAACTTTATAACACAGAGGTACATACATCAAAAGGTTAGAAAATGCATCAAACTTCACCAAAAGCCTAGAAAAATCAGGAAGGATTAAGGAGTTCACATACTGCTGAAGATGGGATTAGGGAAGGATGGAGTGATGTGGAGATTCCCTTTTTGGCTGAACACCAGGGCGGGGCAGCATCCTGATGTGAGAGCTCAGTCCTAAATGAGCCCCAAGTGCTGCTGCCTCATTATGGGAATTAAGTGGCCTGGGTGGAAGCATGAGTGAGCACCGAGCAGTTTTTGTCCTTTAATAAGGTCCTCTGACATACCTGGTGTTTTTCAAATTGTTTGTCTTGATACAAAATTTTCTGAAGGCAAAATAATACAATGCTGAAGAACAGGAAGAAAAGATTATTCTATAGAACTGAATAGTCTCACAGTTAGGAGGGATCTTAGAAACCTTATTTGTGTACTACTTAGATTCTACTTACTCTGTACATGATAGGTGCAATTCTAAACATTATTTTATAAACTGTAACCCAATCCTCAGAACAACACTATGAGCTATACACCATTTGCACAGATGGGAAAGCTGAGAAATAAGGACATAAGTAACTCGCTCTTGGTGGTGCAGCTCCTGAGTGGCAGGGCAGGAATCTGACCTCAGGAAGTCTGCCCCAGAGTCTGCACCCTTCACATCTTTCTTTAATGCACTGCCTTTCATCTAGGTAGGCACTCAGCGCTGCTTTTTCTAGCTTGAAAGGCTGTGACAGGGATGGGCAACATGCCCAGCTTCTATTCTAAGAAATATTTTGATTATAATCTTTGATTCTAAAAAAAATCTGGTTGTACCTCAGGAAGATAATTTTCCAATAACTTTTCCTGAAACCCATAGATATGATGAATAAGGTGAACAAATTTGAGGCTTTTTGTACTTAACACAATTTTACTGCCTGTCATATTTTCAATGAGTCTAAATATGCAGGACCAAATCAGCAACTTTTCCACGTTAATTGGTATTGACATTATGGATTATTTTTCTTTTTCCATCTCTTATAACCAATCTAGTACCTTCTCATTTCTCCCCAACCTCTCTGTTCCACTGCAACTCAAACTCTCATCACCCAAATTATTGCAGAAGTGTCCTAAGTGATCTCTCCACCTCCACTCTGCCCGTTTGAAGCATCCTGGAAGTGGGCTAGTTGAGGGTACCTGAGAAGAAGATAACTCTGCAGGCTGGGGTTAAGGCAATCTCTATCCTAACACAGAGGCACAGTTGAATGGACAAGAACCAGTATCAGACAAATCACTCATGGGTGCTAAGGCAAAAGCAAGGTCAGAGGTCACCTCAAGCAACCACAGAGTACGGTTGAACCCAGAGCGTGTTCATTCCAAAGTTGAGAAGCTCAACCTTCAGAGCCTCTCACTTGCACAGGTCCCTTTCAGGCCTTCCAAGATCACGTCCAAGGAATCCTAGTAAGTTCGTATTTGTAATTTTGTATTCTGTTTTGTTTTGTTTTTTTAAAAGACCCTTAAAATATATAAGTACCAGGCCCCACAAAACTTAGGTCTTTTTCTGTTTGAAACTATGGTTTACTCTCACCTTCAAAGTGGAATTCAGTTAAGCTGTTGAGAAAGTTGCGAATCAGACGAAATGCATCCCTTGAGTCCCACAGGCTGCCTCCCACCACTTTTGAGAAATTCATATTTTGTTTCATAAATTTCGGGGGCTGACCTGAGTTTAAGGTAGATATCTCTATAAAAAAATCTTCTCTTCCACCTCTATGCTTGCTGGATTCCTTAAGGCTGGACTCCACATACCTATCTGGAAGCCTCCACTCCATCTAGTCCAGGAGTCTGCTCTTCCGTAGTAGTCTGTAGTCAGGAAGTTCCATGTGCCCCTGCCCTTCCCCAGTGTCGGCTTCTGTACTCAGCCCTCGCTCCTTTTCAATTCTTACAGAATCTGTGCTCCAGTTAACAGTACAAGGTAAAACAGTAAGGATGTGGTGTAAAGTTATTTAAACCACTTTATCAAAAAGCAAACAAATTCATCAAGAGTTATAATTGATAAATGTCAGGAAAGATTTTAAAAAATAGGCAGCCAAACTATAGGCAAAAGATAGTAATTGCTTACATTCCTAATCTAACTGAAGGAAAGATTAAATAGCAGCCAATGTATATGTAGCAAGAGAGGGCTCATATCTCTTTAACACACCTACTTCACAGGAAAGTGAATTTTAATCCTATAAGATTTTTTCAGAAATTAAATCAGTGGTTCATTTAGAAATCCTGATTTGGGTGGCAGAAACCATGGATAGTTCACACCTTACTATAAGATTTATATGAGAAAATAAATCATTTAAGATGATTTCAAGTGCCCAGGGTGCTTAGAAGTAGCATGTTCTTACTTTTATGGTTAATGTAGTTACTACCCAAATAATTTATTTATTTCATCTTGCATTTTGCTTTAACCTTTGTTATTGAAAGTCTTCCTAAAAGATATTTATCCACTTTTGTGTCAAGATAATTAAAGCCATTTTTTCCATGATTTGGGACTTCAGAGGACTATAGGGTCATTATTCTGAATATTTATGTCCACCTTAAATATAGAAAATGTAGAGAACTGGACTGACTCTGAGATATGATTTAGTAGTTTTGCTTATATCTTAGTAAAATCCACGATAATAGACTTTTTTCCACTGTGGTTCGACTAGTCCGTTCAAAGCAGAGTATAAAAGCATTACTAATTGGGGGGACAAGATAATCAGCTTTTATTGTATTTATAAATTAAGATGGAAAGAAAAAAATATCTTGCAGATAAATAACCTGCCTGGAAAAGTTTTAATTAAATAGTGATAGATTAATGGCTATGGACTATGAGAATATCCTTTAAATAATATTCCTAGAAATATAAAAACAGATGACATCACACTTGGTTTAATGAATGCAAAGATTAGAGCAAGTAAGATAGCAGCCTCTTTTATGTTCCAATTCAGTCTATTTAAACATTCTCTCATCTATTGGATAAAAAAATATTTCATCAATATTTGCTACATGCTAGGAAATGGGGATGATGTAAGAAAGTAGGTAGACTGATTTCTCTCTTCATGAAGCTTCCATGTTGATGGGGAAAAAAATGGCACTGAAACTGTGAGTACAAATGCTCAGAGTGTTACTAAGAAGCTCAGTGTGCTATGTATGCATGTGAGGGTTCATTCTCCAGTCTAGGGTAGGGACCAGGAATATTTTCTTGGAGAAGGTGATATTTAAGCTGAAACATGATGGAAGAATACAATGTAGTAGGAAGAAGAAAATTTTTAGGAAAAGAAAACAAAGTAATGACCCTTAGGACTCTGGCCTGTTTCAGCAGTCAAAAGAACACCAGGAGGGAGAGAGAAACAGAGAGCTAGAAGGAGAAGGCACCCTTGAGAGGTCAAGCCTTAGCCAAGGGCTCTAACTTGCAGGCCATTGCAGCCTTTCTTAGGGCTCTAGGAAGCCACTGAAGTGATATGATGACACGTGTTTACAGAGATGACTTGGCAGTGTAAGGAATGGATTGGAGAGTGGCAAGGAGACCTGTTAAGAGACTATTGCAGTGCTCCAGGTGAGAGGCGATGACATCCATTGTTGGGATGCACAGGAGAAGATGGGTTTGAGAAACTCTTGAACGGTAGAATTAATAGGCTTTACAGACTGGATGGTTTAACAATGTGAATGAGGAAGGAGTGGGGGATTTTAAGGGATAAGTGTGCTTATCAAGTCTCTGGACTGAATATCCAGGGCTGTAATGCTACAATCTACACTTGGAAAAGTAGGATTGGGATATCATAGTGTAATCATTGAGTATCACTTCTTTTAGGAAATCTTTTGAGATAATTTCATGTTTTAAGATAAAGTCATATTGATACTTCCCATTCAAATTCATATTTAAGACTACAGAGTTTTCCCCTTAACCTCTCATATTATATCCATATCTCTTTCATCTATACCAACGATCCTATGTCTCAAGGACACAAGAAATGACAGACTATCCTATATAGATCCACTTTACTCTATCCACATTATACAAAAAAATAGGTCTCAGAATAACATTACTACTACCATCTCTTACATAGTAATTACTGGGAATGGCTTAATTGTGTGCTTTTCATTCTACTTCTATTTTGTAGTAGCGGGACTGTATTTTTTTCTGAACAAATAGCCATTATATACCATACTCTCTCCACTTCAATATTACTTCATCTGAGTTCTTTAAGTAACTATACATTGAATACCACCACATGACCTTATAGTGATATTTCTCTGTCATTTTGGTAGTTAAAAACATATTCAGGGAGGAATCTTGAGAACTATTTCCCTGAGTTCTTGTATATTATTCATAGTTTATCTATACTCTCTGTATTTGAAGTTTAATTTGCTAAATACAAAATCCTTGGCTAAAATTTCTTTCCTTGAGTATCTTGAATGTGTTACTCCATTTTCTGCTCACATAGAATACTATCAAAAAATATCTGGTGGTAATGTCATTTTCTTCTCCTTATTAACCACTTACTGGTTTTTCCCAGATGCTCAATTAGTTTTTATTTAAAGTGCAGTCATTTTACTAGAATGTATCTTAATGTTGGTCATTCTTGGTTGATATTATTAAATACATAGGGTGCTCTCAATATATAATTCAAATATTCATATTTTTAGAAAAAATTTTTTACTGTTATTAGTAGTGTTTTTTTTCTGTTCCCTTGCCTTGTTTTCCTTTTTTTCCAGAAACCTTAATTAACTTATGTTGAATCTTCATTACCTACTCTCAATGTTTTTAAATTTCTCTCTAATCCTTCTTTAAATTTCTTCACTTTTTATATTTACCGTGTCATCCTTTTCCATCTTTCATTTCTCTTAAAGCACTCATGTATGTTTACTCTCATGTAGATTTTTTCTTTTATTCCTAATACCTCAGTTCTGTTACCTCTTTTCTGAATTTTTCTCATTTTGATGAATATTGTTCATTCTCATGTTCTGTCTTGTCAAGCTTCTAAGTCTTGAAGTTTGTTTTTAAATAAAGGACTATGTCTATGCTTTGTTGTTGCCTGTTTTTATGTAAAATTGGTTTCTTTGCACTTTTAGGAGGAGTAGTTGAGGACAACTTTTCTAATGTCACAGAGCTCCCTCTTCTGTCATGTTGGTGCAGCACCTTGCTTCCCGAGACGTCCCGGCTCTGAGCCCCTCTCCCAGGGGGGAGGCTAAGTGGTCCTCTACAATGTCTTCATCCTAATTCCTGGAACCTATGAACATGTATGTTACATAGCAAAAGGGAGTCTACAGATATAGTCAAGGTTATGGACCACAATATAAAATCCAAGGAGATATACTGGATTGTGGTGGACCACTCTGCCTGGTTTCAGGAATTGTAACTCTATCCCCTGTGGCTAAGGATGAGTCAGTGACCTCTGGAATGTGAGCCGCAGGAGGCAAAGCTTGTCTCTGGTAGCAAATGCTGCCTCAGTTTCCTTCCTGCCCCCAAAGCATGGTCAGAAGTCCTTGATGGGTAAGACCCCTCAGAGGAGGGGCAACTTAGGCCAGACACAATCACTTTGGAGGCCCTCATGGAAGGACTCAGGGGAGGGGGGGCTGCAACAAAGAGCAATGGACTCTCACCCCCCAGCTTTGACCAAGCCCGAGTCCCCATGTCCTCTGGGAGAAGCACTTCCTGGCTCTAATCCCCTTAAACCTGAATACCTGATGGGGAGGGGTGCAGCTCCTTGCCTTGCTAGAGTGTGTCCAGATAAATCTGGCATCACAAAGAATTCCCGAAAAACCAGTGAAATCTGCTCTGCTAAGAGTGCTTTCATTCATATGTTAAGGGTTCAAGCAGAAAACCCTAAAACTCTGTTCTGACAGACTCTGACTCAGACTAAACCCTTAGATCTCTTTGAAATGTTATCTATTGTTTGATCCTTGCTGACCTATATTCCTGTGTATTACAACTCAAAAAAGCCTTTGGAGGAAGGGGCTCAACACCTTTTTCCCCTGATAAACTGGCCACTGCTCAAGGCCTTTTTCCTCTGGGAAACTGGCCACTTCCCCTCCCCAGGCAGATCACATGTTTACTCTCAGTCATGTTTACTCTCATCCCTGGCACATGGGGGACTTGCGAGAAAAGTCACCCCCATACTGGATTATCTGTATAAACCTAGTCTAAACCTTCAGCCCACAAAAGCAGAGGACTTTCTCCAGCTGGAGGCAGGAGAGATACAGCAGAACCAGAGCTCAGACAAATGTGAGACGAAAGGACTCAACCCACATGAAAAGACCACTCTTACTGGTTCTGGCTGGTGTGGCTCAGTGGACTGAGCACCGGTCTATGAACCAAAAGGTTGCCAGTTTGATTCCCAGTCAGGGCACATGCCAGTGGTGGCGGGGGTGGGGGATGGTGGTGAGAGGCAACCACACATTGACATTTCTCTCCCTCTCTTCTTCTCTCCCTCTCTCCCTCCCTTCCTCCTATCTACAAATAAATAAATAAAATCTTAAAAAAGTACTGCCATAGATGCATTTAAAATGAAGAGGGCCCTAAACTAGGAAAAAACTAGGAAATGCAGATAGGCTCTAGAAAATGACTGGAATACTGCAAGGAAATGGGAACCTCAGTTCTACTACCACATGGTACTGAGCGCTGCCCACAGCCTGAATGAACATGGAAGTGAATTCTCCCTAGACTCTCCCAATAAAAGCCCAGACAGGCATCAGACTCATAACAGAGAACCAGACATGACTGTCCAGAATTCTGCCCTATAGAACCATTGTTTTAAATCACTATTTTGGCCATGTTTTACAGTAGTAATTGAAAAAAAGCAAATCCACCTTTAAATGGACTTCTTTTTAGCAGTTTTAGATTCACAGCAAAACTGAGTGGGAGGTACAGAAATTTCCCATGTATTCCCTATCCCCACTCATGCATAGCCTCTACAATTACCAACATTCCCCACCAGAGCCATAAAATTATTACAGTAGATGAACCTACACTGATGCACAAAGACCATACTTACAGTAGCGTTCACTCTTGGTGTTGTGCATTCTATGAGCTTAAATAAATGTATAATGACATATATCTATCGTTATAATGTCATACAGAGTAGTTTCACTGCTTTAAAATTCTTCCCTGCGAGCATTCCTCAACATAATAAAGGCCATATATGAAAGACCTACAGCTGACATCATACTCAATGGACAAAAACTAAAAGCTTTTCCACTAAGATCAGGAACAAGACAAGGTTGCCCACTTTCACCACTTCTATTCAATATAGTATTAGAAGTTCTAGCCACAGTGATCAGACAAGAAAAGGAAATAAAAGGCATCCAAATCAGAAAGGAGGAAACAAAACTGGCATTGTTTGCAAATGACATGATAGTGTACATGGAAAATCCTATAGACTCTACCAAAAGACTGCTCGAACTAATAAATGAATTTGGCAAAACAGCAGGTTACAAAGTCAATACCCAGAAATCAAAGGCATTTTTGTATGCTAACAATGAAACAGCAGAAGCAGAAATTAAGAAAAAAATCCCATTTGATATAGCAAAAACAAAAATAAAATATCTGGGAATAAACCTAACCAAGGAGGTTAAAGACCTGTATGCACAAAACTACACAACACTGAAGAAAGAAATCAAGGAAGACACAAATAAATGGAAACATATACCGTGTTCATGGATTGGAAGAATTAACATCATCAAAATGTCCATACTACCCAAAGCAATTTACAGATTCAATGCAATACCTATTAAAGTACCAATGGCGTATTTCACAGACATAGAACAAACACTTCAAAAATTTATATGGAACCAGAAAAGACCCCGAATAGCTGCTGCAATTTTGAGAAAGAAGAACAAAGTAGGAGGGATCACAATACCTGATATCAAACTGTATTACAAGGCCACTGTAATCAAAACAGCCTGGTACTGGCACAAAAACAGGCACATAGACCAATGGAATAGAACAGAGAGCCCAGAAATAAACCCAACTCTCTACAGTCAATTAATATTCGACAAAGGGGGCAATAACATAAAATGGAGTAAAGACAGCCTTTTCAACAAATGGTGTTGGGAGAACTGGACAGCTACATGCAAAAAAATGAAACTTGAGCACCAACTTACACCATACACCAAAATAAATTCAAGGTGGATAAAAGACTTAAATATAAGCCGTGAAACCATTAAAACCCTAGAGGAGAGCCTTGGCAAGAAAATCTCAGATATTCCACGCAGCAATATTTTTACTGATACGTCCCCTAGAGCAAGGAACATAAAGGAAAGAATAAACAAATGGGATCTCATCAAAATTAAAAGCTTCTGCATGGCTAAGGAAAACAGTATCAAGATACAAAGAGAAGCAACAGCTTGGGAAAACATATTTGCCAATGATACCTCAGATAAGGGTTTAATCTCCAAAATATACAAAGAACTCATTCGGCTCCACTCAAAGAAGACAAGCAACCCAATCAAAAAATGGGCAGAGGACTTGAACAGACATTTCTCCAAGGAGGACATACAGAGAATCCAGAGACACATGAAAAGATGCTCGATATCACTAGCTATCAGAGAGATGCAAATTAAAACCGCAATGAGATACCACTTAACACCAGTCAGATTGGCTATCATAAACAAAGAAACAAACAACAAGTGCTGGAGAGGTTGTGGGGAAAAGGGGACTCTAGTTCACTGTTGGTGGGATTGCAGACTGGTACAACCACTATGGAAAACAGTATGGAATTTTCTAAGAAAACTAAAAATGAACGTACCTTTTGACCCAGCAATTCCACTCTTGGGAGTATATCCTAAGAACCCTGAAACACCAATCCAAAAGAACCTATGCACCCGATGTTCATAGCAGCACAATTCACGATAGCCAAGAGTTGGAAGCAACCTAGATGCCCGTCAGTAAATGACTGGATCAAAAAACTATGGTACACAGTGGAATTTTATGCTGCAGAAAGAAAGAAGGAGCTCCTACCTTTTGCAACATCATGGATGTAACTGGAAAGCATTATGTTTAGTGAAATAAGCCAGGTGTTGAAGGACAAATACCATATGATCTCACCTTTAACAGGAAGCTAAACAACAAAACAAACAAGCAAGCAAAATATAACCAAAGACACTGAAATAGAGAACAGGCTGACCAGAGGGGAGAGGGGAGGGAATTTCAGGGGAAATAAGGGAGGGATTTAGAGGAACCTATATAAAGGATACATGGACAACAACTGAGAAGGGTGGAAATGGGAGGGAGGGGGAGCATGGGGGGTGGGATGGGATGGGAGTAATAGACAGAAAACTGTACTTGAAAAATAATTAAATAAAAAATTGGAAAAAAAAGAAAAAAAAACTATGGTACATTTACACAATGGAATTCTGTGCTGCAGAAAGGAAGAAGGAACTACTACCCTTTGCAACATCATGGATGGAACTGGAAAGCATTATGCTGAGTGAAATAAGCCAGGTGGTGAAAGACAAATACCATATGATATCACCGTTATCACCGTTTACATCCAGGGATCTAAACAAAACAAACAAGTAAGCAAAATATGACCAATGACACTCAAATACGGAACAGCCTGACAGGGTCCAGAGGGGAGAGGGGAGAGAATCATGTTCTCTGGGGAAAAGGGGATGGACTCACATGAACAAGTATAAAGGACACATGGACAATAACTAAGGGTGGGAGGTGGAAATGGGAGGGAGGCAGGGAGCATGAGGTGGGGGGTGGGCAGGGTTGGGAATATAAGACAGAAAGCTGTACTTGAACAAGAATTAAATAAAAAATTATTTAAAAAAAATTCTTCCCTGCTCTTCCTCTTCACCCCTCACTGCACCCCAGCCCTCTGCAACTACTGGCCTTTTTACCATCTCCATAGTTTTGCCTTTTCCAGAATATCATAATGCTGGAGTCATTTCAGGTTGTCTCCTTTCACTTAGTAATATGCATTTAACTTTCCTCCATGTCTTTCATGGCTCACCCACTCTTATTTGAACTTTCTTTTCCCCCTCTCTGTCATCCTTACCTCTCTGTCATCCTTCCTTAGTGTTGGCCTTACAGCTTATTTTGAGATCTACTCCCAGAAAGAAGCTCTAAAAGCTCAGTTTTGCGATTTTGTAAGGGTTACCCTGCTCTCATGTTTAGGATTTACCATAAGCCCCTAGCTCTCTTGCTACGAGAATGAGCAAGACCCTCCCAGTTCCAGCTGCTGTTCTTAGATGAGCCGGGGCCTGCTAGTAGTGCATTGGCTGTTCTCTGTTGCCAGATGCTCAGATGCCACACGGAGCATCCCTCTGCTTTCAGTGGTTCAGACACGGATGGCAAGCAGGCCTTGTGACTATTGCTGGCTTATCCCCTTAGACAGCATCTGGGGTTTTCTTGGTAATACTCTGTCACCAATTTTGTTATACATATTGTCCACTGGTTTTCTTAAATAATTGCCTTAGCTGTTTGTATGTGGGAATTTGAAGACACTTAAAAAAAAAAACATGCTGCTTCTGCTGTCACCATCTTTCCAGAATCCTGGGCCTAACTTAAGTCACACTTAAAAAAAATTGCTTGCAAATACTATTCTTAAAAATTGGACCACAGTTAAATTACCTAATGGCAGCTCCTCTTCTAAGCAAATTTAGTGGTAAGTTTCTCTTTAAAGAAAACCACCTAAGATATATGATGTCTCAGGCTGTCTGTGTGAATTCGGGGTGTCTGAGAGTGAGGCCAAGCTGTGTAACACAGACGAGGGGCATCAATGCTGAGAAATTGGCAGGCAGTGGAGTAATAGCCATTCGGAGTAAATCAGGGATCCATTTCAATAAGATCATTTATTTTTTCTGTGATTAAGTACAGATTTGAAATATAAAATCACTTTTAAAGCCTTCAGTTATGTCAAAATACAGCAAGAAATTGAATGAGTTTTATAAGAAGATTAAAAAGTTGTTCAAAACTTTTTAGTTCCTCCTAGCACTGAGCAATGAATATCTGTAAAAACTTTCTATTTTCTAGGAAGTGCCGAAACAATTATCAGCAGTGGAAATGAGGTAACACCCTGGGGGTAGACACAGCGAAGGCTGAAGGCTGCGTAAAGGCTTCCGCGAAACATCTGCGGTCAGAAGAGCACCAACGATCCACAGCCGATGAGGGAACAGAGAACAATGCAGGGCCTAAGAAATAATTTGAGAACTGAGTAGATTAGGCATTCAGAACAGTTATCATTTTAACTTTTATTACTCTAAAGACAGGAAAGAAAGGGAAAGGTGGTATTATTCACAGTACATATATTTTAAAAAATTATTATATGCATTTTCCCAGGCTTATGCAGTGTAAAATGTCTGTATTTATCATAATGCTTAGAATATATTGAAATTCATTTTTTGTTTCACTGAGTTGCCACATATAAAAATGACTGTATTTCTCATACTTTCTATGAAACAGAAAGCTGTGGCCAGGTCAGGCTGAATGGATGGCGTACGATGAAGGAATTCTTCACACACAATTTCTGATTATATGTTCCGCTCATGCCGACTTTGCCAAGGACTGTAAACCACCTTGAATGATGTTGGACTAAAGGATACTGTTTGCATCTGTCACTCAATGATGAAGAAAATCAGCACTACCCTATTAGTATCTCAATAATTCAAGAATTAAATCTCAGAAAGTGCTGACATATAGGCAGCAGTTTATCGTCGTTAATGACAATGTGTTCTTAAGCGGACCAGAGGCAGGACATAAAGCAGAACTCCAACCAGTAGCTATCCGTGAAGTTTCTTTTATCTTGAAAGTATATACTCTATCTGGAAGTATGGAGCATCTGAAAATACCAGGCCACTCTTAGACTATCCAGGTTAGGATCAGCAATTCTCAGGTCTAAAGTGTTACCGGGAAACTGGCTGGTGGATGCTGTTATTAAAAGAGAGGACAAAGCCCTAGATCAACTCTTAAAATAATTAAAATTAAAAACATTATTGTTTTTAGTTTACTGATTTTTTTCTAGTGTCTAGTGTCTTGGTCTCTAGTGCCTTGACCATTGTAATTCAAGGACNCAACCAGTAGCTATCCACGAAGTTTCTTTTATCTTGAAAGTATATACTCTATCTGGAAGTATGGAGCATCTGAAAATACCAGGCCACTCTTAGACTATCCAGATTAGGATCAGCAATTCTCAGGTCTAAAGTGTTACCGGGAAACTGGCTGGTGGATGCTGTTATTAAAAGAGAGGACAAAGCCCTAGATCAACTCTTAAAATAATTAAAATTAAAAACATTATTGTTTTTAGTTTGCTGATTTTTTTCTAGTGTCTAGTGTCTTGGTCTCTAGTGCCTTGACCATTGTAATTCAAGGACACAGTCTGACATACAGAGTCAATTAGAGGTGCAGGGTCTATGTACCACCCCTCTGAGACACCCATCTACGTAGGTAATAACTTAATGCTAAAGTCAGCCATAAATAGGATGCCAAATACCTCCTCATGACTGAAAAAAATGTAAATTGGTCACTTATTCCATCCCACTAATGAAGATAGTGCTTTTACATGACGATCTAAAAACACATGACGATCTAAAAACACGTCTTACTGGAACAGACCTGACTCTGTTAGATAGTTTTGCCAGTTACCTCAGCTGGCTAATAATCACTACTAAAGTCAGCAGCCAAACCAGTTGATATTCAGAAATCAAGTGAAGCCTGAACCACATAAGTTTTATGTGGTACACCCACATAAAACACCCACTCACCATGGGTGAGTGTTTCATTATCTAAAATTTAAACCCTTTGTGATGAGCCCTAAAAAGCACACCACTTAGAAAACACAAGAGAAAACTGAAGAGAGTAGTATCTACCAAAAAGTAAAAATATTTTGCCATTGAGGCCATGAAATAAAGTATCTAAACAAATTTTGAGCAAGTCTTCATAGCTAGATTTGGATAAGCAACCATTATGCTTAGTCAGTGTGATATAAGTATAATTCTAAATGATAAAAATGGAAATTAAATATGAATCTAAACAGAGTAACATGCTGTAGGTATTAGACCCCAATGTAAGGGATAAAAATTTAGAAGTAAGCATATGAGAAAATCTTTATGACTTTAGATTAGACAAAGATTTTTTAAATAGCTTGAAACCATTAAAAATCGATAAGCTATGCTTCATTAAAATTGAAAAACTTCTACCCTTTCCATTTTCTTTCATAGACACTAAAAAAACAGAAAGACAAATGGCATACAGGCAGAAAATATTTATAGAACACATATGTGATAAAGGCCTTGTATCCAGGATATACATACATAGAGCTCTTATAACTCAGTAAGACAATTTAAAAACAAAGGGGCAAAAGATTTAAAACGACACTTCAACAAAGCAAATATTCTAATGGCCAGTAAACACATGAAAAGAAGTTCAACTTCATTAATCATCAAATGAACAACTTAAAAGACTGACAATACCAAGTTTGTCAAGGGTGTGGAGAACCTAGAGCTCATACATCATTGTTGGGAATGCAAAACTGTACAGCCAACTGTACTTGAACAACAATAAAAAATAAAGAAACCAAAAAAACAAAGAAAAGAAAAGCACTTTGGCAGTTTCTGATAAAGTTAAACCTACATGTACCCTATGATCCTACTCCAAAATAAATTAAAACATATATTTACACAAATATCTGTATGCGAATGTTCATAGCTACTTTATTAACAATTGAAAAAAAATGGGAAAAATCCAGGTGTCCATTAACTTGTGAGAGAATAAATAAATTACAGTAATCCATCCAACAAAATACAATCAATAAAAATGAACAAGCTGCTGAGACATGCAACAACATGGATATACCTCAAAAGCATTCTGTTAAGCTAAAGAAGCTAGAAACCAAAAGCATGTGTATTTCCATTTGTATGACATTCCAGGAAAGGCAAAATTATAGGAACAAAAAAAGTAGGCCAGTGATTACAGCGGGATGGGTTCAAGACAGGAAAAGTTGGGGGTGATAAAAAGATCTGTATTTTTATTTTGGTGGTAGTTTCATGACTGTATGCGTTTGCCAAAACTTGCTGAACTGTATGCTTAAGAGGGTTGAGTTTCATTGTATGTAATTTATCACTCAGTACACATTTTTCAAAGGTTAGATTTCATGCCAACCGAATCATTTAGACTTTTTAAATGCTGTGGGAATTTACTTTGTTCAAATGCTGCTGTAAACTAACATGTATCCAATGAGCCATACACAGTTCTTTCCAATAAATGACATGTTTAGACTTAAGAAGCGCTATTTTTGAAGTGAAGTCAAATTATTAGCTTGTCTACATCTCACACATCAATGCCCAGTTCTGGAAAATACTATAGAAAACAGATATTTTCCTGGATCTTCAAATTACTTCATAGTTCGTGAACTTTCAGGGAATAGAGTGGGAGCACCGGCCACCTCCTGAGTGTGGAATCTCTGCCCTATCAGTATCTGAGGAATTTGTTGGGTAGGATTCATGAGGATAACTTTTGAGTATGTGAGTCCTATAAGAGTTGCGCTTCTGAGAAATAGGTCTGTCCTAGTCTTTATACACATCCATATCATGTACATGTACCCATAACATTGCCACCATATTTGACAGAAAACAAAATTAATATGTCTACAAGGCAGATTGGCCTCTGTCTACAATCCATAAAACAGCTTTCTTGGACCATAGTGTTCAATAGTGTGCCTGGGTCTTTTGACTGCTAACCTAGCTCTGTTAACCATTACAGTCTCCTGATGAAAAGCCAACCTTTGGATAAAGCACTCATTTAGCTTTATGTATTTAGCTTTGTTTATTCAGCACTCATTCAGCCCTGATACCTTTCTTATAATTTAGCTAAGACATTAAAAGTTTTTCACAAAGGCTTAAAATAAGCAATGTTTAAGCAGATGATGGAGGCCTTTATCATCTTTTCATCCTTTGACTACCCCATTCCTCCATTTTTTTATTCTACTGAGATAAATTTTACTTTTCACATCAGCTACTAAAAATAGACATCAATTTTACCTGACCCATTTGTCCTCATAAAAGCCCCAGTGTCACCTAGTTTCCACACAGAAGGGCCCTCCCTTTATGGTTTACATAGGACTACTCATTTGTTCCAATCTATGAATAGGGTGATGGAGAAGGGAAGAAAGTAAAGATGAATTATTTGAGTTCACAAGAAATAGGGTCACATTTTAGAGCCCTTTATATTCAGACTCAGGTGATAAGAAGAGAAAGGTAGTGACTACCAAGATTTCAATGGAACATAAAGGTTCCTTGATAACAATTTATTGAATAAATACACGTGTAAATTCATGAATGAGTAAATGAAGTGGCCAGAGAAACCTGGACTTGAATCTGAGCTCTTCCACTGAGTAGCTAAAAATTTGGACAGGCTATTTAGCCTTTCTGACCTTTGCTTTATTCATTTATAAGATGGAAATAATAATACTCAGTTTGCAAAACTGATCTGTGGATTAGATATGATATACATGAAGCATCGAACACATCATTTGGGAAGCATGGGATTTTCAGAAAAGTTCAGTACAGCTGCAGGAAAAATGTTTGACCAAATTCAACTTCTATTTGTGGTTTTAAAAAAGAAGCCTCAGCAAACCAGGAATAGAAGGGAACTTAGTCTGACAAAATAGAGCTATAAAAAAATAGGAAATGTGAAGAGCCCATTGTAGCTGAGAAATTCTTGAAGAAAGAGAACCAGTAAAAAAGATTTACCCTATTAGATTAATGACTTATTACAAGACATTGGAAATACAGTATAATATTGGCATAGTGGTAGGTAAACAGAACAAAATTTAAAAATAAATTAGCATTAACAGACCTATGGACACTTTTTTATATAGCCAAGATGATATTACAGATTTCTTTAAAAAGAATAAAAATTTCAATAAATGATGCTGAGAATATTGGTTTTCTTTATTGAAAAAAAATTGTTTACCCCTACCTAACAAACAAAAAAATAATCCCAGGTGGGAAAATTACCTAAATGAGAAAAACAAAAATATGAGGCTATTGAAAGATGATATAGAAAAAAACTTCATCCCTCCAGGATAAGGAAGGATTTCTTAAGAAAATACAAAGTATTAATCATAAAGAAAATGCTTATTAAACTAGATATGTTAAATTTAAGAACTATTAATAAAAATAAATAAGAAGCACCCTGGCGAGGTTGCTCAGTGGGTTAGAGCATCGTCCCATACAACAAAAGGTCAAGGGTTCTGTCCCTGGATGGTGGGGAGCAAGCAGGGGGCAACCGACCAGTGTGTGTGTGTGTGTGTGTGTGTGTGTGTGTGTATCTTCCCCGCTCTCCCTCTCTCTCTCAAAAATTAATAAATATATCTTCAGATGAGGATAAAAAAATAAGTTAAAGGCAAACCACAGAATAGAACATAATCCCAACATTTATAATAAAAAACGCACCAGTGTCCATAATAGCCAAAGAACTTCTATAAAGCAATATGACAAAAGTAGGCAGCCTAATAGAAAAGAAAAGGTAGAAATCTTGGCCAAGCACTTAAAAAAAGAGAACTACCATATGGGCAATAAGTATATGAAAAATATGTTATATCTTTTTAATAATTAACAGAAAAATAAAATAAAATTAATGTTTCAATGTAACACTATTATACTTCTACCAGATTCACAAATATTAAGACATCTAAAATATCTGTTATTGGCTGAATTGTACCCCTGTCTCTCAAATTCATATGTTGAGATTCAAAACCCCAGGACCTCAGAATGCAATGTTATTTAGAGATAGGTAACCAAATCAAAATGATGTCATTAGGGTGGGCTCTAATCTGATACGATGCTATTCTTATCAAAAGGAAAAATTTGGACCCCAAAATGCAGACAAAGGGAAGACAATGTGAGAACGCCATTGGCAAGCCACGGAGAGAAGCCTGGAACAGACCCTTCTTTCACAACTCTGTGAAATGAGTAGTCTGCTGATGACCTGACCTCAGACTTCTAGCCTCCAGAACTGAGACAGTAAATTTGCATTGTTTCCACAGCCCAGTTTGTGGTACTTTGTTACAGCAACCCTAGCTAACTAATACAATATCTAAGCCAAGTGTTGTTGAGGATGCAGAAGCAAGACTCTCAGGTCCTGTTGAATGGAATATAAACTAGTACAACCTCTTTGAAAACCAGTTTGGCCTTATCTGGTAAGGTTGAAGATAAGTTTATATCAGGTCCTAACAATTCTACTCAGCCATGTACCCTATGGCTGGGCTGTTCAACAGAACTTTCTGGAGTGATGGAAATATTCTATAATTGGTGCTGTCCAGTACTATCGCTACAAGTCACATGTGGCTGTTGAAGCCTTGAAATGTCATTACACAAGTGAGGAACCACATTTTTTATTTTATTTAACCTTGACTAGGTAATTTAAATTTAAAGAGTCACTGTCTAGTTCTTGCGATAGTTGAAGGTGCAGCCCTATAGCAACTCAAAAAAACATGCATATAGGGAGGTTTATAGTAGCAATGAGTATAATAGTGCAAACCTAGAAAGAACATAAATGTCTATTGATAATATAATAGTAAGATACATTATGGTACATTTATACAATGAGACACTGTACAGTAATGAAAACAAATGGTGTAGAGCTACACATCCAATTCATGAATCTCAAAATTATGATATGATTAAATAAAGCAAGAAATAAAAGAATACAAATGGGATAATCCACTTAAATAAAGTTCACACATTATGTTGTTCAAGGATAAATATATAGGTGGTGAACAATAAAGGAAAACAAAGAAATAATCATTACAAAAGCCAGGTTGGAAAGAGGCTCATGGGAGTCTTCTGGGTTTTGCAAATATGTTTTTTGACCTTGGCATTGGTTATATAGAGTTCATTTTATAATTATTACTTAAGTTGCATGTGTATGTTTTATTTATTTTTCTGTAAATCTGATATGTCTCTCAAAAATGAGAACAAAATTAGTTTTCATTACTCTTAGACATTGTTTTAAATTAATGTTGCTTTTCTTTCACAAACATATTTAATCTATGAACATGAAACCATAGTCATGTTTTAGTAGAAATCCAAATCCTTAAGTTCTTTAATATATTTGAGTCCTTCCATTTAAAGGCACAATGCAGCAATCATATACAACACACTTTCTTTACACGTCTCCTCTTATCTAAACCATAGATGAACCAATGCGGTACATTTAGAAAGCAAACTCCCTGATGCTTTTACCACAGCAAATGCTTGTGACTAAAGTACCTGGCACTGCTGTTCCAACAGCTCCAACAAAAATCAGTCATGTATTTTTATTAATAGAGTAGGAATGTAAAATGAAATTTGTCAATCTTAGGAAGAGTAATTTGCAGTCTTTGGGAAACTTGATAATGGAGAGTCTATTAAGAAAAAATGTTCTACTATTAGATTGAGTGAAGCAACTGTAAAAATGGAATCTTAAAAATTGTATCCTCCAATTATTTTGGAGTTTTTACCTGATCATTCTATGCTTCAACATGATACTGTAAATGAAAGTGTATGCACTTTACTGTGGTTGATAGGAGAAAGACATGAAGTACCAACCATTGGCCCTAAGTCTTGAAAATCCTTGGTACTACATCAAAATATTGGCGACTGTGCAATCCTAATGTAAGCTTTACCTGAAAGTTTTAAGCTATACGTAAAACATTTTTCAGAATTCTGTGCTTCAATTCACTCTTTAAATTAAACTATTAACTATGGGTCCCAACAGGATCAGATAAGAGAGCATTTGTGTTGTATTTTCAACAGATTAGTATATGGAAAAGGGGGCAAGAGAAGGGCACTGGAAGTTGGCTTTAAAAAACTCCCCCAGATTGCAAATGTTTTCAAAAATCTTGTGTCAGCCTACTCCCTCCATCTTTTCAACCCTATATTCTCCTCAGCATATTCTAAGCAGGATTTTACATCCAGTATTCCTGATATCCCCAAAGTATCTTTATACCTAGGAGCTAGGTGGACCCTAAAATTCTCCAGTGCTTACAAATATTAATATAGTACCTTTTTTTAAAATATGGTAAATAACAAAGCAGCTCGAGTTTTCCAAAGTGTGCATAGGAAGAATGGCATTGAGCAAAAACCTTTGCTGCTGAGAACATTTTTTTGGATTCTAGTACACAATTTAGAAATCCCTAAAGCCTCCTTGCTTCAAGTATACCCTGGGGGAACCATCAATGTCTGTTATAGCTCAGTCTTCAAGATTGTCTCTTCCTGTCTGTCATTTAGAAAGTCGTGAGTTTGTACTGAAACTTTGCACAGAAAACAGACCATCCTACCAGCCATCCAGGTGGTGATCTTTCTGTGTTTCAGACTTGTGTCCTCAGATACTCCCCAAAGGCCAGCAGTACACTAACAGGGAGGTGGAGAATGAGACAGGCAGACACAATTTTATTTCCTTTGGTCTCATAGGCGCTCTTTGGTTCTAGCCGGCTGCCTCTCTTCTCCTACTCAATAGTTTCCAATATTCAGGATTACAAGCAAACTAGGGAACACTAAAATGAGCCTATTAGCCACTTCAGATACCAAACTAACTGTTATGCCAATAAGCATGTTACATTCAAATATATTCACACATACTTCTCAAAAATAAACTGTCTTTAGCATCCAGCTGGTGTGGCTCAGTGGATTGAGTGCAAGCCTGTGAACCAAAGGGTTGCTGGTTCAATTTCCAGTCAGGGCACATGCCTGGGTTGTAGGCCAGGTCCCTGGTAGGGGGTACACAAGAGGCAACCACACATTGATGTTTCTTTCCCTTTCTTCCTCCCATCCCGTCTCTAAAAATAAATAAATAAAATCTTTTTAAAAATAAAATAAATTGTCTTTAGGAGATACCCACTATGACTTCAAGATTCCTTAAATTCTTGCCATATACACTGAAGCTATTATTTCAATAATGGGACTACTGTAGGATTTCTATAAAACCAATCATCGTCCAAATAAATTTCAACAAAGTAGGCTTTCTGTAATTTAGTTTTCTCCTATCTTGTACTATATACCAGGCATTTAAAATTTACCACCTCCTTTAATCTTCCCAACAACCTAAAAAGTAGATATTATACTTACATCACAAATAACAAAAGTAAAATTTAAATAAGTCAACTAGCTTGTCCTAGGATGAGACAAGCCACTTAATCAATGTCAGACTTCAATTCCATAACAGCAAAGCCAATACATCCTTTCTTTTGCAGAAGACGCTGCCTCTGTCAATAATCAGGCTTATTTATAAAAAGAAGACTGAAATGAAAGAACTATTCAAACTGTTTAGAAATAATTTCCATCCAATGGAATACAATGCAGCTACTAGAAAGAATGGAATAATCTAAAGTTCTTAAAATACAAGACTCTACAAAATACACAAGTGATTGACTAAAATAATATGGTGTAGAAAGGTATAAAAATAATCCGATTTTGGTTTGTAAAATATATATATTTGTTTTGATATTACACATGTGAAATACATGCACACATAAGGTTGCATATGTATGGACATTTTCTGAAAGTACATATAAGAAAATATCAGTGGGTATCTGCGGAGTAGTGCTGAGGCTAGGGCTTATACATGAAGATTTAAATTTCACCTTTCTATAGTTTCTGTTTGTTTTAGTCTCAAATTAGAGGAACATATGAAGGCTAAACTAATTGAAATGAAGGAAAATGCACAGGAAACCAATAGTGATGGAAAGGAAACTGGGACTCAAATTAATGGAATGGACCAAAAGGAAGAACGAAACATCCAACCAGAAAGGAATGAAGAAATGAGAATTCAAAAAAATGAGGAGAGGCTTAGGAACCTCCTAAGGACATCTTTAAACATTCCAACATCCGGATTATAGGGGTACCAGAAGGGGGAAGGAAACAGCCACGAGTGGAACACTTATTTGAACAAATAATAAAGGAGAACTTCCCCAGTCTGGTAAAGGAAATAGACTTCCAGGAAATCCAGGAAGCTCAGAGAGTCCCAAAGAAGTTGGACCCAAGAAGGAACACACCAAGGCACATCATAATTATATTAGCCAAGACTAAAATGAAGGAGAGAATCCTAGAAGCATCAAGGGATAAGGGGACAGTCACCTACAAAGGAGTACCCATCAGACTGTCAGTGGATTTCTCAAAAGAGACCTTCCAGGCAAGAAGGGGCTGGAAAGAAGTATTCCAAGTCATGAAATCCAAAGACCTACAGCCAAGATTCCTTCCAGCAAAACTTTCATTTAGAATGGGAGGACAGATAAAATGCTTCTCAGATAAGGTCAAGTTCAAGGAGTTCATCATCACCAAGCCCTTATTATATGAAATGCTAAAGGGACTTATATAAGAAAAAGAAGATGAAAAATATGAACAGTGAAAGGACAGCAAACTCACAGTTATTAACAACCACACCTAAAACAAAAGCAAACCAAGAGGACAGCTAGATCAGGAGCGGAACCATAGAAATGAAGACCACATGGAGGGTTAGAAACAGGGGAGTGGGAGGAGGAGAAGCGGGGAGAAAGTACAGAAAATAGCATAGATAGTAGGTAGAAAATAGATAGGGGGAGGGCAAGAATAGTAGGGAAAATATAGAATCTAAAGAACTTGAGACACGTGGTCATAAACTAAAGGGGGGAATGGTGGGGGAGGGGGTCTGCAGGGTGGAGGGGAATGAAGAGAGGGAATAGAACAACAACTGTCATAGTATAATCAATAAAATATATATTTTTAAAAAAGAACAATGTAGTTGTTTTTTTCTTAATGGCGTATATTCACATCAGAAGATAGGTCTACTACTAGGAGGAACTGAATAATATACATGACTGGTTTAATCACCTGAAATGATTTAAGAGTAAGATGATTTAAGATGTAAGATAAAAAGTTAAACACGAATGTTAGGGGAAAACTCAAATCTAGAAAAACAACTGATTTATCTCACAGTTTGATTTAAAAAGGGTATATCATAAAACAGAAGAGTTATTTATTAAAATTATGTAAGAATATTTTATTTCCTCCCTTCCAATTTGGATGCCTTTTATATATTTTTCTTGTCTGATTTCTGTCACTAGGACTTCCAGAACTATGTCAAATAGAAGTGGCAACAGTGGGTATCCTTGTCTTGTTCTTGACCTTAAAAAAAACTTTTAGCTTTACACCCAAACTTTCAGCTCTATGATATAACTGGATTTATAGTGTATGTTCTTTATTATGTTGAGGTACATCCTTTCTATACCTAATTTGTTGAGAGTTTTAAGTCATGAACGCATGTTAAGTTTTGTCAAATGCTTTTTCTGCATCTATTGCGATAGTCATATGGCTTTTCTTCATTTTGTTAATGTGTTGTATCACAATTATGGATTTGCATATGTTGAAGCATCTTTGCATCCCGGGGATAAATCCCACTTACTCATGATGGATGATCTTTTTAAATTTGTTATTGAATTCTGTTTGTACTAATTATTAAGGATTTCTGAATCAATGTTCATCAGGGATAGTGGCCTATAATTTTCTTTCCTTGGAGTGTCCTTGTCTGGGTTTTGAATCAAGGTAATTCTGCCTCAAAATGTGAGTCTGAAAGTGTTTCTTAAAATTTTTTGGGAAGAGGTCAAGAAGTATTGGTATAGATTCTTCTTTAAATGTTTTCACCAGTGAAGCCATCTTATCCTGGACTTTTCTTTGTTGTGAGATTTTTTTATTGTTAAATCAATCTCCTAACTTCTTATAGGTAATGTTTAGATTTTTCTATTTCTTCATGATTTGGACTTGGTATGTTGTATATCTTCAAGAATTCATCTATTTCTTCTACATTATCCTACTTGCTGGCATATAATTGTTTATAGTAGTGTCTTATGATCCTTTGCATAACTGTGGTGTCACTTGTAATGTTTTAACTCTTATTTATAATTTTATTTATTTCAATCTTCTGTTTTTTCTTCATCAAGCTAAACATAATCTTATATGTAGAAAACCATAAAAACTCAACCAGAAAGAGTAAAATACTTAGAAAAAAATTTAACTAAGGATGTGAAAGAACTATACACTGAAAACTATAAAACATTAATAAAAGATATTGAAGCCCTGGCTGGCGTAGCTCAGTGGATTGAGCGCGGGCCTGCGAACCAGACGATCGTGGTTCGATTCCCAGTCAGGGCACATGCCTGGGTTGCAGACCGGTTCCTTGCAGGCTAACTACCAGCAGGGGACGCACAAAAGGCAACCATACATTGCATTGATGTTTCTCTCCCTCTCTCCTTCCCCTCTAAAAAATAAATAAATAAATAAAATCTTTAAAAAAAAACATTAATAAAAGATATTGAATACAACACAAATAAATTAGACAATATCCTATATTCATAGATTAGAAGAATTTTATTATTAAAATGTACATAGTACCCAAAGTGATCTACAGATTCAGTTCAATTAAAGGCAGTCCCGAGAAGGAAGTTCATAGCAATATAGTCCTGCCAAAAAAAGATAGAAAATTTTCAAATAAATGACCTAACCCTACATCTATAAGAACTAGAGGAATGACAACAAATAAAGCCCAAAGAAAGTAGAAGAAAAAAAATAATCAAAATCAGAGCAGAATTAAATGGCATGGGGACTGAAAAAACAATTCAAAGAATCAATAAATTCAGGAGATGGTTCTATGAAAAGATAAGCAAAATTGACAAGCTTTTATCCAGATTCATTAAGAAAGAAGAGAGCTGACTCAAATAAATAAAATCAGAAATGAAAGAGAAGAAATTACAACTGATACCACAGAAATACAAATGATCTTAAGAAATTACTATGAACAACTATATGCCATTAAATTTTAAAACCTTGGTAAAATGGACAAATTTATAAAAACATCTAATCCTCCAAAATGAAGTCAAGAAGAAACAGAAAGCCTGAATAGACTGATATCAGCTGGTGAAACTGAAGCAGTAATTAAAAAACTCCCAGCACATAAAACCCTGGGCCAGATAGATTCCCAGGAGAATTTTACCAAACATTCAGAGAAGAGCTAACCCCAATTCTTCTCAAACTATTTCAAAAAAATCTAAGAAGAGGGAAGATTCCCAAACTCTTTTCATTAGGCCAGTACCATCCTAATTCCAAAACCATATAAAGACACAACAACAACAACAAAAAAACTACAGGCCAATATCACTGATGAACATAGATACTAAAATCCTCAACAAAATACTGGAAAATTGGATCCAGCAATATATTAAAAATATTATACATCATGACCAAGTGGGATTCATCTCAGGATGCAAGGATGGTACAATATATTCAAATCAGTAAAAGTAATACATCACATAAACAATGCAAAAGACAAAAACCACATGATTATATCAACAGATGCTGAAAAAACATTTGATAAGGTACAGCTCCCATTTATGATAAAAACACTCAGCAAAGTGAGAATAGAGGGAGCATTTCTCAACATAATAAAGGCCATGTATGAGAAACCTACAGCCAACATCATACTCAATGGTCAAAAACTAAAAGCTTTCCCACTAAGATCAGGGACAAGATAAGGATGTCTGCTTTCACCTCTTCTATTCAACATAGTATTGGAAGTTCTAGCCACAGCGATCAGACAAGAAAAAGAAATAAGTGGCATCCAAATTGGAAAGGAGGAAGTAAAGCTGTCACTGTTTGCAGATGATATGATAATGTTCATAGAAAACCCCACTGACACCACCAAAAAACTACTTGACCTAATCAATGAATTTGGTGTAGCTAGGAAAACAATAGGAAGTCTCCTCAAAAAATTAAGAATAGACCTACCATATGACCTCTCAACCCTTCACTGAGTTTCCACCTAAAAATTAGGAAATGCTTATACAGAAACGTATATGTAATCCCTATGGTCCTTGCAGCATTATTCACAAAAACCAAGACATTAAAAACAGCCTAAGTGTCTTCTGATGGATGACTAGATAAAGAAGATGTGGTACAAATATACAATGGAATGTTAGTCAGCCATAAAAACCTAAAATATTGCAATTTACAAACTGAATGGATCTTGAAAGCATCATACTAAGAGAAATCAGTCAGACACAAAAGGACAAGAGTAGAACAGTAAGATTTTACTCATACCTATGATATAAAACAAACAAAAAAAAACCATAGATACAGAGAACAGAATGGTGGTTATTGGAGAAGAGAACAGAATGCTGGTTATTGGAGGTTATTATATATATGTTGGAGGACAAAGAAGATAAAGGAGGTCAGATATATGGTGAGCACACAATAGAGTATATACAGATGTCATATTATTAAGTTGCATACCTGAAATTTATATAGTGTTATTAACTGATGTAACCCCAATAAATTAATTTTTTTAAGGAAGTAGAAATGTGAATGCCAAGGACTTGGAAGAAAAAGTCATGGGAACCACTGTTTAAAGGGTATAGAGATTCAGTTCTACAGGATAAAAAAAGTTCTGGAGGTGGAGGTGGTGATGGTTGCACCACAGCATGAATGTACTTATAACATTGAACTCTACAGTTAAAATTGCTTAAGATACTAAGTTTTGTGTTATGTGTATTGTACCACACTAGAAATTTTTAATTAAAAAAATTATGTGAGAATAATAAGTCAGCTATATGGAAGGATAATCATTTATATTGTTTATACCTCATATTATACCACACAGCAAAACAAACATATGTGAATAACATAGTTATATATCTTTTATTTAGCTAACTAAATAAAAACAAACCCAGGAAAGTTAAAAAAGCACTTAATATTTACCAGATTTTATATTAGTAATTATAAACTTTGATAAAATAAAAGACACCATAATGAAAAGGCAGTTTTAAATGTTTACAATAAAATAAGATCAATAATGAGAAATTGTCAGAGAGAAAAACACAATTTTAAATAATATAGCAAAGGATTAGTAACTATATTTTGAGAAGAGCTTATATAAAAGTTTGAGGAAAATATTATAGCCCTAATAGATAAAAAAGTCAAAGTTCATGGAAATATAATTCACACAATATAAAATATAATTAGCAAGGTACCACTTGGAAAAATAGCCCATTGACTAACAAACAAATGCAAATTAAAACTAATATGAGATATCATTTTTCATAACTTAATTAGCAGTATAAATCACATCACCAAAGTTATACAAGGCTGAAGCGAAATTTATATCTTCCATTTTTACTAATAACACAGAAATTGGAACAGCTTTTTATGGAAAGTATTGTAATTTAATAGTATGGTCTAAGAATTATGAGAATATATTGTTTTTGTGCTTTAAAAATTCTCCATTTTGGAATTTGGTCAAAAAATCTAAAGGAAAAATATTTATGTAAGATTTTCTTGCCGACATTATGTATAAGGACAAAAGTTTAGAATCAGCTTACACATGTTCATCAATAAAGATATTATAATAATATAATAATAAATCCCTTTATAAAAAGTTCTCCAGTAGAATTGGAGATCACATGATAGTGTGGACTTTAACATTATTATAAAGAATATGCCCTGGCTGGTGTGGCTCGGTAGATTGAGCACCGGCCTGAGAACCAAAGGGTTGCTGGTTTGCTTCCCAGTCTACAGCATGTGCCTGGGTTGCAAACCAGGTCTCCAGTAGGGGGTACATGAGATACAACCACACACTGATGTTTCTCTCCTTCTCTTTCTCCCTCCTTTCCCCTCTCTAAAATAAATAAATAAAATCTAAAAAAAGTATAGTTACTATATATCATACATGTGAAAAGGCAGGTATAATATTTTATAACATTTAAAAATACAGACAGAAATACAGAAATATATGCTATGATGTAAAATAACAGAGTAACAGTGAAATACAATTTGATTTGTTAGAGTTGAAGCTATGATACTTTTTAAATTTTAATTGAAATTCTGTTAATGCTGTTATGAAAATATTTGTTCAACTAATAACAACAATTTTTATAACCCTAAAACACAATGTGATGTTTTTCAGCAACAAGAAAAAAAAAGAAAATTTAATTCCTGTTAAAAATTTTACATTTGTCATAAGCATTAATGAATAGGGACAAAGAACAGTTGAACAACTACAATATTATTTATATGCAAATGCCTCTTAAAGGCTTTATAAGATATCAGAAAGCAAACAGATTAAGTAAAAATATGTCATAAAACAGATGATTCAATATAACTGCTGCATATTTGAAAAAAGTGTTCATATCAAGTGTAGCAATTTTTAATACTACATAGAAGTGCATTTTCTTTTTATTTAGAAAATAATATACATTCTTAATTATGTTCATTAGAGTCACTTAATAGTGTTATGGGATAAGAGATGATTCCTACATTTTATTCAATTATAATAGTTAAAAGAAATTGAACTATATGACTTAATAAAACATTTTTTTGGCTGACGCATTAGCCAAACTTAAAACAATCATTTGCATTCAGAGCAGTTATATGACTACACATAAATAAATATTTATGACAAAGTCTGATCTATAGTGTAGTTCACTTGAAGAAAATGCTTCTGTATTTTAGTAATCAGAAAATAGTTTCTTCATATAGAAACATATTTTCATGTTAACATCTTTAAAAAAACAGCTCAATTTTAAACTTCCTGGAAAGGAACACTTAGCACTTAATCAGTAAACACATTCAGCAAAATTACTAAATGAATGAAAAGAACTAAACGAAAATCATGAATTGACATAAATGTGACATAATTTAAAGCATTAAAGGGTAAACTGGGATCCAAGATGGTGGAAGAGTAAGTGAAAACTTCACTAACCTCCTCTCAGGACCAATCTGGAATTACACCTAAATTGTAGAGAAATAATTTTGAATAACCAGTGGAACACTAGCTAAAGAGAGGCTTTGCAAACATGGACAGAAGAAAACACTTCAGCACAACATGACCAGTAGGGAGTACAGAGGAGATGCGAGATAGCTGGCTGGGCTCCAAGGCAAAGCAGCTGAAGTGCCTGAGGGATATTTCAGGGGCACAGGGGTACCCACTGAGCAGTGTGGAAACTGAACCCCAAGCTGCACTCCCCAGCCTACAACACCAGAGGCAGAAAAGAACCCCGATAATATCCACCCATGAAAAGCAGCACGGGTTCTGTTGACCAGGGAGATATAGCTGGGGATGCAGACAGCCTCTTAATGGGCCAACACACAATATTTTGTTGGCAGCCACTTACCCTGGGTGCCAGAAGAGGAAGGGCAGACTGTACTAAAGATACCTGAGGAGAGTCTGGGGTTGGTGGTTCTGGGGAGAGAACTGAAGGAACAGCCACCGGGATCCATGTGCTGAGTCATTCCCTATACCACAAAGCCATCTCTCTGAGGCACAGCACTCCTCTCTCAATGGCACCAGCCTGAGGGGAAGCAAGAGCCCCGCCCACACGAATTACTCTGGTCCACCCTATGGTGTTGAAGCCAGAGGGCTGATTACTGCCTACTTAGATTTAAAAAACTGATTGGTTTAATGACTGATTAAACATCTAAGGTGGAAAATACAAAGAAGCAGCCAAAATGAGAAAACAAAAAAATAGACCCCAAATGAAAAAACAAGAGAATTTTTCAGAAAAACTAGATGAAATAGAAGTTAGCAATTCATCAGATATAAAGTTTAGAGTAATGGCTATAAGATTACTCAAAACATGAAAAAAGACAGAAAATTAAAAAAAGGATCAGTCACACATAAAGAATGCAATATCTGAGATAAATAATACACTAGAAAGATGAAAAATTAGGTTAGACAAAGCAGAGGATCAAATCAGTGTTTTGAAAGACAAGGTAGAAAAAACATCAGACACGGCATCAAAAGGAAAAAGAATTTTAAAAAACGAAAGAGCTTAAGAAACATCTTGTACAACATGAAGCAGAACAGCATCTACATTATGGGTACACCAGGAGAAGATTGAAGAAGGGATTGAGGATCTATCTGAAGAAATAATAACTGAAAATTTTGCTAATCTGGTGACGAAAAAGCCACACAAGTCCAGAAAGCTCAGAGTCCCAAACAAATTCAACCAAAAGAGGCCTACACCGAGACCCATCATAATTAAAATGGCAAGGCTTAAAAATAACAAGAGAATTCCAACAGTCACAAGAGAAAAGCAAGTACAGTATTTTGCCATGTATAATGCACAATTTTTACCCAAATTTTTGAGGGGAAATTAAGAATGTATTATACTTGGGTTGTATTAATCCCAAGTTTATATAAATGTTTTGAATTTTTTTTACTTATGCCTATGTATTAAAGGTATAACTCTAGAAAGCAATAACAATATCAATATGGAAAATAATACCCTTTATAATGCAAAAAAGGTATCTAAACATAAATAAATAAATTGAATCAAAAAATTAAAACAAAAGATTTTTTTCCCTCAAATTTTAGTACAAAAACATGGGTGTGCATTATACACAGCAAAATATAGTACTTAACTACAAGGGAGCACCAATTAGACCGTCATGTGATTACTCATCAGAAACATTTCAGGCCAGAGGGAGTGGCATGAAATATTCAAGGTGTTGAAAAGCAAGGACCTACAACCAAGGCTACTTTACCCAGCAAGGTTATCATTTAAAACTGAAGGAGAAGCCTGGCTGTGTAGCTCAGTGGATTGAGCACGGGCCTGCGAACCAGAGGATCGCAGTTCGATTCCCAGTCAGGGCATATGCCTGGGTTGCAGGCCAGTTCCCGGCAGGGGACACACGATACATTATGTGTCCTCGGCAGAGGCAACCATACATTGATATTTCTCTCCCTCTCTCCTTTCCTTCCCCTCTAAAGATAAATAAATAAAATATTTAAAAAAAAATAAAAATAAAACTGAAGGAGAAATAAGGAGCTTCCCAGACAAAAAAAAGCTAAAGGAGTTTGTTAACACCAAACCAGTATTGCAACAAATATTAAATGGCTTGCTTTGAGAAAGAGAAGAAAAAGAGAAAGGAAAAAAAAACCTGAGGAAAACAGTCTAAGAATAAAATGGCATACATATGTAGCTAATGTATCTATCAATAATCACCTTATATATAATTGGCTTAAATGCCCTACCCAAAAGACACAGGGTAGCTGAATGGATAAGAAAACAAGACCCATATATATGCTGCCTCCAAGATACCATTTCAGATTCAAAGATATACGTAGACTAAAGTAAAGAAATGGGAAAAGATATTTCATGCAAATGGAAGAGAAAAAAATCTGGGTAGCAGTACTTATATCTGACAAAACAGACTTTAATACCTAGGCTATAGTAAGAGACAAAGGAGGACACTACTTAATGATAAAGGGAACAATCCAACAAGAGTATATAAACCTAGTAAATATTTACACCAAAATAAGTAAAGTAAATCTCGAAGCACATAAAAGAAGAGACAGACATAAATGCTGTCATAGATGGGAATTTTAACACCCCATTGACTTCAATGGGTAGATCTTACAAGCAGAAAATCAACAAGGAGACCGTGGCCTTAAACAACACATTAAACCGAATAGATTTCATTGATATCTTTAGAGCACTCATCCCAAAGTAGCAGAATATATGCACTTTTCAATTACACATGGAATGTTGTCTAGAATAGACCACATGCTAAGACACAAAACAAGTTCAATAAATTTAAGAATATTGAAATCATACCAAGCATCTTCCCTGACCACAATGCAGTGACACTAGAAATCAGTCACAAGAACACTGAAAAACATGAAAAGATATGGAAGCTAAACAACATGTTATTAAACAATGAATGGATCAACAATGAGATCAAGGAAGAAATCAAAAGATACCTTGAAACAAATGAAAATGAGGACACAACAATCCAAAATCTGTGGCACACTGGGAAAGTAATCCTAACAGGGAAATTCATAGCATTATAGGCCTATCTCCAAAAACAAAAAAAGCATAAATAAATAATCTAACCACACTTGAAGGAACTTGAAAAGTAACAAAAACAAAGCCCAGTGTGAGTTGGGGGGAGGAAATAATTAAGATCAGAGCAGAAATAAATGAAATAGAGTATAAAAAAGGATACAAAAGATCAGTGAACCCAAGACCTGCTACTTTGAAAAGATAAATAAGAGTGATGAACCTTTAACCAGATTCCTCAAGAAAAAAGAGAAAAGATCCAAATAAATAAAATCAGAAATGAAAGGAGAAATAACAACTGACACCACAGAAATACAAAGGACTGTAAGAAAATATTATGAACAATAATATGCCAACAAACTGGACAACCTGGACAAAAGGAATAAGTTCCTAAAAACATACAATCTTCCAAAACTAGATCTGGAAAAATCAGAGAAACTGAATATTCAGATTACACCAACGGAATTGAAGTAGTAATCAAAAAACTCCCAACAAACAAAACCTCTGGACCAGATGGCTTCACAGGTGAATTTTACCCAACATTCCAAAAAGAACAACACCTTTGCTTTTCAAACTATTTCATAAAATTCAAGAGGAGGGACAGCTCCCAAACTCACATTACAAAACCAGCAGTATCCTAATTCTAAACCCAGATAAAAACACTACAAAGAAAGAAATTATAGGTCAAATCATTGATGAATATAGATGCTAAAATCCTCAACAAAATATGACCAAAGTGAATACAACAATGCATCAAAAAGATCATACACCATGCTCAAGTGGGATTTGTTTTGGGAATACAAGGATGGTAGAACATTCACAAATCAATAAATGTGATTTACCACATAAACAAAATGAAGAATAAAAACTACATTATTATATCAATAGATGCAGAAAAAGCTTTTGATAAAATCCAGCACCCATTTATGATGAAAACTTTCGGCAATATGGAAATAGAGGGAACATACCTAAACATAATAGAGGCCATATATGACAAACCCATGGCCAGCATCATACTTAAGAAATAAAAACTACAAGCATTACTCTTAAGATCAGGAAAAAGCCAAGGATGTCTGCTTTCACCTGTCTTATTCAACATCATGCTGAAAGTCCTAGCCACAACAGACAAGAAGAAGAAATAAAAGGCATCCAAATTGGAAAGGAAGTAAAACAGTCTTTATTTGCAGATGACATGATACTGTGCATAGAGAACCCCAAAGATTCCACCAAGAAGCTACTAGAACTGATAAATGAATTCAGCAAACTATCAGGATACAAAATTAATATCTAGAATTCAGTTGCATTTTTATGTGCCAATAACGAATAAGAGAAAGGGAAATTAAGAAAGCAATTCCATTCACAATTGCTTCGAAAAGAATAAAAAACCTAGGAATAAACCTAACTGAGGATGTAAAAGATCTGTACTTGAAAAATTATAAGACACTGAAGAAAGAAATCGAAGAAGATACAAATAAGCAGAAGCACATACCATGTTCGTGGGTAGGATGAATTAACATCATTAAAATGTCTATACTACCCAAAGCAATCTAGAGATTCAATGTAACTTCTATCAAGATTCCAGTGATGTATTTCACTGAACTAGAACAAACATTTCAAAAATGTATATGGAACCACAAAAGGTCCCAAAAAACAACAGTGATCCTGAGAAAGAAGAATAAAGCTGGAGGAATCACAATACCTAATATTAAACAACACTTCAAGGCCATTGCAATTAAAACAGCCTGGTACCGGCATAAAAACAGATACATAGATCAAGGGAACAGAATAGAGAGCCCAAAGGAAGCAAACACATACAACGGGCCAAAGATAGTTTATTCAATAAATGGTGTTGGGAAAATTGGACATATATGTGCAAAAAAATGAAATTAGATCACCTTCTTACACCACACGGAAGAATAAATTCAAAATGAATCAAAGACTTAAATGTTAGACCCAAAACCATACAAACTCTAGAATAAATTATAGAAATTTTTATAAATAACAATTTCTAGGGAAATTTCTAACCATAAAAATTTCTAGAAGAAAATATAGGCAACAAAATCTTGGACATTGCTCATAGAAATTTATTATCAAATATACCCCCCAGTCAAGGGAAACAACAACAATAAAATAAATAAATGGGACTGTGTTAAAAGTTTTTGCACAGCAAAGGAAATGATTAACAAAATAAAAAACCAGCCCACAGAATGGAAGAACATATTCACTGATACATCTGATAAGGGGTTAATATCCAAAAATTGATAAAGTATTTACAAAACTTAATGCCAAAAAAACCAAATAACCCAATTAAAAATGGGCATAGAACCTGAATAGACATTTCTCCAAAGAGGACATACAGATGGCCAATAGACATATGAAAGGATGCTCAACATCACTAGAGATGCTCATCAGAGAAATGCAAGTAAAAACCACAGTAAGATACCATCCCACACCTATCAGATTGGCTATCTTCACCAACAAGCGCTGGTGAAGATGTGGAGAAAGGGGAACACTTTTGCACTGTTGTGGTGGGAGTGCAGACTGGTACAGCCACTGTGGAAAGCCATATGGAGATACATCAAAAAATTAAAAATGGATTTGTCTTTTAACCCAGCAATCCTACTTCTGGGAATATATCCAAAGGAACCCAAAACTAATTTGACATAAGCACCCCTATGTTCATTGTAGTGTTCTTTACAATCACCAAGATATGGAAGCAGCCCTAGTGTCCATTCATAGAACAGATGGATAAAACAACTATGGGGCATTTACACAATGGAATTCTACTCATCCATAAAGAAGTAGTAAAGTTTGCCATAAGCAACAGTATGGATGGACCTGGAGAACATTATGCTAAAGGAAGTAAGCCAGTAAGAACAAGACAACTACTATATTATTTCACTCATATGTGGACTCTAACAAACAAACTATAAACTTATAAGCAAAACAGAGACAGGCTCATAGATGGAGAACAGATTGACAGCTAGTGGGAGGGGGAAGGTTAGGGAGTGGAAGGACTGAGCAAAAAGAAATGGATAACAGTGTGGTGATTGTGAAGGCGGGGGTATAAGTGGACTAAATGGTAATGGAAAAAATAAAGATTATATTTTTTAAAAAAGAATAATCTACTTATGCCCAGTTCAGATAGACAACCTTAATAAACTAAACTTTTAATAAACATTTTATCAAAAAGCAAGCCAAAAATATGTTAGATATCACCATTTATACTATTTTTCTTTTTTGGCATACTTTCTCTTTTTTAAAACTAAGTAATGTTATTCAGATTACTCTCCCCCCAAAAATTATTTAGTGGTGCCTCATTGTGGTTTTAATTTGCATCTCTCTGATTGCTAGGGATGCTGAATATCCTTTTATATGTCTCTGGGCCCTCTGTGTGTCCTCCTTGGAGAAGTGTCTGTTCAAGTCCTTTGCCCACTTTGTAATTGGATTGTTTGTCTTCCTGCAGTGGAGTCCTGTGAGTTCTTTATATATTTTGGAGATCAAATCTTTGTCCAAAGTATCATTGGCAAACACATTTTCCCATATGGTCGGTTCCCTTTTCATTTTGCTGATATTTTCTTTAGCAGTGCAGAAGCTTTTTATTTTGATGAAGTCCATTTGTTTATTGTTTCCTTTATGTCCCTTGCTGTAGGGGACAGACATATTGGGGAAAATATTGCTGAATGGAATATCTGAGATTTTCCTGCCTATGTTCTCCTCTAGGACATTTATGGTGTCACAACTTATATTTAAGTCTTTTATCCATCTTGAGTTTATTTTTGTGTATGGTGTAAGTTGGTAGCTGAGTTTAATTTTTTTGCATGTAGAAGTCCAGATTTCCCTACACTATTTGTCGAAGAGACTATTTTTGTTTCTTCACACTTTGTTGAATATTAATTGACCATGGAGACATGGGTCAGACTGGCCATCATGAATAAGTCAACAAACAAGTCTTGGCAAGGTTGTGGAGTAAAGAGAACTCTAGTACAATGTTGGTGGGAATGCATAGTGGTGGAATGCATTGCATTCAAAATGGAACTGCCTTTTGACCCAGCAATTCCACTGCTGGGATTGTATCCTAAGAATCCTGAAACACCAATCCAAAAGAACGTATGCACCCCAGTGTTCACAGAAGCGCAATTTAAAATAGTCAAGTGCAGGAAACAGCCTAAGTGCCCATCAGTAAATGGGTGGATCAGAAAACATTTACACAGTGGAATACCATGCAGCAGAAAGAAAAAAAGAGCTCCTACCCTTTGCAAAAGCATGGATGGATCTGGAGAGCATCGTGCTGAGTGAAATAAGCCAAGCAGTGAAAGACAAATACTATATGATCTCACCTATAAGTGGAACCTAGTCAACAAAACAAACAAGTGAGCAAAATATAACCAGAGACATTGAAATAAAGGGCAAAATGACAGTAACCAAAGGAGGAAAGACGTATAATGGGGGAAAGAATGGGAAGGGTCATCATGGAACGTGTATAAAGGACCCATAAAGAAAGCCAGAGGTTGAAAGGATTGAAGATGGGAGGTGAGGTGGGTAGGGCAGGGGAAAGTGGTGGTGAGAAAATGGAGACAACTGTACTTGAACAATAATAATAAATAATCAAATAAGAAAGAAAGAAAGACCTTTAGAAAAACCCGATTTACCATTTTCAAATCTAATATAAACTGCTTTTCTTACTTCCTCATATAGTCATATTATGCAATTTTTCTGTAGCAGTAAATAATGTTTAAATCAACTTTTCCTTCAATAGATCATCTTTACCAATTACTGACACAGAAAGACTTCTAAAATCAAATTATTCACAGTTGAATCTGAAGTTTCCTATGTGCAAGGTAAGGATTGTCCTTTTTCCAACCTATAATTTCAAGGATGTTGGTATAGCAAACAACCTTGAAAGACAGAGGTGGTGTCTCTCTCCAGAGCACAGGGGCAGCATGGTTATTGCCCATCACAGAAGATTTAGGTTCCCTAAACTCAGAGTTTATGTATAACACAATTGACTGTGAGTGCACTGCCATCTTAGCCTTTCATGTCTCCTTGTAAAAACTCTGGACCAGGGAACTGATCCAAAAATAAGAACACAATGGCTCCTGTTGTTGTAGGGCAATAAACTGTCCTTCGCCTCTCAGCCAGGAGGTTTACGTCTCCCACCAGTACCCATGAAGCTTTGACAGGCTATCTTGTAAGTTTCAAGTGAAGTAAGATATTAGACCCTTCGCAGTTCTGGACACCAATAACATCTTATAATTTATTAACAATTTATAATTTCCAGGCCCTAGGGTTATAATTTTAACTAAGTAGAGCCAAGGCCTCTCAGTGCACGTTTTCCATTGTGTACCACGTCACTCTTAGCTGTAAGAGACAAGAGAAATGGACAATGAAGAGAAATCAACATAACCCACATTTGAAACACATAATGACCTATACGTGAAAAAAATTACAAAGCCACATGAGGCAGAATTTTCTAATTATCCAAAATTGCTTGGCTCTAAATATTTTTATCACCGTCTGGCTCTGTGATTTATATATCAAGAACCAAAATGGTCCAGAAAGCATTCAGACCAAATCATAAAACTTTAGTCAAAACATCAGGTTTTGCTTTTGAGACATCTTCTCTTCTTCCCATTAGGTCCGTTTATTTGTTGTCCCACACAAAATGAGGGTAGTGGTCAATACTCCAACAACAAATTCTAAAACAAATTCAGTTTTAGGTATCAGATTACCTAATTTTTTAAAATCTGTCTAAGATTACAAATGTCTCAAACTCTGTATATTTCTTCTATAATTCCTGCATTCTTATTTTTCTACTAGTATTGAGTATGTACCTTACCCCAGTGAATGAAGATCAGGTCTAATTATGGGTTCTGGGAAGTGCCTAGAAAAATGTATAAATTCCATGGTGTAAACATAAGTGATAGTTACAAATATTGTTGGACTATATATACTGTGTTTTTTCTATTTTGAGTAACAAAACTGAAATGAAAATATCAGGGCTGGGAAATTAGTCTTTTCTCCAAAAATGGAGAATAAACTAAGTTGTATTCAGTTAATGTGAAAAGAGTAGCTAGCTTCCTTAAAGGCCGAGTTTGCAGAAATTTAGGAAGTATGGTATTAATGGGAAGTAAGAGAGGGTCATAGGGTTAAGCATAATCAAAAAAGGCAGGCAGTCCCTTCTTGTGCCAGAGTCAGCAGCTGGAGCTTAAGACCAGGATGCTAAACTAGTCTTGACCAATGCAATTATACCAGATTGAGGAGTTCAGAATTGAAACAGGCCTAGTGCAGAGACCAAATCCTCCCGAGCTATACTCTTTCCCATAACCTATCTCACACCTGCTAACCCGGATACCAGTCTTTTATTTTCTTGCTTTCATTTCTCCCTGACTAGGCTTTATAATCTTCTGACTGGAAATTTATTATATATAGTTGGTATCCTATCTCAAACTGGATAAATAAAAAATGATTCAAAGGACACCATAAGATGAAGTATCTCACGACCAGTTAATTCCTGCTGACTTGCCACCCATCAGCTCAGATCTTTTGCATGTCAGTGTTAGCCTAAACCAAGTAATGTTAGTCTCATGCCTTTGGACTTTATAATCTAGACTGGTGACCAATAGTTTAGAATCCCCTAGATCACGTTCCTAATAGTTTCTAGCTTTCTTTCCTTCTCAACCAACTCAACTGCTGAGCTCTCAGCTTACAGTGTTTCAGGTCCACTAAGGATTATAAAATAGTCTACCACATGTGTATGAAAAGCTCCTTCATTTTATTTCTATCTCCTTTGGCTCCTACAATGAGTTCTAGAAGAGTATATGCACCTATACATCATTCTCTCCATAAAAACATTTAATCATATTCGAGATGCCAACCACATAGTGGTAGGACATATACAAAGGAAAATAAGGCACTTGCAGAAAGAAGCATTTTGTAAACCCCTGCCCTATACCACATGCTGTTGTAAGCGTTCATAGTTTGGCAGGAGAAATGTTCATATGAACACCACACATTTGGTTTAAATGCCATATTAGAGGTTTGCATAATGCACATAAAAATATAAAAACAGACACACTGAAGTGGGTCTGTGTGGAATCTAAATTCACAAGAAGGTCATTTTTAAAGAACATTGATAGGATGCAAAGAGGTTCCATAAGTGAAAAGGAAGGAAGAATCTGCATTCCAGGCAGACAGACCAGTATATGCAATGAAAAAAATGTATGAGACTGTAGACTGTGTCATTTCAACACAGTCAGAAGAACTGAAAGTGGAAATTGTTCCTTTTTACTTCTGCTTTTTTATTAAGGGACCAGTTTCACAGATTCAATACAGAAAAGTTTTTATTTGGGATGTCAGCACACGCCAACATGCTAGAGGGAGGGAATGCAGCAGGTGGAAAACTTGGAAAGAAAAGAGCTATGATCCCTTCCACTGAGAACGTACTCTCTTCTAAGGAACCACAGTTGTTTGGATGTGGGTAGACTTTTTATACGGGGACGAGTTATTCCAGCATTTTTACCTGCATGTTCTGAGTCAGTTGAGTGCATCAGTCCTTTCAGCAGAACCTGCCTTAGGCACTTAACCTTTCATGGCTCAGGCATGCCCAGACCAAAAAAAAAAAAAAAGTGGCCCAAATGAAAGAACAGATCAAAGCTCCAGAAAAAATATAACTAAGCGACGAAGAGATAGCCAACCTATCAGATGCACAATTCAAAACACTGGTAATCAGGATGCTCACAAAATTGGTTGAATCTGGTCCCAATTTGGATGAAAAAATGAAAGCTATGCTGAGTGAAATAAAGAAAAAATGTACAGAGAACCAACAGTGATGGGAAGGAAACTGGGACTCAAATCAACAGTGTGGACCAGAAGGAAGAAACATTCATTCAACCAGAATAGAATGAAGAAACAAGAATTCAAAAAAATGAGGAGAGGTTTGGGAACCTCTGGGACAACTTCAAACATTTCAACATCTGAATCATAGAGGTGCCAGAAGTAGAAGAGAAAGAGTAAGAAATTGAAAACTTATTTGAAAATATAATGAAGGAGAACTTCCCCAGTCTGGCAAAGGAATTAGACTTCCAGGAAGCCCAAGAAGCTCAGAGAGTCCCAAAGAAGCTGTACCCAAGGAGGAACACACCAAGGCACATCATAATTACATTACTCAAGATCAAAATGAAGGAGAGAATCCTAGAAGCAGCAAGAGATAAGGAGATAGTTACCTAAAAAGGAGTTCCCATCAGACTGTCAGCTGATTTCTCAAAAGAGACCTTGCAGGCAAGAAGGGGCTGGAAAGAAGTATTCCAAGTCATGAAAGGCAAGGACCTACATCCAAGATTGCACTATCCAGCAAAGCTTTCATTTAAAATAAAAGGGAAGGTAAAGTGCTTCTCAGGTAATGTCAAGTTAAAAGAGTTCATCATCACCAAGCCCTTGTTACATGAAATGTTAAAGGGATTTATCTAAGAAAAAGAAGATCAAAAAAATGAACTGTAAAATGATGACAAACTCAGTTATTAACAACCACACCTAAAACAAAAACAAAAACAAAAACAAACTAAGGAAACAACTAAAACAGGAACAGAATTACAGAAATGGAGATCACATGGAGGGTTATCAGCAGGGGATTGGGAGGGGGAAAGGTACAGAGAATAAGTAGCATAAATGGTAGGCAGAAAAAATACAGGGGGAGATTAAGAATAGTACAGGAAATGTAGAAGCCAAAGAACTTATATGTATGGCCTATGGACATGAACTAAAGAGGGTGGGAGGGGAATATAGGTGGGAGAGGATTTGCAGGATGGGGGGGGGGGGATAAAGGGGGGGTGGGACAACTGTAATAGCATAATCAATAAAATATAAAAGAAAGAAAAGTTTTTATTTGCATGTATTCATGTTTTTAAACTTTTGTTTGCATTATGTTATGCTTGCTATATTAACTAGGCACTCCAATCTTTTTCAAAAGTTAAGCAATAAAACAATAAAAACATTAACCTATTATTCTGAAATTTTTTGTGTTTCCCATGCCTGCATGACTGTGTATGAAATACATATGGATTGAGAATACGGTGGACTTCTTGGCTCCCAGGAGAGACACTGACCTCTACAATACCCCTCAGAGCCCTGGCCAGTTTCAGCCCCTGGCTACCCACGGCCAGGCAACAAGAAGCAAGCTATCCATCTCATTGCATCNCCCAAGATCAAAATGAAGGAGAGAATCCTAGAAGCAGCAAGAGATAAGGAGATAGTTACCTAAAAAGGAGTTCCCATCAGACTGACAGCTGATTTCTCAAAAGAGACCTTGCAGGCAAGAAGGGTCTGGAAAGAAGTATTCCAAGTCATGAAAGGCAAGGACCTACATCCAAGATTACTCTATCCAACAAAGCTTTCATTTAAAATGAAAGGGAAGGTAAAGTGCTTCTCAGGTAAGGTCAAGTTAAAAGAGTTCATCATCACCAAGCCCTTGTTATATGAAATGTTAAAGTGATTTATCTAAGAAAAAGAAGATCAAAAAAAAGGAACTGTAAAATGATGACAAACTCACAGCTATTAACAACCACACCTAAAACAAAAACAAAAACAAACTAAGGAAACAACTAAAACAGGAACAGAATCACAGAAATGGAGATCACATGGAGGGTTATCAGCAGGGGATTGGGAGGGGAAAGAGGGGGAAAGGTACAGAGAATAAGTAGCATAAATGGTAGGCTGAAAAAATACAGGGGGAGGTTAAGAATAGTATAGGAAATGTAGAAGCCAAAGAACTTATATGTATGGCCTATGGACATGAACTAAAGAGGGTGGGAGGGGAATATAGGTGGGAGAGGATTTGCAGGATTGGGGGGGAATAAAGGGGGGGTGGGACAACTGTAATAGCATAATCAATAAAATATAAAAGAAAGAAAAGTTTTTATTTGCATGTATTCATGTTTTTAAACTTTTGTTTGCATTATGTTATGCTTGCTATATTAACTAGGCACTCCAATCTTTTTCAAAAGTTAAGCAATAAAACAATAAAAACATTAACCTATTATTCTGAAATTTTTTGTGTTTCCCATGCCTGCATGACTGTGTATGAAATACATATGGATTGAGAATACGGTGGACTTCTTGGCTCCCAGGAGAGACACTGACCTCTACAATACCCCTCAGAGCCCTGGCCAGTTTCAGCCCCTGGCTACCCACGGCCAGGCAACAAGAAGCAAGCTATCCATCTCATTGCATCCCTTTTTCTGTTTTATGCAAATAATGGGAAAAAGTTAAAAACAAAAATGAAATACAACCAATCAACAAAATTCTTTATTAACTAAAAATTAGAGTTGCTCTACTCTCCAAGGTCAGACGGCAGCTCTCAGAGCTGGATACTCCCTCCCTAGACCCCTGCCCTACTTCCCCACTGCAGGTGTGGGCACTAGTCCCCCTGACTCCTCCCCTCTCCGTTCTCCCCAAGTCTGCCACGTTCTCTGTACTTCAGAGTCTTAAAACAGACCTTAGAGATTCTATTCCACAGGTTCAGGTTGCTCCAGGCTGTATTACTGATTACTTCCTCTCGTTTCCTATTGTTTATGATTTAATTGCCTGGATAGTGTGGCCTGATAGTCGCTGAGTCCTCACTTTGTGCCAACCCCTACGCTAGGCCATAGAGATGCTGCTGAGTCCAGGCTCTGGGGCTTCTTCTCTGTGATTTGTTATGGATGTGAAGTGTGCATTCACTGGCTGACTGTTTTTCATGGAGTCAGCTTTCTTCACCTATTATTCAAAGGCGAGATCCTTTAGACTTGGTGTCACCTGGTCAGGGAACACATTGCGGGGCCCCCACTCGTTTCTTCCGTTCCCAGTACCTCTCTTTCCAGCATTGCCACATGGCATCCTACTCTTCCACCGCGTTGAAATGAACCTTCCTTTTAGCCTATTGTTCTGAAAAATCTTCCTCTTGTTCCACTAACTACCTCTTCCTTCCTAGGAAGGACCCATATACGTAGTGTATTTGCTCATGACCTGAGTTTGAGGAGCTGTTGAGTCAATATTTTCTGCTCATAATCACTGATGTGAATCAGCTTTTCCCATTCCTGTTATGAGTATCCCTAAGAATGTGGTGAGACCTAATGGCAATGGCATACAAAGTTATGAGTAAACATATTACATATTTATGGGAAAAGGGTGGTGGGAAACTATTTTCTTTTTAGATAGACGTGGGAACATTGTGGAACAGAATTCAAACTTTTAATGTAAAACAGATGTGAAAGAATTTGTTTACAGATGGCCATATCAGAATTCGGTAAGAACCAGTTGTTTATCTTTTTGTGTCATGTAATGCCACGCTAAAAATTTTATGTAAAATTTTATTTGTAAAGCTTTGAGGAGCACTATGTCAGCTTCCTAATCCCTAGAAAGTTATCTCTATAGATTTTTAATGAAGCAAATACTTTAAGCCTTAATAATAATGACATATTATGGACATGCCTCTAAGTAAAGGTGAACTGCTTTTTAAGAGAAGTAACAGATTTTTTTGATAATTTGAAAGGATTTTTACTGCAGTGATTTTTTCAAAATTTATTTTTCTATAAACATGAAAATGTTTACTATCAATTTAATGTCTTTTTTACAGTTCTTTTGTAAAGCAAAAACTGATGATCTTGTGAAAAAGTAACATCTAACAGCTCAAGTTGAGAAATAAAATTAATACCTGTTTAACAAAGATGATAACATTTTCTCTCTCTATACACACACATACACACACACATATATAAAATTACTAGAGTGGTAGGTTCTATTTTAGTGGTATATTAGTGAGCAGAATTTGTTCAGCCTACAACTAATGTGTCACGGAAACTGATCTCTTTGTGTATTCTAAATCTTTACAAATTCTAAGTCTGAGACTTAGATCTGGTCTATAGTCTTTTTAGACTATCTGATGCTTTTCAAATCAGAACATTTCACATGTAAAATCTTTCTTCTGGCTTTTCTTTAAAAATCAGGTTTTGGACCACGGCCATCTAATGGCTCCTGGTAATAATTGACTAGGGCTAAGTGGAGACTGCCATTTGGGGGGGGGGGGCATCCTCTGAAGCTCACTACATCCCCAACTCACCCGCCTGTACATCAGATTTCCTTTACTTGTTTTTATTTCCTGCCTAAGCATTTGAGTTGGCAAGACTGATTCATTCACCCATCTCTCCACACATCAGACATTTTTAGATACTGTGTATGACACACTGCAACTAACAAGTATATTACTAAGCCTTAGCCCCTGCCCTTGGAACACCCGAAAGTCCCACACAGCAGACACACAAATGAATTATTAAATGACAGTGTTGTTAACAGCAATGAAAGAAATCGGCTTAGAATATGGCGAGAGCCCTAAGGTGAAGTAACTCCAGCCTGGAGTCGTGGGGTGGGTCCAGGAAATGATTCCCTGAATGGGTGTGCCATATACAAAAGGAGGCAGTGGTAGTCAAGGTGGAGTGGGTGGTCTAAAGAACAGGACTGCCGTCAAAAGCATCAGCACATTTATTGTGAGAACACAAAGATCAGGATGAAGGTGAGGAGAGCCGATTGGAGAAGGAAGTCAGACTGTAGAAGCCAGCGCACTCAGTTGTCCCAGAGTAGGGCCGCAGATTGTATTTGATTGTTGGTACGAGCAAATCCACATAAAGGAACATTCCTGTTTACTGTCATGCCTTTCATTAACTAAACTGGTTTTAAAGTCATTCTAAAATGCATTGTATAAATCTCTTTTGATGACTCAAGGGCACCATAATGCCAAACCTTATACCATCCATGTTGCCAATACAGTAGCAATGCTGTAAGAGAGTTTCAGGGTTACCGGACATTTCCTCTATTATTCTATTTTAGCAACTCATCATTTTTATATAAAGCCACTAGCCAAACTGAGAGCAATTGATAGAAAAGTAAGACATCTCAAGTACTGTCTGCCACTTCTCACTTGTTGTTTCTGATATACTGTAAGTTAAAAGTAAAGGATCAAGCTCATTAGAAGTATACACAATAATTCTTTAATTTAGGTTGGGATGAGCACTCATAAATTGTATTCATGAGCTTCACACCGACTCATAAGCACCCCCGACCCCACCCACACATACAAACACCTTTTTAAAAAAACTTAGATGGGCCCTGGCTGGTGTAGCTCAGTGGATTGAGCACGGGCCTGGAAACCAGAGGATCCCGGTTCGATTCCCCCTCAGGGCACATGCCTGGGTTGCAGGCCGGTTCCCTGCAGGCCTACTCCCAGCAGGGGACACACAAAAGGCAACCATACATTGATGTTTCTCTCCCTCTCCTTCCCCTCTAAAGATAAATAAATAAGTAAATAAATAAACCTTAGATGAAGGCTCCAGAACAGTGGCCATCATCCCTTTTGCCCCTCGACTCTGCATCTGACCTGGGGGGTATCCAAATGGAGAGAAGCTTCCTGAGGCTCGATGTAGATGGTACAGGCTGGGTTACAGACAAGCCCCACTCATCTCTCTCTCCCACTCAGGAAAAACTGTAGAAAGGCATGTCAATATCAGGGGTTTCTAAAGATTGTATTAAATTTTCTAAACTTAATTATTTTTGATTTTTTTATTTCTAAAGATTTTAAATTTATTTTTAGACAGAGGGGAAGGGAAAGAAAAAGAGAGGTAGAGAAACATCAATGTGTGGTTGCCTCTCGCACACCCCCACGGACGCAGCCCACAACCCAGGTATGTGCCCAACTGGGAATTGAATGGGCAACCCTTTGGTTCGCAGACTGGCATTCAGTCCACTGAGCCACACCAGCCAGGGCCTAAACTTAATTTTGTGAAAAAGCAAGTTCCTCTGAGAGTTTGGTCCTTTCTCTCTAGCTATTAATAAGTTGCCTGCGGCACACCTCACAAATGCCTAAGATACACCACAGCATCACAGAAAGATGATCTCAGTTGCTGGAATGAGTGAAGTAAACCTGTGGTAAAATAAATATTTTGATGCACTAAAAATCCAAACCTGCTTTGTCTGTGGGTGAGTCCTAATTCTGATTTCTATTCCTCCTCTGACCCTCCTGAAAATGGACAGGCCCAGTCATAAAAGGGAAGAGAAGTAAACATTAAAAATAAAGACGGTAACTGAAAAAAGAAAGGGGAAAGAAAGCAGGGGACATCACCCAATTTCAAGTCCCAATGGGACTTGCCAGGATTTGAATGAGTAGCTATATATATTTAGAGCCCATCAATTTGGGGCAGTCCCTAAATTCAAGAAGTTTATGACCTCATCCCAAGTCCCAAAATACTGCAGGGTAAATCCATTTGCAAATCAAATCTTTAAAATTCCTTCCCTATTGTATTTCCTTTCTTACTCCTTTCAGTGTATGAAGATACTACTTTCTGTACAACCAGAAATCTTAGAATAAGTAAGTCACTTAAGTTTTGTTCTAGACAGTCCTACCAAAAATCCTAGTTTACACAGTAAAATAAGATTCATACTCACATGTAGGCAGCCACCTAGTTGTGAGTTAAAATGTAATGGGAAAAGTTCCTTTGTCTTTGTCCCTTTGGAATATGATACTGGAATTGAGGATTAAAATGCCTTACCTAAGAGGGTGTAGATTAGGGATTTAGGATATAAACTGTGGAGTCCAGCTGCTTGGGTTTGCATCCCTGCTCCGCCAATTACCTGTTAGACTTTGTGAAAGTTACTTCAGATGCTGGGCTCACATTTCCTAATCTGTAAAACGGAGATAATGGTCCATGTGAGTAGGGTGTGGGCTTTCGCAGGATGTCAAACAGGGCAAAGCGTCCACAGCTGGAAGCTGCCAGGTAACTACGGGACTTCGGGTGAATTGGTGGAGTAGGCGTGGGTCCTCATGGAATAGGAGGGAAAGGATGGGCCAGATGATGCTCAGCATATCGCAGGTAGCACAGAGGGAAAATAATAAAAATAAAAAGATGCTGTTCCTCCTGGGTATTTATGTTAAAAGAGGGAAGAGAAAATTAAAAACCTAAAGAACATACAATAAACAAAGAAGCCCAATGTTGATGTGCGCTCAGCAAGTGTTTACTCCACACCTCACACCCAGCTAAGCACCGAAAAGTGAGAGGAGCACAGTGGTGACGAAGCCCTACCTTTGACATTAGGGGGGCCATTCTTGTAGGCAAGGAGAGACCATATCTCTCTTGATGAAAGACAGCCAATTTTTTACATTTAAATATCTTTAAAACTGGGCTTTATTTAACGATGACGATGCCTTTGACTGGACAAACTATAGTAACAAAGGAATGTTACTAAGGAGCATCACGCTCTGAGAGCTGGGCTCGTGGCAGTTAGGCCGGTGGCTCAAAGTCAAGCTGCACATTAAAAAAAAAAAGAAAAGAAAAGAAAGAAAGAAACAGGTGGCTGGACTTCACCCTCTGAGTTTCTGATTCAGTAGGTCTGGAGCAGGGCCCAGGGATTTGGATTCCTGAGGAGCTCCCAGAGGATGCTGGGGCACACCTTGAACAGTCCCGCTGTAGGGGAACTGTCTTGAAACTGGAGAACCCGTACATGCAGAACACACACAACTTTGCAAGAAGTACATGGACAGAAACTGTTTCACGGAAATCTCTGTCCAAGTCCTCCATATGCACATGTGTTCTTTTCTAAAACTCCCCTTAGGTTCCCCTTAGATCACTCGTGTCGTCAATTAGCCAAGCTGGTTCCCCTTTCCCACGTTCCATTTCACAGCCTCCCTCCCCTCACTTTACAAAGGAAAAGTACAACCCTCACCCATTCCTAGCACTGCTCTAATGTGTAACAGCCTCTTCAACATGAAACAAATGTCCCAAAGTTCAAACCAGGCATCTTTTAATCAAGGCATGACGTCTCCCCATCCATCCTTTTAAAGAATGCATTTCTATTCATTATTAAACAAAAAAATAAACTATCACTGACCAAAATGTGTGAGATTTTGATCCAAAAAAGTCTCAAGTCTGGAGTCATCATGTTTAGGATCTGATCTTGATTCCACTACTTACCAGCTGTGAAATCTTGAGAAAGTTACTGAATCTCCCTGTACCTCAAATTCCTCTTCTGTACAATTCAGATAATAATATTAAGGTCCTTTAGAATTATTGTGAGCATTACATAAGTTAATACATGTAAAGTGCTTAGAATTGTTCCTGGCACATAGAAAATGCTCTATGTGTTAGGTATTACTATTATTGTTGTAATTATATTAATTGCAATCATAACTCAGAGGATTTTTTTTTACTTTTTAAGTTTTATGTAGGTTTTCATTTGTTTCAGGAAACTTATATAGGGTCATCAATAGAAAACTTTCAAGAAAAATATTGTGCAACATGATATTTAAGTTATGTGGAAATATGATTTCAAGTAAAAGTAAAATATATTAAAAGGGGTTTATATATTTTTAAATTAATGTTGATGAATATTATATTGCTAGCACTTAGATCAAATGAAATATAATTTTTAAAGTGATGGGTCAATTTTACTTGAAAATGTTAATTTTCACAAAATATTGTCATTCTTTGCAACTGTTTAAACTTAGGATGAAAAATTTTAGATATTAAGTTAAAGATGTGGGGTGGTAGGTATTTCATAAGAATATTCTTTATTTAAAATACACTACCCTCAATTTATCTGATTATATCACCCTAAAAATCTGAGGGTTTTTTTAAAAGATTTTATTTATTTATTTTTAGAGAGAGGGAAGGAGTAAGAAAAAAGAGAAACATCAGTGTGTGGTTGCCTCTCATGTGCCCCCTGTGGGGGACCTGGTCTGCAACTCAGGCACATGCCCTAGAGTGGGAATTGAAAATGCAACCCCTTGGTTTGCAGGCCCATGCCCAATACACTGAGCCACACCAGCCAGGGCAAAATTTGAGGTTTTTAATCTTATATTTTTGCTTTTAGATGAATACACAGTAGTGATTTTCTTAATTGAAATAGATTTAGTTGCTAACTCTGGTTTTTACAGTGAATCTAAAGTATCTGAAATAATAGGTTTCCCCAAATGGTTACATATTAAAATCATCTGGGGAATGTTTTCAATGTTATTGCTAGGCCATACCTCACCCCAAAACTCTGAGTTAAGCTCTTGTAAAAATCTATATTTTTAATAATCATCCAGGTGATTCTGATATGCATGGTGGGACAAAAGTAGGTTTACAGTTGTTCATATGGAAAATAATGCAATGGTTAATGAATAATGAGCAGGAACAAACTCTGTGCTGTGCATACTGACAACCGAAAACCTACTTTTACCCACCCTGTATAAACAGTTTTTGCAAATCACTGATTAAAACCTTCTGCAGTCCACTGGTCTACATGTGTAAAAAAGAGGCTGCTAATATTTTCTCTGTGTTTACATCTTTTAGAATGCAACACCTCTCCTTCGTAATATCTTTCACTATAATTTTCCAGTAATAGTACATAAGGTGCTTACATGTAAGATAAGGGATAGGGATCATTTCTAAGCCTTTCTAGGTATAAGATAAATTGTAGTCCAACCTGAAAATAATTAATTTCTGAAAGATAGATTACAATGAAAATCAACTGTATGACTTTGACTGTGAGTTTTGCCCAGGCACAATTTGGTCCAAACAAAAGTTACAATATTTTGCTAATGTAATGTAACTTTTAGATAATTTTCACTTAACACTCTTTTCTCACTTTCTTGGTTTTAAGCTGAATTATTTCATTTAAATATTTAAGGACTTTTCCTGGATGTAATAAGCTGTCACAAATTCTTTCAACTTATTAAATAAAAAGTACCTTTCTTTTTGTTACTTTAGTAAAAACAAGAAAAGATAAATCCCCATGAGTGTTACATCAACACAGTGTAAATAGAGAACGAATTTATGTTTGCATATTCTTGTTTGTACAATTATTTTCTCATTGCTATATAATTACAGTTGTCCCCATTCCCCCCATTATGCTCTCCCTTCCCCTCCACTTCCCCCATTCAATCTTTTCCCTCTCCCATTGCCTTTGGCCACCGGGTCCTTTATACATGTTCCTTGACAACCCTTCCACTTTTTCACCCCATTATCCCCCTCCCCCCTCCCTTCTGGTTACTGTTAGTTTATTCTTTATTTCAGTGTCNCTGGGCCACACCAGCCAGGGCAAAATTTGAGGTTTTTAATCTTATATTTTTGCTTTCGGATGAATACACAGTAATGATTTTCTTAACTGAAATTAGATTTAGTTGCTAACTCTGGTTTTTACGGTGAATCTAAAGTATCTGAAATAATAGGTTTCCCCAAATGGCTACATATTAAAATCATCTGGGGAATGTTTTCAATGTTATTGCTAGGCCATACCTCACCCCAAAACTCTTGAGTTAAGCTCTTGTAAAAATGTGTATTTTTAATAATCATCCAGGTGATTCTGATATGCATGGTGGGACAAAAGTAGATTTACAGTTGTTCATATGGAAAATAATGCAATGGTTAATGAATAATGAGCAGGAACAAACTCTGTGTTGTGGATACTGACAACCGAAAACCTACTTTTACCCACCCTGTATAAACAGATTTGCAAGTCACTGATTAAAACCTTCTGCAATCCACTGGTCTAAATGTGTAAAAAAGAGGCTATTAATATTTTCTCTGTGTTTACATCTTTTAGCATGCAACACTTCCCCTTAGTAATATCTTTCACTATAATTTTCCAGTAATAGTACATAAGGCGCTTGCATGTAAGAAAAGGGATAGGGATCATTTCTAAGCCTTTCTAGGTATAAGATAAATTGTAGTCCAACCTGAAAATAATTAATTTCTGAAAGATAGATTACAATGAAAATCAACTGTATGACTTTAACTGTGAGTTTTGCCCAGGCACAATTTGGTCCAAACAAAAGTTACAATATTTTGCTAATGTAATGTAACTTTTAGATAATTTTCACTTAACATTCTTTTCTCACTTTCTTGTTTTTAAGCTGAATTATTTCATTTAAATATTTAAGACTTTCCTGGATGTAATAAGCTGTCACAAATTCTTTCAATTTATTAAATAAAAAGTACCTTTCTTTTTGTTACTTTAGTACAAACAAGAAAAGATAAATCCCCATGAGTGTTACATCAACACAGTGTAAATAGAGAACGAATTTATGTTTGCATATTCTTGTTTGTACATTTTCTCATTGCTATGTAATTACAGTTGTCCCCATTCCCCCCATTATGCTCTCCCTTCCCCTCCACTTCCCCCATTCAATCTTTTCCCTCTCCCATTGCCTTTGGCCACCGGGTCCTTTATACATGTTCCTTGACAACCCTTCCACTTTTTCACCCCATTATCCCCCTTCCCCCTCCCTTCTGGTTACTGTTAGTTTGTTCTTTATTCCAGTGTCTCTGGTTCTATTCTGCTCGCTTGTTTGTTTTGTTGATCAGGTTCTACTTATAGGTGAGAACACATGGTATTTGCCTTTCACTGCCTGGCTTATTTCACTTAGCATAATGCTCTCCAGCTCCATCTATGCTGTTGAGAAGGGTAGGAGTTCCTTCTTTCTTTCTGCTGCGTAACATTCCGTTGTGCGAATGGACCACATTTTTTTTATCCACTCATTTACTGATGGGCACCTAGGTTGCTTCCAACTCTTGGCTACCGTAAATTGTGCTGCTATGAACATTGGGGTGCATAGGTTCTTTTGAATTGGCGTTTCAGGATTCTTAATGTATGATCCCAGCAGTGGAATTGCTGGGTCAAAAGGCAGTTCCATTTTTAGTTTTCTGAGGCAATTCCATCCTGTTTTCCACAGTGGCTGCACCAGTCTGCATTCCCACCAACAGAGCACTAGGGTTCCCTTTTCTCCACAGCCTTGCCAGCACTTGTTCTTTTTTGACTTATTATAGCCACTCTGACCAGTGTGAAGTGGTATCTCATTGTGGTTTTTATTTGCATCTCTCTGATCACTAGTGATGCTGTTTATCCTCTCATATGTCTCTGGGCCCTCTCTATGTCCTTAGTGAAGTGACTGTTCAGGTCCTTTGTCCATTTGTAATTGGATTGTTTGTCTTCTTGGTGTGGAGTCTTTTGAGTTCTTTATATATTTTGGAGATCAAACCCTTGTCTGAAAATATTGTCGCATGGAATATCTAAAATTTCCTTCCTATGCTCTCATCTAGGACTTTTATGGTAGAGTTATTTAGAAATATTTAACAGCCATCATTTTAGAAAACAAGCATGTACACACAGCTCTTAGAATTCATTAAATTACCTAAGCTAAAAGAATATAAAACCCCAATATTGTAGTATTTCTGAAAAGGCAACAATAAAAACATGGTAAAGGCAAAGTCTAGCAATACTGTATGAGGCCCAGAGAGGGAAGAATTTTAGAAGTAAGTCCAATCCACTGAAATCGCTTTTTTTAAGGGAAACACTGATTCTTTCATCCAACAGACATTTACTGAATCACATCACATGCTACTCATTGTTACAGATTAGCCGCTTGCCCCTGTGAAGCTGCCATTCCACTGATGGGGAAAAAATACGGACAGCGAGGGTCAAAAACAAAAAATCAAGAAAAAAAAATCAAATGGGTCAAGCTGGCACAGATGCTTGAGAGCCATAAAGTCTTAGGCAAGTCACTTTGTGTTTCAGAACTGTTTCCTCATTTATAAGCAAAAAATAATATTACCTATCACACAGGTTTGCTGTGAGGATGAAATCAGCTAATATAAATAAAGCAAAAGACTGCCAGTCTTATCTGTATTTTAAAGTCAGCTGGAGAATACAGTTTAAGCCTCTTAAATTCTAGACAGATCATAAAAGATATTGTATGCCTTATCATCTTTCACATCACATCTTCTCTTTCATTTACCTTACCTCTAGCACACCAAACACTGTATTTCATTGATTTTTAAACACATATCTCTCCCATTTTAACTTGTGTGGAATAGACTGCATCTTGCCATCTAGGGCTTCTTGGAATCACTGCTGTCAGGTGTCAGTCATTACCATAACATTGAAAGTGCATGAGCAAGCAGAAAAAGCAGTGGCATCCAATGTTTCAGATTGGATGACAGAGGGTGGAAAATAAATCCTGAAAACAGTAGCTGAGCATTCTTTTCAAGCCCAAGAAACAAATGCATGTGTGTATGTGAATCTCTCTGTTGGGGAGGGTGGGACATACGTGAGGGATAGTGGTGAATCATTTGTTTAGCAACATTCAGGAACTGTTACTCAAAATAGTCTAGCTCTACATAATGGCAAAGTCAGTTTAATTACCTAGCACCAAAAGCTTTGTGTCTAACACAGGTTCTTCAAAGAAATGCTGCATCACCACTGTTCATTTTGGCATGGAGGACAATGCCATGTGGGAAAACACGAGCATTTAAGATTCTGAGTTGAAAAGGGACCAGAAAGCCCATCTCTAAGTGTGAAGGGGCTTTAGGAGTACCTTAACCAAATTTATTTTGTTTAGATTTTCTTTTTCCATATGTGCATAAGAGTTATATATGACGCAAATCTATATCTAATTGTCTACAAAGAGCTGCTTCAATGAGTATAAAATAAAAATCAAAGGTAGCATTTAACTGACAACATTTTTTGCTTGTTTTTTGGAGGGTATATCTAATATCAGAGCAGGTTACAATTGATAGAACCTTATATTTGATAAGACATTGTTTGTGGTTCCCAAATATGGTGTGTGGCATATCAAAGGAGCTTAAGCAAATACTGTTGAAAGCGATTAATGCACCTCTCAAGATGAAATGTAGTGCCTGCTCCTGAATGTCCCTCACAGAAAGAGGATCTGCAGAAAACCTCGTCCTGGGTAGTAGCGGGGTCCCCACGTTGCTCAGGGGTCAACTTCCCACAGTCACCACTGCCACCCTCCACCTCTTCAATGCAAATTCTGTTTCAAGGAGATTCACATCATAATAATAAAAATGAGTTTATCAGTAACAGTTTATCTGCCAAAAGAATTTTCAAAAGAGTTGCACAAATCATGTCCTTTCCAATTCTTATTATAACTCTCCAGGTAATTTTGTTGGTGATTCCCATGAAGAAAACTCTTCCCAGTCTTGTGGGAGGATTTTGTGCTGACCTACCACACGTCAGGCCAAAATGCTCTCTGTGCTGCAAAACCAGAGCTGCTGTGATTGAAACACGAGATCTGCCATGAATAGGCAATCAAGCTTAACGTGAATATCCACACTGTAACTGATGGGGGGCAACAGACACTTTCAGATAAGTATCATGTAAAATGCTTTTAAAGTTACGCAGATCCTCCAGTTTCACACTGCCATTTTTCCGATACAACTGCATGAAAGCATAGAAACAATTTCATCCACATGCTAGAAATCAACAGTAAAAGAAAGCTTCATCATTTGTAATCTTTAGTCATAAAAGACCACTTGATAAAACAATTACAGATTACCTAGTTTGGGTACATTCATCATCTTTTGGTGACCAAGATTGTAAGTTTTTCAAAACCTATCACTGTTTATCTAGTTAAGTGATAAAACAAAATCTTCTGCTTCTTCCTTTCTGTCTTCCCATTTCTGTCAACTACCAGATACGTAATCTTTGGGAAGTCACGGAACTTCACATTGCTGTTGAATTTTTTTCTTTCTTATCAGTAAAATAGGGTATAAAGCTGCATACCTCATTGCTCTACTATAAATATTAAATGAGTTAATACTTATAAAAACACTTAGAGGAGGGCCTAGTGATAGAGGCCCCTAATAAATCTAGCTATTATTTTTATTATTACCAGACATAATCACATAAAAGATGAATGAATATGTAGTTTAATGAGTTAATGAAAGAAGTATATAATATAAAGCTTCACCTTCAAAGATAGTTAATTAAGATTTTAATAGAAAGAGAAGATGGAGGTTAAACATATTTATCACTACTATTCAGAGCCTTTCTTCCTGTCTTCTCCCCTCAACCAGAGTACAACTTAGTTACAATGAGCACTGAACAAAAACCCTTGGTTCAGTAGATCACACCCAACCTGTGACTCCTCAAAAAGCTATGGAAAGAGAGAAAAAGGGATGATGAGTATGCTCTCCAAGAGCGCAACCCACCAAGTAGCCAGCTGTGCCAAGGACAAGTACGGAATGCTGAAAGAATTGGGAACTCTGCAAACTACCAGCCCTTCTGCCCATGCGTTCCAGCCTGTGCTATCTAAGATGCATTCGTTTTTGTCCACTTGACAATGTACCAGCTGTGTAATTTTCTGCACATTGCTTAACATCTTTAAATTTCAATATTATCATTTATGAAATGGACATTTAACAGAGCCAAGTGCCTGCTCTAAAGAGCAAATTACATTTGTATGACAACTAGAAAAGGACCTGCTACAGAGTATGTATTCAAAAGGTGTTAATCCCACCAAATACATGTAAAGAGTTTAGATTAGTCCTGTACAGAAACAACAACTTGCACTGAACTGTAACTCTCATAACTCTCATTAACATCATCCCTACTCTTGGTCCCGGCTGAGTTATCTGAATTAGGCAGAAAACAGTTATAGAGGTATAGCACACTCATATACATTGTATGGGTAGTAGTTGGAAACATTTCCATAGTTTGTTCCAAACAGACATCCTATAAGAAATGTGATTCAATCACTTCCAATGGCTTAAGAGTCTTGAATGGCATGTCCACTTTTAGGTGCCAAAGTTTACTTGAAATTTGGCATATAGATGAGCATTCGCCATGTACTTAGAGTAAGTGGAAGATTCCTGAACAAAGAGCAGTCACAGATGGTCATTTTACCCAACTGGATCCTCTTACGGCCATAGTTAGCATGTTTTTATGGAAGAGGGAGAGAAACAAGAATGGGCTTTAAGAAAATGGTTTCCTTTTATGACTTACTTTCTTACAAAACAAAGATGAATTGCCTTATGAAGTCACTTCTTATAATTCAAGGAACATAACTAACTCTAGAGAAAAAATATGCAATGCCTTCCTAGAGGTAAACCAACATTCTATTAAAGAATGTATGTAGACATTTCAGCACATCTGGCAATAACTCCACAACCTGCATGTCTATCCCCTTAAAAACATGTTTCCTGATAATTTGTTATCAGTCGATGTTGATTACTTCAAGGCAGTGGAGGTTTGGAAACAAAATAGGTGGTTTCTGTCATGCAGAACACAGACTGCCAAAGTGGTCAATTAAAAGAGATCCACCATTAACCCAAGTGGCTAGGGGAGATGTTGGTTCTTAAATGAAGAAGGGGAAGCAGATCCAAAGGTGATTGTTATACTTGCTTTTCCTCTGAGAGCAGCTTTGAAAATGCAAACTGTTAACCAAGGACCAGCTCTTTGCTTTATGGTTATAAATATTACTTCAAAGGACATTATACTGGGATTATCTCTGAATTCTAAATCATTCCATATATATATATATATANTGGTTATTAATATTACTTCAAAGGACATTATACTGGGATTATCTCTGAATTCTAAATCATTCCGTATATATATATATATACAAGGAATCATGATATCACACATGCTCCCTTTGATTGATTTTAATTATATTTTTCATTTATTTATTTGTTATTTTTTAAACCTTATTCAAGGATATGTTTATTGATTTTAGAAGGAGAGAGAAGAGAGAGAGAGAAAGAGAAGGAAACATCCATGTGAGAGAGAAACATCTATCGGTTGCCTCTCATAAATTCCCCGACAAGGAATTGAACCCCTAAACTTTCAGTATGCTGGAAGATGCTCCGATCACTGAGCACCCAGCCAGGGCTGATTTTATTTATCTTTTGATAAATACATTTTTGTAAGGAAAAACGCTGCTTGATTTTATCCTTACACTGCTGTTGGGTGTTGTGTTCTTATGTGTCTGTCCCTTTGTGGGTCAGGGAGTGAAGCCATACCTCTGTGGGTAGCTGGTGGGGTCTTTGCTTAAATGGGTGAATGGACCTAATGTCAATGATTCAGGAGAAGAGGAATCCTAGAAAAAGAATGGAGTTTGAAAGGCATATCTTGCACTGGATTAAAAAGACGGTGAGGGCTGAGGGTTTGTCTGTCTGGACTAGGCTTTATTAAGGGCTAGATTTTTTCAGGATGGTCTAGGGAGAGGAAGGAAGAATGCTCTGCTCTCTGCCAATTGGATGAAGTTTGGTGCTAGGCAGGGTCAATCCTTAGGAGACTTCGTATATGAACTGGAAGAGCAGCTATAACCAGCGAAGAGTTCTCTGTTTGTTAATTCTCTTTGATTATACCTGAACATTTGACAGGTCCTGATACAGACACAGCCTCATCTCAGGTGAGCAGAAGAAACCTGAAGGGAAGAGCCTGAGGCTAGAGAGCTAAAAGGAGAGCAGTGTGGTAGTGACAGTAATGTTCAGTAGTAGCCAACCTCCCAGAAGAAGGTGAATTTCGGTGGATTGGCAGCTGGAATATAAGAAATAGTATCACCTTCTATGTGGACATTCATTCTTCTGCCTAACCTAGAGGACTTAGATGCTATGTTATGAAAAGACCCAGCTCTGGCTGCTGTGGCTCAGTGAATTGAGTGCAGGCCTGCTAACCAAAGGGTCGCTGGTTCAATTCCCAGACAAGGCCCGTGTTTGGGTTGCAGGCCAGGTCCCCAGTAGGGGGCGTGCAAGGAGCAACCACACATTGATGTTTCTCTCCCTCTGTTTCTCTCTCCCTTCTCCTCTCTCTAAAAATAAGTAAATAAACTATTTCAAAAAGAAAACAGCCAGTATCACTTCATTTACTATTACAACAAAAAGAGGGGTGGGCAAAAGTAGGTTTACAGTTCTGAGTACACAAAACACAGAATTTATTCTTGCTTTATTTATTTATTTATTTATTTATTGTATTATTTATTATTTCACCTACTTTTGCCCACTCCTGTATTGAGGAGAGGATCATATCTTTGTTAAGGAAGACACATTAATTTGCACCTTTGTTATACACTGCAAACTTCAAGAAATAGAGCATCACCTCATATCTACAGGCTTACAGTCTAGTAATAGAGGGAAAGAGATGTATGAAAAAAATAAGTGCAAAAACATAACAGATGTTTGAACAAACATAGTTATTAGACATATGGAGGCAAAGTGAGGGAAAAACATAAAAATTTAATGATTCATAGGCCTGAGTCCATATGCTAACTTTAGTCTTAAACTTCTTTAAAAGAGTAAGTATTCTCTATCAGTAATTAATGTCACAAAACACTTTCTAACCTGCAATCTGAATTTGTCATTCACTTATTTATACATAAATGTGTAGAGGACACATTTTATTTTACCTGGAGAAAAGAAGACTGTGTTTGAGAATTCTATTCGTCTGTGGTCTCTGACATTAGGTGGCCTCTCTTAAATCAGGTATTAAAAGTCTGGGTCCTGATATTCATACATAAGTTTCATCCAAAACCATCTGGAAGCCAAAAAAGTTTTAAAGAATTCATGACCCATAAAAATGTCATTCCTTGAGCACCGGCCTGCGAACCAGAGTATCACGTTCGATTCCCAGTCAGGGCACATGTCTGGGTTGCAGGCCAGTTCCCAGCAGGGGACGCAAAAGAGGCAACTATACATTGATATTTCTCTCCTTCTCTCCTTCCCTTCCCCTCTAAAGATAAATAAATAAAATCTTAAAAAGAAAAACAGGTTTAACAGAAAAGTCATTGAGATTTTTTTTTAAATGTCATTCTTCATTATAATTGAAAAAAGTTTTTAAAAAACATGAGGTAACATATATTAAAGAAATTTTTCACTTATCTTTATTTAATAATAGGTTCTCCATAATGTAAAATTTTAAATAGCACGACGTACAAGTAAACATCTGAGAAACATTATTGTAACAATGTCTATAATTCAATATCATGCTTATGGCACATTATTCAAGTTCTTTGATCATTAATAAAATAATAGTTTAAACAGCTATTGTGCTGTAAAAGTCTCTTTCTTCAGTTTGCATTCTTTATTGCTTAACCATGTACATGGAATAACTTTATTTGTCTCCCAAATAAACAATAAAAATAATCTTAAAGTCTTTGTTCAGAGAATGTCTAGCATTTTATTTTTTAAATTTTTTTATTGTTGTTCAAGTATGGTTGTCTCCATTTCCCCCCGTAACTGGCCCCCACCGCAGCCACCCCAACTTCCCATCCTTGAATGTCTAGCCTTTTAAAATCATTGAATAATCACAATTACTATTTAATTTAAACTACTTTATAAAATAAACAGGTTTTATGAAACTCATAGATTAAATAAAAAATAAATATAAGTGTCAAAAAGTCTTTGTTTTTACCATGTGAAATGAACAGAATTAAGAACCTGGGTTTTTCTTACAATTTTGATTCATGATAAGTCAACCCTTAAAGAGGAATCTCTTTTTGTCTGTATCCTTGTTAAAAAAAGATACTATCAGAAATGGAGAACTAACTTTGTACTTTTATGTGAAACAAAAAAACATAGTTCTTACAAGCTACACAATTTATAACCTAGGTTTCAAGATACATCATGAGTACATTTTTATTATATATATTTTCAATTTCAAAACTTATTCAAATACATTCCTTTCAAGTGCACATGGAAAGTTTTCTAGGATAGGCCACATGTTAGGACACAAAATAAGTCTCAATAAATTTAAGAGTGAAATCATATCAAGAATCTTCTCTGACCCTAACAGTATAAAAATAGAAATCAATCACAAGAAAAAAAACTAAAAACACACAAACACATGGAGGCTAAATAACATTGTTACTGACCGATGTTATTTGTTTAGTAACAAATGTTACTTATTTAGTCAGTTAACAAATGATGGGTTAACAATGAGATAAAGAAAGAAATCAAGATACCTTGAGACTTCTGGCCAAGATGAACACATAGGTAAACGTGCTTCACCTCCACATACAGCTACAACAAAAATTACAACTAGACTACAAAACAAGTATCACCCAAATTCATCAGAAAATCAAGCTGCATGGAATTCTGATAACCAGGGATTTACGGAAGCCACATTCATCAGAGAGGTATGAGGGATGGAGACACAAAGGTGAGGAGAGGCACAGAGAAGCGGCAGATGGGCAGTCCCACATTCGTGTGTGGTGAATAAAAATTGGGAGGGATACCTTGGGAGTGAGCAATCCCAGCCCCAGACCAGACCACCCAGCCCAGGGTTCCAATGCCAGGAAGATAAATCCCCATAACATCTAGCTGCAAAAACTAGTAGGGGTTGAGGCTGTGGAATAAACTGCAGAATTCCAACAGACTTCTCTTAAAGGGCCCACAATGGACTCAGTACTCACACAGACCATCCCCCTCTGGAACTCAGCACCAGGGCAGCAGCTGGAAGGGCACGAACGGCATACAGGGAGAAAGGGAGAAAGTAAAGTGACTGGCAATGAGATGAGTGCCAGGAAGACAGCTTCCTCTCAGTCATTCTCCAGAGGCCAGGCAGCAGCATTGTCCCCTCTCTGAGCCTTCCCCCACACAGAGCCACAGAGCAGTAAAATGGGTTGCTCTGCCCTGGTGACTACCTATGGCTCGGCTCCACACAATTTACAGGTGCCTTTTCTACAAAAGCCATGTTACTAAGACAGGGAGTCAAAGCAGCTCTACTTAAGACACAGAAACAAACACAGGGAGGCTGCCAAATTGAGGAGTCAAAGAAATAATGGCCCAAATGAAAAAAACACAAAACAAAACCCTAGTAAAAAAACTAAATGAAATGGAGATAAACAAACTATCAGATGCAGATTTCAAAACACTGGCTATCAGGATGTTCAAAGAAATCACTGGGTACTGCAACACCATAAAAAAAGACCCAGAAAGAAATGAAGGTTGCATTAAGTGAAATAAAGAAAAATCCACAGGGAACCAACAGTGGAGGGGATAAAGTCAAGATTCAAATCAACAATTTGGAACATAAGGAAGAAAAAAGAACTCATTCAGAACAGCAAGAAGAAAAAAGAATTTTTAAGAAGCAGGAATAGGATAAGGAACCTCTGAGACATCTCCTCATGTACCAACATCTGAATCATAGGGGTGCCAGAAGTAGAAGAGGAAGAGAAAGAAATTGAAACCTTATTTGAAGAAATAATGAAAGAAGACTTCCCTAATATGGTGAAGAAATAGACATACAGGTCCAAGAAACACAGAGAGTCCTAAACAAGTTGGACCAAAAAAGGAACATGCCAAGACACATCATAATTAAAATGCCATAGGTTAAAGCTAAAGAGAGAATTTAAAAGCAGCAAGAGAAAAGCAGACAGTTACCTACAAAGGAGTTCAATAAGACTACCAGCTTATTTCTCAGAAGAAACTTTGCAGGCAAGAAGGGACTGACAAGAAGTATTCAAAGTGATGAAAAGCCAGGACCTACAACCTACATTACTTTATCCAACAAAGCTATCATTTAGAATTGAAGGGCAGATAAAGTGCTTCCCATGCAAGGTAAAACTAAAGGAGATCATCATCAACAAGCCATTACTATGTAAAATGTTAAAGGGAACTGTATCAGAAAAAGAAGATCAAAAATATGAACATTAGAATGGCAACAAATGCACAATTATCAATGACTATATCTAAAAAACAAATTAAGCAAACAAGCAGAGCAGGAACAAAATCATAGATATGTAGATCATTTGGAAGATTATCAGCTGGGGGGGGAATATGGAGATTGGGGGGAAAGGTGCAGGAATTATGAAGTACAAATTGGTAGGAACAAAGCAGTGTAAGAAGTGGAATAGCCAAAAAACTTACATGCATGATTCATTGACATGAACTAAGGGCAGGGATTGTTGGTTGGGATGGGGATACAGGGCAGAGGAGGGTAAAGGGATAAAAACTGGGACAACTGTAATAACATAATCAATCAAATATTTTTTTTAAAAAAGATACCTTGAAACACAACCCAAAACCTATGGGATATAACGAAAGTACTCCTAAGTAGGAAATTAACAGCAATAGGCCTACCTCAAGAAACAAGAAAAGTCTCAAATAACCAATCTAACCTTATAGTTAAAACTACTATAAAAATAAAAATGGCCAAAAGTGAGTAATAGTAAATAATAAAGGTCAGAGCATAAATAAACAAAACAGAGTCTAAAAACATTACAAAAGATCAATGAAACTAAGAGCTAGTTCTTTAAAGAGATAAACAAGATTGATAAGCCTTTAACCAGACTCACTGAGAAAAAAGAGAGAGGGCCCAAACAAATAGAATCAGAAGTAAAAGAGAAGTGACAACTGACACCACAGAAATACAAAGGATTATAAGAAAATATTACAAACAACAATATGCTGACAAATTGGACGATATGGAAGAAATAGATAAATTCCTAGAAAAATGCAATAACCCAAAACTGAATCAAGAAGAAACAGAAAATCTGAACAGAAAAATTACAACTAATGAAATTACAGCAGTAATCAAAAAACTTCCAACAAACAAAAGTCTTAGACTGGATGGATTCACAGGTGACGTTTACCAACCATTCAAAAATGAACTAACACCCACCCAAACTATTACAAAAAAATCAAGAGAAAAGACTCCCATGATTATTTTAGAAGGTCAACACATCCTACTTTCAAAACCACTACAAAGAAATTATAGGCCAATATCCCTGATAAACAAATGTAAAAATCCTCAACAAAATACCAGCAAACCAAATCCTGCAATACCTTATAAAGATCATGCACCATAATCACTAGGATTTATTTCTAGGCTGCAAGGTTGGTATAATATCCACATATTGATCAATGTGACACACAACATAGATAAAATGAAAGATAAAAATCAATGATGATAGCAAGAAATGCAGAAAAAGCTTTTGATGAAATCCAGCAACCATTTATGATCAAAACCCGCAGTAAAGGAAGAATAGAGACAACATATCTCAATATAATTAAAGCCATATATCACAAACTCACTCAATGAGTGAGTGAGCTAACATCATACTCAATGAGCAATAATTAAAACTGTTTCCCTTAATATTGGGAATAACACAGGGATGTCCATTTTCATTACCCTAATTCAAAATACTACTAGTAGTCCTAGCCATAGCAATCAGACAAGAAGAAATAAAAGGAATACAAATTTGAAAGAAAGGAATAAAACTTTGTAGATGGTATGATACTGTATATAGAGAACCCTAAAAATTACACCAAAAATTGTTAGAAATAATAAAAGAATTCAGTAAAGTAGCAGGACACAAAATCAATATTCAGAAATTAGTGATGTTTTTATACATTGATATGAACTATCAAAAATGGAAACTAAAAAAACAATCCCATTTATAATTGCATCAAAAAATAATGACATACCTAGGAATAAGTTTAACCAAAGATGTAAAACTCCTCTACTCAGAAAATTATAATACACTGAAGAAAGAAACTGAAGAAGATACAATTTAGGGGAAGCATATACTGTGCTTATGGATAAGAAGAAATAACTTTGTTAAAATGTCCATCCTATCCAAACCAATCTATTGGTTCAGTGGAATTCCTATCAAATTACTGATGTTGTATTTCACAGAACTAGAACAAATATTCCGAAAATTTATATGGAACAACAAAAGATCCCAAATAGCCACAGCAACCTTGAGAAAGAAAAACAAAATTGAAAGTACCTGGCATTAAACTATACTCTAAGGCCATAATACTCAAACCACAATGGTACTAGCATAAATACAAACATATAGATCAATAGTAAAGAACAGGGAGCCCTGAACAAAATTCACACCTATATGGTTAATTACTATTTGGCAAAACATACCATAGGGTAAAGGAAATATTTGATAAATGGTGTTGGAAAAACTGGACAGATACATGCCAGAAAATGAAACTAGGCCACCTTCATACACCATATACAGGAATAAACTTAAAATGAATTAAAGAGTTAAATGTAAGACTCGATACCATAAAAATCCTTGATGAAAACATAGGCAGTAAAATCTCAGACATTGCTTTTAGTAATATTTTTTCTGATATATCTCCTCAGGCAAGGGACACAAAAGAAAATATAAATAAATGGGACTACATAAAAAAAAAGTTTTTGTACAATGAAGGAAACCATCAACAAAATGAAACTAAATGAGAAGAAAACCCACTGAATGTGAGAATATATTCACCAACGATACATCTGATAAGGGGTTAATGTCCAAAATTTATAGAACTCACATTACTCAATGCCAAAACTCCCCCACAAAAAAATTTAATTAAAAAATGGGCAAAGAACCTAAATAGACACTTCTCAAAGAGGACTTACAAATGACCAATAGACATATAAAAAGATGCTAAATTTTGCTTATCATAAGAGAAATATACACTTTGAGATATTACCTCATACGTATCAGAATGGCTATCATCAATAATCAACAAACGAGTGTTGACAAAGAGGCAGAGACAGGGGAATCCTTCTGCACTGGTGGTAGGAATGCAGACTGGTGCAGACCCTGTGGAAAACAGTATGGGGGTTCCCCCCAAATTTAAAAATGGAATGCCTTATGACCAGCAATTCCACTTCTGACTATATGTCAAAACACTAATTTGAAAGAATATATGCAGCCCTTGTTCACTGCAGTAGCATTTAGAACACCCAGGCTATGGGAGCAACCCAAGTGCCTATCAATAGACAAGTGGATAAAAAAATATATTGTGCTGCCTATATACATTGGAATATTACTTGGCCATAAAAAGAATGAAATCTTACCATTTATGACAGCATGGATGGACCTACAGGGTATTACGATAAGTGAAATAAGTCATGCAGAGAAAGACAAATACCATATGACTTCATTTACATGTAAAATCTAAAGAGCAGTGTAAACAAAACAGAAACAGACTCATAGATAGAAAAGGGGGGAGGAGGGACTGGGTGGAAAAGATGAAGGGATTAAGCAGTACAGACCGGTGGTCACAAAATAGTCATGAGGATATAAAGCACAGCACAGGAAATATAGTCAATAATATTGTAGTAACTGTGTATGGTGCTATTTGGGTACTGCAAATATCAATTGGAACACTTTGCAAACTATATGATTGTCTAACCACTATGCTCTGCACCTGAAACTAACAAAGAATAATACTGAATGCAAACTGTAATTGAAAAAACTTTTTTTTATTTTTAAACTTATTCAAATCCCTTGTATTTTGGTTCATTTTAATATTTCCTCTTGTCTTTAGTGTTCTGCAGTTTCAGTATGATATGTTTAAATGGTTTATTTTTATTTATTACACTAACATTACTGTACTATTTTTTGTTTTAACATTGTATTTATTTATCTTTAGAGGGGAAGGGAAGGAGAGAGGAAGGAAACATCAATGTATGGTTGCTTCTCGTGCATCCCCTGCAGGGAACTGGTCCCTGCCGGAAACTGGCCCCTGCCGGAAACTGGCCTGCAACCCAAGCATGTGCCCTGACTGGGAATCGAACCACGATCATCTGGTTTGCAGGCCCGCGCTCAATCCACTGAGCTACACCAGCCAGGGCCTACATTACTGTACTTTTTGAACATGAGAACTTAGCATTTCTGGAAAATTATCACCCCATTATCTATTCAAATGTTGCCTCCCCTGCTATTCTCTGTATTTTCTCCTTCTGTAACTCCTATCTTATTGTTCCATGACTCAGTTATGTTTATATTTTTTACTTCTTTATATCTCTGTATGCTGGATATTATCATCAATTATGCTATGGCTAATATGCACTTTAACCCTTCCATTGACCTTTTATTTCAAAATTGTATTTTCATTTACAGATTTTCTATTTTTTGAAGTAAGTCTTATTCTTTCCTTAGAATTTGATTTCTTTGTATACATTGTCAACATTTTATTTTATATCCTGCACTTTATTTTTTTTTTTTCATGTTGAGACATTATCTTAAACTCCTAAGTATCCAGTAAGGCTGTTAGACTGCTTGCTGACTCTGCCTGACGGATTGTACCCTCTGCCGGCACTCATTCTCGGTTGACTATTTCCTTGTGTGCTTGGTCACATACTATGGTGAGCACATCTTTAGCCGTGCTCTCTTCTCTTTTGCCATTTTCTTGAAAATCCTCGCAGTTGAGATGGTTGGCACTATTCTTTCAAAATAGTTTTGTGGTTTACTCTTCTAGGAACCTCAAGAACATTTTTCAGCTTGAAGATTTCCAGGTCAGCTAAGCAGTGTAAAGAAATAAAAGCTACAACAAAAACTCATAATATGCAAGCCCAAAGAATGAAATTTTTAGGGGAAGATTTCTTTTCCTCTTACTAATAAAGTTTTGTGTTCTCACCGTTCTTGTTCTCCCTCTAGCCTAACTTCTCACACAAATAAGGACCCTGGGTCTGTGCAGGGCACAGAGGTCTCAGTCCCAACTCTCTGCCTCATCTGGAACCAAGGCCTGAGCTGCTCTGCCTTTCTCATGGGTGTTGGGCTCTGGCATCCTGGCCACTCAGGTCCATAAGCCCCAAGGGGGCCACAGCACCAGCTCTCCTCTGGCTGTCCATTTCTTTGCTTTTGGCACATGGTAAATAAACCACCTTACTTTTTGTGAAACTGAGCAATGTTTTAAAATTACTTTAAATACTTTAACCAGTATTTCTAGGTAATAGTAACCATAATATTTTTAAATTATCTCAGTCTATTCTATTGCCAGAGCTTTAGTTTACAAAGAGCTTACTGTGTCTTATTTTTAATTATTTAGTCAGTGTTTCCCAAATAGAACATTTAGTTTGACTGTGTTTCAGGTCTTGAGAATTTAGAAACCCTTAACATTACTTATTTTATGTCTAGAGTTCTTCCCCATGTTGAGAAGCTATGAACAAGAAACATAATTTTAATTTCTAAATGATACACTTCCTAAAACTCTGGCAGAACATGGACCATTTCTTGCTATTCATCCATACAAATAGATCAAAACACAGTGTATTGGTTGATTCCTGATTAAAAGTTGGAAAAAGAAAAAATTAAATCTTTTTCTTCTAGACACCATTTCAAAATATTACTACTAACACCATTAAGGTCTGCGAATATGTTATTGTTCCCAAAGAAGATAATATGTCACAATTTTAAGTAGTAAAAGCCTCATAAATCTATGCAAAAAGTCTTTCTCCATAAGTGAACTATGAAACAGAATTTTTTTAGCAAGAGTCATGAACTTACCCCACAAAAATGACAACTTGCAAAAATTTGTGATCTTATAAGGGAAATATCTCAGTGATTTGAAAAAACACTTTCACAAATAATATTCCTCCCACTCTGGGAAAAATACATGAAATTGTTTAAATCACAAATCAAAAGCATATGGAAGGGTTTATTTGTACTCCCCAACAGAGGAAAGTCATTTTCTTTAGCTCTTTTTTTTTTTTACATCACAGGTGTGAAGAACTGTTGTGTATTGATTAAAAGTTTTCAATTACTTGATTTTTTAACTGCAGAAAATACAAACCTTGCCAGATAAATAATGATAAAAGCTATAAAAACTTTAAAGCCTCTGGAAATAACAGATTTAGACAAGACTAGCCTCTACTTCTGAAACAAGGCTCACTCTTAAATGTATTACATAGTACCTCTGACATAGCATGAGGGGGGTGCTCCTTATGAATAGAAGAGCGTTCAAATATTTCTGTTCATCTCTCTGCTGCACAGGTCTAGCCATTAAGAGTGATCTGGAATTCCAGAACTAAATGTTCTCTAAATAGTAGATAATGTAAGAACTAGAAAAATAAATAAGGCAGTAAACCACATTTGAAGAAAGCATTGAGGAAAGATTTCAGGACATGATCTTATTACTTTATTTAGTTTTTTTTCTCACTACATTAATATAGTGAGAAAAAGTTTTTTAATATATTAAAACAAGTTTTTAAAACCAAATTCTTTCTCCCACAGACAGTAACAAGTGATTATAGACTAATCAGGTGGTAAAAAGAAAACATACAAGACTTTGTCTATGAGACAGCCTCATTTTTAAAAAGTCATATAGCTTTTTCAAGTTGTTTGACTTAGCCACAGGTAATGTTACCATCTTAGTAAATCTCAAGTCTAAGCCAATTTTTAAAAGTCTATGTTTTAAACATATACTCTCAAATCAAATTTGAAAATAGCTGTATTCATAATATCCAAGATTGATTTATTTTTCTTCCTATTTTTTCTTGGTGTATGCGTTCTTGCTACTCAGAGTGTGGTCCATGACCAGCATTCTCCACACTTCCCAGATACTGTTAGACGTGCAGAATCTTGGGCTGCACCTGGAGCCTACTGAATTAGAATCTGCATTTTAACAAGATCCGAGGTAATTCATATGTTCATTAAAGCCTGAGAAGCTTTGTACTGTAAAACAATAGAATATTCTGTAATTTAAAGTTGAATACCAGATTTGGGGGGGGCGGGTGATGACGATGTCCAGAAACTAGATAGATGTGATGGCTTCACAACTTTGTGGGTATACTAAACCACTGAACTGTACAACTTAAAATGAATTGTATGTGATGTGAGATATACCTTAATTTTTTAAAAAGACGAAAGATAAGTAATAGTAAGTGCTTTCAAATTGTTCAGCACACAGATGAATGGAACCAGTTCCAACATTTTCTTTTTATCTTGGAAAAAAATTAGATTCTGTTTCCTAGGGTTCATGTCTTACTGTGAAAGGGAACCACAGCAGGGCCTGGCTGTGGGCAGTCCTGACCAAAGATTGGAGGGTGCACCCCCATCTACCACGAGGGTCTGCCTGGAGCCCACGGAAGCAGAAATTCGGAAACGCCCTGCTACACACACACACACACACACACACACACACACACGCACGCTGCTTACAGAACTGCTACAGGGAACTGCTTTCCTCAGGAGGAAAACCGCATCTGGATGGAGGAGACATGTCAGGAAACCACTCTACCCAATCAAGTAAAGGAGCAACGAGGCGGAAACACTATCTACCAGCTGCACGTGTGGGCCCAGGCGTATGAGAGAGGGGAGACTTCTCCACTCCACCCTCTACCCGCCTCTGCTAACGACCCCATCCCCCAAATCCCTAAATAAAATCTCTTGACTAGTCACAATGCACTACTAATGACCTGTCGTCCTCGCTTCTACAGTTCACTCGTCTCCCGGCCCGCACCCTATCCGGCTCCTCTCCAAGGGACGCCTTTGGTAAAAGCTTCGTGCTGCGAATGGGGAAGCCTAGAAGTTCTATTTCCCAGACGTAACCTGGGGACCCGGAGGCGGAGAAGAGGAAGTCCCCAGGACAAGTCCACACCTTCCCGTGCACATCTTCGAACTCCCCGCCGTCTGGGGTCCGAGGGACCTGATCGCGCCACCTGAAGGGCTAAGGCAGGCAGAGTGTGCAGGAACCGCCAGACGCACTAGTTCCTGAGTTCCCCGGACGCACCGAGGTGGCTCCGAGGACCTTTAGTGTTGTACTCATCTCTCCCACACAGGCTGAGTTACAGGGGGCAAATTTGAATCAGTCCCCTGCCCAGAACGTGCCTTTGGCGCAGCGACCCTCTTTGAGGGCGCGGGGTGGCAAACGTACGCGCGGTTGCTCACCGGGAGCAACCTAGATCCGCACACGGCCCTCGGTTCCCAGGGGTCCCAGCCCAGACGGCGCGGCCCTCGGGGGAACACGCGTGTTCAGACGCACAGGGACGCGGATCGTACGCTCCTGCGAGCGCACAGCGTCCGGGGCACAGCCCGAGCCCCGCCCGCCGGTCCGTGGCGCCCACACTTACACGCAGGGATAGTAGCCGTAGGGAGGCAGTGGTGGCTGCGAGCAGCCTTCATCCCCCAGCTCGGGGTCCATCAGCAGGTAGTCCTGGCTTTCGTTGCGCCGCGCGCCGGCCCCAGCCATGCCCCGGGGAGAGCCGCCCCTCCGAGGCCCGAACGCTGGGCTCTGGTTCATCATGGGGACGCCGGCCGGGCCCAGGGTCCGGCTCCGAGGGGAGACGCCCGGGCAGTCCCAGGGGGACCCCGAGGCAGCGTCCGTGCCACTCGCCCGACTGTCCCGGGGCGCGCAGGTGCCCAGGAGACCAGGGTGAGAGGCAGGGGGTGCGGACGCGTGGCGTCCTGAGCTCAGAGAGCGGCTTTGCTGTTCATTCGGAGAGAAGTCACCACTTAGGGGGGCCACAAAGGGGACCCCGCAAGGAGGAGGTCCTGGCTCCGGGGCCAGTGAGTAAAGGCGGGGCGGAGGGTGGCAGCGGAGCCTGACAGCCCGGAGCAAAGGGAGTTGCAGCTGAAGAGTTACTATGTCAACCGAGATTCTCCAGCCTTCGCCTGGCTCCCGCCTTCTTCCTCCACATCCTCCGTCATGACCCCCACCTTTAAAGGGATCAGAATGACGTTCTAGAAAGCAGCAGCCGAAGCCTGTGCTGTAAACACAACTTTCTGGGCCGGAATGAGCCTAAACTAGGCGGAGCGACACGCTGCCCTTCCCTCCTCCCCCGCCCCGCCACCCCAGGAGTCTGCTTATTCAGAAACCATACATTAAGAACTTTCTAGGAAGCTTTCTTTAGGTAAGACTCTTGAAGAACCGAAGAAACCTATTTTTTAAGATGTATGATATCATAACTCTCACACACCAGTAACTATGTACTGGTGCCAGGTGGGTATTTGAAATATTGTGGGACCATTTTCTAAAGTATATGACTGTCTAACCACTATGCTACACACCTGAAACTAATACAAATAATATTGAATGTAAACTGTAATTTAAAAATAAATTTAAAAAAATTTTAAAAGTAAAGGAGGCATGAGTCTCTCCTTTCTCTAGACTGCTTTCATTTTCTTAGGGCATTTTCTCTGCCATTTCCAACCTCCAAAGTTCTTACAACTCTTCACTTGGAAATGAACAACTTCAATGACCCCAGTGCCAGATGTTCCCAGTTCCTGAGCAAACCAACAAAAATAGGCGAGTATTTTCCAATAATACTGATAGAGGCCAACAACCTCTATCAGAAGGAAAACTTCTTTCCATCACTGCAAATGCCAAAATTATTTCTCTGCCAGATCTTTCTCACAGTTCCAAAGTGTTTTTAATTTTCAGACTTAGTTTTAAATTCTGATTTAATCTTCATAAACGTGAGATTAAAAACATCTCAACAGAGGTGAGTCTGTATCTGTACTACAAATAGTAGTCAATTAGGAATCCATTCACTCGTTCAACACATATTTAATCAATGCCAACTGTGCACCAAGACCATTTTAGGATTTGGAGGCAAACTAGCCAGATAAGGCTCCTGTCTGTCTTCACAGTCTTCATGGAAGAGAGGAAGACAGAGATTTAACAATCAAAGGAGAAAATATCAGAGACAAAAGGTACAGTGAAAAAAAAGACAGTAACTGGGGACTGACTACTTAAGATGAGATGTTTTTAAGAGGCCTTTCCCAGGAGGTGCTAGTTAAGTGATGTTGGTTGGCAAAGGGCCAGACGTGAAAAGATCAGAAACCCTGTGGCAAATGGACTAAAGAAAGCCAAACCATCTAAAATTCTATTCCTAAGGTACCTTTGCTTGGGTGGACAATAACATGCATGTTAGAAGTGTGAGCAACAGCAATCAACTAGATAGAGGGGGAAAAGAGGTCACAAATGTAGAGCTTGTGACTTAGCCAGTGTACTAAGAACTAAAGCTGAGAGAAGACAGAAACCATTGTATTCTGAGAGCCTAGTTCTATATTTGGCTCAGGTATGTGAAAGGAATGAGTGGACTGAAGGATGGATGAAGTATAAAAAAGAGAGAGGAAATATTCTTGGCCACTAAAAGAACATCCCTGAAAAACTAGAATGGATCGTTCTGAGGTATGTTATCCCTATTTTAAGAATCTCCTTTTTTAATCTCTTAACATGTGGAGTCACATTTTAAAAATCTTATTATTACCTAGTGATTATACATAGCAATAAGATACTGTGCTTGAAATTCATTTAGGCAACTTCTGTCTGTCAGACTTAACAGCTTTGATGCTTGAATGAATTAGTTAGTACATGTTTAAGTAGTGCCAAGTTAATCATTTTGGGAATACCGAGTATAGGAAACAATATAGTGGAGAAAGCAACAATTTAGATGTGTTGACCTGATTCAAATTCTGTGAGTTAAAGCAATGAGAAAGGACCTGTGATGTGAGCTGAAGTGCTATTCTGTCACTTAAAAAACAAAAATCAAGACAACTTATCTTATTGTTATTATAGTTAATTGTACTGTTTGCACTCTTTCTCATAACACTGTTTTATACTCAGGTAGCAACATTTACACTGAAAAAGTTATTATAGCAAACTTATCATGTGACATCAGTTTATCATCTGGCAAGGTAAGACATGTTTTTCTCAAGATATGGTTAGTACAGGACCAATAAATCCCAGGGACATTTCCCCCAAGAGGGAAAAGGTGGCATACAAATGGTCAGAGGATTCTGGAGGCCCATAGTATGATGAAGCGGAAAGAGCGTTAGGTTGGAAATCTGAAAGCCTGAATTCTTGTTCTGACCTTAAGAGAGGGCGTTTAATCTCCCTCCCCGTCTCTCTCATTTATCCACCAGTAAGTGGATGTATAATACTAGGATCCCTCGATTTCTACCTTTCTGCATTTTATGATTATGCAATTTTATCTTCTTGTCAATTATGTTTAAAAACACAGTGAAACAGGAAGACAACTTTTCAACTGATTAACGTTTTAAATCAAGTACAGCAGTGTGACTAGATCTGGAGTAATAAAGAACATTAGGTGAATGAAGAAATGATAATTCTCAAAGTAAAAAATAGTAGATGAGTAAAGAAGTTATAATTTTCACAGAGGGAAAAAGTGTTGTGTAAGTTACTGCTATTTGTGTTTGTGTAGTGTGTTTATGGTACTGAATTACAAAAGATCACTCAGCTGTAACTCTGAGGTGTGGGGATGAAGGTCAGCTGTGGGTCTCGTCCAAGGGAGGGAGGCCATTAAGAGAAGACTTTGCCTCATTATGTGTGTCTGCACTGTTTGATTTTACAAAAACTGGTTTGTTATTACAACACAGTATTTTGAAAAGTCAGGGGCAGCAAAATAATGAAAAAGTAAGTCTTGGCCTCTAGAAGGTCTCACGCTATGGGCCCAATGGGAAAGAAAATGAAATTGCTACTGGCAGCAGGGTCAAAAGGTTGAGAAAACGTTATTAGGTGCTTGATGACTCAAGAGGAAGCTAAAAAGGTGTTACATGGGGACTTAGGGCCACTGAAGCTTATGAGATGCTGTTGATGATGGGAAATCACTGGCATGGGGCTTTTCTGAGAAAGGCAGTCCGGGGTTAGCTGGCTGACAGCTACAAAGAGTGTAGTCGGCAATTCATCTGGATAGTTTAAAGCATGGAGACCCTGAGCACTGCCTCCTAACACAGGCACTGTAGAATCCACAGGGAAAGAAAGAGTAAAAACACCTCAGAAGGTTTAGAAGGCCTGATCTTCGGGCGAATGAAGAAATTCCATAAATTCTGTCTTGAGTGAAATAGTTGCCAGTGCTACCAGAACTTTGAACCTAAATTTCTTAATTTTTGAAGTAAAAAGAGTTGTAATAATGAGTTAATATCTCTGTTGAGGCTGAAACTTTGTTAAATACTAGAAATATAAAATTTAAATAGTAACTATTTTGATGGTTTGTGACAATTTGAACTTAACATAGATGTCCAAAATTCTAACATTATCATATGGGTATTTTGTAAGGACTCATGATTACCATGGTTTCACTTAGAATAAGTTGTGTCAGAATAAATGAATCTCTGATAGAATTATTAGAATGCTTTCAGTAAACAATTGGCCAAGGGCATCATTTAATAGGTTTGTCGGCAAGATTGAAAAATATGGACTGGGTAACAGAGGGTTAGTTCATAAATAGCCAGAACACTGTGGAGACGCCTACTGATGTATGGATCAGTATCACCCAGGCTCAGTAAATAGAGATATATCAAGAATGGATGGAGCTGCTTTATGGGTAGTTTCCTATCACTAGACATATTTAAAGGCAGACTGACCTCAATTTTCTATGTATGAGATAAAGCAAATGAATGTTTTTAGTGGTAAATTAAATGAACAGTAAGATGCTTTACGAAAAAGTCAAAAATTCATCACCATTTCCATGGATCCAAAATGCACTGTTGATAAATTTAAATATCCATTCCTGACTTATCCTTTTAAACACTTAGTAAAGTCAGAATAACAGGCACATCTTTAGCATAGTGAAGTAGACCTATTTCAGGTAAAATCAACAGGGAGAATATTACAGATCCATCCATCAATGTAAAAATAAAATGAAAGTGTTATTATCATTACTGTTAATCATTAGCTAAGAACTTCTGCAGTAGCCCAAATAAAATATGATAGAGGAAAAAGTTAGTAGTTTACAGATGATATAATTATTTACTATAAAAAATCCAAGATTTTAAACTGAAAGTTATTAGAATGAGGAGTAAAAAATCTGTTTGGAACAGTATTAGACTATAAAAGTAAATGGAAAATTCAGTACTTTTTCTGTATACTAGCAATAGCCTATTAAAATACAATAAAAGCTATAAAATATAAAATAAATAGAAACAAATTGAACCAAGCCCTGGCCGGTGTGGCTCAGCTGGTTGTAGCATCATCTCATAATTGAAAGGTTAGGGGTTCAATTCCCCATCAGAGCAAAAATGATACCTGGTCCAGGCACATATGGGAGGCAACCAATCAATGTTTCTCTCTCTAAAAGCAATAAAAAAGATGTCCACAGATGAAGAAAAAGATTTTTAAACAAAATAAATTGAACCTAGAATTATAAGATCTATGTAAATAAAATTATAAAGCTTTCCTAAGACCTAATTTACAGTCAAAGGCCTACATCAGATTATTCAATATATTTTATTGATAGTTTGATGAAATGGATATTCAATTTATACACTAATTTGGATAGAATGTAGTGTTTTTAATGTTGTTTTCCCCTATACTGATAGGTTCACTATTTATTTTTTCTAAGAAAAAATGTGACAAAGGCAAAAAAATCAATGAATGGAACTTCCTTTATAAAATATTAAATGTTTTAGGAAAACCACAATAAATAGATTGGTGTTAAAAAAATAGAAACATTAGTGGTTGTACCAGTCTGCAATCCCACCAACAGTGAACTAGAGTCCCCTTTTCCCCACAACCTCTCCAGCACTTGTTGTTTGTTTCTTTGTTTATGATAGCCAATCTGACTGGTGTTAAGTGGTATCTCATTGCGGTTTTAATTTGCATCTCTCTGATAGCTAGTGATATCGAGCATCTTTTCATGTGTCTCTGGATTCTCTGTATGTCCTCCTTGGAGAAATGTCTGTTCAAGTCCTCTGCCCATTTTTTGATTGGGTTGCTTGTCTTCTTTGAGTGGAGCCGAATGAGTTCTTTGTATATTTTGGAGATTAAACCCTTATCTGAGGTATCATTGGCAAATATGTTTTCCCAAGCTGTTGCTTCTCTTTGTATCTTGATACTGTTTTCCTTAGCCATGCAGAAGCTTTTAATTTTGATGAGATCCCATTTTGCTTTGGAAAACACTTGCAGTTCCTCAAAAGGTTAAACACGCAGTTACTATATGATCCAGCAATTCAACTTCTAAGTAAATATACAAGAGAAATGAACACATATGCCCATACAAAAACTTGTACATGAATATTTCCAGCAGCATTATTTATAATAGCAATAAGTAGAAACAACCCATCTGATGAAAGGATAAGTTAATTGTAGTGCATCTACAAGATGGAATATTATTCAGCCATGTAAAGGAATCGAGTACTGATATATACTACAACATGGATAAACCTTGAAAATATTATGCTAAGTGAAAGAAGCCAGTCACCCATATACACACACACCATGGACTATAATTCCATTTCATAGAAAATGTTAGGAATGGGCAAATCTATACAGAAAGCAGACTGGTGATAAGGGAGAACTGGATAGTGACTGAAGTGACTACAGGATTTCTTTTTGGCATAATAAAAATGTTCCAAAATTTATTACACTAATGGCTGCATAACTCCATAAATATACTAACTACTGAACTGTATACTTTCAGTGGGTGAATTGTATGGTATGTGAATTATATCTCAATAAAGCTATCATATTGAAAAAGGAAAAAAAAATAGAAACATTAAAAGAGTATGATAGAAAGATCAGGCAAAGACTTCAGGACATAAAAGATTTTATAGTATGATAAAGAATACATCTTAAGCCCTAACCAGTGTGGCTCCGTTGGTTGGAGTCCCTGTACACCAAAAGGCTGAGGGTTCGATTCCCAGTCAAGGCACATAGCTAGGTTGCAGGTTCCATTCCAAGTTGGGGCACATACGGTTTTGCACATTGAAAAGCTAATTGAATACCAAAAGGAGACTGTTGATCCAGTGATTCCACTTCTGGGAGTATATCTTAAGAATACTGAAATACCAATTCAAAGAATATATGTACCCCTATTTTTACAGCAGTATTATTATCTATTATAGCCAAGATGTGGAAACAGCCCAAGTGCATATCAATAGGGGAGTAGATAAAAAAAACTGTGGTACATTTACATGATGGAATACTACACAGCAGTAAAAAGGAAGGAACTCTTACCTTTTACAGCAGCATAGATGGACCTGGAGATTATTATGCTAAATGAAGTAAGCCAGTCAGTAAAAGACATATAACATATGACCTTACATGTGAAATCTAATTAACAAAATAAAATAATGAGCAAAATAGAATCAAAGGCATAGAAACATGGAACAGAGTGACAGTTGTCAGAGGGGACTAGAGAAGGGGAAGGAAAGTGGATGAAAGAAGGTGTAGGGATTAGTCAAGGACATGGACAATGGTGTGGAAATCGCCTAAGGGAATAGGGGGGCTGGGTAGAGAAGGAAAAAGGGGGGAAACTGGGACAACTGTAATAGCATAAATAATAAAATATAATTAAAAAGTAATAGGATGCTGTTTTAAAAGAATACATCTTACTTCAGTAAGGGAAATGAAGGAATATTGAATAAATGGAATTGGGTAAGAGATTTCTGCCCCCATCATTGTCAAAATAAATGGAATGCATTGAAACATTGAACCCTGGCTAGTGTGGCTCAGTGGATTGAGCCCTGGCCTGCGAATCAAAGGGCCACTAGTTTGATTCCCAATCAGGGCACATTCCTGGGTTGTGGGCCAGGTCCCTAGAGCGGGGCTCGTGAGAGGCAACCACACATGGATGTTTCTCTCCCTCTGGTTCTCCCACCCTTCCCCTCTGTCTAAAATAAGTAAATAAAATATTTTTTAAAAGAAAATGCATTAAAATGTTTCATGTAATTTTTAAAACCATAAAACCTACTAGAGAAAGATAGAGGTAGATATTTTTAATCTTCAGGTGGATAATGCCATTCTAAGCATTCAGCAAAAGCTGAAACAATAAAGGAAAAGATTTATGGACCTGACTAATAAAAACAAAAGTATACATATGTACATACATCAATACAGATAGATGACTCAGGGAGTGGACGCAGCGTCACCCACCCACACCAGTTGGTCCTTAGAGGGCTTCAAAGGAGAAGCAGCTGAAAGCTCAAGCTTTACTGTGGGCTCATGGCTCCTCTTGACAGGAAGACGCTCTTCTGGAAATTCAGAAAATTTCTTTCTATTTGACCCCAGTCAGCTTCGTGTGCCAGTGATTTTACACGTTTTTCTAGTCACGTATCTTGGGTTTGCCTTGTTTCAGCAGTACCTCACCCCGGTGACTCTTTTTCACTCTCTCACTACATCTCATGAGTGTGGACACCGGGCCCACACCAGGCTGCAGTGGGAGCTGTGCACCCTTAGCCGTTTCCTTCCGTTACGGGGATGTGCGCTGTTCACCTAAATTTGTTAGGATTTTATGGTAAGCACCACGGCCACATCTTTGATTTGACCCTTAATGTGAGACTGAGATTTATAGGTGTTTGTGCCTTAAATGATTTCACAATTTTATATTTCACCATTTAGAAATGAAAAGCAGCAACCCATTCAACCCTTAAAGGTCTTTGAACTTGAGAATTGTCTATTGTCTTGCATTTTGCTGGCAAACTTTTCAACACTATTTGGAGCTCATCTCTTTCTTGTATTAAATTACCAAATACAGCCAACAGCAACCAACATTTGCTATAAACATTCATTTTTTTTTCAGTCCTTCCCTTCAATTAAAAACCTTACTATGTACATTGTCTGTCGTCCAAGTAGCTGAAGGTGACTGTTTTTGCCATTTTTTTCTACAACATGATGCCAAGTAACGTGAACTGTCCTCTTTCCAGCATCTGATAACAGATTCTTTTTCAGTCACCACTTGGCATCTGAGAAAATGCCACACATTTTATTTCCATTAATGTATTAGTTAGTTTTGTTGACAAAACCACCATACTTCTGATGACTAATTTTTGTGACAGAAATAAAAAGCATCACTCATGTTGGAGGAGGTAATCTACAGTCCTAGTTGTTACAAATGGCATGTTTGAGACTTATAGGAATTTAATTTCTGACATAGAGGCAGACACATCATAGTTTAACTGCTAAAAAGCAGAGATAATGAGACAATTTTGAAAGAAGCCATTGGAAAGAGACATTATATACAAGAAAACTATAGTTTGATTAACCAATTATTTCTCCTTAGGGGGCCAGAAGCGTGCTCTTTTATGTGTATGGTGTGAAATATGGACTTACTTTCATCCTCTTTCACATGGCTATTCACTTATCCCAACACCATTTATTAAAAACTTTGCTCTGTCCCGGTGTTTTTATATATCATTATCCTATATTAAATTGCCATGTGTACTTGGGTCTATTTCCAGACTTGCTATTCTTTTCCATTAGTATGTGAGTTCCAAACAGTTTTAATTATAGATTTATAATATATTTTAATATACTAAAAGACTAGTCCCTTTTTTTAGCTTTTTTTCCTGTATTTTCCTAGTTATTCTGTATGCTTATTTTTACATATTAACTTTGGCATCAACTTTTCTAACTCCAAAATAAATGTTTGTTGGTATTTTTATTGGTATCACATTAAACTTATAAATTAATTTAAGCAAAACTGAAATCTTTACTATTGTAAGTTATCATATATAAATACAAGAGCTGCCTTTTTATTTGCTTGTATCAATTTTTGTATCTTGAAGAATTGTTTTAAAGTTTTTATATAGTTTTTATACATTTTTTGCTAAGTACATGCCCAAGTTTTAAAACTTTATCACCCTATTTTAAAAATAGTGTATCTTCCATTATATTATCTAAATACTTATTCTTGCTTTCCTGAAGTCCATTAATTTCTGTTATTTTATACTGATGACTCACTGAATTCTTTTACTGTTTTAGTTTATTGTTTAGACTAAACAATAGTCTCTTTAGAGTTTCCTAGGAATATCATCATATCATTTAAACTTAAGATAGTTTTTGCCCTGGCTGGTTTAGCTCAGTGGATTGAGCGCGGGCCTGGGAACCAAACAACCATGGCTTGATTCCTAATCAGGGTACATGCCTGGGTTGCAGGCCAGTTCCCAGCAGGGGACACACAAGAGGCAATCATACATCGATATCTCTCTCCCACTCTCCCCTTCCCCTCTAAAGATAAACAAAAAAAATCTTTAAAAAAAGATAGTTTTCTATTTTTTCAAATTTCTGTGACTCTAGTTGTTTCCTATTGTCTAATTGCATTGATTAATATCCCCTGTGCACTGTTAAATATTGGTGTTAATTAATATATATGCATAGATGTATATAATATTTAAATACATACAAATGTGTGTGCATACATGTGTGTCATGAGGAAAATATCCAACAGTTCCTATTTTTCTGATTTTTTAATTCTTTTTTAAATGAGGTTTTCCAAACAATTATGGAAATAATCATATTTTTTCTCCTTAGGTTTATTAATATAGCCCATAATTTTAGTGGATTATAAATCCTACTTTATCATTATATATTATTTCCTAAATATGGCACAGGATTTGGCTTGCTAATATTTTGCTTAGAGTTTTTGCACCATTATTCACAAGAGATGGTGATTTTAACATTGTACTAAAAAAGTACTATAAAAGTAGATGTCTTGAAAAACATTCAGAGTGTCAACAAAGGGGATATTTATCTGAGGTATTGTTGATGCTAAAAGAGGCTATATTACTTCATATAAAGCAGATATCAGTTAACAAATAAAAATTGTTTGATGAGTAGGAAGTGATATTTCAAGCATTTTTTATCCTAACTTGTTAGTATATAAACATATAGGCAGCTACAAATAAGTTCTCTACTGTGTTTTAGTAACATTTTAGGAGATTGGTTGAGAGTTTGGCATTAACATAAATGCACCATAGCTTTTTCCATTTAAAATAATGATAAATAGGCTTCTCATTAATGTGTTTTGCATATAATGTTATTTTAATGGATCTATTACTGGTGTTAAGCAGAAACTACTTCTACAAAAATTCTTAACTAGAGCTCAAAATTTATAAAGTAAAAACTAATAGATCTATAAGTAGAAATAAATCAACAGAGATTTTAACATGCCTCCTTCTATATTTGATATGGGAAATCTTTCTGTATTGAGAGATATAAAAGATTTGAATGCAACTGGCAAACTTGACCTAATAGTCATATATAGAACAATCCATTGGAGCAGGGGCCAGTAAACTGGGCCAGATTCTGCCTGTGACCTGTTTTGGTATGAAATATTAGCCAAGAATGTTTTTTTTAGATTTTATTTATTTATCTTTAGAGGGGAAGGGAAAGAGAGAGGGAGAGAAATATCAGTGTACGGTTGCCTCTGGTGTGTCCCCTGCTGGGAACTGGCCTGCAACCAAGGCATGTGCCCTGACTGGGAATCGAACTGCGATCATCTGATTCATAGGCCCGCGCTCAATCCACTGAGCTACACCAGCCAGGGCAAGAATGGTTTTTATATTTCAAAAGAGTTATGAAAAATAAAGACAAATGTACTACAAAGATCATATTGTGGCCCACAAAGCCTAAAATATTTACTGTTTGGTTCTTCATAAAGCTTGCTGACCCCTGCACTAAACAAAGTGTACAAAACACCCTTTATAAGCATAGTTGGAAAATTAAAATGCAATAGAAGAACCCATAATGAAATCTAGAATAGGCTTTTAAGTAAATGACAAAATGCTGTTGTTTCTACTTGTAATATGTTCATCAAGCTCTGTTTCATTTTCCTCTCCTTGAGCATGTAAGAAAGTAACATTTGTTTGTTTTGGGAAAACTGGGAAGATACATGCAAAAAAAATGAAACTAGACCAACTTCTTACACCACATACAAGAATAAACTCAAAATGGATTAAAGAGTTAAATGGAAATCTCAATACCATGTATGAAGGAGCCATGGACAAAGGCAATGAGGAGGGAGCATTGGAAATGGGAGGTGGGGTAAGTAGGACAGTGGAGAATAGAGGAGAAAAATGGGGACAACTATAATTGAACAATAACAAAATATTTTTAAAAAGAAAAGAAATTCTAAAAGAAAACATGAGGCAGTAAAATCTTGGACATATTTTTTAGTAATACTATTTTCTGATATATCTCTTTAGACAAGGGAAACAAAAGGATAAATAAACAAATGTGACTACATCAAAATTAAGAAAAATGTTTTTGCACAGCAAAGAAAACCATCAACAGAATGAAAAGATGACCCACTGAATGGGAGAACATGTTTGTCACTGATACATCTGATAAGGGGTTAATATCCAAAATTTATAAAGAACTCACAACTCAGCACCAAAAAATTATAATAATAAACAATCCAATTTAAAAATGGGCAAAGGACATGAAAAGACACTCTGCAAAGAAGACATACAGATTGGTGAATAGACAATGCTCAAAGCTACTAATCATCAGAGAGATGTAAAATAAAACCAAAATAAGACACAACTTCACACTTGTCAGATGGTTATCGTCAATAAATCAACAAACAAGTTCTGGCTGTGATGTAGAGAAAAGGGGACCCTTGTGTACTGCTGGTGAGAATGAAAATGGCTGCAGCCACTGTGGAAAACAGTATGGAAGTTCCTCAAAAACTGAAAAATGGAACTGTCTTTTGACCCAACAATTCCACTTCTGGATATATCTCTGAAAAACCCAACACACTAATTTGATAGAATATATGCACCTCTCATATTTCTATGTTCATTGCAGCATCGTTTACAATAGCCAAGCTCTGGAAGCAGCTCAAGTGCCCATCAATGGACAAATGGGTAAAAAAGTGGTGGTACAATTTACAATGGGATATTACTTGGCCACACAAAATGACAAACTTGAACCATTGTGACAGCATGGATGGACCTACAAGGTATCGTGATAAGTGAAATAAGTCATTCAGAGAAAAACAAATACCATATGATTCCACTTACATGTGGAATAAATAAACAAACAAAACGGAAACAAACTCAGAAAACAGACTGTTTGCCCTGTGAAGGGAGCTTGGGGAATTAGGAGAAAAAAGTAAAGGGATTGAGAAGTACAGTTTGGTAGTTACAAAATAGTCACGAGGATATTAAGTACAACATAGAAAATATAGTCAATAATATTATAATAACTCTATATGGTGCTGATTGAATACTAGAAATATCAGAGGGAATACTTTTTAAAGTATATGATTGTCTAACCACTATGCTGTACACCTGAAATTAATACAAAATAATATTAAATGGAAACTATACTTCAAAAAATTTTTTAATTAAAAATATTCAAAATACTTGTAATATCATTGTCACACCTAAAAAACAATAACAACAACAACAAAAACATTTGCCAGATTCCTTTACAGTTAGAATGAGCACATATAACTGACTATGACCAATTCTAAACATTCCTGCACAATAATTAACACTCTTCCAATTAACATACAGGGTCTATATCCCCCCCCCTTGAATTGGGACCAACTTTAATGACTCAATTACAACAATTAAAATGCAGCAGAAACACTTTAACTTCTAAGGCAAGGTTAGAACCCCCTTACTGTTGCCACTTAGATGTCTTGAGTCACTTGTCTTTGGAGCCAGTCTATAAGAACTCCAAATACCTTGAGGCCTTCATGCTATAAAGAACACAAACCATGAAAAGGCTACATGTAGGTATTCTGGCTGCAAGTCCTAGCTGAAATTCCAGCTGATGACCAGCACCAACAGCCAGACATATGTGTGGATGTACTCATGAAATGAACCCTTAGTTTGAAAGTGACTCCCAGCCATCAAGTCTTACCAATTGAGGCCCCAGGCATTGTTGGACAGAAACAAGATATCCTTGATGTATCCTATCTGAATACCTAACCCACAGAATCTGTGAATATAATAAAATGGTGATTCCATGCCAGCTAAGTTTTGGGGTAGCTTGTTATGCAGCAATGGTAACTAGAACACTAATCAGTGGAATAGAGGTGGAAATTCTACATGCCCCTTCTAGACCTAGCCATATAACCCTTTTACTCTTAAGTCCTCTTCCATAGTGAGTCTCTTAAAACAGAAGGTTTGGGTGGTATTGTTGGGAACCACCCTGCCTGGTTTCAGAAGCTGTATCCCCCCATGGCTAAGGCTGAGTGCGAGACCTCAGGACTCTAAGCCACCAAGGAGACACAGCTTACCTCCCTGACCACAGAGCTGCCTCTGCCCCTTTTACTCTGCCCCCTGCCTGGCCCCAGGACTGACTGGTTAGCCAATGACAAATAAGATTCCTCAAGGAAGGGATGACCTAAGACAGGAATGGTCATGAAGGAGCCCTCAGGGAAGGACTTGGGGGGCTATAAAAAAGGGGGTGATGGACCCTCACGCTCAGCTTTGAAACAGCCTGATTTCTCATTCTGTCTGCAAGAAATCTCCTAATCCCCTGGCTGCCTTACTTCCCCTGCCTGACTTAAGCCTGACACAATGACAGAGGGCAGTACAGTCTTGTGCTGGAAAGGGTGGGTTCCCTGGGGTGATCAGGCCTAAGAAAGAATGCATAAAATCCTGTGAAACCTGTTTTGCTAAGAATGTTCTTAATTTTCTGATAAGGGTCCAAGCAGGAAATGAGTATGTTTCCCAAAGTTTTATAGCATTTTAGCTAACCGACCCAGACTCAGAATATGCCCTCAGAGTCCTTTGTATGTTATCTATTGTTTGATCCTTACTGCCTGACAATGATTGATGACCTTTACCTATATTCCTATGCCAAATGAACCCAATAAAAGCCCATTGAGGAACAGGTTCCTGGCCCTTTTCCTTTGAGAGATCGGCCACCTTTCCTCCCCAAGCAGATTATGTCTTGGTAGAATTATTCTCATCCATGGCAGCCAGGGGTGGCAGAGGAGTGGGGGGCTGCAGGAAGAGTCCCCCACATGGCATCATTATAAAATCAAAGAAGCCTACATTTTAGGAAACCACCTGTAGAAGTTCTCAGGCCAGAGAACTACTTGACCCATATCAGACTTGCAGTACACAAGTTAAAAATCTTTATTATGCTGAGTCACTGATATTCCAATTAATTGTCCATTGTATCTGACTATCACAAATACATTTTGTAGTTTTAGGAATAAACCTGAAGCAGAATTTGGAGGAGAATTAGCTTTAATTTCATATATCACAAAAGGAGAATTTTGAGAAATTAATGATCCAAGCATCTGTTTCAAGATGCAATAAAAAGAAAAGCAAAATAAATCCAAAGAATATAAAAGAAAAATAATAGAAGCAAGGAATAAAAAATATAATTCAACATTAAAATTTATTTGTTTAAATTAATGGAATTGATAAACTTAACACAAGATTTATCAAGAAGAACAAAGGTAAAAGAAAGCAATTTCCAGAACTGTAAAGAGGAATATCACTGCACATCTTATAGAAAGTGAGAGATAATTGACAAATATTATAAAGTTATACCCACATAAAAGCTAAAAAACCCTAGAAAAAATACATATTATCAAAATACAAGAAGAAGCAGTACATCTTAGTAATCCTATACTATTAAGATAGAGAATCAGCATTTAAAACTGTGCCATAAAAAAAAAACAGTACCAAATGGCTTCACTGGAAAATTCTACCAAGCATCTCAAGAAGTGGAGTACAATTTTACACCAAATTATCCATGGAGTATTAAAAGAGGGCATTTTTTCCAATTACTTTCATAACGGACATAGTCTTAATATCAAACAAACTAGACAATGTAAGAGAAGAAAAATAAGGGCCAGTCTCACTCATTGCTATGCACTCATGAATCTCCAAACCTCCCTCCAGAAGCCCAAACATATGTGAGCAAGCCAAATACATAAATATCTAAAAACCATGCATGGCATGAAGAAATTCACTTTATCCTGGGCATATAAGGGAAATTTAAGTAGCAAATTCCAACAAGGTCTTCACCATATTAGTAGTTTAAAGAAGAAAGCTCAAAAGATAATTTGTCTCTTAATTCCTGTTTTTGGTTTATATTACAAGTGAGTAATTAAGGACACGGGTAAAGATTTTTTTTAAGTAGTCCAATTTTTCACCCATTTTTCTGTGCATGCCCTTTGCCATGTGACTTCACTGTTCCTAACCCTTTGATTTGGAGACTGGCTATGTGACTAGCTTTGGCCAGGGGATATTAGCAGATGTGGTCCCTTCAGAGACTTGCAAACACTACCCTACATGTCTGCTTCCTCTCTTGCTGTTCCTCAAAGATACCAAGAGTGCTTCTACCTTCAGGCCTTTGTCCTTCCTTCTCTCTCCATCTGGAATGATCTTCCCTGTACATTATCTGCACAGCCAACTCCTTGCCTTCATTCATGTCTCTGCTTGTTACCCTATCAGAGCAGCCTTCCCTGAATACCCATGTGAAAGTAGTATAACTGTGAAAAAGAAATTCATAGCACTTAATGCTAATTCGATCACTGGTTGTCTCCCCTGAATGGATTATGAGATCCATGAGTTCAGGGACTTTTTCTATCTTACCACCGAATAGTGCCTAGACTAGTTCCTAGTGTGTCATTAGTATTCAAGGATTGTCAGTAACATTAAAAAATACATGTTGGGTCTTACTGATTCAACCACTCTAACCTTTATTAATTTAGCAAAATATATAATGCACCTGAACCTGACACTTGTTGGGGTGGGAATGATGGAGTGAGGTGGGAGTTAAAAGTTGCTAAAGAATGGAAGAGTTACTTAAAATATGGTTAAATGAGTACCTGATTTTCTTTAGTTACAGACATAATGTTGCATAACTGAATATGCTGTTCAGTAATTAGGCAAATGATGAAGAATTTCTGGTTATAATATAGTAACAGTATGCAATAAAATATGAGTAGAGTGACAGACCATAGATGCTCAACAAAAGCTAAATTCTGGGAATTATTTTCAAGCAAGTGACTCAGAATGCAGAGCAAGTGGTCTTGTTCACACCACACAGATGCTTTCATTGCATGGCTGGTGTGACTAGATGGTTGAAAAGGAAAAAAACAACTATGTGCAATGGGGTAAATAGCCTGTCTAACTGAGACTAAATTAGTCCCGGCTATTTCTAGCCCATGATTCTGTCCTAAAAGGCCCCTGGGAATTGAAGGGAAATATAAAGAGAGAAAATTCGGTTTTTTTCCCAGCTGAATGATACCAAGATATTCTTGAAATACATTTTAAAAAGCTTTACATTCCAAAGATAACTCAGTTTCTGTCAGTCATAGAGAAAATGAAAATGTGGGAAGTTTATTTTTATAATACGACATTTCCTGCTATCTCCAGTGTGACTACTGCCTCTTGCTATAGGTGGTACAATAGATAGGAATATCAATGTAAGTAAAGTATCTGTGAGTAAGACAAAGAATCTGGTTTGATTCAGTTTGGGAAAATTGTTTTTAATTTTATCTGCATGTCTAACTCTGATTACTTTCTCAAATCCAAGTTCAGGTGGTTTTTAGTCCATCATTACTTATCCAATATATATTTTCCAATGTATTGAGACTCCCAGTTTCTGGCCCAGCATGTAAGAAGATTGGAAGTTACCGCTTCTTCCTAACAAGTAAGCTTGAGAAAACTGAAGAATCAACAACTTTTCTTTGCTCCATCATAGAATTGAGATGTGGGAACAAATCACCAGAGGTTCACAAGTCACTGGAGCAGAAACCTTCATGGGAACCAGTGCTGAGGCAGAAAAATCTGAACAGCAATGAACAAATTGTTGGCAAATCTGAGAGATAAAAACTCCAGGGACTCAGTCGCCAGTGGGCCCCCACACCTTTGCAGATTTTACCTCCTGAAACTCTACCAGGCTCTCGCAGTGAATATAAGAGTGAATAAACCCCTACAGTCCTCCGCTCTACCAGCTGAGCTATCTAAGGGAGTTCACAGTGAATATAAGAGAAAAACAACCCAGTGCTTCCTATAGGGGGAGAGGCAAATGAACCATTTTGAAATGCCAGAACCTTCTGTTCTTCCTCATAAGGGCTGTGCTCAGGAGAAGCTAGTTAACCAGAGCTTAACTTGCTGCTGTTTCATCAGAGCCTAACTATGCCTGCAAGGAGGAAATACCTGACTCCAGGCCATGCTAGCCTTCCTGTCTTGGGCAACCATCATCACCATCCATTTCCAGAACTGTTCATCTTGCAGAACTGAAACTCCACACCCATTAAAAATACTCCCCACCCCTTAGCCCCCCACTCCTGACAACCACCCTTCTAGTTTCTGTCTCTATAAGTTTGACGACTCTAGGTACCTCATATAATGAGCACCATTTAATTTTTGTCCTTTTGTGTCTGGCTTATTTCATTCAGCACAAAGTCTTTAAGGTTTCCCCAATATGTTGCATGTGTCAGAATTTCTTTTTGACACATGCTGAATAATATTCCACTGTACATATGCTGGTCTTTTGTTGAGAATGTTTGCATCTATATCCATTGGGGATATTGGTCTGTAGTCTTCGTTTCTTTTTTTGTCCTCATCTGGCTTTAGTGTCAGGGTAACTGGTAATAGTATCCGGGCAATCATGGCCTCGTAAAACAAGTTCAGGAGTGTTTTCTGAGAGTTTGAGAAAGATTGACATTAATTCATCTTGAAATGTCTCATAGAATTTTACTGTGAAGCCATTTGGTCATCATCTTTTCTTCCTTGATAAGTTTTTCTAATTATTATTACTGTTACCAAATCAATCTTCATACTCATTATTGGTCTGTCCAGATTTTCTATTTCTTCATGATTCAGAGTTGGTAGGTAGTATGTTTCTAGGAATTTACTGATTTCATCTAGATTGTCTAATTTGTTGGTGTAAAATTATCTATAGCAGTCTCTTGTGATCCTTTCTATATCTGTGGTGTCAAATGTAATGTGTCCTCTTTCATTTACAATTTTATTTATATGAGTCTTCTCTTTTTTCTTGGTTAGTCTTGCTAAAGTTTTGTTAATTTTAAATATTTTTTAAAAATTTTATTTATTTATCTTTAGAGGGGAAGGGAAGGAGAGAGGGAGAGGAATATCAATGTATGGTTGCCTCTCATGAGTCCCATGCTGGGAACTGGCCTGCAACCCAGGCATGTGCCCTGACTGGGAATCAAACCGTGATCATGTGGTTCATAGGCCTGCACTCACTCCACTGAGCTACACCAGCCAGGGCAAGTTTTGTTCATTTTAATTTTTAAAAAAACCCATTCTAGTTTTGTTGACCTTTTCTATTCTCTATTTCATTTATCTCTGCCTTAGTCTTTATTATTTACTTCCTTCTTTTAATTTTAGTCTCAGTTTGTCATTTTTCTATTTCTTTGAAAGATAAAGTTAAGTTGTTTATTTCTTTTTTCTTACTGTGGACATTTATAGCTATACATTTTCCTGTTATAATTGCTTTTGCTGCATCCCTTAAGTTTTGGTATGTTGTGTTTCCATTTTCATTTGTTGTAGATTTTTTTTATTTTCCTTTTATTTCCTTTATGATTCATTGGTTATTTAAGTGCATGTTGTTCAATTTCCATATATTTAAAATTTTTACAGTTTTTCTCCAGTTATTGATTTCTATTTTATACCATTGTGGTCAGAAAAGATGCTTAATAAGATTTCAGTCTTCTTTATTTTATTTTATTTTTTTTAATTTTTCAATCATAGTCTCTAATTTATTACTAACCAAAGTTTCATAAAAGCCCCTTTTCCTTTTTTTAATATATTTTATTGATTACGCCATTACAGTTGTTCTATTCCCCCCTTCATTCCCCTCCACCCGCACACTCCCTCCCCCACCATTCTCCCCCCCTTAGTTTATAACCACGTGTCTCAAGTTCTTTAGATTCTATATTTCCCCCACTATTCTCACCCTCCCCCTATCTATTTTCTACCTACCATCTATGCTATTTTCTGTGCCTTCTCCCCCCTTCTCCCCCTCCCACCCCCCTGTTTCTAACCCTCCATGTGTTCTTCATTTCTATGGTTCCACTCCTGATCTAGCTGTCCTCTTGGTTTGCTTTTGTTTTAGGTGTGGTTGTTAATAACTGTGAGTTTGCTGTCCTTTCACTGTTCATATTTTTCATCTTCTTTTTCTTAGATAAGTCCCTTTAGCATTTCATATAATAAGGGCTTGGTGATGATGAACTCCTTGAAGTTGACCTTATCTGAGAAGCACTTTATCTGTCCTTCCATTCTAAATGAAAGTTTTGCTGGATAAAGCAATCTTGGCTGTAGGGTTTTGGATTTTATGACTTGGAATACTTCTTTCCAACCCCTTCTTGCCTGTAAGGTCTCTTTTGAGAAATCCACTGACAGTCTGATGGGTACTCCTTTGTAGGTGACTGTCCCCTTATCCCTTGCTGCTTCTAGGATTCTCTCCTTCATTTTGGTCTTGGCTAATGTAATTATGATGTGCCTTGGTGTGTTCCTTCTTGGGTCCAACTTCTTTGGGACTCTCTGAGCTTCCTGGATTTCCTGGAAGTCTATTTCCTTTGCCAGACTGGGGACTAACATATGATCTATCCTGGGAATGTTCTATGTGTATTGGAAAAGAATGTGTATTCTGGTGCCATTGGATGGAATGTTCTGTTATGTGTTTGTTAGGCTGTTTTGTTTACAGTGTTATTCAGGTCTATTGTTTCCTTATTGATTTTCACTCTGGATGATATAGCCAATGTTGAAAATGGGATATTGAGATCCCTTACTATTATAGTACTGTAATTGTTTTCTCCCTTTATAATTCAGTTAATATTTGCTTAAATATTTTGGTCCTCCAATGTTAAGTGCATATATTGACAATTATTATATCCTCTTGATGAATTGACACTTTGATCATTGTATAATGGCCTTCTTTGTCTCTTCTGACAATTTTTTTATTTATTTTTAGATTTTATTTATTCCTAGAGAAAGGAAGGGAGGGAGGGAGAAAGAGAGGGAGAAAAACATGAATGTGTGGTTGCCTCTCGAGCTTTCCCTACTGGGGACCTGGCCTGCAACCCAGGCATGAAGCTTGACTGGGAATCGAACCAGCAACTCTTTGTTTGCAGGCCAGTGCTCAATCCACTGAGTCACACCAGCAAGTGCACAATTTGCTACTTAAAGTCTATTTTTGTGTGATATAAGACAGGCTCTCTGGCTCTTGTCTGGTTGCCATTTGCTTGGAATATCTTTTTCCATCCCTTCAGTTTCAACCTATGTTTGTCCTTAAAGCTAAAGTGAGTCTCCTGAGACTTGTTTTTTATACTTGGCAGCTTTCCTGCTGGTGACAGAATTAGCTACCAACATCTCTCTTACCATCTAGTCTTCACCATCAGGCACTTTGATAATGCACGGGACATACACTCACATTTAAAGAAATATACTATGATGTAAATATCTCAGTTTACATAGTGGACAAATTTGTGCTTGAGCAATTATATCAGATCAAGCTGCTTCATACCAAAATATTTAAAACAGAAATTTAATGCTACATTTCAATGTGTTCAAAATTTGCTTTCTTAGGTGTTGCATCAGAAGGCCATATATTCACAGATTTTTCAGGAAAAGTGTTAAACCGACTTTACAAGGTGCCAGACTCAGGATGTACCTTGTTTTGTGACATTTACAGATGATATTTACATATGCCAGGTCATAAACTCTGCATATAAGCTTTTTAAATTTTCATTTGTTTTTCATGAATCTTCATGATTCTGTGTCCTCTGTCTGTTTCCTCACTGTGGGTTCTGAGCACCTCACCCAGATGGACTCTGTTTAGAATCCAGCAGAACTGAGAAGCACCAATGGTCAGATAACCCAGACAGTCTCAACTTCATTCTGTTTTAAGCCCTTAACTATATTTAAGTCTGCCTCCCTTCTTTGCTCTAAGCAGAAAAAAATAAGCACGGATGACCTTTTCCGTTTTGCTCAAGCAGAACCTGTTTCCTTTGAGCCTCTCTCTGAGGACTTACTGGATGTTCCCCCACTAGTCCTATGATCTTTATCTCATACCTGCTTCTATCCTCCTTGGTTTGTCTTCTCATATCCATGGCATCAATAGTTAAGACAGGATTTTAGATTAATTTTTGTTTATCTGAAATGATGTGGCATACAGGACGGAGCAAAAATAGGCCTACAGTGGTGAGTATGCGAGAGTTTATTTTTGTGTTTTTATTTATTAATTATTGTATTAGTTTCTATATGAACAACCATAAACCTATTTTTGCTGCACCTTGCATTAACAAGTCAGAGCTCTAAGGACATAGATGTTAGAAAAAAATCAGGAACATATCTTCGACAGATTGATAAGAGGACATACAATTTCTGCTCTGTACAATGGTAGACAGAGTCACAGCAAAATGGTTCAAGAGAAAGAAAGTAAACGAGATGACTCAGAATCTTTAATTCTGTTTTGTTCCTGGCTAAGCACCTCTGAAAAGCTTTGAAACAACACTTTTCCCTTTTACATTCCTGTTCTCATGTCCTAAAATAAAATAATAATACAAGATCTGCCCATTATTGAGCAATTGCTGTATATCAGGAACTCTGTGTACTAGACATTTTTACCCTGATACTTTAAGAAATTGCCTATCAGACAGGTAAGCAGTAGAGCTGAGATTTCTAGCACAGAGCTATTTGAGTTGAAAGCCCATGATTTGGGATATGTGCCTCTTCCATAGTTGTTTACCCTAATCCAAGTGATGGGTTAGGCAAGGTGTGTGTGATGGGGACAGTGAGAGATGGAGATCTTTCCAACAGCAGTGGGTGAGTGGTGCAATGAAACATTTCATTGGGTTAGAGAGGTAGAGAGAGGGAGATGACAAGGAGACCAGTTTAGTAGAATTTACAGGAAAGATTTTTTTTTCTTTGCTTATTCTGCCTTTCCCTTCCTCTTTCTCAACCACTTCCTGGGGCTTGGTTTTAGAAATTGCTCTTGGGTCCAAACACCTATTAAGAGATGGATAGTATAATATTTCTGAATATTGATCTATGGTAAAAATTTCCATGACCCCAGTTAGGAAATAAAAATAAGGACATTAATGAACCTTACATTAAACTAAAAGTATCAGATTGATTTAATATCCTATATTCTGAAAGATGTCTATTCTGCTGTTTTCAAAAATCACTGCATAAACTGTTAAATCAAAAAGCAAAACTAGTTTGTAGTTTTGTTTGTTTGTCTGTTTTTGAGGCTGAGGCTCTTTGAAATCCTAAAGTTTCATAACCATAATTCTAAGAAAAAGTTGGGGAGAAGAGGATTCAATGAGATGACTCTAGCAGGGATGTATGTAAATAGAAGGACAGAAATACTGGTGTTGAAGAGATGGTGAAAAGTTATTGCAGTATCCAGCATGGGGTTAAGGGCCTATAGCTATATGGTGGCAAAGGGAATATAAAAAAGGGATGAGATGTAGGGCGTATTTCCATAGCTTCAAATTCAGTGAGACAGACCTCCATATCACCACGAGGAAAACGATCCAAAGTGTAGCCCCAATGAGAATAACCAGTGTTATGGCAGATTAATGGCTAAGTGACACAGTGCCAGGTTCATAGTAAGTGCTTAAAAATTATTAATTCACATTCGGCAATGTGGTTTCTTCCACTTTCACAACTCTCTGAATGTCGCTAGGGGTAGCTTACTCTGTAAATGTGAAAGCGGAGGTCCAGAGAAGATCATTTCATGGGACTAGAGACTAATTGGACAAGGTACAGTGGAAATCTGAACACCGGTCAGAGAGCACGAGAAAACACATGAGACTGCCCTTGTCAGAAGCACTGCTTTGAGTCCCATTCAAATAATTACCAGAGAAAAAGAGGCAGAAACAGGATCCCCTCGTGGCCTCACTGGTAAGGCCATTCGGCAGTTAATTTAATGACAGCAATTCAGCAAGCCCCTACTGTGTGCCAGACTTTGTGCCAGGTCCTGGGCATCGGAAGATAGATTAGACACATCCTGCCCCAGAGGAGCTCAGCATTGAGTGGATGATTAACCTAAATGGTAAGGAAACAGCACTGCTCTACAGTGATTTACAACCATTTTCATCTCATGGCACACATAAGCTAATTACTAAAATTCTGCAGCACACCAAGAAATATATTCCCTTTTCCCTGATGTAACAAAAAATAGGTATAATCTTGATTTAGTCACACAGGACAGCTATTGTTGCACTGGCTATTCTCATTTTTTTTTTACTCTAAGGGAGAAGAGGCAGTGCCCCAAACTAAATAGAGATTGCATGATTTTAAAATTCTGCAGCACACCAGTGTGCCTATCACAACACACTAGTTGAAAATTGCTGCTGTAGAGTAACACAGAAACTCTTCGTTATGAATCTCACCACCACCAATATACTGTGGGGCAAGAAACGTGTGTTTTGCTGCTTTACAGTCTGTCATGTGAGATATCAGATATATATTAGAGACATCTAAGAAAATTCATTAAAAATAGAGTTGAACTTTATAAACTATACATTGTCAAAAAAGCTGAGTAAAAAGTCCTGTGAACTATCTTTTCATTAAAATGATAATTAATCCTGCCCTATATTTACTGAGTAAAGGCAGTATATTTTAATAACAGCTAAACCATGGAAATCCCAGAGAGTCTCCTTTGCATTTCTATATTTTTCCCGTATAAAGCATATGTTTCTGAACCTGAAACTGCTCTTAACAAAATGTCTTTTTAAAAAAGTGTGGGTTTTAGTTTCTTACTACCCAGAGAAGACCAGCAGACAGATTATTAAGAATAGACTCACCCTGGCTGGTGTAGCTCAGTGGATTGAGTGAGAGCCTGCAAACCACATGATCGCGGTTCGATTCCCAGTCAGGGCACATTCCTGGTTGCAGGCCAGTTCCCAGTGGGGGACTCATGAGAGGCAACCATACATTGATATTTCTCTACTTCTCTCCTTCCCTTTCCCTCTAAAGATAAATAAATAAAATCTTTAAAAAAAGAATAGACAGCATGTAAATTTTAAGTGCTAAATCTGGTTGGCTCTAAAATGCAATCAGTGCTTGACAGGCCCCGGCATAGACACTACACTTATCCTGGCTCTGCTCTTGCTTAGCAATCGGTATCTCTTCAGTCCGGTGTCCTTACACATGACCACTGGCTACTAGCCTAGAATTACTCTCCCTGGGACTCCCAGAGGACTTCTGTGCCCCTCGCCATGTCATTCCTCTCTCCAGCACACACTACCTCTGCCTACCTTACTGCCCACCCCACACACGTACTCACAGCTCGTGCTTAGGCCACACCGGGCCTGCTTGCCCTTAAGTCTTTTTCTAACCCTGGTTCTTAAGTTCCCATATTGCCAGGAGGAGCTGGGGAATAGAAATGAACCTTTCCAGCTGCTCTTCCCAGTTTCGAATAAGCTGGCTTTCAGCTGGATTCAGCTAAAGGAAGGCATTCCCTCAAGATGGGGCATGGGCAGAGGAAAGGAGAAACCGAGCTGTTTCTCTCCCTTTCTCTGTCCAGAGCTCCTTCTCCAGTACAATGGGCAGCTTCTCTTTGGCTCCAGTTCCTACTCCCCGTGCCCATTGTGGCTCCACCTTTCACTGGGTGACCCTGATGATAACTCAGACTCTTTTGTCCTCCCTCCAGCCTAAGGATGGTAGTGGCTTCCTGCTGCCACTAACCTTTGCTGTGCCTTGACCCTGCCCTCTGTGGTCTTGGCAGGTTTTCTACCCACATGGGTAACTAATTGTGAGCAGTACATTTCCTATTCCAAAATCTCAAAGTGGTTTCTGTTTATCTAGTCAGACCCTTAATGTGCTCTAATAGCAGTTGTTTTCCACTATGTGTCTGTCAGGCACCCTACTTTTCATGTTCACATTTGCACTTAATCCTCACAATAATCCAAAGGGGTGGGTTTTATATTTGCATACTCTAAGAAAGGGAAGTGTTCATCTCTCTAAGCCTCACAGTCACACAGTCAGTGACAGAGTCCAAATTTGAACTAAGGTGTGATTACTTTTCACTCATTTTTACTTGTTTATACATCTATTCATTAGATCATAAACTGTTTGAAAACTGAGTCTGTGAGTATCCTTACATCTCTTCCATGGTATTTGGCACAGTGTGGGTAGAGGCTCAATAATACTAATTAAGTGATCACGTGAAAAGTATTCGGCCACAGGAAACCCATATGCTAAGAGCATGCTTTAACCATTTCAGTTGCTTGCTCCCGTCTGTGTCCTCTCATCCCAAAAAGCCTTATTAGAAAGAAGAGAGTCAGCAGAAATGAGGAGGCACCATCAGGGGTAAAATGTTTGATCCTAAGAAAGAGTGGCCACCAAGATTTACATCAAGTAGCAAACCTTTAAGTTCAACAAAACAAAGGTTTGATGCCAGGAGGTCAGAGCAGAGAAAGACATGGCAACCAGGCAGCAGAGACGTGCCCTGGATAATCTCTCTCTGAGATGAACCATGGAATACTCAAAATAGAGTAGAGTTGAAGGAAACAAAGCTAGGCAGGAATAAGACAAGAATGCAAGTCCCAGCCAATTTGGCTTTGGTACAGCACAAGATGCCTGATGAAGTCCAAAGACATAGCAGAGAGAGAAATTATGGAACCCAAAAGACTGGGCAGACTGACCTCATGGAAGTGGCCAATTGTTAGTGTCACTAAAACTTGCATTAAGAACTTAATTTCTTCCAATATTCTAACCCTTTGGTAGGAAGCTATATAAGACCTTTTAAAACCACTAGTGGAAGTGACATCATGCCCAGCTCAGCTCCCATTGCATTATGAGAAAGCTAGCATAGTGGTAGCTGATTTGTAGCCAAACCTGAGAGTAGGAGCTGACAGCATCCACTTTACCAGAAACTGTATGATCCTTTGTAAAGTAAGGATTCAATTTCATTCTTTTGCATGTAGTTATTCAGATTCCCTAACATTATTCATGAAAGAGACCTTCTTTTATTGAGTATTCTTGGATTGCTTGTCAAATATAAGTCGACTGCATATCCATGGGTTTATTTCGGGGCTCTATATTATTTTCCCTTGGCCTGTGTATCCATCTTTATGTCACTACCATATTGTTTTGATTACAATAACTTTGTAATGTAGTTTGAGATCAGGAAGTATGATATTTCCACATTTGTTCCTTTTTTTCTCAGGATTGTTTTACCTCTTTTGGGTGTTTTGTGGTTCTATATAAATTTTAGGATACATTTTTTATGAAAATGCCATTGAAATTTTAACAAGGATTACACTGAATTCATATATCAATTTGAGAAGTACGGACATTTTAACAATATTAATTCTTTGGATCCAAGAACATGGAGCATCTTTCTATTATCTCTGTCTTCTTCAACTTTTTCATCAATATCTTACAGTTTTCATTGTATAGATCTTTTATTTTCTTGGTTAAATTTATTACTATTTTATTCTTTTGATGCCATTATTAATGGTATTATTTTAATTTCTTCTTTAGATGGTTTGTTGTTAGTGTATAGAAGTGCTACTGACTTTTGCATATTCATTTTGTATCTTTCAACTTTGCTGATTTGCTTATTAGTTCTATATTTTTTGATGGAGTATATAGGGTTTTCTATATATAAATTTATATCATCTACAAACAGGAACAATTTTACTTCTTTTGGGGGGATGCCTTTTATACATTTTTCTTGCCTAATTTCTCTTAAGACTCCCATACTATCTTAAATACTAGTCATGAGAGTGAGCATTCTTGTCTTGTTTCTAATTTTGAAATAAAAGCTTTAATCTTTCACTAATGAGTATGATGCTATCTTTGGGCTTGTAATATATGCCCTTTATTATGTTGCAGTGTATTCCTTCTACACCCAATTCGTTAATGGTTGTTATCATGAAAAGATGTCAATTTTGTCATGTGCTTTTTTGTGCCAGTTGAGGGGATCATAAGATTTTTATCCTTCATTCTATTAATGTGGTATACCACATTTATTGATTTGCATGTATTGAGCCATCCTTGCATCTCAAGAGTAAATCTCATTTGGTCACAGTGTATGACCATTTTAACATGCTACTGAGTTCCATTTGTTACTGTTTTCTTGAGGATTTTTGCATCTATATTAATCAGATATATTGGACTGAATTTTTCTTTTCTTCTAGTGACTCTGTCCAGCTTTCATATCATGGTAATTTTGCCTCACAAAATTAGTTGGGAGTGTTCCTTTCTATGTAATTTTTTGGGAAGAATATGAGAATGATTGGAATTAAATGTTTGACAGAATTCACCAGTGAAACCATCTGATTCAATCTCATTACTTATTGGTCTGTTTAAATTTTCTATTTCTTCATGATTCAGGCTTGGTATATTGTATATTTCTAGGAATTTATTAATTTCTTCTAAGTTGTCCAATTTGTTTCAGATCATTGGTCATAGTAGCCTTTTACAATCCTTGAATTTTTATTGTGTTAATTATAATATCTCCTCTTTTATCATTTTATTTAGTTGCATCCCCTATTTTTCTTTGTTGATTTAGTTAAGGTTTTGTCAATTTTGTCTCTTTTCTTATAAATCAACCTTTAGTTTAATTGACCTTTTTTATTGTTTTAGTACTCCCTATTTCACTGATTTCTGCTCCAGTTTTCACAATTTCCTTCCTTCTGGGAACTTTGAGATCTATTTTTGTTGTTGTGTTTTGTTTTCTAATTTCTTAAGGTTTGAAGTTAAGTTGGTTATTTGAGATCTTTTTTTTTCTTAATGTAGGCATTAGTCATTATAAATTTTACTCTTGGAACTCTTTTTGCTGGACCCCATAAATATTGGTACATTATATTTTCTTTTTTCTTTCTTTATTTTTTGGTCTCAAAAATACTTCAAATTACTATTCTGATTTATTCTTGGCCCATTAGTTATTTAGGAGCATGTTGTTCAATTTCCATGTGTTTGTGAATATTTCAGTTTTCTTCCTGTTATTGGTTTGCAGTTTCATTCCATTGTGGCCAGAACAAAATGTTTAGTATGATTTCAATCTTTTTAATTTTTTAAAGATGTGCTTTTTGGCTCAACATATCATCTATCCTGGAGAATCTTCTAATTGCATTTGAGAAAAATGTGTATTTTGGTGCTGTTGGATGGAATGTTTGTTTAAGTCTGTTAGATCACTTGTTCAGTCTACTGTTTCCTTAGTGACTTTTTGTCTGGGTGATCTGTCCAATGTTGAAAATAGGGCACTGAAGTCCCTTACTATTGTCATATTGCTGTTTATTGCTATTTTTGGCTCTGCTAGTGTTTGCTTTAATTTAGTTGCTCTGATGTTGGATGCATAAATATGTACAATATTAGCTTGAAAAAAGAGAAAACAGAAAGGTGTTAGAGGAAGATAAAATAGCTATTGCATGGAGTATAAATATAGCAGGATGACAACTGAGCACAGGTATAGTTCTTAAACTTGGATTAAGAAAGGACAGACTTTCTTTAAGTAAGGAAGTAAAAGCATCAGGACTCGTGTGATAAAAACAGAGTTTGGTAGGGTGGTAAAGAACAATGGGAAAGTTCATGACTAGATCCCCTATAAATGCTTTTCACTAAAGTCATGTCTTCTTAGCCCATTATTAGCTCAAATACAAATTATTGCAATGGCATTTATGCAGGTGAACACTCCATTTTCTCTCAAATACATCTTCTACCCTTTCCTATGCTCTATCTTATGCCCTGTATCTTAGAGAGCTACTAGGATCTTTTCCTTTTCTTTTCGTGGTACTTTGACTAGCTGGCATCACTGGTGGAAGAATGGAAGTCAGAAGGAAGCGATAAACCATGGTTTTTTTCCCTCCCTCCTTCTGCCTGCTTCTTACGGTGTTTGGCAGCAATTACACATTAACCATGCCTCCAGATCTTTCTTAGAAAGCTGTGATCTCAGCTCTCAACTAGCAACTCCCATCTTCTTCTGGCACCTTACAGACGGCACGGCTTCTTGACACTGGCATCGTTTCCTCTGTGATCTTCCTGAAGTTGCTAATCTTTAAGTCGCCTCACCACTTCTTATTGGCTTCTTATCATTTCTACCCCTGTGTAATTAATTTCTTGTATTAAGTTTGCTCCCTAGGAAAGAGCTGAAGGGTTTCTCTTTTCCCAGCTGGACCTGAGCTGAGCAAGCATTCATTCTATCTAAGTCATTTTATGACAACATGTAAGGTGCAACTCCAATGCCAAAATAGACTAAACTTAATCAAATGTCTTCTTTCTGAGAAATATACTCAGCTATAGCTAAATTTTTATAAAATATAGACCACCAACTATCAGAAGTCTCTTTGCTGTATCCCATAAATTTTGGTATGTTTCCCAATTTTTTTGGTATATATTTGGTATATGTTTGAAATCATTGTTGATGATAAATGATTATGCCATTCTACAGCAGATTTTAAAATTATTTTTCAATTCTTGATTATAATCCACCAGTCATTTCATTAAAAAGTATAGAATACTATTTCTAGATAGCTCTTTAATCTATAAATAGTGGGAGTTTACACTTTATCATTATTTTAGATATTTTATTTATTCATTTTTAGAGAGCGGGGGAGAGAGAGAGTGCAAGAAGAAGAGAAACTTCAGTGTAAGAGAAAAACATGGGTTATTTACCTCTCGCATGAGCCGCAGCTGGGGACCAAACCTGGGATGGAAACCAAAACCTGGGCACGTGCTCTGACCGGGAATCTAACTTGAGACCTTTTCGTTTGCAGGCGACACCCATCCAACTGAGCCACAGTGGCCAGGGATACCATTATTTTACATTATTCTAACTGTTCAAACAAAATGTTCTCACTCTATAGCATAATGTTATTGCACGCTCACATGACAATAAGAATAGTCTCCATGCTGTTACATAATAAGTACTAATGATATTTGTCTCTTAAGACCAAGTATAAAAATTCTTCACACAAGGTTGGCTTTTGTTGGCAATCTGCTTATAAGTTTCTTGAGATGTAAAATAAATTCTCTAGAAGGATTGGGATATTTTAAATTCCTGAGGGAAATCTTGGAGGCAGGGGATAAAAATCAATAAGGTGCCAACGATGTTACTTGAAAAAAAGAGAGAAAATACTCTTTTTCCTTCTAGCCCCAGGTCACTGACTAAGGGAGAATTTTTTTTAAAAAATCAGTTGTCTTTGCTTCTAAATTGTCGGATGTGGGGTACATGAGGTAAATCTCTTCTGTCTCCTCTATGAAATCTTTAGAAAATTGCATAAATTTTAGTCACATTTTTATGCAAGTGAATTCAAAGAATTCAAAATGAATTCAAGCTGATAGAAACAAGCTGATAAATGGAAGAACAGCTTATAAGAGAAAAATGTGCTTAACTGAGCTTCCATGAGTGAATTATCTATTCTGTACTCTTCTGAATTTAAAGATATGGAATGCCATATAAATAGAAAACACTCATTTATCCAGATGGTCATCTCTTGTCCTGAGATGCAGTGTGGATCTGTGTGCATTGAGCATGTGTTCAGCCACTTTTAGAGTTAGAAAATGATTAATTCAAACTAAAATATTCAGGTGAATTTTTAATTTGATGCTATGAAATTTTATTGTGACACTGTGATTGACTGATTCACACAGATCTGAAGAATCAGGAAGTGGAACTAAGATCACAGAAAGGATAATGGAAATAATAGGTCACTTTTTCTATGGCTTGCCCAGAGCAGCAAAATATAAAAAACATATTCTCTTATCAGTTTCTGGTCATTTGGGTACATGCTGGACTTAGTGTCCAAGATTCCTTTCCATGCCACCCAAGCAGTTCTACAAGTGCATTTCTTTTATCCAAAATGTGCATGTTCTATGTTTGAGAGATTATACTGATGTATGTAGGGAGGTAGTGCCTTCTGAGAAATTGCCACTGGACATCGCCCTCTGCTTTGAAGGCTCAGAGACAGGGCTGGACCAGTGTCTCAAGTTCATTAGACCCTGGGAATCTGACACATGCTCACTAAAACAGGACTAGTGTTACCCAGTGGAAAACAACTGCCACAGTGACAGACAATGTAGTGCCCTCACATTCCCTTCCTGTGGTTAGCAACCTGGGAAGCTGTTGAAAAGCCATGAAAAGCCTCTGGCTTCGCCCTGGCTGATGTAGCTCAGTGGACTGAGTGCCAGTCTGTGAACCCAATCACCGGTTCCATAACCTGGGTGGTGGGCCAGGTCCCCAGCTGGGGGTGTGCGAGAGCAACTTATCCATGTTTGTCTTGCACATTAATGTTTCTCTCCCATCCTTCTCCTTTCCCTGAAAATAAATACATAAATAAAATCTACTTTTTTTTAAGGAAGAAAAGTCTCTGCCTCAGAGATCAAAAATTGAAAATATCTGAAGACCTATTATCAACACACATTTTCCCTGCAAGCAGGTCTGTGGGTGAATTGAGATGTTCCCTTGTGAACCTTGACTCAGAACAAGGGGAGAGAGCCTCATTCTAGTATTGCTTTAGGTCTCCTTCTAAAAAGACTCTTCCTCTTCCATACTGCACTTGTGAGGTAGCAGTAAGGTCATGCAAAACTAATTTGGGTTAATGTGTACTAATGTATTGATGAAGCAAAAAATAATAACTACACAGATACACACACACACACACACACACACACACACTTGTCACATAATGCCTCATCCCAACAGATTAAACACATCTCAAATATACCACACTTGGTGGGAGCTATTAGCTAACCAATATTGTTGTCACAGTCTTCAGATTACAACATGTAAGTGATTGTATTTTCTCTTTCATGTCAGCTCTTCTGCCTTTCATGAAACATGTTCCAGTTCAATTTGGGTATTTGGATGATAGGGTGGCCCACACTGATGACTGATGACTTTAATGACATCTTCCTGGTGAGAGTTTGCAGACATGCTCTGGTTTTCTAGGTACTTTCTTGGAAATCTCCTAGTTTATGAGTTACTGTTTATACTAGCAGGTTAATGAAATCATTAATGTATAGCCATCCCTAATTTATAGATAATGAAATAATGAGGTACAGAATGCTCACTTGCTAAAGCCACAAGACAGCAAAGCTAATGTCTAGTCCATGCGGGACTCTTTCCAATGCCTGTCACTGCTTCCCCCAAGGCCCAAACCCTCACTGCTCTGGGCGTGTGCATGACAATTTCCCTCTTACTCTCTTAGCAATAGCCCTCTTATCCTTCCAGGATAGAAGATGATGGGACTCTTAACTACCATAGCTCCCGTTAATTCAGAGGAAAGCAAATTCTTGAGAAAAATGTATACACATCTGCTTCAGAGTATTAAACACTCTGTTACAAGATGCAGTTAACTTCTGCCATCATGTCATGTCTCTGCTGGCAAACTACTTTGCATAGTGCCTTTCTGGACCAAGTGATAGCTATGGTCTACCATTGGATAGCCATGTTACATTAAGAAAGTGATTTCTTAGCCCGGGCTAGTGTGGCCCAGTGGATTGAGCATTGGCCTGCAAAATAAAAGGCTGCCAGTTCGATTCCCAGTCAGGGCACATGCTTGGGTTGCAGGCCAGGTCCCCAGTGGGGGGCGCACGAGAGGCAGCCACACATTGATATTTTTCTCTCTCTCTTCCTTCCTCTCTGCCTAAAAATAAATGAAGAAAATCTTTTAAAAAGAACATGATATACTCCTTAAGCTTCAAAATCTTCATCTGTAAATATTGAATAATAAAGGTCATTATATGAAGTATGTTGTGAGGTGTAAATGAGATTGATGAGGACACTGGCCCACAATGTCCATGTCACTACGGATGAAATGAGATATTCATACACACTACCGACTTTGATGGAGGAAAAGGGACAGCATGGCTTTTCTTTCAAGGGGAGCAAAAGCCTTGGCCCTTGTCATTATTGGCCTTTATTGGGTTTCTCAGCCCATTGCGTGATGGTCCTCATTTACTATGCACGGGTTCGCTTTAGGTGGTTACCTTTTACAGAAAACAAAGGAGCCAATGCTGCTAATCACATCACAGAAGAAGAATATTTGCAAATGAAAAAGGGAAAAGTGGTGGAAATGGTTACACTTGTCCTTGGAAGGTTTAGCATGGATTTTAGGAAGTTACTTTGCAGTAAATGTTTGCCACTGGGGTCTGGGTCCACACCACACATAATGGTCTCCTACAGAGATAGTGTAGAAAAAGCTCTTGACAGAAGTACAAGTACTAGACACAGAAATAGTGATAGCAAAAACAATGTTTTATCTCCATTAAGGACAGATTTGAGCAACATCAGCATAGAAGAAGGACGCAGAATGAATCTGAGTCCAATCAGATCTCATAGTTAATTTCTCTTTACTTGCAAAACTTAGCACAAGCTTTGAAATCTAAAGATAATTCTCTCTTTTTATTTTTTTTACTTTTAATTGTTGTTCAAGTACAGTTTTCTGTATTTTATTCCCATCCCAGTCCACCCCCCCCCAGCCCTCCACACCTCCCTCCCACTTCCACCCCCCACCCCTTGTTCTTGTCCATGTGTTCTTTACATTTGTTCCTGTAAACCCTTCCCCCTTTTCCCCTGAAATTCCCTCCCCTCTCCACTCTGGTCACTGTCGGCCAGTTCTCTATTTCAGTGTCTTTGGTTATATTTTGCTTGTTTTTTGTTGTTATTGTTTAGGTTCCTGTTAAAGGTGAGATCATATGGTGTTTGTTCTTCACTGCCTGGCTTATTTCACTTAGCATAATGTTTTCCAGTTCCATCCATGCTGTTGCAAAGGGTAAAAGCTCCTTCTTTGTTTCTGCTGCATAGAATTCCACTGTATAAATGTACCAGAGTTTTTTTGATCCATTCATCTACTGATGGGCACTTAGGCTGCTTCCAGCACTTGGCTATTGTAAATTGTGCTGCTATGAACATTGGGGTGCATAGGTTCTTTTGGATTGGTGTTTCAGGGTTCTTATGATATAATCCTAGCAGTGAAATTGCTGGGTCAAAAGGCAGAATCATTTTTAGTTGTCTTAGAAAATTCCAAACTGTTTTCCACAGTAGTTGTACCAGTCTGCAATCCCACCAAAATATACAAAGAATTCACACAACTCCACTTTAAGAAGACAAGCCACCTAGCTTGTCTCTCTAGCTATCAGAGAGATGCAAATTAAAATCCTAGTGAGATACCACTTCACACCAGTCAGAATAGCCATGATAAACAAAGCAACAAATAACAAGTGTTGGAGAGGTGGAGAAAAGGGAACCCTAGTGCACTGTTGGTGAGATAATTCTCTTTTAAAAAATACTTTCCTTGGATGTGAAGGCAATTCGGCTGTGACATCTGTCACCCCATTGATCACCAGGGTTGATTTGGCTCATCTGGCTGGCTAGGCAGGTGTCCCCTTCCTCCCTCATGGATCCACATGTGTTCCTCCTGAAGCTGCGAGCTCGGTCAAAGAGGATGACCTTCCCAACTAAAGGAGAGGACCAGTCCTCCTCAGTCAAGGATATATGAGTAGCTGTGCTCCCCTGCTAGAACCTCCAAAGAATACTTTCCTTGATGTGTAATGCCTTTGTCAGTCCAGTGCTAATATCACTCATACTAATGTTGTGATATTTTCTCAGAAATGGCTTGTGATATATCACTGTCTAAGAAATTGTAAATAAGAGGATAAATACAATTTCAAGACTCCTGAATGTGTAAGTTATTAAAATTATATTTGTCCATTATCATTAAATCTTTACACAATGAATGTTACCTAGTTTCAGAATTTTATTTTCAAGTTCAGAAAACATTGGGTAGAGGAACATTTGTACAGTGACAAATGTTAAAAAGAAATTGATATCTTTCAAGTGTTTGTTAAGTAATTGCTCTATAAGTTACTATGCAAGGTTATATGCCTGCAGACATTAAACAAAAGCATAATACCAGTCTTCAAGATGTGCAAAATTTAGTTGTGTGGGATGAAATAAACTAATAATTACTTTGCAGGATGTGAAGAGTCATGCAGAGAGCTATAGGAAAGAGCATATGAAAGACACATTTTCCAAAAAGCTTACAGAAGAAGAAATTCAAAGGGCTTCCTAGAGAAGCCGATGTTGAACTAACTTTCAAATATGGAATGACTTTTTCCATGTCAAAAATATGGAGAGAGAGGGGCAGAAGGAGGAGCCTATGCAAGGACACTGGAAGGCAATTTTAGGACAGAATTGATGAATGATTAAAATAATTAAGCTTGGGATCAGGGTTGGATAAGATGAATTTTACAGCTTGGGGAGGGATAGAGGATTTAAGTTACCAGAAGTCTTAATGAAGGGCCACAATGTACAGCGTGTGGCTAAGGTTCATAACAAAGTTCATGAGATGTCCATGGAGAGAGTAGATAAAATGCAGTGGCAAAGAAGGTAACTGGGACAGAGAAGGCCAAGGAATTTTGATGGTGGGGCATTCTATGGGCCATCATGTGAATGTACTTCAGTATGCTGGACATTCTTAGAGATACAGAAAGACATTATAACCCAGTGCCAATGCCAAGTGTTCACCTCCTCCAATTTTAGGAGCTAATCCATTCTGAACAGCTGCTTAGAGCTGGTGAGAATCTACAGTCTTAAACATCAGTTGGTTCCTCAGAGAAACTCAGAAAGCCTCCTGTGATTTCTAGTTAGAATACATTTTCAGACCCTTCCATTTTTGCTCAGTTGGTCCTTAACCGAAAGGTCATTGATTTAATTCTGGTCAGGGCACATGCCTAGGTTGTTGGCTCATCCCGCATATGACAGACAACCAGTCAATGGTACCTTCCCTCTCTCTAAAAGTCACTGAGCATGCCTGGGGTGAGGATGAAAAATAATAATAATAATAAAGCAAATAAAAATAAGTCTAACTCTAGTTCTTTACTGTATCATTTCCTCCTCATTCTCTTCACCTGCTTCATAGGACCAAATGGAAGTTCCCAAGTAGTAAACACCTCAATTTCTTTCCTCACCTAAAAAGTGGTCCACAACTACACCACTATTTTTTTGCATCTCACTTTTCTCAGCTATAAAAATTAAGTAATAATTACACACATCTAATATTGCTTTGGGTATAACATATGCAATACTTATATAGGCGTTGCATATAGTGATCAATACTTATTAGTTATCATTATTGCAATTATTATGGTGTTGTCCAAATCTGATCCCAGTGCCAGGCCTTAGTCCCATCTCAGGTTGCTTCCTGAAAAGACCTCACTTCATTATTTATCCCATCTGTCTCCTGTATTTTCTGCATTTCCCTCCCTAGCAGTTCCTTTATTTCAGTGCATGAGATCAATTCTCTCACATCTGTGGGGGGAAAAGAAGCCCTCCCTCCTCAGCTTTGGTTCCTCTCCCCAAGTCACCCGCCTGCATCACGCTCCCTGGAAGCTACTCAGAATCTGCTGAGTCCACTTCCTTTTTAAAATATGAAACCACCACAGTCTGGTCTCTTCCCTGCACATACTGCTTTTCGAAAGTTACTTACAGTGTGCAGGATGCTAAATCTAAAGGACGCTATTGGTTCTTATCATATTTGGACCTCAAGAACTTTGGCACTGCCAAGAATTCCTTCCTTTAAGACGTGTTCCTCTTTTCCTCCTTCCCCACCTCCCTCTTCCTCACTTTCTCCTGGACTAATTTTATTCTTTCATAAACTCGCATATTGTTGCTTAGCACGGTATTTGGTACATGTATAGTATTCAATAAATATTTGCAGAATTAATAAAATAGCCCTGCTAATAATAACATATTAAGCAAAAATGAATTTTCTTTGGGTATTAAGTATACTTCGTGTCTAAAGACTATTATGCCCGACCTATGGACACACTCAGCACAGAAAGCTGCCTGTATCACTGTAGAAATTAGACCATTCTCTGAACTATCTTTTTTTAAATAGAAAAAATGCTGATTAGTCAGAACCTAGCTGACAATATTTAAAATTATCTACGGTTTTTTTTTTGCTATCTTTAGTAGCAAAAGAGAAATTACAAAAGAGAAAGCTCACTATAAATTATTTATTTCATTTTATTTTTACTAGCTCATAAAATAAAATCAATGATTTTAAAAATGAAAATGGCTGCTTCACAGTTACCAAGATTTGGGTCTGGTTAGGTGAGGCTTCGGTGCACCTTTTGAGAAAGCTGGTGCCTTAAATGGGAAACAAAGGGCCATTTTAGGTTTCCCAGCTGGCTGTGGCCTGTGGTAGGATGTACATATTTAGGGTATCTCAGATCCCCAATTAGCATTCATAGAGCTTGCAGTTTAGCACAGCAAAGATCTCATTGAAAGCACTCTGCATTGCTGTTCTCATCACAGTCTTTGTGTAGTTAAGTACAGCAGAATCAGATGTGATGACAAACACAGCAGTCAGCTTCTCTGTGGCTTATTACCACAGCCCTATGAACAGGAGAATCTGTATTTCTGGACCCACTTTATTCATGGAACTATAAACAGACTTACCACATCTATTTCACTTGTTAGTGTATTCATTAATTTATTCACTCATTCATGTTTTCACACATGCTTTGAATGGACAAGTCTGTATCATTTTTGCAGTCACTTAGACTTGGTCCTAGTGAATCTTAATTGCGGAATCCTCAACAATGTCTACGTGATATCAAAACCATTCCATGGACGAGCTGACTTCTTTATGTGCGGCTTTTCTATTTCAAATGATGCTACTATTTTAAGTCCTATTGCCTATCATCTAGACTAGTATAATATGTTCTGACTAATGTTGCAGATTAGGCTCCCTGGAAAATGGAATCTGAAATGAAATTTAGGATTCAGGATATTTATTAAGAAGTACCCTAGTGATCAATACCTGCAGAAGGGGGAGAAGGAAGCAGGTGTGGACAGAGAGGAGTAACACTACACTCAGGTTGAAAAACAGCCTAAGCCTATCCCCTACCCCCACCCCAGTGGAAGCTCAGAAACCAGAATGACACTTCAGAGTTTTTCCAAGTTTTGACAAGATGTCTAGGCCATTACAGGCCTACACAAAGCAGTGATTGGATGTGAGTTACCCCGGCAAGGGGTCTGACCTTGACTGAGGTAGCTCTCTGCAGATGAGCCAATCCCCAGCAAATCTAACAACTACAAACTGTCTATGAACAAAACTTCCAGCAGCACTTCCTCAAGCCCTATTGGGGGAACATACCTGATTTTTCATAACTAGTTTTCCTCCCTTTAACTTCTCTCCATTGTAATCCACCACACTCATTATTCTCATATTAATGTATCCTAATACCCAAACTACCTAAATTTCATCCACCGTACTCACTTATGCATTCTCAGTTTAGCCAAACCACCATCCCTAAACCAGTTCTGGCCCCAGTGTGGCCAGATAAACAGTGTGTAAGTAGGAATAGTGGTAAACAATCTGTAAAGGTATTTTTGTGAGAGATCTTTGTTCATGTCTCACCCCCCTATTCTTGCCATCACTTTTGATGGTTCCTCTCTAAATACCCTTCTACTCAATTTCTAAATAAAAATCTTATTGTATTTCAAAGCCCAGCTCATTTTACTATTTCTTCCACATAATTACACATGTAAGGAATTTCCAAAGGATTTTGATGAACCACAATATTTAATATTAAATTTTATGTGATTTTGTATGCTGTAGTGTGTCTTTCTCTTACCATCAAAACTACTGACTGCTTGTCTGGGTGCTGCTTCTGAGACCCCATAGCTGGGGCACTATTCTTCATGCCTCGATTGTCTCAGAGATAGAGGATGGAATGGTCACAGGAGGGAAGGCTTGCATAAGACCCAAGGTTCTTAAAAACTTGAAACTGAAATGGATCAGGGCCATAAAAACGTAAATCTCTTCCCTGGTCAGATGGCTCAGTAGGTTGGAGCACTGTCCTGTGCACCAAAATGTTGTGAGTTTGATTCCTGGTCAGGGAACATACCTAGGTCACAGGTTGGATCCCTTGTTGGGGCACATACAAGAGGCAACTGAATTGATGTTCTTCTCTCACATCAGTGTTTCTGTGTGTGTGTGTGTGTGTGTGTCTTTTCCTTCCTCCTTCTCTAAAACCAATAAATATAACCTTGGATGAGGATTTAAAAAGCATAAATCTCTGACAAATTGCATATGTTGAGCAAGACACACTACTTCCCCAATACAAGGGAAGAGGACATCTAGTCATTTAAGTTTTAAATTCTAAGCTAAAGAACCTATGAATTCAGAAGATCTGGGAACCTCGTGTGCCATTTATAGTTGGGTTTAATATACAAGATTAGATGGTTTCCAAGGATCCTTCATGAATTACAATCAAGGGACCTACGTGACACCATATTTGCATGATCACTTGGTAGTGTTCACAGTGGCGAGCTCTTTGAGGGCACTGGCTTCACCTTGTCCATCTTGTCCACCTTGTCACTGAAAGAACAGTATCTTACATATAGCAGAGCCCCAGTGAATGTTCAGTGTAGGGGACCTGTTTGTCTTGGCCTGGCAAATGTGACTCAGCTCTGTACGGAAAACCTACAGATGCGAAGTGGTGGGCAGGAGCCAGACCTTCAAACTGAGTTTTCCCATGGGAATCAGGCCTAGAAAATGCATATAGATTGTTATGGCTTGCTCTTGCTAAAACTCCCTCACCCTGGTCTAAAGCAACAAATGTGTATTGTTTATCCTCAAGGTAATTTCCAAAGCCTGTATGAGTTCTCCCAAGGACAGAGCTAATGAGCTCATCGTCATTCCCCTCTGCATTTTATTTTCACTTTCTTGATTGTACCTAGAATGTAGACAATAATGTTCTGCATGATAGATAATAAATCTTTCTATGATTTAAGACCCCAGGAAAACAATAAAAGCCTGTCTAGGCAAGGATCAGGGCGCTCCCCTCTTGAGGGAGTGGCCGAGGCACCATAGACACTCTCCCCTTGAGAGAGTAGTCGTGCCTGTTCCCTTTTTCCACACAGGATTGTTGTCGCCTGTGCATTCCACAACAGGCAGACTCTGCGGGCCGGGGTCTGCAACATTTCAGTAAATAACTATTAATTGAAAGACTTCCGTCATCACAAGTTGGTCACTATGAGAAAATGTATCTACATATACTGTTTCAGGTGATGGATTTCATTAAAGAAATAAAATATTCCCAATAAATAAGCTTTAAACATTTCTTTGTGTGTGCCCTTTTTGTGTTCTCATTCTCATCTCAGCTGTCAACGGAAAGCATCACACATCACAGCACACAGTTGTATGCTCAAGTGAGATGAAAATCCTCAGAATCTGGGGTGAACTGTTATTACCCTTTTGAGGGAGAATAAAGAAGTGAGTCATGTTTAAATGAAATAATAAGTATAAAACCAGTATCCCCACATACAATAAGCATCTGATACATGCCAGCTATTCTTTACTATATCTATAATATTTGCGTACAGAGGTTTGACCCTAAATGATACAGTTCAAATCCAACTCTTTGTAAAAGATCAAGCTATAACACGAATTAACATGGAGCTGCTCATCAAAAGGAGTTTCAAGGGATGCTGGGGTCTTGTTTCTTCGGCTCCCCTATCAGTTCCACAGCCTGGGCTCCTACCTGGTTCCAATGAATATAGCTGACAGTCTGTACTGTATTAGCACTGAATCCCCTTCTAGTTCTGATTCCATGGCCTGCAGTTCAAATCTCCTATGAACATGGAACCCAATGCTGCAGGCTAAATAAATACCAGTTTAATAAAAGGCAGGCAGGGTTCCACAAAGTGTCCAGGCTTCTGCTGCTCTCTACACCTACATCCACTAGAAGTGCAACTAGGATAAATTATTTTAAAACTGAGGAAACAAGCCCTGGCTGGTGTAGCTCAGCGGATTGACCACAGGCCTGCAAACCAGAGGATCCTGGTTCGATTCCCAGTCAGGGCACATGCCTGGGTTGCAGGCTGGTTCCCTGCAGGCCAACTCCCAGCAGGGGATGCAGAATGGCAACCATACATTGATGTTTCTCTCCCTCTCTCCTTCCCCTCTAAAGATAAATAAATAAATCTAAAAAAAAACTGAGGAAACAACACATGTTCTCTGAGATGGTTAACATATTCAAGCCTCTTTTTTGTTTGCTTTATGTAGGTGTATTAATCAGGAGCTTAGGATCCTGGCACACCCAAAGATGAAAGCAAAGTAAATTTTATGAAGAGATCATTTGAGACGCTAGGGGCAAGTTACAAAAACTTCCAAGGAATGATGAAGCATCCTGAGACTAGAAATAATAGGAAACTTCTACCCTCCTTTAGCTTGAAAGGGTAAAGGAAAGTAGCTTTTAACAGAACTCAGCACATATAGTTGTGATGAAAACAATAGCTTTAGGTAGAGGAATGCAGCCACTGCAATAACCACCAAATAAATACCCGATCTGTGTATTGTCCCACTTACAAATACCTGGCCACTGAAATTTACCTGCAAATCCAACCAGACTACAGTGAAAGAGTATGAGAGGCACAGTTAAAGTAGTCAGCTTCCTGAGGTGTGGTGGAGAGTACACATGAAAACACAAACATATACCCAGAATATTAAGTGATCCTGTATTTACACCATCTGTGAAGACAATAGGTACCTACTAAGGACAGAAAACTAGACAAATCCAGGAAGGCTGAGTAAAAAGACACAAGTAGAACATGCAACAGGAAGTCATTATCTTGAATTGTAGAGAGAATAATGAGAAAAGATGACAGGAAAAAAGTCTGGAAAACAATATTAAGAGAAATTAAAGAGGATACATGTAAAAAGTATATAGTGTAGGAAAGGGGTTTAGTATCATGAGTCATAATGTATGCTTAGTTGGGTCAGTCAGTCAAAGGCCTCTTAGCCTGGATGCTATAATTGAAAGTAGAATCAAATGATAATATGGGGGAAATGTTGTCATGCTTCTTTATTACACCTTCTTCACTCTCCATGAGAATGTTCAAGGTCTTAAATCATGATGTGACTCTGGGAATTAAAAAGTAAAGGGTGAATATGAGAGATGCAATAGGAAGGAAAATGACAAATTAAAACCATAAAGAAGAATATGAAACATACAAAGGATATTTTATAAATATGTTCTATTTTTGTTGCTATCCAAGATAAGAATTTGTGTAACTTATTTTAGAATGTTAAGCTACTTATCTCATGGAACCAGGTGGAAGTTTATCTTGTTATTATAGGTTTGCAACTTCTGTCCACAGTATGATATAGTCCTAATGTAAGACTATTGCAAATAGTCTATTACAGTTTCTGTTTGTAGAGTGGAAATCATGGTTTTCTTCTTTCTTCAGTGAAGTAATTTATACTTTTGGCTTGAAATTCTAAACAGAAATTGTGCTGTTTCTTTAGCATATTTAATTACTGTTTTAAAACAATATGCAACATTAATAAGTGGTGGAAATTAACTGAGATAAACGTGGTTCTAAAGAAAAAAATGTATTAAAGCCATTGTCAAATAATAATTTTTGTGTGTTAAATAATTTTCTTATTTTTCCGATGCATTTTTTCTTTTTTATTTAGTCTAATAGTTAATGAATTATAATTTACATGTACTAAAAGCCACAACTCTTAATTTCATATTTCAATGTATTTATATATATATCCATGTAACAAACCACTCCAATTAAAAAATTACATAGAATATTTTTATTACTTTCTGTGCACCATCCCAATCAATAATTATAACAGACTAATTTTTTCAATTCTTGACTTTTATACAAAAAAATCATAGACTACATGCTCTTTTGGCTTCTTTCAGTCAACATAATGTTTTAAGATTCTTTCATGTTATTGTGTATATATAAGCTTTTAGTATATTAGCACATTAACCATTTTCCTGTTGATGAATATTTAGGAATGTCTCCAGTTTGGGCTATTGTTTAAAAGAAACTCTTGGGGATTTCCAGTCAGGATGGCAGCATAGGTAAACATGGCTCACCTCCCCATGAAACCACATCAAAATTGCAACTAAACTATAGAACAACCATCATTCAGAATTGTCCAAAATTGAGCTGACTGGAAGTCCTACAACTACAGAATTAAATAAGAGAGCACATCGAGACTGGTAGAAGGGGTGGAGATGCAGAATGAGCTGGCCCTACACCCACATGTGGTGGATAAAAATTGGAAGGGATATCTCAGGAGTGAGGGATCCCAGCCACACCAGGCCCCCAAGCCTAGGGTTCCGTCACCAGGAAGATAAGTCTCCATAACTTCAAGCTTTAAAAACCAGTGGGGATTAAAGCTGTGGAAGACAGAAACTGCTGGTATCTCAGGTAGTTCCTCTTAAAGGGCCCAAGCACAGACTTGCTCAGACTCACTCCAAATGTCCAGCACCAGGGTAAGAGCTGGAGGGCAGCATTCTCCCAGACTGAAGTGTTCACAGAAACCATTGTTCCTTTTCTGAGACCTCTCCCCGCACAGCTGACAGGCAGGTGCCATATCTGAGATTCCATCAACATGGCTCACACTGTTTGGCCCACTCTGGTGACTCCCTGAGGCCCTGCCTCACACAAATTTTAGGTCCACCCAAGCTGTTTCCAGTGGCTTTTTCATACAAATGGCTTGTCTTGGTCTATACTTCAGATTTTCCTAAATTCTCTCAAACAAGCAGCATCTAGCTTCAGTGAGACCCATCCTTCTCTCTAAGTGTTCCCAGGACCCACACTAGCAGCAGCATGCCTAGTTTCACTGCTTGGCCTCTCCTGGACACCTCCAAGCCCAGCATAAATAACAGCTACCTGCAGATCTCTTTGTAGCTAGTGCTGTGTGACTCCAGACAGAACACAGGCATTGGCTTACCATAGATGTGCCAACTACAAAAGGAAGGTGTTACACAGACCACACAGTGGGCATACCTTGAATACCCAGCTTGGGTAACTGGGGAGGGTTTGCCACTGGACCCTAAAGGATACCTACTACATTAAGCCGTCTCTCAAGACTGGACAACACAGTAGGTCTACTTCATACACAGAAAAAAAAAACCACAAGGAAACTGCTAAAACAAGGAAACAAAGAAACATGGCCCAAATGAAAGAACAGAATAAAACTTTAGAAAAAGAACTAAACAAAATAGAGAAAAGCAATCTATCAGATGCGGAGTTCAAAACACGGTTTATAAAGATGCTCAGGGAACTTAGTGAGGACCTCAACAACATAAAAAAGATCCAATCAGAAATGAAGGATACACTAATTGGAATAAAGAACAATTTAGAGGGAAACAATAGTGGAGTTGATGAGGCCAAGAATCATATCAGTGATTTGGAACATGGGGAAGCAAAAACAACCAATAAGAACAGCAAGAAAGAAAAAGAATCCCCCCAAATGAGAATAGTATAAGGAGCTCTGGACAACTTCAAGCATACCAACATTTGAATATAAGGGTGCTGGAAGGAGAAGAGAATGAGCAAGAAATTAGAAACCTATTTGAAAAAATGATGACAGAAAACTTCCCTAACTTGGTGAAGGAAATAGACGTATAAGTCCAGAGTATGCAGAGATACCCAAACAAGATAGACCCAAAGAGGGCCATACCAAGACACATCATAAATAAAATTCAAAAGGTTAAGACTAAAAGAGAATCTTAAAAGTGGCAAGAGAAAAGCAGTTAGTTACCTACAAGGAAGCCCCCATAAGACTGTCAGCTATTTCTCAATATGGCAATAGTAGCCACAGCCTGGAAGTAGCACACTAGAGTTGGAGGACTTAAAGTCCCATGTATCAAGATTTATTAAAGTGCTACCATAATTAAGACTGTATGGTGTTGGGGCTAAGATAGAGAAATAGCCCAATGAAATAGATTACCAAGGCCAAAACCAAACCTACACATAAATATGGTGTCTTGATTTATGATGTTAAATGGCATCTCAAAGCAAAGGAAAAAGGATGCACTTGTCAATAAATGATGCTAAGTCAACTTTGTATTTATGTAAAAATAATTACTCTTGACTCCAACCTGATACTAAATTCATTTCCAAATGGACTATAGATCTAAATGTTAAGGGGAACACTATAAGGCTTTTGGAAAAAAACAACAGAAGTCTTTATTATTTCAGAGATATGTAAATGTTTCTGAGAGAGAACAAAAAAGAATTAGTTTTGAATGAAATTTTGATATATTCTATTAAATTAAATTTAATAACTTGAGTTTTTCAGAAGACAATATCAACAAAGTAAAAAACACGAGTCATAAGAGTCGTCTTACTTGTGCAGGAAATAATCCTCCAGCATGATTGAAAACCCACCCAGAAAAGCAAAGATCCCTCACATTAATTGACGGTGAGAAAGAATATTGACTGCTGGCATTTCAGGACAACTCATGACAGCCTTAGAAAGTGGTAAGTACAGCCACCTCTGGAGGAGTGCTTGCCTGGCATGTGTCATGAAGACTGAAAAGCAAGCAGGTGATCGCCCTGAGTTCCAGCAGTGGGAACATACAGGGTAAGCGATGGCTGCTTCCATCCCTGTCTTTTTCAAGTACTATACACCAGAGGCGTCACCTTGGTTGAAACACACATGGCAAGAGCCTACACATAAACTACAGTATATTTCAACCCCTGAACTTGTCTTGTATCCAACATGAGTGGTAATTACTCCAAGTAAATATGTCAGCTTGATTCTGATGGTCCATTACAAAGGCCAGTGGGACAGATATGCTCAGCAGATTGCAGTCAGAGATGGCCTACTGGAATCAGGGCCTCACCATGGGGTCCGGGATAACATCACAGGTATAAGTTCCAGAGCTTCTGGAGGCAACTGTTGGGACCTACATGTGTTTGGGAGTTAAAGGAGCATAGACAATCCCAAATGAGAGAAACAGAGACTGGGGTGCCCAGTGAGGATGGCACTGTCAGCCCTGACTTGTCCCAGGATTTTCTGGGGAGATTTAGAAAATTTCCTGAGCAAATACTTTTATTAGGATCCCTGAGGCAAAATCCTGATCCCAACATTTACCTATGTGTAAAGGTGGGACTGGAAATAAAACTAACATCACTTACTTATAAACTGGGTATAGGAGGTGAGAAAAACTCTGCTTTGGTTTGCGTGAAATGGATAATCATTCATTGAGATGCAAAGCCTGGGAAAGAAACAGATTTTTAGGGAAGTGGTAAGAATTTTATGCATGAGAAGAAAATGGAAGAGGTTAGCATGGTGTGCAAACTAGAGCTATAAGATATACACATAAATCAATGGAAGAGAATAAAGAGCCTAGAAATAAGCCCAAGTCTCTATGGTCAATTAATACAAAGGGGGCAGGAACATAAAATGGAGTAAAAATACCCTCTTCAACAAATGGTGTTGGGAGATCTGGACAGCCACATGCAAAAAAATTAAACTTGACCACCAACTTACACCATACAGAAAAATAAACTCAAGATGGATAAGACTTAAATATAAGTTAAGACACCATAAAAGTCCTAAAGGAGAACACAGGCAGGAAAATCCCAGATATTCCATGCAGCCATATTTTCATGTATATGTCCCCTAGGGCAAGGGTTATAAAGGAGAGAATAAACAAATGGGACTATATCAAACTAAAAAGCTTTTGCACAGCTAAAGAAAACATCAGCAAAATGAAATGGGAACCAACAGTATGGGATATATTTGCAAATGATACCTCAGACAAGGGATTGATCTCCAAAACATATAAAGAACTCACACAACTCCACACCAGGAAGATAAACAATCCAATTAAAAAATGGGCAAAGGACCTGAACAGTCACTTCTCCAAGGGGACATACAGAGGGCCCAGAGACATACGGAAGGTTGCTCAGCATCACTAGCCATCAGAGAGCTGCAAATTAAAACCATAATGTGATACCACTTCACACGCGTCAAAATAGCCATCATAAACAAATCAACAAACAAGTGCTGGTGAGGGAGTAGAGAAAAAGGAACCCTAGCACACTATTGGTGGGAATGGAGACTGGTACAGCCACTGTGAAAACAGTGTGGAATTTCCTCAACAAACTAAAAATGGAACTCCCTTTTGACCCAGCAACTCCACTTCTGGGATTATACTCTAACAATCCTGAAGCACCGATCAAAAGAACCTATGCACCTCAATGTTCATAGCAGTGTTATTTACAATAGGCAAGTGCTGGAAGCAACCTAAGCACCCACAGTACATGAGTGGATCAAAAAAGTGTGGTTCATTTACACAATGGAATACTACACACCAGAAAGAAGGAGCTCCTACCCTTCACAACAGCACGGATGGAATTGGAGAGCATTATGCTGTGAAATAAGCCAGGCAGTGGAAGATGAATACTATATGATTTCACTTGTAAGTGGAACCTAACCAACAAAACAGACAAGTGAACAAAATATAACCGGAGGCATGGAAATAAAGAACAAACTGACAGTGACCAGAGGGGAGCAGTAAGGGAGATAAAACAAAGCAAAGAATGAGAAGGGTAAAGTCAAAGAACATGTATAAAGAACCCATGGACAAAGACCACGTGGTGGGGGGAGTGAATTTAATGTGGGATGTGGGGGGTGGGTAGGGTAGGGGAGAGTAATTGGAAAAAAACAGGGACAACTATATTTGAACAACAATAAAAACAAGATATACCAAGCCTTAGGATGTAATGTAAAATGTGATGATAGCACTGTATTCTACAATTGAAATGTTAGACTAGAACTTGTGTTACCAACAACGACAAACAAGATAAATATGTGAGGTGATGAATATGTTTTATTTTCTTTTTTAAAATTTAATTCTTGTTCAAGCACAGTTTTCTGTCTTGTATTCCCAGCCCTTCCCCCCCCCCCCAGTGCTCCCCACCTCCCTCCCAATTCCGCCCCCCACCTTAGTTATTGTCCATGTGTCCTTTATACTTGTTCATGTGAGTCCATCCCCTTTTCCCCTATGATTCTCTCCCCTCTCCCCTCTGGACCTTGTCAGCCCATTCTGTATTTCAGTCTCTTTGGTCACATTTGCTTGCTTGTTTGTTTTATTGTTTAGATTCCTGTTAATGGTGATATCATATGGTATTTGTCTTTCACCACCTGGCTTATTTCGCTCAGCATAAAGCTTTCCAGTTCCATCCATGATGTTGCAAAGGGTAGGAGCTCCTTCTTCCTTTCTGCAGCATAGAATTCCATTGTGTAAATGTACCATAGTTTTTTGATCCAGTCATTGACCGATGGGCATCTAGGTTGCTTCCAACTCTTGGCTATTGTAAATTGTGCTACTATGAACATCAGGATGCATGGGTTCTTTTGGATTGGTGCTTCAGAGTTCTTAGGATATACTCCTAACAGTGGAATTGCTGGGTCAAAAGTTACGTTCATTTTTAGTTTTCTTAGAAAATTCCATACTGTTTTCCATAGCGGTTGTACCAGTCTGCAATCCCACCAACAGTGAACTAGAGTCCCCTTTTCCCCACAACCTCTCCAACACTTGTTGTTTGTTTCTTTGTTTATGGTAGCCATTCTGACTAGTGTTAAGTGGTATCTCATTGTGGTTTTAATTTGCATCTCTCTGATAGCTAGTGATATCGAGCATCTTTTCATGTGTCTCTGGATCCTCTATGTGTCCTCCTTGGTGAAGTGTCTGTTCAAGTCCTTTGCCCATTTTTCAATTGGGTTGTTCATCTTCTTTGAGTGGAGAAGAAGGTGAAAGTGAAAGTGGACAATCTTGTCTTGTTCCTGATCTTAGTAGAAAAGATTTTAGTTTTTGCCCATATATAATTTTATATGTAAATTATAACTCAATAAAGCTAAAATTTAAAATTTGAGTTTTATGTTGATTATTTAAATTTGACACTCCTGCTATATATAGAAGTAGAAATGTTAAGTAAGATATTATACACACAATCTAAAATTTAGGAGAGTCGTCTGGCATGGGAATTTAATTTAATTGTAATTAATTTAATTTAATTTAATTTAATCCCTTATTGTAGAAAAGCTACAGAAAACCAGAACTAGACTTTGTCTATTCTCCTTGACTGGTTTCCTCTTCTGATAGAACTTGACCTAACTTGATATCCAATGCTGACAAGTCCAACATTCCACACATTCTAATACCATACCTTGCCCCATTCATCACCCCAGGCTTGGATATCCTTGACCAACCTAGAAAAAAACTGATTTTGTGATAACTTGTTTGGACTTGATGTCTAATTGTTGCTGTTCTCTCTACCTCTCTTTACTTATTACAAAGTTATTAGCTTATTGTGAACTAAAAGCATTTCTCATTGCTTTTGTAATAAGATTGTATAATCTTTTAATTGCAATGTTTAATCTCATTGTATAATCTAACTCCTTCCTAAACATAGTCCCTGACATTATAACATGAAATTAATAGATATGAGAGTTTATTTTAGTGGTTTTATTTGGGGCCTAAGGTACTGACACTGAGATAGTATTTACTAAGCTGATAGTAACTTAAAATGTTGATTTTTAAAAAAAAAAGATTTTATTTTTATTTATTTTTAGAGAGAGGGGAAGGGAGGGAGAAAGAGAGGGAGAGAAACATCAATGAGTTGTTGCCTCTCACGTGTCCCTGCTGGAGACCTGGCCCGCAACCCAGGCATGTGCCCTTACTACTAGGAATTGAACTGGTGACCCTTTAGTTCGCAGCCCACGCTCAACCCACTGAGCCACATCAGCCAGGGCTTAAAAGGTTAATTTCTTTAAGAAAAAATTAGAATTAGCACTCTCTTTATTAGTATATAATATTATGATAAGGTATATGAACTATGTGTGACGTCTGTCCAGAAAGTATCCAGCCATGCACTATGAAAAATGAAGACATTTACTGAAGAAGACACAAGATATAAGAAACACTGTACATAGAACAATGATACCTCAGTCACCTTCAAAGTAGTCTCCATTGGACCTCACACAGTTCTGCCAGTCACCATCAGCCTCCCTGTGGTACTTTCCTAAATCTCATCAATGGTCTGAAATCTCTCCCTTTTCAAAGGTGATTTTAGTTTGGGGAAAAGCCAGAATTCACAAGGCACCAAATCTGGGTTGTAGTGGGGTTGAGTCCCCTGGGTGATTCGATGTTTTGCCATGCATGAGTGGATGCATCGTCATGTTGAAGCTGCCGGTCACCAGTTGCCCACAGCTACAGCCTTCTGAATCATCAGAATAGTTTCTGCGGAGCAACGTTAAACCTTAATACAAAAGTTGATGCAGATATGTTGCTCTACTCACACAGTCATTTTGAATGTGATGGCCACATAGTACATATTCTCACTCAACGGCGTCTACTGCCGCCACTGACCAGTACAGTGAAGTCATTATTATTCACACAAGTGCATTCCAGTTCACTCTCCTTGACTGCCAGGTTACGTTGATGCCATGCAAAATGTTCTTGTTATATTAACAATGCGTGAACTTTTCCCAGACAGACCTTGTATGTATTCAAGATATTCTACTTAAAGTTGTTTGTATTCTGAGTATTTTTACAGCTCCAGTTTATACACAGGCATGGTAATTTAAAAAATAATCTCCATATAAATTCTAAAAGCTCCAATGATCTATTTTGATATAAGAAATTAAATTATATCAGTTTTGGCTTGAATTTGATTGTGCCCATGATTTCGATGTGTTTCCAGTTTTATAATAACATTTGAACTATAATGACTCTATAGTGGTGCATATGGTTGGATTCACTTTAAAAGTGGCATTTAATCAGCATTACCAACATCTTTAACTACAACCCAAATGTGTGTCCATTATTCACTTCATTACTCAGTACTCAGAATGACCTTCCACCTAAAGATTACCACCTATCACTGAGTAAAGCGATGAGTGTGGTGGGCAGCCTCAAAAATGGTCTCCAATGATCTCTATCTTCTAGTATCCATACTTGTGTGATCTGCTTGTGTGATCTGCTCCCCTTGAGTTTGCTCGGTTTAGTGGCTTCCTTCTAAGACTACAACACAGGTGATGGTGTATCAGAGCTTCAGCTAGGCAAAGCCTGTGACTTCTATCTTGGGAACTCTGTCATGCTCTCTCCATCTTGGGAACTCTCTTGCTCTCTCTTGTTCACCCTGGGGGGAGCTATATGACATTTATGAAGAGCAGCCTAAGGAGAGGCAAGGAACTGGCCATTGGCCAGTGAGGAACCGAGGCCTGTCAACGACCTCATAAGGGATCTTTCAGGTCCAGTTAATTCTTGAGAGGACTGTAACCCTGGCCAACAGTTTGTAACTTCATGAGAGAACTTAAAACAGAGACACCTAATTCAAGTCATGCCAAGATTCCTAACCAATCAGATCTGTAAGATAATAAATGCTTATTGTTTTAAGCCACATAAGTTTTGGGGTATTTTGTTGTACATATACAGAGAACTAATACAGTGAGTAAACATATTAACACTAAATTGTTAATGAGTTCCTTCTAAAGCCTTCCAGAGTACTTAATGTCTTAAGGATTTATAAGAGCACAATACTTAACCCTAAGTAAACATCTCTGATGGTTATGTTTAAGACTCTTCAATATTGTTTGGGCATAATAACCTTCCTGAACCCCTGCAGTTGTGCCATTTCTGCTTTGAAGAATTCCTCGGAGACTGATAAGGTATAGGTAACACAATTTTCTATTGGCAAATTCCTATCTTAAACATATAATATCTTTAATAAACCATATGCAATATAAATATGTACATATCACTCACTGTCTCCCATCAGAGTTGTCCAATTATTTGGAGGTGGTGATGAACTTTAGGTGCAGTGGTTTCCCCTTGGTCTCATAATGATGTTTATATTTTGGTCTCTTAACATAATTGATGCAGACTAGGCCACAACGCACTAAATTACTTGTCAGGTTTTGGTTTTACTGTCCAACAGTCCTGAATGCATTAATTTTCATGCATATAGTTCTTATTATCAGTAAACTGTTGAATGCCACCTTATGAGCTGTTTAAACCTGGTCTTTGGCCTGGAACATTTAAGGAGCTCTGGTTCTTGCTCCAGTGACACAGCATCAAGGTGCTCACGCTGCTGGTGTTTCTGAAATGGTTCTTCTATTTAAACACGAGCTTTTTTTTTACCTTGCAATATTTAAAAACAATCATGCTATGTACTCCTAGGCCAGTTCTTGTACCAATAACTACATGGCACCTTACGTTCGTTCACACTTGATCTGCCTTGCTGTCTATTAGGCTCACTGGGTTTGGATCTTAGTCCTACCTTCTAAGGTAGAATCTGCTAAATTTTACCATTCAATTTGATATTTCCTGTAGGTGGCCAGGATTTAGATGCATTTAGTTCTTGGACTCACTGATCAGCAGCCTCTCCAGAAATTCTATGGGTTATCCCATGGTGAAAGAAATATGTATTCTGTGAATCTGTAACAGTCCATTGGTCTATAAGTATTGATTGGTTGAAGTAGCTGACAATGTTGTTAAACATAGTCTACAGTCTTAGTGATTCATTATCAACTTTTCCTATTGTTTTTAAAAATATTTTATTTATTTATTTTTAGAGAGAGGGAATGGGAAGGAGAAAGAGTGGGAGAGAAACATCAATGTGTGGTTGCCTCTCATGCATCTCCTACTGGGGACCTGGCCTGCAACCCAGGCCTGTGCCCTGACTGGGAATCGAACCGCCATCCTTTGCTTCATAGGCCCTCGCTCAATCCACTGAACTACACCAGCCAGGGCAACTTTCCCTACTATTAAAGAGAGAGGAATGGTAAAAGCCCCCACTACAGTTTTAGATTTGTCTCAATCTCCTTTTGGTTCAGTTTAGCTTCATATATTTTGAAGCTCTGTTTTTATGTTTATATATTATATCTCCCTAGTTAATACTGTTTTTATCATTATGATATAAACTTTGTAAATATCTTAATGTTTCTTGTCTTGAAATCTGCTTTGTTTATAACATAGCCACACCAGCTTTCAAATACATATTTTAGAAGGATATGCTTTTTTAGTATATCATACTAGAGAATGATAGTATATCATACTAAATAGAGAATGATATACTCTATTCTTTTCTCTTCTGTATGCCTGTGTATTTATATTGATAGTGTAACTCTTTTATACAGTATGTCAGATTTTACCTTTTTGTGTTGTACAAAAGGTAGTCTGATAACCTCTGCCTTTTAATTGGAGCACTTAGTCCATTTACACTTAATGTAATTATTTACATGTCTGCACTTAAATCTACCACTTTATGCTGTGTTTTCTATTTGTCCCTGTTTTCTTCCCCTTAGTTCCTCCTTACGTAAAGTTGACTGCATCACTGTATTACTGCATTTTATTTCCTTCTGACTACTTGGGTATATCCCTATCTTCTTTTTAAGTTGGGGATCTAGGAGTTAGCCCATGCACCTTTAACTTGTCACATTCTATTTAAAATTAAAGTTGTACTGCTCTATATAGAATATAATAATCTTGTAACAGTATAATTCTATTTATTCCTTCTCCTATTTTGTTTTCATATATTTTATATATGCATATATTATAAATTTTGTTGTTTTACTTAATTGTATATATTTTCCAAAAATTAAGATAAAACATAGTTTCTATCATATTTACTCACATACTTACAGTTTCTAGTGCTCTCCATTCCCAACCGTAAACATGATTTTTTATGTAGTCTAACTGCCTTCTGCCTGAAGAAATTCCTTTAGTATTTCTTATAGTGCAGGTCTGCTGGTGAAGCATTTTCTTAGTTTTACTTATCTGAGAAAATTCTTATCTTTTTTCCTTATCTTTATTTCTGAAGAACATTTATTACTGGGTATGGAATTCAGAATTGAATTTTTTCTTCTTTCAACATTTTAAAGGTGGTATCCCTGGTATTCTGATCTCCACTAGTTCTAATGAGAGTTCAGCACCATTCTCATTACTGTTACTCTCTTTAGAAGTATTACTTTTTTCTTATTTGCTTTCAAGATTTTCTATCTTCAGTTTTCAGCAGTTAGACTATATTGTGCCTATTCATTACACTTATCTTCTTTAGAGTTTGCTGAACTTCTTGAATATATATATTCCCAAGTTAGAATTTTTTAGCCATTATTTTAAAAAATATTTTTCTGTTCCATTTTCTCTTTCTCCTCTCTTTCTGGGACTATAATTATATGTATGTTATATTTTTATGACAATATTTCAGGGGTCTATAAAATCTATGTTTTCAGTTCTTTAAAGAAATACATAGACATTATTTAAGCTTGAAGTTCAGACTTGTTCTTTGTTATTTTCAATCAGCTATTAAGTCCATGCCATGAATTTTTATTTTATATATTTTATATTTTATTTGCATTTTAAAATTATATTTATTTTATATTTCAATCAGTTTATTTTTAAGTTTAGAATCTCTACTGAATTTTCTACTCATTTTTTTAAAGATTTTATTTATTTATCTTCAGAGGGGAAGGGAAGGAGAGAGGGAGAAAAATATCGATGTATGGTTGCCTCTCATGCGTCCCCTGCCAGGAACCGGGAACTGGCCTGCAACCCAGGCATGTGCCCTTGACTGGGAATCGAACCACGATTGTGTGGTTCGCAGGCCCGTGCTCAATCCACTGAGCTATACCAGCCAGGGCTTTGCTACTCATTTTTAATATATATGTTGACATTTTTATATTTGTCTTAAATATATTTTGTAGTTCATAGGTCAGTCAGGAGCTGAAAAATAACACAAATAATTTGAATAAGGAAATGTACTATAATAATGATGAACTGGTTCCAGGAGATGAAGAGAAGTCTAAAGAATACGAGAAAATAGCAGATACATGGGGCAGACACTGCATGTGCGGCAGAGGTAATAATAGGCATGGAAAAAGTCACCTCCACCCACAAGACTGAGATTCAAACATCATTGGAGACAGTATTGCTTTGACCCACTGGATGACAGAAAAGTTCATGTGTTTCAGGCTAGGGATGGCAAGCAGAAAATCACCTGCTTGGTTGCCCAGCCCAGTGGCAAAACTAGCAGGAAGCTGCCTGTTGTAACTCATGGGAAAACCACTCTGTGAATGACGCAAACATTCTGTTTACTGACTGCCTCTTGTTGTGGGGGCCAGAATTTGTCAATGAAAAAGAATAATAATAATAGTAATAATAGTAATAATAGTAATAATAGCACACCAGACCCAGGAAGAGAAGGTCCTTCCTTTTGCACTGTCCTAATCAGTACCTTTCATTAACGAAGCTTAATATTGCCAGTGGGCAAAAGCAAAATGTTTATAGGCTCTAGCTCCAGTGTCACAAACAAGGGAAATAAAGGTAGAGTTGGAGTTGAGAAACAAAATGATAACTGTTAAAAATGATGCTTTAAAATTCTTGTCTGCTAGGTCCAACATCTACGACACCTTAGATTTGATTTCTTTTGACTCATTTATCTCTTGACTATGAGTCACATTTTCCTGTTTCTTTGCATTCCTATCAATTTTTCATATGTGCTAGACATGGTGGATGATATACTGCAGGGACTACATTCTGTTATCATCCTCTGGAATGTGCTGACTTTTGTTCTAACAGTCAGTGGAATTATTGGCTGTCACAATGAACTTGTATAGGCTTGGTTTTACACTTTTTGGCGTGAGTCTCATGGTTTACGCTTAGACCTATGATGGATCCTTTAAATATGGGACATAGTTTTTACACTTACAACATGAAACTTGTAAAGGTTCCATGAATAGCTTACGTTTACTAACATGATCAGATTGAAATTCCAAACTCCACTTTCCTTATGGAAGTTAGCCATTGAAGGCTCTTTCCACCTTCCACCTTTCTGCTGGGCTCCGTGGAGTCTGCACCATGTGTATGCAAATCAGAGGCTAAACAAGGATTTGAGGGGAATTTGTACACAGATTTTAAAGCTCTTCCTTCTGTGGCAACCTTCCTGCCAGGATTTCTCCACTAGATTTCCAGACTCCCTGACATCCCTCAGCTCTGTCCTCTGACATCTCAAGTCAGTAACACAACAGCTTTCTGCTTATTTCCAACTACTCTTTACCCTTCACAAGAGAGTTCCCTCAGAGAAACACCATACTCAAGTGTACCCCATCCAGTGAAGTTTTCTTCCTTTCAGGGTCATATCCTTTACAGTCTCCACCCTGCTCTGTGTGGGTCTCGGGTTCCTGAGATAAACCACTCTGCCAATACTGGAATCAGCACTAGACAAGATGATTTCCAAAGACATTTTTACTCTAAGGACTTTGAATCAAACTTTAAGCAGTAAGTAAATACCAACGCACATAGAAAAAGATCTCTGTGCTTATTTAAAGAGTTATAAATTGTACCTATAAAGTACAGTGTGTATTGCACTTTAAAATATACTGATTGCAGGCCTAGACCTGATATTAATTATCCCAGATTATAATAAAATGGAAAATAGGACAAATGTGTCTATATAATAATTTATTTGACTTCCTCTTTCACGATCAGCATTATTACATGTTCATAATAAATGAGTTTGTTTATTTGAGCATACTTAGGTGCATGTACCTAAAAAAGAGATCAGCCTGGTATAAGTCTTCATATTGTTTTTGAACTTGCTTAACCCTCTTGTTTGGAAATGTACAAATGCTTCTGCATGGATGAATTATTGCTTCACCACAATCCATCAAACATGGAAGGTCTCCTGGGCAAAGCATCAGTTCACACAGCACAGCTGGCAGAAGAGAAGTAATTGGGGAAAGAATTTATAGCTCAGCGACAAGCAGACATCTTCAGTGGCCTGTTTCTTTCTTCTCTCATTAGCTTGTCTTAAGTTCAATTTCCCTGCAACTGTTAGCTGCACATGCCTCCATCTTTGTCCTGACAGACCTCAGATAAATCTAGTCTTCTGTAATACTTAATTCTATTCCTCCAAAAAAGGGTTAATAAGAAGAGCAGCTCCTCCTTAATAAAAGGGGTGTTGACTACTGTCTGCAGAGGGGAGATGAGTGGAGGCAGGCTGTCTGCATTCCTTTTCTTTATTTCATTAAGTGCTTCTGTCGTTTTCCTTTTCTTATTGTAGGAGAAAGTCTTATACACTGTAAAAAAAATCCAGAAACACATGAAGAGCAAAATTTGAAAGATCACCCTTAACCTCACTACTCAGTTATTCTACACATTTTTCTGTGTAAACTTATACACACATTCCAACACACATACAGTTCCTTACCCAAATATACATCATCAGTTTTAGGGGCAGCTTATTGTATAGAAGCATTAAACATTATGCTATCAATTCTCCGGAGAGAGGTGTTTTTTAGAACCAAGCAAATATTATTTTATTTTTTAACTTTAATTTTTTATTGAGGTATAATTGACAAGCCATAATAGGGTGTCTGGCAGAAGTAACACCTGCCTAAGTGTGGGTGGTAGGGTGTGTGGATGTCTCACACAAGGACAGCAATTTGAACATTTCCCCTAAAACGTCATATGGTGTGTTTGAGTGTGATATTGTTCTGTTACAGAATTACATGCTTATGATTTTGTAACAAAAGATTTTGTGATAAAAATGGGCATTGTTTGTGCCAGACTCCATATATTTAAAGTGAAAGTTATCATGATTTGATATACATATACATAGTGAAATAATTTCCACAACAACGCTAATTAACACATCCACAGCCTCATGTAGGTATCTTTTTTATTTTGGTGAGAATGTTTAAGATCTACTCTCAGCAAATTTCAGGTATAAAATATGGTATCAATAACTATGGCCACCATGCTATACATTCGATTTTAGTAATTTATTTTTTATAACTGAAAGTTTACGCACTCTGACCAACCTCTTCTAATTTTCACCTTCTCCTTGAACCAGTTCCTGGCAGTCACCTTTCTACTCTGTTTCTATGAGTTTAACTTTTTCTTCCTAAGATTCCACATATAAATGATACCATACAGTATGTATATTTCTTGTCTTTCTCTGGCCTATCTCATTTAGCATTAGGCCCTCCAGGTTAACCACATCGTCACATTCGATGGGACAGCATCCTTTTTAAGCCTCAATAATGTTTCTTTCTTTATCTGTCCATGGACGCTTAGGTTGTTCCCAGATCTTGGCTATTGTGAATAATATCCAGCATGTATTTTTTATTTTTATTTAATTCTTGTTCAAGTACAGTTTTCTGTTTTATATTCCCAGCCCTGCTCCCCGCACCATGCTCCCCACCTGCCTCCCATTTCTGCCCCCCACCTCAATTATTGTCCATGTGTCCTTTATACTTGTTCATGTGAGTCCTTCCCCTTTTCCCCTGTGATTCTCTCCCCTCTCCCCTCTGGACCCTGTCAGCCTGTTCCGTATTTCAGTGTCTTTGGTCATATTTTGCTTGCTTGTTTGTTTTGTTGTTTAGATTCCTGTTAACAGTGATATCATCCAGCATGTATTTTTAATCCTTCAGAGGCCTTGCTCAATTAGTTGAACCTAAGTCACTCACTAATACAGTAGCTTTAAGATTTTATTTACTTATTTGCTTTTAGAAAGAGGAGGGAAAGAGAAAGAGAAGGAAAGAAACATCAATGTGCGGTTGCCTCTTGTGCCCCCCCCTACTGGGCACCTGACCCACAACCCAGGCAGGTGCCCTGACTGGGCATGGAACTGGCAACCCCTTGATTCACAGGCCAGCACCCAACCGCTGAGCCACACCAGCCAGGGCTACGATAGCTCACTTTAATTCCATAAAATGCATTTGTTATCACTTGATGTTTTTGTGTTTGTTCATTCATTTATGTGGCCGTTGTCTGTATCTTCCTCTAAATTATAAACTGCATGAGATTCAGGGCATTTTCCTGTTTGGCCCTGTATCACAATGCTGAGAACAGTGTGTTACACCAAGAAAGGTTTCATAAATACTAGTACTGTGAATAAAAACTGAGACTATAATGCCCTAATTGTTGTCAGTGAAGAGGGTGAGAATGTTGGCCAGTGTCCTTGCAAATTCCTATTAGGAACCTGCAGGTCAGGGTAGGGCAGACACTAAGGCAGAAAGATGAACTTGTAGGATGGGACAGGATACGGCAGCCATCCCATAAAAGAACTGTGATTCCAGGGAAATAAAACATGTATATGATCTCCAGCAAGTGTAAGGAGGAGGGGATTTCAGGCAACAATGGCAAGTATAAAGAGGGCAGCAGGAGCCCCAGGCAGCTCAGCAGACTTCTGATCTACTTTTCCTTCCCCTGACAATCCCAGCCTCAGTAACCATCTCACCAGGGGCTCAAATATTCCCCCAAATATTTCACCGCTGATTGAGATTCCCACCCAAATTACTTTTGGCATCGACAAAGTTAGGTCTCACGACCATTGCCTGAGATATAAACAGTCTTGGACTTGTACAAGATTTTTCTTTGAGAAGAAAATAGCATAACTTGAGTATGTAAGGGAGGCTGGCACCCGTGAAATCAACAAACCTTCTCCTAAAATGCAGATTCACTAAACCCGGTTCAAACATGCACCAAGTGCCTGTTATGCACCTACAGAAGTATTGCCAGCTGTATGACCTCTGGGATGGCCTGGGTAATTGCTATAAGGTTGGCAGGCTGAGGCTGCAGGTAGATAAAATGTGAACTAGACAATAAGACTGAAAGGCACTCCGGTCAGCTCCAGCTGTAGGCGACAGAACAGCATGGTAAATGGGAGCATGGGGACAGAGAACAGGACCTGCCCAAATAAAGACCTGGCATCGAAGACGTAAAAGGAAGTGGTCTGTGTCCTGAAATGGAGCCAGAACACAGTGATGGGGATTCCAGAGGAGGCAATAAATCACCACGTACAAGGGAAGCAGGCACTGGGCCAAGACTCTGACCCAAGAATTTTTGGATCTAAGGGGTGGGGATGAAGGGTGGAATTAGTCAAAACAAGGCACAGCTCAAATACTACGGGTTGATTCACTGTACATATTACCAAATGCAAGAAGCCTGGCAAGAATGGGGAAATCAACATATGGGACTTTCCACGGAAAAGATACCTGGACCAGCACAAGTAAGTATCAACATATCTTCTTTGTTTAGGGGTGCCTGGAACCAGGCGTAGGTGTATGGTTTCCATATGAGGTCAGCACTGGACATGAGCTTCAACTTCAGTCAGGATAGGCTTGTAAGGAGCCCTCGCTGCCAACATGACAGAACCAGTAAGTTATAACTGGATAGCTATTCTGTCTGTGTTTTACTAAAAGGGCCCTGATTTTATTTGGGGCTCAAAAATAGCTCCAGTTAAAAACTACGTTCCTCAGCCTCCCCTTCAGCTACATGTAAGTAAGCTGTTTGTAGCCCTCAGCTACATGTAGGATTTGGCCAAACTGATGGAGTGGTCTGTGGATATCTGGGAAAGCTATGGGAGCTGCTTTAGACGAGTGGAACATTTATTCTGTTTACCTTTTCTTCTTTGTGTTGGAGATGACTGTAAGTATTAACAACCATGTTGGACCATGAAGTAATGGTCTTGAGACTAGAAGCTGCGACTGGAAGACATGCTAAGAATTGCACAGAATGAAGAGACAGAGTGTAGGCCCAAATAAATAGGTGGATCTATCACGCCAGTCATGACGTGCCCTCCTCTGAATTTACCTTCTTCTTTTACATGAAAGAGAAATCAAGTTCTGTTTTGCTTTAATTTTTGTTAATGTGGCTTTTCCGTCATATGTAGGTATCCTTAGTCTCAGTCAATACACAAGTTGAGGAGTAGGATGAGCAGACTCTAGGATGGTCCTCATGATCTCCACCTCCTACTGCCTCTCCTTGAGTGTTGGCAAAACCTGTCCGTTGCTTCTGTGTAATAGAAAGGCCAAGGTGTTTATAAAACTTATAAAACTGAGTCTTGCTAGCAGACCCACACTAGAGACCATGTCTCCCTAGTGGCCATGTTGGAAGCTTAGCTGGTGAGGAGGTTGGAAGGTGGTCTCTACAATCCTAAAGTGGTCTCTGTCCAACAGCTAGCAATAAGCTGAGGTCCTCAGTCCTACAACCAAAGAGAATGAATTCTGCTGACAACCTGAACAAGCTTACAAGTTAATTCTCCACTCAGGCTGCAGGTATGAACACAGCACAAACATTTTGATTGCAGTTTTCTGACCTAGTAAAAAGAGAACTCAGTTAACCTGTTCTCTTTAAATCCAGACTTCAGACCTAAAGAAACTAAGATAACAATATGTGTTTTTTTAAGGGCCTGAATTTGTGGCAATTTGTTATGCAGCAGTAAATTAACACAAGAAATCTAGACTTAATCTGTGGTTCTCAAAACTTTCAATGGATATAGTTCATCTTAGTATAAAAATTTATCAATCCATTATCTGGCAAAATGAGTATATATGAAGTTCACTATCACTTGGCTTCACCTATAATATAATGTGGAAAAATGTATAGAAAAAAAGTAAAGGTGTGATCCGTACCTGCAAAAAGTCTGTGAAATGCTTTTGCATGCTTACTAATACCTTCTCTTACACCTTTACAACATGCAGGCAGGAATACATATAGTTAAGGCCCATTCAGGCTCCTTGAGAAAAACAGCAGAATGAGACCCTCCTTTGATTTGCCACACAAATGTAATGCTGGACAAAAGTGGGTAGTTTGAAGTAATACACTTTTATATTTTAAAAAGAAGCAGAAAAAGAAACCCCACAGATTCACATTTCCCAGAAGATACGGTGATTGTATTATGTAAACATTGAAATTCTCAGACAGAAGGGTGCCATGGAACTGAAAAACATTATTATTAATTAACATAGTTGTAAAATTTCAGATTCCAAGGAGAGAAAAATCTTGGAAGCAATTATGAAAGTCCTTGTATAACATTTAGATTAAATAAATACTTCTTTTAAGGAAAATAAAACATTGAGTATATCCTTTGATTTTTCTAAATATAAGTAATTCACTTTACTAGCCCTCACATATTAGCAGTATTAAAAAATGCAGATGACTTAAGAAACATAGATAGCTTCTAACAATGTCACTCCAACCAAATGCATGATATTATATCAAACATAATTTTCTCTGTCATAATAATTAGATAACATAAATATCACATAAAGACAGGCAAAGGAGATGCATTTATTTCCTTGTGTGTTAATAAATAATGAATAAATTCTAGATAATAAAGCAATTTGTTAGCCAATGTTCTTCTATAATGAATATTTTAGGGGGTGGGGCATGGATGAGAATGATGAGTGCGTGTATTTATTTATTTTTTTATTTTAAAAGGTAAAAGTTCTAAGTATGTCAGTTACTCCCATTGTACACCAACTAGAGACAAAAATAGGTTCAGTTCAATACATACAACTAAAATAAACCTTTTGACATGCAACTTAATTATCTGGATTAAAATATTTTCCAACCAGGAATCTTATAACTACAAGCCTGCCTCAAACATCTGACATATATCAGTCTTTGCTCTTCCTTCATTCCCCACCCTACTGAAATAAAATATTGAATGAAAAAAATATTTCAATAGAATCTGAATTCTGTTCCATAAGCCTTGTGGTTAGTGAAAATTTTCTTATATTCTAGCAATGAGTTCACTCATATTCTAGCAATGAGTTCACCACCACTCTTAGTTGTCAGTGATGGTATGAGTTGTTACATTTTATATCTTTGAAGAAAATTATGTAGTAAGAAGTGGAGGGGAAATAACATTGTAGAATGAATCATGTGTTGCTTACCTCATACCAACACACCAATGGGAGGTAAGATTAATAGTATTAATACAAAAATTAGATATCTACATGCTTCTGAATTTCTTGTAAGTTAAAATGTACAATCTCTATGTATTTTTGTGCAGATTACTCCTATTTCCTGAGCTTGAGGATGGGATCACTTTGGAGATGATTGTTTGTATTAATTATTAATGTTAATGATAACAGTAAGTTATTTTCTTAGTAAAGAATTCTCTTCTTAAAAAATATCATGCCCACTCTTCCAGAATAAGTAGAATTGCTCGGGAGTTCTAAAGTGGGATAAAAAATGAAAACACATCAAAAAAGAAATTTAAAAGGTAGGTTTAAGGGCATATCCTCATGAGAAAAAGAGCTTAGCTAGGTGGAAGCTGGAGACCAAAAGAAATATTCAGGTTGCATACTCATCACATAGATTAACATGAAGTTGTATACTCTCCATGAAAACTTTTTCTCAAAAGCAGGTAACTTTGGTTTGTATATTATTTGATAATTCACATCTTTATCTTTAATTTGAACCTTATTATATTCCTGTGAAGCTGACATTAATTATTCCCAACATAGAGGAGTTTCTGGTCATACACTCACAAATAGTTGCAAAGGGGCTTAAATCCAAGTGCTCTGTTTTACAAAATTGAATGCTTTTTGTTGTATGCAAATGATACCTTGATCAAATTTACTTTAAAATGTTACATCATGGAGTTTTTTAATGCCTTTTTAAAAATTGCTTTTGAGGGTGTCCTCTAACACTGTATTGATTTATTTTTACATATTTTGGTAGGTATTTCCCTACAATTATTCAATTGTTGATAGATGTGTATTTGTTGCCATTTTATTGTTCAGAATTTCCTCCTTCTCCTCCTCCTTCTTCTGTGGCAATGTACTCCTTTAGCTTTTTTCTTTTTTTTTCTTTTTTTTTTTTTTGTCTGAGAAACGCTTTATCTGTCCTTTGATTCAAAATAATAGCTTTTCTGGATAGAGGAATCTTGGTTCCTTGCTTTTCCTCACCTTCAATATTTCATGTCACTCCCTTCTAGCCTGCAAAGTTTCTGTTGAGAAATCAGCTAACAGTCTTATAAGAACTCCCTCATAGGTAACTAACTGCTTTTCTCTTTCTTCTTTTAAGATTCTGTCTCTGTCTTTGACCTTTTGCATTTTAATTTTGATGCATCTTGGTGTGGGACTCTCTGGGTTCATCTTATTTGGGATTCTATGTGTATCCTGGGCTTATTTGACTATTTTCCTTCACCAGGTTAGAGAAGCTTTTGGTTATTATTTTTTCAGATAGATTTTCAATTTTATGATTTCTCTCACTTCTCCTTCTGGCATCCCCATGATGCAAATGTTGGCATGCTTGAAGTTGTCCATGAGGCTCCTTACACTATCTGAGTTTTATTGGATTTTTTTTCTTCTTGCTATTCTGACTGGGTGTTTTTTCCTTCCTATATTCCTAAATCACTGTTTTAATTTTCTGCTTCATCTACCTTACTAGATGATGTTGATACCCTGTAAATTATTCTTCACTTCAGGTAGTGTATTCTTTATTTATGACTGGTTCTTTTTTATGAGTTCCGTGTCCTTTTTATGCTGTTTAATTTTCCTCTTAGTTTATCTACCCTTCCCCTAAGTTCATTCAACATCTTTATAACCATGTTATAGACTCTACATTTAGTACATTGCTTACCTCCATTTTGTTTAGTTCCTTTCCTAGAGTTTTATTTTGTTCTTTCATTTGGGATATGTTTCTTGTCTCATTTTGGCAGCCTCCGTGTGTTTATTTCTATTTATTAGGTAGAGCTGCTGCTATATCTCCTGGGCTTGGTAGAATGGTTTAATGTAGAAGGTATACTATAGAGTCCAGTGGCACAGCCTCCCATTCACCTGAACTGGACACTCCATGTGTCCCCTTGTGTGGACTATGGACACTGTCCTACTGTATTTTAGCTTTGATTACTGTTGCCACATCAATGGGAGGGATTTATCCCCAGGCTGATTGGCTGTAAGAACTGACTATGACAAACATGCAGGGCTCCACCCCATGGAACAGGTCTTGCTTCAGTGGGGCTCTGGTACCCACTGAGTCTGCCCCTTGAGTGTGTGTTTTTGTGGAGGTGGTTGGGTATAGCTTTGACATGGTCTTAAGCTGTCTACTAGGTGTGCTGGCTCTAGGGCTTCCAAGGAGGTTCAGATCAAAATCAACTGCCAACTGTGCTCTGCCCAGGGCCACCTGGCATGAGCTGCAAAGCCATATGCAAATGGCTGCCTTTTCTGCTGGGCTTTGAAGTACCTAGGAAAAGCCAAGTTGTCTAAGGCCAGCTTCTACTAGTTCTGGGCCTGGAGTCACTTAGTGAAGGGTAGGAGACACACTGAAGCCAGGTGCTACTTATCTAAGAGACTTTAGAAAAATCTGAAGCATGAACTATGCCAGGCCATTTGTAAAAAGGAAAAACCACTGGAAACAACTTGGGCAGGTCCACCAGTTGATAGGGTAAGGTCTCAGGGAATCACCAGGGTGAACAGTGGGAGCCATGTTGAGGGAGACTCAGATATGATGCCCACTTGCTGGCTCTGCAGTGGGGAAGGATCAGAAAAGAAATAATGACTTCTGCCAGCACTTCTGTCTGGGAGAAAACTGCCCCTCTGTTCTCACCCTAATGCCAAACATGTCAGTTTCTTTTCTTATATTCCTGGTGCCTTCCAAGCTGCTGCCCCACCACTGGAATCCAGAGGAATGAGTCCAACTAAGCCTGTGTGGGGGCCCTTTAAGAGGAACGCCTGGGACTCCAGAAGCCCTCCATATCATTCAGCCATAATCTCCACTGGTTTTTACAGCAAGAAGTTATAGGGACTACTTTTTCTGGCACTGGAACCCTGGGCTGGGCTGCCTAATGCAGGGCTGAGATCCCTCATTTCTCATGGAGACCTCCGCAGATAAGATATCTTTCACATGGAACCAGCCTGTTCCATATCTCCACCCCTCCTATGATTCTCATGTGGCTTCTTCTTTATATCCTAGTGGTAGGACTTCTGTTTACCTAGATTTCAGGCAGTTCTGAAGGATGGTTGTTCTGCAGTTTAGTTGTGTTTTTATGTCTCTATACTACTGCTTTTAGCAGTGGAACTAAGGGCCCAGAAAATATAGATACACTTCTCTGTGTCTGTGCACATGTGTGTGTGTCTGTGCACGTGATGCTAATGTGCACATGCACATAAAGAAGTGAGTGTGAGGCAGAATATAAACAAAATTCAATGAAGGCACCCCTGCATTATTACTAACCTCTTTAGCATATCAATGCTCATGGTCATCCAAGTTTATGTAATAAGAAATGCAAGAAGGAGTTAGAGAAATCAGTTTCACAATTTTGGAGACAAAAATCCCATAAAATAAACATGTAAGTAAAAATAATTAGCATATCCTAACCCAAGTGTTTTTGAGAAGTGCTTCTCAAAGTTTAATTGAATAGTCATTAAAATGCTGATTCTACTTTGGTATATATAAGGTGGATCCTGAGAGCTAGCATTTACAACAAACTCCCAGGTGGTGCCCACATTGCTTATCCACGTGGACCATACTTACAACAGTAAAGTTTTAGACTAGATACAGTGGTCTTTCCATTACGTTATATATTTACTTCTCAGTCCTCTTCCATAGCTACTGACATTGGTACCAAATATTTTATCACTTAAATATGTCATGTTCTGTGTGCATTACTTTCTTCTATCTTCTCAGATATAAATACAGCACTCTTCAAAAAAGTACCTGGTAAAGTTTTGTTGGATGAATAAACAAGGTATATGGTAAGAACCTGAAGGGTGTAGTCTATATCATATGAGCATTTGATTTGTCAAATAGCTGGGAAAACAGAATACATTGAATCTGAATATTAAAATAAATTTTTTTAATTAAATAAAAGCCTGAATTAAAAATGGAGATAATCTCATTGGCTATCCAGAGAACATGATGGGTAACTATCCTACACCAAAGTGAAAAAATAAGGTGGAATTCTGGGAAATAGCAAGAGTCTGGGCCTGAGAAGAGGCTAGGGGTTGAGGCTTAGAGTTGTCTAAGCCAAACTTAAGATTCACGAGGCACGTGATGCTGAAACTATCTTTCATCGCTCACATGCTATAGTTTGTCACCTTTATTAGTCTTCACAGCTATAGTAAAACAGTGAAATGGGATGTTAACATCAAGGATCCCACCAAGAAACCATGATACACTAGAAGCTACTTGCCTAAATGAAGAACCAAAGCACAACACACAGTTTCATTATCCCCGACCTCTTCACCCAGCGTTCCTGACACCGCTTCAAGAATCCAAAGTAGTATGAGGCCTGCCTGAGGCAATGATTTCATCCAAACACAAATACAAAATTCACCCTGCTGTTCACTCATCAGATTAAATCATGAGAGACACACATGTTTTTCTGCTGTAACCTATCAACCACATTTGTTTGAGATACCCTTTATGTAGTCTGGTAGTTTGGGTTGAAATTGAGGGCTGTCTTGAAAGCACATTGAACTACTCACGGTGGGAACAAACTGGAAGAAAGAGTGGAAGAAGAAAGGGTGAAACTGGGATGGCATGATCACAGGCACAGGATTGCACTCCACGTCCTAGTGCAATCAGGAAACCAGGTCGCACTGCCATCATAACCCACCACGGGTGTGGAAAACTGGGACAGGAGCCCACAGCTCTTGCCTTTTGGCGCACTGAGCTGACACAACTCAGAAGTTTGGTTTTAAAAAATGTTCTAGAGCCTAATAATTTTTAAATTTATAACAGTTTTTCTAGTTAGAGTGGAAATCTTCCTTGTTTCAAATGAATGTACCCTTCAACCAACAAGATAAATTAGTCTTAGAAAGATATGTTGCCTAAAATGGAGAAATGCTAAAAATGTTTACATTTTATGCTCCTGTAATCTATTAGGTGCATTGTACAGAAAGACATTTTTCTTTCTCTCAGGACAGAAAAACAAAATATCTTCAAAAAACAATAATAAATAGTTATTTAACAAGACAACATTGGAAAATAAATGAGTCCATTATTTCAGACTTTTTTGGACAAACGCAACTGTTCCTTTCAGTGGTTCCAAGGTGCTGCCTGAAATATTTATATATTTATCAACCTGGATTTAGAATTAAATTCAAGTTGATAAATTTCCTTTTAAGCTTCTGTCTTCTTCTTTCAATTTTATTTTATTCCTGTTTATTCTATCACAGTTGTGCCAATTTTCCCCCTTTGCCCTCCTCTGTCCTGCCTACCTCCTTCTCCCACAGTCCATCCCCACCCCATTGCTCATGTCCATGGGTCACTCCGACATGTTCCTTGACTAATCTCTTCCCCTTCTTTTCCCCTCTGATGATTCCTCTTACCAGCGAGATCATATGGTATTTGTCTTTTGATGCCTGGATTATTTCATTTAGCATAATAGTCTCCAGTTCTAACCATTCTGTCACAAAGGATAGGAATCCTTTCTTTCTTTCCGCTGCATAGTATTCCATTGCTAGATGAACTACAGTTTTTAAATTCATCTGCTGATGGGCACTTAGGCTGTTTGTAACACTTGGCTACAGTAAATAGTGCTGCTATAAACATGGGGGTGCATAAGTTCTTTTAAGCTTCTATTTTCATACAGATATAACAAAAATGTAAGTGTTCAAGCAAAGTAGTATTACTTTCCTATAGTGGATTTCTCCCATACATTTAAGGTGCTAGCAAAATGATAAAATATAACTCATCAAATTTTCACACTTTTGGAGAAAATTTGACCATTAGCAATATTTTTTACAATAGGGAAAATTAACTAGGAATAGCACCTTTTCTAGTTTTTAGTTATTTGGAATAATAATATTAGCGCAAAGAGGTTTTACTATATGCAATACTTTATGAATAAGATCAGACAATTGAAGACAACATGTGTGGATAGCTTTATTTGAAATTGTCTCCTTATGAAACAAAAAGAACAATATATGCGATATTTGACTTTTCACAAAGAAAGTTGAAACTTTAATTTATTTTAGGTTAAAATAGGTACTCGTAAATTTCTTTATTTCATACTCTGCTAGATATTATCAGACATTCATAAAAAGCATCTGACATATTGATATCAAAATAAATATCTAGAGGAAAAATAAGTTTAACATCAGAAACTGTAATCAAAATGTGAAGTCCATAATGTAGATTCAATAATTAATATGGAAAACAAGAAAGGAGAAATACTAGTATGGGCTGGTTTGATCAAAAAGAGCTTCCTTATAGATTAGTGCACAAATCGCTGAATTTTTCTACCTCTGGTCTGTTATTTTTATAGATATGTATACTGTATTAAAACTACATTAAGTTTAATGTTATCTTTCAGAGCTAAAGCTAGTCTATCTTTTTTTAAGATTTTATGTATTTATCTTTAGAGGGGAGAGGAAGAAGAGAGGGAGAGAAATATCAATGTATGGTTGCCTATCATGCGTCCCCTGATGGAAACTGGCCTGCAACCCAGGCATGTGCCCTGCCTGGGAATCGAACTGCGATCATCTGGTTCGCAGGCCCGTGCTCAATTTACTGAGCTACACCAGCCAGGAAAAGCTAGCCTATCTTTATCTAAATCATAAAACAGCACAAAGTGAATCTTTTGTACAGACACTATCTTCTTCTGTGAGAGTTTAAACTTAATTAAAATACAGATGCCTCTCCAGATATTGCTTTTCTAATGTATTAATTCAAGCTTTAATATGACAAAGAAAATTCTGTACTTCATCATCCATTTTAATTTACTGGATTATCTTACTTTTGATTTGCTGCCAGGAAATGCAATAAAAGAAAATGTTAATGAAAGAAACATAAAGCACCTCTTGGGTACCACATTGGTAAAGGACATCTTCAATATATTGACTCAGCTCCCTTAATTGCCACCCTTACATTATATTATTAATACCTTCCTACCTTTATTCATTCATTTTTTTCTTTCTTTCTTTTTCTTCCACTTCTGTTCTCTCTCCCTTTCTTCTTTTCTTCCCTTCCTCCCTCCCTCCTTACCTCTCTTGCTTGCTCGCTTCATTCCTTCCTTGCTTTTTTCCAAATCAAATATATGCCTGAGCACTTTCAGAAACTTGGTTTTTGAAATTGGAAAGCAAAAGAAAAGGTCTTATGAAAAAGACAATGGGCTTGAAAATCACAGGTAGCTACCTACCGATTGAGATTCCATCACCTCTAGCTGTGCGGCTCTGCCTGGACCTCTGTTTCTTCCTTTGTAAAATAATGAAAAGGCTAGAAGCTTTGTATGGGTTTGATGCTAATATGAAATGATAAAGTGGACCCTCACGAAACTTTGAAATTTTATGTAAATTAAGAATTACTTTAAAGTGTATATGCCTCCAAATCAGATATTAATTGGCCCCGAGTGACTATACATTTTTTATGATGCAACATTTGTTTGGCAAAATGTCTGGGGTTGTCATTCATAATGTTTATTTTTAAGTGAAAACTAGAGGAGAAAATGTTTTTTAAAACATTTAACAAAAATGTTTTAACAATATTGTCTATGAAGGTTAACCTAATCACTTACATATTAGAACTGGTTTTTAATCAATTTAGAATAAAAAGGAGGACTCCAGAAGGAATAAAATGAAAACAGGTAAGTGTTGATGGAAGAGAGGGAAAGGTGGAAAAGACAAGGGAGAGAAATTAAACCAAGGAGAGAAATCTGAGCACCAGGAGGACTCAAGACCAAAGAAAACTGAGAAGGAAAGGAAGGTCCCAAAGACCCGACTCGAGCTTCGATTACATGCCACCTACCACAAAGTTGTCATTTTTGCTCACTTATCTGTCCCCTAATTAAAAGCACCTCCCTATAAGCACCTTGCTTTCCAGAACTATATTTCCTAGCCTTGTTTTACTGTGTATACTTAGTGAGGAACAACGGAATAAATCTGTGAAAAATCTGGTTCAATTTTCTCAAGACCCAGTCTTTCTATCCATTTGTCCATTGTTTTGTCCTTCTTCCCTTGTTGCCGTTAGGCACTTAGTGAGTAAATATTGAGAAGAAGCACTGCAGGGGGTGCTGTCAATTAAGAGGAAAAGAAAGGAAGTCCTATGTAAATTCGAAATTTCCAAATATCAGATAACACCATTTTATATAAATGTTATTGAAATACAGTCCATGAATATGAAATACATTGGAGAATTGTTATCCATTATGTAAAGTTGAGGCTATGGCACACAAGAAAAAATCACTCCCACAAGTCAACGATTGTAGAAAAATAGTGACAATGTCTTGAGAGACTGACAGTTTTTCTTTTCCAGTTAACAGTTTCAATAGCACTCGTCTCAGGGATTATTTCATGAATTCATTGGGGTATGTTTGGCTTACTTAGTAGAAGGGGGAGTTGGAATGCTTGGCTGCTTAATAAAGCTCTTTGGATGGTTATTTAAGTGTGGTTAGCAGCCTTTTACAGTGAAATTCATATCCAGTGACTATGATAGATGGAAAAAATGTTTACAGCTTGGACAAATGCCAACAGTGTGTCCTTCCTGGGGACAGCAATGAATGACTCTGGCCCTGACTCAGCTTAACTGGTATGCCTGGGAAAATGCTAGAACAAATATGATAAAATCAGTTTGCAAAGGCTTCTAAAGAACATGGCTCTGTAAAGAACAAAGCCTGGAAAATTAATCTCTTAAACTGAACTTCAGAGTGACGAGTTTAGCAGATAAAAAAGATGTGTTGAAGTTTATCTTTATAAGAAGTTTGATCTTTCCTTCATGCAAAATAAACAACAACAACCACTGGAAAAATAATGGAGGTGAGCCAGGGAAACAACGGTGTGGCCTCCTACACAGGACACCAGTGAATTCTTGCTATGAACTCACCTAAAACCACATGTGGGACATCTTGCAATAAGGAGAATTGCCCCTGGTCAATCCTGACTCTATTGTTGCAGAGGAAGCACCAGACTCGAAAACTACCATCAAATTTAAAAACTATCCCTTGGTTCACTTCTTTCTCTGACTGCATTTTCTGATCTAATTTACATAAAATTTTCTGAAAAAAAATTGTCCATAGCCCTTGACTCTAATTCTTCTTCTTCTATTACAGGACTAGCTACATATTTGCAGGGCCTACTGCAAAGTAACAATGTGAGACCCTTTCTCAAAATTACTAGGAATTTCATAACCATGATAGCAGAGTGTTGATCCAAGTGTGGGGCTCTTGTAAAAGCATGGCATTGTGTGACCTGTACAGATCATACACCCCTGAAACAGACCACTCTCCATTGTCACCTGAACCTATTCCAGTCATGCTTTCATGCTCCACAAACTCAACAAAATCTGTTTCAATATTCTTTAGACCCATCTTTTTATTCATTTGTCCATTGTTTCATCCTTCTTCCTTTGTCACTGTTAGGCACTTATTGAGTAAATACTGAGAGGAGGACAAGAAATATTGACACAGCTCTTGTCAATGTCAACCATGATTTCCATTGGCTTAAATTTAACAATCAATTCTCATCTTCATCTTATTGGATCCATGAGTGGACCTTAATAGAGTGATCACTGCCTTCCTCTAGAAGCACTGGTCATACCTGGCTTCAGAACACACTTTCTCTGCTCACTGTCGAATCACTGGGTGCTGCTTTCTTCAGTGTTATCTCTGGTTCCTTCTTGTGGTAGGCTGAATATTGGTTCTCCAAAGGTGTCCATGCTTCAATAGTGTGAACCTGTTACTATGTTACCTCCCATTGTAAAAGGGCTTTGTACATGTGATTCAGTTTAAGATCCGGAGATGAGTATAGTAGCTTACTCGAGTGCGTCCAATGCAATAAGATGAACTCTTATAAGAGGGAGGCAGGAGAATCAGAATCAATAGTAAGTTATATGATGATGGAAGCAAGGGGTTGGAGTAATGTGAGAAGGGGTATGAGCCAAGGAAAGCAGGAAGCCTCTATAAGCTAAAAAAAAGGAAACAGATCCTTCCCTGAAGCCTCCAAAGGGAACACCATTCTGAAGCCCTGACAAAAACTTGATTTTAGACTTTTGACCTCCAGAACTATGAGAGAATAAATTGATGTTGTTTTAAGCCACTAAATTTGTGGTAATTTGTTACACTAGTAATGCTAGACCAATATCCTCCTCATCAATCCAGCCCTTATATATTGGCCTGCCCCAGCGCCATCCCTCGAACCTCTTGCCTTCTCTATGTAAACTCGTTCCCTAATAACTTTAAAGTAGCCTGTGTCAAGGCTGAAACCAGCTATCAAAAGTGCAAATTAAAACCACCACAAGATATCACTTTATTCCTGTTGGAATGGCTTTTATCAAAAAGACGAGGGATAACAAGTATTGGCTAGAATGTGGAGAAAAGGGAATCCATTGGTGGAAATGTGAATTGGAGTAGCCACTATGGAAAACAGTGTAGAGATTCCTCAAAAAATTAAGATTATAAGTCCAGCAATTCCACTTCTAAATATATATATGTGGAAAATAAAATAATTATCTCAAAGAGTTATTTGCATCTCTATGTTCATTGCAGCATTATTTATAATAACCAAACATGAAAACAACCTAAGTGTTCATATGTGTATATATACATTCCATTATATATACCCATTATATATGTATATATATATTCATTTTATATGTATGAATATATATAAATATAATGGAATGCTATTCATCCATAAAAAGGAAGAAAATTCTACCATTTTTGACAACATAAATGAAACTTGAGGTCATTATGCTAAGTAAGATAAGCCATACAGAGAAAGACAACTACTATATGATCTCACTTACAGTAGAATCTAAAAAATCTAAACTCACTGAGACAGAGGACAAATTGGTGGTTGCCAAAAGTCAGAGGTGAGAGGTAGAGGAAATAGGTGAAGGGGGTCAAAAGGTACACACTCCAGTTATAAAATACAAAAGTTCTGGAGTGCACATGGTGACTGTAATGAACACTATTGCACTGCATATTTTCAAGTTGCTAAGAGAGAAGATATTAAAGGTTCTCATCACAAGAAAAAAATTGCAACTATGTGAGGTGATAGATGTTAACCAAACTGATTATGGTGATCATTTTGCAATGTATACATCTATCAAATCATCATGTCGTACATCTTAAAGTAATGCAATGTTATATGTCAATTATATCTCAATAAACTAGAAGAGAAATAAAGTAAAATACCAACTAAGCATGGATGATGCCCACATTTATCCCTCTGGATCAGACTTCTTCCCTAAACTCCAGATTATTGTAACTAATGGTTCCCTTGATATTTTCACTTGTGTCTAAAAGGTATCTTAAATCTAACATGTCCCCAAAATGTATGGTCCTTCTGCCACCTTCTCTACATCGGTAAATGACAGCATTAGCTCAATTCTTCCAGTTTCATAGGTCAAAAATCTTTCTTCTCATACCCCACACCCTATCTGTCAGGAAACCTTGTTTCTGGGCCTTCAAAGTAAAACCAAAGTCTAACACATCTTCCCACCTTCCTTGCTTCCAATCTGGACAGAGTCACCATTGTGGCCCACCTGGACTGTTACAACAGCCTCCTACCTGGTCTTCCAGTTTCTAAACTTGTTCACTACAGTCGAGGCTCAACCCAGGTACCAAAGTGACTATGTTACAGTATTCATAATGTAACATAATAATGTAACATAATGTAACATCACTTTGCTTAGAACCCTCTAATCGCTTTCCATTTTACTCAACAAGCTTACTGGGACCTCACGAAGACCTGGAGGCTCTTTGTGATCTTGCCCCTCTGCGGCTTCTCTAACCACCTCTCCTGCCACTCTGACTTACTCCTTCTGCTCCATCCTACCACACTGTCAAGCAAGCTCTTGCTTCAAGTCCTTTGTGGTTTTTCCCTTCTTCCTGAAATGGAAAGCCAGATATCACTATCTTACTTCTTTCAGGTCATCCACTCAACTATTATTATTTTATTATCCAACTATTATTATTATCCATTCATTTTATTACTGCCACTGTCTCTGAACGCTTTCCCCACCTCAACTCCCTGTCTTTCCTATCCTACTTTATCTCCATAGCTGTATGGACGTGTACACCGTACACCTACTTATTTGTGTGTTTAATTCCTGCTGCCAGAATGTGAGCTCTATTTAGGTGAGCGCATTGCCTTGTTCTCTAATATATTCCCAATGCTAGAACTAGCTGATGGCAGCTACTTGACTGAATTCAATAAATGAATAGTAGCACAAAACTAGGAATGCTGGATTTGCCATTTGCCAATTTCTAAGTAACACACCAATGAAGATGCATAAACAAATCATAACATGAGCCCACATTTTGGAATGAAAAAGAGATTATAGGAAGGTCTACTAATTTCATCAAGACACTGTGTGATGCGACCTCCTTGGCCGGTGGGCCGCCCCTATCAGAAAATAGTTAGTCTGTCCCCCAAACACACACTTCATGGCAGAGTTATTTTCTAAACCAGGAATTTTCAACTGGGGCTGCTTTTGCCCCTCAAGGAGCACTTGGTAATGTCTGGAGACGTTTTGGTTTTTTATAACTAGGGGAAAGGTGCTCCTAGCATCTAGCGGGTAAAAGCCAATGGTGGAGCTAAACATCCTACAATTCAAGAGACAGGATGCCACAAATAATCATCCAGCCCAAAACGTCAGTAGTGCCAAGGATGGGAATGTGTGCTCCGAGCGTGTCGGGTAGGGTGTTTTCAAAATGCCAATCAGGTTACGTTGATCGATAGTGTCGTTCATGGCTTCTTCTATATGCTTAGGTTTTCTTCTCCCTTGTACTATCAGTTGAGAAATGTGTGTTGAATTCTTCAACTATAATTGGAGATCTATTTCTCCTTTCATTTCTATTTTTGCTTCATGTATTCTGAAGCTTTGTTATTAATATATAAACATTTAGGATTATGTACCCTGAGTAAAGTTTCTGTTTTGCCATTATCAAAGATCCTATTTATTGTTACCAAGATTCTGAAATATACTTTTTTTGAATGAAGCCACTTCAGCTTTCCTTTGGCCACAGTGTTAACATCATTTATTATTTTCTATCTATGCTTGATCTACTTGTGTCATTATATTCGAAGTGGATTTTCTTATGGACAGCATATAGTTGGACCTGTTTCCTTGCCCAACCTAACCATCACTGCCATTTAATTGTGTTGTTCAGATCATTTGAATTTAATGTGATTAATGATATGGTTGGGTTTAAATCCATCATATTTGTTTCATATCTGTCCATTCTCTTCTTTGTTCACTTTTTCTGCCTTCTGTACTCACCGAGTCTTCTTCATAATTCTGAGTGGTAGGTACAATTCTAAGATGTCCCCTAAGATTGCTAACCCCTCGCTACACACCGTATATTCCTTTTCCCCTGACTGTGAGCAGGACTTGTGAATGGGATGGAATTTCACTACCATGATTAGGTTTACAGTTTACATCAGTTTTGAAAACTTCTGCCATTATTCCTCCCATTGTTGTGGGAGTTTTTTCTGCCACTCTTCAAATTCTCCTCTTCTGGGGCTCTCTAGGTAGCTCTCTAAGTTGCCCCACAGCTGCCTGATGCTCTGTTCATTCTCAGTCCTTTTTCTTTCTCTGCTTAGTTTGGGGCCACTTCTATCACTATGAATTGAAATACACTAATATTTTCTTCTGAACTGTCTGATCTGCTATTAATAGCATGCAGTGTATTTTTCTGTTCAGATAGTATATGCATCATCTATAAAAGTTTGATTTGGTCTTTTTTATGTTATCTTCTATGTCTCTCATTAATATGATCATGCTACCTTACTGATATAGTGTGTATACTTGTAATAGCTTTATAAATGTCTTTGTCTAAGAATTCTATCATCTACATCATTGCTGAGTCTATTTTGATTGCTTTAAATGTCTTCCCATTATGGATTGCATTTTCCTGCTTCTCTGCATACATGATAATTCTTACTGAATGGCAGACCTTGTGAATTTTACATTATTAGGTGCAAAATTTTATATTTCTTGAAATATTTTTAGCTTTCTTCTGGTGTCTGATAAAATTATTTGGAAACAAATTTCAAATCTACTTTTAAACTTTATCAGGTGGGACCAGAGCAGGCCTAAGTCTAAAGGTTATTTGGATCTTATCAAGGTAAACTACCTCTGAGCATTTAATCAGTCCTACACCAGATGTATTATGAGATTTCTCCACTCTGGCTATTGGGAACATGAACCTACTCCAGCCTGTGTGAGCACTGGGAATTTCTCACCTGCCCATTTATATTTCATATTTTCCTCATCTGCATTCACTGATCCGTACTTAGCTAAAGACTGAGAGAAACCCTTTGCATATCTCCAGTTCTACCTTTCCACTCTCCCCTCCCTTGTATTCTATCCTGACAATTCCAGACCTCTTGACCTCCCTGAATTCTTACCTCTGTCTCCACCACTTGGGGAGGCCAGGAGGCTTAATACTTTGTTTGGTTTCTTCCTTCTTGCAATGTGGCTTTGGAAACTCCCTCCAGACAGTAACCTGAGGCAATCATAGAACTTACTTCTTTTGTTCCCCTTCTCTCAAGGATCCCTGTCTTGTGTTGCCTGTTACCAAATGTCTGCAAACTATTGTTTCATACATTTTAATTGTTTAAAGCAGGAAGGCAACCCTACAGATAAAAGCACAATTCTGCATCTAAGGCAATATGTGAAAAGAAGAACAGGGTGGGCAACTGGCTTTCCCACACACCCAGCTTTCCTACAGAGCCTTTGTACTGCTGTAGTAATTTAAAGAATGCAATATTAACAAAGACCTAAGTAGATAATAATAGGAAACACTAAGAATAGTACCCAATGTTTAACATACAATTTATTTGTATATTTATATGTGTGCTTTACATATATTTATTTAAGCATCACAGTTATGTCATAAAGTAGGGACCATGCATATTTCTCTTATACTGATGATAAGGAAACTGAGGCACAGAGTAGCTGAGTCACTTGCTCCCATTCACATGGGTTGTAAAGACATAGTTGGGATTGAAATCCAGGACATCTGGCTCCAGAGACCATACCCTTAACCATGAAAGTGCATTATCTTTTCTCATTAGATGTCAATAAATTTTTGCAATTTCATAGAGAGCCCAGAAATATAGCCGAGCAGTATACAGCATTATGTTATATTGTAGAAGTGGCTTTTTTTTTAAAGATTTTATTTATTTATGTATTTATCTTTAGAGGGGAAGGAAAGAGGGAGAGAAACATCGATGTATGGTTACCTTTTGTGCGTCCCCTGCTGGTAGTTAGCCTGCAAGGAACCGGCTTGCAACCCAGCTATGTGCCCTGACTGGGAATCGAACCGCGATCATCTGGTTCGCAGGCCCGCGCTCAATCCACTGAGCCACGCCAGCCAGGGCTAGAAGTGGCTTTTGAATTACTGGGTTATAAACTTGTCGTCTTTTATCCAATCAAAAAATAAGACCCTCCCTTTCTCAAACAAATTAAAAATAGAAATACCATGTAATCCAATAATCCCACATCTAGGCATTTACCCAAAAGAGTTGAAATCGGCATCTTGAAGAGATGTGTGCACAGTCATGTTCACTACAGTTTTATTCACAATTGCTAAGATGCAGAAACAACCTGAATGCCCATCAATGGATGAATGGATAAAGAAAATGCAATATATACAAACAATGGAATATTTTCAGCCTTAAGATAGAAGGAAATCCTGCCACATGTGACAGTACAGACGAACCTCGAGGATGTGATGCTAAATGAAATAAGTCAGTCACAGAAGGACAAATGCTATGTGATTCCACTCACATGAGGTACCTAGAGGAGTCAAACGCATAGGTGCGGAGAGTAGCATAGTGCTTGCAGGGCGGGGCTCAGCATTCCAGTGATGTGATGTGATTGGGTCTAGAGGTTGGCTGTACAACCTGTGTCCATAGTTAACACCACCGTATGTAATTCAAAGCATTTTTTTAACAGGGTAGATCTCACATTAAGTGTTCAAAGGAAAAAGGTAGGGCCCTCTCCTGTACAACTTGGGCTTTATCTCCTGTGTGACCTAATTGATCCACTCGTCTCTGACTTTCCTGATATGCTTTCTGAAAGCCCGACTCTAAAACAACTCCCAGGTTGTATTCCTCAGCCTTGGGTGAGTATTACCTGTATGCTGTTTTTGAGCTTTCTATCCTCGGTATCATGGCTGTGTGCCAAAATCCGGTTGCTGCGTGCATCCCCTGTGGTAGAGCAGGCTACTTGAACTCTCTGGCTGCTCAGACCCTCAAAGGCAGAAGCCACTTCTTAGGGGGGGAAAAACATTCCCCTTCACAGTCCAAAGACTCTCACACTCCCCAGAAGAGGAAAACCAGAAAGTTAGAGGTTTTTTTTTCTGTTTGGCTGCCCTAGAGTGCAAAGGTAAAAATTATAGCCTGAGAAAGGAGGGAAAGTAATACTCTCAAGATATATTTACTAGAAATATTTAAGGAAACACTTAGTGAAGTCAGGAACACAAGTAATACAGTTCTTACTCTTGGGTAAATTTTCTGCCCTAGATTACCCTTATAACTCGTCATGTATGATAGCCTTCTACCTAGTGAACTTGAACTCATCAAGAATGAATTCAAATATTTTAAAGAGAATAAAAAAGTATTTGCCATGGTCAATTGGCATAAGATTTTATTGCATGGCCACCACTCAATTCTGAGTTGGGTATTATTGGCCTGAGATCAGCTTCAATTCAAAGCATTGTTTGAAACCAGGTCAGAGGAGGTTTCCTGGTGGGGAGGATGGTCTCTACTTGTCTGTTTTAGGTTTTGTGAAAAGTTGGCGCCTGCTTTATGTCTAGCGTATCTGACAGTCAACCTTTTGCATAATTTACAGATTCCCCAGTCAGAACAGCACAGCACTGTCCGTGTGCTAGGCAGGTTACACAAGCATTAATATTTTATTTTATAAGTAAAAATTGTGCTAACATTCTAACTCAATAAGCACTTTCACACTCAGTACAAAGAAAATGAAATGGGATGGTATATAGTAGGATTGGAAGAGCTTTAGTAGTGTTTTTCTCAAGAAAAATCTTTGCCAGCATAGCAATAAATAAAGGTTCTTATCATTGTGTAGAATTTGAGTGCTTTTGCCAGGGATGGGAGTTAACAGGTTAAGAAAGTGAAGAGGTAAACACTAAATTGAGAACTTACTATGGCCAGAATTCTATAAATCTTTTTTGTTTCATGATTATTGTTACAATTCTCATTTAACAATTTCAATGACCTTTAAAGAGTTATACTTCTATCTAGTTTAGATATTTTTAAAAATCTAGCCTAGAAAAAATTGAGGGTTTTGATCAAGGTTCCCTGGAGAGAGCAAAGTTCATTTAGGAAAAGAATCCAGATCTGCTTCACTCCATAGTCCAGGGCTTGTTTGTGCATGACAAAGTGGTACATAGTAACATGGAAGCCACCAATGGGTGCCAACCGAGCATCCATCTTCTCTTCTTTCTTCTTAATGAAATCCAAATGTCATTAAGGTTTCCACCCTCCCTCACATCCCCACGTGTTTCAGAGGCAAACCTCATCCCTAGTCCAGGGATGCCCGATTGAAAGGTCATTGCTATTCCCCTGGCAATGCCTACCTGTAGGTTGGGACTAAAACTCAATTCTGGCCCATGGCACATTAGAGGAAATCTCCTGGTAGAAGAGCAAAGGGTGGTAACTGCTTTGAGGGAAAAAATTCTTTTGCTTTAGAGAAAACCAAATAAGAAACACTTGTCTCCATTCCTGGAATATGGTCATGTCTGAAAATGATGACTAGAGTTGCTTCTAGTCAACACTCAGCCCTGACTTGAGAAAAAGTCTCTGCCAATGAAGGCAGAGCAGAGGAACAGAGAACCTTGGGACTGATCAGCTAAGTAACCCTTGAGCCCGCTGTATTCCCAGACTCCCCCTTATGACATGACACATGATGTACTTACCCCAGTTTAAATCCTGGTTTCTGTTAACTGGACCCTAAAGCACCTGAATAAAATAACTGGATGCCAAGACTATATGCGGCAAGAGATGACTGACTTCCTTTTCGTAGATGTGCAGGCAAGAGTAACAGCAGGTCACAAACTGAAAAAATTCATCCAAGTAGGGCAGATGAAGGGTTCAAAATGGCTCACTAGGACTTCTAAGGTAGAAAGTTTAGGAAATCAAGGGCCAGCTGGTACAGTCAGGACCATTTTTGGGAATGAAGCCTGGGACTCCTGGCAAAGCAACCCGGCTGGCTTTCAGCAGCTGAAGCTGGGCCCTGTGACAGACACACAGAACAGGTGGTCCAGTCCTGTCAAACTGAGGTCATTTATGAGGGAAGTAGAAAGAAATTGTGTGTCAAGAGCCAAGTTAATTAAATTGATCTCCGAAGAATTTCTTCTGGGCAGGTATCTTTTCATCTAAATAAAAATTTGAAAACTAATTACTCCTCCGATTACTTTCAATTCATTGGCTTAGGGAGTTAAATTCAATGTATTAAAATTTTTGTTTAATATTTAAAACATAATGAATTAGCAGCAATTTTAATGTATTTAATATCTCAATGAAGATTCTGAGTATATAAAGCTATTTAAGTTTTTTTTTTAGATTTTATTTATTTATGTATCTTTAGAGGGGAAGGAGAGAGGGAGAGAAACATCAATGTATGGTTGCCTTTCGTGCATCCCCTGCTGGAAGTTGGCCTGCAGGGAACCAGCCTGCAACCCAGGAATGTGCCCTGACTGGGAATCGAACTGCGATCCTCTGGTTCACAGGCCTGTGCTCAATCCACTGAGCTACACCAGCCAGGGCTGCTATTTAAGTTCTTAACACAGTATCTGTATTTATCAGAGAGGGTTGGGGAGAGAGCTATTGGGAGAAGAGAGAAATTCTGTACCTGGGTTATTGTTCTTGTTATTAGTCATATTCCTTGTTTTCTCCATAGCAAAGAAGAACATCTGCTGCATCTTCTGATTCACTGCATTTTACTTGTAAGAATTAATGAAAATGCCTTCAAAGAACCATAGGTATAAGAGCTGTGAAATAGTTTCCCTAGAGATATTGAGGATGGTAACCACTTATGTATAGAATTATAAAAACTAATGAGCACAAAATTACCACTTTTTCTTCCACATTCCATTTCTGCTTTTCAATTTTTTGTTTGAGATACAATTCACACAACACCAAGTTCTCCACGTTAGCCATTTAAAGGTGCATGATGCCGCAGTTCTCAGCACACGCGCAATGTCTGCAACAGTCACCACCGTTGTCTTCCGGAACACGTGTATCACTCCCAAAAGAATCCCCATTCACTTTAGCAGGCATTTCTAAAGCCCTGTCCCCACCATCCCCTACCAAAAATTAATACACCCTCTGTCTTTATGATTTTGCATAGCTTTGACATTAATTGCAAATAAAAGAATATAAGAAATTTTCTGTCTGGCTTCTTTGGAGTGATATTTCAAGTTCAGTCCATTTGTACATGTTTTAGCACTTCACTCTTTTTATGGCTTTATATAACTGTATATGGATGTACCAATATTGTTTATCTACTCAGCAGTTGATGAGTATTTGTATTGTTTCTACTTTGGGGCTATTATGTTTTGTTTTGTTTTGTTTTGTTCTAGTGGGGTTGACCATAAAAGCAAGCCAGCTTCACAGCAGACCTAAGAGTAGGAGGGAGGATGTTGCATTCTGACTTAAGAAAATCATCTGATCAAATGTGATTTCCTATATTTTTAGACATAACAAAGGCAAACAAATAAATATATTTTACTTAAACATTTCACCGAGTAATGGAAACTGAGAGGTCGTGGGGGTTCTGACTGAATAAAGGAATGAAGCGTTCACCTAGGCTCTTCTCACAATCTCTGATAATCTCAGTAATAAAATTCCTGGTTAAAAAAGAAAAGAGAGAAAAGCATTTACATAAATAAAACAATGATGCGGGGAAATAGCAGCTCCCTTAATAAGGTACCAACACAATTATCCCTTCCATTGTGCTAGATATTGCTTTTTAACCTATTGTAAATGAAAATCAGCATTCTTTTTATTAGCACATTTGACTCAGAGGCAGTGGAAATTGTTATGACTGTACTGTGTCAAGTTAGTTGAGTTGAGTCATGTTTCCCAGAATTCTTTTCTTTGTTTGGCTCCATGTCAGGATTAGCATCTAGAGAAATTGTCGTGAGATTTGAGAAGCAAAAGGAAAAGGCAGTCCTTCTATTCTCTGAAAATAGATCTAGGGCCAGGATGTTGCAGCTCAGACATGTGTTGCTCATCTGCTGGCTCACCTGTCAGCACCTCGGAGCACAGCTCCTCCAGGTTGCACCAGATTTTCTTTCTCAGTCCAGAGGATACACAGTCTACCAAAGCAATAACAAATGCACTATCAAGAAGGGTGCCGGCATCACTAGGAGGTTCAGTGGTGGCTCTTCTCTGTAGGGCAGGGCTGATGGTAGAAAAGGTCATTAGAGATATAAGCTCACTGACAGCAACGGGGATGATAGGGTCCAGGACAGTAATTGTAGATGATGACACTTAATAATCATAAGATAGGCAGACACAATTATCCTAATGAGTGGCAAAGTTAGAAGGGGCATCTAGGGGTAACTGGGCTACAGAGAATTACAGATGCAGCTAGTAAAATATAGCATTCCTATGGGCAAAATAAACAACCAGGAAGGGTAATACTTAAAATCAAAAGGGTAATACTGCAAAATCAAAATAAAAATTTTCAGAATGCTGAGGAATGTCATCACAATTAAAAGTCACGTAGCTTCTAGAACTGAGCTATTTTTCAGGAACTATTGACTGAAAGAGAGGCTGCATCTCCAAAAGAATGACCCATTAACACCATGTCAAGTGTACAGTTTTGTTCCTCAGTTATCCTCAGGGAATCCATACCCGTATACTTGGGTAACTGTACTTTAAGACTTGAAACAGGAAAAGCATTGCCATACGGCCCACTGTTAGAGTGGCAGCATGTGGAGACCAGATAATAAAACCTCTGAGTCTATGGACCCATAAGTGGTCATTTGACTGGTTACCAAATATGTATTGTAATTAAAACAGTCATATTTGGGAATTGGCACAAACCCTATATCAGTTCCTTGATCTATGCAGTCAGAACTATCATACAGGGAAAAACCAAGTAGATAACACTACTACTCCCTCCTTATCCAAGCTAATAAACCATACTTAGAGGTCAGAAATGGTGTCTGTAGTGCTATTTTTAAAGGTAAGCTGTATTTAGAGGTGAGCAGTGGTGTCCTGGCATGCCTGCAAGCTTGGAAGTACAGAAAAGTTTATCCTTCCAATCATGAGTGAAAGCTCAGATCTTTAATGTTAACATTCTCTTCTTTTCTAATAGATACACTTAAGTTATAAATTTCCTTCCAAGGTGGGTCAAGGATTTAAACTTAGGACAGCTTCAACATCACAAGATGGAACACTTGTCCTAAGGAACATTGATTTAAGTCACGTTCATGCTAAGAAGTCAATAATTGCATGACATTCCACTTTCAGGTTTCACTTGTGTAAGCGTTTACTGATTGTCTACCACATGCCAAACATTATGGGAGGTACTAGGTATATGATGATAAGCTACACAAACCTAATTGAATTTTCAGTTTGGGGAAAAGTAGTAAGCAATACAGATAAGTAGGTAGAATCCAGCAGAATGTGCTGTGATGGAGATCCCAGAGACACAAGTCCCAGACCTGGATGGAGTAAGAAGCTGATGGTGAGGGCTCAGAGGAAAATTTGGTAGTAGATATTCCAGGGAAGAAGGCAGAAAAAAAAACAGTTTCAAAAAAAACCAGTTCCATTGCCCTGAGCTGCTTCGGTATGATTTCCAATCTTTTTATTCTCATAAATTCTTAGTAATTTTTTATAAGTAAAGGAAAGCATATGACAACTTCATTATAGTTCAGGTCTGCCCAAATGTTGAAAGAGATATTTTTAAATATACTATAGCCATAGGTGTATGATCTTCATTTCAGGACTAAAGATTTTATCTATTATAAGAAAGACAGCACTGGTCTGGCAGTGTTAAGTGTTACGATCTATCGAGAGTCAGTTACGACGTGGCTAAAAGATTATGAGGTTATTATGAAAATGTACACAACATTAAATTATTTAGGAAAATTAACTCAGTATAGGCAGGGGTGTTTTTTAATAAATTTGCATGGTTTGGATATTTTTTCTTTTGTTTTTGGGTGTTTTGTTAGTTCCCATACAATTGAAATAAGTCATATTGTTCAATAAACCGTAAGTTAACTAATTTTGTTAAATAGGCCAAAACCAACAAGTTAACTAAGAAACTCTTAAAAGTTAAGAACAGAGTTCAACAGCTTACAATTTACCAAATTAGAATATAACAGTAAAAGAATTCTCTTTATAATAATCATAAGAATATTATACTGAGAAATAAATGAAAGAAGAAATATCCATCACCTATAAAGAAATTTAGCCCTGGCTGGCGTAGCTCAGTGGATTGAGCACAGGCCTGTGAACCAGACGATCGAGGTTCGGTTTCCAGTCAGGGCACATGCCTGGGTTGCAGGCCGGTTCCCTGCAGGCCAACTCCCAGCAGGGGGCGCACAAAAGGCAACCATACATTGATGTTTCTCTCCCTCTCTCCTTCCCCTCTAAAAATAAATAAATAAATAAAATCTTTAAAAAAAAAAAGAAATTTAATAAAGTACCTAAAACAAACCAAACAGATGAAAAGATAACATCTTCCTTGATGACAAGACTCAACATAATAATACATCTGACATTATATTACATCCTGTCAAATTCACTCATAAAAATAATAAAAATTTAATCATGACCCAAAGTATATGGTTAGGATACATATATTTCATATATTTATGAAAAATATATATGTATATATTTGTATGTATCACTAATATATTAGGCACTTGCTCCATGTGCCATACTCTAAATAAGTAGGTGCTGGCTGTAAAGCCTATGTTTTCTTTCACTCTGGTATATTACTTCTTTAAAAGTAAAGTCTTAAAAATAATCAAACAGACAATAAGGTTAAGAAAGGAAAATAATGTTAGTGACTTCATAATGTGAAATTGTTAAAAATATACAATTTCATGTCTCTGGGCCCTCTGTATGTCCTCCTTGGAGACGTGTCTGTTCAGGTCCTTTGCCTATTTTTTAATTGGGTTATTTGTCTTCCTGGAGTGGAGTCGTGTGAGTACTTTATATATTTTGGAGATCAAACCCTTGTCCAAGGTATCACTGGACATATATTTTCCCATACTTTTGGTTCCCTTTTCATTTTGCTGATGTTTTCTTTAGCCATGCAGAAGCTTGATAATAAGAAAGGATGCTCAGCATCACTAGCCATCAGAGGGATGTAAATTAAAACAACAATGAGATACCACTTCACAACAGTCAGAATGGCCATCATCAACAAATCAACAAACAACCAATGTTGGAGAGGATGTGGAGAACAGGGAGCCCTAGTGCACTGTTGGTGGGATTGCAGACTGGTGCTGCCACTTGGGAAACAGGATGGAATTTCCTCAGAAAACTAAAAGTAGAACTGCCTTTTGACCCAGCAATTCCACTGCTGGGATTATACCCTAATTCAAATGCCAACTCAAAAGAACCTATGCACCCCAATATTCATAGCAGCACAATTTACAATAGCCAAATGCTGGAAACAGCCTAAGTGCCCATCAGTAAATAAGTGTATAAAAAAACTGTGGTCCATTTACACAATGGAATACTACCCTTTCCAACAGCATGGATGGAACTGGAGAGTATTATGCTAAGTGAAATAAGGCAGGTGGTAAAAGGCAAATACCATATGATCTCATCTATAAGTGGAACCTAATCAACAAAATAACCAAGCAAGCAAAATATAGCCAGAGCCGATGAAATAAAGAACAAACTGACAGTAACCAGGGAGGAGGTGGGAGGGAATAACGGGGAGAAAGGAGTAGGATCATCAAGGAACATGGATAAAGGACCAAGTCAAAGGGGGACAGGATCCAGGGTGGAAGGTGGGGACAGCTGGGGTACGTGGGACTGGTGGGGGGGAAATGGAGACAATTGTACTTGAACAAAAATTTAAAAATGAGAAAAATAAGAAAATATATAAGCAAACTCTACATTTCTCATATATTGTCAATAGCTTTATTTGAAAATTACAAAAGGACTTAGTCCATTAATACTGCCAAAACAACAGCGGAAAAATACATGTATCTGTGCAATGTTTGTTAACGATTAGAAAGAAATCTTAGCAACACGCATTCAGAATCTTTATGAGGAAAATGATAATACCTCACTAAGAGTAAAGTAGTAAATGTTCAAGAAGTGAATAGAAAGTGTAATAAGGAACAAACTACCATATCAGATGTGGAAATGCATGTAAATATAGTGTGATTTATTACTAGGCCACATTTAGTATTTATTACATTTACTTATTTAAATATAACTAAGACATAAATATACCAAAGTATATATGAAAATTAAATATGTGAGAAGAGTGGCAACATTAGTAAAGTAAAAATAGATTCTCCATTAATGTTGTTGGACCTCTTCATTTTGACCTTCATACTTCAAAAATCCAAGTCCGTTGAGACATGAACTGATGCCTCACACAAGAGAAAAAATACATTTATAAAAATTTATATAGTAAAATATGATTTTCCTTAGTTACCAAAACATGAATTAATAATAAGATACTACTTATCAACTACCAATTTGCAAAATTAAACACACAGATAATACTGTACATGCACAAGCATGTCTGTATATAAAATGTGGTAATAATTGGCAGAAACTAAGCATTATTATACACTCAGAGGATCTTAGATTTTTACAAACTATTTGAAAAGCAAGTTGTATATATCAACAATCATTTTAGAAATGCCCATGACTGATCATCTTATGAAACAGGTTATTTATTATAAACACTGTATGCAGTGTTTTTTGTAACATATCATATATTAGAAAACAATATCTACATTTTTTAAAGTTCATGATAGTAACAAACTGCTTAGTCAGTGTTATTTCCTCAGTCCCTGGCACATTATAAGGGCTTAATAAATATTTGTAAATGAATAGAATAAATGATTTGTATCTCTTCAATAAAATATTATACAACTATTTATGGTCATTGAAAAACCTAAATAGCAACATGAATATATACTGTAATAAGTAAACAGGATGCTAACTTTCATGCAGCCTTTATTCATATTGTGATTAAACTAAGTAAACATATGTACACATAAAAATAATGGAAGAGCCCTGGCTGGTGTGGCTCAGCGGATTGAGCACCAGCCTGCAAACCAAAGGGTCACCAGTTCCATTCCCAGTCAGGGTATATGCCTGGGTTGCAGGCCAGGTCCTCAGTAGGGGGTGGGTGAGAGGCAACCACACATTGATGTTTCTCTCTCTCTCTTTCTACCTCCCTTCCCCTCTCTGAAATAAATAAATAAATAATTTTTTGAAAATAATGGAAGAAACAATATTAAGATAAGTTCAACTCTAAAAAGTCAATGGCAAGTTAATAATGAAACCCTAGGGAAATCACAACCAAATGAATGTTTTTTCTTATCTGTTACACTTGAATGACTTTGTAATCATATAGTCATATGGGGGAGTTGAATAAGAATATATATGTGTGTATATATGTGTGTATATATATACAAATTTATAATAATTACATAAATTATTTACATATGTTATCCAAATTTACATTTATGCATTTATATTATTTACATAATAGTATATATGATATGTGTGTGTATATATATATACACACCATTTTATAAATTACAAAGACCTCCTCAAAGTTATGTAGAAACTTTCATTGTTCACCATGAGTTTTAATCTCCACTAATTACTGGTATTTATATTTTGTGAATGAGTGACTACTTTTTCTTTGGCTTAATGATTTTCCTGGAAAATCATGAACCGATATTTCTAAGGAAGATAGAAAGGTAAACAAACAGATTTATTTATTTTCCTTTCACTTACTATCTTCTACATATAACATTATATTACTTTTAGGTATATAACATCATTCAACATTTCTATACATTGGAAAATGATTACCAAGTAAGTCTAGTTAACACCCATTGCCACACATAGTTACAAAATTTTTTATTGTGATGGGTTCTTTTAAGATCTCTCTTAGCAACGCTCAAATATGCAGCACAGTATCATTAACTATACTCACCATGCTGTACATTAGATGCTCATGACTTACTTATTTTACAACTGGAAGTTTGTAGCTTTTGACCCCCTTCACCCATATCGCCCACACCCTATTTTGCTCTTTTACGGAATTTAGTACAAATTAGGCATGCATGTATACAACAGTAAAATTAAAATCTGGGTCAAAGTTTAATCATAACCTTGCTACCAAGTAGAAATACAGCAAATTGTTTTAAGGAAAACCCAATAATAACTCAAATGAACCAATCAAACCAATCCAGTGTAATAATCTGCATGTCATTAAATTATCTTCAATATTATTTAGAGCCCATAGTTTACAATAAAATGCCTTGAGCATGGGTAGGGTAAATACCTTATTAGATGTATTAACACCTTATTAGAGGTTTAGCTGACTCTATCAGCTAAACTCTTGGTAATTATATAAGCAGTGTTTTCAGACAGTGATTAAGCTTTTCCCATTTAGTCTGGGCACTAGATATTGACTCTCTTGTACTGGGCTAATATATTTTACAACTGTTTCATAGCTGTTATTTTTTAATAATAGTAGTTCATAGAATTAATATTAATTGGGCAGTTACTGTGTGTTTAATGCTTTTATAACCAATAAGGATAAGGTGTAAAACAAACAAAAAAGTTTCTACTAATTACAGATGTACATATGAATACATTTAATATTAGCAAATTTATTCAAAACAAGAAACTGCAAGATGAAAGAAACCTTTGAATCTTCTACTTATACTTACAAATACATAAATAAGTTATTCAACAGATGGCTCTCTCCCCCAAATTATTACAGTTTTCACTTAGCATTTAATGTTCTACTCTGTAGAGTTCACTATTTATTGCAATACGAATTTCATCCTCTGCTCCACAGGACAGTTTGGCTACATTCTTTGTGGCTAGCCCCTACAATGTCTGGCCCAGAACATGGCATATCAGTATGTGTTCCGTAACATTACTTTGCAAAATAGATTAATTGTCACTTATTTAGCCCTCTTGCCTTTTTTAAATGAAAAGGATGTAAAATTCAATGGCAAATTTCAAGCCAAAGGCTAGAGGTTTGATCAATTCAAAAGCATAGACACAACACCTCAGGAAGTAGTAATCTCTGCAAATGCCCTGTAGTTTCTCACACAGTAGGTCTATTTTCAAGTAACATTTACACCATGTTGACTTTTTGTGTAAATATGAGCAATATAGTCATTTTAAGAATCTTGATTACAAATGGAATCCACTGGGAAATAATCTTCCAAATGAATCAGAATACTTTTAGGTCCAATGAAAGCTTACTTAAAATACATGGATTCTTCTCTAGTCAGAAATTTCCAATTTGTAGCAGATGTATGAAGATGCCTAATAAAGATAGGACCATATGTATGTAATTAACTGCGTGAGTACTTTTTTTTTCTTAGAGCAAATGTGGATAAATACTCTTTTGGCATCAATTATACTAAACAGATTTCTTTAATATTTTTACAGTGTAATTATAGACTTACCTACCACTTGAGAGAGATGAATTATTTTTTAAAGCCCTAGATGCATTCAGTCCATCCTGAATCAAGGTATTTTCCACATGAGCAAGAGTGGAAATACTATCATCATTTTATTTTCTCAGAATAATGCTTCTGCTCTCAAAAGGTTTTAGATGAAGAGTACCTTCTCAAGAATTACAAAATCTTCTGGATTGAATCTAATTCTAACATTCTATATTTTTGCAACCAAAATAGAGATTAGATTTTTAGTTTACAGAGACACCACTTGAAGACCCTAACAAATAAGTATCCTTGTTAGACAATACACAGTCATCACAGATACTCAATTCTGAACAGCAAGACATTATCTTAACTAGAATTTGCTCTTTAACAAGATATATGGTTTCTGAGACATAACTCTCAATAGAAAACTGGGTAGTTTAAAATTAATTCTGAATTCTCAGTTATGGTTCACCCAAGAAAATAAGGTGATGACCTTCTTAAACCACTTGGTCTTATCTTGTAATGTTAACAATCACAGGCCCTGGCTGGTGTAGCTCAGTGGATTGAGCGCGGGCCTGCGAACCACACGATCGCGGTTTGATTCCCAGTCAGGGCACATGCCTGGGTTGCAGGCCAGTTCCCAGCAGGGGACTCATGAGAAGCAACCATACATTGATATTTCTCTCCTTCTCTCCTTCCCTTCCTCTCTAAAGATAAATAAATAAAATATTTAAAAAAAAAACAATCACAGCAATTCATCCCAGTGATTCTAATTATATGTATAGGTCTGAAGGAAATTCTAGCCCACGTGCAAGAAGATATGTCCAAGACTGTTGATAGCTTCACTTTTTTACTTGCAAAGGTGAAAAACCAAGTCCCAAAAGTCCATTGACAAGAGAAGTTGTGTTTTGTTTGTATAGTAGAATATTATACAGCAGTAAAGATGAATGGCATTCAGCCTCATGCAGCAACATAGATGAATCTTAGGAGCATAATGTTAAGTGGGGGGAAAAGCATGCCTCTGCAGGCTTCGTAGGATGCGATACTATATTTATAAAGCTCAAAAATAAGTCAATCCAAACTATGCATTCTTCAGACAATATATGTTTGTAATAAATATAAAAGAACAAAAATGACAGAGTGATAAACCAAAATTTTTAAACAGTCATTACTTATGATGAGGTTAGATGAGGGAAGGAAGTAGATGAGTAAATAAGAGTTACTGATAATGAGATGGGATCTGATTGGAATTGTGTGCTGTGATCAGTGATTTTTTTTTAGGCTTTATTTTGTGGATATGTTCTTTAGATGTATCAAATATTATATTTTAAAAATAAAATAAATATAAGTATTTTTAAAATGACTAAATACTATGAATGATACAGTAATATTTATTCTCCTCCAACCTTTTAAGTAAAGAAGTTATTTATTTATTCCCCACTTATGGAAGAAATACAATGTGTCAGGCACTATGTTAGTTACTAGGAACTCAGTGTCCTTGAAGATCTTATAGTCTGGCAAAAGAACTTTAACAACATGATTCCAGTGCTCCACGAAGAGGAAGAATAAATAAAGTGCTGTATAAAAATGCCTAGTACATAGTAAGTGCTTAAAACTATCATCCAGAACTCTTATTATTACCGCTACTATTGTTATTTGACCTGGAAAAAAGACCCTTGAGGACGTAGACACTGAGCACTTGATATTCTTCAAGAGGTACACTTTCTTTCTTACCAACCCAGCGTGTACACAGTAATGGATGTTTCTGATTCATACGGAGCCTCAGAGTAAACAGAATTTGAAAGGTAAGAGACAAAGCAAACCAAATATGATTTAACCTAAGCTCTATGCCACAGTGCCTGTTCCTTTAATATTTACTGTCTTTATAAATGTTTACCCTTAGCTTTAGTCTAATAATTCTGAGAACACAATTTCCTCAGAGTTCTAGTTATCTTTAGGAAAGCAAAAGAAGGAATAGGTTATTTGCCAGATAGGAGAACTAAAATGCAATACGTAATAGTCTTGCTGCTTACTGAGTCAAATGGCTTTGAAACCTTAGCCGCCCGCCTTAGCAGCCCGCCTCCTGAAGCACTGGAAGTGCCTGGCCAGATAAAGGCCCCATCCACACATCAACTGATGACACTTCTGCTGGGATTAAAATAGAAAGTATAAGTACAATCTATAAACGACGGAGGACTAAGGTGAAAAGGAAATGAAATGTTTTGGTACATACTTCAGCAGAATAATTATTATCCTTGTAGAGGAAAATTTCAAAGTAACTTCTGGAATCTTTCTTCAGGGCCAAAATTATTTTATTCAGGTCTCAGTGGGCAACACTACACAAAGCCTAAAACCATATAAACGCAGGAGGTTAAATGCTAGATGTACCACACCAGTCACACAGGTTTCAAATCAACTTTTAAATCTAGTGATGTTCACCACCGGAAATTCCAAAAATGCTTCCACCAAAGGGGTAATTAGAAAAGAGAAACAAACATAGCCAATGGCATAGTTTCCCCACAAACAGCTCTGTGGACACACTCCTCCACACCAGGCCATCTGTTGTTTCGTGGTGGTAAATTACAAGCCAGTTGAAACAATGACTAATTTCACTGCCAGAGCAACACGTTGTCCAAAGCTCCCTGCAGAATACATTCTAATTGAACTACGTGTGCTCTACATTCTGTTTCATTACAGTCAGGGGAAAGAATGGGCTCTTGTTCAATCATTCTTATCTTTTGGCTTTACTTTCTACAAATAGCCAAAAACAAAAGTGAAATAATCCCTCTAGTGGTGAAATTAGACCAAGAGCAAAGCACAGGCCAAGGTAACCCCGCTAGAGTAATCTGATTTTGATTGGGAAAGGGTAGAAATGTTCACAACTGCAAGAAAGACAGATGGAAAATTCACACTAGCATTTGTAGTCATCCAACAAAATACAGGTGTCTGGTTAAATTTGAATTGATGAGTATTTTTTTAGTGTGAGTATCACCCATGGAATATTTGGGATATACTCATACTAAAATGTTGGTTGTTGTTTATCTAAAATTGAAATTTAACTGAGCATCCTGTATTTTAGCTGCTAAATCTTGCAACATTATAGTTAATGGAGTACAACAGCTATGGCGGCAGGTCCAGCCAAACTCAACATCAGAAAACCCATGATCACCACATAGTGACATTGTATTCACTGAAAAATGGTACAATGCACAACATACAATGAATATGGCCACCCCAACATCATGAAAATTCACAGAATATTAGAATTAATTTAGTTTTAAAATATAGTGAACTTAAGAAGTTTATAGAGTATGGTTGCATACTGAATTATCTCATCATTTCTATTGTTCACATATTTAGATGATTTTTCTATTCTCTGTTAAAAGCTTTATTTTGCAAAATTAACAGAGAACTACATGTGCATTATTGGAGAAGGAAGCTATAAAGCACTAGCAGCGATAAGAATAGATCCTAGTGTTATTTAGAGACGAGAAGGACCTTATAGGACAGAGGTGGCCAATTTGGCTGAAACTGGGGAAACAGGCAATACTCACACTTTTGAAAACCTGGGCCATCTTAACAAGTTTTGTCTAATGATTTCTTTTAAGCAGAAATGAAATGATACCAGTGTTGACAAAGAGCATAAACAGGCTGAAAATTTTCATACAGAGTCATGAGACTTTCTCAACTAAAACAACAAACCCCTCTTGCTTATTCATATCGAAGTACATCTTTTCTGACACTCACCTCTTGTCATGGGAAAGTCCTGGTTATTGTCGGGTCATAGCTGATGCCATGGTGCTCATGGCAGTAGTGATGTGTCAAACTTTGCACGCTAGAGCTCAGATGCTTAACAAAAGCAAGTGTCTTCATTTTTCTACAAATGTGCTAAGTTATTGTGGCATGTGGCTGGGGGGTGGGATGGGGCAGAGCATTAAAATGCCAATTAGAGGTGAATCATTTTTTTCTGGTATAAAACGGTCTTTTTTTATTTAAAAGTCCATGTCAGGAAAATATGCAGCTAATTTGAAGTTCAAACTACCCGTCAGGTGTCATTACGCTCTCAAAAGGACTGTCTGTTTTCCTCCTTCACAAGACAGTTTCTGGGAACAGAGCAAAACCTGTGTGCCCAGGGTGTTGGAGAGGCGGGGGTTCTCATCCATCTCTGGTTGAGGTCCAGATGGAGAGGAGGTGTAGAATATATACCACAGCAACTTAATCTTGCCAGGTCTGTCAGCTTCTGTATTACTACATATGTTTCAAGAACATTCAGCTTGTGTAACTCATGGTCTATTCTTTCCTTCATCATCTCAGGTGCTTCCTGACCCTTACCCCCCAGCCTCCCAACCTCAGCTCCTGTGGGTGCTTCGGATTCCTTGGATCTCTTCCACGTGCTTGATCTGGCCTTTTTCTCAGCTGGCCATGCCGTGGCCTTTGCTACGTGGCAAACAGTCCTTACCACAGAGCAATGTCGTTGATCCTTGATCAACTACTTTCTGTACCCTCCACAAGAGCACATGAGAAATTCTGGCTCTTCCTCCGCCACCCGCCTAAGGCGGAGGTTTTTAAGAGGTAGAAGCAATCTCCAGCACTCTGCCCCAACGGGCCTGATAATAATTTCTCCTCTGTTCTGGCCCCTCTGTGTTGGCCCAGGGGGCTTCATGTGAAGTGGTCTCCTTCCTAACAGCAAATGAGGGCTCAAGCTCTTTCCGTTTTCACATCCCCCCTCAATCCATTTGAGATTTCTCCCATCCTTTATTATTTTATTGTTGTTCAAGTACAGTTGTCTCCATTTTCCCCAACCCCAGCCATCCCCACCCTTGATCCCACCCTTGATCCTACCCCTCTTTGTCCCATTCTTTAATAACCACTTCCTGAGCTTTAGTGTGGTATAATTTACATGCCATAAAACTCAGCCATTGTAAGTATAAAGATCAATGCATTTTAGTAAATTTGTACAGTTTTATAACATTGCCAAATTCAATCTTAGAGCACTGATATTACCCTAAAATATTCCCTTATATACTCATTTATAATCAGTCCTGGATTTCAGCAACCACTGGTCTCTTTTCTGTTCTGGGAGAAAGGACGTACACTTCTAGTATGATGGACCACATAATCAAGACCAATTTTACTGGGGACAGCTAAAAATCAACTTATGAGTGTAATGTGTGGTATATGTATATATGAAAATTTATATGAAATTTACCATATCGATATTTTGGAAAATGTAGGAACCCAATAAAATAAGAACAGTTGACAAAGCTGCTTTTACCCTGAGGGCATTTTGCTCATAAAAATAAGATAGCTGGAAATAGAACTGGAGTTTTAGTTGTTTCTCAGAATAAGGGTAACTAAAGCAAAGGCCTGCCGAAGTAGGAAGCCTGAAAAATGCCACCATCTTCTCTTTAAACTGGACCCTCAGAGTAAGAGTAAACCGGAAGTGGGGTCACACTTTTTTCAGATTTGCGGCCCAAGGGAGGGAGCTTAAATCTTTGAACTTGGATAATCAGACATATTAAATCACCATTAGACAAGGAAATGAGACAATATGAGCAAAAAACAGGAGGAAAGAAAGAGGCAGTTGAAGCAGACTCACCAAGACTTCACATATGGAATTATCATACATATACTGTGAAACTATGCTAAGTATGTTTAAGGGAATTTTTTAGATCTTGAAAATACCAAAAAGGAACTGAAACCAATAAAAAGGTGATAAGACAAATTATAAAAAGAGCTAGCTAGCGCTTCTAAAGCTCAAAAATAGTAACTGAAATTTAAATCTGTACTATTCATTTTATCCACTGTTTTTGCTAACCTTTCACAAATTTGTATTCTTTCTTTCTCCTTATTCTATCCACTAATTTTCCCCCAACTTTACTTAAGTGTGGAATCTGGAAACAAAATAAACAGGGTATTGCTGTCTCATCAGTAAGTTTGTCTGCACATAGCTTCTAGTTTGGTGGTTTGTTAACGTACTTCTTTGAAATTTACATCCAAATTATTTATTGGAAAAAAATAAAATAACCTACATCAAAACTGGACAGGGATTCTGCCTTCATTAGGATGCTTTCTATTGCATGTCAAATACACACAAAAAAATACCACGTTGAGCTAGCTTGACCGTAAAAGAAAATCATCCTAATAACACTGTGTTATGGAATCCAAGTACAGAATCAGTACAACTTCTACAACAAAACTTGAAAAATTGACGCCAATATTTATTCCTTCTCTAAATCTCCCTTTGTTCTCATGTTTGTTTCACTCAGGTTCTTGGCTCCACTTTCAGCCAGAGAGAGAATGACTTCATATTCTTCTATCTCAGATCTGTCTCCCTTATCCTTGGTGTCCAGCGGGCAGCATTTTTACTGCTCCGAGGAGGCATGGGAGCCAGGAGGAAATATATTAGCTAATGTCCACTTCCGAGACAACAGTGTTTACTCATGTGTTTCATCTCTATGTTCTGTAGGTTCTGAAAAAATGTATAAATAAAATTATGCATATAAATAAAAATGTATAAAAATGCATAATCAGTTCTACAGAAATATATAAAACTATGAAAAAAAGGTTATAAAAGATTTCTGGTTCTAACCAATTAACTGATTTAGATTAACTCTTACAATTCAGAAAACTAAAAAAGCAGAAAAATTTTTTTTTAATATTAAAAGACCTGTTTTGACCTGAGTAGATAAATGATTGTTTAGTAGTAGCTTGACAAGAATTTTTCTGTGTATGATTATAATGTACAACAAAAGAGGAGTTTAAAATATCAAAACAAAAAAATAAATCCCTTAATATATAAAGACTTTTTATATATAACTTTTAAAAATATAAAATGAATGATGAATTTTAATAGGAACATGAAAGAAAAGAAACAAAGTCAACAAACAGATGAAAATATGACCACTTTCACTAACAATCAAAAGATGCAGTTTTGAAAGAGGGGTTTTTTCATCATCCAGACAGTAAAAATTAAGGAAACTGATTGTGTCTGGGGTTGATAAAGATGTGAGGAAACAGACAATCTTAAATATGGTTGGCAAAATATAAACTAATATAGCCATATTAGTGGACAATCTGGCATTGCTGACTAAAAGTAAATATTAAAATTTCAAAAGTATGAAATTTGAATTGATGTATCCATTCCATAGTATTATATTTTTAACACACAAACAAAGTTGTATGTCCAAAGATTTTTCACTATAGTATTGTTCGTGATAACAATAAATAGGAACCTGCCATTTACCCACCAACAGAGAATTGTTTCATAAATTCTATGATGTCATACTGAGAGGCTACTGTGCGGCAATTCAAAATAATGAAATATACTTATATGCATGAGCTGAAAAGTTCAAGAAATGACACTATTAGGTACAAAACAAATTGGCAAACAATACTTTTCCATTTTTATTGAAAACAAAACTACATTAAGATAGATAGTAGAAGCAGAAAGAAGGGACCCATGAAAGTCATCTGATAGTGGGTTAGGTAATAAGGTTCTGGACCAGTATGAGAATTAGAAATATCTCAGTGCACCATGACCTGTAAAATGCCAGACATCTGGAAGCCATGAGAATGAGACGGCACTGAGGAGTCAGCAGTTCAGCACCAGTAAGGATATCCTGAAGGTCTGGGAGCCTAGATAACACAACTAGGAGCACGAAACAGAAAACCTGTTGTATCTGAAACTGCATTTGAGTCAGGAGCTCAGAAATAAAAAGCTAACTCTTACACAGAAATTTGCAAAAGTTTTTCTAACAAAAGGATTTAGGAATACATTTGTGCTTTAATCCTAGTGAAAATAGGAAAAGGAAAGTTAATACAGAGGGGAAAAAATGTATTCCATGCGTACTCATGACCAAGCAATGCAGCTCAGCTACGCGGGGTGATGAGACACCTTGCTGTGCCATCTCTGTGACCTCTCACCGAAGACTGAACTCTGAGTTTTTGGCTTTCTTCTTGCTGACTGCAATTGCACATGAGAAAAAAACAGTTGTACTAAGCATATGCTTTGAATATTAAACTTTGAGAAATGCAAGGACTCTCAAAACACACTCAATTCCATGGAAACACCCTCGGCAATCAGACAAAACAGCGATTAAAATGCCCAACAAATACTGATGTAACAACTTTACTTGAAATAGAGAAAAAAGAATGCAGTTCCTACTCAATTTAATCACCATTGCTTTCTCACATTAGCTGGGTTAGTTGCAAATTGTAATTCATCAACATCAATAACTTAACGGCCTACAAAATTGAATCTTTTAGCCATTGTGAGAGAATAGAATATATATATTGGTCTCTGCCCCTGGTTTCTGGGACACAGCTCATAAAACCCTTGTAATCGCCTAAGTGAGAAGAACACTAGGAGCATCTTTTTTGTTCTAATATTAGAAATGTACCCTTGTAATTTCCTGGGACTGAGCCCTGAACCTGTGGGATCTAAAGCTATCTCCAAGTAGGTAGTGTCAGAACTAAGTGTAGGACACCCCGTGGGCATCACCGGGAATTACGTGGCATGGGGGAAAGCTTCCACATCTTCGGTGACCAGAAGCAAAGTGCTCTGTGTGAGGAGCAAGAGACTCATAGGACAAGGACCCACAGTAGGAAAGAACTAGGTTTTTTCCCTACAGAAGGAAAAAAACTGAGGTTTTTCCCTCACAGATATAAGAATGTAAACTCTATCAGGATAAAAAAATATAAAGAGCCCTCTGTAAAATAGTAATTATAATTCATCAGCATTGCATTTTGGTGCAAATGTACAAAAACATAAAATGCCCTTGTCATTTTTACAAAAAAATAGATTATTTTTACCCATGCATACCTGATGCAAAGAACTATCGCACATCACAACAATATATTTAAGCGAAGTATCAAACCCATGTAATCACCTGTTATTCTTCTATTTTCTTTTTCATTCCCCTCTTCTGCCACTGAAACACGGGGCAAGGCACTTTTTGAAACTACAAAGCAAAAAAAAAACTATTTTGCATTCTCTCTTATCTATCCCTCCTGCATTTCCCCCTCTACACCTTCTCTTTAACCAAAAATAAAATTTTACCTGATGAACTTAAAAAATGCTTTTTACAAAATTATTACATTCATAGATGGGTATTATAAATTATGTAACTATAGAAGTGAGTATGGTAAGTGAGCATAACAAACATTGTATTATAGAAAAAACATAGATAAAAATAAGCTCATCCATAATCTCAGTACCCCAAAGCATCACTACTTATTAATGTTTCATGTTTTCCTCATTTTTTGTAATTTACACATATAAAATGGAAGTGCATTGTAAATATTTTTAAACTTTCTATTCTGTAAAAGTACACTATTTTAGTCTATTAAATTGAACAGATGACACATTTCATCATATAGATATATCCTAATTAATTGATCATTACTCTCTTATTGGATTCCAAATCAATTATGTAATAGGCAATACCCACATAAATGCTATTTTCACTAAATATTATATATATTTCTGATTATTTCTCAAACACAACTTCCTAAAATGAAATTACTGGATCAAAGGTATGAATATTTCTTAGATTTCCAAAACTTGTCCCCCATTGCCCTATAAAAGTCATGCATTCATGTAAACTGACTCACACAGTTCATTGACTACAAACCTTGCTTTATCTCCCCAGCATTGGGCATCATACTTTTTAAACTTTATAGTAATTCAGTAATAAAAATTTGGTGACATTATCTAAAGTACTGCAGCTTCAATTATTAATAAATTAGAATTATATTGTGAACCCTTTTATAGTAAGATATCAAAAATATTTTTCTGTATTAGAATACATTACATGTTTACCTTAGTTTTTGTTGTAATTTGTTCTTTTCATAATTGGTGGTTCATATTTTGATTGAACACAGTGCTTTTTATGTACAGAAATATTTATGAGGTCAACACAAATGTTTTTTAATGTTTTTCTATTATTTCAAGGGGCTTTCCCCACCACATATCAAATTAATATGCACCATTATGCAGCTTGTATTATTTTAAGCATATGTTAATAATTACTTGTTTATCTGAAACCCATAAGAAATTTATTTGGGTCAAAGGACTTTGGCCCAACAATTACTTGGGGAAAGCCTAACTGCTTTACTGTATCATTTTAATTTCTTTTTAAACAAAAATTGTTATTTATTTTGAGTTACACATTGCACAAAACTTGAAGAAGTACCATTTAGAAAACACAATATATTCTATCTCAGAAATTGCAGTAAGTTTACCTAAGAGCTTTAGAAAATTTCAATTATCTCAAAATTCAGCAGCATTAAACTCAACTTGTTTTATCCCTACCAACTTCAATTGCTATTTTGTAGAGAGGAACAATTACAATCAAGTTAACAAGAGGAATGTTTTATTGTCTGATGATTGCTGGATATGGACAATGTCAAATAAGATATCAATGAGGAAATATATTTATTACACTGACACAAAGAAGTTTTAGGAGAAACATGCTGGAAACTGTATAAAGAAAAGGCTGAAGCAAAATACAGAAACACTTTTTTTAAATGGAATTGAGATATATAGTTATAGACATACATGTATTCTACTTAGACATGTACTTCATTCTCATTTTTTCCTAAAAATTATCAGAAATAAACCCAAGTCTCTATGGGCAACTAATATACGACAAAGAGGGTAGTAACATAAAATGGAATAAAAATAGCCTCTTCAACAAATGGTGTTGGGAGAACTGGACAGCTACATGCAAAAAAATGAAACTCGAGCCCCAACTTACTCCATGCACAAAAATAAATTCAAGGTGGATAAAAAAATATAAGCCATGATGCCATTAAAATCCTAGAGGAGAACATTTGCAGGAAAATCTGATATTTCACGCAGCAACTTTTTTACTGATATGTCCCCTAGAGCAAGGGACATAAAGGAAAGAATAAACAAATGGGATCTCATCAAAATAAAAAGCTTTTGCACGGCTAAGAAAAACAGTATTCAGATAAAAAGAGAACCAACTGTATGGGAAAACATATTTGCCAATGTTACCTCAGACAAAGGTTTAATCTCCAAAATATACAAAGAACTTACACAACTCCACTCTAAGAAGACAAGCAACCTAATTAAAAAATGGGCAAAGGACTTGAACAAATACTTCTCCAAGGAGGATATACAGAGGATCCAAAGACACGTGAAAAGATGCTCAATATCGCTAACTATCAGGGAGATACAAATTAAAACCACAATGAGATACCACTTTACACCGGTCAGAATGGCTACCATAAACAAAGCAACAAACAACAAATGTTGGAGAGGGTGTGGGGGAAAGGGAACACTAGTTCACTGTTAGTGGGACTGTAGACTGGTCCAACCACTATGGAAAACAGTATAGAATATTCTCAGAAAACTAAAAATGAATCTGCCTTTTGACCCAGCAATTCCACTGTTAGGAGTATATCCTAAGAACCCTGAAACACCAACCCAAAAGAACCCACGCACCCCAATGTTCATAGCAGCACAATTTACAATAGCCAAGTGCTAGAGGCAACCTAGATGCCCATCAGTCAATGAATGGATCAAAAAACTATGGTACATTCACACAATGGAATTCTATGCAGCAGAAAGAAAGAAGGAGCTACTACCCTTTGCAACAGCATGGATGGAACTAGAAAGCATTATGCTGAGTGAAATAAGCCAGGTGTTGAAGGACAAATACCATATGATCTCACCTTTAACAGGAAGCTAAACAACAAAACAAACAAGCAAGCAAAATATGACCAAAGACACTGAAATAGAGAACAGGCTGACAGGGACCAGCGGGGAGAGAGGAGGGAATTTTAAGGGAAAAGGGGAAGGATTCACAGGAACAAGTATAAAGGACACATGGAGAAAAACTAAGGTGGGGGAGGGGATGGGAGGGAGGTGGGGAGCACTGGGTGGGTGGGCTGGGATGGGAGTAAAGGACAGAAAGCTGTACTTGAACAATAATTAAATAAATTTTTAAAAAATTATCAGTCCAGTTTCCCCCAATATGATGAACTACATACAGTGGCAAACTCTACCACAATACAACAAAGTTCCTGCCCTGGGTAAATTACAGCAACATGCTTGAGAATGCATTACTGATGAAAGTAAGTAAAATCTCCGAGGACAACAGAGAAAAACAAAACAGAACCAGTGAGGTGAAACCCAAAAAACATAAAGACAAGTCTGCATTTTCCTGGGCAAATGACATGTATACATATGATCTGTGGCTTAAACACCTCGGTCTCCAAACCTCACTCCCAAATATGGCCAGGGCCTTGGAAAGAGATCAAGGGGGTTCTGGTCAACAGCAACCCCTGGCGACTGACAGGAACTCACACACACATTTCACTCTGCTGTCTTTGCCTTTCACAGGCTCTGGCTCAAACTGCAGATCTGCAGCTTCTTTTCTTTCCCCCTTTTAAAATAAAGACTGGGAAATATTCATGTTGAGCAGGAAGTTCTAGATATGCCCTTTAAATTCAATTCTTCATCTTTCAAAATACAGTCCACTTTACCACCAAGATCTCTAATATTTTTCACTGAAACAATTCCATGTTTTTGGAGTATACTTTTGAATCAATTGCACTCCTTGTATATCTTTTTCTTTTTTCATCAAACATTTTTTAACTCACTTTGCACACTACTAACCATGATAGATCTGAGAGTGTTGTTCAGCCCACATGTGGAAGCACACCACACAGGACTCTTTTCTTTACAGGTAACTTGGTTGTTTTATGAGTAAAATGCCAAGGTTGTGCAGCTATTGAAGGTCAGAAAACTGATGCATCTTAGTGTTTCTTGGAGTTCTTTTAAAATTTTTTTTAATTTTTTAATATTTTTATATATATTTTATTGATGATACCATTACAGTTGTTCTATTCCCCCCCTTCATTCCCCTCCACCCTGCACACCCCTCCCCCACCCTTCTCCCTCCCTTTAGTTTATAACCACGTGTCTCAAGTTCTTTACATTCTATATTTCCCCCACTATTCTTGCCCTCCCCCCTATCTATTTTCTACCTACTGTCTATGCTATTTTCTGTACCTTCTCCCCCCTTCTCCTCCTCCCACTCCCCTGTTGCTAACCTTCCATGTGTTCTTCATTTCTATGGTTCCACTCCTGATCTAGCTGTCCTCTTGGTTTGCTTTTGTTTTAGGTGTGGTTGTTAATAACTGTGTGTTTGCTGTCCTTTCACTGTTCATATTTTTCATCTTCTTTTTCTTATATAAGTCCCTTTAGCATTTCATATAATAAGGGCTTGGTGATGATGAACTCCTTGAACTTGACCTTATCTGAGAAGCACTTTATCTGTCCTTCCATTCTAAATGAAAGTTTTGCTGGATAAAGCAATCTTGGCTGTAGGTCTTTGGATTTCATGACTTGGAATACTTCTTTCCAGCCCCTTCTTGCCTGTAAGGTCTCTTTTGAGAAATCCGCTGACAGTCTGATGGGTACTCCTTTGTAGGTGACTGTCCCCTTATCTCTTGCTGCTTCTAGGATTCTCTCCTTCATTTTAGTCTTGGCTAATGTAATTATGATGTGCCTTGGTGTGTTCCTTCTTGGGTCCAACTTCTTTGGGACTCTCTGAGCTTCCTGGATTTCCTGGAAGTCTATTTCCTTTGCCAGACTGGGGAAGTTCTCCTTTATTATTTGTTCAAATAAGTTTTCCACTCGTGGCTGTTTCTTTCCCCCTTCTGGTACCCCTATAATCCGGATGTTGGAACGTTTAAAGATGTCCTGGAGGTTCCTAAGCCTCTCCTCTTTTTTTTGGATTCTCATTTCTTCATTCTTTTCTGGTTGGATGTTTTGTTCTTCCTTCTGGTCCATTCCATTGATTTGAGTCCCAGTTTCCTTTCCATCACTATTGGTTTCCTGTGCATTTCCCTTCATTTCAATTAGTTTAGCTTTCATATGTTCCTCTAATTTGTGACTATAATCAACCAGTTCTGTGAGCATCCTGATGACCAGTGTTTTGAACTGTGCATCTGAGAGGCTGGCAATCTCTTGGTCGCTTAGAGTTATTGGCTCTGGGGCTTTGAGTTCTTCTTGAGCCATCTTTTGGACTGTTCGTGCCTGTTACATATCAGGATCAGAGCCCTAGGTGTTCACCAGAGCAGGGAAACTCAGTCTCTGGGTTGTGACGCTGTATGTGGGGGGCGGGGTCAAAGAGGAGCAATGGTGGATTCGTATGCCGCCTCCTACCGCTGCGGCCACAGCTGCCACCGTCACCTGGGCCCTTGCGTTTCGTCCCACTGCTCGCAAATGTGCCACCGCCGTCAGTCCTCAGCCACTGGGTTTGCCCACTGGGGTCTGCATGGTATCTCACTGTTCACGAATGTGCGACCGAGGTCAGTGTGTCCCACACCCCGACTGGGTCCATGCCTGGGTTGGGTGATCTTTCCTGCCAGACCCTGCTCTGCTGCTGGCTCCACCCCTCTTACCGGTCTGGTTGAAGGGCTCCTTGTCGGACGTCCGTATAATTCAATTTTCTGTTCTTTGGCTGTGTCTTTGTTCTCCAAACCTTTGTTGTATTCAAACTTGGTTGTGGGAGAAGGCACAGTGTTTCCACCTATGCCTCCATCTTGGCGGAAATATTCTTCTTTTAAAAATTGAAGAAGTATTTACTGAGGACCTAAAATAAAGTGGCATATTCAAAAAATAGGAACATTCAGATGGAAACTAATATAGTCAATCATTAAAATCATGTCTTTACAAGCTAAAACATCTGGAAGGCTGATGTTAATTTACAATTTTGTTCTGAATGTTTAGTATTGCACAAAAGTAGCCACATACCATGTTTATATTCACTTCATATTTTCTGCAACAGAAAGCCATGGAGTAGTCTATAATTCAGTTTGTATAAGCTCTTTTAATCAACTTCAACTCAATTGGCTCACTGGACTAATCAAAAGTTTGCTTTCCTGCTTTAAAACTAATTGATGCCAGCTGTGGCGGTAAGCATTTCCCGATGTGTGCCGGCTCTTCTGTCCCACTCAAGCTCTGTGCCAAACAAGAATAAACTGTGTTTCTTCCCCAAACTCTTTATGCCAGTTATATTTATTACATAATTAACATGTAATTTGATTAAATATTATGGAAACTAAAGAAATATCCATGTGAAAGTTTTTCCTCTAAACAACTCATTGACTACTTTGGAAAAACACTATAAAATCAAGTATAACATTTGGTCATGGAAAGACAACTTTAAAAGATAGGGGGCGAAGTCATAAAAATCTCAGAAAATTTAGCCTTCTAAATGCATCACTAAATGTTTACTTTGCTGATATGAAAGCAGAGCGGGAGATGCAACTACTGCGTGATGGGTGGGATTTATGCAAGAAGTTGAAGAGAGAACGTCAGTCAGCCAAAACTTGTGTGCTCTCTTCCACTGGACCTGGAGGAAGCTGGCAAACTCCTCTTCACCTCTCCACCAGACCAGTAAACTGAGATCGCTTACCATCCTTAGGCCACGTTGCCTGTTAGAGGGCAATGTTAGGCCATCCCTAAACAACTACTTTGCTTCTCCGTTTGAAGAACACTGTTCTACATGGAAAGGAGAGGAGGAATAAGAAGACAAAATTAACTATTTTTTTTCTTTTTTGAGAGTCACGGAAGTGTCAGACATTGCTAAATTTTCAGCATCTCTAATCCCATTTAATCTTCACAAGAGTGCTAGCATAAGAGAATTACCCTCATTTTACAAGTGACTTAAAAAAAGGGCCTAGCAAAAATACGCAACATTACCAAGGGTCTCTGGCTGAGAAGAGGCAGGGTCTGGATTTCACCTAATGTTTTTCTGACCCCAGAGCCTGTCTCTCTCCACTCTCCCAATTCTTTCACAATCAAATACTAGCTCCTGTTATAAAATACAAATTTAGAGAAAATTTCATTTTTCTCAAACCCAATTCTTCAGTGTGGTATGATGAATTTTATGTAAGTTCATTAGTTCATAAAATATAATAAGAGAGTGTTTAATAAATCAATTGAAAGAAATATTTTAATACCATATATCTTTAAAACATCTACATTTTAAATTGTCAAAATTCACAAGGGTAGGTTCATAAACAACATTTTTATTTTTAAAGATTTAACGCTGACGTGGACACCAGCCCACAGTGTCCAAGTCATTATGGATGAAATGAGACATTCACACAGACTACTGAGTCTGGTGGAGGAACAGGGACAGCATGGCTTTTCTCTCAAGGGGAGTAAAAAGCCTTAGCCCTAGATGGGACCAGCCTTTACTGGGTTTCTCCATGATGGTCCTCATTTACTGTGCACAATTTGCTTTAGGAGGTTACCTTTTACAGAAAACAAAGAAGCCAATGCTGCTAATCCCATCACAGAAGAAGGATATTTGCAAATGAAAAGGGAAAAGTGGTTGAACCTGTTACACTGGTCCTTGGAAGGTTTAGCATGGATTTTAGGAAGTTATTTTGCAGTAAATGTTTGCCACAAATCCAGGTGAGGGAATTTTTAGCAAAAAACAAGACTCAAAGCAGCCTAGGCACATTGCAGGCCTGGTTCCCCACGGGAGACTCTATTCGTGGGTGTGGATCCTGTGCATCTCCGAGTGGGAGCTGGGTCCACACCATGCAGAATGGTCTCCTGCAAAAGTAAAAGATTTTAAATAATACAGAAAAAAATAACTTTTTCTTAATTTTCAAATCCTAGCCAATTTTTTATTGTTATTTAAGTATAGTTGTCTCCATTTCCCCCACCACCACCACAACCACCACCCCATCCATCTCTACCTCCAATCCTCAAACCTACCCCCTTTGGCTTTGTCCATGTGTAAAAAAGAATAACTTTTATAGCTAAAAACTTTTTCAATATCCCATTCCAATAAAAAGATAGTTTTTTAAAACTCTGTATGCTATAATACTGAATGCATAGCGTCACTATATTTTCTGAGACCTTGTTCTCCAAATAAGTATACATTTCAAAGGGTCTTCAAAAAGTCTGACCAAAGAAATATCTGTTCTAGAACTTAGGTCTTGCCTTTAGTTAAATTTATCAACATTTACTTTAAATGCACACTGTGAATCTAAGTGCTGCTTGACATGATTTTTCCTACTCTACTAAGATGGATTGATCGATTCATTCATTCATCCACACATTCATTAACTCATTAAAGCAGTCATTCAGCAAATATTTATTGAATCTTTATTGAAATATTTATTGAGTTCTTACTATATGCCTACAGTCCAGACTTTGAGAATACAGTGATAAATTAGCCACTCTATGTTTTCCCGGGCAGTGTATTTTCTAGCCCCCTTGAAATTACAAGATAGAGGGTGGGTATATATCCAAAGGACAATAAAACTGAAAGATATTTTTCAGTTCAGTCTGGTTCCTCTTGAGTTCCTGAATAAAGCTTATTTGTCAGGCATGGGGTATTCTAGGCATCAGCTTTTGAATTGTCAACTTAGACTTTGACATATTTCATTTTATTATTTCCTAATCGAAAAAATAACATACTTTCTTTAAAATAATTAATCCCCTTCTCTTTATTTGTTCCCTAAGGGAATATGTTACTTTCCTCTGGGTGGAGCTACACTTTGGGGCTCCAAAACCTAAAGCCATGATTAGAGACAATGTAACTAACTACAGTCCCATCTAACGGGAGGCCAAATAGCTGAGAGTGCCCCTTGAAATGGGAACCGCATGAACTCCAGTGCTCAGCAAGCCCCTCCAATGGCCCTGAAAGCAAGTAATCACACTTGAGCAAACTAACTTAGCACTGCATAGAACTACCAACTTTTTAAGATTTTAGTTTCAGTTACATTTTACATTCAATATTATTTTGAATTAGTTTCAGGTGTACAGCATACACCTTAAAGTCTGGGTAGACAACCATACTTTACGAAGTGTTCCCCTGGTATTTCCAGCACCACCTGATGCCATATGTAGTTATTACAATGTTACGGACTATATTTCCTGGGTTGTACTTTACATATACAAGACTACTTTGTAACTGCCAATCTGTACTTTTTAATCCNCAGCAAGCCCCTCCAATGGCCCTGAAAGCAAGTAATCACACTTGAGCAAACTAACTTAGCACTGCATAGAACTACCAACTTTTTAAGATTTTATTTTCAGTTACATTTTACATTCAATATTATTTTGAATTAGTTTCAGGTGTACAGCATACACCTTAAAGTATGGGTAGACAACCATACTTTACGAAGTGTTCCCCTGATATTTCCAGCACCACCTGATGCCATATGTAGTTATTACAATGTTACGGACTATATTTCCTGGGTTGTACTTTACATATACAAGACTACTTTGTAACTGCCAATCTGTACTTTTTAATCCCTCCACCTTCTTCGCCCAGTCCCTCAACCCCTCTCTCCTTCTGGCAACCATCATTTCTCTGTTCTCTGTATCTGTTCCAATTTTGTTTGGTCATTTATTCTGTAAAACTAGCAATTTAAATCAGAGTAGCACGGGGTATAAGATCCCTATATGTATAGATTTTGCACATGTCTATTCCAAGTAATATTTCTTGATATGGAAATTTTGTGTCAAAGGGCATATACTTTTCTAAAAATATTGTCAAAATGCCATTAAGAAAAATTAACTCAACTTAAATTCCAACCAATAGTATACAAAAGGGGTAGTTTCTGTAAACTTTGTCCAATGCTATTTTGATCTCCTCCTTACCTTTAAGATGCTGAGTACCATAGTATCTCATTTAAGTTTTATTCTAATGATTTTGAGTAGATTTACAGCCTTATTGTAAATAAGGTACAGTGTATGTGTGTCTGTGTATAAATTGGTGAGAAGTCTCCATGTACAGAATTAAGCTATCAGCTGTTAGTCATATTATAAATACTTCCTAAATTCTTCTATTTGTCTTTGAAATTTCTTTATATTATAGCATACCAAAGATATACAAGAATAGAGTCAAGTATATTCATTTTAAAATAATTTTTCTAGTTATCTTGTGTTTGAAAATTGGTTCCATTTTATAATTTTAAGTTCACAATTCTTTCCATCTATAAATCAGAAATATATACTTAGGTTTTCTTCTAGATTTTATTGACTTCACATTTAATACCTTAGTATTCATAAAATTTATTTTAACGTATAGATATGATATATTTTTAAATTGTTTTTCAATTGTCCCTAAAATGCTGGTTGACTACCGGCTTCTCCCAGATGCTTGCAATGTATTACTTACTAAAGTCAAATATATGCACATAAGGATACCTTGTGGGTTACTTTGTCTCATTCATCTCTAAACCCTATGTTAATATCACATAATTTTTGTTAAATATCTGGTGTATTAAAAAGTCCCACATTTAAATTCATTACAAAAGTTTACCAGTTATCTTATTTGCCTATTTTTCAAAGAACTTCAAAATTTTATTAGCTGTTCTTATTTATTCTTCAAGAGGACTTTAAATTACTACCAAGTCCCAACAGTATTATAATGAGATTTTAAGCAGTGCATTATAAATTATTTTATAAATAATACTTAGCCTTTTTATTCAGTAGTGTGGATGCAGCATAATTTAGTGGTTTCTAATTTTTATGACCCATTATATATATGTATATTTTTTCAAATAGAATATTAAAGAATATAATACAGAAAACCAATGCACAAAAGGAAATAGGTGTGCATAAAAATACACACACAATACACAACATACATACTCTTGCATAATAAAGATATGCTCCTGTATAAGAAATGTCTTTCTATACCACTTGCTAGTCATTCTTGGTATATTGCAAACAAACTGGTTTTTGTATATTTATTCAAAACCGGTTTCCATCACTGGGAGCATGGCAGCAAAACAGATGATGCATTCAAATGAATACCTGGTAAGAATTTCAGGAAATCTATTGACAGAGCCGAGAACAGGATTAGAAATCCATCCAGGGGCAATGAAGCACCAGGGACAGGCAATGATAGGAAGCCATTACCTTGCCCAGCCTGCAGGGATAAGGAGAGGGTGTTGTGCTGTATTTCTAGAACTTAATGAAAGCTGGAGCTATGAGAAAAGACCACCTGAACAAATTCCATGGCCGAACAGGAAATAAACAGTAAAATGCTACCATGATTTCATTCTGCTTCTACACATTGCACTCCAGCTGGTGCCTCTTATGTGCTGAATCCAACCAAAAGGCACAGATCAGAGGAACTCAATGATATACGTAGAACTCAATCTCTCTAACATGAAGAAAGTGCAGAATGGACAAAGAAGGGCTATCAGGAATCAAATTGCCACACCCTATCCCCAAACTACCCTCATAATTTTCATCCCCAACTAAGACAACTCCCCACCCACTCCTGTAGCCCATGATACATTTTCCCCCAGATGACCACCTTCCTCCATTATTTCTAATGAAGCTCCTCTGAAATTTGGGAAAAGGAATATGAGAGATCTTCAGGGATCTTTCTACTGAAAATTTTATTACTTTGTAATTGTTATGTTCAGAGAATCAGTAGTCTATGATTAAAATTAAGTGAAATAATTCCCAGTCAGGGCACATGCCTGGTTGCAGGCCAGTTCCCTGCAGGGAACCCACAAGAGGCAACCATGCATTGATGTTTCTCTCCCTCTCTCCTTCCCTTCTCCTCTAAAGATAAATAAATAAACAAAATATTTAAAAAATAAAAAATAAAGAAATAAAATTAAGTGAAATATAGCAAATGTTTTAAAATAGAGACAATTTTACATCTGAATTAACATGCTCTTTGATAATGATGTGCTTTCATTTTCTTTTAATAACTCCACATCTTATGACTGATTTCTGAGAAAATGCTGTATTACAGACTCCAGGCAGGTCACAGGCCCACTTAATGATATCAGAGTATAAACTAGTCATAATCCGTCCATTAAAATTTAAGCAATCACAATACCCACCACTGATGATTCTGAAAGAAAAACACTTTTTTCTAGAGAAGCAAAGACCATTTATAGAAATGTTTGTATTGTTGCTCAGTAAACACAGACACTTGAGAAGAGTCTGCCATAACAGAAAAGCCAGAGTATGAAAGAGTGGGTAGGAAAGGACAGAAGGGTAGAAGGGTTTTAACCTAAGCATAAACAGTTTATGTACATTGTGTCTATTATCATAAATACTTCTATAATCTATTGAGGCAATCTTGTTTCTGAAACTGGACACTGATTTGTAGATATTTAACAACTCAATTTGTAATAGCTGTAATTGTGCATTTAATTTATGGCATTTCTTTTGATCATCATTTAAAAATTGTTTATTAAATTAAAAGTTATATTCATCAGGTATAGAGCTAATACTTTTCCTGGCCTGCCTTTCATCCCCACAGCCCACCTCTGCTTCCAGCTTCATTTGGGTTGGACTGGTCTGTTTAAGCATGAGCATTTCTAATCAAGGCTTCTTCAAAATCAAAGAACTGGTTCAGCCCTGCAAACAGGCAGCCCAGAAGTATGGAGGGAGTTAAAAGTCCAGAGGCACACCATCTGTGGGGCAAAGGAGGTGACAGGGGGTGCCCTGACCTCTTGTCCCTTATATAAACAGTTCTGAGAAGCATTCCAATGTTTCTCGAGGTTCTTGCAAAATTTCACCAGCCTTAACTTCAATGATTCATCATAACATAGATTCTTCTTTTCCTCGATCATTTCCTGTGCTCCATTACTGCTTGCTGTGCTCCCAACTTCTAATCTGAGGCTTTGCCTTTAGAAAACCCCCAAAAAGGATATAAAAGAACTTGAAATCCAGTAAAATCAAGACAGTACAAATTTATCCAGCAGTGAGAGCAATTTAGGAAAACTATTATCTAATCATTAAATAAGTATCTATTTAGCAATTGCTAAGTGTCAAGTACTGTTCAAGGCACTGACTATTAAAACCAGCAACTCACGGAGTTAATATTTTAAAGCACTTAGGGAAGTGCCTGATGTATGTTAAGTAGTGTGTGTCAATTAAGCAAATGGAAAAGAGATACATTTATTAAATCCTAAGTATCTTAATGGTTATATCTCAACATTCAAATCATCTATCAGCTTTGCAATATAAGCTGATAGTTTTTAAATTAAACTTTCTATTTTGAGATTACTGTAGATTCAATGCAGTTGTGAGAAATAATAACAGAAAGATCCCATGTATCCTACATCTGAGTATCTTAATTTTAATTCTGGTGTTAATTAAAATAATTCAAATCAATTTTGATGTCTTTTTTAGCCTAAAAAACAGTGTCTAGTGCTTTTTTACTGAGGTGAAACTTTTATAACATAAAATTAAGCATTTTAAAGTGCACAATGGCCCTTTTAAAGTGTATAATGAAATATTCATAATATTGTACACCTACCACTTATATCAAGTTCCAAGACATTTCACTAACCCAAAAGAAAACCCCAGCCAGTAAGTAGGCACTCCTTCTCCGGCCCCCTGGCAATCACCAACCCAAACACTTTCTGTCTCTATGGATTTATCTACTCTGGGTATTTTATATAAATGGAATCATATATTATATTACCTTCTGTTTCTGGCTTCTTTCACTTAGCATAATGTTTTTGAGATTCATTCACAGTATAGTAGATAAAGATACTTTTTTATTGCTGAATAATAACACATTAGATATATAAACCACATTTGATTATCTATTCATCCATTAATGGGAATTTTGATTATTCCCACTTTTTGGCTATTATGCATAGTACAGTGTGAAGATTACTGTACAAGTATTTGTTTTAGTACTTGTTTTCAGCTTTGGGAGGAGTGAGTGGCTATACTAAGGAATGGAATTGCTGGATCATACGGTAATTCCATTTTTAACTTTCTGAGGAACTACCCAATGATTTTCTACAGTGGCTGTACCATTTTACATTCCTACTAACAATATACAAGCATTTCCATTTCTCCACATCTTTATCAACACTTATTAGTTTCATCTTTGTGTTATTATTATAGCCATTCTAGTGGGTCTGGAGGGATATCCAATAATGGTTTTGAATTGCATTTACCTAATGATGGTAAGCATATTATTGTGTGCTAGGTGGCCATTGTGTATCTTTCTTAGAAATATGTTTTTTAAAGATTTATTTATTTTTTAGACAGAGTGGGGAGGGAGGGAGAAAGAGAGAAAGAGAAACATCAATGTGTGGTTGCCTCTCGTGTGGTTGCCTCTCGTGTGCCCCCAAGTGGGGACCTGGCCCACATCCCAGGCACGTGCCTTGACTGGGAATCGAACTGGTGACCTTTTGGTTCATAGGCCAGTGGTCAATCCACTGACCCACACCAGCCAGGGCCTCTTAGAAATATGTTTATTCAAGGCATACAAATTGGAAGGGAGGAAGTAAAACTGTCATGGTTTGCAAATACATAATAGTATATGTAAAAAAGCCTATTGACTCCACCAAAAATTTACTTGACCTAATAAGTGAATTTTGCAAAGCAGCAGGATACAAAGTCAATATTCAGAAATTAAGGCATTTTTGTACACCAACAATGAAATATCAAAAACAGAAATCAGGGAAAGAAATCCCATTTGCTATAGCAAGAAGAAAAATAAAATACCTACGAGTAAACCTCACCAAGGAGGTAAAAGACCTGTACTCAGAAAACTACAAAACACTGAAGAAAGAAATGAAGACACAAATAAATGGAAGCATAAACCGTATTCATGGAATGGAAGAATTAATATCATCAAAATGCCCATACTACCCAAAGCAATTTATAGATTCAACATAATCTCTATCAAAATATCAATCACATATTTTACAGATATACAACAAACATTTCAAAAATTTATATGGATCCATAAACAATTTCGAATGTCCTCAGCAATTTTGTGAAAGAAGAACAAAGTAAGAAGGATGACAATACCTGATATCAAACTACATTACAAGGCCACTGTAATCAAAACTGTCTAGTACTGGCATAAGAACAGACACATAGATCAATGGAACAGCATAGAGAGCCCAGAAATAAACCAAATTCTCTATGGTCAATTTATATTCAACAAAGGGGGCAGAAGCATAAAATGAAGTAAAAATAGCCTCTTCAACAAATGGTGTTGGGAGAGCTGGACAGCTGTATGAAAAAAAATGAAAGTTGAACACCAACGTACACCATACACAAAAATAAATTTAAGGTGGATAAAAGATTTAAATATAAGTTGTGACACCATTAAAGTCCTACAGGAGAACATAGGCAGAAAAATGTCAAATATTTCATGCAGCAATACTTTCACTGATATGTTGGTCCTCTAGAGCAAGGGACATAAAGGAAAGAATAAACAAATGGGACTTCATCAAAATAAAAAACCTTCTGGGACTTCTGGCCAAGATGGAGGAGTAGGTAGACACACTGTGCCTCCTCACACAACCAAAATAAGAGCAACAAAAATTTAGAAACAAAATAACAACCAGAACTGACAGGAAATTGAACTGTATGGAAGTCCGACCACCAAGGAGTTAAAATAGACACATTCATCCAGACCGGTAGGAGGGGCAGAGTCAGGTGGGCTGTAGGGTGAAGACGGGTTGCAGAAAAATAGAGGTGGCACCAGGAGCGAAAGGCAGCAGTTAACAAACCCCAGGTGTGCAAGATGGCAGCAGGCGAACCCTGGGCAGTCAGGCAGCAGCTATCAGACCTTGGGTGTGGGATGGCAATGGGGCAGACTTAGCAAGGCGGTGATTGTGAAGCAGGGCACAGCACACAAGGCAGCTGGTGGACCAGACTGTCCCACATTCATGGGCAAATAAACCAGGCGAAACTGGGGAGCAAGACAGACTATGAAACCCAGGGTCCCAGTGAGGAAAAATAAAGTCTCAAACACCGATTGAAAACACCTGTGGGGGTTAAGGTGCTGGGAGAGACTCCCAGCCTCACAGGAGAATTTGTTGGAGAGACCCACAGGGTCCTAGAATGTACACAAGTCACCCACCTGGGAATCAGCACCAGAAAGGCCCAGTTTGCTTGGGGGAAGCAGCGGAAGGGACTGAAATCCAACAGAGAGCAGAGCAAGCATCATTACTCCCTCTCAGACCCTGCCCCCACATACAGCATCACAACCCAATGACTGGGTTGGTTGCCCTGCCCTGGTGAGCACCTAAAGCTCCACCCCCCACACATAACAAGTTCAACAAGACAAAAAAAATGGCCCAAACAGAAGAACAGATCAAAGCTCCAGAGCAAATACAGCTAAGCAATAAACAGATAGCCAACCTATAGGATGCACAGTTCAAAGCAGTGGTGATTAGGATGCTGTCAGAATTGGTTCAATTTAGTCACAAATTAGATGAAAACATGAAGGCTGTGCTAGGAAATGAAGGAAAGTGCACAGGGAACCAATAGTGATGGGAAGAAAACTGGGACTCAAATCAATGGAGTGGACCAGAAGGAAGAACAAAACAACCAAACAGAAAATAAGGAAGAAACAAGAATTCAAAAAACTGAGGAGAGGCTTAGCAACCTCCAGGACATCTCTAAACATTCCAACATCTGAATTATAGGGGTACAAGAAGGGGAAGAGGAAGAGCAACAAGTAGAAAACTCATTTGAACAAATAATAAAGGAGAACTTCCCCAGTCTGGCAAAGAAATCTAAATTTTCTAGGAAATCTAGGAAGCTCAGAGAGTCAAAAAACTTGGACCCAAGGAGGAACACACCAAGGCACATTATAATTATATTACCCAAGATTAAAATGAAGGAGAGAATCCTGAAAGCTGCAAGAGTTAAGGAGACAGTTACCTACAAAGGAGTTCCCATCAGACTGTCAGCTGATTTCTCCAAAGGGACCTTACAGGCAAGAAGGGGCTGGAAAGAAGTATTCCAAGTCATGAAAGGCAAGGACCTACATCCAAGATTACTCTATCCAGCAAAGCTTTCATTTAGAATGGAAGGACAGATGAAGTGCTTCTCAGATAAGGTCAAGTTCAAGGAGCTCATCATCACCAAGCCCTTATTACATGAAATGTTACAGGGACTTACCTAAGAAAAAGAAGATAAAAAATATGTATAGTAAAATAATAGCAAACTCACAATTATTAACAACCACACCTAAAACAAAAACAAAAACAAACTAAGCAAACAACTAGAACAAGAACAGAACCACAGAAATGGAGATCACATGGAGGGAAGTAGGAGGAGAAGAGGGGAAAAAAGGTACAGAGAATAAGTAGCATAGATGGTAGGTAGAAAATAGACAGGGGAGGGCAAGAATAGTATGGGAAATGTAGAAGCTAAAGAACTTATGACACATGGACATGAACTAAAGGCAGGGAATGTGAGTGGGAGAGGGTATGCAGGGTGGAGGGGAATGAATCAAGGAAAATGGGACAACTGTAATAGCGTAATCAATAAAATATATTTTAAAAATAAATTAAAAGTCTCTGCATGGTTAAAGAAAATATCAGTAAAATGAAAAGGGAACCAACTGTATGGGAAAACATATTTGCCAATGATACCTCAGACAAGGGTTTGATCTACAAAATATATAAAGAACTCATATGACTCCACACCAGGAAGACAAACAACCCAATTAAAAAATAGGCAAAGGATCTGAACAGACACTTCTCCAAGGAGGACATACAGAGAGCCCAGAGACATGAGAAGATGCTCAGTATCACTAGCCATCAGAGAGATGGAAATTAAAACCACAATGAGACACCACTTCACACCAGTCAGAGTGGCCATTGTAAACACATCAACAAACAACAGGTGCTGACAAGGCTGTGGAGAAAAGGAAATACTAGTACACTCATGTGGGAATGCAGACTGGCGAAGCCACTGTGGAAAACAGTATGGAATTTTCTCAAAAAAAATAGCTAAAAATGGAAATACCTTTTGACTCAGCAATTCTACTGCTGTGATCAGACACTACGAATCACTTAGCGTCACTTTTGTCAACAGAAATGGCAAAAGTGAGCATTCTTGTCTTATCCCTGATTTTATGGAGAAGGCTTTCATTTTCTAACCATTGAGTATGATATTAGCTATGGGTTTTTCATAAATACTCTTTGTGAAGAAAGTGTTCTTCAGGCCTGGCTGATGTGGCTCAATGGACTGAGCACCAGCCTGCAAAGCAGAAGAAAGTGTCCTTCCTCCTAGTCTGTTAAGCATTTTTATCATAAAATGTGTTAACTTTTGTCAGATCTTTTTCTGCATAAATTGAGATGACTATGTGATATTTTCTGTCTTCATTGTATCAATATGGTATATTATATTGATTTTCATATATTGAGCCATACTTGAATCCTGAGAATAAGTCACATTTGGTCATGTATAAAATCCTTTTAATATGCTGCTTGATTCAACCGTGTTGAGGATTTTTGCATATATATTGATAAAGGGTATTGGTCTATAGTTTTCTTGTAATGTCATTATGTGGCTTTGGTATCAGGGTAATTTTGTATCTATAACGAGCCTTTTTTAGAGAGAATGTAGTTGGAAATTTTTTTATTCATTCTGCCAATCTTTGCCTTTTAATAGGAGACCTAATCCATTTATACATAAAGCAATTACTAACAAAGGACTTCTGTCAGTTTGTTAATTGTCTTCTATATTTCATTCCTTTTATGTTCTTCAATTTCTGCATTATTGTCCTCTGTTGTGTTTGATTTTTTATAGTGTATCATCTTGATTCCTTTCTTCTTTTATTTTTTGTATTTTTTATTTTCTTACTGTTTATCCTCTGTTCAAATAACTACACTCCTATACAGCTCTACCCCTCTCCCATTTGTGACACTGTCATCACAAATTACATTTTTATATGTATGTACCCACTTACATAGATTTGCAGTTTTAGTTACATGCATTTTAAAGTCATACAGGGTTTGTCCAGAAAGTATCCAGTCGTGAAAAATAGAGATATTTAATGAAGAAGATACAAGAAACATTGTACATAGAACAATGTGCCTCAGTCCCCTTAAAGTAGGCACCTGGGAGCTTACACAGTTCTCCCAGTAGCCATCAGCTGTTCCATCATATTTCCTTGAATCTCATCAAAGTTCTGAAATCTCTTCCTCGTAAAAGGTGATTTTTAGTTTTGTAAAAATCCAGAAGTCACAGGGCATCAAATCTGGGCTGTAATGGGGATGAGTCTCCTGAATGATTTGATGTTTCACCAAAAACTCTGCACAAGATGTGATTCAGGAACATGCATGTTGTCATGATGAAGCTGCCAATCACCAGTTGCACATAGCTACAGCTTTCTGAATCATCTGAATAGTTTTCTTGGAACAATGTTCAAGTTTAACACAAGATTTGATGCAGATTCATTGTTCTACTTGCTCAGTCATTTTGAATTCAACGGCCACACAGTACATGTATTTACTCAAACAGTGTCAACTGTCCCCATTGACAAGTACAGTGAAGTCATTGTTCACACATGTACTTCCCAGTCCTTTCTCCTCGGCTGCCAGGTTACATTGATGTTGCTTAAATTATCCTCATTATATTAACAATGGCTGGAATCTTTCTGGACAGACCTCAGTAGAGGGGAAAAAAGAGTTACAAACTGAATATACAATAAAATAATTATGTTATCTCTTGAATTTACTTACATAATTAACTCTAACAGTGTTCCATTTTTTTTTCTTTTTCCATGTGGCTTCAAGTTACTGTCAAGTGTTCTTTAATTTCCACCTTTAGCAGTTCTGTTGGGCAGGTCCCATAGTGATGAATTATCTCAGCTTTTGTTTATCTGGGAATGTCTTAGTTTCTCTATCATTTATGAAAGATAGCTTTGCCAGATACACAATTCTTGGTTGACAGATTTCTTTCAGCGCTTTAAATACGTCATTCCATTGCTTTCAGGATTCCATGGTTTCTGCTGAGAAATCAGCTGTTAAATTTATTGAGCATTCTTTACATAGTAAGTTGCTTATTTCACTTCTTTCAAGATTCTTCTTTTTGACTTTCAACATTTTGATTATATCTCAGTATAGTTCTTTTTGTTCTTATTTTGTTTGGAGTTTGTTGAGCTTCTCATATTTGTAGATTCACATATTTAATCCAATTTTGAAAGTTTCCGGCCATTACAACTTTGAGTAATTTTTCTGTCCCCTTCTCTACGTGCCCTCTTCTTTTGGGACTCTCATAATGTGCATGTCAGTAGACCTGATGGGCCCACCCGGTCTTCTTCTTCATTCTTTTTTCTTTTTTCTCCTGAACCTGAATAATTTCAACTGACAAATCTTTAAGTTTGCAGATTCTTTTTTCCTCCTGCTCAAATATGCTATTGAAACCTACTACTGAATTTTTCATTTCTGCTACCTTACTTTACAGCTCCAGATTTTCTTTTGGGTTTATATTTATAATTTTTACATCTTTATTAATATTTTCTATTTGTTGAGACATCATTTTACTGGTTTATTTTGTTTTTGTTCATAATTTTCTTTAGCTATTTGAACATATTTAGGAGAGTTGATTTAAAATCTTTGTCTTACAAGTTCAATATCTGTGCTTCCTAGAGGATAATTTCTATTAATTTCTTCTGTGAATCAGCCATACTTTCTTGTTTCTTTGCATATTTCATAGTATTTGTTTAAAACTGGACATTTGAATACTGTAACTGTAAAATCATATTTTACCCCTTCTCATGTACTTTTATTTTATTTTTGCTTGCTGTGAGTTTTAGTGATTTGTTTCTTTTGTTGTTTACCTAAATTATTTTTGTAATTCCTGTATTCTATATTGGATATAGTCTATGAAGTCTCTGTCTCTTTGGCCTGTAGTCAACTAGTGTTGACAAAGATTACCTAAGTGACTAGATGAATAATGGAGAGGAAAGGGAAGGAAAAAAAAACATCTGCCCCAGTATTTGAAAATTGGACTTTGAGCTTTAAGTGAGCCTATAGAACAGCCAGAGTGAAATCTCTGGTCTTTCTGAGCATGCATCCTGCCCTGGGCATATACATGTCTTTCTAGATTGCCTGGTATAGGCAGGTACTTATCAATGTCCTAATTGCCCAAAGCATCTCTCTCTCCAACTTTGCCTCTCAGGCAACAGAGTGTCATTTTGCCTCAACTATAATCTTTTGCCCCAGCCAGAAGCAGGTTGTTTTTTGCCTTACAATTTGCCCTCTGCACAGCCACACTTCCACCCTGAGAGAGTTCCAAGTTAGGTGAAACAAAAACAAGCTCCTTATATCATTCCTTCTGGTAACCCCCAGATAGGTCAAAACAGGCAAAACACAATTCTCTGAGGGTCTCACACTGGAAATACAGGCTGAAATCTTCAAGACCACCTCCAGACCAGGGAGGTAATCAGACAAAAGCAAAACATCAAAAAGCTTTCTAATTATTTTTAAAAGTTGCCCTTTTAATATTTGTCTATTTTCTGTACATTTTTAGCTATTTTCCAGAGGTCTGACAAAATTGCTTCTTACAGTTTTTGCTTTATATTTTGACATTTCTGTGGAGGAATGGGCCTTTGTATTTATCTACTCCACCTTGTGTGTTGACTGACTTTTTCTTATAATTTTTAAAAGATTTTATTCATTTATCTGGAGAGAGGGAGAGAAATATCAATGTGTGGTTGCCTCTCGTGCATCCCCTGCTGGGACCTGGCCTGCAACCCAGGCATGTGCCCTGACTGGGAATCCAACCGCGATTAGTTCGCAGGCCCACACTCAATCCACTGAGCTACACCAGCCAGGGCCTTACAATTTTTTTTAATTTCACTTTTGTTTCATAGGAATTTTCAAAGGTAAGAAAACTCATAAGAAGTATAATTACAAGCCACTAGATAATAACTTTCATGCGAATTTCTTAAATATACGCATATAAAACTTTAAATATATACATATAGAAATGTTGATAATAGATGTCAGCAACACTTGTAAAAATGGTACACACCTGAAAAGCAAAAGCAATCTGACTACAATGAGTTTCCACCTCTTTTATGCCATCTCTTTATATACAGGCTAGAATCTGTTTCAGGGTCAAAGTCCCACCACATTCTTAGAACAAATATTTACAGTCCAGGTGTGGGATGATGGTGGAAAAATACTCTCCCCACTTTAATTTGACAGGATTGTTACTAGCTGCCCATCTTTGACAGCTATGAGTCAGAGATGAGTTATGAGTCAGCAGCTCCTGTGTTTTAAACTCGATGTGCCCTACCTTCCTTCTCACCACTACGTCATTCTATTTATCTTCCTGGAATCTAGATCCCAATCAAGGTTAGCCATCTTAATGAAGTACAGGAAACACTGCCATGTCCACCTATCTCTCATCTCTCAACTATTATAGTACTTCTTTCTTTTATTAGACATGTCCTTTACATCTAATATTTATTTTTTCCTAAAATAACAAATACCTAAAACTCTTAAATGGTAGCAAGACAATACACTTCAAAGATTTAAAGTCATTGAAGGCAAAGAAAAATCTATTTGAACATTTTATTTTTGAGCTTATCTCAATGCTAGATAATTGGGATGCATTCCAGACACATACTAACATTATCTTCCTTGTCAGACAGGCCCACGGAGCACTACCTCAGTCACGAGCCTGCATACTTTTAATATTTTTCCAACTCCAGCTGTTTTCTAAAAATAAAATAAATAGCAAAATCATAAGTATTTAATCCAAATTAAAAGGCATCAATCTCATAAAAGGGCAAGTTCATACTATATATCTTTTTTTCTCCATTTTAACCAATTAAAAATTCCAAGCATCTTAGGGTAGCATACCTAGACTTGAGAAAACAACATGTTTTTCAATCTTCCTTCAAATGGCTGAAATATTTTCAAAATATACCATATGATCTCACCTATAAGTGGAACCTAATCAACAAAACAAATAAGCAAACAAAATACAATCAGCGACATTGAAATAAAGAACAATCTGACAGTAACCAGAGGGGAGGGGGGAAAAGGTAATGAGGGGCCAGCTAGGAGTATGTATGAAGGACACATGGACAAAGCCAAAGGGGGTGGGTTGGAGGGTGGGGTGCAAAGTGTGGTATGGTGAAAATGGAGACAATTGTACCTGAACAACAATACAAAAAAAAGAAACAAACAGAAAAGCATATATACAAGAAAAATGTTATTTAGGAAAAATTATCAGGCATCACAAACGTCTTTTGGTTTTTGCTTTATTCTTAAGTCATGCTCTATTAATAATCTGTAAAATTGTCCTTTTCATCTGAGCCATGTGTTGGGGGTAACAGTGGTGTGAAGGTAGGAAAGTTTCCTAGTATCCAGGAGATGCTGGCCAGGGGAATAAACCTCTACAATGCACACACTAATAAAGCATGGCATATAATTAAAATGAGTAAAATTCATTCACTTTAAAAAGCCTCCTTGGTTTACATTTTTTAAACAAGGAAAGGACAAGAAGCAATTAGTACATCTTCAAAGCAAGAGTCAAGGAGTTAATGAAATGCTAAATTTGAGATTCTTAGCTATTTATCAAAGGTTTTCCAATCCAAAAAGATTAGAACATGTTAGCTAAATTAAGAAATTAAAGTGATTCACCTTTTGAAGATTGGATCAAAGACCTCATGAGTCTATACTTTGTAATAAAATTCCTGTGGGCTTGTATACCTTAAAATTGCACATTAGTTTTCAATCTGACAATCTGAATTTACATGAAAAACCTATTCCTGTTTTTGTGTGACTTATGAAGAATGAAAGAGCTTCACAGCTCTCCTTCAGAACCACTATGTTAACAAAATGGTGTTCTTCCCATGAGAAAATATACAGAAACTTAAAGTAACATTCACAAAAACTGAGCCACTAGTAAGCATGAAATGGTTAACTAGCTTTATGGGTTATTTGGGGAGCTTTTGTGATTTTTTTTCTGGCAAAGATTTATAAATACTTCACCTTCTCCATAAACTTTATCACATGGGTTCTTCAGTAGGCTTTTAGTATTTTTGGAAATTCATGTGTTTTATGACTATATTTTATAAACATAGCCATATGCTTAAGGTATAGTTTAATGAAAGAGACTGCAGATTTGTTAACTCTAAACTGAGATTTACAATCATCTGTTGCATAAAACTGATATCTAAGATCACCAAAGACTTCTTAATTATCATATGTGAGGTTTTTCAATGGCAGTCACGTTGGCAGTATTGCCCAGTCAAAAAATTTTTCTTAGCTTCTCCACAATGTTCTCTACCAGTTCTTTATAAGCTTCTGCTCCTTTTTCTGTCCAACCGTCTTCAAAGATTACTCTTTCTCCCTCTACTCCTTACATGTTATTGCCCACATTCAAAATGGAGTTAAATTTTAAAATGGTCTATAAATGTGTGTTGAGGGGGGAGTGCAAGAAGAATCTGTAAAAAAAACTATTTTAATAATGGTTGGGTTTAAGGTGGTGGATATATAAGTAATTTTTCTGCCTTAATTTCCATATTTTCTTCACTGAACAAATAAAATAACTAAGATAAAAAGTGTTTTAAGAACAAAAAGGGATTCCCCAAGTCCCATTCTTAATGCTCTTCTCTTCCTATTTTATATATACTCCTCTGGTAAATCCACTTTTCCTTGTGCTTCAGTAAGCAAATCAGCAACAACAAATTCTAAGTCCACATAGGTTGTCTCCTTTTCAAAAGTTTGCTCAAAAGTTGAATTGTGAAAGGCAATTAAAAGATATACGTATGTTAAAGGAAGTTTACATTTCCAAAGAGATGAAACGTGTTAAGCAAACTCTATATTATACCTTTTGGATCTGCCATTTATCCTTAAAAAACATTTACCTATAAATGGAATTTCTATATTACTGAAGATTAAAAACATAGCTGAAAATAATGGGTGAAATATTATTTTTAAGTAGGAAACAGTCAGAGTGTTTGCCATGGCATAAATTATTACAAAGTCAAGTTCACCTTTACTTATCATTTCCCCAACCTACATTACTACAGAGAGTTACTTGCAGTTCTTGGAATATGTCTATTCTCTCATTACAGTAATCCCCCCTTATCTGTGGGGGATACATTCCAAGAAGCTTCAGTGGATGTCCAAAGTCACAAAACCTCATATACACTATGTTTTTTTCCTACACATACATACCTAGGATAAAGTTTATTTCATAAATTAAACACAGTAACAACAACAATAATAATAAAGTGGAACAACTGTAACAATATAAAATAAATCCTCACTTTTCTTCAATAGGGTCTTGGAAACTGTGACTTTAAGCAAAATGATGCATAACAAAACCATTATAGGCTAATGGATATAAACAAAAGTTAAGTTTCTCCTGCATATTTCTGGTCAAAAAACATCACCAACCTTCTAAATAAAGACTCCCAAAGCAATGCTAATATTGAATATTCAAATAAACATGAACTGTGCATTTATTTAAGAAGGATTAATAAAACAATATAATTATTTTTAACCTCTTGTTCCAGTTTAGGGTCATGGGAGCTTGTCCCAGCAGCCACACAGCAAAAGATGGGAACCCATCCTGCACAGGAGGCCTTTCCATTGCAGGGTCCATCCCTATACACCCCTGCTCACTCCTACCAGAACAGTTTAGACATGCCAATTCACCTCACCTGCAGATCTTTGGCATGTGGAAAGAACCTGGAGTACCCAGAGAAAAGCACACGAACGTGGGGAGAATGTGGAAACACCACACAGACAGCAACCCTGGCTGGGAATGGATTCTTTTTTCCTATCAACCTTATAACAAAATGACATTGAACAAAACATCTTTCAAGGCCTGCTGTATGTAATAAAGAGTGATGTGAATGTGGTCTCTCTCTCTCTCTCTCTCTCTCTCTCTCTCTCTCTTTCTTTCAGAATATCTTATGGTCCTGTACTGTATTCAATGCTTCTTTTTNTTCACCTCACCTGCAGATCTTTGGCATGTGGAAAGAACCTGGAGTACCCAGAGAAAAGCACACGAATGTGAGGAGAATGTGGAAACACCACACAGACAGCAACCCTGGCTGGGAATGGATTCTTTTTTCCTATCAACCTTATAACAAAATGGCATTGAACAAAACATCTTTCAAGGCCTGCTGTATGTAATAAAGAGTGATGTGAATGTGGTCTCTCTCTCTCTCTCTCTCTCTCTCTCTCTCTCTCTTTCTTTCAGAATATCTTATGGTCCTGTACTGTATTCAATGCTTCTTTTTCTTGTGATGATATGTCAAGATAACACTTCATTATGTCAAGAACGTCACATTTTCAATGAAAGGAAGCACTGAACATCTTTTCTTTGGCCTATCCAAACTGCCAGCATTACTACTCTTGCACTTTGGGTCATTATTGAGTAGAATAGGTGTTACAGGAATATAGGGATTGTAGTACCGCAACAAGTGATGTGATAACCAAACCCACTACTAAGTCCAGGAGGTGGGGAGTGTGGAGATGCTGGACAAAGGGATGATTCACCGCCCCAGTGGGATGGAACGGGACTGTCAAGATTCCATCGTGTCACTCAGAACGGCACGCAATTTAAAACTTATAAATTGTTTATTTCTGAAATTTCTATTTAATATATTCAGGTGGCATTTGACTGGGGGTAAATGAAACCACGGAAGGCGAAACCACAAGTAAGGAGTGACATGAGAAGAATGCCAAAAGAACAGAATTCAGTTTTGCCCCACCTCATCGCTAGTGAGTTTTAATTTCTTTTCTTCAATTTTCTTAGCCTCAGTATAGAGCACCTGATATTTACTGTTTCAGAATATTGGATACATTTTCCTGCCATTATTTATTTACATAGTAGGTCTTCCCACCCTCACTATATTTAGGTCTCTGAAGATGAAAAAGGATCAACCTTTTACTCAAGTTGTGCAAGAGACCACACAGCTGGTTCAAGCAAGTACAACTGATGAGGAAAAGAAGGAGGGGAAAGAAGAGGGAAAGGGGACAAGTTCAGAAGACTAGCTGGTTTTGCATAAGTATTATAGCTTCTCCTTCGCTGTTTGTTGACCATATCGGCCTGGGTTAATTAGACTGTAGTTTCAATAGACATTCTCATTAATGTTTGAGTAACTCTGAAGACGTGTCTGGTTTTCTGGCAAGCCAAAAACCTAGAATTTCTGACCTTGTGGTATGCATTTGTGTGGCACTTCTGATGAGTTTGGTTGTCTGTGTGTGCTCTCTGATTTCGTGTTTCATTTTCTTTTGTTTTATGCATGGAAGGTTTTTACTCCTACAATTATTTGAAGATAACTGGTAATGACTTCTGGATACCGGGGGACTTAGAAAGGAACCACAGAGGTGGTGACAAAGCATTAGCTTTACTTGGTGATGATACTTAAAAGTAAAACCATTTGGCAACAAAAGATTCATGGCTGAACCTGTAACAGAAGGATTATTTACAAAGGTTCACACTCACTGATTATTGTTTTTATCATAAAGAGGAAGGAAAACAATTACCAGACTTGACTATCATAGAAAGATCATCTCTAATCCTGGCCACACTGAATGACTTCTGTATCAAAATGACAGCAGAACATGATAAAAGGAAGTCATGCAGGAAGAACAGTCTCACCAGATGGCATGTGGCCTGTAAAATGACTCACCCACTTGGGCCTGAAAGAATCTGAATCAGTTGATCCACAAGGCAAAGTACAGAACTTACATTTCAGATCAACCATTGCCAGAAGCTTGTGAACTGGATGTCTTTTACCTTCTTACACTTGCTCCTCTAAATAAAACATAATGGAAGTACCAAGGACAAAACAAAAATGAATTGACATCCTGGGGTATAAAGATTACGGGAGGAATCCCAGTGGTGTTCATCATTCTTGCCACATTTCAGACTAGATGATAGTACTTCATTCTTGGCCTTGGAGCCGGTGCTTAAATACTTAACTTGCATTTATTGCAGCAAATAGGAGAAGCTGAACATAGTGAAGAATTTTCAATTTGCAAATTTGAATTGAGCCAACAGAAGAAAGTATGAAATTAAGCAAAAGTTCCCAGAGCTAAGAGGACAGACACTTTGAAAAATAAAAAAGGGAAGACAGAAAATAAGATGAATGGTCGTTGTGAACAGTTGGCAATTATCGATGAAAAATGAGAGGGAAATATTTACACGATTAGCTTGCACTGCTATAAATAACTTTTAAACTTTAAGATAAGGGGTTCAGTATATAAGAATTAAAATGCCATTGAGAGAGGGCTCATTGTCTAAACTATTTAGTAGCCCCACTACATGTAGACTGCTTATAAGTTTATATTAATATTAATTTCATTTCAGATATTCAAACTCTCACTTAGCTTCTTGTTTTTCATAGCCAAGTTTTTGTTGCCTTATTCATTCCCAAATGACTATATTATCAGTTTGCTTTTAAATAATTGTAAACTCCTAAAATAGCACACATCACTTGCCATATAGTTGATCACATCTCACATCTAGCAACAGAAAAGACATTTTATATGGCACAAGGCAGGCAATCAGCAACCCGTTATTTTTTAAAGTCTTGTTCATCCATTTCCCAGAAAATGATCCTTTTTATCTATTCAGGAGGGTTGGAGGTACTCAAACCCTTGAGGCTCTATCCTGCAAGCACTTTTACTAGATGTAAAAACACATGTCATCATTCATCTTTCAGTTTGTGGTTTTAAATCACATAATTTTTATGAGAATCGCACAGGTGTTCGGTGACACTGGTTCCACCTGTCTTCCTGGATTGTTGACTTCTCCCATTTTGTTGGTTATTTTCTCTAAATATAGATTGCTCAAGATTATGACTTCTTAAAACACCTGTATGCATGCACATACCAAATTACCAAATTAAAACCGTTTAGGTCATAACTTTTGTGTCTTCACAACTTACCCCAAGTCTGTGTGTGCTCTCTGATTTTGTTTACAAAAATATCCCAAAGTTCTAACTTTTTCTATATATTACTTTTTAAAATATTAATTTATAGAATGTTATGAAATCAAACTGACAAGAATACACACAAGAGATTAAAGAACTGAAAGGCAATGGAGCACAGAAAAGTAGTGACTATTATTTTCAAGCCATATTATTTCAACATCGTATGTATCCCATAGTGAAATACACTGTTATCAAAAATATCCAGCACAACTCACAAAATTCAGGGACTGATTTGCCAATTGTATTTTCTCAAAATTATTTATAAATGAGTCCCTGAAGAGTACAAAATTATATATGTTATGCCATTCTTGGTGTGAGGCTGTTTAATACAAAGTAATTAAACAGTTGTTAAAATAAAGTTTTAAAAAATAATAACATATGTTGATGTAGAGTTATATTAATAAATATAACACTAATCAAAATGATAGACAAAACATTAATTATTTAATCCTTATTAAATCATAAGCCAAATTTCTATTAACTCTTGGGCAATCAACTACTATATTAAATAACATTACAAATAGCTAAAAAATATATATCACATGATTATTATATAATCTGCAAGCCCCCTTACTTGTTATTTAATCTCTCTATTCCTTAGTTTTCTCATCTGTGAAACAGGAATTCATAGACTTATGTTTAGGATTCACTAAGTAACACATGTGAACCTCTAAGGACAGTGGCTGTGACATAAAAAGTACACAACAAATGTCAGCTAATAATTATTTTGTTCTTGCTAAAAGTAAAGGCACATTCAGAGATGCTTGAAGAAAAATTGTGGCAATTCATCTTCAACACTAACATTGTATGTCTCATGGGGAAGCCATGATTTGCCAAAAACTAATGTGACTATCACAACTGACTCCTTAAGATAAACCAGTGTCTAATGTTTCTGCTTTTGTTCTTATGGGAAAAAAGTATGATAAGGGAAAATTTTCAGTCATGTTTGTGTTATGATTTGATAAATTTTAGAATAGATTATTAAACCTGCCAGAATCTTGCTATCATTTTAAATGATTTCCTTTTTCTGTTACTCTTACAGTTACCCATTTATGAATATGATCTCATCATGAAATCACAAATTCAGGCTTTAGAGTTGAAAAAGGGCATTCATGGTCAACATGTCAAGTTTCATTCAGAGCAGAATTGAGTCCACATTGTGAAGTCTATAAAATCTATGGCAGATTCAGCCTCAGTTTAAGCAATTCCCATATGATGGACACTTGTTATTTTGCCTGCTGAGCATGTATCTTCCCTTGTCTGGCAAGGGTACTGTCCTCGGGACAGCATAAATAATCCAGGACTAGCTTGTCGGGCTATCGAATACCCCCAGCCACATCACCAGTAACTGGCTTGTTCAAGAATACCGGGAAGGGAGTGCCCCTCTTCTATCTACTTATGCCTGGAAAGATACAGATTTGGGCTACTGGTGGCTATTTCATAGCCTTCTTTATATACTGCAGAACAGAGAATAAAGCCAATAAATTGGAAAGCAGAAATGGCAGGAAAAAAAACAGATTTTCAAGGACATAATTTGAGCCCTTGAATTAGACTGCACCTGAAATTTTCAGTTGAGTAAGCCCATGAATTTCCTATTTTTCACTGCGGTTTTGTTTTTGTTTTGGCTTTGGTTAGTGAGTTTTGGGTCTTCTGTAACTTGAAAATAGAAGCAAACTGAATGACACATCAAACAGGTGTGTTCATGAACGCTTCTTACTTTTAGGTTGTCGCTGACATGAAGAAAGAACTTTTTATCAATCTGTCTGTATTCTGCACCCATCAATTCATCTTGAACTTGGTCTAAATTTTACTGTCCACTGCTAAATTAACAATGTCTCCCTGCTGTGTACAAAACCATGTCTAGCACACAAAGAACACTCAGTGAAAATTAATTTATATTTACAAAACTATGTAGAAAGTTACATGGAAGTTAAAATTAATAGTCAAATTTTATTACTTTTTAATTTTTATATATTTTAATTGTTGTTCAAGTACAGTTTTTTGTATTTTACTCCCATCCCAGCCCACCCTCCCAGTGCTCCCCACCTCCCTTCCATTTCCACCCCCCTTAGTTTTTGTCTGTATGTACTTTATACTTGTTCCTGTAAACCCTTCTTCCCCTTTTCCCCTGAAATTCCCTCCCATCCCTCCTCTGGTCCCTGTCAGCCTGTTCTCTATTTCAGTGTCTTTGGTTATATTTTGCTTGCTTGTTTGCTCTGTTGTTTAGGTTCCCGTTAAAGGTGAGATTATATAGTATTTGTCTTTCACCGCCTGGCTTATTTCACTCAGCATAATGCTTTCCAGTTCTATCCATGCTGTTGCAAAGGGTAGTAGCTCCTTCTTTCTTTCTGCTGCATAGTATTCCATTGTGTAAATGTAGCACAGTTTTTGGATCTCTTCATTTACTTCATTTACTTCAAGTGCCTCCAGCACTTGGCTATTGTAAATTGTGCTGCTATGAACATTGGAGTGCATAGGTTCTTTTGGATTGGTGTTTCAGGGTTCTTAGGATATACCCCTAGCAATGGAATTGCTGGGTCAAAAGGCAGGTTCATTTTTAGTTTTCTGAGAATATTCTTTACTGTTTTCCATAGTGGTTGGACCAGTCTGCAATCCCACCAACAGTGAACTAGGGTCCCCTTTTCCCCACAACCTCTCCAACACTTGTTTGTTTCTTTGTTTATGATAGCCATTCTGACTGGTGTAAAGTGGTATCTCATTGTGGTTTTATTTGCATCTCTCTGGTAGCTAGCGATACTGATCATCTTTTCATGTGTCCCTGGATCCTCTGTATGACCTCCTTGGAGAAGTGTCTGTTCAAGTCCTTTGCCCACTTTTTAATTGGGTTGCTTGTCTTCTTAGGGTGGAATTGTGTAAATTCCTTGCATATTTTACAGAATTAAACCCTTGACTGAAGGGTTTAATATGGCAAATTAAACCCTTTTTATCATTGGCAAATATGTTTTCCCAAACAGTTGCTTCTCTTTTTATTTTAATACTGTTTTCTTTAGCCATGCAGAAGCTTTTAATTTTGATGAGATCCCATTTGTTTATTCTTCCCTTTATGTTCCTTGCTCTAGGGGACATATCAGTAAAAATGTTGCTGTGTGAAGTATCTGAGATTTTCCTGCCTATGTTCTCCTCTAGGACTTTAATGGTGTCACAGCTTATATTTAAGTCTTTTATTCCCCTTGAATTTATTTTTGTGTATGGTGTAAGTTGGTGCTTGAGTTTCATTTTTTTTTTTTTTGCACGTAGCTGTCCTGTTCTCCCAACACCATTTGTTGAAGAGGCTATTTTTACCCCATTTTATGTTGCTGACCACTTTGTTGAATATTAATTGACCATAGAGACTTGGGTTTATTTCTGGGCTCTCTGTTCTGTTCCATTAGTTTATGTGCTTGTTTTTGTGCCAGTACCAGGCTGTTTTGATTACAGTGGCCTTGTAATACACTTTGGTATCAGGTATTCTGATCCCTCCTACTTTGTTCTTCTTTCTCAAAATTTCAGCTGCTATTCAGGGTCCTTTATGGTTCCATATAAATTTTTGAAGTGTTTGTTCTATGTCTGTGAAATATGCCATTGGTACTTTAATAGGTATTGCTTTGGGTAGTATGGACATTTTGATGATGTTAATTCTTCCAATCCATGAACACGGTATGTGTTTCCATTTATTTGTGTCTTCCTTGATTTCTTTCTTCAGTGTTGTGTAGTTTTCTGCATACAGATCTTTTACTTCCTTGGTTAGGTTTATTCCTAGGTATTTTATTTTTCTTTTTGTTATATTGAATGGGATTTTTTTCTTGATTTCTGCTTCTGCTGATTCATTGTTGGTATACAAAAATGCTTTTGATTTCTGGATATTGACTTTGTATCCCTCTGTTTTGCCGAATTCATTTATTAGGTTGAGCAGTTTTGGGGTGGAGTCTATAGGATTTTCTATGTATACTATCATGTCATCTGCAAACAGTGAAAGTTTTGTTTCCTCCTTTTCAATTTGGATGCCTTTTATTTCCTTTTCTTGTCTGTTGGCTGTGGCTAAAACTTCCAATACTATATTGAATAGAAGTGGTGAAAGTGGACAATCTTGTCTTGTTCCTGATCTTAGTGAAAAAGATTTTAGTTTTCACCCATGGAGTATGATGCTGCCTGTAGGTTTCTCAAATATGGCCTTTATTGTGTTGAGGAATGCTCTCTCTATTCCCACTTTGCTGAGTTTTTTTATCTTAAATGGGTGCTGTACCTTACTTATCAAATGCTTTTTCTACATCTATTGATATGATCATGTGATTTTAATCTTTGCTTTTGTTTATATGATGTATTACATTTACTGATTTGTGAATATTGAACCATCCTTGCATCCCTTGGATGAATCTCACTTGGTCATGGTGTATGATCTTTTTAATGGATTGTGGGATGTGGTTTGCCAATATTTTGTTGAGGATTTTAGTGTTTATCTTCATCAGCGATATTGGCCTGAAGTTTTCTTTCTTTGTTGTGTCTTTGTCTGGCTTTCAAATTGTATTACTTAATAGCATTAATAGAAATGTCTTTTGCAAGCTTAACTGCACTTTTGTCTTTTTTCTTCAAAAGTCTGTAAAAATATTTAACACATAGCAGGTCTTCATTTGAATCAGAATCCCTTAAGTAAGCCATTCAAATATTTTTAAAAGTTACAAAAGTTTATATTTTAAAGCATACTGTTCATAGTCATTAAAATGGTATGTGAGCCAAGGTATAGTATGGTAATAAAATCAGCATCTGGCAGGGAAACAACTGAAATATAATTAAATGTAAATGATTAAGAATAATGTCATCATCACCAAACATCTATATACGCTTATTATGCTAAGTGCTTTACATGCATTATTTTATTTGCTTCTCCTAACAACCTGTAAAGGTACCAAAAATGATCTCTCTGAGCCTCAGTCTTTTCATCTGTGGAATAGAGATAAACAATTTCCCAAGATCACATAACCAATAAATGTTGAAATCCAAGCAGGCTGACCTCAAAGTTCATGCTCTTAATCTGAAGCTTTTACCAATAAGCCTATAAAATGTAGGCAATTGTTTTTTCTTTTTTTTCTATTTATTTAATTTTTTTATTATTGTTCAAGTACAATTGTCTCCATCCCCCCTCCCCCCTCCCCCCTCCCCCCCACCACTCCCACATCCTCACCCATCCCCACCTCCCACCCTTGATCTGGCCTGCCTTTGGCTTTGTCCTTTACACATGTTTCTTTTTTTTTTTTTAGAGAGAGGAAGGGAAGGAGAGAAATATCAATGTATGGTTGCCTCTCGTGCGTCCTCTGCCAGGAACTGGCCTGCAACCCAGGCATGTGCCCTGACTGGGAATCAAACCACGATCATGTGGTTCACAGGCCCGCGCTCAATCCACTGAGCTACACCAGCCAGGGCATGTTTCTTGATGACCGTTTCCACTTTGCCCCCCATTATCCCCTCTACTCTCCCTTCCAGTTACTGTCAGTTTGTTCTTTATTTCAATGTCTCTGGATATATTTTGTTTGCTTGTTTGTTTTATTGGTTAAGTTCCACTTATAGGTGAGATCATATGGCATTTGTCTTTCACCACCTGGCTTATTCCACTTAATTTTTCTAAATGGCAAAATTTTTAAAGAAAAATCTTTAATTTTTTATTTAATTATCTCAGTACTCTTATTTTGCCCAGAGACATTCAGCTTCTCTTTGTGATATTCAAAAGTGTTTATAAGGCATTTTCATCCCATAAATATTTTTATGCTCTCTTCAATGTTTCAGCATCATTTTGGTACCATGATGAATACCAAAAATGATGTCTAAAGTACTAGAAAGGCCTTCATAGGTCAAGAGTCCATGGGAAGAGAATGTTACTATACCCAACTTTTCGAAAACTATTTTAGACTTCTTATTAAAGCATGGGTATATAGATATATAGATTTTCCAGCAATTATGATAATTTTTGAAATTTTTACTATACTTTCCCTTTAAGAAAAGTTAACCACAATATAAACTACAAAGTGATAAGTAATGTAATAGAGGAAACCTGTACCAGATGTGAAGAATTAGTCAGAGTGGACATGGGAATCAAGCCATAATTTTGTTACAAAAAAAAATAAAAGCTGCCCTGGCTGGTGTAGCTCAGTGGATTGAGCACAGGCCTGCGAACCAGACGATCACAGTTCGATCCCCAGTCAGGGCACATGCCTGGGTTGCAGGCCAGTTCCCAGCAGGGGACTCACAAGAGGCAACCATACACTGATACTTCTCTCCTCTCCCTCTCTCCTTCCCTTCCCCTCTAAAAATAAATGAATAAAATCTTTAAAAAATAAAAGCTTTTATTTAAAAATCAGTGACTTCCATTCTTCCCCTGAATATCAGGATGTTTCCGTTTTGGATGATAAGAAATTTCTGGCTTCCCTCCATAGGTGTTTCTGTTCATGTGCACCATCCAGCAATCCCACGGGCACAGCTGCTGCCATTAGTGAGTTATCTATTACACCAGCTTCAGGTGACAGTACCTTCAAAGTGCTATTCCTGATGCGGAACAGTCTGACAGGTGTGAGCTATATCTCATTAAGGCTTTAATTTGCATTTTTCTGATGATTAGGGACATGGAGTGAAAAAAAAAACCTTGGCTTAGTTGGTGGGAGATTGGTGCAGCCACTATGGAAAACAGTATGGAGTTTCCTCAAAAAGTTAAAAATGGAACTACTTTGTAACCCAGTGAGTCCACTTCTGGGTCTATAGCCAAGGAAACCCAAAACACTAATTAGAAAAGATATATTTGCCACTATTTATTGTAGCATTATTCACACTAGCCAAGATATGGAAGCAACCCAAGTGCCCGCCAATAGATGAATGGACTAAAAAGTTGTGGTACATATATAGAATATTACCTGGCCATAAAAAAATAGTGAAATCTTAATTTGGTAACAACAGGGCTGGAACTACAGAGCATTCTGCTAAGTGACAAAATAGATGGACCTAGAGGGTATTATGCTGAGTGACATAAGTCAGACAGAGAAAGACAAATAACACACAATTTCACTTACATGTAAAATCTAAAGAACAAAAAAAATGAACATACAAAGCAGTAACAGACTCATGGATACAGAGAACATTTTGATGGTTGCCAGAAGGGAGAGGGTTGGGGGAGTGGGTAAAAAATGTGAAAGAATTGGTCATTTCAAAATAGTCATGGGGATATAAAGTTTAGCATAGAGAATATAGCCAATAATATTGTAATAACTGTATGATGCTAAATGGGTACTTGAATTATTAAGGGTATCACTTTGTAAATTATATAATTATCTAACCATTTTGCCAGGGGTGTCAAACTGACTTTCACCAGGGGCCACATCAGCCTCACGGTTGCCTTCAAAGGGCCGACTGTAATTTCAGAACTGTATAAATGTAACTACTCCTTAACAGTCAAGCAAGAGTTCAGCACTGTCACTGAGTAGAAACAAGGTGACAGATAAAACAAGGCAGAGGATGGGATTTGGCCTGTGGGCCATAGTCCCCGCTGTGCACTATACTATACACTTGAAACTAATATAAAATAATATCGCATATCAAAAAGCTATTCTTGAGCAATTTTATCCACCATGGCAGAAATTTTCATCTCTCCTCTCCTCATTTAAATTCTTGTGTCTAAACAGTGGCCAGCACAGAGCTGGCATTCAATAAATAGCTTTGCAATACATTAAATAATGGGCTCAATCTTAGCAACTTGCTATGACTATTTAGCATCAATGACCAATGAAAATTATCTTCAGCATCTGCTTGACTCAACCTAAGTTCTAGGTATTTCTTGCAGATTTCCAGTAATTGGATAGCTCTAGGGTAATTTCTGAGCACTATGTACGTCTGTTGAGCAATTCAAGAAACAGCTCCTATTGAGTGCTCTAGGCAAAAGCCTGAATAGCTTTTTTAAACAGCTACCCTAAAGAATGGATCCAAAGCTCTTTAGAATTCTAATCTGAGCACAAATCCAAGGAACAGAGTCACCAAGTCCCACAGCTAGCTGCCAGTTTCTTTCTCCTGTGTGCCTACGCAGAACACAACTCCCTTAACTCTCTGAGGAAACCCTCTCAGTGGTTGAAGTTATCCATAATTCAGTTCCTCAGATATGTCCTGAGTAACTATGAAACAGGCACTCTTCCAGGTACTTAACATACAACTCATAAATTTCTCCTAAGGACTTCAGACTGAGGTAAATGTGGGAATTAACAAAAGCTCCATATTTTATACATTTTGATAGCACTTTGTAGTTTCAAAAAAACCTTTACATATATTTCCTAACTTAAAGTTTCTCATAACTTTGTGAGGTAGACATAAAACATTTCCATTTTACAGATGAAAAAACTTAGGCTTAGAGAAAATAAGCATGTTACCTAAGGTCACTGGTAGCCAGAAAACACTAAAGATTGTTCTTTTACCCAGGTTGGAGAAACTTTCTACCAAATCTCTGGGTCTACTCTCAGGAACCCTAAAATTTTTGGCTGTTATTTGTCAAGATAGCTATGCATTGAAATATTTGTGTATCATATTTTTAAGCACCTAATCTATTTAAGATACTGGATATACGGTGTGTAAAGCACCTCAAGGCTGTTTTACCTTCTAGTGGGAGAAATAAAACACATATAGGGGCCTCCCGGTGCTTACCACGGGCTGTGTTCTTACACCACCTGTGTAGAAACAGGAGGCAGAGTGAACCTGCCCCATACACACCTCAGCCCATCCCATATGCACCTCAGCCCAGGCCCTTTGCCCGGTGTGTATTATGAATGGGGGGACATGGGGAAAAAAAACGCATATAGGTTATCTGAAGCTAAAACAGGAAGTGAATCATGCCATAAAAGAGATTAAAAAAATAAAAGTGAGCGAGAGAGATTATTTGCAGCTAAGGAAAGAGCAAGTTCAATTCTTTTGCAAAAAAGACACTAGAAATAGATGACAAAATATTTTTAAATTCAACTTAATGACCTTTACGGGACATCCCATTATTTTGGTAAACTATGAGCTAAGGAAAAGATGAAAGAAAATTATGACCCATTTAAACTCATGAGATTATTTTTGCATCACAAAAAAATTGAACATGAAATACATATGCATAAATCCCCATGCTGACAAGCTTTGGATGCTGTTAATAGAGGATCTTCACCCACCTAACCTCAAGGCACTTCCCACTGGAAAAATTTTAGTCTAAATTGACAGAAAATTATAAGCTTTCCACTTTAACTGACTGAAAACCCATCAGACAAATCTTAGTGCTGGGCAGAATCATCTCCCTCCTGGTTAAACTACATGTGTTAAGTAGATTAAATATTTTGTTCACTCAGTTAATTATACATAACAAAAAACATACCACAGTCATGGACAATCCAAATTTGAATTGACTCTAAGTCTATCCTTAGTGCAAATGCAATTATGGTAATTATGGCTGACTTGGATACCAGGTGGAAACTCATCAGCCAATGTTGTCCTCCTACAGCTAACATTTCAACAGCAATGTACTTGCATCAGCTACCCTGTTTACTTTTTGTGTCAATTTTTTTCCAATTTTAAGGTGTTATCCTGGATCAAAGATGAGACGGTTTTATTTTCAAGAAGCAATGGTACTAACTAATAGCTGTGGTTTGTGTTGTTTTTTGTATGTTTGTTTGTTTTTGTTTTAATTTTTTATTGTATTTTTCCATTACCATTCAACCCCCTTATACCTCCCTCCCCCTGCAATCACCACACTGCCGTCCATGTCCGTGAGTCCTTTTTCTTTTTGCTTGGTCCCTCCACCCCATAACCTCCACCTCCCAATAGCTGTCACCCTGCTCTCTATGAGTCTGTCTCTATTTAGCTTGTTAGTTCACTTTGTTCATTGGCTTTCACATATAAATGAAATTATATGGTATTTGTCTTTCTCTGACTGGCTAATTTCACTTAGCACTTTTGCACAATGGACTACTATGAGTTGTAGACATAAAAAAGAAGCAAATTTTACCCTTTGTGACAGCATGGATGGACTTGGAGAACATTATGCTAAGTGAAATAAACCAGTCAGAGAGAGATAAATATCATATGGTTTCACTCATGTGGAATCTAATGAACAAACTGAACTAACAAGCAAGATAGAGACAGACTCGTAGATGGGGAGCAGATGACAGCTAGTGGGGTGAAGGTTACGGGGTGGAGGGATTGAGCAAAACAGAAATGGGACTCGTGGGCATGAACAACAGTGTGGTGTGTGCAGAGGGTGAGGGATATAAGGGGGTTCAATGGTAATGGGGAAAAATATAATAAAAAATCAATTAAAGCTCTTTAAAGAACAAATTTTTAATTATTTAAAAAGTTTTAAGTTGTAAAGACCTTGAATTACTGTAGGACAAACAAAAAGTTAAAGCTGGCTTAGAGATATGACCAAAATGAATAATAAAATAATATTTATTTTCTTAATAGCTAATAATAACGAGGGTTTATTATTAACAAGACACTATACTAAGTGCTTTAAGCACAATACATAATAAAATCTTCATAACCTTATGAAGCAGATACTAGTATGGTCCGCATCTTATAAATGAGGAAATGAAGAAGCAGAGAGGCTGGGGAATTTCCCCAAAGTGATAAAGCTGAAAAGTGGCAGAGACAGGACTTGCATGCAGGAAGTCAGAGTCCAGAGACTAAAGTCTTGACCACCATGCTGCCTCTGCTAGCTACTAGTTATTAAATCCAAACTTTTGTTACGTGCAATACTTATTATTTCTTAGATTCATGGAATATATATAATCCTTATATTATACACTTTGTACATGGCAAACCAAATTAAAATTTTAATTTTAAGTGCTAAACAAATAAAACCTAAGAAGGAACGTCTGTCAAAGTCAAAAGAATAATAGGAGAAAATTGTCTCACAGGAGCCAAGAAAAAAAAGCCTCTTATGAGAGAGGAAGGGAACTTGGACATGAAAATAAACCACTGATCAAGTAAAATGAGATATTCAAATAAAATACGATACTCATTTAACAGTGCCTCTGTGATTTGGCAAGAGTCTTTTCAGTTAAGCCATTTTGGGGAAGGGAGAGAAATGAGATTGCAATGTGTTAGTGCACAAATGTGAGGTGAGGAAGTGTTAAATATAGTGTAAAGGAAAACTCAGAGGGCAGTAGCTACAGGGGAACATGAAACAAGAGATTATCTCTAACACAGAGACACTTGAGTACGTTTAAATGGAGATGGCAGAGTTTCAATGTGGAGAGAGACTTAAGATACTAGAGGAGGATGAGACAATCAAAGAAACTAAATCCCTGAAAGGGGAAAAAGAAAGATGGAATTCACAGTACCCGTGAGGGGATTTTCCTTCGACAGGAAGAGACCAACCATTTCGAGACATCTGCTGTGTCACAAGGGGGATTGAAGAAGGGAATAAAACGCAACATGCTAAAGTGTTAGTTTATTTTGATAGGTGAAGAGAAGGAATGATGAGTGGTAAAGAGCCATCAGAGCATGCAGGGTCATGGGAAGACTTCGAAGTTCAAAGGATGAGAAAATCTCAACAAAAAGCAGATCAAAGCTAACTTTCAGAACACTGGGCATATGTAATACAATTAGTACTACATTCGTTTTTCATTTGGGGAAGTACAACATGTAAATACTGCCCCCTCCCACAGAACACTCCTGTGTTTTGGGAAATTATTAATTCTCACCATGCTATTTTAAGGAAAGAAAAAGTTATTGTTAGTCATTGGTGATGTGGAACTGCTCCTACCATGAAATTTTAATTTTTTTTCAAATTGATCTTTCTTCAAACATGCCCTGCCTGCCTTTGTGGCTAGGCTTCCTGCCAGTCCATTCCAACTTCCAAGGCAGTCCAGAAAGTCCTGCTGGTCTACTCGGAGGCAGCGCCCAGTACACCCACCCCAGACCTTTCTTGCCAGGACTGATTTCTCTACTCAGTCCTCTCAGGTCGTGGCTCCTCACTTACTCACGTCTGAAAACCCGAAGCCTAAGCAATACCTGGGAGAGTCTTGGACCTCCCCAAACTTAACCAGTTGGAATCTGCATTGTATCAAGATCCCCAGGTCAACTGTGTACACATTAGAGTTTGAGACGCAACAGTTTAGACTTCTCTTCACAATGTCTTTAAATTTGCCTGTTAATCTCTTTCCATTTCCAAAAAAGAGAGATAACTTTTTATTCATGTTTACAGCACATTTTCCTCAGAATATAGATTAAAATTCTTTTCACTCAGTGTAGGCACTTTTTGAATTCACTTTCACGTTTATCTTCTGCTGTTAACCCTCTCAACCCAAACTACTTTGTTCTACCCACATATCTGCACCTCCCCACCAAAGCGAAATGAGCCATGGCGGTCATTCTCCTACGACTTTTGTCATGCTGCTCCTTTGATCCCTCCAAATCTCCTTCCTCTTGATGAATCGTCTTAAATGTCAATTGTCACAATACCTAGAAATATATACATATATATACTCTATCTACTTCACCAAATAAAATATTAACTTCATAAGGTCAAAACTGTATTTTATTGATTTTACATCACTAGCATAATTTCTAGCACTTAGTCAAGATAGTTATAACTGAGATACAGATATAGGTATGAATATGGATATAGTTATTGATATAGATAGCTTACTTTTATATTGTATATTTCATTTACTTAAGTATATTAGAGTTTGTAGTATAATTCTAACTATTTAACATATATGTAGTATATATTTATTTTATATATTTAGAATATATAGCTAATTTATATACCTAGTTTTATACATAATTCATAAATATATTTGACTTATGCTTGTGCTTGTGTGTGTCTAGGGTACATGGATTAGTTTTCTCAGTAAAAATATGAAGAGAAGATCATGAGAACATATTAAAGACAGAGGGGTTGGGGAAAATGTTTTATTCCCACAGCCCCCAAAATGACTAACATAACTGCAAAAACCCCATGAGCTTATGGAATTTGTTTTTGGCCAAAGCCTCAGATGTTAAATAGTTACCCACATATCTAACCCATCTAAGTTGCCAAAACTAGACTTGCAATCCTTAGACTTCAAGCTCTAGATGACTTTAGGCCCTCCTGATTCCTTTTTAGACAACTTATAATGCAAAACTCTTTAACAGCTTCATGATCAATAACAAGTTTTCATTGGATACACAGAGTCAGGAAGATCCAGGCTACACACCCACACAGTGAGCAACACTCCCATAGCTGCAGGGGCAAACACCAACCAGGAGAGCCAGAGAGGGAGAAGGATTCTATCTGCACCTGAGTCAGGCAGAGGCGGCAGGCCGCAGCCAGCTGTGACTGCGAGAGACTCTTCACTTTTTGGAGAGGTGATGGGTACAGAAAGCTGGACAGTGACTCAGTGCTGCGGTGGGAGTGCCTGGAGAGACTTTTTGAAAGTGGAGCAGGGGTGCGCTGGGCAGGGACCCCGTGCACAGCTGTGCTGCCAGCAAAGAACAAGATTGAGGATGGGGTTTACTCCCACTCAGAGCAACTAGGCAGAGAGATCAGAAAGGTGCATAGTTGAGGGCATATCTCAGCCCCAGCCCAGTGCAGCTGGAGGCTGCACAGAGTGGAGAGTTCAGGACTCTGTGTGCTGTGAGGGCAGTAGGCAAGTGTGGGAGAACTCCATCCCACGGAGCTCTTCTGGCCACCGTGGATAAGAATAAGTCATCCCAGACACAATCTCGTTGTTCTGGTGGGAAAGGGGGTGGCAATTCCCTCAAGGGGGGAATGCCCTGAGCCCTTCTCCCAAACAGCTTTTATGGGGAATGGTATGTGTAGGGGTATACAGCATATGCATACCTCATCAATCAATATCAAAAGGCTATGGTCATACAAAAACAGGTATCATCTGTAGATAACAGTTGAAGAAACAGAGAGCTGCCTCTGGGTCTGTGTCTGCTAGCCGTGCTGACACCGGACGGTCTTTAAGACGTGTTTCATGAGATAAGGAGTTTACTCCTTATGCCTTGAACTTAAACATCTAGTTTATATCAATAGGGATATACAAAGCAAAGAAAGCTTCAAAGGATACAAGCCTGATTTCCCCTTGGGAACCCTCAGTGTTGGTGTCAGGTCGTATCTGCCACCTGCATTTCCTGGTTTTCCACTGAGACTTACTGGCCTCTTTCAAGCCTGCTTTCTCAGGACTATAGTCTCCAAAACCACACGGAGCGGTGCCCAACAAAGCAGAGAGGTGGGGAGCTGGAAGAGCAGGAGATGAGCACCTGAGATTATTGACACCTGGACAGAGCCCCCTTCCCTGGTGGAGATCGAATCTCTGGGAAGAGAAGGTTGCACCTAGCCCCTACCTCCTGTGGGATCAAAAGCACTACCAACAGGGAAGGTCTGCAAAATAGGCAGGTCAGCCTCAAGAACCCCTCAGGATACATTCCCCCAAGAGAAAGGCAGAAAGAGAAATGCCTGAAGGGCTCACTCGAACTTCTCTCAGGGAACCAGTGTTCCTAGGGTTCTATTCCACTGAGGCCAACAAAGCAGAGATATCAAAAATCAGTGCAACAAGAGAAAATTAGGGCACCTCCCAGTTTTGGCTCACACACAGAGCTGTCATCAACACCAAGCAGGAAAGAGCTGACCCTCTCACACAGATTGGGCTCTCCCTTGAAATGGACATCTAATTCACCATTAGATGTCCATTATACATTATTAGAAACTATACATTATTGAAAGCAAGCTGGGACAGACCAACACAGGTGCTGCAGGGGCAGGGGGGATACACCCACACCCAGAAGACTGAGTGATACCTTAAGAGGTATCACAGTACCTCTTAAGGCGGAATCGGGGTCCCATCCTCCTGATTGAGGCAGAAGCTCCCTCCAGAGGAAAGTGAAGATGATACAGGAAGTGCTGCCAGAAGCTGAATGACCTGGGACCTTGAGCTGATAAAAAGCCAGAGGCAGATCCAAAAAGAGAAGTCAGAAGGTAAGTACCAAACTGCTGAGATGAATTTCACCTCATTCTTCTTCAGAATTTGCATTTTTTTCTTCCTTTCACATAGCCTTTTAATATTTCTTCTGCTTCAATTGTATTCCAAATAATTCACTATTCTTTGTCTTTTATTTTTTACTTTTTACTTAGATTTTATATTATTTTTTATTTCATTGTTATTCCAAACCTCACATTATATCTTCCATCTCTTAGTCTGTTCTACCTTCTTTCTGTCCTTCCTTATTTTTGTGGTAAATTTTATTTTCACCCACACTACACCTTATTCTTATTCCTTACTCTTATCTTTCTCCCCTTCTATCCTCTCAAAAGCATTCTTTCTTCCTTTAGTCAGCTTACATTCTTTTCCCTTTTAATAATATTCTTATTTCCTTCCCACCTTTATAAATTATGGCTTATTTGGCATGCACATTACAGTTATCGCTATTCTTCTTCAACTGTTTTCCTATTTGTTCCCTATTTTTATTCCAAATCTCATAGGTTATTCTTCCCCTGTCTTACTTTATTTTATCTTCCTCCTGCCCCTGCTTATTTGAGTTAGGAATTTTAAATTTTCCCTTTCTTAGCCTGGATTCTATTCTTTACTGTTATTATTTTTCCTCCCCCATCCTCTCAAAGTCATTTTCCTTTACTGTGGACATCTCATATTCTCTTTTCTCTTTTGTATAATATTCTTATTCTCTTTCTAACTTGAGTAATATTTGCTCACCTTTTGTTGCTATTGACTCTGTTGTGGTTTTTCTTCAATTTTGCTCCCTTTAGTTCACTATCTTTTAAATTTTACTTCAAACGTCATATTATACTCTACCCTTTTCTTACTCCATTTTGCCATTGTTCTTCCCTGTTTTATTTACATTTTAATTTTTATTTTCTCCCTTTCATTGCCTGTTTCTCTTCCCTTCTCTTATTATTAATCCGCCCTCCTCTCACTTAAAACTACTTTTCTTTAGTGATCTCATGTTCCCTTTTTCCTATCTTATAATACTCTTAATATATCTCCACCTTAATTAATCTTTGCTCAATTTCTGTTGATATTGCTGAAGTGATAGGGGGCATGGGTTTGGTTTTCTGGGTAGTATTACTTTGTTAACCAGCACTTGTATAATAGCAAACAAGATGTATCAGGGGTATAACTTCCAGTCAGCCAGTTGAAGGGGAAAACCCAAAATATGAGCCACCAATTTTCAAACCCCAAGTATAATAAGAGAGCCCACATAAACTGAATAAAGGACAATTCTAGAGGATCCAGATGAGAAGATCAAAAAGACTGCACCACTGAGTCCCACAGAACACCTACCACAGAAGTCCACCCCAAAAAGACAGGTAGGCAAAGCAGAGCAACCTGAGACACACAAATAAAAAAAATATGTTACCCAAAATAGGGAGACAAAGAATAAATCCTCAATTGAAAGGAAAGAAGCAATCCCCAGAAAAGGAACTAAATGAAATTGAGGCAAGCACTCTATCAGACATAGAATTCAAAATAATGGTTATAAGGATGCTCCAAAATCAGTGAGAACTACAAGGAACTTTATGGAAGCTACAGGAACTTAGTGGGAACTATATCAGCATGATAAAGGACATAGAAACTGAATAAGGAACAGAATGAAATGAAAATATAATATTTGAAATAAAAACACATTATAGTGAATTAAAAGGAGGCTACAGGAAGCAGAAGACTAAATCAGTGAGCTGAGAGACAAGGTAGAAAAAAATACCCAGTCAGAGGAACAACATAAAAAAGAGTCAAAAAGAATAAGGGTAGTTTAAGGGAGCATCAGAACATGAAACATAACAACATTCACATCACAGGAATAACAGAAGGAGTAGAAAAGAAGCAAGGGATAGAAAATCTGTTTGAAAAAATAATAACAGAAAACTTCCCTATCTTGGTATGGTAAAAAGACATACAAGTTTAGGAAGCACAGAGGGTCCCAGTCAAAATGAACCCAAAGAAGCCTACTTCAAGACACACCACAATTAAAATAGCAGATTTGAAAAACTAAGAGAGAATCTTAAAGGGAGCATGAAAGAAACAGCTAGTAACATACAAGGGAGCTCCAATAAGGCTATCAGCTGATTTCTCAACAGAAACACTGCAAGCTAGAGGAATTGGCACAAAGTATTCCAGTAATGAAAAACAAGGACTCCAAACAAGACTACTCTATCCAAAAAAGCTCTCATTTAAAATGGAAGGTGAAATGAAGAGCTTCCTAGACCCCCAAAAAAGGTTAAAAGAGTACATCTCCACCAAGCCATCACTGCAAGGGATGCTAAAGGAACTTGCATAAAAAGGAGAAGAAAGAGAGAGAGTGAAACACAGTTGGGGGAAAAATGGCAATGAATAAGTGCCTATCAATAATAACTTTAAACATAAATGGATTAAACGCTCCAATTAAAAGACATGGGGTAGCTGAATGGACAAGAAAACCTGATATGCATATACTCTGCTTACAAAAAACCCACCTCAGAACAAAAGATCTACACAGGTTGAAAGTGGAGGGATGGAAAAAATATTCCAAAAAAACATACATGAAAAGAAAGCTCAAGTAGCAATCCTAATGTCAGACAAAATAAACTTCAAAACAAAAGCCATAAAAAGGGACAAAGAAGGTCACTACATAATACTTAAAGAAATAGTCCAATAGGAAGATATAACCCATGTAAATTTATGTGCACCCAACATAGGAGCACCTAAATATATAAAGAAAATCTTGGAGGACTTCAAGAAAGATATTGGCAACAACACAGTCATCATATGTGATTTTAGTGATATGATATGTGGTTTTAGTACCTGACTGTAAAATATGGACACATCTTCCAAAGAATCAACAAGGATATTGAGGCTCTGAACAACCCTCTAGATCAAATAAACTTAATTGACATATACAGAACTTATCACCCCAAAGAAGCAAAGTATACATTCTTCAAATGCACATGGAACATTTTCAAACATATATCACATGGTAGCCACAAACCAAGCCTCAACAAATTCATGCAAATTAAAACTGTATCAAGCATGTGTTCAGATCACAATGGATTGGAACTACAAACCAACCTCAAGGAAAAATTCAAAAACACTCAAATACATGGAAATAGAATAACATGTTATTACATAATAAATAGGTAAACAATGAAATCAAGGAAGAAATAAAAAGTACCTGGAAACAAATGAAAACGAACACACAACAAACCAAAGCTAATGAGGGCACAATGAAGGCAGTACTAAGAGGGAAATTCATAGTAATCCAGGCCTACCTAAAAAAGATAGAAAAGCCTCAAATAAACAACCTACCCTGTATCTACCAGAACTAGAGGAACAACAACAAAGAAATCCTAGAGATAGCAGAAGGAAGGAAATAATCAAGATCAGAACAAAATTAAATGATAAGGAGACTAAAAGAATAATTACAGGATCAATAAATCCAGGAGCTGGTTCTTTGAGAAGAACAAAATCAACAAGCCTTTAACCAGACTCATCAAGAAAAAAAGAAAGAGGACCCAAATAAATAAAATCAGAAATGAAAGAGAAGTTACAACCAATACCACAAAAACACAAAGGATTGTAAGAAATTACTATGAACAACAATATACCATAAAATTGGACAACCTGGGCAAAATGGACAAATTTTTAGAAACATACAATCTGACAAACTGAATCAAGAAGCAGCAGAAAGACGGAATAGACCAATAACACTAGGGAAATTGAAGCAGTAATAAAAAAACTCCCAGCATACAAAAGCCCTGGACTAGATGGCTTCACAGATGAATTTTACCAAACATTTAAGGAAGAACTAACTCTTATTCTTCTCAAACTATTCAAAAAATTCAAGATGAGGGAAGACTTGCAAACTCTTTTATGGGGCCAGTATCATCCTAATTCCAAAGCCAAATAAAGACACAACAAAGAAAGAAAACTACAGGCCAATATATCTGATGAACATAGATGTTAAAATCCTCAACAAAATACTGGCAATCCAGATTCAGAAATCCAATAAAAAAGTTATACAGTATGATCAAGTGGGATTCATTCCAGGGATGCAAGCATGGCACAATATGCATGAATCAATAAATGTAATGCACCACATAAACAAAATGAAGGACAAAAATTATAGGATCATATCAGTAGATGCTGAAAAAGCATTTGATGAAATCTAGCACCCATTTATAATAAAAACACTCAGCAAAGTGGGAATAGAGGAAGCATAACTCAACATAACAAAAGCTATGTATGAGAAAAGTGCAGCCAACATTATAATCAATGAGTAAAAACTAAAAGCTTTCTCCTTAAGATCAGGAACAAGACAAGAATGTCCATTTTGAACAGAGTACTGGAAGTTCTAGTCACAGCAATCAGACAAGAAAAATAAATAAAAGGCACCCAAATTCAAAAGGAGGAAGTAAAATTGTTATCATTCGATGATGACATGATAGTGTGTACAGAAAACCCTATAGTCTCCAACAAAAATGTACTCAATAAGTGAATTGGGCAAAATTGTGATTCAAAGTCAATAGTCAGAAACCAATAGAATTTTTGTACATCAACAATGAAATATCAGAAAGAGAAACTAGGGAAAAATCCCACTTACTATAGCAACATGAAAAATAAAGTAGGAATAAACTTAACCAAGGAGGTTAAACCACAGATTTGTATTCAGAAAACTATAGAACACTGAAGAAAGAAATTGAGGAAGATACAAATAAATGGAAGCATATATATTCTGTGTTCACGGATTGGAAGAAATAAAATCATTAAAATATCCATATTACCCAAAACAACCTATAGTTTCAATGCAATTCCTATTAAAATACCAATGGCATATTTCACAGGTCTAGAACAAATATTTTAATAATTTATATGGAGCCAAAAAAAGACACTGAACAGTCTCAGCAATCTTGAAAAAGAAGAACAAAGTAGGAGTGATCATGATACTTGATACCAAACTATACTACAAGGCCACTGTAATCAAAACAGTATGGTACTAGCATAAGTACTGGTATAACAGCCACAAAGCTCTATGGAATATAATAGAGAGCCCAGAAACACATCCAACTCTTGTGGTCAGTACTTGCCAAAGAGGGCAGGAGCATACAATGGAGTAAAGATAACCTCTTCAATAAATGGTGTTGGAAGAATTGGACTGATACATGCAAAAAATAAAATAAAATATGCCACCAAATTACACCATACATCAGAATAAATTCAAAATGGATAAAAGACTTAAATATAAGTCATGACACCATAAAATTCCTAGAAAAAGTATAGGCAGGAAAATTTCAGATATCCCACATAACAATATTTTTGCCAATATATTTTCTAGGGCAAGGAAATAAAGAAAAAATAAACAAATGAAACTATATCACACTAAAAAGCTTCCGCATGGCTAAAGAAACCATCATCAAAATGAAAAGGGAACCCACTGCATGTGAGAACATATTTTCCAATGACACCTCAGACAAGAGTTTGATCTCCAAAATATATAAAGAACTCCTATGACTCAACACCCGAATGACAAAAATCCAATTAAAAAAATGGGCAAAAGATCTGAATAGACACTTCTCCAAGGAGGACATACATACAGATGGCCCATATATATTTTTAAAAAATGCTCAACATCACTAGCAATCAGAGAGATGCAAATTAAAACCACAATGAGCTATCACCTCACACCTGTCAGAATTGCCATCATTAATAAAACAACAACTTCTGGCAAGGATGTGAAGAAAAGGGAACTACAGTGCACTCTTGGTGGGAATGCAGACTAGTGAAGCCATTGTGGAAAACAGTATGGAATTTCCTGAAAAAACTAAAAATGCAACTGCCTTTTGACCCAGCAATTCCACGGGTAGGAATATAGATTAAGAATCCTGAATCAAAATTCAACAGAACTTTAAGAACTTTATGAACCCTATGTTCATAGCAGTGCTGTTTACAATAGACAGGTGTTGGAAAGAGCTGAAGTGCCCATCAGTAAATGAGTGAATCAAAAAAATGTGGTACATCTACCCAATGGAATACAATGCAGCAGAAATAAAGAAGGAACTCTTACCTTTTGAAGCAGCATAGATGGAACTGTGGAATATTATGCTAAGTGAAATAAGCCAGTTGATGAAAGACAAATACCATACGATCTCACCTATTATGGGGGGACTCTGCCAGTAGAGCTCCCCTGACATTGCAGATGAGAATAAATCTACCAAGATATGATCTGCTTGGGAGGAAAGTCCATCAGAGGAGAAAGGTCCTGAACATCTCGTTTCCTGCATTTTTTTTGAGTTCAGCTCACACAGAGATACATAGTATGCACCTAAAGCTCATCAACCAATCTCCAAAAAGCTACAGTCATGAAAAATTGACATCATTTATAGATATTAGTTGGAGAAACACAGGGATTGTCTCTGGTTAGGGTTGGCTTTAGCTCAAGTGTCTGTTTCATAGCAACAGGGCAGAGTAAGCCTCAGAGGAAACAATGTGTATTCTTTCTCTGGACAGATTCATCCCTGGGAGCCATCTGTTCCAGTCCAAGGTCAAAGCTGCCTCTGACATAGTTCTCAGGCTGAGTCAGGCGGGGAGATCAAAGCAGCCAAGAGATTAGGACACTTTTACAGAAAGACTGAGGACTCTGGCTATGACAAAGCCAAGGGGTGAGGGTCTTTCTGCCCCATCTCTGTAGACACCTAAGTCCTTCCCTAATGGCCCATGGAGACTGTGCCTGTCTTAAGTCACCCCTCTCTTGAGGGATCTTACCCGTCATTGGCTAACCAGTCATCTGCCCAGGCCAAGTAGGGGGAAGTGAGGGAGGCAGGGCCTGTGCTCCTGCCAGGAGGAAATGTTCTATCTCCTTAGTGGCTCATGTTCCCAAGGCCTTTTCACTCAGCTCTAGCTATGGGACCTTTCTGTCCATTAATGAGGCTACAGCTCCTGAAACCAGGCAGGACGGCTCCCAACAACCTACAAGAGAAATCTAATTAACAAAATAGAACCACAGGCATAGAAACATGGAACAGATTAAAAGTGACCTGAAAGTGGGGAGGAGGGGGGTAATGGTAGAAAGAAGGGGAAGAGCCCTGGCTGGCATAGCTCAGTGGATTGAGCTCGGGCCTGAGAACCAGATGATTGTGGTTCGATTCCCAGTCAGGGCACATGCCTGGGTTGCAGGCCGGTTCCTTGCAGGCTAACTACCAGCAGGGGATGCACAAAAGGAAACCATACATTGATGTTTCTCTCCCTCTCTCCTTCCCCTCTAAAAATGAATAAATAAATAAATAAATAAAATCTTTAAAAAAAAAGAAAGAAAGAAGGGGAAGAGACTAGACAAAGAACATGTTTGAATGACCCACAGACATGGACAACAGTGAGGGAATTGACTGTGGGAGTGGGGGGTGGAATGGGTGGAGGAGCGCAAAGGGGGAAAAATTGGGAAAACTCTAGTAGAATAATAATAAAAATGTCTTAAAAATAACAGGTTTTCATAAAATCTCCAAAATGTACAAGAGCAGAGTCATAGAAGGAGTAGTACCTGCCCCCAGGGGAAAGGAAGGAGAAATGTGAGAAGGGAAGAATTTATGGAGCCCCTATTGTATGACAGGCATTATTCTAGATATTTTATATTGCTTCTCATTTTTATCCTCATGCCAAGTCTCAAATTAACTCGTGTTATTATTCTCCAAGGATATTTTGAGACTATATGCTCATAAATTATTATTTAATAGAAAGTTTTGCATCTCAAAATCACTGATAACAAAAATGTTCTCCTTAATATTCATCTCTGAGAAGAAATCACAATTCCCAACTTACTGTAGGCAGACAATTTTAATGCATCCTACAAGGCAACTTCCTATACCTCCAAAAGACACTGACAATACTGGTTTAAGTATTGTGGTGGAATAACTTGTTGGGAAGCTTTTTTCTTTTCAATAAATATTCGTTTTCTTTCTCTTTACTCAGCTAATCCCCAATAGATAATTACCCAAATCAATCATAGAGTTTCATTAAGTATTACAGATTGTTATTCAGAAAGAATAACAGAAAAGAATCAAGCTCTATTGCATATTTTCACCCTAAAAATATATAAGTAAACAGTTCTTCAGCAAATAGAAACTGTTCAATAAACTGAAAATTTCTAATTTAATATCACCCAGTCAGTCCCAATATCAGTGTATCAAGATCTATTCTGAGTGTTGACATTAATGTCCTCTCAAAAATATAATTTTTTCTTAACGTTATTTTCAAATGTGGTTTTCTATTTGCTTAATGTATTCTTTTCATTATCTGATGATTTCCATACTGCAGATTATGCTCAAAATGAAATTTGGTGGTAGCTGCAAGTCAAGTACTATTTATTATGCAGACCTGTTGCTCTTCATGAGCTAAGTTTACTCAGGGCACTTTATAGTCAGTAATTTACTATAGTACTTCACTATAATTTCCTATAGTACTTTACTATAAATTACTATAGTACTTTACTATAGATTTATGTCACTTGTTTTCAGTCCTTTCCTGACTGGTGAAATGGACTACAAGTTTGGGATTCATAGTCTAAAGAAACTGTCTGTCTTTCTCTTTCTATAGAACAAGTAAATGGTATAAAGATCCTTAGTTCTAAATTCAATTTTTTCTCTCTGTGTGTTCAGACTTTTTACATTCTTGTGGAATGCAAATACATGCCTTTGAACTATAGTCTAATTATAAAAGTCACCTCTAATAATAGAATCTATGCTTGATTCTGATACATTAAATACAAGACATAGTCTAAATTTTTTATATTTTAAGTTATTTTCCAAAAGCTTATTTTGTAGGAGTGCTTTTTAAATAGAACAGATACCAATTCCTTATCTAGTAGTTTCCAACTACAGTCTAACATGCTCCTCTGTACAACTCCACTACATCTATGCTTTCTTTAGTACACATTTCTTGGAAATTTGTTTTCCTTATTTAAATCTAACATACTCACTATAATAGTATGGGTCTTAGTAATATTTTTATATAGTTTAAGTTATTCTTTGCTTACTTTAAACCAATTCTTACCTTTGGGTATTTATGCATAGACCGTGGGTGAATTTTGCTTGAGAATGTTCCGCACATTTGTAAAGAGACAATATACTCATGAGAAAAGTGAAATAATGATGTGATAAATTAAATGGAGTCATTTTCTATTTCTCTTTACTTCATTCACCTAGAGTTAGTAATCTCATTTATTAGCAACAAAGAAATAAGACAAGCAGTAAAATACACTTTCTGCATCTCCCAACTTTTCTTTCCTTTGTCCTACTCTCCCTTCCTCTAGGAACCATGACCCCTCCTTTCCTAACAGTGTAGGGAGTAGTAGCTCTGACTGCAGCCAGAAGAACCAAAAAGTACCAGGGCAGCTTGTCACAACAGTCCCGGAAACCAGGGACGTTCAAGCAACGAGCTCTCTGACCTGCCTTAACTTGCAAGCTACACAAGTCTAGGGTTTCTTAACCCAAGCAAAGATTCTCCCTGAAATCATATATGTCATATGTGTGTGTGTCTGTATATATATTATGCAAATATATATATATATTTACATTTATAGCAATATATATATATATTGCTATATATGTATTGCTATATATATATTGCATTGTCTTAACTGGATAACACTCACGGTATTGTATGTTTTTGCAAGTAAAATCACTTGAATTGATGATGATGTTTTTTACTCATAGCAACAAGAAATGTGATGGGGAGGTTACATCTAGCCCCTGGGGAAAATAGGGACAACTAACAGGAACCATCCTTCCAACTGTACTCAGCAAAATGAGGAATATCACATCGAAGTGTTGCTAAGAAACATGACTTTGCAGACTCAGTAATTTTAGAATTAACAATTTTCCTATCATCTTCCAGGAAGAAGTGGTTGATACTACATATAGCTTAAAGTTATCTTTTTTAGATTTTGTATACCACAACCATAATTCAAATACATGGAGAAATGAGGAGGAAGGCTTTCCTACTATTAAACTACATTCTTCCAAAATCATCTTGGCTTAATAAGGGCTCCTGTAAACTTCAGAATGCTGTCTTCAATCAGTGGTTCTCCATCTTCAGCGTGCATCAGAATCACCTGGAGGGCTTGGTGCTGGGCCCTACACCCAGAGTTTCTGATTCAGTCAGGGGCAATGGGGCCTGAGAATTTACATCCTAACAAGTGCCCAAGTAATGCAGATACTGCTGATTCAGGCATCACACTTTGATATTATAGGGGACTTAAATAATGGACTACTATATTTATGACATAACTCTAAAATTAATAATTTTGGGCATAAGATGTTGATAGTTAAGTAGAAAAGAGAAAGAGTTTTTATTATATCCCGATATGGTAAGAAAAAACTATATTAGGTGATTTAAAAATTAGCTCATTCAAAATAGAAGATGATATCAGAATTCCTATGCCTAGTCAGCTAATGGGATAGTGTGATGAAATGCATCGTATCAGGTCAGTTTTAGTGCCCCTTGCCTATCACCTGAACTAGGGCATGAGGTTCACAGTGGTAAGATCCTCGGAGGATAACAAGCCAAATATCACCAGTGGCATTCTGACAGGAAAAAAGTCTGGATAAGAGTGACTGGAAATAGAAATTAAAGAAAAGTAGGGTGGAAGGAGGGCTGTGAGAGAATAAGGCTTTGAAAAGGCAAAGCAAAGTCTGTTATTATCACAAATTTGCCTAGTCTGCTAGGGAAAATGTATTCCAAACTCTAAGAGCAGACTTGGCTTGATATTGAAAATATCCAGTCTTTGCTCAGTGATCATTGTCTTGTTCTTTACCCTTCCTGTTAGTGGACAGTTCACGTTGTGTTTTTAATTAAACAAGACCACTATCCGGGCCACATAAAAGCCGTATCTTCATATGGTTTTATTTAAAGAGAATTCATGTTACAACATTTCTGGAGCGCAATTTGGTTGTATAAACCAAAAGCTTTCTAAAAAGTGTATTATTTTTGACCCAGCAGATCCATGTCTTAGAATTTATCCTGAGGGTAATCACCATGAATGAACCTTCAAACATTTAGCAACATGGATATGTGTCAGAGCAGTGTTTATTTTTAAAACACCAAATAAACCTAAATGCCTAATAATGTAGAAAGTATTGTAGAAAAAAATTAATTGACATAGAAAGATATTAAGATATAACATTCATTAAAATAAATAACAAGTCCAAACAGAATTTTCTAAATGATTATTTTGGAAAAATGAGTATAAAAACATGTGAAAGGCCAGAAGTAAACCCCAAAATATTAAACTGTAATTTCACTGCCTAGGAACTAATAATTATTTATTTTTTTACTTGTCCATATTTTTCTATAATAACTTCTATAAATTTTATAAATAAAAATTTAAATAATTTCAAAATTTTAAATAGTTATAATCTTACTCTATAAAAGATAATGAAGACATTAGATAACTTAATAAAAGTTTATTTTATTTTCATATATAAGTAAATGTTTTAGGCCAGGTAATCTCAGGATGATAAGATCTCACTCAGCTCATGAACAGTAAAAAAAATTATCTGAACTGATCAGTGGAAATATTCAACAAAATAATTTAATTGCACTTCACAAAAACATTTTTTCCATGAAAACAACCTATGGTGGATGGGAAATGACCAATTTGTAAAGAGAGTCACATTATTTGATCAAATGAAAGTCTTTGGCTATTAGGTTGCTACTGGATAAAATACTAGCTTACCAAAGATAAGTCAACAAAATATGTATGGGATTTTGTTTGCTTTTATTTGGTGTCTAGTAGACAATGCTTTTGTTCATTAAAAGGCCAATATTCTAATGCCCATTCATTAAATAATATAAATTTAATGTTCTTTAATTGCTGTGTCCTAAAAACTTCTGCATCAAAGTATGGCTAGTGCAATTATTTAAGCATGGAAACCACAACCTGCCCAGGAACAGTTAGAAATATTTCCAAATGGTGACTTTTTCTTTCTTTCTTCTAAAAAATCCCTGGTTAGCCTGCTACACTAACAAGTACACATGCCAAATTCTGACAGTACTCAAAATACTAACGGTAGATTCACCTTGATTTAAGACCTCAGATGTAGGTCCAACTAGGAGAGTTCTAATTCTGAATTTTTTACTAACTTCAGTATGTAATTGTGGCACTATCATTCAAACAGTCCTAGGTCGTCAGATACCTCAGCTCTTGTTTGAAACAGGTGATTCAAAAAGGAGTTTGAAAGGGATGATCTCAAAAGTATAAGAGTATTTCTGGCTCTACCATTTTTATTCTGGGCACTCCTTCTTAATCATTAAATATCCATCACTTTGCACAAACTTTAAAGGCATGAAATAATTACGCAAGTAATTCACATTATTCTAGTTGACCCTTTTTAAAAATCTGAACTGGAAACAATTATAAATCTATTTATAAAGACTTAACATTAGAAGTGGAATTTTCTATTTGCTCTGAAGTAAGCAATGAAAGACAACTTCCTATTGAGAAATCAAAAACTAAGTGAACTGTTACAGAAATGCCCACAGACACTAATCACAAGTGTTCATCTATTCTTAAATTAAAGTTCAGTAGTGGTCTGTTTTAAATATTTGCTTATAAATTGTATTTAAGTTTTATGTTTGTATGTAATTGAACTTTACCATCACTTTTGAGCACTAAAACATAATTATTGTCATTTTTGAAGTAGAAGAATGGAGAAAGAAATTAATATTATAGTTGAGCACCTATTAGGCAGTCACTGAGTTTATTTAAAAATAAAAAGAGAGGTTCTTATTTAAGCCTTGTAATGAATGGAATATATAATATTCTCTAGATAAGGAAGCAGAAGCTTGAGAATTTTTAAAAGTTGTTCGAGACTGAAAAACAATAGTGGGTTCAGTATAATAATTAGTTAAATATATAAAATGTCTACAATTTCTGGCTCTATTTATTTGGGTGTTTTCAAATTTCAAAGTAAAAGGTATTGTTACTCTTTATTTTAGATATATTTTCCACCTAATAGTCTGAAAATAAGGATCCTTAAGGTATTCTCCTTAAGGTAATTCAAGTATATCTTTGTACCTTGCAAACTAAGGAGCCTTAAATAATTTTTTAAATATTTTATTTATTTATCTTTAGAGGGGAAGAGAAGGAGAGAAGTATCAATGCATGGTTGCCTCTCGTGAGTCCCCTGCTGGGAACTGGCCTGCAACCCAGGCATGTGCCCTGACTGGGAATCGAACCTTGATAGTGTGATTCGCAGGCCCATGCTCAATCCACTGAGCTATGCCAACCAACCAGGGCTTAAATAATTTTTTAATACTTATTTAATCAACAAGAAAATCTGCAGTAAGCAAAACATCACATATTTGTATACACATTATTAAAATAGGGTTCTCCAAAAGTTAATTTTGCTAAGTACATTCATTTTTCCAACTCACCTTTTATATTTTCTGTTTAGTTTCTCATCAATCCATCCCTGCCTCCAGGCTATGGGCTGTGACCAAACCAGAGGCTGAGATAACTCAGACACTCCATGCCCCAGGGCATTGAGCACACAGTGGAGGAGACTCTGAGAAAAGTATCATAATAGGGAAAAATTGGAGAAAGAAGAGACTATAAACATTAATTTATATTTTAATGTACTTTCCCTAGTCTTTTGTCATTTTTAAACATTTGAAGTAATGTTTAAAATTTTGGATAAAGCACCAATATTTCCATTTTGCATTTCAAATAGACCATGCAGCTGTTTTTAGTATTTTCCATAAGTGTACTTTATGTAATATTATTTAAACATTTAATATGAAGCCATAAAATGAATAGAATTGTTATTAGAAATAACATAGTCACACAAAATTTACCCAAATCAGAAACCCAAGGTGATGCAATTTTTTACAAGCAATGATAGGACCAGACACAAGAATGGAAAGTGTGCAACAAAAACTCAAAACTGCATGATATATCTTTATGACTTGGAGAAGGAGCATCATTTTAAGAAAAAGAAAAACATGTCGTGGCCATTGTGCTTTCCCATTGTACATGCTTGTAGAGCTTTAGAGCCAGAAAAAGGGATCCTTAATGACACCACCCTCCTCCACTAGTCCTCCATGAAAGCTGGGGAGCTGGTGGAGCCAAAGAGCAAAGAGTTTTGTTTGAGACCCAACTTGGGAGTTGCAATACCAGAGAGAGAACAGGGGAGGTATCATTAGATAGTAGAGAGAGCTCAGATCCAGACAACATGTGATGGCTTGAATTTTAATGCAATTCCCATGAGAGGAAACTGAATGGCAGAAAGAAGACTCTAAGTAACCACTGTTATGCTGCCTACATTAACGTAATCAGCATAAGTTTCTTGTGAAAGCTGCCCATTATCTTGAGTCACCTGAAAAGTCCATTTTTCCCCACTATCTCTTCTCCTTCGAAGGGCAGCTCAGTTATCAACACCAGCAAAGAGCTTCAACAGCTACATCCACTCACACTGATCTTGACTTATAAAAGTCAAAGTTGTGCCCTGACTGGTGTGGTTCAGTGGACTGAGTGTGGGCCTGCAAACCAAAGGGTCACTGGTTCAATTCCCAGTCAGGGCACATGCCTGAGTTGTGGTCCAGGTACCCAGTAGGGGGCATGTAAGAGGCAATCACACATTGATATTTCTCTCCCTCTTTTTCTCCCCGCCAAATCTAAAAATAAATAAATAAAATCTTTTTTTTAAGAGTCAAAGTTGTCTTATGGTGAAGAGCACAGACACTGCAGCCCAACAACTGAAGCCCAGCTACCTAAGTTCACACCCAGTTCTACTGTCTACGGGTTGCATGAGTTTAGAACAAGACGTCATCTGCCTTTATGAGGGAATTCATACGCTCCCAAAATTTAACAAATCAGTACTTTCCACATTATTCCATGTGTTAATTTTGTCTACTTAGTTAATGATAGATCTTTGCATCTGACAAAATGCTAGATTAAATGATTAATATTGTTATATTTTATTGAAAAATTCATATGTAAATTAATATTTGAGATTTCAAAAATAGTCTTATGTAACAACATGAAGTCTCCATTTCTGAGTACTTGAATTTGATTTCCAATATGTCTTCTAGGTCCACAAACCTTTCAGTTTACTGACAAGAAACCAAGGCTCAGAAGGGGTGACAAGATCAAAAATAAATAGTTATTTGCATGAGCAATTGACTTTTTTTCTTGTATTCTTTCTCTTATACCACATTGTTGAAGAAAGTTAAAAGTTTGTTTAATGGTTCAAGGACAGGCCTACCCATATGTTAATTAATTATGTATTACAAGCCTCTCAAGTGCTATTTTCCAAAATCAAAAATATATCAGATGTTCTTAGAAGTCAAAAAGGGAGACCTATAAAAAAAGTTTAGGTACCTTTAAGGTGGCTAAAATAAATAAACACACATACACACACAAACACAGCAAAAATGTGAACACATACATTTGTCTTGGAGAACAGGATTCAAACCTTTAAGATACACACAATAACCCAGATTCCTAAAAAGAGTAAGAACTATTGATATGAGTGATCCATTGAGCTCCTTTTAGTCTAAAATTCTAGGAATCTACCGTTAAATCTGCTCATTATAAATAGCTAGATATTTGTGGTCAAATATTTCATAACTAGCATGGATTGAAATGTAATACATACTATTTTAAACTTCAAAAAAGAATGAGATTAACTTCTATTTGTATGATAAGCCTAAAATAAATAGGTTCATCCTTTCTGGCCTGGGGGCACTGCATTTTGGGACTCAGAGAATGAATGAACTTCATATTGCCACAGAAGGCACTGCTGCCCAGCCCGCTGGCGTGCTTGCATCCAGGAAGGCCCCACCATCCCTTCATCACAGTAAATCACTGCTTTTCCTACATGGATATTTCAAACTGTCCACTACAGGCCAAGGCCCAAGATGATAGTTACTCTCCCTGGTCTGTACAGCAATCCCATTTATACATTCCTGAACCGAGAAAATGGTCATCAGACTCCTGAGTCTAGGACTCAGTAGACCCACCACAAGCTGATTGGCCACTACTCAATGTATTACCCAATAGGAGCTATAGTAATGCTTCTGGTCTCCAGGTGTTTTACAATGTCAACTCAAATTCTGAGCCCAATATTCCTGAGAACATCTAGTGCACCACCACCCAAGTGAATAGCCATATGTTTCTTTGGGAAATTATTTGGGGAATCTAGATACACAGACACACACACACACACACACACACACACACACACACAGATTCTTTTTGGGGGGAATATATATATATATTCGTATTGCAGGGTCCTTCCCCAGGGGTAGAGCTGGAAAATTTAGCAAATAAAAGTACAAGACACTCATCTGACCAGTGTGGCTTGGCCGTCGTCCCTCAAAGTAAAAGGCCACTTGTTCAAGTCTCGGTCAGAGCACATGCCTGGGGTGTGGGTTCAGTCCCCATTTGGGGCACAGACAAGAGGCCCCAACCTCAATCGATGTTTTTCTCTCATATCGATATTCTCTCCCTCTCTTTCTCCTCTCATTCCCTCTCTCTAAGAATAAATTTAAAAAATCTTTTAAAAATATAGAACCCTCAGTTAAATTCAAAATTCNTTCTTTGGGAAATGATTTGGGGAATCTAGATACACACACACACACACACACACACACACATAGATTCTTTTGGCGGGGAATATATATATATATATATATATATATATATATATATATATATTGGTATTGCAGGGTCCTTCTCCAGGGGTAGAGCTGGCAAATTTAGCAAATAAAAATACAAGACACTCATCTGACCAGTGTGGCTCGGCCGTCATCCCTCAAAGTAAAAGGTCACTCATTCAAGTCTCGGTCAGAGCACATGCCTGGGGTGTGGGTTCAGTCCCCATTTGGGGCACAGACAAGAGGCCCCAACCTCAATCGATGTTTTTCTCTCATATCGATATTCTCTCCCTCTCTTTCTCCTCTCATTCCCTCTCTCTAAGAATAAATTTAAAAAATCTTTTAAAAATATAGAACCCTCAGTTAAATTCAAAATTCAGACCAACAACAAATAATTTTCTTAGTATAAAAGTATTTTCCTAGTACTGCATGGGACATACTTATACCCAAACATTATTTGTTATTTATTTGAAGGTCATATTTAACTGAGTGTCCAGTATTTTAACTGGCAATCTTACCTTAGCCACCTCTTCAGTCAACAGGTTCTGGGTCTGAAAAATGAATTAGGTCCAGCCACTGAGTAAGGTATGTGATTGTGGTTGGAGGTGACTGACCTCAGTCTCCTGCCCATGTATTCTTGCCGCCTTCTGCTTTTAAAAAAGATTTTAGTTATTTATTTTGAGAGAGGGGGGAAGGGAGAGAAAAACATCAATCAGTTGCCTCTCACACACCTCCACCTGGGGACCTGGCCCAACAACCCAGGTATGCACCCTGACTGGGAATCAAACCGGTGACCTTTCCATTCACAGGCCAGCACTCAATCCACTGAGCCACACTAGCCAGGACTACTTTTAATGTGTATCCTGTTCTTTAACCATCTCCATAATTCCCTCAAGGTGAAGTGGCTTTGATGATTTCCTTTCCAACCTATCTGACCCTCACAGTAATTGTGGTCAGCTAGCTTCTGGAAGTTACGTATCACCAACTTCTATTGCTTTATGGCTCCATCATCCCATTGCAATGAACAAGCCAGCTCTATAACCACTTTTCTAGTCTCAACCCTGGTCTGCAGGTGTTGAATCACCACAGATTGAGTGTTTCCCACTCACCAGTGCCTTCCTCATGGTGAACACATCCCTTGAGCCCTCCAGTGAAATAACATAAGTTCCTGTTGGGTCTTTTAGCCTCACAAAATGTATACGTTTCAGCATGCCTCCTTTCTTACAGATGGTCAATTACAAAATTTAATATTGTGTACTCTATTACAAATTTGGGTGAGCAAGTGTATACCATATTTGTTCAGAAAGTATCCACCCACATAATATGAAAAATAAAGACATTTATTAAAGAAGATACAAGAAAGATGGTGCAAAGGACAGTGATACCTCAGGCCCCTTCAAAGAAGTAGGCACCTTTGGACCTCACACAGTTCTCCCAATCACCATCAGCTGCCCCATTGTATTTTCCTGAATCTCATAAACAGTCTGAAATCTCTTCCCTTTCAAAGGCGATTCAGTTTGGGGAAAAGCCAGAAGTCACAGGGTGCTAAATAAAGGCTATAGGGGGTTAAGTCACCGGGATGATTTGATGTTTCACCAAAAAACCTCTGCACAAGACATGATGGGTGAGTGGGCGTGTTGTCATGATGAGCCTGACAGTCACCAGTTGCCCATAGCTGCGGCCTTCTGAATCATCCAAATAATTTCCTCAAGGGAAAATTCAAGCTTAATGCAAAATTTGATGCAAATTTATTGTTCTACTCACTCAGTCATTTTGAATGTGATGGCCACGCAGTACACACGCTCACTCAATGGCATGTCTGCCCCCAGTGACTGGTACAGTGAAATTGTCATTGTTCATGCACGTGCATTCAAGTCCTCTCTCCTTGGCTGCCAGGTTCCATCGATGTTGCACAAACTGTTCTCGTTATATTAACAATGGTTGGACTTTTTCCAGACGGACCTCATATATTTGCACTCCCAAGCTACTTAGAGTATGTTACCAGTGGATGGCACTGAACAAGATTTAGGACTCTTTTTCCTTTTTCCTTTTTTTCTTTTTTTAATTGTTGTTCTATTACAGTTGTCCCAATGTTCCCCGCTGCTAGAACACTTTTTTCTTTATGCTTTTAAATGTTTTCTGGGATCTTTTTTCATAATAATAAAATAATTTTAAAAAATGGAAGTGATAACAAATAAGCACATTGGAAAGGATACTCTGCCTTTGAGCACCATGAAGCTTTTCTTCCTTGTTAGTTTCTATGGTTATATAAAGCTTCAGGCACTATACAGGCTGAAGCAATTGGACAGGCAATAGCACAATAGACATAAAAAAAAAAAAAAACTAGGACACCATTTGTAGCCCAGTTGTATAGAAGCTTTAAAAAAAAAAAAGCCCACACAATTGAAGTAGTATTTCTTAAATTAGAGCCAGACTATAATTCTCAGAAAATTCTATCTATTTCCATTGTTATCTGCAATTATATCATGGCTTCCCCTGCTTTAATAAGACTAAATTGATTTGGACTATGCAAGTAGAAAGCATGCAGAGCTTTATCAATTTTATGCTTTGTGAACAAATTCCCTATTATTGATTGATCTTTCAAATTGTAGATCTAATTTTACGATTTGAGAATATACTGGTGGGTACAAGTATTGACTAGGTTTTTCTTAAAGGACTGCACTCAATAGGTTTTGAAAAAATGGAGGTGTCAATAAGAGATGACTTCTGTGCCTGCCTCCCACACCAAACAGCAACAGAAGCTCTTTTTTCCAGCTACTCACCTTTATTTTATATATCCAAGCTAGCAGAAAATTGCACAAAGAAAATAGTAAAAGAATAAGAGGACCTGAGCTAGAATCGTATATAATCACTGGCTTCTCTTTGTCTCTCCTGGGTCATTCCTTCTAGCAGTTTGTAACCAAGATCTCGAGCAACCAAATCATATCACATCAGCCTTCACCGCATAATGGCATTTGTTATCACAGCTGACACCAAGGCACAATTATTTCTTCCAGCTTCATCCTGTTTTTAGAAGCCTAAATCAGAAATCCCAGGGAGCCAATTCTTTCCAAAATAAGTGTCCTCAGAACTGGTCCTCTTTGTCCCATCCCTGTCATTAATATTACTGCAGTGTAAGATTTTGGACCTAGTCTTGGATTCAAGTTCTAGTTCTCATGTGTGACTTTTGACAAGTTACTTTACCATTTTGAGCCTAGATTTTTCATCATCTCTAGAATGACAATATCTACTATACAGCATATTTATAAAGATAAAAGATTATATAGTAAATACTTAGCATTACAAGTAATACAAAGTAGTTTCTCAATAAAATGGTGATTAAGTGTATGCCATATTTAAAGTCTCATCTAAGCTCTATTATATGACATCCTCTGAATGGGACTCTCTGCCTTTTGTTACTTCCCTCTTTAGTCCATCCTCCCTGTTTTTGCCAAAGCTCCTGTATTTTAAAAACAGTTAATCACATCATTTCCCTGTTAAACCAGTGTATCACAATGCTTACAAGATCAACTCTAAAATCGTTGTCTCACCATAAAATGCCTATATAACTTCACTCTTATTTTTTTCCACCCCTCTCATTCATTGAGCCAAAGGCAACCTCGGAATATGCACTCGGTGTTCGGTATAGTAGATGTGGTAGTAAACAAGCCTAACATCACGCATATTCATGCAACATACTAACAAGCTACAGTGGCTATCAAGCATCAAGTACAGAATGTTTATTTACCCCATCCCCTTACTACACTTATGGGAGTAGAAACAGTCATCCCTTCAAGGGGCTACAATAGAGACAAAGAGGAAGAGAGGGATCAGATCATACTCAGGGAGATTTCAGAGGAAAGGGAGACAATGTGAACTTGGTAAACTCAGCCTCTGGTTGTAGTTTTAACACTAGCAGAAGCGGGAAAGCGTTCCAGGAGCCACTGGCGACGTGGACTAGAGAAGAGCCCAAATACTTGGAGGTGATCATCAGAGAGGCACGGCCAAGACAAGTTGTCCCTAGTGCAGGGCCTTAAGGGTGGATAGAATTTCTACAACTAGGGCAGAAGGACGTTCCTACCAGAGGGAAGAGTGTCAGACCAGGCCAATCACCTCGCCAGCCCGGTTTAAAGGTACTGTCAGAGAAACAAATCGTTCAAATGGTAATCTTTAGGATTGCTCGGCTATAGGAATTCTGGGTGTCTTAAAATAGCCATTCTCAAATGTCGGTGTGAGTCAGTGTTACCTGGAGAATTAATAATGAATACTATGTCCTAGGCACATTGAAGTGTACAAAGATCTGGAACTATTTTACCAAATTTTCCAAGTAATTCTGATACACACAAAATATCCGCAACCACTGCTTTAAAAGAGCTAAGCCAATTGTTTTCAAAGTGTGGTCCATAACCACTAGCGTCCTCACCTTGGAGCTGGGTCTAAATGAAGGAAATCAGAACCCGGACCAGGTCTACTGAATGAAAATCTGTGTGTTAATAACATCCCCATGTGATTCATAGGGGTATTTTATTTTAAGAAAAACGAATCTGAACTAGTCATTCTTAACCCTACTAACACAGTAGAATCACACCAGGAGCTTTCAATATTACTGATCCCTGGATCTGAACCTCAGATTCCTATTGAATCTTTATGGTGTGTCCTGGATGTGGGAGTTTTAAAGTCTTCCTAGTCAGGGGTGCCACACTCGTTTTCTCCAGGGGGCCACATCAGGCTCACAGTTGCCTTTAAAGGACTGAATGTCATTTTAGGACTGTATACATGTAATTACTCCTTGAGTAGAGGCAAGGAGCTCGGTGCTTGCCGCCAGGTAGAAACAAGGTGCTGAGCCAGATAGAACAAGAGGGAGGGCCGAAGCCCACAGGCCTTGTGTTTGCCGCCTGTGTCCTAGGTGATTATAATAGGCAGTAAAGTTTGTAAATCACTGTTCTAAGCAAATTTCAGGTGTTCCCGATACACCAAAGTAATATTGACTCCTTGATCATTTTTAATCATAACCAAAGTTTTTAATTCAACTGAAGAAATTTGAGTTAAATGAAAGAGTATTAAAGCCCTGAGTGGTGTGGTTCAGTGGATTAAGTGCCAGCCTGCAAACCAAAGGTCGCTGGTTACATTCACAGCCTAGGGCACATGCCTGGATTGTGGGCCAGTTTCCCCCCAGAAAGGGGCACATGAGAGGCAACCACACATTGATGTTTCTCTCCCTTTTCTTCCTCCCTTCCCCTTTCTAAAAATAAACAAATAAAATCTTTTATAAAAAAAGAATATTACAGTAAAGTAATCTTTTCGCTAACTTACTTTATTTTATATACGTGTGCACATGGTTGGTTTATAACATAGATTATAGAACAAGCAATAGGATTTAACAATGTATCATATATGCAAGCTCTTCAAGTTACAGAAGTGTCCGGATACAAAATTTAGCAGCTACTTACAGAAGTTTCTGTTGCATAATTATTTGGGGAAAGCACCTGGTTTTAAAAGGATTCCCCTAACCAATACGGTCTTAACCCTTAAAACAGTAGGTGAACCTTGTAAATCAATACTTGCATATGGACCATGTCTGTATTGCCATAAATACAGAGAAAGCATATATAATTTAGTTTGATTTTGTATTCTAATGATGTATTCCGATGACACTATACATTCTATTTCTCACTTATTCCACAAAGATGTATTGAGTAACTACTGTGTGTGAGGCAATGATCTGGATGGTGGGCATACAGTGGTGAACAAGGCCTCTTGACCCCTTGCCGGAGTTTACCATCTAGGAGAAGTAACAGCTGTGCTGTCCAATAGGGTAGCCATTTGCTACATGTGGCCAGTGCCACTGAGCAAGTGAATTTTTCATTTTATTTAACTTTAATGAATTTAAATGTAAGCTTACCAACTGAGATCAGTTTAGTTATTAGAAAACTAATGTTCCTCATTAAGAGTTGTGTCTGGAATAACTTGTACATGTGAGTCTACATTCTCAACTCTACATTTTATGAACTCCAAATTGATGAAGGATTTTATTTGTTAAAAAAGTCTTAAAATTAATAACTTTTATAGCTTTTAAATAAGCATTAAAAGGAAAGACATAAAATGCCTTGGTGCAGAAAAATGATAAGGGTGAAACTGAGTTGAATCAATCTTTTTAATATACTATTTCCATCTTCTATAAATTGGTCTTCTATTACTAGTAATATTTAGTATTATATTGCCACCTGCTGGTGGGTATTTTAAGATAATGATACAATGATGTGATGCTTATTTTGCTTTAAACTACTTTTCATTATTGTTTTCAATGAATGTATGTTTCATATTATAATTTTATTCATATTAAAATTTTAAAACTAATAAAAGAAAAACATATAAATCTGGAACAGAGTTAAGCCATATTACAAAATGTCCTTTGGGAAAATACACAAGTGAAGAATTTGTGTGACCTATTCATTTAAACGTAGCTTTTGACCCCTTGTTCTCCCCAGTTCTAAGACTGCGGGATACTTAGCCATGTCACGAAAGCTAAGGCTGTCAGCAGCCACATGTAGATGTGTTCTTTGGCAAGGGTATTGAAGGAGAGAAAGCAGACAAGTCAGGGTTTCTTGGCAATCATGCAAGTATAATGCTCACAGAAAAACAACTCACAACAGACCAGAAAGACAGAAAAACAGAAGGTGTTTGTGTGTGTGTGTTCAATATATATACACACACATACATATATATGACTTTATGCATATATATGATTTCTGTTTCTTTCTGTTCATATGAAAGTGTCAATGTGTGTGTGTGTGTACACATGAAAGTTAGGACTTGTACAGAAATAGGTAGATCATTATACCCCTCTGCATGTGCTTGGACTCCTGTTCTCAACGAAATAATTACATGGAACCCATAGAAGGGGCTGACATGTGTGCCAGCTTTCAAAAAGCTAGACCGTTGTCTTGGAATTCTGACGAGGCACTTACGGCATTGCTACCGACACAGACACTTATGCAGACTGTCCCACATACTAACGGCCTCCAGTTTAACTTTATGCATCATTTATCATCCCTAGAAATAAAGCATGGACAGCTGCTAGGGTTTTATGGCCAGTTTTTAAGTATATGTCCAATGACAAAGTTCACAAATGTTGATTGCTACAAATAAGAGTGCTTAATATTTATAAGTATTAAGGTCAGGTAGATAAAGACAAAGTCTAAATAAACTTTGAGCTGAGGATACTGTTATTTCATGAATTCTGAATTAAGTTTTATTTTTATGCTCATAATAACCATTTTTATCCCATGAAGGGAACCTGCTAATACATGGGGTCAGGCTGCAAGGGCCAAGCCTTTCCACCCTCTCCTGTTCAATTAATGGGTGTGAATTTCTCCAACAAGGGAGTGACCTTGGGTGAAGACTGACCCAACGAGTGACTTGGGGGACCACTGAGGCCGACCCTGAAGGAGCCGGCAGCTAGGAGCTTTTACTGCCCATGGGTCCTCGCACGGAGAGTGGTGGGTGGGGAGCACGTCCACGTTCACCACAAGGTGGCAGTAGAGGAAGAACGGGACTGAGATTATAGAAGAAAAACTCCACTGTCCAAACAAGTGAAGAATATTTCTACCTGAGGTTGGCAAAATATGGGAAACATCTCTAAGAACGGATTGAAAAATGTGAAGCAAGTAGACCAAGCAAGCACTAATATTTATTTCAGGTTTTATGTGATTCCCAAATCAGGTGATATGGGTATAATTACCAGATTATGGATTCAACTATAATGCAGCTATAAAATGCAGCTAGGCATTTCTTTCTTGTTTCTCAGCTAAATGATACAAATGTGAACTCCAAGATGGCCCCATCTAAGCTCTGCCTTCTATATTATAAACAAAAATTTCTTTCAGTTAAGGACTTCACAAGATAGAAATTCTATGTGGAAACATAACACAGGAATTAGATGATCGCTACTTACCCTCAATCACATTCTATTAAAGGATGCCGAAAGCATGCTCTCTCCATCAGGACACAGAGGATAAACGTGCCAACCGTTCTAAAGCACTAGAGTAGTGATTCTCTTTAGATCAGATATGCTGGTGGAAGATGCTTAAAACTAAATGGCCTCCAGACCCCGTGTTTGAAGAGGAGTTTCCTACAGAGGCCTCTATCCCTGCCCACAGCTTGAGACACCGCCCTTCTGCTGCACTTCTGGCCTGGAGAGGAGGAGCAACAGGGCCTCCGGAAGCTGTAATTGACCACCAATCTGCCCACCCAGGATCAGCCATTTCCTGAGAACGAGAGGCAGATACGACACAGGATCATAAAGGAATCCTCCTTCCAGCCTAGAGGAGGCTGAGGCCCAGGTATCCTGAACACCCAGGAGAAGAGGGTTTATGTAGAACCACCGTAATGAAAACCCAGGAAGAATAATAAGGACAGAAAGGAAGAGGAAGCTGAGGAGGCCTAAGAATAAGTGGGGATCGGAATTCCTTCCCGCACCCCACCCCCACCACAGCAGCAGAATATTATTTCAATACAATAAGATACGGGCTCCAGAGCTCACACATGTTTAGGGCTTTGTTCTTTAAAAACATTAGATTGAGGGAATGAGACATGTGTCACCCATCAGGGAGAAACAGGGATTCTGACTTAAATTAAACAAGGCTTAGAAGTCCCAGGGAAGCTTTTCTTACACTATATTTTTATTGTATTTTTTCCATTACCATTTATCACCCCTATACCCCCTCCCGCCTCTATCCACCCTCTCCCTCCTGCAATCCCAGGGAAGTTTTTGAAATCAAGAATCAATGGCTGAAAATAGCTATTATCCAAAAGATAACAAATGCTTGAGAGGACAAAAGGGGAAACTTTTTGTTGGTGGGAATGTAAATTGGTACAGTGACTATGGAAAACAGTATGCTGTTCCTTAAAATTAAAATAGAACTACCATATGACCCAGCAATCCCAGTTCTGGGTGTACGTCTGAAGGAAATGAAAAACTATCTCAGGTATCTGTACTCCCATGTTCACTGCAGCAACCTCAGTGTTCATAGACAGATGAGTGAATAAAGAAAGTATACATAGTGGAATATTATTCAGCCATGAAAAAGAAGAAAACCCTGCCATGTTCAGGATGAATCTTAAAGACATTATGCCAAGGGAAATTAAAAAGAAAGATGAACACTGCATTACCTCAGTTGTACATGGAATCTAAAAAAAGATCAAACTCATAGAACAGATCATAGCTTGGTGGTTACTAGACACTGGGGAGTAGAGGAAATGAGGAGATGCTGGTCAAAGGGTACAAACTTCTAGTTACAAAAGGAATAAGTCTGAGGAATCTAGTGTACGGCATGACGAATACATTTAACAGTAGTGTACTGTATACTTGAAAGTTTCTGAGAGAGTAGATCTTATACATTCTCACCACCACAACAACACAAAAAAGGTATTACATGAGGTGAAAGATGCATGAACTAATCTCATGTTGGAAAGGAACTCACAATATACATGTGTATCAAATTAGCACATTGTACACCTTTAATTTACACAGTGTTATACCCTCCAAAACCAGAGTTATCTTCTAGAGGGCAGGCCCCTCATAATATAGGCTTCCCCTACTAGGTGAGTGTTCTAGGAGCCCAGCTGTATCAGTGTACCAGCTGGTGGTGTTGTGAGAGGCTGCATTCAGCTTCAGTGAATTTTTTTTGAAGACTCAACTTGTCTGCCCATTCATGATGGGTGATTTACAAGCATGCCTGCCCACACCATGATGAGTGTTCAGCAGTTTTTGGCCAAAAATGGTATGACCCCCTGCCCCACCATCCCTATTCACCTGATCTTGTGACTTCCCCCCCCAACCCAGATGAAAAAAGTCCTCAGAGGGGAATATTTTGCTGATGTGGAAGAAGCGAAACAAAAAAATGGCAGCAGCACTAACAAGCATCAAAATCGACAGCTGAAGTTTAAACATGTAAGAATAAATACCCAATTTTAATAAATAAAATTCAGATTTTTGAGGTTCCTTTGCAACACTAGTAAAAATTAAAAAGCTGGAGCAGCCACCATAATATCTGACAAAGTACCCTTCAGAAAAAAAAAGTATTTTCAGAAGTAAAGGTAGATTTCTTATAATAAAGTGGTTAATTTATCATTTAATATTCTAGTCATAACCTATCTCAGCAAAACAGGAATAGAGCAAAACGTCTTCAACTTTATAAAGGGCATCCACAAAAACCTACAGCAAACATCATACTTAATGGTGAAATACTGAAATACATTTTTCTAAGACTGAATGTTCCTGTGGTCAGGAACAAGATAAGGGTGTCTGCTCTCTCCACTTCTACTCAATATTATAGTAGAGGTTCTTCCAGGACAATAAGGCAAAAAGAAATCAAAGACTCCAAAATGGAAGGAATAAACTGCCTTTATTCATAAACAATGAAGTCATCTATGTAGGAATTCTAATCAAATCTATTTTAAAAGCTAATAGAATTAATATGAGTTTATCAAAATTACAGAACATAAAATCATCATACAAAAATCAATTTTGGAATAATAAAAGAAATGATGGTAGATCCAACTATGGAATACCACTCGGCAAAAGTAAAAAGCCGACCTCAGAAGAATACATATGATTTAACTTATGTAAAGGGTAGACCAGTTGTTGAAAGAAGAGAGAAAAGGAGGGAGAGAGAGAGAGACTGCTTCAAGGAGCACAGTCAGTAAACCAACATCCTCCACTGCCAATGGACGGACACGTTGGTGTTTGATTTAAGTCCACACTCTTCTTGGGCATCTCCAGCCAGTGACTGATCACCAAGGAGATAATAAGACCTGGCCATTTCTGCCCACTATCAGTCACCGCTAATGGAGAATCTTTGCTCTGGAGCTCCCTAGTAGGGTAGCCAAGCCTTCCTCAAATTTGTAGCACAATCTAAGGTCCTTCTTATCTAAATTTTCTCCCTGTTTTTTTTTCATAAATGTCAGACCTCTGCCACATCCGTATTCCATTTCTATCCCTACTCTGCTACCACTTCCTATACCTTTCACAAGTATTGTCCCAATGAGTCTATAGAGGACCCCTTTCAGAGGTGACAAATGGAAACCGTTGCCCATCAAACAGCAAAAAAAAAAAAAAAAAAAGACTATTCAATAACAGAGCCACAGATCACTGTATGACTATTAACTTATGTGATCATTTATAAAGACAAGTATCCAGATATGCTAGATAACTGCATGTTCAACATGTCATTGTTTGTGCCCTTATGCCTATGGGCAATGTTTTTGTACCTGGAGGGTAATAATCAAGGTAAAGAATACTAAACAAATGAATGTCAGGTGCCTTCGTGGGCTTAAATGCCTACTATTTATACCCCATTTGCCGAGAGGATCCAGGCTCTTGGAATACTCAAACTATATTTTGGGTCATTGCTACCCAGATAGAATTATTCTGCATAACTCAGCAGTTTGGGGTCCAAATATATATTCAAAACTATCCAGGCAATAAGTACTCTATAGAAACAATACACTGGGTGAATAAATTAGCATTGGTCAAAACATCTTATAAGAGCTCTGGGTAAAAATAACAAAGATCTGGCCCCGGCTAGTGTGGGTCTGTTGGTTGGAGCATCATCCCATAACCAAAAGGTTGTGGGTTTGATTCCCAGTCAGGTCACATACCTAGGTTGCAGGTTTGGTCCCTAATCCAGGTGCATAGAATCTTTGGTCAGGGTACATGCAAGAGGCAACCAATGGATGTTTCTCTCTCTCTCTCTCCCTTCCTCTCTCTAAAAAGCAATGGAAATATGTCCTCAGCTAAGGAGAAAAAAAATTTAAGATAAAGAAAATGGCAGAGGTCTGAGAGTTTGGAACAAGTCAAAATTGTCTTTAAAGAAGCGAAGCATAATGAGAAAAAAAAGTATCAGCCCATGTTAGATGCTTGGCAGAGACATTACTTGATGAGAAGGAGAAAGAGTGACAAGCAGCCTAGACAGAGTGCAGCCTTGGAGAAGTAAGTAAAAGAGATTTAAGGTAGCTAGATAGACTGCTGGGGATTCCACTGCCCCGATAGGGACCAGTGAATGTATTCCTCCAGAACATGTTTAAGGAAAAAGTTTAAGGTAAATGGCCTGGGATCTTAGTAGTGGAAGTACATGAAATGGACTTATAAATTTGTGGTTCTCCTAGCCTATGGGAATTCATAGAGAACAGTTTTCACGGATCCTTTCTAATTGCAAAGACACTATGAAGAAACAAAAACTAGATATGCCCAACTTTGCAGTTTGTCAGAATAAGAAGCCTATTAAACTTGACTAGGATTTTAACACTTAGAAAGAAATGAGCCCTGGCTGATATGGCTCAGTGGATTGAGCATGGGCTGTGAAACAAAAGGTCACTGGTTCAATTCCCAGCCAGGGCACTGCCTGGGTTGTGGGCCAGATCCTCATTAGGAGGTGTGTGAGAAGCAACCACACATTGATATTTCTCTCCCTCTCTTTTTCCTTCCCTTCCCTTCTCTCTAAAAATAAATAAATAAAATCTTAAAAAGAAAAAAAGATGACCATTATGTAAAGATAAAGCCCACTGAGATTTCATATCAGTATATCCTTCAGTATGGAGCACAGCATGTGTCTATAAGACTGGAATTATAATAAGACTTTGCTCTTCATTTATTTTCCAGTCCATGGCAATATTTAGTCTATGGGCACCAGCCAATTTTATCAGAAAGTACTAGTGTAATTACAATGAATTAATTCTGTAATGATTTTATTTTAACTCATAGTGTAACGATTATTTGCTTATAATTAACAAAATCAATTTGATTTTTAGCAAAGCTTATGATACTACTAATGTCAACAATAAATATGCTGAGAGACTTAATTAAAGACATCTACAATGTATTCTTCCATTTGAATCTACTTTTTCCAAATCAGATTCCTCTCTATAATCCTCCAAAATCTATGAAAGCAATGAGTTAAAACACTGGTTAAAATAGTTAAACCCTGGTTAAAAACATTGTCAACTGTTGCAGAACTCTAGAAATTAATCAAAGGCTTATAATAATCTGGAAATAATTCACTCAGAAAAAAAACTGCTAAATCTTTATAAGAAGAGGGAACTTGTGCTTTTCTAAAATTTGATCCAGTCCTGCCTCTCCTCCCCAGGTCAGCAATAGCTTTGAAAACCAATAACCTGCAATCATAGTGAAAATCAGCATCCTGGCACACTCGGAACAGGGTAGAACAGGCCCAGATACCCACCGTGATCTTGGTGAGGTCCTGAGATTTGAGGGAACCTAACTCCACAGTCAACCGGGGTTGGCAATCTGGTTTTGTAGACCATTTACTTCCTCTTCATTGTTATTTATGAACAGCAGCTCCTTGACAGAGCTCCATCTCTGTGCAGCTGCAGCTGAGTCATATTGGTGTCATCAATGACTTTTCAGGACCAACCAATGCCACTGTCCACAGACTAAAGCACAGACAGCTACATCTCATACTTAATTCTGAAGCAATCAGCAGCAAGATGGACATTGTCAATGTGCAGAACAATGCAGGCATTGTCCACAGAATCTGCAAAGATATGAGGACCCTTAGGTCGTCAGTGGTCTTAAGATAATGCCCCTAGTCTCTGACTTGGGGTCCTTTCTTCTTCAGGTGTTCCTGGAATTTGCTCTCCAGTCTCTGATATCAGCCTCCAGGCTTCCCACCCTCCCCAGGTAGGAAGCCACACAGTCACTCAGGTATTGCATAGTTCCCTTCTTGCCTTGAATGCCCCCTATTCCTGCCAGACACCCACCCATGCCCCCAGCCAGGTCTCCTGACCTCCAGCTTCCCCACTGACTGGTGGAATGGGATGCAGAGACCCAGGAGTCAGAGCCCCTGGTTTCTCTGTAGATGCTGGCCACGCTGCTGTATGACCCAGCCAAGTGGGTGGGCAACCACACAGAGCCCAGGGTCCAGTAGTTACTGGAGAAGCTGGAGTGGGTGCCAAAGCTCATGCTGTTTGGGGAAGAAGGCAAGAAGCCAAGACTTGGATTCAAGCCAATGAAAATTTTAATTAAAAAGTCCAAGAGCAGATTAGAGAAGGCAGAAGAAAGAAATCAGCAAACTTGAATATAGGTCACTTGAAATTAACCAGTGGAAGAATGTAAAGAAAAACTAATAGAGCCTCAGAATCCTGTGGAACACCATCAACTGTATGACAGGAATCCAAGAAGGAAAGGACAGAAAAGAGCATTAAAAATCTGAAGAAATAATGATCAAAAATTCCCAAATTTGATGAAAATTATTAATCTTACACACCCAAGAAATTCAAAAAACTTCCATTAGAACACACTCAAACATGGAATTAAAATATTCCAAAATCTATTTTGTTGATAGTTGCAGAACTCTGAATATACTATATACCATTGAACTGTACTCTTCAAATGTGAATTTTATAATAAGTGAATTGTAAAGCTGATTCTTTAAAAATAAGGGAAGGAGATACTGATACATGCTCCAATACAGAAGAAACTTGAAGACATTATGCTAAGTGCAAGAAGTCAATCAAAAAAGGAACACGTAAACTGTCATTGTTGGCAGACAATGTGATAGTGTACATGGAAAATCCTATAGACTACACCCAAAAACTGCTTGACCTAATAAATGAATTCGGCAAAAAAGAGGGATACAAAGTCAATATCCAGAAATCAAACGCATTTTTGTATACCAACAATGAAACAGCAGAAGCAGAAATCAAGAAAAAATCCCATTTGATATAGCAAAAAGAAAAATAAAATACCTAGGAGTAAACCTAACCAAGGAGGTAAAAAACCTGTTCACAGAAAACTACACAACACTGAAGACATAAATCAAGGAAGACACAAACAAATGGAAACATATACCATGTTCACAGATCAAAAGAATTAACATCATCAAAATGTCCATACTACCCAAAGCAATTTACAGATTCAATGCAATACCTATTAAAGTGCCAATGGCATATTTTGCAGACATAGAACAAACACTCCAAAAGTTTATATGGAATGATAAATGACCACTTTATCAAAAATTCTGCAATTTTGAGAAAGAAGAGCAAAGTAGGAGGGATAACAATACCTGATATCAAACTGTATTACAAGGTCACTGTAATCAAAACAGCCTGGTACTGGCATAAAAACAGGCACATAAACTAATGGAACAGAACAGAGAGCCCAGAAATAAACCCAAGTCTTTATGGGCAATTAATATTCAACAAAGGTGGCAGCAACATAAAATGGAGTAAAAAATAGCCTCTTCAACAAATGGTGTTGGGAGAACTGGACAGCTACATGCAAAAAAATGAAACTCGGGCACCAACTTACACCATACACCAAAATAAATTCAAGGTGGATAAAAGACTTAAATATAAGCCATGAAACCATTAAAGTCCCAGAGGAGAACATAGGCAGGAAAATCTCAGATATTTCACGCAGCAACATTTTTACTGATATGTCTCCTAGAGCAAGGAACATGAAAGAATAAACAAATGGGATCTCACGAAAATAAAAAGCTTCTGCACAGCTAAAGAAAGCAGTATTAAAATAAAAAGACAGCCAACTATATGAGAAAACATATTTGCCAATGATACTTCAGACAAGGGTTTAATCTCCAAAATATACAAAGAACTCACACGACTCCACTCAAAAAAGACGAGCAACCCAATTAAAAAATGGGCAAAGGACTTGAACAGACACTTCACCAAGGAGGACATACAGAGGATCCAGAGACACATGAAAAGATGCTCAATATCGCTAGCTATCAGAGAGATGCAAATTAAAACCACAATGAGATACCACTTTACACCAGTTAGAATGGTCATCATAAACAAAGTAACAGACAACAAGTGTTGGAGAGGGTGTGGAGAAGAGGGAACCCTAATGCACGGTTGTTGGGATTACAGACTGTACAACCACTATGCAAAAAAGTATGGAATTTCCTCAGAAAACTAAAGATGGATCTTCCTTTTGACCCAACAATTCCACTGCTAGGAGTATATCCTAAGAACCCTGAAACACCAATCCAAGAGAACCTATGCACCCCAATGTTTATAGCAGCACAATTTACAATAGCCAAGTGCTAGAGGCAACCTAGGTGCCCATCAGTAAATGAATGAATCAAAAAACTATGGTACATTTACACAATGGAATTCTATGCAGCAGAAAGTAAGAAGGAGCTCCTACCCTTTGCGACAGCATGGATGGAACTGGAGAGCATTATGCTGAGTGAAATAAGCCAGGTGGTGAAAGACAAATACCATATTATCTCACCTTTAACAGGAACCTAAACAACAAAACAATCAAACAAGCAAAATATAACCAAAGACACTGAAATAGAGAACAGGCTGACAGTGTCCAGAGGGGAGAGGGGAGGAAATTTCAGGGGAATTTCAGGGGAAAGGGGGAAGAAGGGTTTACAGTAACACGTTATAAAAGACACATGGACAAAAACCAGGGGGAGTGGAAATGGGAGGGGGAGGGTTGGGTGGGTGGGCTAGGAGGGGGGTGAAAGACAGAAAATGTACTTGAACAACAATTAAAATAAAAAAGGAACACATTGTATGAGTCTATTCATATGAAGTATTCATAATAAGAAGTTCTGTAGAGCAGAAAGATTTGTGGTTGCAGGAGCTGGAGGGGAAGGCAAACAGGNGGGAGGGGGGAGGGCTGAGTGGGTGGGCTAGGAGGGGGGTAAAAGACAGAAAATGTACTTGAACAACAATTAAAATAAAAAAGGAACACATTGTATGAGTCTATTCATATGAAGTATTCATAATAAGAAGTTCTGTAGAGCAGAAAGATTTGTGGTTGCAGGAGCTGGAGGGGAAGGCAAACAGGAAATGAGAGCTAATGGGTATGGGATTTCTTCGGGGGTTAATGAAAAGTTTCTGCAATTATATACTGGTTATACAATTTGTGAATAACTAAAAATAAAACTGTATATTTTTAAGTGTGACTTTCATGGTTTGTAAGTTATATCTCAATTCTCTTTTTAAAAAGTCATTTTTCTAAAAAAAACACACCCCAAGCCATTTTTTAAAAATTACACCCCCCCCAAATTTTCAGTGGTGGAAAAATATAAACTATTTTTAAGCTTATATGCAATAAAAAGCATTCTCATGCTGGAAATTTAGTAAGTTGAAATGTTTTAAACAATACCTACTTAAAACAATATTCACTACAAGATATTATTACTCTGAAGAAATGTTCTTTTTCTGTCTGTTTTATAAATAGCCAAAATTTGGGGGGAATGCATAATATGCAATATACAATTAAAAAGACATGACCAAATGTTAAAGGAAGATGGTAGAGGATAGTTATCTTGCAGCTGGACCAGGACAACTTTATGCTTATCTCTAGGAATGCCTGGGATTCTGGCACTGGCTTTTAGCCAAGATAAGGGCAATGAACTAATGATTTATGACATTGTGTTTAAAGTTCAAGCTCCCCTGGTGTCAGCCAGGACTAGATTGTTTATTGACCGCTTACTCCAGTGTAACCAGTTGGACAGCCTAGCTGGGCTACGTGACCAAGACAGACATAAAAGACCCTGATGGAAACTTTTAAGAACCTCTCCCAAGATTAAGATCTATCATCAAACAATTCCTGGCAATTCAATCTGGAGACAAAGTACATCCTTATATAAATAAGAAAAACACTGGGGAGCTACATTGGATAGTTTCTTGGGCTCCAGATGCTTGCTTGTACTCTCTTTTTCCTGCTGTGCTATATCCTTTGCCTTCATTGATCATGCTCTGTGATGCCTCATAAGTTTTTTTTCCAACCTCTTGCGCTCTTTGTCCTACTAATACATTCCATGCTGCAAACCATATTTTTAAGTAAAAGGTAAAGGAGAAGCAATCTCTGAAATTCTATTCCACTGAGGCTCTTAAAACCCAGTGATCAGATATAAGCAGGCAGTAGTCCCATCTCTGGGACAGTGCCAACACATCCAGCAGTTGTTCATGAAGAGAGATGCCAAAGAGGACGCTGCCCACCCCAGACCTGGAAACTCAAAGTTGCCCAATTCAAACCACCAGAACTGGTGCAAGAATACAGCTGTGGATAAGAAACTTAAACTGACCAAGAACTTTCTCAGTGAGTTCAGAAAGTAAGGAGCAGGCAACCAACTCCTGAATTTAAAAATCTACTTTTATGTACCAACACACCCCATATCATCTAGCATCTAGACCACAGAGATTTGTATAAGCTTCCATGGCACTTCAGCAAATTTATCACAAACATCATCTGATTATGTTTGGATACCGAAAGGTCGGGTAAAACTTATCAGAGCAATCCAGGAGTCTGAACTTCCAAATCAGAAGGACAAGATCCCCCCAAATCCCCTATTCCCACAACTCATAATCAGGTCCTCCAGAGCCACCAGAGCTATCCTCATATATAATCCTATCTCTTCAGCACAAGTGTTCAAATTTCTCCAAATTCCTCCTCTGGTAAGTACCAGGGACACATGGATCCATATCCTCACGGCATTGGAGCAGGTCTTCATTACTTTTGTCTGTTTTTCCTGAGCTCACATTATCAAGAAGATGCCCAGAAGGCACAACTCCCTGAATGTAATGACTAAATCCACCCCCTCTGCTTGCTATTGAATCACTGTCATTGATCACTTGAATGTCATCCTTTCTACCCATATAGTATATCCAGTAGACAGCCTGACTGGCCACCACCCTAGTGGATTTTAACAATATTCTGGTTCTCGGTATACTGGTTTGTATTTGTCACTCACTCTATGGCCATACCGTAGACCTCACCACCTGGAACCCTATGGCTCTAAGATCTTGACATTTAGATAACAACCTGGCTGCAGCTGCCAGTTCTTCCCACTTGCGGAGGTGATAAAAGGGTCTACCATGGCCTGCTGGGGCCCTAGTGCAGGGATTCCTCCCAGAGAATAAATACTCAGGGCCAGCGCAAATCCCAAATGAGCCAAGGATTTGCTTCTCCTCTTTAAAATTCCTTTGGATGTTTCTCTGAAAGCTGACAGCACAAGGGAAGAAATATATTTTCTAAATTTTTGGCTTTGTTAATTTTGGGGTGGGAGGGAATGCAGGTGATTTTTCTTCAGGACCATCTGTTCCCCAGGGAAGACAGTGAAAGCTGAGGTACAATTATCCAAAGACTCTCCCCCACACCCCAAAAAGGCTCTGGTCTTAGTCCTAGTCCCCAGGCAGATGACTACCTAGATAAATTGAAGTGAAGCAGGTTAAACACCCATACACACACACAGTAAATACAGGTGACTTCATTATTCCTCACACCTTTGTTTAGGGCAGACATAAGTCCTTTTTCTACCTAAACTTCTTCCATTTTAAGATCAATGTTGGCTCTCTTGGGCCAGTGCATCTCTACTCAAGCAACTGAGAGAACAATGCAGCCTAAACCATGAGGCGTCATCTGGCCACTCTTGTAGATGTCTGTCCTCAGTGCCCAAAACATTTGTTAACACCCAGGGGATGTACGTAGCAGAGAAATGACTGAATTGAGAACATTTAAACTAAGACAAGACAATGATTTGCATATATCACAGTTGCATTATAAAGTAATAGATATTTGTTTATATGCACATTCACTTAGAATTAAAAGTTTAATTCAAGTACTGTTGTCCAGTTGGTAAAAAACTTAATAAAGTATTTAATTTTCAGATTATCAGCTGCTTTGATTTTTTTTGATATATGATACTAAGTCTGTGTACTTCCTGTATATCTAGCAGGTTTTAGGCATCTTATTTTGAGGTACTTATGGAGTTTTACCCACAGCTTACAACCAAGTGTGAACCTACACTATTGTTAAAGATGTAAATTAAATGTTTTCAAATGTTTGTTTAAAATGGAATAACTTACAGGAAAGCAAAGTTTTCATTATATCTTTTGTTTCCATTTCAGAAGACTAGCTTTGCTGGAATATAAAATTCTTCAGGCATTAGTGGAAAGTGAAATACCTCAAGTCTTATTCCCAGCTGCTTAATGCATTAAATTCGTAAGTGCCACATAACAAGTATTTGACTTTTTAAACTCTGCTTTTATAGAAAACAAAGAGCATGAATATATTAAATGTCTAAACTAGGAACCATGAAATGAGAATAGCCTTTTACATGCTTCAATATTACTAATTTTTCTCATTTCTATTTCTCGAAGATTTTTGGGTTATGCTTGTTTATTCTAATTAAAATCACAGGTCCTGTGATACTCTTATGTCACTCCTTGGATAGTAAGCAACCACTAAGAGCCTGAAGGCAATCTTAGTTTGAGCCAATTTCTACAGACTATTGAGTTTTATTTTTGTTTTCTCCTACTTACCTTTATCTCCTATTACATCAACATATGGCTTTCCAAATTCTTTATAACATCACTGAAAACCTATGTCAAACTAGCAGAAGGATTGATTTGTCTTTATGAGAACATTAACTATACAATAGTGCAATGGAAATAAGTAGACTGGAAGCAGGGCCATGAGTACGCCTCTACATCACACACCCCACCCAGCCATTTCAGCCTGGTGGAAGAGGTTTGGAAGACCTATGTTCAAAGTCAGTTCACCTACATGTCAGTGGTAGAACTGTGGGTATATGCCAGATTCCATTGTCTTTGCAGTAGAGTAAGAATGATACCTAGCTCATAGGATTTTCTAAGGACTAAATCAGATCCATGAGTAAAGACTAAATGTTAGCTATTCATAATTATGTGCATGTAGATATTTATGTAAAATTGGGATAAGCCATATTCGTACAAATACTCCTCAGCTCTAGACAAGGATTGTCAAATGGACCTTTTAACAAGCTTATACAAATTTACGTTACAACAAAAAGCATAAATAAGCCCATTTTCCAACTTCTGTACAAACACTGACTTGACAGGTTCAATAGTAGGTCTTAATTTTCATGATGATTCACAACATAATTCCATGTTTATTGACTATTTATATGCTGTCTATGTTATTTGCCCATTCTGTAAGAATGTTCTCTTCTTATATTAAGATTCATTATACATATGGAATAGAAGTTCTCATTTGTTAAAATACTTTTTCTAGTTTTTTACTTATCTCTAATTTTGCTTATGGTGTTTCAGGTATAGAGAAGCTTTAAATGTTCAAGTCAGTGAAATTTTCTTGCCTTTGAAATAAAAAGATTTACTGTCTAATGCTAATTGATTTTGGGTTTTTTCATGTATTTAGTCAATCTGAAATTAATTTTTGTACAATAAGATGTTCCTTTTTATTTTCAAATTGCTGGCCATTTTCCTCCATCCCCACTTATCAATCTCTCTTTTCCCAATATAAAATTCTACTTTTTATATATATACTAAAGTGTCTATTTTTGTCACTGTAGAATCCCTATTGTACTGGCACTTCTGTTTTTCTCGTTATAACTGTATTAATTTTGTCACTTTATTGTGGTAGGCAGAATTCTAAGATAGCCCCAAAGTTCCCAGCCCCTTTATACATACATCTTCCTCCTTTAACTCAATTAAACACCACTACTCTACATATTGCTTTGAAAAGATTTTGCAGATGTGGTTATGGTCCCAAATCAGTTCACATTAAACTAGGGAGATTATTCCGGTAGCCCTGACCTAACCACATAGGCTATTTAAAAGCAGCATGGTTTTTCAGGCTTGTCTGGCTGGCCACAGAGGAGGAAGCCAGAGAAATGTGTTTAGGTTAGCCTGGAAGATAGCAGTGTTCATCTTATAAACTGGCTGTCGGAGCCACAGATCAAGCAACAACAGGCGGCCTTGAGGAGCTGAGAGCAGTGCCAGCTCACAGCTGGATGAACAACAGGGACCTCAATCCTATAACCACAAAAAAAATGAGTTCTGCTAACAACCAATGAGCTTGAACGAAGTCCTTGAACTCTGATGACAGCTCAGCCTGGATGGTGTCTCTTTTTTATTATTTAACTATAGTTGGTATGCGATATTATATTAGTAATATAAGTTTCAGGTGTACAATAGTGATTCAACATTTTTTATGCCCTGATTTAAGCATCATAATACCCTGAGCGGAAAACTCACCCACACCTTGCCGAACACCACTTACAGAACTGTAAGGTAATAAATGTCTTTTAAAACAACTGAGTTTATGGTAATTTGTCACACAGTAATAATTTTTTAAACTTATCAATTTTTAAGTATATTTTATTGATTATACAATTACAGTTGTTCCCATTTTTGCCCCTTTGGCACCCTCTACCCAGTGTTCTCCTTCCCTCCAACGATCCCCCATTCACTTCATGTCCATGGGTTGTTTGTATAAGTTCTTTGGTTTTGCCATTTCCTATACTATTCTTAACATGCCCCTGTCTATTTTGTACCTACCAATTATGCTTCTTAATCACTGTACCTTTCCCCTCATTTTTATTCTTCCCTCCACTTGATACTAACCCTCCATATGATCTCCATATCTATGATTCTGTTCCAGATCTAGTTGTTTACTTAGTTTGTTTTTGTTTTTTAGATTCAGTTGTTGATACTTGTGATTTTGTTGTCATTTCGCTGTTCATAGTTTTGATCTTCTTCTTTTTCTTAAATAAACCCCTTTAACATTTCATATAATAAGGGCTTGGTGCTGATGAACTCCTTTAGCTTTACTTTGTCTGGGAAGGACTTTATCTGCCCTTCCATTCTAAATGATAGTTTTGCTGGATAGAGTAATCTTTGTTGTAGGCCCTTGCTTTTCATCACTTGGAACACTTTTTGCAAGTCCCTTCTTCCTACAAAGTTTCTTTTGAGAAATCAGCTGACAGTCTTACAGGAACTCCTTTGTAGGTAATTCTCTGCTTTTCTCTTGCTGCCTTTAAGATTCTCTCTTTATCTTTAACCTTTGGCATTTTAATTATAATATGTCTTGGTGTGTTCCTCTTTGGGTCCAACTTGATTGGGACTCTTTGTGCTTCTTGGACTTGTATGTCTATTTCCTTTACCAAATTAGGGAAGTTTTCTTTCATCATTTTTTCAAATAAGTTTTTAATTTCTTTCTCTTCCTCTTCTCCTTCTGGCACCCTTATGATTTGGATGTTGGCACTTTCAGAGATCTCCCAGAGTCTTCCTATTCTCTCCTTGTTTTTTTAAATTATTTTTTCATCATCCGGTACTGGTTGAATGTTTATTTATTTCTTATGTTCCAAATCATTGATTTGAGCCCTGCCTTCCTTCCCTTCCCTTTGGTTCCCTATGAATTTTTCTCTATTTCACTTAGTGTAGCCTTCATTTCTTCACTTTGCATTTGCCGTACTCAATGAGATCTCTAAGCATCTTTATCAGTAGTGTTTTGAAGTCTGCATCTGATAGGTTGGCTACCTCCATTTTGCTTAGTTCTTTTTCTGGAGTTTTGATCTGTTCTTCCTTCATTTGGGACATAATTTTGTCTCCTCAATATGGCAGCCTCTCTTGTGGTTTCGTGTATCCGGTGGAGCTGATTTGACTCCCTGTATCAACACACCTGTTATGTCGTAAGGGGCAGAGCCTTAGGTATTCGCCACAGCAGGGCAATCAGCTTCACCACTTTGTGGCGCTGTATGTGGTGGTGGGATCAGAAAGGGAGCAATGCTGCTTGCTTGTCACTCACCCCATTTCCAGTCATTTCACCCACTTCCCATATGCGACTAGAGTGCCCCTCAAGCTGCTGCCCTGGTGGTGGTTCCCAGAGTGGGTGGGTTTACGGACGTTCTAGGACAGTGCAGGCCCTTTAAATGGACTCTCCATATGGTTTGATTTTCTGGCAGTTCTGGTTGTTTTTTGTTTTGAGGTTAGTTGTGATCCTTCTTATGGTTGTGCAAGGAGGCAAACCATGTCTACCTAAAACTTCGTCTTGACTGAAGCCCCCTAAAAACTTACAAATTTGTAATGCACTTTTATGTAAATGCATCAAGACCCCATCAACTTTTTTCAAATATATTACCTATTCTCATCCATCACACTTTCAGAAGCACTCAAATTTCTTCAAAATTCAGAAAAAGAAAATATTATTGATTTTTATAGTATCTTTATTTTATTTTTATTACTGATTATTTTATTTTTATTTTATAAATATTTGTTGTTTGTTATTTTAATGTTTATTATCTTTTACATTTTATATTTATTAAATAATAATGTTTTATTATTTATTATTATTGCCATGACACTTACCATTTTGTAAAGAGAATGACCCCAACACAGAAGTCATTCTCTTCGATGCAAAGGCAAAATCTTTGGTATTATTTTGTATCACCCTGTAAGCATGGTGATCATCTTGTTTGAAACTAAAAGCAGAACAAATGATCTGCCAACTCATGTGCACTTATGTGGCAATGAAATGGAAGCTTTGACACACAAACAGTACCAGGTGACTCAGGATAGGAAAAATCACTATATCCAAAAGTCCTGTGCTTTTGTTCTTTTAATAGTTTGAGTCCTCCGATAAAAGCATATCAGGTCTATACACGTGAAATAAAGAACTACTTTGGGGGCTGAATTTTGAATGTATGGACAAGTAAAGACAGGTTTTTTCCTTTCTCCATTGGATGCATAAATACAGAAAACTGCACTAATACAGTGTACTCTGTTATTCTTTTAAAAAACACCTTATTTTCACTTCCCACAACGTATTGTAAGAACAATATCAGGAAAAATTAACCTTCCTAGTACCCTGTGACAGGAATCAGCAGGCAGAGGGGAGAGGTGAGGGCTGGGGAATAGATTTGCTATCATATGAAAACCGGAGCTGGAGAATTGCTGTTGATGGAACTGGACCCCTCGTTGACAAAGAAAATGGATCAAAAGGGGTATGGTGTCTAACATCTTCAGTAATTGTATCTGCAACAAACTTGACAATTGCTTTCAAGTCTGTTAACTCTTAGAATCTCATCTGCTTATTATAACTTTGTCATATTCTAAATGTGTGTTTACAATATGTAAGGACCAGGACTTTTTGAAACTCTGTCATTAAGGTAACACCAGAGAGAGAGAGAAAGAGAGAGAGAGAGAGGGACAGAGAAAGCCACAACAGGGCTGGGCTGTGACGGAATAGCCTCCTTATATACTTAAAGGCAATTACCAGAATAGACAAATGTAAGTATAGCAATACATTCCAAAGCCAAATATAAATGATATTTTAAAATAGCCTTCATTATATTTTTCTATTTTATTTTGTATTTATTTTTCCATTATCATTTATTCCCCCTATATGCTCTTCCTCCTCCAACCACCCCACAATCATGTTGTCCTTATGTTAAACTGATGGATTACTTTTGAGACAGATCTGAATAGCCTAGGGACTCATTGTCTCCCTCTTTGGGTAGCTTTCAAAGAACAGCCTCAGTATAACCTGTAGTGATACTCAATGGAAAAAGCAGGCAGCAACCACTGAGCTTCAGTGGACTCCCCTTTCAACCAAGGCCACTTTCTCAACCCCAAAGCTTATCCTTTTAGAGAACTGACCTCCCAGAACACTGTTCATTAAGATAAGTAGGCTCTCCTATCTACCAGCCTATATATTTTTTCTCAATAAAACCTATGCATATCATTGAAGCAGTATGTGTCAGTGACCCCTTTGACACAACCTAAGTCCTCCTCATACACTGTTCCTGCAACTCCCAACTCTTCCTGGTTCTCACACCCACTACTCAACTTCATGCATTTGGGGCCCTTTGCCTTAAGCCTTCTAATCAAAGACCATGATTGTGGTGCTATTTATAGAGTTGTTTATGTTTCTTATAATGCTGTACAGTTATTTTTAAATAGATTGTTCTTTGCTTTTGGACTGCTAAGAACTATAGCTCTCAAAACTATTATGTTAACTTCTTTCTATTTATAACTAATCTATGATGAAATAGAAGCTTTCGGATCTGTATATTTTTCTTTTGATTTTTAACTGAATACAGTTTCAACTTTACTGATAATTAAGGTGAACCTTGATGAAAGAATAAAGTATTTGTATTCTTAAATGGAACCATTTATCCAGGAAAGTCCTCAGATTCTGGAATTTATAATGATGTCATTCAAACCACAGGTCTTTAATGTGAACTTTAATGCCTCTTTCTAAGATGGGCATACATGCTGTGGAGGTAGCAGATAGCAAAAAAAAAGGACCAGTTTCCCCAATCTCTTAACTGCTAAGGGTCTGGTCACTTTGTTTTGAGGAGTCTGAAGCTCCGGATTCTTACCCAAGATATACTTTCTCCTTTGCAATAAGGTTTGAGTACTTTTAATACTTTTACAGCTTCCTGGAAGTTATTAACCACAAGGCATCCTGGAAGTTATTAGCCACTCAAAATCATATCTTCCCACTACCAAGACTAAAAAAAAATTAAAATTTCATGCTGCTCTCTAGCTCTTTCTCTGGCTTAACACCCTCGCACTTCTTTCCATTCTTCTTTTACCTTCAAAGTTTCTGTTATCTCTATATTCTTTATAGTGGAATTAAAAATGTGAAGCCCCTGGACCTTGCAGTGCAATAAAGGAGATTGCCCCTGTGTAAGCTCAGCAAGAAGTTCAAGCTCCAGAATCGACTTTAATGTGGCTCACTAAGTAGCAAAATGATTTCCTTCATTTGTGGATAGATTCTTCTAGTGTTCAAATCACTGTAGGTATAAAAGGCCGTGAACCCATGGTGCTATGCTCCTCCAACCTGAACCTCAGCTGTGCCTCTAGAAGTTGACAGAAGGCCATGGGGAAGCTCATTCATGCTCCTGCAACCTTATCTCATGTAAATTCTGTATGTGATTTATTCACTGCTTGGAGAGAAGATCAAAGTAAACGCAATTTTGAATGGTGACCATGTCATATTCCCCATGCCTAAACTCAGATGAGATTCTGTATCTGATCTCAGTGAGTCCTATGCTGGCTCAGACCTCACTCTGGTATTTATATCCTTATGTATATTTTTCATTCAGTCCTCTTCCCACCTCATTTTTCAGCTACTTCTACGCTCCTTGGTACATTGTATAATCCTAACTCTGGACAAAGTACTTTTCTGTTCAACACTAATTCTACCTGTTTCCCCTCATTTTTATCAATAACTGACACTTGGCCCAGCATGTGCCTGCTGTGGTTTCCCATGGATTCCTTACAGCTCCAACTCCTTCCAACCTAGTGCAAAAAGTTGAAAAGACCAGCTTCCCAAAGCCACTGTTTATCATCTTTTCCCACTGTCCTTCACTTAAAGTTCATATCATTTCTATTGGCTTAAAAAGAGAAAGACATAAATGTGTTTTTGAAGGCAACTGATTGGGATATAAATGAAGAGCAAATTTGTTACAAATAAGAATAAAATCATTAATTACCATAAAATGTGAAAATGAGGACTTTATTTTGGCAGCAAAATTTTATTACCTGCAAAATTTTGTGGAATCACCTGGGAGTATACTGTAAGGCTTTTAAACCATGTGAAGTTTCTATATTAATTAGCCCAGTTATTCTTTATAATTTTCTTCACTCAAAATTATCTAAAGATTATACACCATTTACAATAAATATACAAATAAGTATAATGTTCTCTTCAATTTTCCTAACAATCTACAATGGTTTAATGCCTTAAAGAAAAGGGAAAAATCTTCTTTAAATAATTTACTCCAGAAGACAAATCATAATTCACCTAAAACAAATTTTAGCACATATTATTATTGTTAGTAATGAAAGCATACATTGAGCCATGTTTTCTTATTAAAACTACCAAAATTGAAGATTTCTAGTTACACTCTTAATCCCTAGTTGATCTCTATAGCTAAATTTTGAATAAAATGCTTGAAACACTCAGTAAAAAGAGAACTGTGTAAGATCATTTATATATTATCAAAAATAACTGTGGAATATGCATTACAATTTAAAATAAAATTACTTAATATATGGATTGTAAATTCTTCTAATTTTCATTGAAACAGATTTAATCTTGACAGGTAAACTATTTTTGGTCCATGTGCCCCACTGAATTCCAGCTGCAAGCAATTTTCCAGGGAAGCGATGGATGCCATTCAGATTTGCTAGACCACATTGGCTGAACCACCAGCCAGTGTTGTTATTGAGTTGACTGCAGCTCTTCACAGCCTGACCGTTATCCACACATGAGGGATGACATCCGTCATTATCAACATCTGCTGTGCTGAAAGGCATTGCATTTTGATCATCTTCTTTTCTGTAGCCCCGGAATGCATCACCTGGGTAAATTAGATTTTGTAAATGACTAAATTTAAAGAATTTTTTTGTAATTTTACCAGCCTATTATGAGAAAGCATTGCATCTAGAAATAAGATTTAAATTATTTTCTACAAGCTGTCATATCATAAACTCTCCTCCAGGTTGTAATATACCGAAATCTGTTGCCCAATTGCTCAACATATTAGGGATATTTAAGTGGACATTTGATATAAAATCACAGTCCAAAATGGAAGTTTGGCTGTGTAGATATGATCAGATAATGTAGGCCAAATATGATCACGTATAGACCTGCCATTCTTCAGTGAAGAGTAATGTGATGATTGTTAATTTAGGAAAAGAAAATAAGTTATACATAATAAGTTTTCATATCATTACCATTTACAGCCTTTTAGATAGAGAGGTATGAATGAATGTGAAACATCTGCATTTTAAAATCTTACATTTGTAACTGTAAAAATTGTTTGGTTTTATTTACTAGCTAGCAAGTTTACATGAAATGCTCTACGCCCTCAAGAAAAAAATTGGTACACTACTGAACTGTACCTTTTCTTCATGGCTCTCCACATAACATTTGAACTAAGCAGATAATAATTAAAAGAATGCATTTTTTTAAATGTAATCTTCATTGAATTTTTTCCCATTACCATACAACCGCCTCTCCCCAGCAATCACCACACTGTTGTCCACGTCAATGAATCCTTTTTCTTTTTGCTCAATCCTTCTGCCCCCTAACCCCCACCCCACTAGCTGTCATCTGCTTTCCATCTATGAGTCTCTCTGTTTTGCATGTTAGTTCAGATTGTTCATTAGATCCCACATATGAGTTAAATCATATGATATTTGTCTTTCTCTGACTAGCCTATTTCACTTAGCATAATATTCTCCAGGTCCATCCATATTGTCATAAATTTTTCTTCTTTTTTATGTCCGAGTAGAATCCCATTGTGTAAATGTCCCATAGTTGTTTTATCCACTCATCTATTGATGAATGTTTGGGCTGCTTCTGTATCTTGCCAATTGTAAATAATGCTGCAATGAACACACAGGTGCTTATGTTCTTTCAAACTAGTGTTTTGGATACCTTCACATATATTCCCAGAAGTGGAATTACTGGATCAAAAGGCAGATCCATTTTTAATTTTTTGAGGTATCTCTATACTGTTTTCCGCAGTGGCTGCACCAGTCTGCATTCCCACCAACAGTGCAAAAGGGTTTCCCTTTCTCCACATCCTTGTTTGTTGGTTTATTGATGATAGACATTCTGACAGGTATGCGATGGTATCTCACCATGGTTTTAATTTGCATTTCTCTAATGATTAATAACATTTAGCATCTTTTCATATGTCCATTGGCCATCTTTGTGTACTCTTTGGAGAAATGTTCATTCAGGTCCTTTGCCCATTTTTTAATCTGGTTTTTTGGTGTGGAGTTTTTTAAGTACTTTATAAATTTTAGATATTAACCCCTAATCAGATGGATCAATAAATATGTTCTCCCATTCTGTTGGTCACCTATTAATTTTGTTGATCATTTCCTTTGCTATGCAAAACATTTTATTTTCTTATCCATTCCACTACTCTACGTCTTTTTGTCAAAGCACTGAGCATTTAAGACATTTACGTTTAAAGGGATTATCAATAGATACACAGGTAGTGCCATTTCATTCTTAGACCATTTTCCTTTGTACTTTTCCTTTATCTTTTTCTTTTCTTCCTCTTCTCCTTCTCTTCCTCCTTCTTCTTAAAGCAAGCCCTTTAACATTTGTTGCAGTGCTGTTTTGGGGTTAACAAACTCCTTTAGCTTTTTTTTTTAATCTGTGAAGCTCCTTGTTTCACTTCTGATTTTAAATGATAGCCTTGGTGGATCAAGTAGCCTTGATTGTAGGTCCTTATTATTTATTGCCTTCAATATTTCATGCTGTTCCCTTCTGGCCTGAAATGTTTCTGATGAATAACCAGATGTCAGTCTAACTATTGCTCCCTTGTAGGTAACTGCCTGCATTTCTCTTGCTGCTTTAGGATTCCCTCCTTGTATTTAAGTCTTGTCATTTTAACTATGATGTGTCTGGTGTAGGTCTCTTTGGGTCCAGCATATCTGGGGCTCCCTGAGCTTCTGAGACTTGTGTGACTTTTTCCTTCACCAAATTAGGGAAGTTTCCAGTCATTATTTCTTCAAATAGGTTCTCAATCTCTTACTCACTCTCTTCCCCTTCTGATATTCCCAGGATGCAGATGTAATGCTTCATGTTGTTCAAAATGCTTCTTAAGCTCTCCTCATTTTTTAAAATTCTGTTTTCTTTTTGCTGCTCTACCTCAGTGTTTTTTTCTACCTTGTCTTTCAAAACACTGATTTGATCCTCTGCTTCATCTAAGCTACTGTTTATTTCTTCCAGTGTATTATTTATCTCATATATATATATATATATCATTCTTTATTTCTGACTAGCCCTTTTTTATGGTTTTATGTGTTTTTCATGCAGCTGAGTATGCTTATAATCATTACCCTAACCTTTCTGATAAATTGCTTGCCTCCATTTTCATGTAGTTCTGCTGGAGAATTCTCTTGTTCTTTCATTTGGGGTTTGTTTCTTTGTCTTCCTATTTTGGCTCCTTGGCATTTTCTGCCATAGTTTTTAAACTAAATGTGATATAGCCTTAAGCTGTAATAAGCAGCCCAGCTTATGCTCTACAGTGTAGGGCAGAGTAAATCCTATTGTGGTTGGGGCTATTGCTTCCCTGTAGGCTGATGCCACTTGGAAAGGAGTGCTCTGCCCGAGAAAGATGGCTTCTGCAGAATGAGGAATGACTCAGCCCAGGGATCCTGGTAGCTGTTCCTTCCATTCTCTCCCCAGAGCTACCAACCTCAGACTCTCCTCAAGCATCTCTAGTCCACTCTGCTGTCCCTTTTCCAGAGCCCAGGGTAAGTAGCTGCAAGTGAAATTTTGTGTGTTAGTCCTTTAAGAGGCTCTCTGAGTCTCCAGCTGTTTCTCCCTGGCAGGTAGAAACCCTGCTGGTTTTCACAGCTGAATGTTATCTGGGTTCCTTTCTGGCTCTGGTGCTGTAGGCTGGGTTGCTCCACTTGGGTTTTAGACCCCACATTTCTCAGGGTAACCCGCCCCCCCCCCCCAGCCACTGAAATATTCCTCTGGAACTTCAGCTGACACCCATGAGAGAACAGCCAGCCCTCTCACATCTGCACACTCCCTACAGTCATGTTGTGGTGATGTGGCTTCACCATCCATCCGTGGCTATAGGGCTTCTCTCCAGCTAGTGTTCAGTTGGTTGTTTAGGATAATTTCTCTACAGTTTAGTTGTAATTCCAGATTGTTCCTGGGAGGAGGTTAGTGTAGCTTCTACTAACTCCACCACAGTCTTGGCTCCTCAAGAATATAATGAAGCCCTTTGAAAGGGCTTACATTAGACATTATATATATATATATATATATATATATATATATATATATATATATATATAATATCCCTGGTATTCCTAAAGATCTCAAAAATTAAGTATCTTGGCCAAGGCAAACCAGTTAACTAAGTAGCAGGGGAAGGAGTCATGTTTTGTTTTATAAAATTTATATAAGTAAATGATCCTAATTAGTCCCATTATACCTAGATGTCAACTGTAGGTAAACTTTGCTGATAAATTTGAACTAAAAGTGAAGTTATGTAAAATCTTTGAAGAATTCAAAGCCCATGTTTGTTTCATTATGCTTTGTTTGGCATCTCTTAAGATACATCTTTGAAGAGTTGGAGAACTTCATTAGCGCTGGGGGTCTCTCCTATACCTGTACCCAGAGCTTCTATCTCTATTCTTCGCCGGGGAAAGAGAAGTGCCCACACTGCAAGTATTTGCAGAAAGACTGTATTTTCATCACCCACATAGTACAATACCTTTCAGAAGTTCAGATGAGAGAGAAAACACTTATGGAGCATTGCCTAAATTAAATGATCACTTTCCCTACACTAAGTCTAACTAACCAACAGAAGAATCATACGAGATCTGTCCAGAGGGTACCCAGCCATGTAATATGAAAAACAGAGTTTATTGAAAAAGATACAAGAGACAAGAAACATCTTACATAGGACAATGATGCCTCAGTCCCCTTCAAAGTAAGCATCCTTGGGATCTCACACAGTCCTCCCAATCCCCATCAGCTACTCCGTCATATTTTTCTGAATCTCATCAATGATGTAAAATCTCTTCCCTTTCAAAGGTGATTTTAGTTCTGGGAAAACCCAGAAGTCGCAGGGTGCCAAATATGGGCTTTAAGAGGGCTGAGTCACATGCATGATTTGATATTTCGCCAAAACACTCTGCATAAGATTTGACGCATGAGCAGGCTCATTGTCATGATGAGACTGCCAATCGCCAGTTGCCCTTAGCTGCAGCCTTCTGAGTCATCTGAATAGTTTACGTGGAGGAATGTTCAAGCTTAACGTAAAATTTGATTCATTGTTCTAATTGCTCAATCACTTTGGATGCCATGGCCACACAATACACGTGCTCACTCAATGGCATCTACCACCCCCCACTACTAGTACGGTGAAGTTACTATTATTCATGCATGCTCATTCCAGTCTACTCTGCTTGGCTGCCAGGTTACATCAATACCATGCAAACTGTTTTTTGTTATGTTAACAATGGCTGGAGTTTTTCCAGACAGACCTCATACATCAAATTAGCTCCTTTCTGGGTTATATAAGAAATTATTTCAAAAATATAATGCACTTGTCTATTTATAAGAAAGAACCCATTAAAATTCACCACCATATTTTCTGTGAGAGTGCAGTTGAAGAAAGTGGAGCAACATAGCCCTCCGCTTTCTCTGAGAACCCAGAGAAATTTCTCATCAGTTTTAGAACCAGGGATGTATGTACTTTTTGTGGAACATCTGTTCAAATTTTCAACTTCCATATTTCTATTTTTCCTCTGAACTCAAAGTCAAGTTTGTAGTCCACCTCTGCCATGTTCATGATCACATTTAAGTCCGTTGTTTTATCTGTGTTCCTATCTTTAATTCTGTTGACAAATTTTATTTATGTTGATTATATCTTGTAATCAACAATTAAAAGTTACTTACCAACCTTATTGGAAAAATATAGAGTATGCTAAAATTTGAGATTTATGTAATGAAAAAACTTTTTGCCATTATAAATTTTATTCTCTACTTAAATCCTAATCATCCTTTAGAGAAACCCCACATTAACCTTTCCTAATATAGTATGTTTCATATTCAGATAGTTTGTTACACCTTTAGAGATGAAGCATTAAAAGTTGTATATTGTATCAAAATTTGAAAGATTTCATTTTTATCTAACATCCCAAGGCTAAACCCCCTCACAGTTGTCATAAATTCCAACCATACCAGACAACTCTTCATATCCAATAATTTTTCTCCCTCAGTACTCTGACTCAAGCCACTCTCTTTGTTAGCATTCATTTGCCAGAAGCCTCTCCATTCCTCCAAGTACAGAATAGTAGTCGTCAACTATAAAGATGCCAAAATATCTATTTGTGAATACCAATACCTAAATCCATGTTTACAATTCAGATTATGCAGGACTCTCAAAAACTTCCCAGGTTGATGGCCCTGGCTGGTGTAGCTCAGTGGATTGAGCACAGGCCTGAGAACCAGAGGATTACCATTCGATTCCCAGTCAGGGCACATGCCTGGGTTGCCAGCAGGGGATACACAAAAGGCAGCCATACATTGATGGTTCTCTCCCTCTCCCTCTCCCCTTCCCCTGTAAAGGTAAATAAATAAATAAAATCTTTAAAAAAAAACTTCCCAGGTTGAATCTAATATTAACCCCTTGTTCAAACCACCTTTCCATGATGATTTTCTGTATGCAGTCAATTGGAATAATTTTCTCTCTTCATTTCTTCATGAGCAAAATGATTTATTTTCACCTGCTGATTTCTATGACAACTGAATTGGTACACATATTGACTTATCTGTTTTTCTTACCCAGATGTCTATAAAAATCAAATTATCTTTAAATTGGATTTAGATCTATCTTAAGATCAGTATACTGAAAATAAATAAATAGGATTTTCCCTTTCAATACATGTATGTAATTTGATGTTTTCTTTAAATAACCAAGTATAGAAACAATGAACCTGAAAATCAGACAGCATTGTGAAAACACATTATTTCAAGCAAGTATTTCAATTCATCATACAGGATAGTTAATATATGCAATTAATTTCTACTTTATTCCAACAAAATTAATTTTTAGTATTATATTTTATATAATATTTTAGTAGAGCAGAGTGTTAATTTAGAGAGTTGTTTTAGCATGTTCTATTCAACTTGTTTTCTCTTTCAGTGAAAACAAAATAGTAATTTTTTCCTTCCTTTTCCCCAGCCATCACTTTATCAAGTATTCTATTTTTCAGTTTTATTTACCTAGTCCTCTATATTGTGGTCACTTAAAATCTTGGAAGTATATATTATTTATTTTTTTATTTCAAACACTAAAAATACATAATAAACAAGTACCATGATGATCAATAAGAGAGTTGAATTTAGTAGTTCTTATCTCAAATTTGAAATTTAGCATCAAGATATAAACTTAACATCAAGTACTTTGAAGTTCTAACAAATTAAGTTTATTGAAAATAAGTAGGTGCACCAATATACAGTTAAAAAACTTTTAACTAGTTATCCTATCACCTGTGTTGTTGCTCTGGCTTAGATGTGATGAGCTGGGAATCTTAATCTTTTAGGTTTCTTCACCTATAAAATGAGATCAGGTCAACATTTGATGACTTCTATGTGCCGGGCTCTCTGAACATGAAATGTAAATAGTATACTCCAAGCCAAACCCACAGGCTCTTTATCTAGAGAATCAAGTGAGATTGCATGTGGCAAATCATGATGGGCCGCAACAACCGTAACAGTTTCAAAGCTCAAGACTGGCCAGTTTTCTCATTCCTACTCCCTTCTGTTATCAGTTATGTGTCATACACCAAGAGAAATGCATTACTTTTATCTTCACCTAGTATTGTGTCAGTTATATTTAAAACGTCTGGGTAATTTTAGGAACAAAAAAACTTACCAGCATTTCCTGAATACTGTCCTAAGTGAATCTTAAAAAATCTTGTTTCATCCTCTAGCCAAAAATTATCATATGATGCATAAGCCAATGTGTCATCTTCAGATTCTAATGCCACATACAGCATAAAACTGGTATTTTTCTGATTTACTATATAAAAAATCTTTTTTAGTCCTAGCCAAAATTCACCTGTAAAAACAAAAACAACTTTTTAAAATATATTTTGATACAAATCAGAATAACCCCTTATTATTAAGTTTTTGGTGTTTAATATTTCTATAACTCTGAAAAAGCTCACATAAATCATTGGAGGAACTGATGGTCCTCACTCAAATTATCAGTGTTTGCCTAATTTGCAAAAAAAAAAAAATCTTCCCACTTCTACTTCTCTATACTGGAGATAACTAGACTCTGTTTCATTTTCATTTCTCCAAATTAAATTCAAAAATTTATTTAAAGATCGATTAAGAAAAAGACAAGTTTTGCCTTAAAACATGTCAATAAAAAGCCAGTTGAAATATTAGGGCAGATAATAAAATGATGACTACTAGTAAATATAACAGGTTTAACCTACAAATCAACACATCATTATAATACATTTCCTGATAATGCTCAGTTGAAATTATTTTTTTTCTGTCTGTGAGGATAACGCTTTGGGAACAGATACTTCTTTTGCATAATGCAGTTTATACCTATGAATGAAAATGTAATGTAACAACGGAGTACTTCCAGGTTTACGGTCAATATTTCTGAGACAATTGTAGATCCAGGATGAATTATTAAGCCCCCTAATTCAGAGTTCATACCTTGTGTAAGTTCTAGCCAATGGCTTTCTACTTACCCCACTCACCATGGCATAACCTAAATGTGTACACTCCTGCTCTAAAATATATTTATCGACTTGAATCATGAAATAAGGAAGTAAGGGTCTAGTCAACATAAACCTTAAAGAGTTGGGGGGACAGTGTCACAACATTCAAACTTTTAAAACTTTAGCTAAGATACTAACTCCCTCTCCAGGGCTTGCAGGGGTGTTTTAACTATATGCCCACTTAGAACTGAAAATTATCCTGAAGAAGTACAGGAAGAAAGGTGGTACAGGAAGTAATCCAGAAGTACAGGAAGTAACATGGATCCCTAAGGGTCTGTTTAGTGTCTCAAAGTCTATGCCTGTCCATTTTCAATGTCCCTGACATAGTTCTCCTTTCCCACAACCCCAAATTTAAGACTTAACAATATATTTAATTTAATTTCAAGTTTTTAAAAACATATATAGAAGGTACAAAGCAGTCTCTTTGTGTTTGGGATACCTGCTTGGACACCTTTTTGTCCAAACTCATATAATTTCCCCATAGAAATAAGCATAATGTAACAAAAATGACAGTTCAGAGCCTGAATTCAAGAAGAAGCACTCACTGGAAACTTGGAGTTAATGCTGAGAAAATACAGCTATTTGGCCTTATGCATAATGTTTTATTACAATTCATGTTCCTTCTAAAATCACTAGCATTCAGTGCTAAATGCTTGGATGACATTATTATGGGATGCTAAAGATTTAAATTATAATAGTAATTTAAAATAGTATAAAAATTATCAAAACCACCTGCAAACATTCCAACTATTGTAAAATCTACAGTGTTGAGAGATACTGATATTTTTATACACCAGCAAAAGTTATGCTGTTGAGTGGCAATAAGGTAAACAAATTTTACAACTGACCTGAGGTTTACATTTTTCAAATTTTGAACATAGTCATCGTAATTGATATTTTTATAAAACACTACTCCCAGTTCACATTATTTGAATTTGTAGAGCCACATACCTAAATTCTTCATCATTTACTTGTATAGACACAACACATATCGGAAAAATTTCAAGGTTTATGACAACCATACCCATTCAATTTTTCACTCTACAAATAGTTTTTGATCGCCTGTCAGAACTCTGCTGTGTGTGTAGCAGATACTTTTAATAAACACCCAATCTAGAATTTCACTCAAACATATTCTAATGGGTATCTAAAATTAAAGATTTCCAAATTCCAGCTGAAGATCTACTCATTTTAAATCATCTGACATATTAAGAGAATGATCTAGTCATATATTAATATTCACAAGGATTTGCTATTTTTACTAACAATTCACCAAAGAGACAGTCTGTAAGTGTAACACCAAAAAGAAGAGAAAAAAAGAGAGAAAAAAATATAATTTGACCTAAAAGGTCGCCAAATCCATCCAGATAATCACACCACAACCTTTGAAAATCAATGATCCCATCAATCCTTTTCTGTATCACAGTCCATCCACCTCCTCTGTAATCCATGTCACACATTACCTAAAATAGACCCAGAAAGACAAAAATAACATACTATAACTTTGATTCTTTGATATAAAACTCATGCTTCACCCTTAAGCCTAGAGAAAAAGAAGATACTTTCACTGACACTGTCAGAGCAATTGTATGATATTAATATATTCAGAATTTTTGATTTCTAGAAATAATTTTATTTATCATAAAAAAATGTGTAGTTAACGGAAACATAGTCCCTATGTCAGTCATTTTTAAATATATAGGTGTTTGTAGAATTTTACGGTTATTCTCTTATTCCTTAAGACTATACAGTTTTATTAATAACTACTGCTAAGATGTGGCAGAGTGATGTATTTCTTTCCAAATTGAAAATGCTGATTCATTTTTTAAGTGTTAAATATTTTCATGTGCTTCTCTTTAATTGTTCTTTCCTCAAAAGGCCTGGAAGGACTGTGTTCAGACTGGAATTTTCAGACCAAAAGGCATGATCTGTGTCCCATCTCAGCAGGCACTTGTAGGTCTATCTGGGTACTGTATAAAACACCCCTAAGAGGACGGGAACCCACAGAAGTGACAGAGGAAATCAGAGTAATCCTCTCCACTAGAAACATCCCACCACACAGAGAAAGACAAGGTGGAGGAAGCTAGGGAACAATGCTTTCCCACATGATATAATTATGCATCCCACTCTTCAAAACTCAGAAGACCTCCCTTTTCACATCTGTTCAGGCCCACATTTCAAGCTGCAGGTGAACTGATTTAAGTAATTTAAAAATTATTCACAACCTAATTGCTAATTTTGTGACATCTTGTCAATAGATGTCAAAAAATAATGTTAGTAACTCTGAGAAACTGGTTGTTAGAAAAAAAATTATTGTGTAACAAAGACTATCAATAAGGTGTGATATCAGTGTCATTAAATTTAAAAAAGGGACCCAGAAAAAGTATATATATGATATACATAATAACATATAATTTTTAGTAGAAATTTCTTCTAGAAATTCTAGCATATACCTACTAAGAATAGACATTAGTCATTTATTTTATTCAGTTCAAGAATGGCGCAGCTTCTCAATCTGTCTCACTTTAATGGTTTTTTAAATTATTAATTTCTCACAAAATCACTTATCATATAAAAATTATAGCCATATATAGAAAGGAAGATCAAAAGTATTTTTTGTAAGCTCCAAGGCAAAACACACTATGACTTTCTAGTATTCATAAGCTAACTAAAGGAAGTATTTATATTGCACAGTGCTGCCCAGTATAAAGATTATATAAAATCTTGCACCAAAAGGATTTACTTTGAAAAGTATAAGCAAGGAAACTCAAGTAGAAAAGTGAGAGTCTCTCTAGGTCTTTTATGCATTTTGCGGTTTGGGCAAAGAATTCCAAAATACCAAAATTTTGAAACTGGAACTTTTACTAGTTTATTTAAACTTTTTCAAGAAAAAAATATTCCACAATTAAAGTCTAATATTAGATAAGTTGGTTGAATAAGTTATATGAATAGGGTAAGTTGCTTATCCTATTTGATGTAATAAGGGAAAATTTTACCTCAAATGGGTAGCTAGATCCTTCCGGATAGATTATATATAAGCCACTTGGTGTTTTGGTAATAGAGCCAACAGTATCTTTAATATCAGTACAATCTAAACCTAGAAAAGTAAAATTGGTTATTTATGATATGTGCAAGTACACATTTAAGATGATCATTTTACTGTAGAGAATTAACAGTACTCTCTGAAATTATTATAATTTTCATTAACAATGCAATGATTTTAACTCTTGGCAAATTAAGGGGAAAATACATGGAAGAACTGGGATTAATGAATGAATGCTGCAATAAACATAATGTCACTGTTAATTACTATTATTCAATACTGTGTAGGGTCCAGAGGGGAGAGAATCATAGGGGAAAGGGGGATGGACTCACATGAACAAGTATAAAGGACACATGGACAATAACTAAGGGTGGGGGGTGGAGATGGGAGGGAGGTGGGGAGCATGGGGCGGGGGGCGGGCAGGGTTGAGAATATAAGNAATTAACAGTACTCTCTGAAATTATTATAATTTTCATTAACAATGCAATGATTTTAACTCTTGGCAAATTAAGGGGAAAATACATGGAAGAACTGGGATTAACGAATGAATGCTGCAATAAACATAATGTCACTGTTAATTACTATTATTCAATAGTGTGTAAAACTTTCATTTGGGATCATCACTTATTTAATATATTTTATAATTATACATTATCTCACCCTATAAATTATGCCCTCTCAGGAATTTAGGCTTATCTTGGGGGCATAATATGTAAAGGTAATCTATATGTATGAGGAGGAGAACACCCAAAGGAATGAAGTAGATTAACTACTAGAAACATATCTTTGACTACTCTATTCAAAACTTCAGAAACGCTGATGTGTTGGGGCCATTACCATAAGCAGCAAAGGGAGAGCAGGGCCAAATCACACTCTCCACCAGGAATAAGTTATGCCTGAAGCTAGAGCCTGCCCTGTTGACAACAGAACTACAGCACCCTGTAACCACCCTCCCCAAAGCATTCTACAGTTGCCAGAGAATTGTAAAGATGTTCATGTGGATAAAGATACTACATCTTATTCTAAGACACTTTAGTCTGTATTATCTTTTGTAAAGATAAAAGATAAATAAAATAAATTCAACTCTTATAAGTGTCAATTACCCAGAAAAACAAACACATGCAAGCCTAGGTAGGATTCTAGAGCCAGGAGCCCAGTTAGAGTCCTAGTCTCACTCCTTCCTAATGGAGAACATTGGCTATGTTACCTAACCTCTTTTCTTCATGTGTAATACCATAATACTAACAGTATCTACTTTGTAGTGTTATTCTGATGATTTACATCATAAGGCTTTATGTAAAGGACTTAGCACAGTTCCTAGCACACAGTGAATACTCAAAAGGTGTCATCTACAAAAAATTAGCTGTAAGATTATTTGCCTTTCTCTTCATTTACAGGAGACATTGATTTGTTGCCTTTGTTGTGAGTTACTGAGACATTCCTATAATAAATTTATAGGAACTGGTCAGGGTTGGAATATTTGCTTTGACATCACCATCCGAATAGGTGTGAACAGACTATTTAGATTTTTCTGGGCTGCATGTTCCTCATCTGGTAATAATCACCAACACAGCAAACCCTTGTATTGCCTTCCTACGTATCAGGCAGTCTTTTAGGAGTTTTTCATACACTTACTCACTTAACCCTCACAACAAACATATGAGGTAGTTATTGTCAGTTTACCGATGAGGAAACTGATATTAAAAAAACAATAGATGAGCCCTGGCTGGTGTAGCTCAGTGGATTGAGTGTGGGCCTGCGAACCAGAGTATCACGGTTCGATTCCCAGTCAGGGCCCATGCCTGGGTTGCAGGCCAGTTCCCAGCAGGGAACTCACGAGAGGCAACCATACATTGACATTTCTCTCCTTTTCTCCTTCCCTTCCCCTCTAAAAATAAATAAATAAAATCTTTAAAAAAAAAAAGAAAACAATAGATGAGGGATTTAAAGAAGGCAGCCTGACATCAGACTCAATGCTCTTCACCACTTTGTAACACTACCCACCTCGGGTAGTTATGGGGAATAAGTGATATATGATAAATAATAACAAAATAACATGTGAGTACCTATATTAATACTTGACACATACAAGATTCTCAGTAACTGTTTATTCACTTCCCTTTGTAAGGAAAAAAAAGATCACATACTACTAGGACCTCAATAATATTTATCTACTTGGAAGTTTTTTATATTCATTCATATTTTTAAGATTTGTGGGCATTTTTCTCAGAAACCCACGCCTCTAGGAATTACTATACTGTATTTTAGTCTAAAAAGTGCTAAATTCCAGTTTATTTTTGTCTTCTTTCTTTTTCCTTTCAAATTTTAAGTCCCAATTTAAAACACTTTAAGCATGTCAAAAATACTTTTTCTAGGTGGGAGGAACTCTGAAACTTACTTTTCTTCTAACTGAAGATTAATTATTAATAAAATGTGAGGGGGAGCCCAGAATTCAAGTACATATAACTATGCTATTATCAACAGATTCAGAATGTCTGCTTACAGCCATGGTTTTCAAACAGTGACAAAGATTTCCCGATTTAGGAAAGTACACACAGTACAGGTTGAAATTTGCTTTATAGCAAGCATTATTCCTCCAGTCTGTTACATAATAGGGAGCTTTTTTTTTTTTAAACAAAACCTCTAAATGCCCCAACCTGTCCAGGAAATTTTAAAGCAATAACAGACAAGAATAAAAGGCTGAAATACTGAAGCTCTCACCATGTGACTGAACTGGTCTGTGAGGAAAAGGATCCAGCTGTTTTCTAACAACTTCAGCAGTCAAAAGGAGGACTCGATTCATGAGCTCATTAACCTAAATATACACGCACACATTTAAGCAGATTTATATTTGAACAAACCTCTATTGGCTGAATTCTTTGTAACTGATATCTCAAAGCCTCTTAGAAATACAGCTCTGAAACATATATCATGGCCATTTGTCTACATTGAATCCTTTACTATTTTAACAAAGCAGTAAAAGCATAGCTAAATCACAACCTTTAAATTCAGTACTGTTTACTTCCTGCTCTAGCTTGTGTCTGCCCATTTCTACACTTAACTGCTCTTACAGATCTATTCTTTATATCTTGCTTGAACCATTGTTGTAGTTTCCTATCCGAAGTCCCTGCCCCCTTCCTCTGCTCTTCCCCAAGTCATCCTTCCCGCCAGCTAGCTGCCTATCTGATCATTTCATTTCCCTGCTCAGACATTCGGGTGACTCCTTGGTGTGTCATGATTTAATTCCTATTTTTTTTCTTTTTTAAGTATATTTTATTGATTATGCTATTACAGTTTTCCCAGATAAGGTAAAGTTAAAGGACTTCATCATTACCAAGCCCTTATATGAGATGTTAAAGGGACTTATCTAAGAAATAGAAGATCAAAAGCTACAAACAGTAAAATGACAATAATTCCTATTTCTTTAAGTCAGTTTTCCTTCTACACCTTTAACTGAACAGCTGCTGCTTCCCTGCAACAACTCAAGTATCTCCACATAATGCAACATCCTACCCTTCTTACCCTTTGGGACCTGTGAAACATTTATTCACCTTTCATGACTCAGCTCAGAAGCTCTGCCATCTGGGAAGTTTTCTCCCATCTTGGATATCTCTTTTATGTCTTCTAACAGCATTTGCAACATTTTCAATATATTATTCTGCTCTTCTAGACTGTATAACCCTTAAGTAAAGGTCCACTTCTTTATTAATTTCTGTTTGCTTGAGGCTTACTATGATGCCTCAAACATAATAGGACACTAAATAGATGTTTGGACACAAATGCATTAAACAATTAAATGATTATACCTCTAGCTAACTACCATATTTTGTTGTATATAATGCACACTCTTTTTGCCCAGATTTTTTAGGGAAAATAAGGATGTGCATTATACATGGGTGTAAAGATTACATACCATGGGTATAATAATGGGTATGATAATCTCATGTATAATGTGCATAGAAATGTTGTGTACTGTTGTGCAAATACAATAATAACACAATACCCCAAATCCATACCTGATTAGATAAGTAATCCAAGGAAGCTTGCTGCTCATCCATCATATTTCTTAGCAGTTTTTTGGTACTTCGTGTATAGGAAATGATAGAATTTTGCAAATTTCCTTAAATCATGATAAAAAATGTTTGCTAAATATGAAGTTGTTATAAAAACCAATTACAGTGAAAATAATAAATTTCACAAAATGTTGGGTAAGTATGTAAACAATAATTTCTCTAAATACTCAAAATTACATAGTCTAGGTAGTATATTTTTAATAACTCTGTATTAACCAAGAACACAACTGTTTTTATACTTCTTAATGAAACTATGTTTCTGAATAATTTACATTACCCCCAAATAATTTAATCTGATATAATTGAAAGACAAATTTTTGACTATCAATCATCACTTTATAAGATGAGAGGTATAGAAGCAGGAGGTCCAAGACTCATTGATTCTCATCATATAAGAAAGTGAAAGGCCCAGGCTAGTGCAGCTCAGTGGATTGAGCACCAGCCTTTGAACCAAAGGGTGACTGATTTGATGCCCAGTCTAGATGCAGGCCAGGTCTCCAGTAGTGGGCACATGAGAGGTAACCACACATTGATGTTTTCCTCCCTCTCTTTCTCCTTCCCTTCCCCTCTAAAAATTAATAAATAAGTATCTTTTTTTACACAGGCTTCTTATTCATGAATTATAGCATTTCCTTGGGCTGATGGTGAAAAAACATGAGTTTGTACTTATGTGGATCATTCTACATTCACATTTTGGGAACAGGCATAAAAATGATCTTCAAACAAAACACAAGGGCCTGGCTTCACCTGCAAGTTTTGAGCACCATTGGCTGATGCCCCATGGCCAGTAGGGCTTCAAGAGACCAAGACACAATAATTGTTGCTTGAGTGGGTGAGGAATTTCAGCCACTCTCTAATTGACACCAGAGATTTTACTTTAGAAGTCTAGTCCCCCAAAAGGGCCGGGGTATGGACAAGTGCTAGGGCCCTATGAGTTCTTCTTACCTGTTTTGGGCTCTCTTATGAATCATCTGCATGACTGTAAGAATTAGGTTTAAGAACTTCCTAATCAACAATCAGTGCCCTGTGGCCTGGCGGAGATTGACAATGTTGGCATGACTGGTGTGACCATTATAAAACCTCCCTTGAAGATTCTGGGAGCTCTACCAGGGTGGTACAGGCACCACCCTGGAGAAATGGAGACTATTACAACCAGGAGTGACTGGTGTGTTGGCCCAGCTGCCAGGAAAAGGTTCTCAGACGAGTGCAGCTACCTAATCCCTGGGCTCTGGCTGCCTGAAACTTTCGGTTGAATTGAAAAAAAAAAGATCAAACAAGGGCACACATGTCCATTAACTTGTACTGAATACAGCTGTCAGAAATCATGTCAGTAGATGTAATGGACATGAATTGGACATGGGGGAAAGGGACATAAATGAACATGTATGAGGGACCCATGGACAGAGCCAAGGAGGGTGGGACTGAGGGTGAGAGGTGGGCATGGGAGGGGCAGAGAAAAGTGGTGGTGGGAAAAGGGAGACAACTGTATTCAGACATCAATAAAAAAAGTAAAAAAAAAAACAAAAACAAAACAAAACCAGGAGCCCTGGCTGTTGTAGCTCAGTGGATTGAGCACAGGCCTGCGAACCACTTGATCGAGGTTCAATTCCCAGTCAGGGCACATGCCTGGGTTGCAAGCCAGTCCCCAGCAGGGGACTCATGAGAGGCAACCATACATTGATCTTTCTCTCTTTCTCTCCCTCCCTTCCCCTCTAAAGATAAATAAATAAAATCTTTTAAAAAACCCTTAAAAAATACCCAGGCAATTATTCATACTCACAATCTTTTTATTCATCAGATGGGTCTGGTGCAATTTTAGCTGATTTAAAATAGTTCAGAATTGTATAACTAAAAATCTTTTTAAAAAAGAAAAAGGCAATAATCCCCTATTATGTTATTTAATTTTAAAATTAACCTTTGTTTTAAATTTTATATTATGCTATATTTTTATATAAACAAATTATAAACACACATACATGTACACACATCATAAATAGTCAAATGTTTGGGTTGGTTTGTTTCTGATCGAATTTTCACTATATATTTTTCTTTTAAAAATATTTCTATTTTAAAACAATCTTACTGATAGAATAGTGGCAAAAAGAGTACAAAGAACTTTTTCCTAAATTATTTGAGAGCTTGCTGCCATGACACCTTGGGTATTTCAATGTGTATTTCTTAAGCCAAGACATTCTCTACAATACACCCATTAAAATCAGGAACTAAACATTGACTACCATATATTTATGAGACCTGATGATGTCCTTTATCACAAAAGGAACCACACATTACTATGACACTATTCTTTTAAAAATTGTTTATTTCTATTTTCTTTCACTCAAGCAGTAGAATCACATGAATAATTCTTGATATTTTAAAATCTACCTCACCCACTCTTCATCCCTCTTTTTTACTTTGTCCCTTAGTTTCTACTAGATTCTTCATCATTTTAAACATCTTTTTTTAGAAAGAACGTTTTTATTTTTGTCATTTTTATTGAATTTATTGTAGTGACATTGGCTAATAAAACTATATAGGTTTCAGGTGTACAATTCTACAGCATCTGGGCATTATACTTTGTGTTCACTACCCCAAGTCAAGTTTCCCTCCATCACCATTATCTCCCCTTTACCCTCTTCTAGCTTCCCTCGCCTGTTTCCCTCTGGTAATCACCATGCTGTTGTCTGTGAGGGTTGCTTTGTTGTGTTTTGTTTTGTTTTGTTTTGTTTTTGCTTAATTCCTTTGCCTTTTCCACCCAGCCCCACAACTCCTCTTGTGACAGCAGTCAGTCCATTCTTTGAGTCTGTTACTATTTAGTTTGTTGGTTTATTCTGTTCATAATAGAACTAAAACTCTACCCCCTGGTTTGAGAAGCCTGAGACGCTTGTGTTATACATAGAATTAAGCACATTAAAGCAAATTTTTTATACTTTGTGACCTATAGCCCTGTAAGAACTGGATTAAATTGCCACCTCTCCCACTTCTGATCCCCCTTTCCATCCCACCCCTATGCACATGTCAGAGACCGTGACAATGACTGCATTGTTAGCAAAGAGTCTCAAACAAGAATTCAGATTTTAAACTTTTCATTGTTTATGTTTTGTTACATAAATTGCTGTGACTTTGTATTACACCTTGTAGCAGTTTTTCAGTATTAATAAATCCTCCGCCACAAAACTAAGGTGGAATTTCCTATTGTCTCAAATGGAAGTAAGAAAATAGCTCTAGGCAAATGGACACAGTACTGATACCCGTGCCCTCTGGCTTGCCCTTTTTTCCTGTGGTCTCTTGATGCCACTGGGCTACATAGAAGGATTTGTTCACTTATCAAACATTTACTAAGCCCATACTGTGTGTCAAACACATAAAGCCGCTGGCCGAGCATGATCAGGATATATATAAAATGACCCAAACAAAATCTAAGGCATAGTTTTTTCTATGTCTACCCTAGAAATAATGAAATCATATACCTTTGTAATTGTGGTTATTTGTAATACTTACTACACATGAAATGTTTTTCTTCTCGTGTAATTTTAGTTTTGATAGCACATGATTCCTCACAATCTTCCTTATAAACAGTATCATTACTTTTACTTTCAGCTTTTGCGTGAGATACATCTTCTACAATATTAACTACTGTAGAATCCTTTACATTAAAAAATAGAAATAAGGAAAATATATGAAGTATGTTATAGGGCCTAACGCAAAAGGAATAAAAAGACTAAAGGAAAAGAGGTCATTTCATGACATAACAGGGATGATGATTCAGGGAAAAAAAAAACAACAATGAACTGGTTAGTTCAAACTTCCACAAGTAAAGCCTATGGGTACATTTGGGGTATGAATAATAATTCTATGTTAGTTCAATAAATACTTTTCCTCTTTTCTTCCTAAATTCCAAAAGGTTTTACAGTCATCCGTTGATATCCACAGAGATTGGTCACAGAAGCCCTGCAGATCTCCAAATCCACGGATGCTCAGGTACCTTATGTGAAATGGCATAGTATTCACATATAACCTGTACACAGACATGTACTATGTACTTTAAATCATATTTAAACCTGTGTACTTTAAATCATATCTAGATTACTCGTAATACCTAACACAATGCAAATGCTGTATAAATAGTTCTTATACTATATCATTTGGAGAACAGTGACCAAGAAAAGGTCTATACCTGTTCAGTCAGATGCAACCATCATGGGCCTACCTACATGGTAGACCTCAGCAACAGCATAACTTTTCTTCCAAATTTTTTTATCCACAGTTAGTTGAATCCATGGATACAGAAACCACAGATGCAGAGGGCCAACTGCATTTAGGCTCTGTTTTTCTATAACTGTGGCTCTGTGTAGCTTTAATTTTTGTGCATTTGTGTGTGTGATACAGTGCTAAGCCATCTGTCTTCTGGAAATCTTGCAATTTGAAGTTCCTTGAACATGGACTAAGAAATTTCCCTGAGATACCTACAACATTGCTATGCCAAACAGACTTTCTGACACTAATTATTAGGAATCATGTTCAGGAGTGGTTGAGGATAGAGAAATGTAGCAGAATTGCCACTTTTGTATAAGCTAAAGAATTTAGAGATTTAAAAGTATTCATAAGTTTGAAAGGTATCAGTGATAACAGAGAAGAAAGGGTGGAATTTTGCTTTGCAAAATCAACAACAGATGGCATTTTACAAAGCCAGCTACAGCTGTCATCCCAACAGTATCTATTCTTGGTACTGATTCCATCAATGTTAAAATATTCTTTGATAGAAATCATATTGATTTAAATAACTCATTTTTAGAAAAATAATAACAAGCTTTGTCCTCCTTTGACCTGGATATTGAGAGAAAGGTAAAGAACTAATCATTTATAAAAGATATCTTCCCCCAAAAGATGAATGTATTTTGTCAGATAGATTTATTTTTAGCCCTTGTACTTTCTCTTCTACTCTTATAATAACTGACATCCTAGATGTTTTCAAAAACCCAGGTTACAAATAGATTTTGTCAGATTGAAATAAGATCCTTAAATATTTAGAGAGTTATTAATATTTCTTTAGCTTTCCTAAAATTTATTCTTCCTTAAATTTTGAACTTCAGAATTTTGTATCCATACAGTGGTAAATATTTAAACATGTAGCATACAAATCCCCATACACTCATAGCATTGTATATAATATACTAACTATCACTCTGACATTGCCTTGAATAAAATTTTCTAATATCCTAGGTAATCACTCACAAGACTATATTGAAAATATGAAAGTTGATAGAATAGTTTTCTAAGTGAAGTGAATTTTTACATTACCTACCAGATAGTTCATCATCAAAATTAATCAGAAAGTTGCTAGCTAGTTTTTAACCTAGGCCTGCAATTTATTTAAAATATTTTCACAAGAAATGTATCAAGTCAATCCTCAGTTGATGGTTTTCTAAATTTTAAAATAACATCATTTAAGCAAAGTTTCAGCAGTTCTAAATAAACTCTAATTTTTTTCATTAATTATATTGGGTAGTATAATTAATCTTTTCAAACATCTAATATAAATCTTTAAAACCATATAATCATGCTTTCCTAGCCAAAATAATATCACTAAAATTCTTACCGTAGATTGATGTACACAGTTAGCTTGTATAGTTTTTCCACAAATAAAAATACATATATTTATGAACAAGAGTGAGACTTGAGAAAGATATATCATATTTTTCTTGAAGAAGTAAAAACTTCTTCAAATATCAGTTAGCTGTCTGTGGAAAGAACTACAGTGTACAGAGTCTTAAGTCAAAAACTTCTGGAAGGTGTACAACAAAAACAGAAGCCAATACTTACTGGTTTCCAGTATTTGAAACTACACCCTTCATATGAAAAACAAGGTAGCCTCTAGAAATCCTGTCATTTGAAGTTATAAAAACCCCCTTTTTTATCACTAAATACATTCATTGTAAATCATGCTTTTGAAATATGGGCAATAAATAATTAGATCATGAATTCGTAAATTCATCTAGTTTTTATGTCAGATTTTTCTTGCATTAGAAAAATACCTTTGATAACAAGTACCTCAATAATTATGAACTGGTTTGAAAAAATGGTAAGAAAGTAGACATGAGAGATGGAGTGGAAATAGTATTACACTGGAACTATTTCTAAAAATACCAAGTAGAAATTAAATCAATGTGGACATCCACAGCAGATAGATAATTCAGAGTTAAAATATGCTTTGAACTAAAATTAGCTATCAATGATGGTCATATTGTTACAGAACAGACACACCGGGGTCCGGACTCCAGAGGATGGTATACTAATACCATCCAGACCACCTACTGGGCTCGACTGTTCGCTGCCAATTGGAAAGACATCTCTCAATGCCAGAGATTTGTGAAAAGGAAAGGAAATGTTTATTTAGTGCTATACAGACTTAAAGTAGTGACCTAACGTCTTCATTAAAACATCAAAGTCCTTTAGGATATCCACCTACGCACACAGCGCTCCCTTTTCCCCCTGCTCTAATTCAGGGTACCGTAACTCAGGGAACAAGCACATGTCTGTGTTTCCAGGCTGCTGGCACCATCAGCTGTGTCGCCATACAGGCAGGATCTCCAATCAATCCAAAGTCATGTGGCACCTTCTCACAGTACACTGGCAAGAGTTCTTTGTACCCACTTTTCTGAGCAAAGTCTTTCCTGCTTCCCAGGCCACGCAGCCAAAGTGAGCACCCCAAAGCTGCATGGGTCTCCTCTACAAAGCTGCAGGGGTCTGCACTCTGCCAAAACCGCAAGGCTTTCTTCTTCAGCTGGCTGCAGGGGTCCCCACTCTGGCAAAGCCACGTGGTTCTCTCCTTCGCCTGGCCAAGAGGGGGTTCTCACTCTGCCAAAACCATGTGGCTCCCCCTCAATGGCTGCTGTGTCTAGGTTTAAATCCCCATGCCAATCTTCCTCTGTACCCTCATTTCCAACTTCTCCCACAATCAGTTACACCTGCCAGCATTCCTGTATTATTTCAAGTTTACTGGGCAGCCATCATGAGTCAGGGCAGGTATGGCCTCATGTCCTGGAGCCAATCTTCTCCAAACTCCCACACAGGCACTGTAACTCGGGGGACTTGCCCCCCAGTTACATCTTGGGGGAAAGTTACTTCCATCCCCCTGGCTCCAAGCCTGGCCACAGCCATTTAACATATCCAAGTGACCCACCAAAGGCTATAGATATGTTAAATGACCATGCCAGGGATTAGCTGCAAGGCTGTGGCTATACAAAACATCCCTGCATGTTCCTGCTCCATGTGTCCCTTCCCCCAACTTACATCTGGGGGGGAAGGGGTGAGGACATCTTATATGTCTCTCCAATATTTCCTAGACACCTTGAGTTCTGGACCCCATCCCAAATAACTTTTTGGGCCCCCCCCTTGGCTGCACCCTGTATCAATATTAACTTCATAAATGCCAAATTTCTAGTACTCTGATTTGTATGTTTTTCATCTATATTGTTAAAAGTTAAACATTTTTAAACATAAGGAAACTATGGTTATTGAAAATCACCACTCTGAAAGTTGATAGATCAATGTCTGTGACAGGTCTTTTTTATTAAATATTTTATGCATTTATTATTTTTAGAGAGATGGGAAGGAAAGGAGAAAGAGTGGGAGAGAAACCTCAGTGTGTGGTTGCTTCCCATGTGTCCCCTACTGGGAACTGGTCTGCAACCCAGGCATGTGCCCTGACTGGGAATTGAACCGGTGACCCTTTTGCTTTACAGGCCAGTGCTCAATCTACTGAGCTACACCAGCTGGGTATGACAGGTCTTCATTGTCCCATATAATGGCTCCTTTTCTTCATTATACAAACACGCCTAAATGTTCACTATCTTAAAATTAAGAGGCAAAGCAAAACTTTCCTGAATCTTGCTTCCTGTTCAAGGTACTATTTTCTCCATTTCCTTTCCTAGCCTGAGAGCAACAGGGCAGAAACAATAGTTGTTATGTGTCCAGCATAGTGATTGGTATACAATAGGCCCTCAAATATAAGTTAGTGAAGTAATACCCTAAACGTTCTCTGACTTTATTTCTCCACTAACTGTTACTTACACCCAAATAATTTCTTATCTCTTAACCTAGTGAAACTTTCTCAGTTTCTCCAGTGAGGCGGTGTGGGGTGGTTTGGAGTGCTGGCCCTGGGACCAGGCTGCTGGGCTTGAATCTTGATTCCTCCACTCCCTTGCTCTGGAAACCTGGGCNCTCCATTTCCTTTCCTAGCCTGAGAGCAACAGGGCAGAAACAATAGTTTTTATGTGTCCAGCATAGTGATTGGTATACAATAGGCCCTCAAATATAAGTTAGTGAAGTAATACCCTAAACGTTCTCTGACTTTATTTCTTCACTAACTGTTACTTACACCCAAATAATTTCTTATCTCTTAACCTAGTGAAACTTTCTCAGTTTCTCCAGTGAGGCGGTGTGGGGTGGTTTGGAGTGCTGGCCCTGGGACCAGGCTGCTGGGCTTGAATCTTGATTCCTCCACTCCCTTGCTCTGGAAACCTGGGCAAAATTACCTAGTATCACTGTAGCTTAATTACTTCCTTTACAGAATGGGGATGATTATGTAGAGTCAATGATTTAATATATATAAACACTCAGCACAGTACATGAAAAACAAAAAGCACTAAAATGTTAGGTGGTGGTATTATTATTATTTTACTAGTCTATAATTCAATTCTAACATTGCTGAAAACATTAGGAGTAGATGAGTATTTGCCTTTAATCTTAAATTTCTAGTTTAAGTCTTATGAAATTGAAATGAAGATGGCAGAACTTTAGCAATTTTTAACCAGCCAGATGTTAAAATTCTTTGTTCTTTCACAGCTTGCCAAGAGACAAAATCAGAAAATTCTTACTTAAGAAAAAAAAAAAAAAAAAAAGCCTTCAGCAGAAGATGGAAAAAAAGCCCCAGCCAAGATAAAAGTGAAACCTCAATAAATTGGACATCACAGGATGGCTTACCATATAACTCACAAGGTTATAGCAGTATTCAAATTAGATTAAGTTGCATTTGAAGCCTAAATCTTATTCCTTCCCCTTATTCCTCAGCTTATCCCTTTCTATCTTAGTAAAAGGCAATACCTTTTATCCACTTGTTCCAGTTCCAAATCTGAGAGTCACATTTCCCTCTTTTTATTTCCCACTCACTTACCACAACCATTCATTAACGCATCTTATTGGCTCCAGGTTAAAATTTTGAACACTTCTTGCCACTCCCATTACTACCATTGTAGTCCAAGTTTCCATAATCTCTCATCTAGCCAACTATAATAACATCCAAACTAACCTCATTGTGTTTAGTCTTATCAACTATAATCTAAATTTCCCCACAGCTACTAGAGTGATCCTTTTTAAAGGTTAAATTAGATCATATTACTCTCTTATTCAAAATTCTCCAATAACATTCCCTCCATTGGAAGTTGATTTTATATTCATTTCTTGCATACTCTGTAAGCCCCATCGAATCTGAAATACATCTCCCATGAACTTCTCCAATCTCCTATACTAGCACACTGTGACTACCACATTCTGTTTTTGATACAGTGGTCTTATTTCTGTTCCTTAAACACTTCAAATAAAGCACTGGCCTCAACGCCTTTTGCATTCACAGCACCTTTTGCCTATAATATTCTTCATTCAGATATCTGAATGACAACCTCCTTTCTTCATTCAGACCTCTGTCCTAATTTCCCTTTCTCAGAGGACTGCCCTGGGCACTCTACCTCAAATAGAACTGACATCAGTCTCTATTTCCTTACACTATTCCATTTTCCCTCTTAACACTTTTCACTATTTGATATATCCTGGCAGAAAAGAAAATATGAATACAAGCTTCATGAGCATAGGGACTTGAAAGTTTTGTTCATCACTATATCCCTAGCACTGAGAAAGTGCTTAGCACATGCTTAATGTATATCTACTTAATAAAAAATGAATTATTGTATGGTTTTAGAATATGAAGAATTAAGCATTATACTTAACTGCAATGTCTCTTCTGAGAAAACAAAGATTATAGTATATTTTTATTGCTTTATTCATATTTGCCTTTCCTGTGGAGGTAAATTTATAAATATTCAAATTATCTTTTTATTACACAAATATCTAAACTTAAAGCCTTTTTTAGTACCTAGGACTACATAACGTAAATAAAATGTTGAACACCTGATTAATATTTTAATAAAGAAATAATTTAAAGGTCAAATAATTCATTCCTGTGATTTATTTTTTAAAAAAAACATTGGCAACATTGTGCTTAAAATTTTTGTTCTTGGTTATTGTAAAGCAACATATGAATGAAGAATGTTTATATGAGCAAATATTTGTAAGCAACCAAATCATGCCACTTCATACTAATATAGCATGCAACAAAGCAGTAAGGTGCCTAGGAGTTATGAGACCTAAACTAATAATATAGCAAAAGCTAGGTTTTCAGGAAGGCTAAACATGCATGTCTAAATATTCCAAACCACAACCTTCTTCCCTTTTATTTTTACCTTGCACTGCCCTACTTTCTCTCTCTCTCTCTCTCTCTCATTGCTCTAGTTGGCCCTAGAGAAACAGATTTGTGATAACAGAAATGGGAATAGAAGGTCAATGCCTGTGGTCATGCCAGTTAAAAAGTTGTCAACATGGTGAATTGTCCTAGTGTACACATCTAGCCTTTCTTTGCCAAAATTATATATTATATCCTCTTGGCACTGACCTGAAGGGGGTTTAAGTGTTTTGTGTTCTAGGTCAAAATGGATTTGTTGTTGCACTTTAAAATCTCAGTCACCAGAGCACGTTATTACTTGAGTCATTGCATCCAACTTTCCAAAAACTATTTTAAATAGTTTCAAATGGAAAAGTTTGTTACTTGAACTCTAAAAATGATCAAATTGACTCACAAAGGCAGAAACATTTGAATGATGGGTGAGTGATCTTTATTTGATTCGTACATTCTGCTCCCAATTTGGGAATTTTTCCACCAAAACAAACAAACAAAAGCCCCTAGCTGAAACAGAGTCAGAATTTATATGTACTTTTACAATAGGCTCCAAAAGAAAGTTTCAACCTTTTCAAATCTTCATTTGCATAGTCATTAAACTGATTGCTAGAAAATCCATTCAATTTTCCACACCTCCTGAAACAATTTCAATATGATCTCTTTTGGCATATATTCCCAGGAGATTGTTAGGTTAAATCTGGACATCTTTCCAGGCCAAGGATGCTGTGATGGTCTATTTCCAGAATCTGGCAGCAAGGAGCCTTTGAAATCTAAGACTTTTAAGTAGGGAAATGTCCAGGAAGACGACTGCAGGCGGAATAGCAGAAGTATCATGGAGTGGGTGAGAGAATGCAGAAAGAAAATTTCCACTTCAAAAGCTTTTTAAAAGAGAAGAGTGATGTCCCAAAAAGACTCACAACTCAAACCCCACAACAGGATTCGGTAGTTAAACAACAAATCCTACCCTGAATTATCCCCGAGACCATCGTTTCAGAATCCCCACGGTGGGTGTCTTTGAGGATTTTGCAACTGTTTTTCATCACTCTCAACACCCCCAGGAAAACATCCTCATAAAAAAGGAGGTAGACCTGAGTCCAGTTCTAATGGGCAACTGGATTCTCCACTCTTGCGAAAACTAGATGAAGTCCCTGGACACCCAAGGTCCCCACCGGCCACCAGCAGGGCACTTGGAGCGGTCAAGGGCCGCCAGGGCCTCCCATTGGCTGCCCCGCCCAGTCCGCCCCGCCCAGTCCGCCCCGCCCCGACAGCCTGGTTTCTGTCGCCAAGGACGCGGGTTGGTTGGTTTCAAGATGGCCGCAGCCGGGTCAGAGCCACTACCCCTCCCTTTGCCCGGCGAGTTCGACACCGCACCTGCAGTCCACCACAACCGCCAACGCCGCTGAGCGAGGATCCCAGCCTGAGCGGTCAATCCTTCCGTGCCCTCGAGTTGGCAGGCGAGGGACGGAGTTGAGAGGGGGCGGAGGAGGAAGGCAGAGCTGCTATGAGGAAGCCGCTAGGGGCAAGCCTGGAGGCGGCGCCGAGGTGAAGGATGCTGACGGGGAGGCCCGGAGCCCGAAGCGCCGTCGCGGGACTGGGCACTGAATCCTCCGACGCCCGCGACCAAGCCCCCCTCAACCCTCGGTTGAGCGGTGGGCGTCACCGACCTGCCGCGTACCTGTATCCTTCCTTCTCAGCTTGGCTCCCGGGGTGGCGTGTTGGAAGCAGGGCCCATCTTTTTTTCTCATTAGATTCCCATTACCACTGACGGAAGGTAATGGAAACTCACCAGTCATCTTAGTGCGGATATTTGCCTTAGCACTGTTGTTTCCCCTAGAACTGAAATATACTATTTTCTCCTGTGACCGCTTCCTCCGCCACCATGTTATCCCACCCCTATTCTTCAACTTTGGTGTCAAACGTTGGCGAATTTTAAAATACATAAACTGTGTTTTCTATGGTGATAGTTATCTTGCCTCCTAGAATTATGCCATACCCCCTTTACTTCATGTTATTCTGCTCTTGATTGATCATGCTCCTTGGAGGAGAGAATTCCACAAATAAGTAAAACGTTTTGCTATCTTGAAAGTATGTTTTAGCAGTTAACCAAACACACCACTAATTCATTTAGCAGAGCTACTGAAGCCTAGCACAGTTGAGTATTTTGTTTTGCTTTCCATCCTCTGCTGAGTGTGCTGTCAAAGGGACAGCAGGGAGAAAATTAGAAGCAAAGGACCTGGCTGCTTCGTACTAGATTCTTTCTGACCTTTCCCTAAGACTTGGTGGAGCCCACCTTTGATGTAATTGTGGATTGCATTGTAGAAAACTGAAAGAGTCTGGGTTTTGTTTTCAATATATGTAAATCGTGTTTATTCCTTCAGAAAAGGTTATGATAATTAGCATTTAACCTTTGTATTCTCAAAGGACTTGGTTGGCAGTGATGGTGTTGTATAATCACCTTCTTTATTCTTGTCTGAAAATGGAGTTGTCTTTGCAAGTTAACCCCGTTTTATCCACATTGCCTCTCTTTCTTCTGGGATATTGCAGTTTTAACAGCAAGTTAACAAATTTTAGTGCCTGCTATTTGGCAGACTCAGTTCTAGGTACTAGGAATAAAAATCTAGTGAGAAAGATATATATACAGAGCTTCATATCTGTTAAAATGTCTCTTCCCTGATCATGATTTCCCCATGCATTTAGCCTTTCTGTGTTTTTTTCCTATGGCAAGTTCTCAAAATGTAGGCTATTGTTAGCCTACAATAGCATCTCTGTGTTCCTCTTATCTGTTCACTGCTAACCTCACTCACTTTGGCTTTTGCCTTTGCTACTTACTCAAACCAATCCTCTCAAAGATGTATTCTGAGATAAGCAATATTGTTCTCTGTATGGATTTGATTCTGTCTCCTTGACATTGTATTTTCTTGGACACTAGACTCCTATTACAGTGATGCTGATTTATCTCTAAATTAGAAAATAGGGAAACATTGTAAATGGTTCATTGACAGTGTATATTCTATCATTTTCATTAATGAAATGGTTGTAGACTGAATTCTTTTAATTTCATATGGCATGAATGTTGTTACAGACATCAGAGAAATTCAGCAGTACCTTGAATGATCAAAACAAAAAAGTTAATTACTGAATTATAGTACAGTGATCCCTCACCTATCACAGGAGTTCCATTCCAGAGACCCCCAAAATAGGTGAAAATCCACAAAGTAGCAGCATTGCATTTATTTTATTATTTATATATATTTTAAGGCTTTATAAACCCTTCCCACATTCTTATAAACTTTTCCCACTCTTATTAACCTTTCTCACACTCTTATAAACACTTCATATGCTCTTAAACACTTTCAACACTCTTAAACCTACATAACTTTAACAACATATAAAATTCTATATGGGTGCCCACCAGTGAAGTATACAGTGGTTCCTCGCTATATCGAGGCTCACTTATTGCGGCTTCACTGTATTGCGGCCTGCATACCTCTAGGGCCTTTCCCACACCCCTCACTGGGGACCTGGACCACAACCGAGGCATGTTCCCTAGACTGGGGATTGAACCGTCAACCAACCCTTTGGTTCTTAGGCTGGCACTCAATCCACTGAGTCATTCCAGTCAGGGGTCCTATACTATTCTTAACCTCTCCCTGTCTATTTTGTACCTCCCAGTTACGCTTCTCATTCCCTGTACCTTTTCCCTCATTCTCCCCTACCTCCTCCCCACTGATACGCCTCCATGTGATCTCCATTTCTGTAATTTCCTGTTCTAGTCGTTTGCTTAGTTTGTTTTGTTTTTGTTTCAGGTTCCATTGTTGATAGTTGTGAGTTTGTTATCATTTTTTTGGTCATAGTTATGATCTTCTTTTTCTTAGATAAGTCCCTTTAACATTTCATAAAATAAGGGTTTGGTGTGATGATGAACTTCTTTAACTTACCTTATATGGAAAGCACTTTATCTGCCCTTCCTTCTAAATGATAGAGCTTTTAGATAGAGTAATCCTGGATGTAGGTCCTTGCTTTTCATGACTTTGAATACTTCTTTCCAGCCTCTTCTTGCCTGCAAGGTTTCTTTATGAGAAATCAGCTGATAAGTTTTATGGGAACTCCTTTGTAGGTAACTCTCTTCTCTTTCTGCTTTTCAGATTCTCTCCTTATCTTTAATCTTTGGCAATTTAATTAGATGTGTCTTGGTATGTTCCTCTTTGGGTCCAACTTGTTTGAGACTCCCTTAGCTTCCTGGACTTGTATGTCTATTTCCTTCACCAGATTAGGAATCTTTCTTTCCTTAAGTTTTCAGTTTCTTGCTCTTCTTCTCTTTCTGGCACCCCTATGATTTGGATGTTGGAATGCTTAAAGTTGTCCCAGAAGTTCCTAAGCCTCCTCATTGTTTTGAATTCTTGTTTCTTCATTCAGTTCCAGTTGAATGTTTATTTCTTCCTTCTGATCCAAATCATTGATTTGAGTCCCAGTTTCCTTCTTTTCACTGTTGTTTCCCTGTATATTTTTCTTTGTTTCACTTTGTATAGGCTTTACTTCTTCCTCTATTTCGCAACCATACTCAATCATTTCTGTGAGCGTCCTGATTACCAGTGTATTTAACTCTGCATCTGATAGGTTGGCTGTCTTCATTGCTTAGTTCTATTTTTGGAGGGGTTTTTTTTAGTCTTCAATTTTTTTAAGTTTTTTTAAAGATTTTATTTATTTATCTTTTAGAGGGGAAAGGAAGGAGAGAAGGAGAGAAATATCAATGTATGGTTACCTCTCATGAGTCCCCTGCTGGGAAGTGGCCTGCAACCCAGGCATGTACCCTGACTGGGAATCGAACCTTGATCCTTTGGTTTGCAGGCCCGCTCTCAATCCACTGAGCTACACCAGCCAGGGCAATTTTTGGAATTTTGATCTGTTCTTTCATTTGGGCCATATGTCTTTGTCTCAGCACCCCTGTTAGATTGTTAGGGGCGGAGCCTTAGGTATTTGCCGGGGTGGGGCAACACATATCACTGCAATATGACACTATATGTGGGGAAGGGGTTCCAGAGGGAACAATGGTGCTTGCTTGGCTCTCAGCTAGCTTTCAGTCACTTCCCCCACTACCCACAAGCAAATGGGCTCTTCTGGTGCTGATTCCCAAGTGGTTGGTTTTGTGTACATTCTAGGACCCCATGAGTCTCTCCAACAAACTAGCCTGTGAGGCTGGAAGTTTCTTCTGCCAGCGCAACCCCCACAGGTTTCTACAGCCAGAGATGTTGAGGCTTTATTTCCGGGCGCGAGAACCCTGGTCTGCGTGGTCTGTCTCACTCCCCGGTTGTTCCTCCGATGTATCCGCTCACCAATGTGGGACTGCCCAGTCGCCAGCTGCCACCTTGCCACTTCCTCTATGCTCTTCCGACCAGTCTGGATGAATGTTTCTTCTTTAACTCCTTGGTTGTTGGACTTCCTTACAGTTCAATTTTTTGGCAATTCTGGTTGTGCTTTGTTTCTAAATTGGTTGTTTCCTTCTTTTGGTTGTGCAAGGAGGTGAAGCATATATACCTGTGCCTCCATCTTGGCCAGAACTCAAGTCATAATTTCTTGACTCTGCTATAAAAGAAAAAAGTTTTATAAACTCCACCTAATTAAAATTAGCTAAAGTGAATTGTCTCATGGCCCCTTCACACTATGCTTTTTTTCTCGTAAATATATCTAGTCTTTTTCCCTTTCATTTTCATACTAGCACTCATTTTTGGCCATTTTGTCATTTTCAGTAACTAGCTGGCTTGATGAAGTCTGACACCTTCTAACAAATTGCTACATTAGGCAAGAGCAAGAAAAGTCTTTAGCTGTTTACATGCTAGCGAAGAACAAACATTCCTTTCCTTTTTGTTTCATATTTATAAATCCTTCAAAAGAAACTTTAAGTAAAACATCTGTGTAAGTATGTGTATTTGTATGTTTGTGTTGGAATGCTGCAAAATTTTATAATAAAATGAAAAAATATAGTCAATGATATAAAGGTAGTATAGCAGTATTAATACAGCAATATAAATGAAAATGAATAAACTCCCATTAGAAAAGTTTCAAACACCCACAAGTTCATGCAAACATGATTGTTTTGAAATATATGATAGTTCTTTATAATGTTGATTCTGAAAGGATCCTGAAATCTACAGAAAAGTGTAATTCACTGTCTATTAGTGAACTATAACCTTCATTTTCCTGTATATATGCCTAAGATAGGAACTTGTTCATCAATACTTAAATACCTGTGCAATGGGTGAAATGATATGCAGTCTCCTTATCTGAGCTCGTGATGTTTTAAAGTAATTTATTTTTTCCAGGGAAAATGAGATATAACTTCTAATACCAAGTCAGAATTTTTTTTGACGTAAAACATATGCTGGTCATGTAGTAACACTCATGTTTATACATTCTAACTGTTCCACAAAAATACTATGTCATTAGTATGAGACTGTCATTTTATGTATCATTATAGCAGTGACACTCATCCTCTAAAGACATAGACCATTGTCCTTAACCTTATGCTATCATTAGAGAGATGAAAATCCATCTAGAAAAAAACTTAGAAGAAGAGCGCCAACTATTACTGCAGCAACAGAAAATATGTCGGAATCGAGCACGTAAATATTTTGTGGAGTCAAACCGGAGAAAAAAGTAAGTCATTGAGTTTTATTCAGAGTGTACAAATTCGGTCATTTTAAATTAATAGTTTCTATACTTTGTAGCATTATGAGTCTAAGTCATGACACCAGTTTATCCAGTCAAGATTTATGTGGCTTTGTACATTTTATAACTGTTTTTTCTGCCCAAAGTATAAATATGGTGGTGTAGTATCTAGATTATGGACTGTGACGATAATTTTCTTTTCATGGAACTTCTGATTACAGTGTCATATACACTTCTTGAAATGACTAAAATGTATTATCTTCTTTATTTTTGTATCATTTCATGGTAAATTAAAAGATTACCCATTAGTATTTAGTCTCTAGTAGGATATACTTTTATTTATTATTCAATTCTGTGTGCTTTTCCTTTATGTGCTAGTCTCATTTTATCCAGTCAGAAAAATGGAGGGAAATACAAATAATGGAAAGAATTTTATAAATGACTGCCATAAAAAAAGTTTTCTAGTATAAGCTGGAAAGGAAAGTAAAAATGCAAACCATCCATCACTGCTTAACATTTGTTTGAAGTACTGAATTTTTTGTTAAACGCAGAGTAGTTATGCCATTTTTTATTGTCGTTTTTGCTACCTTGTCCATATTCCTTCAATATGCAAATGGCAGAAGAGCCTTTGAGTTTAACTACATTATTGGGAGCATGTTGCAAATCCCATTTAGAGAATACAAAATTGTTTGCCTTTTTTCAGATGTTCCTGGTTCCTGGAATAACAAGTGATTTTCTTTTGAAATCTGGACACTTTCATGTTATGTTATGAGACTCTAGAGCTTATTTCAACCCTCAGCTTCAGCTGGTTCTCTGTGGCATTGTCAACAGGGGGAGGCATTAGGAGGCAACACCTCAGTACTGACAGATGGAGGCAGAGATCTCAGTTAACTACACAGCATCTGTTGACATCAAGTTGGGGGAAGGGCTTTTTATTACTCCGGTCAGTAGTGGGGGATTGAGCTCTTATCTACATTGCACCCTGGTGGGAGTGGCCTCATTTAAAAATGTTATACTTTATTCTTAAAAACAAATTTTTCTCCTGTTGCATTTTTAATTTGAAAGAGCGAAGGGTTTTTTTGTATTTTAATTTATAATTATCTCAAAAAATCATTGAATTTTTTACCTAAATATGATCACATGTCTAGAAAATTATAACTACCTAAATCTGAAAATTATAACTACCTAAATCTGAAAATTATAACTACCTAAATCTGAATAACTACAAAAAAGAAATGCATTACAAAACCAGTTTTCCAGTTCTGCCTGTGTCTCCTGTGACCTCAGATACTCCTAATTCTGCTGCTTGGATTCTATTGTTAAAGAATGCTGTGGCCATGATGGTTATTTGTTCACTTCTTAAGAGTATTTCTAACAGAAGAAAATGATACTTCATAGATATGGACACCTGGGAAACCAGAACAAATTGGCGTGTGGCCATTGTTTGATGAGGTGATTCTCTTTGAGCCAAGGTGGTATCATATGTTTCGTGAGGCAGAATTGAACATATTAAATACACACTTCAAAAGTTGCTAAGGTGTATTATTCACAGAACCTAAGAATGAATACAACCTAAATGCCAACAAATGACTAAATAAGGGAATATATATATATATTGGAATATATATATATAATGGAATATTATTCACCCTTTAAAAAAAAAAAGGAAATCCACCCCAGCCATTGTGGCTCAGTTGGTTGGAGCATTGTCCCATAAAATAAAAGGTCACAGGTTTGATTCCTAGTCAGGACACCTTCTTAAATGGCAGGTTTGTACCCAGTTGGGGTACATAGAGGAGGCAACCAATGTTTCTCACATCGATGATTTATTCTCTCTCTCTCTCTCTCTGCCCCCTCCCTCTCCTTTCTATGGAGCCAAAAAAAAAAGAAAGGAAATCCTTCCATTTACAACAACAGGGATGAACCTGCAGGACATTGCACTAAGTGAAATAAACCAGACACAAGAGACAAATATCACATGATGTCATTTATATGTGAAATCTTAAAAAAAAGGTTTAACTCATAGTAACAGAGTAAGAATGGTGATTACCAGAAGCTGGTGGGGAAAGGATGGGAGAAAAGGAGAGAGATCAATCAAAGGGTTCAAACTCAGTTATAAGATAAATAAGTTCTGGAAACCTAACATGGTATAATTTCCAGGGTATTATACACTCGAAATTTGCTAAGAGGTAGAGCCCAGGTATTCACACACACACAAAAAGTAACTATGGGAATTGATGGATATGTTAATTAATTTGATTGGGGTACTCACTTCACAATTTATACAGATATCAAAATCATGTTGTATACCTTATGTATATACAATTTGTATTTATCAAAATAAATTTAAAATTTTTTTAAATTGCTAAGGCAGACCATGCTTCTTCTAGGAAAAAGACTAATTCCAGGATTAATGGGGAAGCAGCAAAATACTCTTCTAATTCTGATTTCTACACTCGTAGAGAAACTATCTCATTTTTGTCATTAGAACATTCTATTCCCACAGCACATACCATAGTGCCTGATCCATAATATTAACTAGTCAGTAAATGAATAAACAAAGAGCTGTATTAGTCATCACTACAATTGCTATTAAAACTTTTTTTATTATTTGGCCTATCTTTGAGTTTAGGAGTGCAAACTTCTGTTTGTTGATTACATTCCATCCCTGGTTTAATTTGATTTAGTCAACCACAGGCTTTATTTCTTATTGTCCTGAAAAGTACTGTGTGAAATTATTGTTACTACTGCATACATTTTAGCCCAAAGAAGAGGACTATATTAAATACTAGTGATGGTAATTCTGACTATATCAAGGAACATATTATCTTCCAGCTTTGACAATTCATCACTTCTGCTTGGCAGACTTTGCTGAATTGGTGATATTTTCTCAATTTCTCAAATATGCTAATCTTTTCTTCTTTTTCCCAACTCAGGGCTTTTGCATGCTGCTTTTTTCTGCTTCAAGCATTACCCTCTCTCCTTTCCATTTTTTTCATGACTGGTGTCCTTAGTCTGAAAATCTTAGCTTAAATATCATGTCTCCAGAGAAATACTCCCTGTTTACCTTATTTAATATTTACCTTACACCTCAGTTATCTTGGTTCTCTATCTCAGACCAGAGTTTCTTTGCTTCATAGAACTTATGACAGTCACTAAACTTTATTTAGTTTTGTTAGCTTGCCTCACTACATCATAAGTAACTGCACAGACATATCTGTTTTTTGTAGTTATATTTCTAGAAGATAAATTATTATTAATTCAAAGTAGTAGTAAACTGCTTTTAAAAGCACGCTGATCTTCCCTGGCTGGTGTGGCTTAGTGGATTGAGTGCCAGACTGCAAAGCAGAGGGTTGCCAGTTCGGTTCCCAATCAGGGCACATGACTAGGTTGCGGGCCAGGTCCCCAGTGGAGGGCACACAAGGGGCAATTACACACTGATCTTTCTCTCCCTTTCTCTTCTCTCCCTCCCCCTCTTTCCAAAAATAAATAAATAAAATCTTTTATTTAAAAAGTGCTGTGATCTGAGCATACTTCTCCAAGGAGGACATACAGAGGACCCATAGACACATGAAAGAATGCTCAACTAGCCATCAGAGCTGCAAGTTAAAACTACAGCGAGATATCACTTCACACTCGTCAGAATGGCCATCATAAACAAATCAACAAACAAGTGCTGGCAAGGTTATGGAGAAAAGGGAACCCTAGTTCAATGTTGGTGGGAATGCAGACTGGTGCAGCCACTGTGGAAAACAGTATGGAATTTCCTCAGAAAACTAGAAATGGAACTGTTTTTTTGATCCAGTGATTCCATTGCTGGATTTATACCCTCAGAATCCTGAAACACTAATGCAAAAGAACCTACACACCCCAATGATCATAGCAGCACAATTTATAATAGCCAAGTGCTAGAAACAGCCTAAGTGCCTATCAGTAAATAAGTGGATCAAAAAACTGTGGTACATTTACAGTGGAATACTATGCAGCAGAAAGAAGGAGCTTCAACTCTTTGCAACAGCATGGATAGAACTGGAAAGCATTATGATGAGTGAAATAAGCCAGGCGGCTAAAGGCAAATACTGTATGATCTCACCTATAAGTGGAACCTAATGAACAAAACAAATAAGCAAGCAAGATAGAACCAGAAACATGGAAATAAAAAACAAACTGATAGTGACCAGAAAGGAGGGGGAAGGAGATAACTGGGGAAAGAAGGGAAAGAGGCAAGTCAAGGATACATACAAAGGACCCACGGCATGGTCAATAGGTGGGGATTCACTGTGGGAGTGGAGGGGGGAAGAGGGGAAGGTAACAGGGAAAAAGTGGGACAGCTGTAATTGAACAATAATAAAAAAAGTGCTCTGATCTATTTGAAGTTGATGTATGGTCAAGAATCTATTCAAAAGTTGTTTATTAAACATGTCCCAGGTGCCAGGCTTTGAGTTAGGCCCAGAAATTCCACAAATTAAAAGTCCCTGCATTCAATGAACTTATAGTCTATTGAGGGAAGAGATGGTTGAAATGTAATTAACTCTTTCATTCATCAATTCTATGGAGTGCCTGCTATGTTCCAAGCACTATGATATGTGCTGACACAGACACTATCCTTCTTATGATACTTAGAGTCTAATAAGCAATGCAGAAAAGTAAATAGATAATTACACTTTAGTGAGATATGTACATTATGATAAAGCTAAGCTTTATAATAATAGGGTTCCATGGGAAGATGAATTTCATGTGTGAATGTTGGGGATAGAAGTGCTTTGAAATGAAAGAGAAAAATTACAAAAAGGCTGTTACATTGTGTATAATATATTGTGTATAAAAACCTGGCTGAATCACACTTCTTAGTTTAGGTTCCCAGTTGTCCCACTTAGCAATAAGGACAGGTAGTGATTAGTGGTATGAGTGGATAGCATGTTCTTTAACCACAGTGAGACATCACCTCACACCTATGAGAATGGCCATCATCAATAAATTAACAAGTGCTGGTGAGAATATGGAAAAAGGGAAACCCTTTTGCACTGTTGGTGGAAATGCAGATAGGTATAGCCACTGTGGAAAGCAGTATGGAGATAAACTAAAAAAATTTAAAATGGCACTACCTTATGGCTCAGAAATTCTGTGGGAATTTGTCCGAAGAAACCTGAAACCTTAATTTGAAAGAATGTAAACACCCCTAGTTCACTGCAGCATTATTTATAATCACCAAGACATGGAAGCAGCCTAAATGTCCATCAGTGTATGTGTGGATAAAATAACTATGGGACAATTACACAATGGAATACTACTTGGCTGTAAAAAATAAGAAAATTTTACCCTTTGTGACAGCATGGATGGACCTAGAAAACATTATGCTAAGTAACATAAGCCAGTCAGAGAGAGATAACTACCATATGATTTCACTCATATGTGGAATCTAATGAATAAAGTGAACTAACAAGCAAAACAGAGCCAGATTCAGAGATAGTAGGCTGACAGCTCTGAGAATGTTAGGAGGTAGAGGTATTGAGCAAAAAGGAAATAGGACTCATGGACATAGAGAACAGTGTGGTGATTGCAGGGACAGGGAGTTATAAGGGGAATAAATGATAATGGAGAAAATACAATAAAAAATACTTGTCTTTCTCTGACTTATTTTACCTAGCATAACATCTCTAGTTCCAGCCATGTTACTGCAAATGATAAGATTGCATTCTTTTTATGGGCAATTAATATTCTATTATATATACAAGGTCTGTCCAAAAAAATATCCAACCATTGTAATATAGTGAGAATGGCTTGTGCAGCATTGGTGTAACCTGGCAGCCAAGGAGAGAACTGGAATGCACATGTGTGAACAATGATGACTTCACTGTACTAGTCAGTGAAGGTGGGGTTAGTAGATGCCATTGAGTGAGCATGTGTACTGTGTGGCTGTCGTATTCAAAACGAATGAGCAGAGCAATGAATCTGCATCAAATTTTGTGTTAAGCTTGAGCATTCTTCCACAGAAACTATTTAGATGATTCAGAAGGCTGCAGCCATAAGCAACTGGTGGTTGGCAGCTTCATCACGACAACGTGCCTGTTCATGCATCATATCTAATGCAGAGAACTAAAATCACCTTTTAAAGTAAAGAGATTTCAGACTGTCAATGAGATTCAGGAAAGTACATCAGGGCAGCTGATGGCAGTTGGGAGAACTGTGTGAGGTCCAGGGTGCATACTTTGAAGGGGGCTGAGGTGTCACTGTCCATTGTATAATGTTTCTTGTATCTTGTGTCTTCTTCAAAAAGTGTGTCTTTTTCAGAGTACATGACTGGATGCTTTCTGGACAGGCCTTGTATGTACCACAACTCTTTAACCACTCCTTTTTTTAAAGATTTTATTTATCTTTAGAGGGGAAGGGAAGGAGAGAGGGAGAGAAATATCAATGTATGGTTGCCTCTCATGTGCCCCCTGCCAGGAACTACATCCCCTGCTGGGAAATGGCCTGCAACCCAGGCATATGCCCTGACTGGGGAATTGAACTGCCATCCTCTGGTTCGCAGGCCTGCGCTCAATCCACTGAGCTACACCAGCCAGGGTACTTTAACTACTCTTTAACTCTTTAACCAAGGGCCATTAATGGGCATTTGGGTTGCTGCCATGTTTTGGTTACTGTAAATAACATTACAGTGAACAAAGGGGTGCATTTATCTTTTTGGATCAGTGTTTTAGGTGTCTTCAGATATACACCCAGGAGTTGAATTGCTGGGTTACTTTTCAATTTTGGAGGAGCTTCCATACTGTTTTTCACAGTAGGTGCACCAATTTTGTATTCCCGACACAGTGCAAGACAGTTTTCTTTTCTCTACATCCTCACCAATATGTTGTTTGTTGATTTCTTGAGAGATGTGAGGTGATATCTCATTGTGATTTTAATTTATATTTCTCTGATAATTATGATATTGAGTATCTTTTCATATATCCATTGGCCATCTGTTTGTCCTCTTTGGAGGCACACCTATTCAGGTCCTCTGGCTATTTTTTTCATTGGATTGTTTGTTTTTTCAGTGTTGAGTTGTATAAATTCTTTATAGATTTTGGATATTAAACCCTTGCCAGATATTTTCTTGGTGAATATGTTCTCTCATTCAGTAGGTTGTCTTTTCATTTTGTTGATGGTTTCTTCTGCTATGCAAAAACTGTTAGTTTGATGTAATCCCATTTGTTTGTTTTTTCTCTTGTTTCCCTTGCCCGAGGAGATAGTTGAGAAAAAATATTACTAAGAGAAATGTTTGAGATTTTACTTTCTATGTTTTCTTCTAGGAGTTTTATGGTTTTGAGTCTCCTATTTAAATATTTAAGCCATTTTGAGTTTATTCTTTTGTGTGGTGTGAAAGGGTGGTCCAGTTTCATTTTTTGGCCTGTGTCTGTCCAATTTCACAACACCATTTTATTGAGTAGACTCTTTTTATCAAATTGTATGTACTTGCCTCTTTTGTCGAATATTAACTGACCAAATAGCCATAGGATTATTTCTGGGCTTTCTATTCTGTTCCATTAATCTATATGTCAGTTTTTTATGTTAGTACTATCTTGTTTTGATTACTATCATCTTGTAATATTTTTTAATATCAGGAGGTGTGATTTCTCCAACTAATTTCTCCTTTCTAAAGATTTCTGTGGCTATTTGGAGTCTTTGTGGTTGCTTATAAATTTTTAGAATATTTGTTCTAGTTCCATAAAAAATGTGATTGATATTTTGATAGGGATTGAATCTATAGATTGCTTTGGGTAATACAGTGATGCAGATTCCAGCCTATGGGGTCCGTGTGTTGTGGTTGCGATGAACAAATTCACACAGACTACAGAAATCCTATGGAGAAAAAGGGACAGCATGGCCACTCTGAGAGAGGGCCCCGACTGCTGCATGGGACAGGCTTTTATTGCTTTTCTGGGTGCATTACATTGAGTATGGTCCTGATTTACTATGCACAGTTTCGCTATAGGTGATTACTTTGTACAGATAACAAAGGAAAGAATGTTGCTAATTCCTTCAAAGAAAAGAATGTTGAAGATCAAGGGGAAAGGTGGTTGAACTGGTTATACTCCATAGTCAGGAGGTTTAGCAAAGACTTTAAGGAAGCCATTTTAAAGATATACAGTAAGCATTTTCTGCCTCAATTCATAGTGAGGAAATTTTAGCAAAAGCAAGCCTCTTGGAAGCCTAGGTACAATGCAGGCCTGATTCCCCATGGGAAAATTGATCTGTGGGTTGGCTCCTATGTACCACTTGTGCCTATGGGTTTTCCAATAGGGCTAGACTATATTTGCCATACCATGCAGAACGGTTCACTATAGCAGACATTTTAGTGATGTTAATTCTTCCTATCCATGAGCACATTTGATTCCATTTATTTGTATCCTCTTCAGCTTTTTTCTTTTATGTCTTACAATTTTCTGAGTACAGGTCTTTACCTCCTTGATTAAATTGATTTCTAAGTATTTTTGGATGCAATTGTCAATGGGATTGTTTTTATTAATTTCTCTTTCTGATACTTCATGGTTGGTATATAAAATACAACCAATTTCTGAATACTTCCTTTGTATTCTACTACTTTACTGGATTCATTTATTAGATCCAATAGTTTCTTGATGAAACCTTTGGGGTTCTCTCTATATAATATGTCATCTGCAAATAATGGCAGTTTTATTTCTTCATTTCCAATTTGGATGCCTTGTATTTATTCTTGTCTGCTGACTGTGACCAGGACTTCCAATAATATGTTGAATAAAAGTGGTGAAATGGGACCTCCCTGTCTTGTTGCTCATCTTAAGGAGAATGCTTTTAGTTTTTTTCCCATTGAGTTTGCTGTTAGCTGTGGGTTTGTTATATATAGCCTTTATTATTTTGAGGTTTGTTCCCTCTATTCCCATTTTGCTGAGAGCTTTTGTTATAAGTTAGCACTAGAAGTTCTGGCCAAGCTGGAGGCGTAGGTACATACGCTTCACCTCCTTACACAACCAAAAGAAGGGAAAAACCAATTTTAAAATAAAAAGCAACAAGAACTCCCAGAATATGGAATTGTATGGATGTCCAACAACCAAGGATTTAAAGAAGAAACAGTCATCCAGACTAGTAGGAGGTATGGAGATGGGCATCCGGGGCAGAGAGGAAGTGGCAAGGCAGTGGCTGGTAGACTGGGCAGGCAAGGAAAGCAAGGCAGAGGCTGGCAGACTGAGTGGTCCCACATTCACGTGCAGATAAACCAGGAGGAACAACTGGGAAGCAAGGCAGACCTTACAACCCAGGGTTCCAATGCAGACAAAATAAAGCCTCAGAAGCTCTGGTTGTAAAAACCTGTGGCAGTGGGAGAAACTGCCAGTCTCTTGAAAGGTGGTGAGAGCAGAGCATGTGGCATTGTTCCCTCGCTGACCCCTGCCCCACATGCAATGCCACAACTCTGCAGTGGGTTGGCCTGCCCTAGTGAATACCTAGGGTTCTGCCCCTTACAATGTAATGAGTGTGACAAGAAGAGAAATATGGCCCAAATGAAAGAACAGATCAAAAATCTAGAAAAAGAACTAAGTGATGAGGAGATAGCCAACCTATCAGATGCAGAATTCAAAACACTGGTAATCAGGATGCTCACAGAAATGATTTGAGTATGGCTGCAAAATAGAGGAAGAAGTAAAGCCTGTACAAAGTGAAACAAAGAAAAATATACAGGGAAACAACAGTGAAGGGAAGGAAAACAGGACTCATATCAACAGCTAGGAACAAAAGGAAGAAATAAACATTCAACTGGAACTGAATGAAGAAACGAGAATTCAAAAAAATGAGGAGAGGCTTAGGAACCTCTGGGACAACTTTAAGCATTTCAACATCCAAATCATAGGATGCCAGAAGGAGAAGAAGAAGAGCAAGAAATTGAAAACTTATTTGAAAAAATAAGTAAAGAAAGCTTCCCTAATTTGGTAAAGGAAATAGACATACAAGTCCAGGAAGCTAAGGGAGTCTCAAACAAATTGGACCCAAAGAGGAACATACCAAGACACATCTAATTAAATTGCCAAAGATTAAAGATGAGAGAATCTGAAAAGCAGAAAGAAAAGAAGAGAGTTACCTACAAAGGAGTTCCCGTAAGACTTATCAGCTGATTTCTTATAAGAAACCTTGCAGGCAAGAAGAGGCTGGAAAGAAGTATTCAAAGTCATGAAAAGCAAGGACCTACATCCAGGATTACTCTATCTAAAAGCTCTATCATTTAGAAGGAAAGTTAAAGAAGTTCATCATCACACCAAACCCTTATTTTATGAAATGTTAAAGGGACTTATCTAAGAAAAAGAAGATCACAACTATGACCAAAAAAATGACAACAAACTCACAACTATCAACAATGGAACCTGAAACAAAAACAAAACAAACTAAGCAAACATCTAGAACAGAAAAAGAATCACAGAAATGGAGATCACATGGGGAGATATCACAGTGGGAAGGGAGAATGGGGAAAATAGGGGTAAAGGTACAGGGAATAAGAGGCATAATTGGGAAGTACAAAATAGACAGGGGGAGGTTAAGAATAGTATAGGAAATGGGGAAACTAAAGAACTTGTATGTAGCCATGGACAATGAACTAAGAGGGTGAGTGCTAGAGGGAATGGGGATACCAGGCAGTGGGGGATAAAGGGGAGAAAAAAGAGTAGGACAACTATAATAGTATAATCAATAAAATATACTTGAAAAATTAAATCAGCAGTGGATTTTACCAAATGCTTTTCCTGCATCTATATCATCATATGATTTTTTATCCTTCATTTTGTTTATGTAAGTATCATGTTAACTGATTTGCAAATATTAAACCAATCGTGCATTCCAGGAATAAATTGTACCTGATTATGCTGTATGATCTTTTTAATGTAATTGTGAATTTTGTTTGCTAATATTTTGTTGAGGATTATTACATCTATGTTCATCATAATACTAGCCTATAATTTTATTTGTTGTAGCATCTTTGTCTAGTTTTTTAATCACAATAATGCTTGCCTTGTAATTTGAGCTTCAGAATCATCCCTCCCTTCAAAATTTTTGAGCACCTTGAAAAAGATAGGAGTTAGTTCTTTGAATGATGGTAAAATTCACCTGTGAAGCCTTCCAGTCTGGGGCTTTTGTTTTGGGGGAGTTTTTTGATTGACTAATTTGATTATTTGCTCGTAATCAGTCTGTTTAAAATTTCTGTTTCTTCTTCATTAAGTTTTGGGAAATTGTATGTTTCTAGTAATTTATTCATCTCTTCCAGATTGTCCAACTTTTAGATATAGCTTGTCACATTTGCTCCAACAGTAATAATGTTCTGGTGTTTTTGCCTTGGCTGCTGTAGCTCAGTGGATTGAGTGCTGGTCTGCGAACCAAAGGGTCACCAGTTCACTTCCCAGTCAGGGCACATGCCTGGGTTGCAAGCCAAGTCCTGAGTAGGGGGTTCATGAGAGACAACCATACATTGATCTTTTTCTCCCTCTTTCTCCCTCCTTTCCTCTCTCTCTAAAAATAAATAAATAAAAGGGAAAACAGCCTGGTACTGGCATAAGAACAGTCACATAGACCAATGGAAGAGAATAGAAATCCAAGTCTCTATGGTCAATTAACATTCAACAAAAGGGGCAGAAGCATAAAATGGAGTAAAAATAGTCTCTTCAACAAATGGTGTTGGGAGATCTAGACAACTATATGAAAAAAATGAAACTCGATCACCACCTCACACCATACACAAATATAAATTCAAGGTGGATACAAGACTTGAATATAAGTTGTGACACCATAAAAGTCCTGGAGGAAAACATAGGTGGGAAAATCTCAGACATTCAAAGCAGCAATATTTTCACTGATACGTTCCCTAGAAAGGGACATAAAGGAAAGAATAAACAAATGGAATATCATCAAAATAAAAGGCTTCTGCATGGCTAAAGAAAACAGCATTAAAATGAAAAGACAACCAACCATATGGGAAAACATATTTGCCAATGATACCTCAGACATGGGTTTGATGTCCGAAGTATAAAAAGAGGTCACATGACTCCACTCTAAGAAGACAAACAACCCAATTAAAAAATGGGCAGAGGACTTGAATAGACATTCTCCAAGGAGGACATACAGAGGGCCCAGAGACATATGAAAACATGCTCAGTACCACTAGCCATCAGAGAGATGCAAATTAAAACCAAAAGGAGATACCACTTCACACCAGTCAGAATGGCCATCATCAACAAATCAACAAACAACAAGTTTTGGAAAGGATATGGAGAAATGAGAACCCAAGTGCACTATTAGTCAGAATGCAGACTAGTACAGACACTGTGGAAAACAGTATGGAATTTCCTCAGAAAACTAAAAATGGAACTGTGTTTTGACCCAGCAGTTCCACTGCTGGGATTATATCCTAAGAACCCTGAAACTCCAATCCAAAAGAACCGTGCACCCCAATGTTCATAGCAGCACAATTTACTATAGCCAAGTGCTGGAAGCAACCTAAGTGCCCATTAGTAAATGAATGGATAAAAAAAACTGTGGTACATTTACATGATGAAATATTATGCAGGAGAAAGAAAGAAGGAGCTGCTACCCTTTGCAACAGCATGGATGGAACTGGAGAGCATTATGCTAAGTGAAATAAGCCCCATGGTGAAAGACAAATACCATATGATCTCACCTTTAAATGGAATCTAGTCAACAAAACAACAAGAACGCAAAATATAACCAGAGACATTAAAATTAAGAACAAATTGACAGTAACCAGAGGGGAGTTGGGAGAGGATAATGGAGGGGAGGAGGAAGGGTTTTCAGGAACAACTATAAAGGACACATAGACAAAACCAAGGAGGTTGGAAGCAGGGTAGGGTAATGGGGATGGCCGGGGTTGGTGGGGAGTGGTGGAAGGTAAATGTGGACAACTGTAATTGAATAGCAATAAAATAATTTTTTAAAAAGAAAAGTAATAAATAGATAAAAGGCATGCTTCTCCTTTAAAAAATAATAATTTTCTGATGTTTTTGTTTACTCATTTGTTTTAATAATAGCCATTCTGATGATTGTAAGATGGTATTTCATTATGGTTTTGATTTGCATTTTTTCTTATATTGAGTACCTTTTCATGTGCTTGTTGGCATTTATGTATCTTCCTTGGAGTAACATCTATTTAAGTCCTTTGCCCATTGTTTAATAAGGTTATTTTGTTTTTCTCGAATTGTTGGAGTACTTTATATGTTCTTGATATCAATTGCTTACCAGATAACATTGTACAATTTGAAAATATTCCCTGGGTTGCTTTTCACTATTGATAATGTTCTTTGATGCATAAAACCTCTTAATTTTGATGAAGTCCAATTTATTTTTTTCTTTTGTTGCCTATGCTTTTGGTGGCATATGCAAGAAATCATTGCATATCAAGTGAATCTGTTTATATGTTTCTTCTAGCTCTTGCATTTAAATCTTTGACCTACTTTGAATTAATTTTGTATATGCACTTAGATAAGAATCCAACTTCATTCTGTTGCATGTGGATACCCAATTTTTCCAATGTGATTAGCTGAAAAGACTCTTTTCTTCATTGAATGGTTTTGGCACCGTTTTGTAAAATCATTTGACCTTGCAAGAGTTTATTTCTGGGCTCTTTACTCCTTTGGTCTATGCATCCATCTTTATGCCAGTACTACCCTACTTTGATTATCATAGATTTTTAGTAACTTTTTGAATCAGGAAATATGAGACCCTTACCATTGTTATTTTTCAAGAATGTTTTGGATATTTGGGGTCCCCTAAGATTACATATATATTTTAGGATGTATTTTTCTGTCTCTGTGAAAAAAATATATAATTGGGATTTTGATAAGAATTGTCACTTTGGGTAATATTGACATTTTAACAATATTAAATCTGCCGATACATTAACATGGGATGTCTTTCCATTTACTTGTGTGTGTGTGTGTGTGTGTGTGTGCTTTAAATTTCTTCCAGCACTGATTTGTAGTTTCAGTATACAATTCTTTTAGCTCCTTTGTTTAGTTTGTTCCTAAGTATTTTATTCTTTTTGATAATATTGTAAATGGAATTTTTTAAAATTTTCTTTTCTACTTCTGGTCAAGATGGAGGCTTATGTAGACATGCTTCACCTCTTTGGACAACCATAAGAAGGATCACAACTAATTTCAAAACAAAAACACCCAGAACTGCCAGAAAATTGAACTGTATGGAAGTCCCAACAACCATGGGTTTAAAGTAGCTATATTCAAGCAGATAGGTAGGCGAGGTGGAGATGGGGTGCCAGGGCAGAGTGGATGCAGTGTGGCATAAAAGCAGCAAGAGAAAGGCAGAGAGTTACCTACAAAAGGGTTTCCATAAGACTATCAGCTGATATCTCAAAAGAAACTTTCCAGGCAAGAAGGGACTGGCAAGAAGTACTCATAGTGATGATGAAAAGCAAGGACCTCTAACCAAGATTACTCTATCCAGCAAAGCTATCATTTAGAATGGAAGGGCAGATTAAGTGCTTCCCAGACAAGTAAGGCTAAAGGAGTTCATTATCACCAAGCTGTTACTCTGTGAAATGTTAAAAGGTCTTATTTAAGAAAAAGATCAAAACTGTGAACATTAAAATGGCAACAAATGCACAACTATCAACAACTGAATCTAAAAAACAAGAACTAAGTAAACAACTAGAACAAGAGTAGAATCATAGACATGGAGATCATCTGGAGAGTTATCAGCTGGGAAGGGGAAGGAGGAGGATGGGGAAAATTACAGGGATTTAGAAGCATAATTGGTAGGCATAAAATAGACAGGGGGATGTTAAGAATAGCATGGAAATGGAGAAGCCAAAGATTTCTTAGAAGCCAAAGGTTTCTTGGTTCCATAGAAGCCAAGGTTGTACTTCTATGTACAACCAATGGACATGAACTAAGCACGGGGTCAGGGTAGGGGGAATGCTTGAGGGAAGGGGGTTGCTGGGCAGAGGGGAGCAACGAGGGAAAATTGGGACAACTGTAATAGCATAATCAATAAAATATACTTAAAAGATTTTTCCTTACCAGATTGTTTGTTGTTAGTATACAAAAATACAACTGATTTTTGTTTGTTGATTTTGTATTCTGCTGAATTTGGTTATTACTCCTAACAATGTTTATGTGGAATCTTCCAGTACTGTGTTGAATCAAGTGATGAAAATGGGCTTCTTTGTCTTGACATGGGAGGATTCTTGAAGGAGTTTGTGTGGAGAGGTAAAAATCTTCTCCCCCACCTGTGGCACTATATTACTACCACCTACTTACATGGGGGTTAGACCACTTGAAGATATATAGCCCTAGTCCCCAAAAGTACAGTTCTCCAAATCTAAGTTATTTAGACTGGAATAATGCCCTATCCAGTGAATGTCTTTGGAAAGATAATTAATAGTAACCCATGACACTAAAAATCTTAAAGAATTCTTACTAACCACCCCACAACACCATGCATTCTAAAGAAATCACTTGGAGATTTTTCTACCAGTGAGTTGCATGCTTGCTTTTTTATTTTTCTAATTATCCAGCAAATAATTATTGAAACACACATATTTTCCATAGATGAGATCAATTCTGTGAAACAGTTTAAACTAGTTTAAATTAGATAACATATATTCAAGTGCCTATGGACAATCAGAAATAAATGAAATGGGAATGTTAAAAAAATAGAGAATGGTAAAGATTACAATAGATATTTTTAGCCATAAGTAAATAAGAATTCAGGATTGTCAAGTCTTCCCTATTTGCAAAAGAGGTTGGAAATCAAGGTTTTTATGTAAATTGTCTGGATGTTTAGTACAGTTCAGACCTAACATGATAGCCAATTTTTAATTTTTGATCTAAAAGAAAAATATACAGTATTTTCTTAACTGCCCCATAATTTGCAAGACTGCTTCTTTTACCCATGAATGAGTTCTTCACATTACAGAAAATAAGGTAGCTTTTTTTCAATATAGTTTATTGATTATGCTATTACAGTTGTCCTATTCCCCCCTCACTCCCCTCCACTCTGCACATCCTCTCCCACCTGCATTACCCCCTTTAGTTCATGTCCATTTGTCATACTTATAAGTTCTTTAGCTTCTACATTTCCCATATATTATTGCCCTCCCGCTGTCTATTTTCTACCTACCATCTATGCTACTTATTCTCTGTACCTTTTTCCCCTCTCTCCCCCTCCCACTTCCCTGTTGGTAACCCTCCATGTGGTCTCCATTTCTGTGGTTCTGTTCCTGTTGTACTTGTTTGCTCAGTTTGTTTTTGTTTTTGTTTTAGGTGTGGTTGTTAATAAGTGTGAGTTTGCTGTCATTTTACTATACATGTTTTTTATCTTTTTCTTATAGATAAGTCCCTTTAGCATTTCATATAATAAGGGCTTGGTGATGATGAGCTCCTTAAACTTGACCTTATCTGAGAACCATTTATCTGCCCTTCCATTCCAAATGATAGCTTTGCTGGATAGAGCAATCTTGGATGTAGGTCTTTGGATTTCATGACTTGGAATACTTCTTTCCAGCCCCTTCTTGCCTGTAAGGTCTCTTTTGAGAAATCAGCTGACAGTCTGATGGGTACTCCTTTGTAGGTGACTGTCCCCTTATCTCATGCTGTTTCTAGGATTCTCTCCTTCATTTTAATTTTGGCTAATGTAATTATGATGTGCCTTGGTGTGTTTCTCCTTGGATCCAACTTCTTTGGGACTCTCTGAGCTTCCTGGACTTCCTGGAAGTCTATTTCCTTTGCCAGATTGGAGAAGTTCTCCTTTATTGTTTGTTCAAATATCTTCTATTTGTTGCTCTTTGTCTTCCCCTTCTGGTACTGCTATAATTCAGATGTTGGAATGTTTAAAGATGTCCTGGAGATTGCTATGCCTCTCCTCATTTTTTTTGAATTCTTGTTTCTTCCTTCTTTTCTGTTTGGTTGTTTCTTTCTTCCTTCTGGTCCACTCCATTAATTTGAGTCCTAGTTTCCTTCATCACTGTTGGTTCCCTATGTGTTTTCCTTTATGTCACTTAGCGTAGCTTGCATTTGTTCATCTAATTTGTAACCAAATTCAACCATTTCTGTGAGCATCCTGATTACCAGTGCTTTGAACTGTGCATCTGATAGGTTGGCTATCTGTTCATTGCTGAGTTGTATTTGCTGTGGAGCTTTGATCTGTTCTTTTCTTTTGGATTTTGTTGTCTTGATGTGCCTGTTACATAGTGAGGGGCAGAGCCTTAGGTGTTCACTAGGGCGGATCAACCCAGTCTCTGGGCTTTGACACTGTCTGTGGGGGCAGCGTCTCCAGAGGGAACAATGGTGCTTGCTCCGCTCTCTACTGATTTCCCCAAGCAAACTGGGCCCTTCTGGTGCTGATTCCCAGGTGGGTGGGTTTGTGTACATTCTAGGACCCTGTGGTTCTCTCCAGTGAACTCTCCAGTGAGGCTGGAGAGAACCCCAGAACCTCAACCCCTGCAGGTATTTTCAATCCATGTTTTGGGGCTTTATTTCCCCAAGTTGGGACCCTGGGTTGTGCGGTCTCTCTTGCTTCCCAGTTTCTCCTGGTTTATCTGCATGGGAATGTGGGACTGCCCAGTCCACCAGCCACCTTATGTGCCTTGCTGGGTCTGCCCACTGCCACCTTGCATGCCCGGGGTCCGCCAGCCACCACTTTGCCTCTAGTCCTCTCCACTTGGCCGCCCAACTCTGCCCCTCCTACTGGTCTGCATGGAATGTTTCTTCCTTAACTCCTTGGTTGTCAGACTTCCATACAGTTCAGTTTTCTGTCAATCCTGGTTGTTTTTTTAGTTTCTAAATTTTTGTTGTCTTTATTTTGGTTGTTCGAGGAGGCACAGCATGTCTACCTACGCCTCCATCTTGCCAGAAGTCTAATAAGGTAACTTTTTAGAAAAGATTTTTTCCACAGCAAGGCTTGAGATGAGAAATTAGAAAGAGGCTCATTTCATAGATTTTCATTGACCTGGAGTAAGTTATTAAATTGCCACTTACAATAATATTTAAATTTATTTTGCTAGGGGATTTTTAAAATTTAAACTGTTGTTTTGCCCTGACTACATGGCTCAGTTGGTTGGAGTGTCATCCCATACACCAAAAGGCTGTGGGATCAATCCCCTGTTGGAGCACAAGAAGAAGGCAATCAGTTGATATGTCCTTCACATCAATATTTGCCTCTCCTTCTCCCCCTGTCCCGTGATGCGGTCTCTGACCAGTGGTGTCGCTGGTCAGAGGCCTTTATTGCTTTCTAATAGCATACATCAAAGAAGGTTTTCATTCATCATGCTAAGGTTTGCTTTAGGTGACTACTTTTTACATATAATAAAGGGAAGGTTGTTACTGATTACTTCTTACAGATTAACAAGGAAAAATTTGCAAATGCAAGGGAACAATAAGAGTGATTGGTCTGGTTACACTCTGTCCTTGGGAGAATTAGCACAGACTTCAGAAGTTACTTTAAAGATACACAGTAAACATTTTCAGCTTCAATTCACGGTGAGGGAGTTTTAGCAAGAGCAAGCCTCAAAGCAACCTAAGTATAATGCAGTCCTGGTTTCCCACTGGAAAGCCGAACCCTGGGTTTGGCTTCCTGTGTGCTGACTTGTACCTGCCGGTTTCCTCTTATGGCTGGGCTACATTTGCCATTGCCAAGTGGATCAGTTCCCTATACTCCCTTCCTTTCTCTCTAAAATCAGTAAATATATTCCAGGTGAGTATTAAATAAGTTTTAAAAAATGTGTTTTTTCTAAGTAAATGTGTTTTTTTCATATATATTTCAATATATAATGCATTGTTTTGAAACTATTTTCTGTGTTGTTTTTTAAACTTATTGCCTAATTCTGTTATCTTCTTTATGTTTTAAATACAGAGCTTTTGAAGAAAAAAGAAAAGAACAAGAAGAAAGAGAGTATCAAATTAGAGAACAAATACTTCAAGAAAGAAAACAGAAGTTTGAAGAAGTTACTGAAAAATTCCAGCGTGGCCATATTCCTCTGTCACAGCGGAGGAGAGCAGGTATCTTAATTTCTAGAAAAATATGGGAACAAAAATGAAAGTTATAAACATATTCAATTTGGATAGACAGTAAAATAATAAATTAAGAAACAAAGTAGAAATTCAAACTAAAAAGACTAGTATCCCTTTTTAAGTAATAGGACTTTAACCAAGTGAAAAATTGCAGTTTAATTTAGGTTTAATTTGGATGTTTTGTTGGCTCTATTAGTAAATTTTGAGTTTTCACAAGTTTTATTCTCCTTCATATTGGCTTACAATGTTTGGGTTTTTTGTTCCTTTAAAATTGATCTAATATGTAACTTCGTAAAAGGACACTTTAACATTTAGGTTCCATAAATTACTGCCACGTTTATTCTGGCATTTATGCACATTTTGCTTCAAATTTGTATTTAAAAGACTGGCAAAATAAAAATAAAGTCTATAGGATGATATAATCCAACAATCTAAGACATTGAACCAATTAAATTTTTAAATATGATTATGATTTATTTTTTGTATCCATCTACATTTTTAATAACTTAAAACAGTAACACAGAATTAACAACAGATGTCAGATCTTCAAATAGAAAAGGGACAAGCAGTACCTTTATTCAACAAACATTTTGTACTAGGCTGTACTGAGCCCTGGGCTAAGTGGAGATACAGAGAAATCTAATTGTATTCTACCATTAAAGACTTCACAGCTTATTTTGGAGATGAGAGTAATATAAACAATTAATGTCAATAAATATAGTGGTAGCAGAATGTATAAAGTACTGTGAAAACACAGAGTAATAAGCATGAAACCTATACGGGAACATCAAGGACATCATCCCTGGAAAAATAACTTAATTTCAGTCTTGAAGAGTGAGCATTTTGCCAGGCAAAGAGGAAGAAAAAAAACTTTCCAGACAGAGAGAATACTGTAGTTTTTGCAAATAAATTACCGTATGTCAGTGTATCTAAAGCATAAGATCTGGAGAAAGCAAAAGAAAAGTGCATTTGAGTCTAAAAAAATAAGTTGGAACCAACTCTCAAAGAGCATTATATGTGATGCTAAGAATTTCATCCTTATCCAAAATACAATCAACTTAGTTTTTTAACTGGAACACAAGCCATTATTGTATCAATAAGAGATATTACTGTCAGTAAGTGAAGCTACTAATAACTTAAATATGATAGGGGCTTATTTTTCTCTTGTATAATATGAAATCCTGAAGTAGGCGATTAAAAGCCATTTTGATGATTATGTAGTGTCACTGGTAACTCAGACTTCTTTTGTACCTCAGCTCAATCATCCTTAGCATGTGGTTTATATCTTCATCCTCATTGTCACATGATAGCTGCTAGAGCTCCAGCCATCATATCAATGTTGTAGGCAAGGAAGAAAGAAGAAATGTAAGGGACAAAATGTTGTACCTCTGAGCTACCTTTAAATTGTTTATATCAAATTGACTACTCCATGTGCAAAAAAGACTGAAAAGAACTATTTGTGTGGTTATATCACCCACTCATAACACTATAGATTCTGTTGCCAAGGGAGAAAGGAAAAATTGATATTAGGTAGGAAACTACTGGTTTTTCCTATCATTAGATTTATTTGTTAGAGAGATAATTACAGTTACTACATGGAAGATGGATTGAACTAAAGACATACTAAAGTAGATATGGTAGTAAGAGATTATTTAAGTATTTGAAGCAAGACATGTTAAGCTGCTAAATTAAACCACTTCACTGGATATAATAAGAGGTAGTATATTTAGGAAATAGGATTTGGTACTAATTGACAGAAAGCAATAGGATAAAGGCTAGAACAGTGTACCTACTACTTAGTACAGAGCTTCACACATTTTTAGTACTCAGTAAATAGTTTTAGAATAAATTAATTATTTTGGTGGATGATAATAATGTTAATCAAGTTTCAAGTATAGGAGAATGGGGTTAGAGATGTGAAAGATTATTCATTAGTTTTAAGTGCATTAAAGTTGTGCCTCCTATGACTCATCCAAATGGGGAATTCAAATCAGCAACCTTAAGAAAAAGATATGGAGTAGAAATGTATATTTTCCTCTGGCTAGTGTGGCTCAGTGGAATGAGTGCCAGCCTATGAACCAATGGGTCACTGGTTCAGTTCCCACTCACAGCACATGCCTGGGTTGCAGGCCAGGTACCCAGTTAGGGGTGCGTGAGAGACAACCACACATTGATGTTNATCATCCCTGGAAAAATAACTTAATTTCAGTCTTGAAGAGTGAGCATTTTGCCAGGCAAAGAGGAAGAAAAAAAAACTTTCCAGACAGAGAGAATACTGTAGTTTTTGCAAATAAATTAACGTATGTCAGTGTATCTAAAGCATAAGATCTGGTACACATTTTTAGTACTCAGTAAATAGTTTTAGAATAAATTAATTATTTTGGTGGATGATAATAATGTTAATCAAGTTTCAAGTATAGGAGAATGGGGTTAGAGATGTGAAAGATTATTCATTAGTTTTAAGTGCATTAAAGTTGTGTCTCCCATGACTCATCCAAATGGGGAATTCAAATCAGCAACCTTAAGAAAAAGATATGGAGTAGAAATGTATATTTTCCTCTGGCTAGTGTGGCTCAGTGGATTGAGTGCCAGCCTATGAACCAATGGGTCACTGGTTCAGTTCCCACTCACAGCACATGCCTGGGTTGCAGGCCAGGTACCCAGTTAGGGGTGCGTGAGAGACAACCACACATTGATGTTTCTCTCCCTCTAACTCATCCTTCCTTCCCCTCTCTCTAAAAATAAATAAATAATATCTTTAAAAAAGAAATGTGTATTTAATAGTCATCAATGGGTAGATATATAGTTGATAAATAAAGCCATAGGATAAATTAAATAAGAGAGTATAGACCAACGACCGAGGATAGGGCCTAAAATAAGACCTTTCTTTATACACATTAGTGTTTACTGTAGGTAGAGGAAGAAAAACTAAAAATGGATTTTGAGAAGTAGTTATCAAGAAAGCATATGGAAACCAAAAGCAAAAAAAGAATATAATGTATACAAAAGCAAAAGAGGTCATTTTAGGAGGTCATTGTGTTAAGTGCCTCAGAGAAGTAGTCACCACTCATGAATATTATCTGCCCCCAAAAAGGTACTATCAAAGGGTCTAAGTACAAATAAACAAGTGTTTTAGCAAAAACAAATGACATTCCCATCCACACAATGGAATATTATGCAACTAAAAAAATAATAATGGGGAGAGTAAAACAAACTGATAAGGAACTATTTCTAGCAGAGACAGATTTACCAAAAAGCTAAGAAGATTTGAGTTTCACAAGCCCTCATGGTTATGACCCCTAAATATAATTTTATATTAGTAATTTTGCATTACATTTTCTTAATGAGAGCCCCCAAATTGTATATGTTATACTTTCATAAAACTTGGATCTGTCCCTGATTTCCAGAACATTTAAAGAATAAAGTCGAGGTCCAGATCAGTATACATAATATTCTGCCTACTGTGTGGGAAAGGGAGAAAATTACAATATGTATTTATATTTGCCTAAAGAAACAGTGAAAGAATATATGAATGACCAATGAGAACAAGACTGCCAAATGTATTCAGTCAGTATCATAATTTTTATTCCTGAATGAATATATTACCTACACAAAATGTTAAATTAGTAATTTAAGAAAGTTCAGTGTAATTTAAAAAATTCAGTGCTATCAATGAAGAGCAAAAAGAAAGCTACCATGTTTTTCAGGCTATAAGATGCACTTTTTTGGAGGGTTTTTTTTCTTCCAAATTTGGGAGGAATAATGGTTGTTAATGCTGCTGTTGAATTCTATTTACATTTACACTTGTGAAATACTATGTTATTTATTTTATTAAATATTTTACCACATTTTTTGCTTCAAAATTTTTTTCCTATTTTCCTCCTCTAAAACCTAGGTGCATCTCATGGTCCAAAAATATGGGTATGTAAGACAACTATTGTCTATTAGTTTAGTTTATTCTCAAATTAGGAGAGTTAAATTAAAGATTCACCATGTATGCATGATAGTTGACTCTTCCCCTTGCTACAAAGAAGGGCAACAGATTGAGGGCTCCAGTGGGACCAGAAAATCATTAAAGTGATAATATTAGAGTAAAAGAATAAGAAGGATTAGAGCTAGTGGATTAAAGGAAATAATAAAGCCCTAATACACAGTAAGTACTCAAAAAATGTAGGTTTAAATTGTTAATGAGTGAGAGGTAGTGACTAAGGTCATGAGATAACAGCAACAAGAAACAGTAATGGTGGTTATAAACAGCCTAAGTTAGTTTTTAAATTCTCTTTGATAGACAAGTAGCAGAAGTTAATAAAAGCAAATATCAGACTATAATCTAGCATGACTAGATATTCATTAGCAAAGCAAATATAAAACAATTCATACATCTTGTTCAGAAAGCTCAAGAAAATCCCAGTTCTCTGCCCTTTTAGGTTTTCTGCACCTTAAATGAAAGGTCCACTCATGCATAGCCAACCACATTCCAGAGACAAAGAATTCTGTGCCTTCTTGTGCTGGACAATCAGAAATGTTCCTTTAGTAATGGCTGGACATCAGACTGGTTAGAGATCAAACCTCAGGTGCAATTTCTAAGTGTAAAAAGCATAGACCTCCCTAGATTATTATTCTTTGTTCATGCAAGGGTTGGGAGTGATTAAAATATGTTTAGGGAAATCTACTTGTTTTGAATACCTTTAATTTCAACAAAGAAAGCCCATATTTAATAGTCACCGGGCTACTCAACAGGCTATTTTGTGTACCAATAAAAAAAATATTTTGGACATTGATCATGCTACTTAGAAAGCAGTCAAAATCTATAGCTTGATAGTATCTGTCTCAAGAGAATTGGTCCTTTATGATTACAATATCCAGTAAACCATCTCATAATTGTGTATTGCTCACTAGTATATTATGCTATTATTCCTCGATTAGGAAAATGGACTATCTTTGGAGTTCAAGTTTGAACTAACTCATACACAATCATATGCTGTTTTTACTGAAACATTTTAGGGTAAATAACAAACATAATAGGGGGGTTTATTTTTTTATATTTTATTGATTATGCTATTACAGCTGTCCCAATTTTTTCTCCTTTGCCCCCTCTACCCAGCACTCCTCATTCCCTCTGGTAATCCCCACACCGTTGTTCATGTCATAAGTTATGCATATAAATTCATTGGCTATTCCATTTTATATATTGCACTTTACATCCCCATGGCTATTCTGTAACTACCTATTTGTACTTCTTAATCCTCTCACCTCTTCACCCATTTCCCCTAAACCCCCTTCCCATCTGGCAAGCATCAAAACACTCTCTATGTCCATGATTCTGTCTCTGTTCTTGTTTGCTTAGTATGTTTTTTAGATTCAATTGTTGACAGGTATGTATTGATTGCCATTTTATTGTTCATAGTTTCGATCTTCTTTTTCTCAAATAAGTTCCTTTAACATTTATATAATAATGATTTGATGGTGATGAACTCCTTTAGTTTTTTCTTGTCTGGGAAGTTCTTTATCTGCCCTTCACTTCTAAAGGATAGCTTTACTGGGTAGAGCAAACTTGGCTATGGTCTCTGCTTTAAATGACTTTGAATATTTCTTGCCAGTTTCTTCCAGCCTGCAAAGTTTCTTTTGAGAAATCAGCTGACAGTCTTATGGGAATTCCTGTGTAGTTAGTTATCTGCTTTTCTCTTTCTGCTTTTAAGATTTTTTTCTTTATCTTTAACCTTTGGCATTTTAATTATGTGTCTTGGAGTGGGCCTCTTTGCATCCATCTTGTTTGGGACTCTCTGCTTTCTGGAGTTATATGTCTATTTTCTTCACCAAGTTAGGGAAGTTTTCTTTCACTGTTTTTTCTAATAGGTTTCCAGTTTCTGGCTCTTTCTCTTCTTCTGGCACCCCTATGATGCGAATGTTGGACAACTTTAAGTTGTTCTACAGGCTGTTTATACTATCCCCATTTTGGGAGGTGGTTTTGGTGGGGGTGATTGGATTCCTTTTTCTTCTTGTTGTTCTGATTGGTTATTTTTTGCTTCTTTATGTTACAAATTATTGGTTTGGTTCTGTTGCACCCACTCTACTGTTTATTCCCTGCAAATTCTTCTTTATTTCAATTAGTGTATCCTTTGTTTCTGACTGGATCTTTTTTTTATGCTGTTGAGATCCTCACTAAATTCCTTGAGTATCCTTATAACCAGTGTTTTGAACTCTGCATCTGAAAGATTGCTTATCTCCATTTTGTTCTTTTTGGGGTTTTGATCTGTTCTTTCAATTTGGGACATGTTTCTCTGTCTCTTCATTTCTCTCCCTTTGTTTGTTTCCACATATTAGGTAGACCTGCTATGACATCATGTCTTGTTATCATGGCCTAATATAGTAGCTATCCTATAAGGTGTAGTGGCACAGCCTCCCCTATCACTCAAGCTGGGTACTTGAGGTGAATCATTGTGTGGGCTGATTACACCCTCCTCTTGTAGTTGAGCCTTGGTTGCTCTTGGCAGGTCAATGGAAGAGATTTACCCAGGCTTGTCAGTTGCAAGGATTGGCTCTGACCACTGACCACCAACCTCCACCATCTGTGGAGAATCCACTATGCAGAGGCAGGATGGTGGTGCTCCAGTGTGGTCTGCAGCTATCCAGTGGGTGCCTAGCCCTTGGGTTTCCCAGGGTGTGCAGCCAAGGTCAGCCTCCACCTATGTTTTGCCCAGGGACACCCTGTCTGAACTATAGAGCAATCTGAGATGGCTGCTATTTGAGCTGGGCTTGGAGATTCCCTTGTAAAACCAAGGTGTGGATCTAGGTTGTTTGCTGCTAGTGCCATGCATCGGGCCACTGGCAAGAGGTATGTGGTTGGGGGTCTGGCAGCTCACTAAGATCAGCTGTTTCTTGTTTGAAAGGATTTAGAAAGTTGTGAAGATTGAGCCTAGAACAGCCATTCATATGGAAGAGCTACTGTTAACAGCTATAAGTTGGGTGGGACAGAGCCTCAGGGAATCTGCAGGGTAGGTAGAATAGTGTTAGCTAGGTTGATGCAGTCTCAGATTTGGCACCCTTCCAGCTCTGTAGCTCTGCCTGCCTTTCTGTTTGGGAGAAAGCTGTTCCACAGCTCTTGCCTTGATGCCAGATGCTTCACTTCCTCCCTATATGCCACCAGTACCTTTCTAGCTGCTACCCAGGTGCTGAACCTACCCAAGGAGTGGGTCTGAGTAAGTTCATGTGTGGGTTCTTTAAGAGGAACTCCTTGGGACTCCAGAAGTTTCTTCCACCAACTCAATCTCTGCTTGTTTTCTCAAGCCAGAAATTATGGGGACTTATCTTCCTGGCTCTGGTACCCTACGCTGGGGGCCTGGTATGGGTCTGGGACTCCTGGCTCCTGAGATTTCCCTCCTGTTTTCATCTACCACATGTGTATGTGGGACCAATCCATTACATGTCTCCCCACCTCCCACCAGACTGGATGTTTGTCGTTTGTTTAATTCCATAGTCGTCAAACTTCCATTCAACTTTATTTCTACTGGTTCTGAGTGATGGTTGTTCTGTAATTTAGTTGTAATGTTGATGTGGTTGTGCGAGGAAGTCAGCTATGTTTACCTATGCTGTCATCTGGAACGGAAGTCTGTAATAGGGGTTCTTAAAGGAGAAAGGAGACTTCCAGCCAAGATGGAAGCATAGGTAGACACACTATGCCTCCTTGCACAACCAAAATAAGGACAACAAAAATTTAGAAAAAAAAAACAACTAGAACTGACAGAAAATTGAATTGTATGGAAGTCAGATGGCCAAGGAGTTGAAATAGACACATTCATCCAGACCAGTAGGCGGGGCGGAGTTGGGTGGCCGAGCAGAGAAGGGTGGCGACACAAGAAATGGTGACACTGCGCACGCAAGGCACTCCGGGCATGCAAGATGGCAGCAGGTGGACCCTAGGTGCGCAGGCAGTGGCTGGCAGACCCTGGGCACAGGGTGGCAAGGAGCAGACCCAGAGACGTGGCGATTGTGAAGTAAGGCACTGTGTGCAAGGCAGCTGGCTGACTGGCCAGTGGTTCCACATTCACACACAGATAAACCAGGCAAAACTGGGGAGTGAGAGAGACCATGCAATCCAGGGTCTCACCTCGGGGAAATAAAGCCTGAAAACATGGATTGAAAACACCTGTGGGGACTGAGGTACAGGGAGAGACTCCCAGCCTCACAGGAGAGTTTGTTAGAGAGACCCACAGGGTCGTAGAACGTACACAAGCCCACCCACAAGGGAATCAGCACCAGAAAGTCCCAGTTTGCTTGGGGGAAGTGGCCAAGGGACTGAGGTCTGACAGAGAGCAGAACAAGCGCCATTGTTCCCTCTGGGACCCTGCCCCACATACAGTGTCATAGCCCAGTTGCAAGGATTGGCCTCTTGGGCCCAGCCCAGAGACTGGGTTGACCCACCCTGGTGAACACCTAAGGCTCCACTCTTCATACATAACAGGCGTGACAAGACCAAAAAAAAAAAAATGGCCCAAACAGAAGAACAGATCAAAGCTCCACAGCAAATACACCTAAGTGATGAACAGATAGATAACCTATCAGATTCACAGTTCAAAGCACTGGTGACCAGGATGCTCACAGAATTGGTTGAATTTGGTTGGAAATTAGATGAACAAATGAAGGCTACACTAAGCGAAATGAAGGAAAATGCACAGGGAACCAAGAGTGATGGGAAGGAAACTGGGACTCATATCAGTGGAATGGATCAGAAGGAAGAAAGAAATAATTAAAGAGAAAAGAAGGAAGAAGCAAGAATTCAAAAAAATGAGGAGAGGCAGCCCTGGCTGGCATAGCTCAGTGGATTGAGCGCGGGCCTGCGAACCAGACAATCGCGGTTCGATTCCCAGTCAGGGCACATGCCTGGGTTGCAGGCTGGTTCCTTGCAGGCTAACTACCAGCAGGGGACGCACAAAAGGCAACCATACATTGATGTGTCTCTCCCTCTCTCCTTCCCATCTAAAGATAAATAAATAAATATAATCTTTAAAAAAAATAAATAAAGTTTGCTTCAAAAAAAATGAGGAGAGGCAGAGCAATCTCCAGGACATCTTAAACATTCCAACATCCGAATTATAGGAGTACCAGAAGGGGAAGACAAAGAGCAACAAATAGAAGATATTTGAACAAATAGTAAAGGAGAACTTCCCCAATCTGGCAAAGCAAATAGACTTCCAGGAAGTCCAGAGTCCCAAAGCTCAGAGAGTCCCAAAGAAGTTGGACCCAAGAAGGAACATACCAAGGCACGTCATAATTATATTAGCCAAGATTAAAATGAAGGAGAGAATCCTAGAAGCAGCAAGAGATAAGGAGACTGTTTACCTACAAAGGAGTTCCCATCAGATTGTCAGCTGATTTTTGAAAAGAGACCTTATAGGCAAGAAGGGGCTGGAAAGAAGTATTTTAAGTCATGAAAGTAAAGGACCTACATCCAAGATTGCTCTATCCAGCAAAGCTATCATTTGGAATGGAAGGGCAGATAAAGTGCTTCTCAGATAAGGTCAAGTTAAAGGAGTTCATCATCACCACATCCTTATTATATGAAAAGTTAAAGGGACTTATCTAAGAAAAAGAAGATAAAAAACATGTATAGTAAAATGACAGCAAACTCACAATTATTAACAACCACACCTAAAACTAAAACAAACTAAGCAAACAACTAAAACAGGAACAGAACCACAGAAATGGAGATCACATGGAGGGATAGCAACAGGGGAGTGCGAGGAAGAGAGAGGGAGAAAGGTACAGAGACAGGAGGTAGAAAATAGGGGGAGGACAAGAACAGTATGAGAAATGTAGAAACTAAAGAACTTAAGACACACGGACATAAACTAAAGGGGGGGATGTGGGTGGGAGAGGGTGTGCACAGTGGAGGGGAATGAAGCGGGGAAATGGGACAACTGTAATAGCATAATCAATAAAACATATTTAAAAAAAGAATTTAGGTTACACACACACAAAAAAAGGAGAAAGGAAGAAAGACAGTTTGGACATGTTAAGCCTTCAATGAAGGGTAGTATGTAATCAGAGGAAAATCATGTCTCCATGTCTGAGGGCTACAGGAAAAATAATGTCTGTGGGGGCAACTTTGCTCGCAAAGTCCCCTTGTCCACCACGAATGATAGTGAAACCTCCAAGACATGATCTGCTTGGGGAGGAAAGGCGACCAATCTCTCAAAGGAGAAGGGCCAAGAACCTTTTACTCAATGGGCTTTTGTTTGGTTGGTTTGCACAAAAATACAAGTAAGGATCAAACAATAGATACATTCAAAGAACTCTGCGGGCTTATTCTCAGTCAGGGTCAGATAGCTAAAGAGCCATAAAACTTTGAGAAACAAACTTCTTGCTTGGACTCTTATCATTTAAATGAGAGCATTCTAAACAAAGGAGGTTTCACAGGATTTTACATATTCTTTCTTAGGCCTGAACACCCCTGATCCCACTCTAGCCAGCAAAGGGCTGCGCCGCCTTCCCCATCATAGTTTTTTAGGCTTAAGTGGATTAGAGCCAGGAAGGGATTCTCTCAGATGGAAATGGGGACTCAGGCTATGTCAGAATAGCCAGGGGCGAGCATCCATCACTCCCTCTTTGTTGCAGCCCCCCGAGTCCTTCCTCTGAGGGGTCATACCCGTCTCTGACTAACCAACCAAGCATTGGGGACAGGGGATGAAGCAGAAGCAGCGTTGCTTCCAGAGACAAGCTTTGTCCCCTTAGTGGCTCGCATTCCGGAGGTCGCTCACTCAGCCTCAGCCTGTGGGGGCAGTTACGGCTCCTGAAACCAGGCAGAGCGGTTCCCAACAAATGTCCTTAAAAGAGCGCTGTGTTTCAACTCAAAAAACAAGGTGAATTAGAGGTGCAAAGTAGTATGTGGATGAATGTGTATATAATTATGACTTTGAACAAGTCACTTACCTTCTATATGCCCCAGTTTCTTCAGATGCAAAATGTAGATTCAAATAACATCCCCTGCCTCGTAGGCCATAGTGAGTATTAAATTAGATAATACTTACAAAGTGCTTAAAATAGCTTTCCTTTTTCTTCATAAGAATATTTATAAATTTTGTAAGAAATTTATGGAACTCTGTCATGAAATACAATGAGTTTTGCATGCCAGCACAGAGTCTAGACATTCTCAAAGTTTTTTTTTCCAGATAAATATTCTTAATATTGGTAATAAGAATTTTGAGGTAACCATTTCCCTTTGGGGATTAGATTTCTAAATTTAAACTACTTAGACTATTCTAAAAATTTTCTCCTATTTACCAAAGTTTTAAAGTAGTATTTTATCACTGACCAATTAAATTATATATCAAGAGATCATTGAAGTTGAAGTGATTCTGTACTATTTGATCTTTCTTTATTATCCCCTTAGTTTTTCAAAAACCAGTGCCTCCATTAGAAGAGGCCCTCAAACAAATTCAAGAATCCAACTTAAAATCAAAAGTGAACTTTTCTTCTTCCTACAGACCAACAATAAACCAGAGGTAAGTAGTTTATGATTAATATGTAATTATTAGTAGCTTTTTAGTTGCTGAGTTTGTAGGCCTTTTCATCAGTTGCTCCTTCCTCCTGTTTTAGTTACTGTTTTACTTTTCACTGATTAAATTAAGGTAGAGTGGAATATAAATTGCTTCAAGAATAAGGCAAAATTTTAATCTGTTTTCTTTGGTATTACAATGCTGCTTGTATTGAATTTCTATGGGAACTGTCATCAAAACCACTTTAAAATATTATTATTCATCTTTACCAAGATGAAAAAAATTTTGTTAAATTGTAGTGATATCATTTTAAGCAAAAGGAGTAATTCTATGGTAGAAAATGGGTTTTTCCTCACTGAAAATCTTTTCTTGGTGTGTTGTAAAAGCTAGAGTCTCCTGCTTCATCTTCAGATTAGCTAAATGGCTCATCTGGAAGCAACAGGATGAACAAACCAACTACAGAGCACACTCCACACTCTGACATCCTGTATTTTCCATTCATTTACTATAAATGTTGAAGCTACTACATGCATAACACTAGATTGAGCATTATAAAGGGGATATGAAGAAGTATAACACTGTAAAATACAATCCCTACTATATGTTCCGGAAGAGAAGTGAAATAATGCTTGAAAAGTATACAATAGTACCTAACAAGTATTGATAATAATATTTAATATTTATTTATATAAAATCAGCTATAATTCAGATATCAATTGTTAATATTTTACCTGTACATGTTATTTACTAAAGTACCTCCATTATTTAGAATACCTGTGGCCAGTGGTTCCCTTGATCATAGTTCAGAACAGTTAAATTCACCCTCTCAGTCTTCAGTATAGGTCACGAAAGACCTCATGGAATAGGAGGATATGCTTCAGCAATACTTTGAAGAAAATAGGAGTTAATCATGAAGCAAGTGGGTAGGTGGCACTGCAAACACAGAGATGAGCATGTACAAAGGCCAGGAGTGATAGAAGAAAAGATGTGTTTTAGGAGTATGGCTGAATGGTAGGGTGAAATATGCCAATACCTTGGCTAGATATGAGATTGGTGAGATAAATGTATCTGTATGTTTAGGAGTATAACCTTCATTCTGAGAGTTTAAGAGATGCCAAAGAAATGTTTTAAGCCAATAGGTGATAAGATCATTTTTTCTTTCTTAACATATCATTCCAATTTATTGTGAACAAGTATGGACAATGGATTGAAGAGGGCAAAAAAGTTACTTCATCATATATAATTGAAAGTATATAGGTCTTGAGCTAAAGAGAACGATCTAAGCTTAAGATTTCTGAAGCTAACACGATAGATGAGATCAACCATGAAGAATATGTGCTGTGATGACAAGACTAGGATAGAACACTGAAGAACAGCAACATTGAAAAAATAAAAAAGAAGAAGAAGAAGCTTGCAAATAGGAATAGAATGGTTGATATAGGACTATGAGAGGGAGGTATCATGGAAACAAAGGAAGGGTAGAGTTTCATGGGGTGAAAAACAACTTAGGGAGATCAAATGACTTCTAGGGAACCAATAGCAAAAGTTACATCCACCAGGATCCTGGCAGAAAACAGATGGCCCATTTAAAAGGAGTAACTAAAAAGAGGTTAACAGAGGAACTGGGAAGCCAACTAAGGATGGTGAGGTACCACTAGAACCGACAAAAAAGTCAGTATTACCAGCGTAGACCTGAGCTGAGGGGAGTTGTATCTATAGAACAGGGCTGCCACACTAGCCCTGTGGTCCTAGGTAGAGAAACATTTCCACTGCTAACCAAGCCCAGCAGAGAGGAAGCCAGAGGAGTGATTATCGAAAACATCTTTTCTCTGTCACCCTCCCATTTCTTGCTAGTGACTTCCTTTGGCCAAACTCAGCCATAAAATAAAAACCCAAGGATCATTCAGTCTCTGTTTGGCGGAGACAAGCAGAGAAGTGAACCTGGAGGGGCAAAGAATGGAAATCCAGCACGGAAATGATGTGTCACTATACTCCACAACAGAAAGGTCACACTGGCAACTTTTGTCAAAGCAGTGTTATTGGAGGACAGGGGCAGAAAAGAAATTGCAATGAGTTATAAAGAAATAGAGCAAGAAACTAAAGATAGTAAGTGTAGCTTGGCTATGAAATGAAAAAAGTGATAGAACCAGAGTCTGACAGAATACAAATGTAAATGATTTCCTCTCTCCAAGAAAGTTTTGCAGTTAAATTATGATACTGTGTAATGATAGTTACATTATAATACACATGTAATACCATATAAAGGGGACTGTTTTGGAAATATTAGCATAATGATAAAGAAGTACAAAATTTAAAGTTGGGAAGAAGACTTAAGGGATGAGTATGAATTGTCTACTAAAGAAGCATGTGTTGAGTTTAGGCATGTTTAGGCCTACAGTGTTGGAAAAGGCACAGACTCCTAAGGAAACAGAACTTGTTCAGAGTGGCAGAACTAGAGGGTGTGTTGCTGGTGGGACAGGAAATGATCTTGAATATAGATTGAGATTAGACTTGAAATGCTATGCGTTTAGCTGTAAAGCTTAAACTTTATCATATAACTAGTAGAGAATCAGTGGAGATATTTAAGCAGAGAGTATTATAATCCTCTTTATTATTTTAGAAAGAGAACTAGTGTGAATGGCAGAGAATGAAGAAGAGAGTGATAGGAGGAAAGGACATCAGAAAAAATAGTGGGATAATCCAGGGGCTAGGCTATTACTGTCTAAACTAGAATAGCACTATTTTGTATAGCGGAGAAAGGACACCAGATAAAGAATAGAAATACTTTGGACAGTTAGAAGAAAAGGATGAGAAAGGAAAAAAATGAAAATATATAGATACAAATATAGATATGAAGGTTGCCAATTAATGGATTATACTAAAATCATAGTTCAGTACCCACCATTGGTAATCTTGGGTTCAGCTAAACAAACTCCCATGACCACGATAAGCAACATTTGGCTTCAAACAGAGGACAGAAAACACCTCATGTCAACAGTCAACATTCTTCAATAGGAGGACTCTTCAGGGCAGGCCACAAAGCATTAAAGAGTTAGGGTTTTTTCCTTTAAATTATTATTTTTTATTTTTCAATTGTAGTTGACATACATCATTATATTAGTGTCAGGTATACACCCCAGTGATTAGTCATTGTATAATTTCTAAGTGATTATCCCAATAAATCCTGCACCCATCTGATACCATATATAGTGATTAGAATATTATTGACTATATTCCCTATGCTGTACTTTACATCCCATGACTATTCTGTAACTACCAAGTTGTACTTCTTAATCCCGTCACCTTTTTCACTCACCCCCCAACCCCCTCCCATAGGGTAATTGTCAAAATGTTCTCTGTATCTATGAGTCTGTTTCTATTCTGCTTATTCACTTATTTTGTTTTTTAAATTTGATTGTTAATAGTTATGTATTTATTGCCATTTATTATTCATATTTTTTCATTATAAACCTGTTTTTTGGCAAATACTCTAAAATACATCATACACAAAAAATAATCATACTGCATGAAAGGACATAACAGCATAAAATAAATTATTGATTTTCTTGCCTCATATTCTTTTTCTCTTTTTTGAGGAAAGATTTTTTATTTTTTAAAGTATATTTTATTGATCATACTATTACAGTTTTCCCAATTTTCCTTCTTTATTCCCCCTCCACCCTGTACCCCCAACCCTCCAGCATTCCCCCTCCTTAGTTCATGTCCATGGGGTACACATGTAAGTTCTTTGAATTATCTGTTTCCTATACCATTTTTTACTTCTCCCCATCTATCTTATGCCAGCCAATTATGCTTCTTCTTCCCTGTACCTTTCCCCCCATTCTTCCCCTCCCCCTCTCCACTGAAAACCCCCCATGTGATATCCATTTCTCTGATTCTGTTCCTGTTCTAGTTGTTTTCTTAGTTTTTGTTTTCATTGTTTTTCTTTTTTTTTAGGTTCATTTGTCGATAGCTGTGAGTTTGTTCTCATTTTACTGCTCATAGTTTTTGATCTTCAATTTCTTAGATAAGTCCCTTTAACATTTCATATGATAAGGGTTTGGTGATGATGAACTCCTTTAACTTGACCTTATCTGGGAAGCACTTTTTTTGCCCTTCCATTCTAAATGATAGCTTTGCTGAACAGAGTAATCTTGGGTGTAGGTCCTTGCCTTTCAGGACTTGGAATACTTCTTTCCAGCCTCTTCTTGCCTGTAAGGTCTGTTTTGAGAAATCAGCTGATAGTCTAATAGGAACTCCTTTGTAGGTAACTCTCCTTTCCTCCTGCTGCTTTTAAGATTCTCTCCTTATCTTTAATCTTGGGTAACTTAATGATGATGTGCCTTGGTGTGTTCCTTTTTGGGTGCAACTTCTTTGGGACTCTTTGAGCTTCCTGGACTTCTTGGAAGTCTATTTCCTTCATCAGACTGGCGAAGTTTTCCTTCATTTGTTCAAATAAATTTTCAATTTATCGCTCTTGTTCTTCTCCTTTTAGCACCCCTATAATTCAGATATTGGAACATTTAAACTTGTTCTGAATATTCCTAAACTTCTCGTGTTTTTTTTTTAATTCTTGTTTCTTCATTCTGTTCTGGTTAGATGCTTATTTCTTCCTTTTGTTCTATATTGTTGATTTGAGTCCTGGTTTCCTTCCTGTCATTGCTGGTTCCCTGAATATTTTGCTTTATTTCACTTGGGGTATCTTTCATTTGTTTTTTTTTATTTTTCAACCAAGCTCAGTCAGATATGTGAGGGCTGATTACCAGGGCTTTAAATTCTCCATTAGATAAGTTGGCTATCTCCAGGGCTTTAAATTCTCCATTAGATAGGTTGGCTATCTCCTCATTGCTTAGTTCTCTTTCTGAGTTTTGCTCTGTTCTTTCATTTGGGCCATATTTCTTTGTGTTGGCTCACCTGTTAAGTTGTAAGGGGTGGGGCCTTAGGTATTCACCTGGGCAGGGCAACCCTCCTTGCTGTGCTGTGGTGCTGCCTGGTGGGGAGGGGCCAGAGAGAGAACAATGCAGCTCGCCTACTAGGCTCTAGCTCCACTTTCTGACAAACTTGAATTCTGTGTGAAACTGGGAATTTCTCCCACCATGGCAACCCCTGCCATAGTACACAGTGAGCTCTGACTCAGTTTCTCGTTCAGTCTGATCCACTCCTGCAGTCCATCGCCTTGCCTCAGGTCCTCTCTGTCTGCCCGTCTTACTGTCCTGGTTGGTCTGGTTAATCTGGTTGACTTTCTTTAATTCCTTGGTTGTCAAAGTTTCATGCAATTTGATGTTCTGGCACTTCTGTTTGCTTATTGATTTTAGATTGGTTGTTAGCCTCCTTTTAGTTGTGCGAGGAAGTGAAGGGGTTCTACCTATGCCTCCATCTTGGCCAGAACTCTGTTGTTCATATTTTTAATATTTTATTTTTTTCTTCTTCTTACAGAAGATGTTGTAACATTTCATATAATACTAGTTTGGTGGTAATGAACTCCTTTATCTTTTTCTTATCTGGGAAGCTTTATATTTGTCCTTCAATTCTAAATGGTAGAGTAATCTTGGTTGTAGGTCCTTGCTTTTCATCACTTTGCACATTTCTTGCCAATCCCTACTAGCCTGCAAAGTTTCTGTTGAGAAACCAGCTGACAATTTTATGGAAGCTAACTGTTTTTCCCTTGTTGCCTTTGTGATTTTCTCTTTGTCCTTAACCTGTAGCATTTTAATTTTATGTGTCTTGATGTGGGCCTTTCTGGGTTCATCTTGTTTTGGAATCTCTGCACATCCTGGCCTTGTACATCTATTTCCTTCATCAAGTTAGGGAAATTTTCTGTCATTTTTTTAAGTAAGTTTTCAATTTCTTGCTCTCTCTCTTCTTCCAGCACCCCCGTGATGTGCATGTTGGTACACTTGAAGTTGTCCCAGAGATTCATTAAACTGTCCTCATTTTTTTCTTTTGGATTCTTCTGTGGTTATTGTTCTTTTGATTGGAAGTTTTCTGCTTCCTTATTTTCCAAAGATCTCTGAGTTGATCCTCTGTGCTTAGCTACTACACTTTGATTCCCTGTAATGTATTCTTCATTTCTGACTGGTTTGTTTTTATGTGCTTCTGTCTCTGTTTTTATGTTTCCTCTATGTCAAAATTCTCAGTAAGTTCACCTATTCTTCCACTAAGTTAATTGAGCATTCTTATCAGAGTTCAGTGTTTTGAATTCTGCATCTAGTAGATTGCCTGTCTCCATTTAGTTTAGTTGTTTTTTTGGAGTTTTCAATTTGGGATGTGTTTCTTTGTTTCCTCATTTTGGCAGCCTCTCTGTGTTTGTTTCTATGTATTAGGTAGAGCTGCCAAGCTTCCTAGAGTGGCCTAATGTAGTGGGTGTTCTGTAGAGTCCAGTAGCACAGCCTCACCAGTCACCCAAGCTGGCACTCCCCATGGGGGCTGTGTACAACCTCCTTTTGTAACTGAGCTGTGATTGCTGTTAGCAAGTCAATGGAAGGAATTTACCCCAAGAACAATCAGCTGCAAGGACTGGCTGTGACCACTGACATCCAACCACCATTGAGAATCAACTCTGCTGGGACCCACCCCATAAAGCAGGACTGACTTCAGCAGGGCTGTGGTTTCCCCTGAGTTTGCCCCTTGAGTATGTTGCTTCTGGAGGTCGTTTTGTGGTGGACAACCTGCTTCAACATGATCTGAAACTGTCCACCCGGTGGGCTGGTTCTGGGCCCTCCTAGGAGATGTAAGCCAAGCTCAGCTGCCGCCTTTGTTCTGCCCAGGGTCACCAGGCCTGAGCTACAAGGCAAGGTGCAAATGGCTGCTATTTGTGCTGATTTTGAAGATGCCCAGGCAAGGCCAAGGTGCAAACCAAGGCCAGCTGCTGCTACTTGCCAGTCCTGAGGCCACTTAAGGAGAAGTACTATGCACGCTAAAGCCATATGTTGCTTGTTTGAGAGATTTTAGGGAAATATGAAGCATAAGTCGAGACAAGCCATCACAGTTGTGTGAAAAAGGCACTGGAAACAGCTTGGCCTTGACTGCTGTGGCTCAGTGAGTTGGGCATCATCCTGAAAACTGAAAGGTCACCAGTTCAATTCCCAGTCTGAGCGCATCCTGGGTTGCAGGCCGGGTCCCCCAGTTGGGGGTGTGCAAGAAGCAAACAACTGACATTTTGTTCATCCATCAATGTTTCTCTCTCTCTCTTTCCCTCTCCTTTCCTCTGTCTCTAAAAAATAAATAAACAAAATATTTTTAAAACAAAAGAAAAGAAAGAAACAGTTTGGATGGGACCAAAAGTTGGTTGGGCAAGGCCTCAGGGAAACACCAGGGCAGGGTAAACAGTGTGAGTCAAGTCATTGGAATCTCAGATATGGCACCTGCCTGCCAGCTCTGCAGAGGGGATAGTTCAGCAAAGAAACAATGCCTTCTGTCACCCCAGCTATCACTCTGACAGCAGACAATATGTCTCTGGCAACTTTCAAGCTATTTCCCCAGTCCTGGAGCTCAGAGGGAATGAATCCAAGTAAGTTCATGTGTGGGCCCTTTAAGATGAACTGCTGGGACTATAGCTGTTGTTTGTTTCCCTCAACCTCAATACCCATTGGTTTTTGCAGCCAGAAGTTATGAAGAGTTCTCTTCCCGTCCCTGGAACCCTGAGGTAGGCAGCCGGTTTTGGGGCTGGGACCCCCTCAGTCCTCAGGGGGGATTTCTGTAGCCAAGATATCTCTCCCAATTTTTATTTGCCACACATGGATATGTAATTAGCCTAGTCTGTGTCCCCACTCCTCCTACTAATCTGGTGTCGCTTCTTCTTTAAATCCCTAGTTGCAGGACTTCCATTCAGCTAGATATCAGGTATTTCTGAATGATGGTTGTTCTGTAGTTGTGGGAGGAGGTGAGTACCACATTTACCTATGCTGCCACCTTGACTAGAAATTTCAAAGGGCTAGTGTTTACTATGCCCTTCTCACAAAAGGCAGCTCAGCTGTAAGGAAAAGATGTCACAATGAGTTGGCATATAGACACTCTGTGTTAGAAATCCCATGTTTCAAACTAGAAGTAATGGCTCCATGTAAATAGCTTCCAGGGCCATGCAAGAGACATGGCCAGCCAATTATAAAACTACCACTCAGAGAAACCCAAAGCTATAGCTTCCTACCAGATACCTATGGTGTATTAACAGTCCTCTCAGTCCAGATGCAGTTTACCAATGAATGGGTCATTTTTAGCATACCTTATAATATAGTTTAAATCCTACTAATAATCCAGGGGAACAGTTTATCCTCAAGCCACATTGCTCCACAGAGAAAAACAGATTTTGTTAACTCTTCACTCACATAGAGATATATATAAGATCACACAGGCAATATAAATAAGATTACATAGAAAGTATATATGAATATATAAGCAAAAAAGAGGGCCACATATCTCTCAAAAATTCTAACATATAAAGGCAAGCAAAGAAAGACCCTGAGAAGCAACAACAGGAGAAGTGGGAAAATACTTAGGAAAGCATGATGGTATGGAAACCTCCAGAAAGATAGCAGTCAAAAGTGTCTATTTTTGCAATTATTAGGTTAATTAGTTAATCATTAGCCAAATCAGTACAGTGAAGTGGTAGAGGTAGAAGCTAGATAGCAGTGTGTTATGGAACACATACAAGTTAAGGCATTGCAGGCAATATACTTCTAGATCTCTTATGGAAAAGCTTATCTGAAAAGGGAAGACGGCAGACAACTAAGGAGGGTTTTAGAGTCCAAGGGGAATTTAGAGTGATGAGAATTCCAAACCATTTAGTGTAGGAGTAATGTGCATTATTGTATTCAGTTTTCCCTCTCAGGTTTCTTTTTCTGTGTATCAGTTGTTATCTTTTATGTTATCAGATATTTTTAATTAAAAAGTTTTTTGTACTATGAATTAAAAGATAGACTTTATTGCTTAACAGTGTACAGTTTCTTAAAGTCCTAGAAGAGGTAAAATATCAGAACAACTTTGATTTCCCTTTTGCAAGCAAACATAGTTATCATTATACCAAATTTGTGCTAGGACCATTGAATAACATATATCATCTTAGTTTTATGAGAAATTGTCCTCATTCTAAGTTAGAATATATAGTTTTCATACTATTAATGTAATATACTATATTGTAGTAAACTGTTATGACAATGACTTCATACCTCTATCTGTACATATACATGTACACATGTAAATGTTATGTATGTGAAAACCACAGGTGTATACAATTTATAAAGAAAACACTATGGTTTACTTATTAAAAAGTTCAACTTTTCTTCACAGATAATTAGCAATATTAAATAATGTGTGTGAAAATACCTCATAAACTGTAAAATGCTATACAAATATGAGGTATTGAAATATCAACGATCAGGTATAAGGTTAATAGAAATATTTATGTGTACTGTTTATCACAAATATTATTAAGCTGAAAATATTCATGAACTATTGTTACATTAAAAATAAAATGCACTGAGAAATAAAGTCTAGTCATGCACCATTTAATGACTAGGATATATTCTGAGAAATGTGTAATTAGGCAATTTTGTCATTGTATAAACATCATAGTGTTCATACGCAAACCTAGATGCTATAGCCTACTACATACCTAGGCTATATGTTACAGCCTATTACTCCTAGGCTACAAGCCTGTACAGGATGTTACTATACAAAACAACATGAAATTAAATTAAGCACAAGTGAAAATGATATGATCGATGGACACGGTAAAAAACAAGATGTAAGAGGCTGCTGGCAGTATAACATGGTATGTGTTTTACATTAATTTTTTTGTAAGTAAAAAGAGCATACTCTAAAATAACAGTTAAGCTCTCCTCCACAGACTTCTGGTCAAGATGGAGGCATAAGTAAACACAGCTTGCATCCTTGCGCAACCACAGTAAAAATTACCACTAAACTACAAAACAACTAGCATCCAGAATTGTCAGAAAATAGACCTGTGTGGAAGCCCAGCAACCAAGGAATTAAAGAAATCACATTCATTCATACCAGTAGGAGGGACAGAGACATGGAACAGGTGGTCATGTGGTGGATAAAAATTGGGACAGATGTATCAGGAGTGAAGGATCTTAGCATCACACCAGACCACCCAGCCCAGGGTTTCAGTGCCAGGAATATAAGTCCCCATAAGTTCTGGCTGCAAAAGCCAGTGGGATTGGGGTGGCAGAAGCAACTGCAGGATTCTCAGGTGTCTCCTCTTAAAGGGTCCACAATAGACATAGGACTTATGCAGACTCACTCCCTCTGGGATTCAGCGCTGAGGCAGCAGCCTGAAGGGCACCAGTGGCATACAGGGAGAATCTGAAGTCTCGCATCAGGGCAAGTGCGAGGGCACAGCTTCCTCGCGGACAGAACTCCAGAGGACAGGCAGGGGCCATTGTCCTTTTCTGAGCCTTCTCCCACACAGAGCCACATGTCTGAGACTCCATCAACCTGGTTCACACAGGTTGCCCCACCCAAACAATTACCTAAGACTCCACCCCATCCAACTTACAGGCACACTTTCCTAATTAGGCCTCACTACTAAGAGAGAGTCAAAGCAGCTCTACCTAATACATAGAAACAAACACAGGAAGGCTGCCAAAATGAGAAGACAAAGAAAAATGGCCCAAATGAAAGAATAAAACAAAACTCCAGAAAAAACTAAACAAAATGAAGATAAGCAATCTGAGATGCTGAGTTCAAAACACTGGTTATTAGGAGGCTCAAGAAATTCATTGGATACTTCGACAGCATAAAAAATACCCAGAAGAAATACAGGTTACACTAAGTGAAATAAAAATTTGCAGGGAATCAACAGTGGAGTGGATGAATCCAAGAATCAAATCAGCGATTTGGAACACAAGGAAGAAAAAAAAATCAATCAGAACAGCAAGAAGAAAAAAAGTCCAGAAAAACAAGGATAGAGTAAGAAGCCTCTGGGACAACATTAAATGTTCCAACGTTCAAATCATAGGATACTGGAAGGAGAAGAGAAAGAGCAAGAAATTGAAAACTTATTTGAAAGAAAACTTCCCTAATTTGGGGACATAAATAGATACACAAGTCCAGGAAGCACAAAGAGTCCCAAACAAGTTGGACCCAAAGAGGACCACCCCAAGACATCATAATTAAAATGCCAAAGATTAGAGTTAAAGAATCTTAAAAGCAGCAAGAGAAAAGCAGAGTTACCTACAAAGGAGTTTCCATAGACTGTCAGCTGATGTCTCAAAAGAAACTTTGCAGGCAGGAAGGGGCTGAAAAGAAGTATTCAAAGATGAAAAGCAAGAACCTACAACCTGGACTATTCTATCCAGCCAAGCTATCATTTAGAATGGAAGGGCAGATAAAGTGCTTCCCAGACAAGGTAAAGCTAAAGGAGTTCATCATCACCAAGCCCTTATTATATGAAATTTAAAGGGATTTATTTAAGAGAAGAAAGAAGATCAAAACTATAAATGGTAAAATGACAACAAACACAACTATCAGCAACTGAATCTAAAAAACAAACAAAATAAGCAAGCAGAACAGAAACAAAATCATAGATATCGATATCATTTGGAGGTTTATCAGTTGGGAGGGGGGAGAAGAGAATAGGGGGAAACATGCAGGAATTATGAACTACAAATTGGTAGGTACAGAATAGGCAGGAAGAAGTTAAGAATACATAAGAAATGGATACATGTATCCTATGTGTTCTTCAGCTATGTTCTGTATAGCCAAAGAATGTGTATACATGACCCATGGACGTGAACTAAGGGGGCGATTGCTGGAGGGCCTGGGGAATACTGAGTGGAGGGAGGCAAAGGGGAAACAATTGGGACAACTGTAATAGCATAACCAATAAAATGTATTTCAAAAATATAAATAAAAGAACAATTAAGAGCATAGTATAGTAATGCATAAACAAGTAACAGTCATTTGTTAACATTATCAAGGATGATGCATTATACATCATTGTGTGTCCTGTACTTTTATATGACTAGCAGTACAGTAGGTTTGTTTACACCAGCATCACAACAAACACATGAGGAATGAGTTGGACTAAGATGCTGCAATAGCTACAACATCACCAGATGATAGAGATTTTTTATTTCCATAATAATCTTACATATTTTGTGGTCTGTTGTTGACCAGAATGTCATTATATAGCAATAACTGTGATGCCAAGAAACAGGGAACTCCAAAGAAAGGGGGTAGATCAGTATTTATAAATAATTGTTCTAATATGGAAAATATTAATATTAGACAAAATAATTTAAGATGTTAGTGATGTGGTAATCTAAAGGAAAAATTATATGAAAAAAATGAAAGGCATTGTAAGTCTAAGCCTCAAGAAAAAGCAGATAATGTGTTCATGTGAAAGTCAAAGTTGCCTAAGGAAATAATGAGATACAAGGATACTAAGTCTAAGGGACTTACATTAAACATATAAGTAATCAGCTTTCCACCACAAGCAAATCTTTATCACAAAGGTAATATACTTAACCTTTCTGGTAGATAAATATAGGGTAAAAGAAGCTGTATTTACTCTCATGTTAAATTTTTTTACTTTAAATGATGTTGTTCAATATCTATCTCCAATATCCATGTATTTGTGGTGAGACCATAAATTCTAAAACACAGGCAACACTGAGAAATCTGGCCAGACCAGAGAAGTGGTCTATTGGACCTCTGTTTTTCCCTTTGTACTAGATAATCTGGTTTAATGCAAACCAGATTATCTAGCCTATATTCGTTATGCCTGTGACTATCAGACTTCCAAAAGGTGACAATACTGTAAGAGCAAGAATGAGAAAAGGGGAACCTGAATAAGCTATGTACATTTCTTAGCCCGTATGAGAGCACACTGATTGAACAAAGATCATGCATGGACCCTAAGGACAAAAAGTAATATTAATCAAAAGCCTAGAGGCAGCCCAATGTACAAAAAAAACATCTTAATAAGGCTCTCTCTACCTGCCTGTCCAAATGCTTTTCCGCCTGTGCAGATCCATTCCTGCCTGTCCAGCTGTCTCCACACCTTATCACTACTTACCTGATCAGCTGTCTCCTTCACGGGCCCCATTGCTATCCCACCACCCCCAAATTCTTCCAAGCTATCCGACTGTTTCTCCCACCCGCCAGCCCTCTATCCTGCCTATCCGCCCATCTGTCCCCTCTACTCTTCAGAAGACCTTTTTACCAGCCCCATTGTTGTCCTACCCAATTAAATATCTTCCTCGCCCTCCAGCCCCAGTTACTCCCAGCTTTTCTAGCAATTTCCCTTTTCTACCAGCCCCAATTCCTTCTGGCCCACCTGACCATTTACCACAGCCACCCCGAAATTCCCCAACCATTCCCGATTCTGCCTCCCAGAGCACATTATTTCACAAAACTTTCAGGCACAAACATTTTCTTCCAGCACAACATTGTACCCCGGCCACTCTAATGCCTGCCCTTGTTCACCGTTCCCTTCCAGCTCACCTGGTTGTTTCCCCAACCCCTTTGGAAGCTCCCCCAGTTTTGAAGCCTTCGAGTTTATTCAGTCATCCCTCTCATCAACTGGTCCCCACTCGTTCTTATAGTACTTCATTGTCTAAACATCCTGCTAGCTTAGAACCTTTTCAGTCAGTCCAGCAATCTCTTCCCCAGACCACATTATCAAATCTTCCCCAGGCATTTGCAGACCACCCACCTGCCTCAATTCCCTCTCATTCACCTCCTTGTCATTCTCCATCCTCTTCTTTGTCTTCATCTTCTTCTACATCCTCTTCTTCACCCTCTGTACAGCGTTCTTCTTCATCCATTCTTGCTTCTCCTTCACCTTCTTCCTCTTCCTGTCCATCCTTACCTCCCTCATCTAACCCTCTTGTTTCCTCACCTTTGCACTCAACTCCCTCTCCATGTTTACTTCCCACTTATTTAGATTTTCCCTCTCCAATTTCTCCTGTATCATCTTCCTTTATTATTTCTTCTTCCTTTCCCCCCATGCTTCACTCTCCCTCTCTTTCTACCTCCCCATCTCCTTTTATTCCCATCCATTCCTTTAATCCTCCTCCCTGGGGGAAGAAAGTAGAGAAGAGAAGAGAAGCAAGTGGAGTAGCGAAGAAAAAAGAAATAGAGAAGAAAAAGTTGAGAGGCGACAACTGTAAAGGTAAATAAATTGAGTTTATTAGATATTTCATAGATTTAGCAATATTTTGTTTGGGATGGACAAAGAAAGAAATGAAGAAAAATTGAGAGATGGCAACTTTAAAAGTAAATAAATTGAGTTTATTAGATATTTTGTAGATTTAGCAATATTTTGTTTGGGAAGGGTAACTGAAGGAAGGAATATGTAAGAGTAGAAAGGCCTAAAATGAAGAGACAGAAACATACTTTCAATGTTCAGAAATTTGTGTTTAAATAACTTCTTGCTCACCCTGATTTCCCTGTGGTCACAAAAAGATAGTCAAGAATCTAGTACTCATTGACCCAGACTATTTCAGTTTGTCCAAATAAAGATATATATGGGTGTTGGAGATAGGTATATGCTGCATACCTCACCTTCCAAAACATTTCTGTCTTCACTGACTTCAGTAATTGAATTCAAATGAGTTAGAAATAAATGCCCTTGAGATTCACCCTAATGGCCCCAGTGCATAGCAGTCACCTTTTTTATACCTTATCCCCATCCCACCTCCACCCAAAATCTTCCCTTTGCTCTTCGTTTTTCCTTTTGTACTTATGCTGAACTGTAACATGCTGTAAGTTTCTACAAGATGCAGATTTCTAATAGAAGATGACATCATCCCCTGATGATTTGGGGGTGTCAATTTGGCACACTAAAAGTAGACTCTACATTAAAGGTAACCTCTGTGACATTAAAAAAAAACATGCCTATTATGTGATACTGAAAACAAATGCATGCAAGACTCCTCCATGGAGTAAGATCCAAGCACCCAAAACTAGTAAGCTAAAATGGAAATTCCTGCCTAACCTGAAAAGCAATTTTTATATTTTCTACCTGCCTGAATCTTCAACTAACTTTGTTAGAGTGATAGGAATACTTACCAGTCATGACTTTAACTCGGAGCTAAGAGTAATGCAAATTATTATTGTCCAGATAGGAAAGCTCTTAAAGAACTGAGGGCTGACTCTATACATCCAGAGGATTCATCCTACATCCTTTCTAAACAGTACAAGAATTGGATTTAATAAAGCTATGAATAACTGGGCATTCTTACATGAAGGTGGAGTCCTTTATTAGAACTATAATCCCACACCATTTTTATTTTACTATTGACTGCCTTAAATTCCCATTCTAATATGTCTATATGTTTCTCCAATATCCGTATATGTGGTTATCTGGACACACACACTACATGAATGTGTCATTTATGTGTATGTAAAAAGAAATTAACTTTATTTAAATGTACTAAGCATTTTTTATGTATGGTTCACAGAGCTATAGATAATACTTTACCTTCAACACTATCAAAAAATGATCAGAAGCATCAGAAACATCTCTTATCCAAAACCAATTGTGATAAGGAAATGAAGAAAAACAGCAGGACAGATTTGGCTGCTAACAAAGATGCATTCCAGCTTAAACTAGTGGAAACTCAGAAACTCCTAGAAGATCAGCATCTAAGCAGTTTGCAAGTATGAAACTATAAATATGGTATTAATATTTTAAGATCTAATAATAATTCTGTCCATTTTGCAGTGTTTTCCACTGAGGAAATATATGCCACTTGCCAAGTTTAGGCCATGAGAGAGAATATGAATGAATCAGTACATATTCATCACAGATACTAGAAAAATAATTTCTTAGATTTTTACTTACCTTTTATTCATTTTTCTCTCTACATCCTCTATTCTTTTTTATCTCACATTTAGAAAAATATTCTTTATGAATGTTACTGTCTGACAAACATGAAAGCTATTTGAAAGTACAAAATACTACATGTTGCTGTTAGAGATTGGATTCTAAAATGAAATCTGAAAATTATAACACATGTGGCCATTAGTTTCTTAATGGAAATAGGGTACAATTGGCTGGAAATGGTGTTTCTAGTCTATCACTTAGGGCACTTACTATGTTATTATCCCATCAATGAGTGGAGTTTCAGCTGATTTTCCTGAAATGTTCATGTACTTTATTTTTCATGAGTAATTATACACATTTATCAGATTCTTAGTAGACTGATATCAAGATTAAATTAATAACTTTGGCCTGATTCATTTAATTGCTAGCAATTGTGGCAAAGATAAAATAGCAAAGCAGGCAACTTCTTTTGGCTATGATAAACTACCTTCCTACCATAAATAACTATAATTCTGAATGAAATGTATGAAACAAATGTTTTTAGACATTAGATGATAGGTAGTACAGGACATGGTCCTGGAAAAACAGGGAAACAAATGAGATAAACCCTATGATCATAGAAGCTTCTTACCTGGACATATTCTCTGGATAACCCTAAAAGAAATCCATGGGTTACCCAACTTTCTGTCAAAATAAAAAGAAAAAAATAAACTTAACATTCTCTTAAAGAAGACTGAAGTCTTGACACGTGACATAATTCTCTCAATGTCCAACATTCAGTCACAACTTACTAGACATGTGAAAGAGCAGGAGAATATAGTCCATAAATAAGAAAAAATAGTCAATATAATCAGGCACAGAAATCATAGAGATGATGGAATTAACAGGCAGGAATTTAAAACCATGTTTTTAAACATTTTCAAGGAATTAAAGTAAAAAGGAACATAATGAAAAAGGATATTTTAAAGGAACCAAATAGACCTTCTAGATCTGAAAAACATAATATTTAAAATGAAAATTTCACTGGGTAGGCTTAACAGTGTAGGCATTACAGAAAAAAGATCAGTGGACTTGTAGACATGGCAATAAAAATCATCCAATTGAATCACTGAGAGAAAAAGACTAGAAAAAATAAGCAGAACATTATTGACCTGTGAGACCATATCAAGAAATATAGCATACATTTAATTAAAATCCCAAAAGGGGGGGGGAGGGAATACTTAAAGAAACAGAGACTAAAAATGTTTCAAATTTGATAAAACTATAAATCCACATATCCAAGAAGCTCAGTAAACTCCAAGAAGGATAAGCATGTACACTTATGAACACACACATAGGCAAACACACATCAAAGACACATGAAAATTAAATTTAGCGAGAAGAGAAAAGATACATTATGTGGGCATGAACAAAGATAAGGTGGACTACTACCTTCAAGCCAAAAGACAGTGAAACAACATTTTCATAGTTCTGAGAGAAGAAAATGATCAACCCAGTATCCTGTATCCAACTAAAATATCACTCTGAAATGACAGCAAAATAGGCATTTTCAAATAAACAACAACTGAACACCAGAGCACTACACCAGCATCTGAACTGCAAGAAATGCTACAGCAAGATTGTCAGGCAGAAGTATCTATAGTGACAAAGAACAGATTAGTGGTTATTCTGGTGAGTAGGGATTGACTACAAGAAGCATGAAGGAACTTTTGGCAGATAGAAAAGTTCTATATATTGTTTGGTATAGTGGTTACTGGTGAAAAATTGATCAAAATCCATTCAACTATACATTTAAACTAGGTACATTTTATTGTAGATAAGCATCCTCAATAAAATTGATTTAAACACAAAAACCACAAAGCGTGTTAAGTCTAATACAATTTATATCAGTAACTTACAAGCAAAACTGGAAGCTTATCATGTTTCATTGTTGAGAAAAATTCTGGGAAAAATATAGTGTAGCGAAATCAGAAGTTACTGAACTTCTTTGGAAGTGCTTTGGAAGACGAGGCTATTACAGGCCTATTTGAATGGAAATTTTAGAGCCACGACATCATTCATTTAGAAGGACCTTCTAACCCAGATTTCTATATCTCATTATATGCAATCTCAAAGGAAGTCCTTCAGGACTTCTAGTTTCCTTATCATTACTAATTAAAATAACTCAACTTCAAAAACAGGCATTGAAGGAGCTATGCTCTGTTTTGTCCTCATTAATTAGGTAAAATGACCAACACTTTAAAAAGATATCACAGTACTGAAGGATGTGATGGGCAGGTGCCAAATACTGGTAATAACAAACTCTTACGAATTCATTTTCAAAACTTGTTTCACAATAATGTATCAATCAAACATTAACTATGCAAACTAAAATACTTCTATTCTATAACTGATTTTCTTGATATTTTACTTTATTTGCTGGGCTATAAAAATAATATATTTTGGTTTAGTATCAGAATATTTAACTTTTCTAGAATTTGTGAAAAATCTTATGAAATATTAATTTTCTTTCTTTGAGTCCATCTAACATTTTTACTACATTTACAATTTAAAGTCTTCTTGAATTTATTTCTACATATGTAATACAAAATTAATGTATTCTAGATATGTTTAAGAAATTAGAAATATTTTAAAATATTTACCATACTTTGAAGTGATAAAGAAATTTTATTGAAGACTGATAAAGTCCATGAACATTCAATGAAATAGTTATGAGAATGTCTATGGAATTTATTGAACTTATTACTCTGATAAATCTCAAAAAAAGAGGCCCCTAAAAATCAAGTTTTCAACCCTAAATCCATATTAGAATAATCTGGGGGATTTTAAAATAATAATACCAATGCATGGACCCCATCCAAGTATTAAATCAGCAGGACTCATGCATAGGTATTTTTACAAAGAATACCTTTGTAATTCAAACCTGCACCCAGAGTTTAGAACTCTGCTATGTAGACCATGACATTAACTTTTATTTTTAAAAAATGTGGCCCTTCCAATAGGAAGCTCACATTAGAATCAGAGCTTTTAGAAGTTTCATTCAAGTCCAGTGAATGTTTCAGGAAAAAATACCATTTGTAAATAACACTTTCAGGATTTCACATGCTATTATGAAATCTTCATACTCTGGATGTAATAGCAATAGCAAAATTATTTTCTAAGCTATAATTGGCTGGAACAATCAGATAGTTACCTTACCCAACAAGTTGATTATTAAAGTCTTTGTTAGCTCCCTTTTTTCACTCTGGGGACTACTCTAGGGATATAGACTCTTTGTATGTTACACTGTAAATAATCATATTACTGTATTTTACATCCAAAAAGAAATGGGCTCAGTAATAACAATGTGTTGAATGGTAAATTTTGGCGTTTAAAAAATTTTTTAAGCTATAAAACTTTGTTCTTTTTTCTTTCAGAAATTTTGTGATGAAGTTTATCAGATAACAAATTCTGAAATCCTTTCAAGTGTAGACAGTCTTGAGGCTGGAGAACATGAAGAAATCTATTTAACACGTATTAATAAGGAGCCTTCCACATCAATCCAGCAGAGTTCTGTTTTCCTCAAATCAGCAAATCTACAATCAGCTAATCTAAGCTGCTTTGATGAAGATAAATTGTCATTCTCTAAAACTCAACGTATAAATAATTGGCTAATAAATTTAGATGATCCAAATACTCAAAATGCCAAATCTTTCTCAGATATTTTAAGTAAAACTAATGTTCTACCTTCACATGAATGTTTTTATAGTAAAGGACAAAATCCATCTGCTGTATGTAGAACTGTGGAAAGAGCTACAAATACTACCAATAATCTAGTGGGCTTTGTATGTAGTCCGCCTATATTTATACACGATAAAAAAAGCAAAAAGACCTCTGAAAATAGCACTGTGAGGACAACTGACACCTGTTCGGGGGCATTCAAAGGGAAGAGACCTTTCGGTTCTGAAAGACCAACATTTAAATTCAGCAAATCCTGGAACACTCCAGATTCTCTGACTCAAGGGATGGCTACAATTTCAGACAACGAAAAATATTCTGAATTAACTCAAGAAAATAGAACTACTTCAACTCCTACTTCATTTGTACCTGTGGCAACACCTTTATTTTTGCCACCTAATATGCAATCAGCTAAACCTTTACCAAAGAATAGTATACATATAAAAGAAATCGACCCAGTGCAGTGTTCTGATAAATTAGGAGATTTGAAAGATGTTAAAAATGAAAAGATAAAATGTTTTCATTGTAGTAAGGAAGAATTGCCTTTATTTTCAGACAATTTTACAGCTGCCCATATACCTCACAACTCTGATTCAAAAGATGAAAAACAGAAAATAACTAAAATGTCTGCATTGTTGTCTAACATAATTTCTAATTATGACTTAGTTGGTCAGCACAAGAAAATGAGATACAATATTCATGAGAGAAGCAGTGTGAGGTTTCTTAAAAGTATTTTAAAAAAAGAATCTAAGTATGAACATGATTATTTTGAGGCACTAGTTATAAATCAAAGCTTTAAGTTAGGAAATGAAAAAGCAGAAGCTATCAGAGATAGTATTGAATTAACGAAAGAAAAAGGAAAAAGTGCAGAAGTTCCAAAGACTATTAAAAAACTGAGGTGGTTTGATGAAACTGGAGATACAGGAAAAAATGCTAAAGATAATCATTCACTGAAAAATAAAGTAGAAATGTCTCAACAGTGGTCTCAACCACTCCACATTCAAACTGATCGTGGTACTGCCAGCAATATCCTTAGTGTTCCTGCTTGCACTGTAAATCCTGCTGACACAAAAAAGCCCTTGGATGATTCTGTCTCTGAAAACGTCGCTGCTTTAGGAGGATCTGGAACTAACCATGCTTCTTTGAACTGTTCTGTATCTTCAGATTTTAACATTGCTAAACAAGCATGGTCAGCCTCAGAAAAAGAAGAAAATAAATCTCCTATACATAGCAGTAATTCTAAAACTCAGAAGGCTAATCTACAAAGAGATAGAGCAAAGGTAATTAGAACAAAATCTGCTAAAGTTCAGTCGAAGTTTGTATATCCAAACAGAAAAGGCACAGTTCTTCGAACACAGTCCGCAAGCAAAGCCAACACATTTTTACAAGCTCAGGGTCAATTAATTGTACCTCATCCTCCTAAATCTCCATCAAATATTAGGAGTGATAAAAATATACAAGTATCTCAGTGTCATTCAGAAATGCCTGAAAATTCTCAAAATGTTATTACAAATAACTATTTTAATTCAAAACATGTGCTTCCAACAGAATACAAGTTGAATCCGTGGAATAAAGAAAGCAATCTTCCACTCTCACGTGTTTATTCGGACTCAGTCACTGTGGTGCCATCTCTACCATATTGTTCTTCTGAGTGCCACACCTTAGCAAAAATAAATTATTCAAACAGCACTGGAATTTTTGCCAACCAAGATGGAACATTATCTTGCACCCAAAGGTGTCCTGCTTATGAAGAAAGTCATCACTCTGTGGCTTTTCAACCTGTTAAAAAAGAATCTCTTCCCTCATGGAAAAGACAGCATAATATTCTGAGTCAAAATGAAAAGACTGCTGGTAAGAATAAATTTATGTATTTTTGTAAACAAAATGTACAACATTTAAAATTCATGTAAAAAATTTTTGTTAGGGTATAGCAATATATCTTATAGATACTAATGTTGAATAATAACTTTACAGAAACAACATTTTCCTTGTATCCTTGTCTATCTAGAAGCAGAAATTTTTAGTTGAGCAATATTTGGTGGCACATCCAATATTTGCTCAACTAAAATCAGAAACTTTTGCTAGCCTCCATTTTTTCCCATGACTTTTCTTGTTAGTTTAAAAGTGGAAGGACAAAGAATAGGGTCTAAGTCTTATCCCATGTCATTCTGTCATTGTCCCCAATATTACAGTCAAAATGTCTATCAAATAATCACAATAAAAATGTTTAAATTATTCTAAATAAATGAATAAATGTTATAATACTTTCCTTTACTTTTTAAAATGTTTGTTAAATTGAGTTGTTATAAGCTAATGATAGGTGTGCCAAACCCTTCCATCCCCTTTCTGAAAGAGGGGCAGCTTTACTGTTATCTTATATATGTTGGTTTTCATATAGAGAAAAAATGATAGCATTCCTTTAAACATTTTTAAAAATTATTTTTCTGCAGAATGTCATTACCCTTTGTAGCTGGTGATGCCTCATGAAGCTACTTTCCTCTGAGGGAATGGACTAGGAGCCCATAAATTTTTCTACCCGTGGGAATCAGTCGCCTGTTGAACACTAGATAGGACTTGGAGGAGGGGTGGGGAGAAGAGGGGAGAATCAGAAAAGCATTGCTTTCCTTTTCCCAAAGATATGAATAAATATTGAAGAGATATAAATTGGGAGTTAATTAAAAATTGAGTATTTAAAGTCTTCAATTAGACCGTGAGATTTTAAGAACCAGGGACTTTTTGTAATTCATCACTGCATCCACAGGTCCTAACTGTGCCCGGAACTTAATATACACCCAAACTTTTCTTATACTGAATGGGCACAAGCCATATTGGCAGATGGACAGCTTTAATCTAAAAATCTTTCGTATTTATCTATAAAAACATGGATAAAAAATTGTGTCTCTCACCAGAGTGGAATCATAAAAGAACTCTCCACGGTCGCACATTTGTTCTACCTCACTGTGGTGCCATCACTTTTTATCCGGCCACTTCACAGTATAACTTCAGTGTTCACACCGCCTCCAACAGATTTGACATTCTGAAGTGATAGTGACAGATAAATTATGATGCTTACCTTTTTTGAGTTCCTTCTCTGTGCCAGTCACAGTGCCAAGTGTTTTATACTTATTGTCGCATTTATAGTTCATGACAATCCTGAGAAGTAAGTATTTTTATAGCACCATTGGCCAAGAAGGAAATAGAATTGCTCAAGGACAAGAACTAGTAAATAGCAAAATTGGTATTTTAATCCAAATATCTATGACTCCAAGTTCTATGTTTTTTCCACTAAAACTATATAATAAATATTGAAAATGTTATATATATATTAAGTAAAATTTATATCAGAGTCTAAGCTGATCAGGAAAAAAATTAGGAGACATAGTTTGTCAAGAGCTTAAGCATAAATGAGTAGCATATTAAAGTTACATTCTCATTCTCTAAAAGAATATATATGTTCATCTTGAGAAACCAATATTTAATCAGATGAGGTAGTTCTTAGGGATGTTTGTATAAGAGACAATGGAAAATTTAATGAATTTTCACATTTTTCGGCCATGTTTTTAAAGAGATAGAAGTATTCAAACTGCTGTATATGCCTATACTTCCTAATACAGTGATTATACATAGACAATCTAATATTAATAATACTAAGTACTTTGTATGTTCAAACTTATTTTTGAAAACAGTTTAAATACTGTTTTGCAAATGAACCCTTTACTAATACTGGATTATAGTTCAATGGGTATCTGTTCATTTTTTTTCCTACTCTCCTACTTACCAAGTCATTTTTATTCATACTCAGTGTATCCAGGGTTGGAAACTATGGAGCCTCTTCCTCTCCATTAGCATTTCTAGAACTCTCAAATAAAACTCTCCAGTAAAAACTTGATTCCGCTGAGGCCCAAGCCATTCAGCTGTACCACCTCCTGACCTCTCAAGTCATTTCTTCCCTCAAAGATGACTTTGGCATCTGATTCACATTCTGCCTCTCTGTGCAGTCTTTGCCAAAATCCTGCTGATTCAGCATTTATGTGGCTGAACCACCCAACACTGATCTCTCAATTCTTTCTCATCTCTAATGATTTTCTGTAACATTATGCCCCAAGTACCCATTTCCTATGTCATATCCAGAATCTTGTCAACACCCATAACTTCTCTACGTCTAAAATCAGTAATTCCATTTACATCATCCTCTCTGACTACAATATGGTATCTGCACAAGCATGCTTAGAACATGGAATAGAATACAGTCTAGAAACACACCCACATATTTTGGACCCACATGCTTGATTTTTGGCAAAAGTGGTACTGCATAGCAGAGAGAAAAGACCCATCTTTTCCTTAAGTAGTGCTAAGTCATTTCGATGATCATGTGGTATTAGTAAAATGACCCTTAGCTTACACCATACATAAAACTCACTTCCAGGTAAACGGTAGATATAAATATGGAAAGTGAAAAATGCTTCTAGAAGATAACACAGACTTTAGAATGGCCAGGGATTTCTCACTCGGACATAATAACACTAACCATTAAGGAGAAGATTGGCAAATTATACATTAAAATTAGAAATGTCTTTATCTAAAAATATCATTAAGATATTGAAAAGACAAACCATGGAGTAGAAGAATATATTTATAATATATAATACTGACAAAGAGCTTATATCCCAAATACGTAAAGAATTCCTACAGTTAATAAGAAGAAGACAACCCAATTATATCAGTCAGAGTGCAACCAGAGAAACAGAACCAATAAGATACATTAAGATTTATTGCAAGGAATTGATTGGCTTATGTAAAAATGGGGGTTGTCTAGGCAAGTCTGAAATTTTCTAGGGCAGCTTATCAGGAAAGGAGGAGTAAACTGAAATTTCTATCCACCAACAGAATTTTTTATTCTCTCAAGGAAGCCTCAGTCCAGTTTTTAAAGCCTTTGAACTGATTTAATCAGGTACACACAGGATTATTTAGGATAATTCCCTTAGAGCAAACTGATTATGGATTTGAATAACATCTATAAGGTACCTTCACAGCACCAGCTACATTAGTGTTTGACTGAATAACTGAGGACTATAGATTGGGTGGCACACCCAAAAGACCATCACACCCTTATTTTTAAAGCCAAAATATTTGAATGAGTTTTTCACAGAAGAGGATAGCCACATGGACAATAAACCTGGAAAATGGGCATTAAGACAAGTAACATACAGGTTTATTTTTATTTTTGGTAGAAAATTTATCATAACTAGAATTTTTATTGAAGGCTAGAGATTTGGCCAGTGCAAACTATATTATTTTTGCAAAAATAGCAAGTTTTTCAGCTATTATATTAATTAGTAGATAGTATTTAAGTTCATGTATGTGAATGGAATAATACGTAGTTTTAAGCATGTACTGTGTCTGCTCCTGGGGTCAGTAATGTACAGTCTCTAAAACTGAACTGCACAAGAACAGAAAAGCACAAACACAGATAATTACGTTACAAAACAAGGAAGTATAAAAATGTTAGTAGATCTTACCTCTAGAAGATTTATGAACAGGCTGAAGGAAGGGAAAAATTTTTGGCTCAGCAATTATATGGCCAAGTTAATTTCTATTTAAGGTATTTCTAAAGCTCTTCAAAAACGCCAAGATAGGGACTTCACAAAGATAGGGAAGACAATTCCAAGCACTGAGAACAGTCTAGAAACTTTACTGCTGTCCAAATTAACTCACTAGAAACTATAACACTTAGAATATCTTGCATCTATCCTTATTTAGCATTTAGCACACCCGTATGGGTGGGAGTAAACATAATACAGTGCTTTCTAAACTATAGGTGATGACTTAGTGGATTGTGAAATCAACATAGTAAGTGGTAACCAGAATTTTTTAATGAAATATGATTTTTGAATCAAAACATTCTAGAATAAAAATTACCAGGGTGCATCATATATTGTAAGGGTAAATATGTTTCACAAAACTGTATATATGCATTCTGGCTCACAATGCAAGGTATGTTTCTTTCTGTGAGACAGTCAAATCAGAATGAAAATTACCAGCATGGAGGGTAAGAGGTAGAATTTTGGATTTTAGAAATTTAACTGCTTGAAGCTAAATCCCAGATCTTGCTGTTGTCTGGCTCTATAACCTGAGACAAGTTATTTATCCTCTCCTGTGCCTTAATTTATTTGTAACAATAGTGATGATAATAGTGCCTATAGCTTTAGAACAGTTGGGGCAACTATAAATACTCAACAAATATTAAGTAGAATTATGTTATTATTTCTTACTCCTATTATTACTTCTTACTCTAAAAGATCAGATGTTCAGTTACTAACCAACTTTCTTAAAAGTTGAAAGCTTTTGTGTCTTTGTTATTATATAGATTAGAATGACATACAGTTATATGTAGTTATAGTTGTATATGTGTGGTTATAGTATATGCATATAACTATATACATATGTATGGCTGCAATATGGAAAATACATATATTAGCTATAGTAACGAGTTAGATTCAGTTTTCAAACTCATGTTGTCTAGTACATAATTTCAGGGCTAAAAATACGTTCATTTCTTATCTTGTACCTGAACTTTTATTGCAAAAGTACATATACACAATCCCATAAAACTTTTCAAGACATTTGTGTACTTACACACACACTTATATTCTGTGCCCCAGACTACTTGAATTTTCTACCTTTGGCCCCTACAAAATTTCTTAACATCTTCATCATTGTTAGTTTGTGACTTTGCACATAATGTTCTTTTTGACTAAAAAAGTCCTTTTACTTGGAAAACTACTCTTCCTTTAAGACTGAGGTCAGGGATAACCTTCTCTGTGAAACCTGTCTGGATTTGTACAAGGACACTCTGTCCCCTGTACTTTCACTTAATTCTGTTTATAGGTTTACATACAATTTATGTGTGTTCATTTTACTGTAATAAGCCATTTAAATCTTTCTAAACTAATGGACTCAAAAATTTGTTAAGTATCACTTTTAGTAAATATTGGGAGCACATATATTTATGCCATAAGCATTTATTACTATACCAATACACATTAAGCACCTTAACCAGAAAAAGAAATTTTTAAACACTAAGATAAATACAAAGACTTTTAAAATAATTCTGAAATTTTGTGTTTTATAAATAATACACTTTAATTATGAAATAATTTTATTACATATAGAATATTTTCTAGTGTATATTATTAATAATCCTCTGAAAACATAGTTCAAATGTCTTATCAATTTTGATTATTTCATTTCATTAGTTAATACCTCCAGGCACAATATGTATGTAGGATGAAGTTTATTATTGTAATTTTGGGGTAATTTTTATTTGTGATCCTATCCTAGTTATAAACATAATTATACTCTCATTGCTATTGTGTGTCAAAGAGATGGTAGCGAGAATAAGAGATGTGTCAACTGTGCTTTTCTTATTTACCTGTGCATGCATTATTTCTATTATCTTTGATCTATGACCTTGCAAAATATATTTTAATTAGTTACCCACACAGAAAAATAATACAAATATTCATATACCCATGGCTCACCTTAAATAATAAAACATTACCCATGTAATTGTGGCCCTCCAAAAGTCTCTTTCAGGTTTTTTCTCATTTTATAAGGACTCATTCAGGTACTACAAAATATGCATAATCCGCTTACTAGAAAGCAAAAATGAAGAAAGCAAAAATACATTAATGAATAACACTGCCAACCTCACACACTTAGAATTTCTACTCTTCCTCCAAGGTAACTTTGTTTCTGTGTGCGATAAATAATCATTTATCTTCCAGACTGACGAGGGTGCCAATATTAACCATATACAAATTTCCATCCACACTTGGAAATCTGGGAGTGCTGAGGGCCAATTATACAGGATTTTGAACTGCATGGGCAGTCAGCGCCACTAACACCGCCCACCCCGCATTATTCAAGGGTCAACTGCATCACCATAGTATAAAGTTTAATTATTAAATTTTAGATCATAAACATAAAGTAAAATTTTAATATGTTCTTCCTGCACAGCAGAGATTTATTTTGGTGTTGCACCACACTTTGAAGGTCACTGCTCTAAACTATAAACCCCTCAGAAGCAGAAATTTTGTTTAGCTCATCCTTGCGAATGCGCCATGCATAAGGCACATTAAGAGAGTAATATATAAAACACTACAAGTTTGCTGACTGAAACAGAGTTTTTCTGTGATGTTTGAAGGTAATTGGGAAGTTTTGTTGGGTATATACTCCCTACTCAATCTATATAAATTTGACATTGTGCTGGCATTTTTTAAGATTCTGCTGTTATGAGAAGAAAACGAATTGTTGGAAATAAAAAGAGAACTCTTTTAGAGCAGAAAAAACAAAATCCTGGATCTGTAGGACAGAAGTGCAGTGAGCAAATGAATGTAAGTACATTGTTCATAAAAATGCCTATTGAATGGTGGGAAATTGCTTGAAAAACAGAACGTTCATGAAGGACTGTGCTCTTGCTGTTAGCTGCACCACAACACAAATGTAAGTGTATCCAAAACTATTGTGAAGCAGCCTTGGAATCTGTGCTAGGAGCTTGCTGTACTAACTTATTTGCTACGTAGTCAACTGTGGAAAGAAAACAGGTTATTCACAATAAAGTTATTTAAACATACATTAAGAAAGAAAAAAGCAAAGTAAATTAGATCCATGTTTAGAGGAAGAAAGTATGCTAATCATATAGACTTATATAGTTCCCTGTGTTTAAATACTGTTTGGATCTGGGCTTCCAGAAAGACATGGTAAAAAGAAAAATAAGATGGTACATAAGTCTCAGCAGATACTGATAATGATTTTGTTTGAAGTATACTATTTAAAAGACTTTTCCCAGTGAGGACCTTAAAGTTCATAATGGACACATCCATATTAACAGTCAATAACAAATGAATAGGAAGTTTCATATGGCTGTTTGAAGTAGAGGTCTTTAATAAAGCATAATACTGTTAATTTTTAAATTAGTGAAGGCAATTCTGTGAGAGCTAAGTAAATGTGACTGAATATAACATTTTCTCAGAGTCTAATTTGATCTAAGGATTGAATTTAAAATATTGAAAATTCTAGGTGAGTGAATAGCATTTCACTTGGAGTTTCTACTATAAATATCACTTCTGATTTTTTATATAGAATTGACATAGTACCTTATGAAGAATTTCTGTTCCAAGTTGTAGGCTGAGGATTCTATTATTTGTATGTTATAGAAGCTATTGATTTTTTATATGAACAGGATTATTCATATGGAGAACAGTCAACCATAATATAACTTATTGGCAAAACAAAAGTCATTTATTTATGTAAATTAAGTTGTTCAGTTATCAATATACTCTTACTGATTAATACCAAACATAGTATTTATTATAAACATAACTTCCTGGTTATAAATATTATAATGCCTAGTAAGTCCTCTTTTTAACTTCCTTATTGTTCACATCAAACATCTCAAAATCTATAAACTGAACAAAATTTTTCTTTAATTTTATTATTTTAAATTTAAAAGTAACATAGTTGTTATAACAAAAAAAGGAACTAAATTTTAAATGGCTATTATTGGTGTCTTTTCTAAATTCATCTTTATTTTTCTGAGTTTTACTCTGTTCTTCTTTGTCTTCCTCCTTTATCTTCTGTATTATGGTCTTTAGAATTTCATTTTTGTCTTTCCAAGAGCTATACTTCCACTTTCACATACACATCTTCTACTCATATATCCACTTTACATAGGTTCCGAAGTTAGCTTTAAAATATAAGTTAGTGTTCCTGCATCAAAATCAGGTTTGAAGTGTAATTTTTTTCAATTTTATTGTTTGATTCGAGGTTTGGGTTTTGAGGGGTTTTTTGGTTTCTGGGTTCAGTTACTATAGCACTGGCCCGTCACCTTGTATTGGGAAATATACTTTATCATCCTGGAATTCTTCCAGCCCGCTGCTTCTATGTGGAGAGAATCTAAGAGAACAATGAAAGACAGGAACAGCACAATTACCGCTTCACGCCAGGATCTCAGCCCAAGGTGTCTCAAGTCTATAATGGAGATGAGGCAAGGCTACAAGAGCTATTATAGGAGGCTTGTTGCAGAAACCTGCATTGGTTAGTCTTCAGCTCAGACTGGACAAAGGCAAGGTCTACTCCTAGCCTGGCAATTTTATCTCTGAAAAAGTCATTTCTTAAAGTGGAATGGAATGACAGTAGGGAAGTAAAGTAGAACCTAGCCAGGGAGGGAGAGTTGGTATCCCTCAGAGAATGAGTGGGTATACTAATTGCCAGTGCTCTGAGATTGCCCATTCCCCAGTGCTACGCAGCTTTGAGGCAGCTATTTCTGATTTAAATTTTGTCTTCTAAAATACTTGACCTATCCTTGACAATAGCAATAATCCGAGGCTTTAGGCTAGTAGGTGTGATTGACCTGTACTATGATAAATCAACTAGGTTATAAACCTTAAGGTGATTTTTTTAACTTATCTTTAATTAGCGCTTTTGATTGCTACCCAACTTCCCCCTTCCGTATATCCAAGACAACACTGCAATCTGAACAGTTTTCAAAACTGACATAAAACATTTTTTAAATATTGAGATATCATAGAAAGGCCTTATTTCAGTTATTCTTGATTTCTACTTCAAAAAAAAAGAAAGTATTCAAGTTACATGAACAGTGATAGCTGAAAATATATACAGCAAATAACACCTTCTTAAAAGTCAATGTATATATACATATCATGAATTTTAAATGCAGAATTATGTTGATTTAATATTCTGTTTTTATAGAATTTTGGACCAAGTGTCCAGCTAAGTTCAAGTCAGCCAAAGCAAACTACAAGGGGTACTTCTGATATCGAAGAAGGTATGTTTTAGTTTAAACATTCTCATCTGACATTTGTTCTCAGTGATGTTTTTTTCTTATATGTATTTTTCTCAAATATTTACATACCATGTGAGTGTTAAAATGACCATTTGGGACTTAATTCTCCTTACCCTGAATATTTGTTTCCAGTTTTTCTTTATTCTGAGTAATAATTTACCAAACGTCTTTCTACATCAAGCCTTTCCCTGACTTTCCAATTATTTCCATAGGTAGCTTCCCAAAATTAAAAATTATAGTAATTTGCATGTAATTGGCACCAAATATTTATTGAATGAAAATCTGTGTATTAAATAAAGTCTAGACCAAAGCATGTAAGCATTTTTATAGTTTTTCATATATATTCCTAAAGTATTTTCCTGACTGTGTTATTATTCAAAATTTTTCTGGGGTATGTACTAACTTCAGGTAAACCACTTCTATTATTTGCTTATATCACAGAGAAAGAAGTGATGTTCTATTAGTTTGATTTGTACCACATTTATTAATATGTGTAATTGTTTCTGTTTCCATATTTTTTGGTGAATTATTTCTTCATATTCTTGTTCCCTATTGATATTGGAGTTTGGTATTTTCTTACTGATTTCTGTAAATTATTTTCTTTCCTTATCTTCACCTGAGGACTTGCTTATTGACTTTTACAGAGAGGGGAAGGGAGGGAGAGAAACATGTACATGAGAGAGAAACATCAACTGGTTGCCTCTTGTACACACCCTGTCTGGGACTGAACCTGCAACCCAGGCATGTGCCCTGACCAGGATTCAGACTCATGACTTTTTGATTTGCAGGACAGTGCCCCAGCCAACGATCCACTCCAGCCAGTGCTGTAAATTTTTTGAATATCAAGAATTCTAATTTTATTTTAATTGAAAATATTGTGCAACTTTACAATTTACATTTCATAGCACTTATATTTTATTTTTACAAATAGAAACCTTGTTTATTTTTTAATCAATAAATGATTATTGAGAGCTAATTTCCTGCCTATAACTAAACATTGGATATACATAATGAGCAAAACGTAAAAAAGTCTTGCCCTTCAAAAATTTAAAGTCCATTAGGAAGACTGGCTGGCCTTAAATAAATATGTTTTGAGTCTTTCTTACTCATTTCTCCACTACTTTTAAGCTCAAAAAAACCTTCTCAGTATAGAAATTTATAAATATTTCTTCTAGATTGCTTTAATAGTTTGATTCATTAAATTTAATTCTTTAATTTCTTTGGAACTTGATTAAATAGATGGTATGGAGTTAAATTCCAAATTGACTATTTTATAAACAAGCTAATTTATTGCATCATCTTTTTTTCTCTCATCTTCGATCATATTATATTCTTATATCTAGTCTGATCTATTTCTAGGCTGGCCTGTTCAGCTAATCATCTAATTTTCTAATCTTTCCACAAGTTTTTTTTTCTCTTACTCTTTTATTTATACATCATATTAATTGCTGTTACAAAGGCAGTCTACTTTATATTCCTTTTGTACTACTAGTGAATGACCAAAAAATAATAATTTAAACAGAATGTATTTTTTCTTGATTTCAGGTAACACTTTGGGAATTCTTACTATCTAAATGCCATCATTTGAATATCTTTTTTTAAATTAGGTTTGGAGAAATGCTAGATATAAAGGATTTTGATAAACAAAATGCAAAATTACAGAAGATTCACTGGGCTTCTATTAGTGAAATGAATTCATATAAATATGCCAGTTAAGTATGTATAAGTGCTGATCCTGAAGACAAATAGGAGTCAAAGAATAGTTATTGTAAAATTTCCTTAGTTTCAGACAGTACTTCTGAGTTTTTGATGGCTGAAAACCTAGTGAAATCTTCAGTGCCTGAGGATGAAATTCTAAGTGTCATGAGTAGCAAGCAGCTGCAGAAGCCAGATCTGGCTTTAAATAAGACCCAGCAATTCAATATTTGTGCACTATCAGCCGAAGAACAGAAGATCCTACAGTCCCTTGATCGTCTCAATGAAAGGTTATACTGTGAGTATGGGAGCACCTTTTGTAAGAATTGTTATATTTTGTACTGAGACTATTTTAATTTAAAATTTAATTTAACTTAAAAATTGAAAATAAAAATATAAAATATATCTAGATTATCACCTCTTACATCAAGTACATAACATGAATGTATTTGATATGCTATACTATTATGCCATATTCATATTCTGTTTAAAAATAATACATTTAAAACAGTATGGAAAAGCTTAAAGCAAAATAGATGGAAAATATTTAACAAACAATTTCTAACCAAAGGAAACTGGTTCAGATGTATTGTCAGACAAAAATAACTATAAAGCAGCAAGTGTTACTGAACATATATAAAAAATAACTTCATGATAGTCAAAGTTTTAATTCTGGAAAAACATATAAAATATTTTCACTTTGTATGCAAGCAAGAACATAGCTTCCAAATATATAAAATAATTTTTAGCTGTGGTGAGAGAATGGCTTGTTCTTTTTACATTGTTAGTAATTAATAGACTAGACCAAAAAAATAAAATGGTTAATATAATAATCAAACATGATGAAAACTTGATCAAAGAGACATGTTCTTTGCAAGCACACATAAAACATTTATAAAAATGGACCATAAAACAAGCTTTGACACATTTCAAATATTTGAAATTGTATACATCCTCTGACAACAATGCAATTTAACTAAACGTGAATAACAAAATGACAATAACCATTAAGAAACATTTCTAAATAAATCATTGTTCTAAAAAAATAGCATAATGGAAATTTCAAAGTATTTAGACATGAATAGTAATAACAGTATTTTACATATGAATGTATTTATCATGGTCTCTAAACCTTGACAGTACTGACATTTTGGGCGACGTAATTCTTTGTTGTAGGGGGCTGTCCTGTGCATTGTAAGATGTTTAGGACTTCTCTGCCCACCAAATGCTCTGGTACCTCCCAGTCATAACAAGTGTCTCCTGACATTGCTGAATGTCCTTTGAGTAGCAAAAAATCAAGTATGGTTAGAACCACTAGAAAAAAATTCCAACACATACATACACATACATTTCTATGTATAATGCATATATAGAAATGTATGTGTATGTATGTATTGTGTGTGGATTTCACTTCTATTTAAAAGGTAAAAAACTCTGATGTGTCAGTCCCACCCTAAGACTAAGAAAAAGCAAATAGACAGCAAAAGTATAGCTTTTCTTGAATGGATTACAGATCTGAAGTCACAGCCCAACCAAGTAACCTGACACCCAAGGAAAGACAGGAATTTCCAAAGAGGCAGAACATGATTACCAGCTCACCTTGGCAGAGTATGGGAGAAAGAAATGTCAGGTTCCATACAAGCTGATATTAGGAATTTTGCTTAGATTTTTAACAAATTACAATAGGATAAGGGTGAACTATTGTGAAAATATAAAATCCCTGGGAGTCACAGACCCAAGAAGAGTTCACAACCACTCACAGTAAGTTTTCCAAGAACCTACATTTCGAATTCATGAGAAGATTAAGGGACAGAGCAGGAGTTTAAAGAAATCCTTCCTCAGTGGGGCAGCCTGGAGGCGGGGAGCACCCATTGCTGTAGGCAAGACATGAAGCCCCTTGCAGAACCTTCTCTTCTATAGAATAAAGGCCAAAAGGTCTTGGAACAGAGGCAGCAAACTTTGTTATTTGCCCCCAGGGCAGAAGTAAAGACAAGGGTAGGGGAAAGGTAAAAAAGAACAGAAAAGCCTCTTTCTGTGGGAGAGGGGCGAGAAACAGGCATGGGCCCAGATCTTGGAGGTACCCTGCTATTAGAGGGGGGCACAGAATGCTCTTGGACAAAACCGGCCCAAAGCTACTACTGGAAAAAGGTGACTGCCATGAGAAGGAGCAGGATGACTAAGAAGGTATAGAGGATATTCTTAAGATGGAACCTGGTCAGGACAACAGAAAATACCCCCTCCCCCGCACACAAGGCCAGCAAGTGCTAACTCACAAATAGAAATCTGGAAGAGAAGCAGTAGCATAGAGAGAGCCTCCTTATGTTGTGCATACACACAACAAGGCCAAAAGCTGGGAGTAGAGCAGGAGCACTGAAGAAGAAAAAAAAAACTCCATGACCCCTACAGAAACAAACAAAAAGGAAATACCACAGGAATTTGAAACCAGTACTGGTGTACTGAAGGTAACCATAGCAACAACAAAGCCCACACCCAGCTCAATCCCTGAGGTGATTAACTACACACACACACAGTTGCCTAGCAGAAGAGGCACACCCATTTCCAAACACAACTGCTATTTACCTGAGTACCCGCTATTCCAAATCTAAAGTCCAGCATTCAAACAAAATTATGACATACACACACACCAAAAAAGAACAAAAAAAGAACACACTATCAAGGGACAAAGGAATGTACAGATTGAGACGCAGAGGTGACCCAGATGTTAGAACTATGAGGTAATTTTAAGTTAACTATGACTCACTAACTGTGACAGGTTAGAGTGGAAAAAGTGAACAAGATGGGACAGATAGGCAACATGCATGAACAGATGGGGAATTTCAGCAGACAGATAAAAACTAGAAGAATCAAATAGAAAAGTGAGAAGTAAAAACCTGCAACAGAACTGGAAAATGTTTTCTATGGGCTAATCAGTAGGCTCAACACAGCTGAGGAAAGAAGCAAGAAATCTGAAGAGAAGTAATAGAATTTTTCCAAGCTAAAACACCAAGAGAGAAAACAAAAAGGCGGGGGCGGGGGGGATGAGAACAGGTGGTCTGAGAAGTGTGAAACAAACTAGTCTAACAAACATGTAATTGGAATCCCAATGTGAGAAATTGCAGCTTTTTTTTTTTTCTGAAGGAGTTACTTATTTCATATGAACTTGGATTTAGGCACAGCCCTCTCATATGGGGTGAACACCTGTTCTTGGATGCCAGCAATGAAGACCTTACAGGGTCATTTTGAGATAAGTTGTTTGTCACTCCATATTGGAATAATTGGTTACCAAATAGAAAGAAATTAAATTGAACTCCTGCTAAATACCATACATAAAATTAGGTCCCAAGGTGATTAAAGATTAAATGTAAAATATATATATATATGGCTATTAGGGGATAATATAAGTAAGAAGTTTCTAGCCTCAGGGTAAGGAAGGATTTTTTAAGCAAAACAAAAGAAACATAATCCACAGAGGAGAAAATTCATAAATTTGACTATATTAAAATTACAAACTTCTGTTTATATAAAAACATCATTGAAAGAATGAAAAGACAGGCCACAAATACATGAAATTATAATGCATTGAATAAAGGACTCATTCAAAATATGTAAAGACTCCTAATAAAGCAATAAGAAAAAAAGACAACTCAAAAAAATAGAGCAAAAAAGACTTGAATAGGAATTTCACAACATCAGAAATGCATATTAAAACAATGAGATTCAGTTATATCCTCATCAGACCTAAATTTAAAAGCCTGGCAATGCTAAGTGTTGGTTAAAATGTACAGTGATTGGAGCACGCATGTAATGCTTGTCATAGTGTACACTGCAACAACCCATATAGGACATGTTTTGCCCCCACCTAAAAAACTGAGTATGAACATACCCTACAACCAGCAATTTCACTTCTAGATGCATATCCCAGCTAAAATCCTGCACATGTACATCAGGAGATTTGTATAAATATATAGAGATTTCCATTGTTTAAAAGGCAAACTTCGAAAACTTTAACTGTACTGGAATACTATTCAGCAAGGGAAATGAACACACTATATATACACACATCATCATGGGTGGATCTAAAAATACATAATTTTGAGCAAAATAAGGAAAATAAAGATGGTACAATTGAATTTATGTGAACTTCAGAAAGAGGCAAAACTAAACAATATTCTTTGGGGAATGTAAACAAAGGTGTTCAAACGTAAAGAAACAAAGTCAGTACAGTGGGTACCTCTGTGAGCGAGGGAAAACAGTGCAGTCTGCAGGGCAGTGTGGAGGTGGGGAGCAGCAGGAGCTTCTAAGGAAGGGATAATGCTCAAATTTATTGACCTAGGTGGTTACACACACATTACTTTATTATTATTAATTAAACTATGCAAAATGTTTTATATACTCTTGTGTTAACTCTAAAATTAAAATTTGTAATAATATATTAATAAAAGGTTGCTACAACACAAAAGCAAGATAGTACTAAAGCTGTAAGTTTAAGATGCAAAATTATGCACTTAAAGAGAAAAAACCCTCAAGTCAGTTTTTTGGAGGGGGTTTTTTTCTATTTATGTAGTTGCACATATTTAAATGCTTCCTGTAAAAGATCCTGCCTGAATTTTTCTTTCTTTTGCCAAGACTCTTGATATTATATGGACAAAAACTAGCAAGAGTTGACCAAATGACTCAACTTTTTTGTGCTTCAATAGCTAAATAAAATCTCTTCCTCTTTCCTGAGTTGCTCCAAGATTGAAATTTATTTTTGTTTTCTTTTAAAAAAAAGAAACAGGAAAAATGGGGAAAAAAATCTAAGCATTTGAATAAATATTGTTAAAGAATAGTCAAAGTATTAGAAATTCCTTTCTATCAACATTAAGTTTTGTGTATTGTTTTAATCAAATTACTTACATTCCCTAATATAATATAAGTCTAAAGACTATTTCTGGGAACAATAGGAAAAAAGTCTCTTACCTAATTGTGAATGTTTTGACACACTAGAATTTAGTATTTGATTTAGGCATTCTTCTCTTTCAATATGCTTAACTAAATTATTTTTATATCATGGTATAATTATTTCAGATGTACAAGAAACCATTTACAAAAATCCATCCATCAAAAATACCTTACAAATAATACCATTTCTGGTAAGTATTTTAAGAAGCTTTTTTCTTTTTTTTAGGAAACTTCATGACTTTATGTATAAGAATCCTATATTGATATTAATTTTTGAGATTTGTTTTTAGGGAGTTTTTCTCAACAATCAACTTTCAATTATAAGATGTTCTGTTAGAGTCAAATAAATATCCTCTCATTAAAAATGGCAATGTAAATATTTTTACATTCAGAGTATTTCATTAGTCATGAGAACAAAAACAGGTACCAGTGCACTACTCTTCAAATAATTTTAAATATCTAGACTACTTGGGAAATTGTTAAGAAATTTACATTAGCAATGATCCCATCCTTGCCCATATACCTTCCATGTCTTCAGAGTTCAAAACTAGGCATTATTATTTTGATTTTTTTATTATTATTTTGATTTTTATTTTCTGCCTCAGCACTGGTAAATATATACATATAAATTAAAAACAGGGATTCAGAAATTTTCAGTCTAAAAGGAGAAAGACACACATGGATTTTATATCCAAATAACTGATACAAGATAAGCTAAGACTGGTGCACAGTCTGAGGAAATCACAGAAGCAAGAAGTCACGCCTGCTAGAGGTGAGCAGGAGACATGCTGGTCTACAGAAAGGGCATATTCCTTTCTATGTAATGTTTTGTTAGAGACTCAGTTGCATGTTTGCTCAATTGTTTTTTCATTATATGCCTTCAATTTTGAAGTCTTGACAGGAAGAAGTAAGATTATGCAAATATACTTCATTTCTTATTATTTACTTTTACATAAAATTATATATTTCTTACCCATGCTTCAGACTTTTGCTATGCTCTGAGTATAGTAGTGAATAACAGTAATAAAAAGAGTGTCCCTGCCTTCATGGAGCTTATTATGGGTACATTTCTTAAAGGTGGCCTTTTTGGTGTGGCCTTTTTGGTGCTATGATTTACACACAACTCTTTTGGCAATGGTCACTTTGACTCCTGGTGTGTTTTTTCATCGTTACTTTTTACATGCTGGTTTGATTTTTGCTCAAATTTCCATCTCCGTCAATTTATCAATTTAAGTAGTTTTTCAGTGATAATTTTTGTGTCTGAATTTTAACAGTGACCATTTTCTGTTACAGCATTTATCATTCTTACTTTACTTTAGTGAGCTAAGACGTTCAGTGACAGATGACTCTTGTATACACCTCAGCTCAACTTGAAAGCAGTGTACTAACCACAGAAAACTAGCTGATCATGAATTGTAAATACTACTCAGTAGGAAGAGAATCAGCGTTTCCTCCACTGTACATACTGGTGCACTGTGTGACAGAGTATTGGGTGAATAACTGAAAAGGAAATGGTGCGGATTAGAGACCACTGGTAGACTTGAAATCATATTTATCTTTCATATTTTTCATTCTTTATGACATGTGCTAGCCATTAGCTTTTTGGGGACTCTTTATCTCCAGACATGTTAGTTTTTCTTATTTAACATCACTAACATAAGTCTTAGAACCCTTCCATTTATTTTTCATGGAAATAGTATAAAATCACAGAATTATCAACTGCCTCTTTAGACAGCTAACATCAAAATTATCCCCCTTCCCCCATCAAAACTCATTTGCCATATTCTGCATGGGATTTGAATATTTTTTTCTTGTTTACTCTTTCTTCCTGTTTTTATTTTATGTTATTGTATTCTTCACTTGGATTCACAAATTATTGACATTTTGCCACACTTGCTCTATCTGATAGATGGATGGATGATGGATGGATGGAAGAATAGAATAGAATAGAATAGAATAGAATAGAACAAGAGATACACACACAAACATATATTTTAATGAACTGTTTGAAAGTAAGTAACAGATACAGTGATATTTCTCCTCTAAATACATAATCATAATGCCATCATCCCACCCAAGAAATTTAATATTGAAAGAGTATTATCTGATACACACTCCATATTCAAAGTTCCTTAGTTGTCTGAAAAATAATGTTTTCTGTGGCTATTTTATTTCTCTGATCCAGTATCCAACTCAGGATTATACATTGTGTTTGATTGTCATGTCTCTTAACCTAGAAAAGTCTCTCTACTCTTTCCTATCTTTCATGCACAATGACAGTTTTGCAGAGTCCAGACCAGTTGTCTTGCTGAATACCCCATAATCTGGATTTGTCTGGTGGTTTTCTCGTTATTAGATTCAGGTTAACATTTATGGTGGATTTATAGTTTCAAAGTTTATATTTTTATAGCCTTTGTGTTTTCTTTTTATCACCTGGGATTACTTCTACCTCTATCTTGCCTTCCAGCCTTCTGTTTTGCTGCTTGTAATTTATTTTGAGCCCAGAAAACATATGTCCAAACTTTTGGAGTTATGTTTAAAGCAAGAATACATAGGTTCTTAGTGCCTCCACTGGGATAAAGCCCATGGGCTTTAAATGTATTTTGGTGTTTTAAAAGCTCTCAAAATGTATTCCTGGATCCCATTACATTTCAAATAAATAAAATTATTTAATATATAAATTCTCAAAAGTCAATATATAACCTTAATTGTAAATATTTTATATGTATAATACAAGAGACCACCAAAACTATATTTATTTACCAAGACAATTGTAGTATAGCCTAGTTCTTCAATAGGGATGCTCCTAAAAAAAGACTTTTATCTCTCCATAAAATGGCAGAAATATCTATTTGGGAGCATTCATTGTTTTGTAGATGATGCAAGTAAGTTTTTTATTAATGTTTTTATTTTCTTTTACTTTTAGCTCCAATGTTTTTATACTCATATGAACTTACAAAAAAATTGTTTTTAAATTATAACGTGGCATATGTCTAGCTTTACAATTTACATGTATTGTATAGTTAATTCAGGAACTGCATTTCTCCACCCAACAACATAATACTTACTGGATCCCTGTCATTGAAAAGTACTATGCCAGATGGTTTTAATCTTCTGAACTAGGGACAACAGGTAATTTCCTCAAATCTTAAAACTGTTCATTGACAGAGCCAGGATTTACATTTTCCCCTCTCCCTCCACCCAAACTGCATTCTACTTTTTGTAATTCTTATTATATTTAATGACTCCATCATCCATCAAGTTTCCCAGACAAAAATTTGTGTCTCATCCAGGCTTCTCATTCTGCTATAGCCCTAGAAATAAATCCTTCTAATAATACTCAACTAAATGCAACTCAAATCCATCTACTCCTCTCCATTCCTACCGATAGTGACCTTGTTTAAAAATGCACCATGTCTCATCTGGGCCATTTCAACAGCCTCTAGGTTTGCTTTTTCCAGTGCATCATTCATGCAGTTATTACCAGAGTAATTCTTTTTAAAACACAAATATGAACATATCACTCTCCTGCTTAAAACCTAACCTTGTTGGATATCCATTACCAAAAAGGTAAAACTCTGGAGAACGGCATTCAAGACCTTTCCACCCTTACCTCCATTTACTCCTCAGCTCATAACTTACAACCCGTTGATGTTCCAGGCACATTGCCCTAGAACTCTTTGCATGCTTCCAGGGCCCATGCTGCTCCCACTGCCTCACAGGAATTGCTCTCTTAAAAGCTTTTCTCTTACTCTTGAGAATTCATTTTAGTGTCATCCCCTCTAGAAGAGCTTATTAGCCCAAGCTTTGATTCAGTATGTCCTCCTTTGGGCAACCATAGCAGCCTGATTTTTTTTTTTTTTTTTTTGGTAGCAGTTATCATATTGGTTTCTTCATCGCCTCAGTCTTACCATGTGTCAGGCACTCTGCTAGGGCTGGGACTAGGAAGAGGAAAACACTTTCCTGTCCTCAAGAAGCTTACATTCTAGTAGAGATAATATGCAAACAGTGCAGCATAATAGGGTTGCAATGGAACATTCTCAAGATGGCTGCCGTGATTCTTTTAATTCCAAAACTATGAATCTTAGAAGTAGAATTTTCACTTGAAATATTTTACTTACTTTTTTAAATAAAATCAATTTAATGGATTATTAACAATCACCTTTCCAAGCAACCTCTTTAGCCCAGTATGTGTTGTTCAACCACTCCTAGAGTGTTACATGAGTTCCAAGTACTTCCTGTAGAAAATAAAATCATAAAATTTCAGTGATTTACACATCAGATTATGATTTTCAAAAACCTCTTAAGCACATTTTAATAACAGCAAAGAGTGAGGATTATGAATTATTGTAATTAGTCAGTGCCTTACATAAAGAGGTACTCATTATGTTGAGATTGCCACATTGTAACATTTGAGTATTTGAATTGAGTTTAATCTTACTAAAATCTGTAATCTATAAGGAGATCTACCTTAAAGTCTGCAATACAACATTAAAAGAATACTCTGAAATTGCGTTACAGAACATCAAGCCAAGGACCAGTCAAGCGCCCGATGTTGGATCTAGATTACAGAGAAAATACTGATGACAGACTGTAGCAGTAACCATTAAATGGAATCATTATTTTTTAGAATCTCCTGTAAATATACCATATATTTTTGCAATTTGTTAATGACTAAAACACCATAACCATAAAGATAAATTATAACGTGTAATGGAGTAAATTAACTAATTTACATTTATGCTATAAATTATAGTTTATTATGTATTTTATTACTAAATAAATTTTAATGAATGGAAATAATTTATTATTTTTAATGACATGCTACTGGAAATAAATTCATTGTATTTAAAAACAAAATGAAGGCTATTTTGTTATTCAAATTATGTATTAGCTACTGTTGAGAAGCTTTGTTTTCCTGAAATTCTTAATAAATTCTATTAAATTTTTGTACAGTGGTGTAAAAAGTTTATGATTAATAATATAGCTCGTAAGTAGTATATTTGTTGAAGACTTTGACGGCTCTCCATTCTTTGGATACGTTATCAAGGGATCTTGTTGTCAATTCTGCATGTTCAGAAATTAAAATTATCACTATATACAGGATGACTGGTCTCTAAAGAACTGACTACACTAGCAAAGCTCACAAGGTAAATAGTAAATATAAGAAACTGCAATCCCCACTGGATTACTTGAATTCCCTGGTCAGTATGTTCTTTTCCAGCAGAAATGTCTACCAGGGAAACCAGGTTTATACTAGAAGGTTATTTTAAAAAGTACAGAAACAAAGTTGAAAGTTGTATAATTACAAAGAAAGTATAGAATTAGTCTGATACATCCTTTTATTTTCCCTCAACTATTTCTACTCCGGGCTCTCGTTGTTAATAAACAGGGATCAGCCCAGAGCAGGTCTGCCTCAGGCCAGCCTGTAGTGTGTGGGTTCTTGACTTCAAGTAGGAAAGATTTCACAAGTCCACCCGATTTTGAGAGTGTGTTTGTTACAGCTGGGGACAATGAAACAAAAGAAAGACTCAGGGTAGAAGAAGTAATAGGATAGAGCCTAGGTGAGGCTGCTCTGACTTCCTAGAAATGTTATGGGAAAGAAGTAAGTCAAGGTGGGGCTGCTGTTAGCTCACTGGAGAGTCACAGAAAAGGGAGGCCTTGGAGACAGGAACACAGTGAGCCTGGGATGAGCTGCCACTGTCCGCTGCTCTCCTGGTTGCAAGTCTTGTGGGGACCCTTAGGGTTTATGTGGAAGTAAAAAGTTCTTGTCCAAGAAGGGGCATGGGTGAGCTTGGGAACAAGCCCTACCGCCCATCTTTGTCCTGAGGGTTTTTCTCTCTTTTCTGCAGATGAGAGTCGTAGGGAAGGTTTCAGCAGAATATTCATCAGCATTCCAGGTGCATTTTTAATATGTTGATGCATCAAAATGAGCATATAGGGAAGCTGGGGATTATTTTTTGGTCTGCTCTACTGTTTTTATCTTGGACCTATTTGGCTCTAATGTGTTTTTTTTTAATTTGTTCCCCTAACTTCATCTGTCCTTGGGTTAGCTAGCACAAATGACATTGACTGGTTCTCTGTTCTCTATTTCCCAGACCAAGGTGATTTAAGCTTTGTATTCTCTGGCTAGGAAAGAGAGATAAACCATTTGCTCTCAAGTGTCCTTGGTTAAGGAAAATAAGGTCTTGCGATTCACTAGTTGGCTATAAGTTGCTCAAATTGTTTGGCCCTGTTTAATTTTCTTGTCTCAGTCCCCCTATTCTACTTGCTCAGGACTTTTCCTAGATTGTTACTTTCCTGTCACATTATCACCTCTCATCTGGACTTTTTCAAGCAGATTTTAACTTTAGCACGAATAAGACTGCTAGAATGGCATTTCTAAAGTATGAGCACAATGACCAGAGTGAAAATCTGTCTAATCAAGTTCATTGTAAAACTTTTCAGAGCTTCCCCTTCAGCGACTGGAAAAAATCTGTGCTCCGTAGACTGGCACATAAGACTTTTCATAGTCTGAGACCACACTGCTTACCTAGCATCAACTTCACCACTTTTCCCACCACATCACTTACTCCAATACCAAAGTCTTTATATTTCCCCAGATACCACCTGCTATTTCCTGCCTCTCTGCCTGGACATACACTATACCTTTAGCTTAGAATGCCTTCCCTCTCACTCTACCTACACCTGCCTAATAAACTTCTATTTATTATTTTAAGTTCCACTCATGTTGAACTTTCTCCAATTTTTCCTGATAAAAAATTTTTCCAATTTTTCCTACTTCCTCTATATAAATTCATCCTTTGTACTCTGAGTTATAATTTTTCTGTGTATATATGTCTGTTTTTCTAGGTTAAGAGCTCCGGGAAGGTAGAGATTGTCATTCATTTCTGTGACCTTTGGAATTAAAATATGGCACATAGTGGCAGATCAAAATAATGAATAAAGGAAAAAGTTCAGTGAAAAGTTCATTTTATCAAGCCCCTTTGTGGGCTAGGTACTGCTCTATGTGCTAGGGATACAATAAAAGCTAAAACTAAGTACTTGCCATCATGGAGTTTAAATTTTAGTTGTGATTATAGATTTTAAAACATAAGAATACACCATGAAAAAATATATCATCACATGGTTATAAAGTATACTGAATGGAAACCAGAGCATGGTAAGGGCACAGCAAAATGATGGTAATGCTGTTTTCAGTAGAGATGTAGAGTGTCAGAGAAGATTTCTGCAAAGGTGACATTTTAGCAAATATCTGAATGAAGGGAGCTAACCTTGGTGGCAGTGGGAGAATAAACAGCATTCTATACAGAGGGACCCACTGCAGAAGACCTTATATAGGGACATGCTTAGTATGTTTAAGGAATAGGCAGGCTGGCATGGCTGGTGAGCAACAAGCAAGACAAAATTAGTGGGAAGGAGGTTATAGAGGCAGCCATAAGAGGATCATGTAAACCACAGGAGGGACTTTGGAGTAAAGTGAATGAATCCTTTGCAGGGTTTAGAATAAGGAAGCGATGTGATTCTTGAAGGATCACTATAGTGTCCAGAATACACTTAGGGGAGGGGAGTGGGGCAAGTTTTTAAGGAGCAGGACCAATTAAAGAGCTTTTGGAACCTAAATGAGAGAAGTTTATGGCTTGGATCAGGTTAATAACAGTGGTGGTAATAAGTATTAGATGCAAGACATATTCTGAAATGGTTATGATGGATTAGATGTGAAGTATTAAAGGAAAAGAGAAGTCAGGATAATTCCAGTGGTTTTTCAGCTTGAATAGCTGTGTGAATGATGATAGAACCATTTACTGAGACGGAGAATACAAGGAGAAAAGCAGGTTTGGGTTGAAAACCAATTTTTAGATTTAATATGCCTATTAGCTATGCAAGTGGTAATATTGAGTAGACAAATACACAAGCCTGGAAATCAGGGGTGAGGTCCTGGCTGAACATACAACTTGGGAATTATCAATGTGTGGATGGTATTTATGAATTTGAATAAAATCACCCGGAGAGAGAGTGCTGATAGAGAAGAGATCTGAGGAGCCAAGCAAAGAGGAAGGGCCAAGTTAACTGGATGGAAAGCTGATGATAAATTTGAGCTAGATTAAGACTGAGACACTCCCGTTGGCTTTGGCCACCTGCAGGTCACTGGTGATTCCAGGGGGCAGCTGGGACAAAAACCTAATTGCAATGAGTTCAAGAGAGAGTAGAAAAAAGATAATAGGATATTATTAGCAATTTTATAGTAAACTAAAAAGTTAGACAGAATTGCTAAGCAGAATGATCTCCCAAGGTGTCTGTTTTTCCTTGAAACTTGTTGAATATATTGTATTACTTTACATGGCAAAAGGAACTTGGCAGATATGACTAAGGTAAGGATCTTGAGGTGGGCATATTATCCAAGATTATCAGGGTTTGTTGTCCTGTGCAATTATAAGAATTCCCGTAAGTGAAATGGAAGGCAGGAGAGCCAGTGCCAGAGTCAGCAAGATCTGAATCTGCCAAATTGCTGGCTTTGAGGATGGAGGAACACAGGTGGCCTCTAGAAATGGGAAAAGACAGGGAAACACATTCTCCCTTAGAGCCCACAGAAGTAACTAAACCTTGAATTTAGCCCATGAAAACCAGTTTAGATTTATGACCTTCTTAACTACGAGGTAATGAATTTGGATTGTTTTAAGCCACTAAGTTTGTGGTAATTTGTTATAGCAATAATAGGAAACTAATTTTACATATTCATGAGTTCTGGGGACTAGAATTGAACATCGTTGGGGAATCATTATTCCGTCTACCAATAATCCACCTTCTGGCCCCCAAAGATACACATCCATTTCACATGCAAAATAATATTCACCCTTTCTCAAGGTCCCCAAAGATCTTAGTAGTTTACAACATTCATTCAAATTCAGAAGTTTCATCTAAAATCTCACCAGATCAAAAACAAGACCCAAATCTCATCATCTACATTACAACTAAATTAGGTATGGGTGAGACACAATTCCTCTCCATCTGTTTACCTGTGAAACTCAAAACCCAAGTTACCTGCTCTCTAACTGCAACAGTGGGGCAGGCATAGTGTGCTAGTAGTGGGCACTTTCATTCAAGGGGAGATGAAGCGAAAAAGAGTCACTAGTCATAAGAAATGTCAAAATCCAGCTAGACAAACTCCATTCAATTTCAAATCCTGAATATAATCTCTGTCATTCAAAGCTCTAACCTCTGGCCCTCTGCTCCACACTCTGGGCTGCCCTGTGTCTCTTGTGAAAGGTAGCACATGTTTGCTGCTGAGTGGTCCTGTCAGTCTACTTCATGCCTGTAGAGTTTACGGTATCAGACAGCCTTCTTTCATTCCCCTTCTAGTCCAAGTTGACACTTTGCTGCTATAAAATTCTCAAAAACTCTGTGGGTCTCCTGGGTATGCTATAGGAATTCACTTCACTCAATGGTCACACCAGTGTTTTTGGCTTCTGCTAAGATAGTGGAGGGCATCTAAAAGTCACACACTTAATCTCTTTACAGACGCATGTTCGTGGCTGCATCTTTTCATCTTCCTATGACATTAGGGAAAGATTGTACAGCTACATCCTTAGCTTTTTCTTTTTTTAAAAAAATATTTTATTCATTTATTTTTAGAGGGGAAGGGAAGGAGAGGGGAAGAGAAACATCAATGTATGGTTGCTTCTTGTGCATCCCCTGCTGGGAACTGACCCCTGCCGGGAACTGGCCTGCAACCCAGGAATATGCCCTGACTGGGAATCGAACCGTGATTGTCTGGTTCACAGGCCTGCACTCAATCCACTAAGCTACACCAGCCAGGGCAGCTTTTTCTATTTTGATAGTAAATCTCTTAAATTTAGTATCTTTTAAAATCTGGTCAGGCTGTGAATTTCTCAAATCATCAAGTTATATTTCCTTTTTCTTTAACAGTTCTTCCCTAAGTCTGTCCTTTTCCCCTGGTATTTTACTATAAGCAGCAAAAAGAAATCAGGCTGTGCCTTTAACACTTAGAAATCTCAACATGGTGGTTTCCTATAGGCAAAGGTGTCAGACAAGGGTGCATTTTATCTCCCTATTTGTTTAATCTGTACACAAAACATTTTATACAAAAAAATGGGCTAAATTCAGAGGAAGAAGGAATGAAAACTGCTAGAAGAAATATTAATAAGATATGCAGATGACTCCATTTTACTGGAAGAAAGTAAAAATGATTTGAAACAATTTCTGATGAAACTGAAAAAAGAGCCCTGGCTGGTGTGACTCAGTGGATTGAGTGCAGTCCTGCGAACCAAACAACCATGGTTCGATTCCCAGTCAGGGCACCTGCCTGGGTTGCAGGCCAGTTCCCGGCAGGGGGTGCACAAGAGGCAACCATACATTGATGTTTCTCTCCCTCTCCCCTTCCCCTCTAAAGATAAATAAATAAAATCTTTTTTAAAAAAAGAAAATGTGAAAGTAGACTTCATTTGAACATCAAAAGACAAAAATCATGACTGCAGAAGAAATACACAACTTTAACATAAATGATGAAGACACTGAAATTGTAATTCAAATGCAAACTGGAACCAAGAAATCAAGACAAAGCTGAGACCCAGAAAGGCAACAAAGAGTATGTGTCATTAGAGACCAAGGCTAAGATCATCCACATGATTCTCAAATTCTCAGTTGCTATGTACATATGAGAAAGCAGAGACTGTGAAGAAGGCCGGTAGGGGGAAAATGATTTTTTTGAAATGTTGTGTTGAAAGAGAGCTCTACAGATAACCTGGGCCACCAGAAACAAGTGGGTTCTCTCGAGCAAATTAAGTGTGCAACATTGCTGCAAACAAAAATTACAAAATTGAAGCTGTTCTACTTCAGGCATATCATGAGAAGGTGGGGTTCTTTGGAAATGACAGCCATGATGGAAAAATAGAAGGTACCAGGAAAAGAGAAAGACCAAATATGAGATGACTGACTCTACAAAAAGAAGTCATAAGCCTGTGTCTACAGGAGCTGAGCAGGGCCACTGGGGAGAGGACATGGTGGACATCACTCATTGGTAGAGTTGCCAGGATCACAGCCTATTCAACAGCATGTAACACACAAATTCCCACTTTTCCATTTAACTGCAGGACATAATTCCTCTAAGCCTTCTGCCACTCTACTAATAAGGATGCCCTTTCCTCGAGCTTTCAGTAACATGTATGTATTTCCATTCTGAGTCTTTACCAGCAGCCCCTTTAACATTCCACATTTCTCCCATCAGTCTGTTATTGATCATTTGGGTATTTTCCAAAATGCTGTATGTTTCCTGTACCATGCTCTTCACTTCCTTCTGAGTCCTTAATGGCAGAGTAGTTAACATCCATATTTCTTCTAACAGTTTGCTCATATCACTCTAGGCTTTTTCTACATTGCCCATAAAAATTCTTCCAGCCTCTGCCCATTGCCACTTCCACATTTTTAGGTATGTATTACAGCCACACCCACATTTCCAGGTTAGAATTGGCCAAACAGGAAGGTAGAAATGACCAGAAGCCATTATTCTTAGAAAGTCAGCATGGTCAGTCACAATGATAGACACAGAGGTGCCAAACAGGTCCCAACTTGTCTTTACTCTTCTCCATTCTACAGCATCTTCCCAGCTATGGACCCTGCCAACCAACAGCAGGCACTAAACTGCAGACCACAGACAGCTTCTCCCAGGCAGAGTTTTCCTCACAGGAGGCAGTTTCCACAGATTTCTCCAAGCTCCCTCTTCATGTTTCCGCTTTGGCAGCTGGGCCTGCTTGGATTATCCCAGTTTCTCGCATATTTAGCAAAATGTCATTCCTGTAATATATTCCTTAGTCCCATAGTTTTTATTATGGCTTTGTTTTCCTGACTGATAGTCTGATGGAGGAGACACACAAATAAGTAGGCACTTGTAAATCAGTGTAAAAAGTGCTCACTTCATAAGCTTTGCAAACACGAGAGATGAATGACATTCTGAAATCTAAAACAGAGATTCAGAGTTTGCCAAGTGATTACTCCTTCAGAAAATGAAAAGAAAAAAAAGATGTCCCAGGCCTAGATAAGACAAAGACCCAAAAAAGAGTGAGAGAAAAAGCTGGAAAGGGAAGCGGGGGTTCAAGTACTCCATAGGTTTCCTTCTGAAGTACCCTAATTGCATGAATTTGGATGCCATTTGTAAAATTTGTCCAATGACATTCCAATGGGTTAAACAGGCCAAAGGGGTGTGCCATGATGTTTATGAAGCATCCTGAGTACTTCAAATAAAAATCCACATTTATTTTTTAATGATTTATATTTACAGGCTATTAGAGATGTACTAGGCAGCATTCTTCATTATAAACCATTTTCACAGTTAATAATCTCTAACTCCTTTTATTAGTACACTAAAGAATGTCTCTAAACAAAGGACGGGTAAAATTAGTTAAAATCCAAAGCCAGGGGAGGCCAAAAAAGCTTAACTGGTAAACTGGTAGAGCAAGACAAGATTTGTATTTTATTAGTACTTGTACTTTATGACATTGTCCTTTTTTGAGGCTGTGGTATGAGGAGAATCCCTGTGCAATACCGGCTGTAACTCCTGCAGAAAGAGATGTTAGAATCTTAGTAGAATCAAAGTAGGTCGATTAAAGTGACAAAAGTAGAAAGACAAACGAAGAATAGAGATTTCTTGTGAAATTAAGTGGAAGAGAATCGCATTTTGCATGCTATAAAAGTGAAGATGAGTGAGGATGTGATAGACTACATGGGTAACGTTTTTAAATAATATAAGAAAGAAAAAGGCCTTATACATCTGTTTTAAGGTTTAAGAAGCAGAAGAATCCCCATTCAAACGGAGAAGTTAAGTTTAGAAGAAATCAAAGAAAGCATTATAATATACATAATATAAAACTCATTACAAATGATAGTAATCTCTTTGGCAAAATATATCCAAAAATCAAGAGTTTGGATACATTTGTGAGAGGCAGAGCTCCTAAGAGCTGATAAGAGAAATTTAGAAATTTTATCTTTAAAACTGGAATCGGGAGGTTTACTTGCTTGCAGGAGAACATGAAAACACATTTGGATATTTGAACGATCTAAGGATGTGTCCTGGAAATATATTTTAGGTAAATGTTTTAATTAAAGTATAACATGTATTAAAGAGTGAACAAATAATATGCATATATAACTTGACAAAATTTTATGGAGTTGACACACCTGTGTAACCACCATCCAGATTGAGACAGAGAACATCACTAGCACCTCAGAAGTGTCACTCTTCCTCCCCAAAGATTACTGCCACTCTGACTCCCATTGCCAGAGATTGGACTGTCCACTTTGGTCCTTTATATAAATGAAATCTTACTAGGAAATAATAAAATAAGATAGATATCAGGGATGATTACCATGACCTCATTTTTAGTCCACATTGGCCATAAAATGCACCAACACTACTCAATAAAAACTACTTAGAGGAGGGGCTACCCTAAGTGGTGTGGGGCTGGCCCGGGAGCAGAGGCAGCGGGAGCACAGGAGCAGAGCTTCAGTTCTCGGACTGGATACCTCACGGCTGTGGTATAGAAGAATACAAACAAGATGGAAGTGGGGATGGTGTCTGCAAGTGACCGCTCCTCCTTGGCTCCTCTGTCGTGCTGGCTAGACACGTCCCAGGCAGAAAGTGTCGTCAACCAGGGCTTCTTTCAAGAAGATGCCCTGCCTCCAAAAAGTAACTTGCCAAATGCAATGGGCAGGTGGCAGACTTAAGAACATGGATATGAAGTGCCTACATCAACAAAAACGCAGCCGTGTGCCTCTCTTTGTGGGTGTATGTGAGTGTGTGTGAGATGCGCGTGCGCGTATCTTATGCACACTTGGATATACAGTTTTGCATGAACCCATTTTTATCTAAAGAATGAACTGATGAAGACTTTACTCTGATGGTTAGACCACAATTATTTGAACTTTGGGGGAAAATCAATTTTTAAACTTTTTTTGTTATTTTTTAAGCAAACTTCCTTTGTACCTTTACTCTTGTACTATCCATCCCTGCACATTTTGTATTCCAAATGTTTGTGATACTGAGAAGTGAAGTTCGTTTCCTGTGATCTTCATGCCTTGTAATCTACTTGTGGTAGCTATTTAAGAATATTAAGCCTTCATTTAAATATGACATAACACACAGCTTTAAACATGTAAATACGAAGCAGCTTCCATCAGAAACACACTGCAGGTAGTAGTTTCATTTCACAGAATTATTGAGGTTTCTCAGTTGTAAGACATGGTGTCATCTGCATGCCTCCTGGAATTCTCTAATGGGGTTTCCAAAGAACGAATGGAGAAAAAAGCTTTACTTCCTTGCAAACACATAAATGAATAAATAGAACTCAGAGGCAACTTTTTCAAATCTACTTAGTTTAAACCAGAAAGGCAATCCTTGTGCATCTGCGACTGCTGACACTTTTAGAAAAAACTACCCTGTATTCATATATAAATAAGTGCGTATATTTTGACAAATTATATCATGTAACTTTAACTTTTTCGATGAAAATAATTCTTTAAATGAATTACTAAATATAATTTAGCATTTATGTCTATCAATCTTTTATATAAAAAACTCCAAAAATATTTATTTCCCATTTTCTTTGACACTGAGAAAACTGGCTCTCTCATTGGTCACAATCCATGTACTAATTTGTTTAACCTTAGTATACAATAAAAAGTACTCTCAGATTTGCTAACTCATGCACCTATGAGAAACAAATTTACCAACTAAAGTACAACGTGTATATCATTCTTTTTGTCTTTAGCTTTATTGATTCACTCAAGACTGTTTCCCAAAATTACTGAGGTCAGTTACTTTCTTCCCCACCCACTTCAGTGGGGTTGCATCATTGGTTGTAATATACTTAGATGTCTTCATCATAATCTGCATCCCATAGTGAGTCCAACATCTTGACTAATCTTTTTTAATTTGCATACAGTAAAATTCACTTTTTATAATATGCAATTCTATACAAATTGACAAATGCATAGAGTTACGCATATGCATCCATGACCACTGTGTCATGAAGGGTGACTCCATCAAACCACACATTCTCGTATGTCATCTTGGCCAACCATTGATACATTTTTGTTCTTATAATTTTATCTTTTAAAAAAAGAGAGAATTCTAATGTAGAAAAAAACCCATTAGCCAAGTGGCAAACAAAAGCATTTTACTTACATGGCCAAGTAAACAACACTAGTGTAAGAAAGGGATGAAAGAGCAAGGATGATGTGATCTCAGTAGTGGACTTCTAAAGTGTGTACCGTCCCCTGAAGAATCAGGAGGAAATATTATGGAAACCTCACTTATCCTCCAAAATTCCCTTTCCCTTTGTTTTTGGCAAAGCCTAACTCCCCCTCAACATCATCAAAAGAAAACACTCTATCAAGTCAAGGAACATGTGCAAAGGACCCACGGACCCAAGGACAATGGAGTGGGGATTGTTTTGGGGAGAGGGGTCGGATGGGGCAAGGGAGAGCAATAGGGGGAAAAGTGGGGACAACTGTTACTGAATGACAATAAAAATAAATAAACAAATAAAAACACTCTATCTTTGGTTTGCTTTACAGCAGGGATGTCAAACTCATTTTCACTGGGGGCCACATCAGCCTCATGGTTGCCTTCAAAGGGCTAAATGTAATTTTAGGACTGTATAAATGTAACTATGCCTTAACTAGGGGCAAGGAGCTCGGTGCAACTTGCCCCTAGTTAAGGGGTAGAAACAAGGTGCTGGCCAGTTAAAATGAGGTAGAGGGCCAGATTCGGCCTGCAGGCCTTGTGTTTGCCACCCGTGCTTTAGAAGTTGATAGCTGCTTTTAGTGGTGTGTGTCTAGCAGGAGAGGGTGGAAGGACAATGGAGAGAAGATAGGAAATTATCTCACTACACCATTTGTTCACAGCATTTTCACTTGCTCATTTACTAAACATGTATTTTATTTTTTTTTAAATATATTTTATTGATTATACCATTACAGTTGTTCTATTCCCCCCCCTTCAATCCCCTCCACCCGCACACTCCCTCCCCCAGCATTCTCCCCTCCTTAGTTTATAACCACGTGTCTCAAGTTCTTTAGGTTCTATATTTCCCCCACTATTCTCTCCCTCCCCCTATCTATTTTCTACCTACCCTCTATGCTATTTTCTGTGCCTTCTCCCCCCTTCTCCTCCTCCCACCCCCCTGTTTCTAACCCTCCATGTGTTCTTCATTTCTATGGTTCCACTCCTGATCTAGCTGTCCTCTTGGTTTGCTTTTGTTTTAGGTGTGGTTGTTAATAACTGTGTGTTTGCTGTCCTTTCACTGTTAATATTTTTCATCATCTCTTTCTTATATAAGTCCCTTTAGCATTTCATATAATAAGGGCTTGGTGCTGATGAACTCCTTGAACTTGACCTTATCTGAGAAGCACTTTATCTGTCCTTCCATTCTAAATGAAAGTTTTGCTGGATAAAGCAATCTTGGCTGTAGGTCTTTGGATTTCATGACTTGGAATACTTCTTTCCAGCCCCTTCTTGCCTGTAAGGTCTCTTTTGAGAAATCCGCTGACAGTCTGATGGGTACTCCTTTGTAGGTGACTGTCCCCTTATCCCTTGCTGCTTCTAGGATTCTCTCCTTCATTTTAGTCTTGGCTAATGTAATTATGATGTGCCTTGGTGTGTTCCTTCTTGGGTCCAACTTCTTTGGCACTCTCTGAGCTTCCTGGATTTCCTGGAAGTCTATTTCCTTTGCCAGACTGGGGAAGTTCTCCTTTATTATTTGTTCAAATACATTTTCCACTCGTGGCTGTTTCTTTCCCCCTTCTGGTACCCCTATAATCCGGATGTTGGAACATTTAAAGATGTCCTGGAGGTTCCTAAGCCTCTCCTCATTTTTTTGAATTCTCATTTCTTCATTCCTTTCTGGTCGGATGTTTCGTTCTTCCTTCTGGTCCATTCCATTGATTTGAGTCCCAGTTTCCTTTCCATTGCTATTGGATTCCTGGACATCTCCCTTCATTTCAATTAGTTTAGCCTTCATATGTTCCTCTAATTTGTGACTGTACTCTACCAATTCTGTGAGCATCCTGATAAATAGTGTCTTAAATTGGGCTTCTGAGAGGCTGGCAATCTGTTGGTCGCTTAGAGTTATTGGCTCTGGGACTTTGAGTTCTTGCACCTTCGTTTGGGCTGTTTGTGCCTGATAAGTAGCAGGATCGGAGCCCTAGGTTTTCATCAGAGCAGGGCAACTCAGTCACTGGGTTGTGACGTTGTATGTGGGGGCGGGGTCAAAGAGGGAAAACGGCTTCCCTCTGCCGCCTGCTGCCGCGACCTCCACCAGCACCGCAGCCACCACCGTCACCAGGCCCACGCGCCTCGCTCCACAGCACGCGAGTGTGCCACCGCTGTCAGCCCTCCACCACTGGGTTTGCCCCCTGGGGCCTGCGTGGTCCGTCTCACTGCGCGCAAATGTGCGACCTTGGTCAGTCTGTTCCGCACCCCGACTAGTTCCGGGCTGGGGCTGCCTGCGCGCCTAAGTCTGTCCTGCCCGACCCAGCTCCGCTGCTGGTTCCTCCTCTCTTACCGTCCCCGTTGAACGGTTCGTAGCTGTCGGACTTCCGTATAATTCCGTTTTCTGGTCTCTGGGTGTGTCTTAGTTCTCCAAAACTTTTGTTGTATCCAAACTTGGTTGTGGGAGAAGGCACAGTGTTTCCACCTATGCCTCCATCTTGGCGGAAGTCCCTAAACATGTATTTTAAACACTATGTAAGAGGTTCTACCACAGTTAGAGAAACAAAAACAACAGCGGAACCATAGAAATGAAGAACACATGGAGGGGTAGCAACAGGGGAGTGGGAGGAGGAGAAGGAGGGAGAAGGTACAGAGAATAAGTAGCATAGATGGTAGGTAAAAAATAGATAGGAGGGAGGGCAAGAATAGTAGGGGAAATCTTAGAATCTAAAGAACTTGAGACATGTGGTCATAAACTAAAGGGAGAGAGAAGGATGGGGGAGGGGTGTGCAGGATGGAGGGGAATGAAGGGCGGGGAATGGAACAACTGTAATGGTATAATCAATAAAATATATATTAAAAAAAACATATCCCCTGCCTTCCAGTAGCTCAGTTTCCTGGGGAAAAGAGACCTAAGTAATCAACTGTAATAGGGCTAAACGTGACCCCAAAGGAGTGGAAAGGAGAAAGCACCTACCTGCACTTATCTCTGCCTGGGTAAGTCCGGGAGTTGGGGCTTGAGGTGTAAGCTGGGGTCCACCAGGGAGAGAGAAGCACAAACAATATTCCAGAAAGAGAACAGTATGTGCAAGGCAACTGCAAGTACTTCAGCGTGACTGTAGCTCCCCTTCCAAGTCAAGCAGTGGCAGGATATGAGATTAGAAAGGTAGATATAAGACAAAAACACATGGATAACGGCCTTATATTATCACAGTTTTCTTTTTACTAAATTACAGCACATGTTTTAATTCATCAATATAATACTAACTTGGTGTATGTCACATAGTAGGTCCTCAAATAACATTAAATCAACATTCAACATGTTTCTAAGTGTAATTTTATGTCTATCAGAATCCGTTGTAAAACTGGATCATTATGTATTAAGGCCAAGCTATCTAATGTAATATACTGCCCTCCAGTGGTAGTAAAGTAATGGCCTTTTCTTTTTTCTTTCTCTTTTTTTTAAAGTATATTTTATTGATTATGTTATGACAGTTGTCCCAATTTCTGTTCTCCCCTTTGTCCCCCCTCTGCTCTGCACCATGCCCCCACCCTCCAGCATTCCCTCCCACCTTAGTTCATGTCCATGGGTTGTGCATATGTTCCTTGGCTTCTCCATTTCCCATACTATTCCTAACCTCCCCGTGTCTATTTTATGCCTACCAACTATACTTCTTAATCCCTGTACCTTTCCCCATCATTCTTCCTGCACCCCTCCCCACTGATAACTCTCTGTGTGATCTCCATTTCTGTGATTCTGATCACAGAATCTAGTTATTTCTTTAGTTTCTGTTTCTTAGATTGAGTTGTTGATACTTATGGGTCTGTTGTTGTTGCAGACAGCTCTGCCTGGTTCTAGGAATTATATCTCGACCCCTTGTGGCTAAGGGCGAGAGATGACCTCTGGAATGCGAGCTGCAGGACACAAAGCTTGTCTCTGGTAGCAAATGCTGCCTCAGTTTCCTCTCCCTGTCCCCAAACTTGGTCGGAAGTCAATGATGAGTAAGACCCTTCATAGCGGGGGGGGGGGGGGCCCAAAGCCAGACTNACCTAAGCCAGACTTGATCACTTGGGAGGCCTTCGTGGAAGGACACGGCGGGGCTGCAACAAAGAACAATGCACTCTCGCCTCCCGGCTATAACATAGCTCGAGTCCCCATGTTCTCTGGGAGAAGTGCTTTCTGGCTCTAATCTCCTTAAGCCTGAATACCTGATGGGGAGAGGTACAGCTCCTTGCCTTGCTAGAGCATGTCCTGGGGAAAAATCTGGCACCACAAAGACTTCCTGATAAACCTGTGAAATCTGCTCTAAGAGTGCTTCCATTCATATGTTAAGGGTTCGAGCAAGAAACCCTAAAACTCTGTTCCTGACAGACTCTGAAGCCCACAGATTTCTTTGAAGTGTTATCTACTGTTTGATCCTCACTGCCCTGTATTCCTGTGTATTAGAACCCAATAAAAGGCCCTGGAGGAGGGGGCTGGAGGCCTTTTTCTCCTCGGAGAAACTGGCCACTGCTTATGGCCCTTTTCCTCTGGGAAAATGGCCACTTCTTCTCCCTAAGCAGATCACATCATATCTCAGTCATGATTACTCTCACCTGTGGCACTCGGGGGGACTTGAGAAGAAAGTCGCTCCCACATGTTGTCATTTCCCTGTTCATAGTTTTTGATCTTCTTCTATCTCTCAGATAAGTTCCTGTAACATTTCCTATGATAAGGGCTTGGTGATCATCAACTCCTTTAACTTGACCTTCTCTGGGAAGCATTTTTTCTGCCCTTCCATTCTAAATGAAAGCTTTGCTGGATAGAGCAATCTTGGATGTAGATCCTTGCTTTTCATGACTTGGAATACTTCTTTCCAGCCCCAGTTGCCCCACCCTGGCAAATACCTAAAGCTCCATCCCTTACAATTTAATGGGTGTGCTGAGACAAAAAAATATGGCCCAAATGAAAGAACAGATCAAAACTCCAGAGAAAGAGCTAAGTGACGAGGAGATAGACAAGCTATCTGATGCAGAATTCAAAACCCTGATAATCAGGGTGCTCACAGAATTGATTCAGCTCAGCCACAAAATTAAAGAAGAAATAAAGGCTACCCAAAGTGCAATAAAGGAAAATATACAGGGAATTAACAGTGAAGGGAAGAAAACCAAAATTCAAATCAACAATTTGGAACAAAAGGAAGAAAGAAGCATCCAACTAGAACAGAATGAAGAAATAAGAAAACAAAAAATGAGGAGAGGATTTGGAACCTATAGGACAACTTTAAATATTCAAATACCCAAATCATGAGGGTGCCGGAAGGAGAAAAGGAAGAGCAAGGAATTGAAAATTTATTTGAACAAATCATAAAGAAAAACTTTCCCAATCTGGCAAAGGGTATAGATTTCTGGGAAGTCTAGGAAGCTCAGAGTGTCCCAAAGAAATTGGACCCCAGGAAAAACACACCAAGATACATCATAATCAAGTTACCCACAATTAAAGATAAGGAGAGAATCTTAAAAGCAGCAAGAGAATAGGAGACAGTTATCTACAAAGAAGTTCCCATCAGACTGTCAGCAGATTTCCCAAAAGAGACCTTACAGGCAAGAAGGAGCTGGAAAGAAGTATTCCAAGTCATGAAATCCAAAGACCTACATCCAAGACTGCTCTATCCAGCAAAGCTTTCATTTGGAATGGAAGGGCAGATAAAGTGCTTCTCAGATAAGGTCAAGTTAAAGGAGTTCATAATCTCCAAGCTCTTATATGAAATGTTAAAGGGACTTATCTGAGAAAAAAGAAGATAAAAAAACATGTACAGTAAAATGACAGCAAACACAATTATTAACAACCACACCTAAAACAAAACCAAAAACAAACTAAGCAAATAACTGGAGCAGGAACAGAACCATAGAAATGGAGATCACATGGAGGGTTAGCAACAGGAGTGGGGCGGGGAGAGAGGGGGAAAAGGTACAGAGAATAAGTAGCATAGATGGTAGGTAGAAAATAGACGGGGGAGGGTAAGAATAGTATGGGAAATGTAGAAACTAAAGAACTTATAAGTACGACGCAAAGACACGAACTAAAGGCGGGGAATGTGGGTGGGAGAGGGTGTGCAGGGTGGAGGGGAGTGAAGGGGGGAAATGAGACAACTGTAATAGCATAATCAATAAAATATATAAATAAATAAAAATAAAATTAGTCTAAAATTAGATAGCAGTAATTACTGCTCAACTCTATTAATGTATTTAAAACCACTGAATTGTATATTTTACAAAGGTAAATATGGTATATAAATTATATGTCAATGAAGCTGTTGTAAAATATAAAACCACAAAGAAGATTCAAAATACCAAAAGAAAAAGCAGTGCAAAATGTAGAGCAGAAGAAAATAGATTGAAAGAGGAAGAAAGAGGAGGAGAGCAAAAAACAAAAAAAACACAATGCAAACAAATGTATTTCCTGGTTAAATAATGAATGGTAAGTTATCCTCACTCGGGGTCGCACATTAAAGTTTACATCTTTAATTTACACACAGTAACTCTAAGGGTTATATTACTTTTAGTGTGTCATTTCTGTATACAAAATATTTCATTTTACATTCCAGTTACCAGAAAGAAAAAAAAAATTCAGATAGCTCCAGATAGTTTTCTTTTAAGGGCTAGGGATTAGAATAAGAACACATCACAGAATCTATTTCATCAGCCAAGAGAGGTAGGGTTGTTTTCTCCTTGGCTTAGGAAAAAAAAGAGTAAATGGAATTTTTAAAAAATGAATTATTAAAGCCACAGGCTTAGCAAGCAGACACCACATTTCTAGGATAATCTAGCTGATCTACCCCAATAAAAAGTATTCCAGTGTATTTATTTAGGTTTCTTTCTAAATGTGTGTATTACCTGAAGTGAGTAAGATTTTCAAATGGCTTTTTGCCAAACGAATTTGGAAGGCAAAAATACCATCAAAGGCCCACAGATACTATCAGAGCGTTACAAGAAAAGACTTGGAAGGTGTGCAAGGCTAGGACGCCAAGAGGACCTTTAATCCAAATGAATCAGGAGCCAAAAACATCATTTTAAATGAGAGAGAATGAAATCAGTTTCTTCCATAAAACCATCTCCTCAATTTCCAGTTTGTTTTCATGACAAGCTAGAAATTACATGTAATTTATAATAATTAGCAAGGTTAGTTTTTTAATCATTTAAGTCATATTTACAAGTTGGCTATGAACAAAAGGTAATCTCCTCAAAACATCTGCTAGAGTATTTCTCCTACATTGAACTTTCATTGACTCATTTTCTTGATCAAATCAATTCTTAAATAGTTCACATAACCTCATCTTTCAGCTTGAGTAGCTAAATAAACATAAAATAAACACATTTTTAAAAATTTTTTAAGAAAAGAAAAAAGGAATCCTTTTAAGGAATAGAGTGTTTCAGATATTTGGAAAGCAGGGCAGTGTGTAAACCTCTCAGCCTCGTTAATGCATTTGTGTCAAGTCTGTTTTTTATTGTTATGAATCAGAAATACAATGGCAATATTAAACTTTGCATAATATTAAAATATGCATATTACACATTTAACACTTTTGTTTAAATAATTTTAAATGTTTCTATTCAGGTATATCATTTTGAGAATTCTCTCTTTTCAAAAAGAATGACTGCCCTGGCTGGCATAGCTCAGTGGATTGAGCATGGGCTTTGAACCAAAGGTTCGCCAGTTCGATTCCCAGGCAGGGCACATGTCTGGGTTGTGGGCCAGGTCCCCAGTGGGGGGCACATGAGAGGCAACCACACATTGATGTTTCTCCCTCCCTTCCCCTCTAAAAATAAGTAAATAAAATCTTTTTTTAAAGTATGACTGTTTTTACATTCTACAATTTCCAGAATACATTTAATTGTAAGGTAAAATTCAAACTTCCTATTAATGAAATATTTCATATTCCTTTTTTTTAAGAGGAAAGCAATCAAACAAAAATACTTTGAGAGATGGTTGTTTTTATACATGTGACCTGCCTATAGATTCAGGTGCTCCGTAGACAGAAAGGTAAGAAAGATCCAACTAAATCTCAGCCAGCTTTATTGAGGACCCACTTCATGTTAAGTCCTCATAAATTAAGGTACGTTAGGTAATTTTTCAGAAATGAACAGTGGTGTGCAGCCATGGGAAAATTTTGAATAAGTTACAATGATGATAAGTTATTCACACTGATATTGACAATGATACTTTAATGATAATTTATTTAACACTTACCAAGTATTTATAGGTGCAGTACATGATAATCTCATTTAAGGCTCTCAGAACCTTGTCATGTAGGTGAGACAGTCTTCCTCTTCCTTTTAACACATGGGAACTGTGAAGTATAGAGAAATTAAACTTGCCCAAAGCCGCACAGAAAGTATGACGAGTCAGAATTCTAAAGCAGGTGATCTGACCCCAGGACTTATAATATACCACTAACTCTTGAAATTCAGAATGAATTTTCCTTTAGAACCATATCGTAACCGCAATTAGTTTCACAAGCTAATCTGTAAAAGCCTAAAAACATGTCTAGACAATAGACTATACACACTTAACTGAACTTGAATGACTAGTGAGCCAATTCAGACACAGAAGAGATTGGTAGCAAAAGGATATATTTTGTATCTATTTTTAGCAATAGTCATTACTTGAAAAACAGTTTTAAAACAGTTTAAAGCCAAGAATCCTCTTTGCAAGTGAAACACTACCCAGCACTTCAACCTCTAAAACAGATAAAAGCAGGGCCTTTCTAACCAAAGTAGGAGAGGAAAAGCCATATGCGTCTTCCTCCATTCTCCAAAAGAGAGACTGAGATACTTCCCCCAAAATTCAGGGCTCCAGGGAAGACAGGCTGAAAGAGATTGAAGGAGACAGAGAGACTGCCATAGACCTAGTGGATCGTAAAGTATGTTCTCATAGATGAAGTAGATAAACATGAGTTCTAAGATAGATGGTATTTATAAAAGTGAGTCTGCCCGTCTTACGGAGTCTTTAGTGTCATGCCAGAGGACTTTGTATCTGGTCCCATCAACATTTTTCATTAGTAACTTAGATGAAGTCATAAAAGGTATGCCTACAAAATGAAATGGAAAACAGTTGTAAATTATCACCAGACATAATGAAAGAAAGTGTGCAATACACACAGTTTAGAACTCTTCATTTTAAATTGCTGAATATTGTCTACCAAAACCTTTTTTGGTGAGACCTAGTATGCAGCTGTAGACACTTGAAGGGATCAAAGAATTCAAGATTTCATCTCAAATGTAATAAACCCGAAAGTTCCCTTACCTCCTCCATTATACAGAGAGGACTTTGCAGTTGTGTGGATTCCTGCCTTCCTCCCCAGTCTGCAGGAATGGATCTCTCACAAGACCACAGGGAATGCCAAAATCAAAAGAACAGAAAACTAAACCTCAAGGAGCCAGAGTGAGCTACAAATTAAATTGTCTAGAAACAGATACTAAAAGCAGTGTAAGGCACCAAGAGGAATACAAAAACCAGGGAAACAAGCAATGATTGATGCATGGACCTCAAAGAGAGGTCTGGGTCAAGTGTCGTTCTTTTGTTTTGCTTATATAAACTGGCCAGCATGTGCAGCAAAGGTTGACAGCCAAGTTTAAAGGTCCAGAGTCAAAATAGACACCATTCTCTCCAAGGTAGGGTGGAATGAGCATTCTCTTAGTTATCCCAATGGGGAGTTGTAATAAATTCCAGCATATTTTTGAGGTGAATGCATATTTATGGGATCTCTTTCAACTCCCCAAGAACTATTACAAATGTACTAAGTACTTAGCTGAGTTGGTGTCAAAAGCCATTTGATGCTTTTCCTCTCTGCAATTTATTTCCTTCCCGCAGATTAACAGAGTGTGTGGTGTCAGGCAGGGTTTCAGCTGGTCAGGTGAAGCAAAGGGGTGGTGAAAGATGAAGTAGATAACGATGGAAGGCATAGCGTTGTGAATTCCACAAAGATGAAAGACCTAATCTTCGGTTTCACTGTCTTTGATGTTGTTCTTTACGGGAAGGCAATGCGTACGTGTTGGGAGGAGAGGGAAACAGTGTCTTCCTCGTTGCTTTGTACTATTAGTAATACCCACATAACAGTGTTTTTGAGAGAAATAAGTGATAAGCCCTGGAAAATATTTAAAGCAATGCCTGTAGAAGCAGTGAATGCTAAAAAACATTAGCTATTGTTTTATTATTACATTATCATCATTATCACCATCCTGGCACCTCTCAGTCCTCTTTAGAAGCCTGTAAGTCCCTCAGTCACTGGCCAGCTCTGGGGTGGTAGTACAGAGAGAAACCAAGGCACCACGAAACGTGAGTGTTTCAGCCCAGATCTGGGATCAGGGCAAGGCCAAGTCTAGAATACACCTGAACGCAATTTTAAAAATTTATTTCAAGCCCTGGTTGGTGTGGCTCAGTGGACTGAGTGCCTGCCTGTGAACCAAAAAGTCTCTGGTTCGATTCCTAATCGGGGCACACGCCTGGGTTGCAGGCCAGGTCCCCAGTTGGGGGCATGCAAGAGGCAAATAATCGATGTGTCTTTTGCGTTGATGTTTCTCTCCCCTCTCTTTCTCCCTCCCTTCCCCTCTCTCCAAAAAGAAATATATAAAATCTTTTAAAAAATTTTTAAATTGATTTCAACTGCCTGAGGTATGTCTTCTATTAATCGCCCTCTCTGGACCAAGTGAGTGGCGATGCTTCCGGTACGTGTAGGCTCTAGCGGGGGGTGTCCAACCTGCGGCCTGTAGGCCCCACACAGCCTAGGGTGGCTGCAAATGTGGCCCAACAAAAATTGTAAATTCACTTAAAACTTTATGAGATTTTTTTGTGTTTACAAGTCAGTGTATTTAATGTGTGGCACAGAGACACCAAAAGTTTGGGCAGCCCTTCCAGGGTTCGTCTAGGTTGGAGATCAGAGTTCATAAAAGCAGGTGATGATCCAGGTTGCTCATTAAACTGATATCTCAGTAATTGTAGCACAGAAAGAGTGTTAAGGAGGCAGAGTGTCTGATGAACTCTCTCCAAGTCTGCAACCCGATAAGTATGGATACACTTTGTTTGGGACTTGGGTAGGGAATGTACAACTCACACCCTGACCACCAGCTCTGTTTTCAATGGCTCCAATATAGGGGACCCCTTTCATTCCCAGCCAGAGTCTGAAAATATCCTTTGGCAAGTGATCTTTGCTCAGGATTCAAGGCCCATGTGGGTTGGGAATCTGGGAGGCAAAGGGAGGTTGTATGAGAGTTTGTGAGAGTCACAGACAATGCTATTGGCAGCATTCAGAGGTGAAGAAAGAGTAGAGTGTGGGTCTCCAGGCGGGAAAGATTAAGATCTACAGGGAAGCACATGCCACTGGTATTTTTTAAACCACCAGTTCTCGTATTCTAATCCCATGTACAATTTGTGGGGACATTTTTTTAAAGATTGCATTTATTTATTTATTTATTTATTAAAGAGAGGGGAATGGAGGGAGAAAGAGGAAAAGAGCAACATCGATGTGTGAGAGAAACATAGATCTGCTGCTTCTCATACATGCCCCAAGCAGGGACCAAACCCATAACCCAGGCATGTGCCCTGACTGGGGATAGAACCAGGGACCCTTTGTTTTGGGGACTATGCCCAAGCAACTGAGCCACACTGTTCAGGACTATGGAGACAATTTTATAGATCTCCGTGACCCTTAGCAGGAGGTGTCCACCAGCAAAGATTACCCTTCCCAGAGAAGATTGAGTTTAAGGAGCAACTGGACAAGGACTTGAGGTATGTAGCTTTCCTTAGCTGTTCTTTTTTGCCTAACAATATATCAAGAAGCTTTTTCGGTATCATTAAACAGTGCTTCATCAAATGTTTTATCATTCAACAAATATTTACTGAACGCTTATTATGTGTCTGGCCCTGTCTTGGGCCATAAGGATATAGTGTTGAATATGACAGATGAGGTTCCCAGTCTCACAGAGCTCCCAGTCTGGCAGGGGAGAAAAATAAATAATAAAGAGAAAACGAAAATGCCAGGGCTGACAGGTGCCATACAAAGGATTAAAACAGGGAGATATGATCGGGTGTCTGAGACTACCGTCAACTGGATGGTCAGAGAAGGCTGCACTGAGGAGGTCTTAAATTGAGATCTGAGGACAAGGATCATCCACAGAAAGATTAGGGTCAGAGTATTCCAGACAAGTAGAAAGCTGGGGCAAAGGCCTAAGGCAGAAACGAGCGAGAAGGGTCGCGTGGCTCAGCATAGTGGGGAAGGGAGATGAGGTTGCAAAGTTTAGGAAGGCATGGCTCCCCTACCAGAGAGGAAAAGAGTGTGGAGTTCTATTCCAAATGCGAAGGGAAGCCACTGGAGATTTTTTTTATATAAAAGCGTGTATGTGTATCAGCTTTATTGAGGGGTAATTTATACATAATAGAATTCCCCCAATTTTAAGTTTACAATTTGATTAAATATATACAGTTCTGCTGTAATCAACACCACAATCTACAACATAAAACGTTTTCAGCACTTAAGAAAGTTCCTTCCTGCTTCTTTGTAGTCAGTCTTCTCTCCCCTACCACTGAGCTGCCACTAAAATTTTAACTTCTCTAGAATGTCTTTTTAATGGAATCAGGCAGTCAAAACGACTACGTAATTTGCAGGGCCCAGAGCGAAACAAAATTGTGGGGTCCCTTGTTTAAAAAATGATTAAGAACACTGCAGCAAAAAAAAGCAGAGCGTAAACCAACCACAAGGCCCTGTGTGACTGCACAGATCGCAAAACCATGAAGCCAGACCCAAGTTCAGAACACAGTTTGTGCGCCTGGCTTCTTTCACTGAGCACGGAGAGCCATTCGTGTTGCCTGTTTCCATGGCTTGTCCTCTTATTGCTGAGTAGTGTTCTATCGTATGAATGTGTCACAATTTAGCTATCTACTAATGGATGGACACCTGCGTTTTCAGTTTGGAGTTGTTATGAATCAATTGCTATGTATATTCAAATACAAGTCTGTGTGGTGTCTTTTGAAGAAAAAAATTTAATTTTGATCAAATTTTTTATGGCTCACACTTTGCATGTTCTAAGAAATCTTTCCCTAACCCAAGGTAACAAAGATTTCCACCACATTTTCTTTTAAGTGTTTCATAATTTTAGGTTTTATGTTTAGTATTCTTCATTTCGAGTTAGTTTTATATTTGAGGAGAAAGCATGATTCAAAGTTTTGGTTGGGTTTTGTCTGTCTGTTTGATTTTTGTACATGGGTATTTAAATGTTCCAGCTCCATTTATTGAAAAGACCATCCTTTTCCACGATGCATTAAAAGGCTTTAAACAGAGGAGTGACAGGATTTTTTAACAAGACCATGCAGTTACTATGAGAGGAATGGGGTCCAATGAAGCCAAAGTAGAAGCAAGGAGACCAGTTAGAAGACTATTTACAGTGCTGGGGAGAAACGATGAAAGCTTGGACTGCTTCTCAGGGGAGAAATGACAAGATCTCACTGTGGTTTTAACTGGCATTTTCCTAATGACCAGTGATGCTGAGTATTTTTCATGTGCTTATTTGCTATCCATTCATCATCTTTGGTGAAGTATCTATTGAAATTATTTGCTCTTTCATTGGTGTTATTTTATATTTGGGTCTAATATTTACTGTAGGATTTTAAGCACTGGAGTGGCAAGAGCTCATTGTTTAATCTGCATTTCCCTAACATTAGTGAAGCTGAGTATTTTCACATTCTTATTTGTCACCCATTTAATACATTGGGTGAAGTGTCTATTCAAATCATTTCTCTAAATGTTCTTACATATAGTTCTATGATCCACTGGAAGATTTTAAACAGAAGAATGAAACAACCTTTTTTAATTTTTATTATTGATTTGAGAGAGAGATCAATTTGTTGTTCTACTTATTTATGCATCCTTTGGTTGCTTCTTGTATGTTCCTCACCAGGGATTTAACCTGCAAACCTAATGTATCAGGATGATGCTCCAACCAACTAAGCCACCTGGCTAGGGCTGAAAAGGTCTCTTTTTTAATTTTTTAAAAATATTTTTTAAATTTATTTATTTTTAGAGAGGGGAAGGGAGAGAGAAAGAGAGAGAAAAGCATCAATGTGTGGTTGCCCCTCACATGCCCTCTACCAGGGACCTGGCCAGCAACCTAGACATGCGCCCTAGATTGGCAATTGAACCAGCAACCCTGGTTTGCAGGCAGGCACTCAGTTCACTGGGCCACACCAGCCAGGACTGAAAAGACCTGTTAACCAGACTGTGCAACGATAAAATCATTTAACAAGATCTTACAACAAGGTCAACTGCTGTAAGAATAGATTACAGTGAAGCAAAAGTAGAATCAGAGATTCTACTTATAGCCCAGGAGAGAAAATGGAGGCTTGTGCTGGAGTGGGAGTGGGAAAGGAGGAGGAAAATGGACAGGTTTGAAACACGTTTTAGAAGTGGAATTGATAGTAGCTGCTGGTGGACTCACAGTGGGAGATAAGGGAAAGATGGGTAATTCTCATGTTTGGAATTTAAACTACCAAGAAAATGCAAGATCTGTTTACTAGGATGGAAAATACTAGAAAGTGGTGAAAGAAGCAGGAGTGGGAGGTGACCTGTTTTGATCATGTTAAGTGTAAGTGTTTGTTCAATATCCACACCAGGTATTAAGGAGGCATTTGGAGACACAAGTCTGGAGTTTCAGAGAGAACTCAGAGCCAGGGATTTCTAAAAAAGAAAAAGTAGGGGAGGAAGGAAGGAAGGAAGGAAGGAGGAAGGAAGGAAGGAAGGAAGGAAAGAAAGAAGGAAGGGAGGGAGGGAGGGAGGGAGGACAACATAGCAAGTAGATGGTATTTAAAACTAAGATAACTTGTTATGTATGGAATTGTGTATTCCCACCTCTGAAATTCACAAATTAAAGATCTACCCCCAATGTGACAGTACGTGGAGCTGGAGCCCATAAGGAAGTAAAATTAGGTCATAAAGTAGAGGCTCTAATCCAGAAGTACTGGTATCCTTATAAGGAGAGGAATAAACACCAGTATAAAACTCCTCAAAGGTCAAGTTAGAGGAGAAAAAAGAAGAAACAATAAGATTTAGAAACACTGGAGGTTACTAATAATCTTGAAAAGAAGAGTCTTAGTGGATTGGTGCGGATAGAAGTTTTACTGGAACAGAAAGAGAAAAATGCAAACTCAGACAGTGACTACGGACAAGTCTTCAAGATGTTTTGTTTTGAAGGGGAGCTGAGAGATGGTGTAATGACCAGAAGGTGATATAGAATCCAAAGAAGTTTTTATGAGTTTGTTTTTGTTTTGTGTTTGGGATGGGAGTCAATAGTGGATATTTGTGTGAATGGTCAAGTAACGAAGATTAAGTAGAGAGTCAAGTAGAAAGATCTAATGCAGGTAATGCTGGTGGGGGTTGGGGGGGAAGGCGATGCAGAATACAAGTCCTTGAAGAAGAAAGGAGATCAAATCCAAGTGAAGGGTTTGATGTTTGATGGGGAACAGGGCGATGCTTCAAGGAGGTTGGCACAGTAGATGCTGTTAAAATTAAGGGATTCTCTCTGATTGCTTCTATTTTTCTCACTCAAATAGGAGGTAAGGTCACCAGCTGAAGTGGAAATGGGAATGTATAAGTTAGAGGCTATAGGAGAAGATATGGTTTAGTTGTTTTTGAAAGTAGAGAAGTGGTATCTCTATATTGATTTCTGCAGTGGCTGCACCAATCACACAATGGAATACTACTCAGCTATAAAAAAGAAGAAAATTCTACCCTTTGAACAGTGTAGATGGACCTGGAGAACATTATGCTCAGTGAAATAAGCCAGTCAGAGAAAGACAAATACCATATGATCTCACTCATCTGTGGAATGTAATGAACATACTGAACTAACGCAGAAAATAGTGACAGACTCATAGACAGAGAGCAGGCTGACAGCTCTGGGTTGGTGGGAGGGGCGGGGCAGGGGCAGCAGTTAGTGGGTGGAGGGATTGAGCAAAAAGGAAAAGGACTCATGGACATGGAAAACACTTTAGTGATTTTGGGGGGTGACGTATGGGGAGATAAATGGTAATGGAAAATATATAATAAAAAATAAATTTAAAAAACAAAAGTACAGAAGTGAACATACTAGAGAAATCTCCTAGGATTGCCCAGCAACATTGAGCACAGGGAGGAAAGTCTTCCCTAAAAGCCTTCTTGCTAACTTGGCCTTCTATTTCAACAGCCTAGATAAACCAGATTTACCCCTAACCCAGAGACTGGAACTGCCTTCACTGAGAACACTGACCTCTGCCAAATCTGAAAATGTGACTGGGTATACCACCAACAGTATCTGCTGTACTAGTTAATAAGTAAAGAAAAGGGACATCACTGCTTTACTTTGCACTTATTTCTTTGATTATTAGACATATTGAAAGGCTTTTTTTCACTTTCACTTTGGTTGGTTATTTAATTTTTTTGTGTGAATTGGATGCTCATGTACTTATCTAACTTTCTATTTTTAAATTGATCTTTACAAGTCTTTTCTGTATTCAGAATAGCAATCCTTAATCTATTTCATTCATTTCAAAATACATTTTTCAATTGTCATTTGGCTTTCTTTTTTGGTTATGGGTTTTTACATGTGCAGATGTTTCTAATTTTTATCAAAATCTATCACACTTTTTCTTTCCTGTATATCACACCTAAAAAGAATGCCCCCAGGTAACTCCTGTGTTGTCATGTTTTGAGAGAAACCCCAAGCCTTTATAAATATTTTTTTTCGGTAACTATACATGTCTTTAATCCACCTGGGAATTTGTTACACAGTATAAGGCAGATTTGATTATTTTCTGCATGTTCACCATTTGCCTCAACACATCCCTGATCACATCAGCTCTCTAATTAAATGCTATCAGTACTATCCCTGCTCTTCTAACCTTCACTCTAAAATACGTCCAATTTCCTGTCCTGGCATTCAAAGCACTCAAAGACCTGACCCTATTTATTTCCTTCCCCGTGTCATGGATTCTGGTTTTCCTACTTGTTTCCAAACTGTACTCAGATGAGACCTAGGGAGTGTGCGAAGCCCCCTGAAAAACATCTTGGCAAAAATAAGGGAACCAAACAGGTAAGGAGCTCAGCACTCACTTCTACCTCAGGCATAGAAACTCCCCTTTTGCCTAATTTACATGTCAGTGCTTCCAGACAAGAATTTTATTGGAGATTCAAATGCTTTAAAAGAAAAAAATACTGTCACTTCTCTAGGCCGATCAATCCTCCTATGCAAGTCTCACATTGTCTGCTTACCATAAATCAAGTTCCACAGGAAACAGACTTTGAGGTAGATATCTATCTATAAAAGGTTTATTGAGGCAAGCACCCTATAAAAGAGTAAAGACGTAGAACTGAGCAGAGGTGTTGGAACTATGAAGCAGTTACCAGTCCATAAGAAGGAAATCTGAAGCTTGGATGAGATGTCCCAAATTGAGGTAAGGGGGCAGCATTGTCCATTCACTGGATTGTGGCTGCCCATTAGTGTAAAGTTTACACTATCCATCTTCTTTCCAAGGAGGGCTCCTTGGAAAAAGAAGCCCTCTTTTCTTGTGGGCAGTTCCTGGAGAGAGACTCTGACATGGAAACCATCCACAGACCACAATTCCATCAGTTGGTGGAAGAAGTGCCTCAATTCTTCAAGGGGTTCTGGGTGGCACGTACCTCTTCTACACTTGTACACTGGGTGGCACACACCTCTTCTACACATCTACATTTCTACACCTCATCTACACTTCATTGGCTCAGGCTATCTTGTCAAGGATAACATTTCTTACCACCTTCAAATCCTACCCGTTCATTAAGCCTAGCTCAAATACTCTATTCTCCATTAAATATTCCCTGATTCTTGTCATTATAAATAATAGCTTTCTTCTCTAAATTTCAAGTACTCTAACTTGTTGGGAACTGCTCTGCCTGGTTTCAGGAGTTGTAACTGCCCTCGATGGCTAAGGCTGAGTAAGCGACCTCTGGCTGTGAGCCACTAAGGAGACAAAGCTTGTCTCTGCTTCATCCCCTGCCCCAAGTGCTTGGTTGGTTAGTCTATGACAGGTACGAACCCTCAGAGGGGCGGCAACCTAAGTCAGACACAATTACTTGGGAGGCGCTCAAGGAAGGACTCAGGGGGGCTGCAGCAAAAAGGGTGTGATGAACCCTCGCCCCCCAGCTATTCTGACATAGCCTGAGTCCCCATTTCCATCTGGAAGAAGTGCTTCCTGGATCTAATCCACTTAAACCTAAAACCTATCATGGGGAAGGCGGTACAGCCCTGCGCAGGCTAGAGTGGGATCCGGGGTGATCGGGCATAAGAAAGAGTTCCTAAAGTTCTGTGAAGCCTGCTTTGCTAAGAGTGCTTTCATTCATATGATAAGGGTCCATGCAGGAAATGAGTATGTCTCCCAAAGTTTTTGCAACCCCCTTACCTGACAGACACTGACTCAGACTAAGCCCTCAGATTTCTTTGAAATGTTACCTACTGTTTGATCCTTGCCACCTGACATGGACTGATGGGCGTTACCTGTATTCCTATGTGTTTCGAACCTAATAGAAGCTGTTGAAGAAGAGGTTCTTGGTCCTTCTCCTCTGAGAGACTGACCACCTCTCCTCCCCAAGCAGATCATGTCTTAGCAGTTTCATTTTCATCATGGCGGACAGGGGGACTTGCAGGCAAAATTGCCCCCACACTAACTATATTCCTCTTATGGCCCTATGGCATTTATCTTTGTCTATCTTCCATGAGACCAATTTTTCACTTTAATGAATGGAGAACTCACATTGATACAGGCAATCAACCAAGACCTGAAGATATAGAGTGAACAAAACAGCTACGATCGTCTTCATACTATAAGCAAATAATTGGAAATTAAAGAGTTAACAGTAGTCAGAGAGCATGTAGGACAGAATTTAATTCAAACAAATGTGTTGGGGATTGACTCTCTAAGGAAGTGATATTAAATGCGAAAGAATAAGTAGAGAATAGCTCAGTACAAGGAGGTGCTAAGGATAACAAATGGGTTGTATTCAAGTCAGAGTGAGCCACAAATGCTAACATTGACATTTATTCAACATACACAAATATACTGATCTCATCCTGTGTGCCAGACATCATCTTGCATGCTGGCATTCGATCACTAAACAAAACAGTAAAATTCCTTCTCCCCTCCATTTAGCTTACATTCTAAGAAATGAAAGAATCTAGCCCTGGCTGGTGTAGCTCAGTGGATTGAGCACGGGCCTGTGAAGCAAAGCGTTGCTGGTTCGATTCCCAGTCAGGGCACATGCCTGGGTTGCAGGCCAGGTCCCCAGTAGGGGACACATGCGAGGCGGCCACGCACTGATGTTCCTCTCCCACTCTTTCTCCTTCCCTTCCCCTCTCTCTAAAAAATAAATAAATAAAATATTTTTTTTAAAAAAACCTTATCAGATTGTTTTTTTCAACTGTAGTTTACTTTCTATATTATTTGTATTGGTTTCAGGTGTAAAACATAGTAGTTAGACAATGACATACTTTACAAAGCATTCCTCTTGGTATTTACAGTACCCACCTAGCACCATACATAGTTGCTGCAATATTATTGACTACATTCCCTATGCTGTGCTCAGATGGCTTTTTAAAACAAGGTCACTCTGACTGTAGTATACTTGTCCTTCTCCCCTACTATATTATAAAATTTTACAATATTCCCCTATAACTAGTAATAAGCACGCAGACCCCTTTGTAAATAATGGGCACCCAATAAATAACGATGGCTAACACTTGATTGTTTTCTATGTGCAGAAGACTGATATAAAAACATTCTGTGCATTAAATCATTAATCCTCACAACCCACCATCTCAGGTTGCTGGCTGAATGTGATGAGGTAAGCTTATACCTTTGGAACACTGGAACTGGATACACCTGATAATCTAAGGAATTACTCCATGTGTATGGTAGGGAGATGGGGAAGGAGCAGAGAAAAAAATCCAAATGCCATATACACAGTTCCATATGTTTTTCTTAGTCATATATTATTCAAAGCAAATCATTTAAAAACATTCACAGGGAACTACAAAGATAAGAAATACATGAACATGAAAATAGCATAACCTATAGCCAAGAAAGACTGATATTCATATTTGCCTATCTCTAAGACCCTCATCATATCATCTGTATTAATAATTATTCAAGTGTATGTCTATAGAACATGATGAGCAGGTTTATCAAAATGATTGTGTTGCCCTGGCCAGTGTGACTCAGTTAGTTGGAGCATTGTACTGAAACCAAAAGTTTGCAGGTTTGATTCCTGCTCAGGGAACAAGTCTAGGTTGCCGGTTCCATCCCTAGTCTCATCTGGTCTGGGCATCTGTGATCCCTGGTTCAAGTGCCTCATGGAGGCAACCAATCACTGCTTCTCTCTCCCATCAGTGTTTCTCTCTCTCCCTTCCTCTCTCTCTAACCGCAGTGAAAAAATGTCCCTGGGTGAGGATTAAAAAAAATAACTGTGCTTTCTGAGGAGCCATTTATTACAAATCATAACAATCTTACAAAACATCAACAATAGTCTATCCCTCCCTGAAAAATATAAAGTTTTCAAATCTCCAAAATTTGTCACCTGGGATCTCTAAAGAGGCCTGCCTGACTGGAGACCCCTCCCCCTCGTCCCCACAGCTCCCTCATACAGCAACACACAAAAGAGAGGCCCCTGGGGCCTTGAAAGAGGGGTTGTGTCTGCTTGAGAAGTTAAATAAATATGACACTTACGGTGGGGCACCAAGAAACAGTCACAGACTGAACCTCACAGGTATATTTCTATTTCCAAATGAGAAACAACACAATGAGCCAGGACCTCGCCGGGGATGGGGAAGGGCAGTAAAATTGTGAGGACTGGGCTGTTTGGGAAAGGGTGGTGCCCATTAGCCTGGAGTATCTTTGACCAGAATTCATTTTAATACAAAACAAACATGAAAGAGCTCAGTGGTCCTTTCCTTCAAGCAATCCAAAATAGTCATTTCTTAGATTAAGTATCCATTTAGCTACAGGTTTACCCAGAAAGAAAGACGTATAAATGGTCATCAAGAGCCACACCCTGCCCCACTAGAGCTTCGAGCCTTGTTTCTGAGCACCTGGTTCCCTAAGGTGGAACCCCCTGCTTCGCCTCTAGCATTTTCCCTGCGGGCCAGAGTCATAGCCCCAGGCTGGGCCTTATCTCCCTCTCAGTGCTAAAGAAGTGGAACCTGGACATACTTGTTCTGAGTAGAAAATTGGGGTAACTTGCTTTATAACATTGCACAAACTTCTTTTAAACAAGTGTAACCAGGATTTTGCAACAAAAAGTATTTTTCTAGAAATCAAACAAGACTAGCATGCGTTATACCCAGCCATTAGGAAGGCAAAGGAACTGCTTTTCTTGACAGCCCTAAAAAGCTTTAAATTGAGGTCAACGACGGGAGTTCTGTCACAGAACTGAGACAGGTTCCAGCCCCTACTTGTTTATATCTTCCTGGGCCATAACTCCACCTCATCCATCCCCCCACCCCATCCCATCCCCAAGGGAGACATCTTCCAGAAACAAAAAGTGGACTGATTTAACCCTTTCCTTTGCCACAAAGCCTTTTAGCTATCAGGAGATACTGGCCTGATGAATGACAGACTGCTGCTGTACTAAATATAGTCAAAGCCAATAAGCAATTAATAATATTCATTTAGTCAGCACAGTCAAGGCACTGTGATAAGCACATACACACATTGCCTCAATGAATTATTGCAACAACCCGAGGGTCCCTGAAAATAGCAAAGCATGTTCCCCAGAAACCCCTAAAATGGGGGGAAGTGAGAGTGGACTATATGGCATTTAAGATACTTTGCACAACAATGGCAAGTTAACAGTTGTGCTGCTGCCCCGAGGCAAAAGGTGTACCTGACTTTCGGAGCATGTAGTGACTCATGACATAGCCAGGGGAGGTGGATGGGCCTGTGTCATGAGGAACTCTTGCCCTGACTAAAAATGGCAGCGGGGGGGGGGGGGGGGGAAATAAAAGACAGGGGCTGGATATGAGGTAACACAAGAGGCTGCAGGCCAAGCATTTAAAATAAGGGTGGACTGAGAGTGAAGGGGATTCCACCATGTGGCCTGGGGTAGGAAGTATTCTGCCATTAGGTCTGAATGAGTGTAAGGAGGAAGAATCCATGCAGGAGGAAAGGGTGTGAGATGAGAGCTGATGGAGCCACGGGAAGACCTGACTGACTAAGCACAGGTTTGCGAGAGGGGCCTGGAGCTGAACTGAGCTGTGACCGGAAATGCTGAAGCTGCAGAACTCTGCTGCTCTGAAGGACGTCCGGAGAAGTCACTCTCTTGGGTTGTGTGCCTCCCTGGCCTCCTCCATGATCCAGTGGAACACCGCACATGTTTTCTGAACCATTACACGGAGGCTGAGAACGCCACACCTCAGGTCCTGAAGGAGAGAGCTGCTGCTGCGAGAGGGTGGTGACTCCGAGACCCACAGCGCACATTTCAAAGGGGATGGAGACCTGTTTGCGCAGCCGGCTGAAGAACAGAGAGGGATATGGGGAGATTCTGGGCATAGTTCTTTTGGGAGCAAGGGAAGTGCTGGGTCTTATGGGAGAACAGGGCTCTGAGCAGGAGTTCTCTCAGCCCCTGGGAGCTTGGAATCCTGTAAAAAAAAAATCTGTTTCCTTCAACACTAATTGTTGGGTCATGCATAAAGGCTCCATGTGAATGAGACCCAGTTTGTTCCGTTACATTAATAACTCCAATTGTTTTCAATTAAAAATATATAGAGAGCAAGTGTTCCTGTGGCTAAACTTAATACTGACAACAAAAATATAACTGGTCATCCTGGCTGATGTGGCTCAGTGGATAGAATGCTAGCCTTCAAACCAGAGGGTCATCGGTTTGATTCCCAGTCAGAGCACATGCGTGGGTTGCAGGCCGGGTTTCCCAGTGCGGGATGTGCAAGAGGCAACCACACATTGATGTCTCTCTCCTTCTCTTTCTCCCTCCCTTCCCCTTTGTCTAAAAATAAATAAATAAAATCCTTAAAATATATATGTATATAACTTGTCAACCTAGTCAAATTATGTCTTTTTCACACATAATATACAGGGTGGGGCAAAAAGTAGGTTTACCGTTGTGAGTATGTGAAATACAGAGTTTATTCTTTTATTATTATTTATAAACTATTGTATTATTTTCCATAAAACAACTGTAAACCTACTTTTGCCCTATACTGTATAATATAATATAGACTAGTAAGATCAGAATTGTTGACTAATTTGCTCAATAAATTTTTTGGAATTTCCTTCTTTATACCAGTCACCAAGAGCACAATGTTGAATAGACATATCAATCTCTGAAATCTTGCATTTTACTGGCTAGTGAAGGAGACAAACATTAACTACCAAATACACAAATATTGAAGTAATTGTACATTGATATAAGTGCTATAAGGGATAAGTACATGTTGTGAGAGAATAACCAGAAAACCAATATTAATTGGGAAGTCAGGAAGATTCCTAACCTGAAACTTGCAGGATGTACAGGAAGTAGTTAGGCAAAAAGTAAAGGGGAGGAAAGTGCTCCAGGCAGAGGACATACTTTCCATAAAGGTCCTGAGCAAGGAAAAGGGTTTGGCTCTTTGCAGACCAGTGGTCCCTGAGTAGGGAACACAGGAAGGAGATAGGTAACGAGGCTGGAACGGAAAAATATAGACTATCAGGAGTATGGATTTTACCTTAGTGCAATGCAAACAAACCCATTAAAGGCTTCTCAACAGTGTAGTTTTAGAATCTCATTTATCATTTTATAGATTTTATTTATTTATGTTTAGAGAGAAGGGAAGGGAGGGATAAAGAGAGGGAGAGAAACATCAATGTGTGGTTGCGTCTTGTGCACCCCCTTCTGGGGACCTGGCCTGAAACCCAGGCACGTGCCCTGACTGGGAATTGAACCAGTGACCCTTTGGTTTGCAAGCCCACACTCAATCAATCCACTGAGCCACACCAGCCAGGGCTGATTTATCATTTTTAAAAATTCAATCTGGCTGCTGTGTGCAGAATAGATGTCAGTAGGACAAGAGTGAAAGAGGCCAGTTAGGAAGTTTTACTTACAGTCATCCCAGCAAAAAGAAGGTAGTGGCTAGGACTAAAGTGGCAACAGTGGAAGCCGGAGCAAAGCAGACAGATTATATACACATTTAGAATATTGTAAGGTTTGGTGATGAATTTGATATAGGAGAGGATGGGAAGCAGGGGTGGTACAAGGTAAGATCAAAGGTAAGTCTCAGATTTCTGAACTGAGCAACAGGACAGATGGAGATCCAGTATATTTTGAAAATAAGAGTAAAAAAGGGTGAGATGGGTACACACGATGGATGAATATTGCCCAGATGAGCGCTTCTCATTTAACAGATTATATGTGAATGACATGAGGAATCTCGTACCTGCAGATTCTGATTCAGTAGGTCTGAGCTGTGACCAGAGATACTGCATTTTTATCCTGAATGATAATGCTGTTGGTCTGTCCACAACAATTTGAGTAGCAAGCGTCTACTCTAGAAACCTTAGTTCACAAAGGGTTNTTTTAAAAATTCAATCTGGCTGCTGTGTGCAGAATAGATGTCAGAAGGACAAGAGTGAAAGAGGCCAGTTAGGAAGTTTTACTTACAGTCATCCCAGCAAAAAGAAGGTAGTGGCTAGGACTAAAGTGGCAACAGTGGAAGCCGGAGCAAAGCAGACAGATTATATACACATTTAGAATATTGTAAGGTTTGGTGATGAATTTGATATAGGAGAGGATGGGAAGCAGGGGTGGTACAAGGTAAGATCAAAGGTAAGTCTCAGATTTCTGAACTGAGCAGCAGGACAGATGGAGATCCAGTATATTTTGAAAATAAGAGTAAAAAAGGGTGAGATGGGTACACACGATGAATGAATATTGCCCAGATGAGCGCTTCTCATTTAACAGATTATATGTGAATGACATGAGGAATCTCGTACCTGCAGATTCTGATTCAGTAGGTCTGAGCTGCGACCAGAGATACTGCATTTTTATCCTGAATGATAATGCTGTTGGTCTGTCCACAACAATTTGAGTAGCAAGCGTCTACTCTAGAAACCTTAGTTCACAGGGTTGTGATTTTTTTGCCAATTTTAACAAAGACTTTTTTACTTAATTATCATGATTTTCTAAAGAAAAGGTAGTTTAATTACAAAATGGAGAGAATAGTTTAAAAATAAAGTTCTGTAATGGAAACAGATGTAATTTTAGAAGAAGTACATCACTCTTATTTTTCATTTGCCACAGGTGAAGTGAATTTTTTCATTATGGACTGGCTTTGAATAGCCACTGATCTAAACAAAATAACTTTTTTTTTCTTTTTTTAAAAATATTTTATTTATTTATCCTTAGAGAGAGGGGAAGGGAAGGAGAAAGTGGGAGAGAAACATCAAAGTGTGGCCACCTCCCACGTATCCCCCATTGGGGACCCGGCCCGCAACCCAGAGATGCGCCCCGACTGGGAATCGAACCGGGGACCCCCTACTTCACAGGCCCGCACTCAATCCACTGAGCCACACCAGCCAGGGCCAAAATAACTTATTGATAAACAACATTTTCCAAGTTTCAACGAGTTGCAATAACTATTTCATTCTGTTATTGGTGGAAAATGAGTTCTTGAAGTGTCATGAGGATAAGACTTTCCTAGGACATGCACAGCAGGGTAGGTTTCCATTGTAAACTTTATTGATGATGTGAAATTAAGGGGGTTCCCCTCCTGACTTCCAAATGTCCCATCTCTGCCCATCTTGTCATGGAAAAGGTCCAATCTTGTCCTCAGTAAGACCAAAACAAAAGCCAGTGTCCAGAGTGCTCCATATTAAAGTCTAGTCTAGTCCAGTCCAGCATCCAGCTAGTTTAGCTTATGTTCCAAGCTGCAGTCCATTGCTGTGCTGCAGGATTCAAGCTCCTTCCTGGAGCCTGCGTGTGGAGTCACCACGGCCATTGGCCATGAAGCTGCTAGGGCCACATTGCCATACATAGAACAGGCAGGTGCACCAATGCAAGTGTGAGTCATAAGGTGAGAGAGAGAGAGAGAGAGAGACAGGGAGAGAGAAAGAGCTTCTTTGTTCTCCTGGGATTATATTAGCTTTGGCTTGGACAGACTAGGAGCTTTTTCAAATCGGCCAATGAACTTCCCAAGTTTTCATGGACTTTGGATGGGTTTACACCCCCTAGTTAGACTGACAGGTTTCTGTGGTCCAGTATCTTCCCCTGTGTCCCCCAACAATCCAATACAGCGCGGGAGGCAGGAGGGGAGAAGTGTTCATTCCCTTGGTGGAGCAATACTATAATCCTCTAGAATGTGAGGCTGTAGTTTCCTGGCTAAGCAAGCAGGCTCATGCTCCCCATTTTATTAATCTCAATGTCTAGTTGCCTTTGCTCCCCTTTTCTAACTAAATATTGATTGTAACAATTCAGAGGCAGGAGATAGACAGAAAAGAGGAAACTCCGGAGGAGCCCTAGGGCTAAGATAAAGGACTTTGGTACAGGACAAAGATGCAGTTCTGAGACAGGTTGTTCCTGCTTTCTGGTAAAGTGCTGAATCATGCTGAGTCATGAATGCTCCTTCGAAGAAGCTGCTACATGACCCCTGCTTCATTACAGTAGGATTACAGTAGCATTACAGTAAATTAACATTGTGGGACCTCCTTCCCCAGGGGCCAATCAGGGAAAACCATGGGAATCCACATGCGCAGTAGCTTTAAAGTAATATAGCTACTTGTATGTGCACAACAAAACCTTGCCAAATCTAGCCAGGAAATATCCACCCTGTAAGAACAGAATTCCTCCAGCCCCTGAGGTCAATCTCTGCTTTGAGTTGGCCTGCTCCCATGTTCTGTGGAGTATATTATCGCTTAATAAATCTGCTCACTCTCTTTCTGCTATAAACTGTCTGTGTTTGGTTCAATTCTTTGTCTGTTGTCACCAAGAACCTGGTTACCTGTGCCCAGCTGTGATAATTTTTCTATAATAGTCAAACATCTATCATTATTTATCAGGAACATACAACCACTGGAATCAACCTAATATTGTTCTTGGCTTCTAAGTATTTCAAATCTTTTTCAAATCACTAGGACTATAGAAAGATTGTACCCAGTAGAAGGTAAGTGCTGTTTTGAAACATTGATATAAATTGATATTAGAATTAGCTCCCCCTTCATTTTATTGAATGTTTTTCATCAGATTTACCATAGGTTAAATATGTGTGTGTTCTAAATTATTAGATAAAAGCTAGTAGCTTGGCAACTTTAAAAAGTAATTAGAGAACCAGTAAATGGTTATTGAGAAGAGTAGTACTGAATTTTAAAAGGATGGCCCTGGCTGGTGTAGCTCAGTGGATTGAGCGCGGGCCTGCAAGCCACACAATCGCGGTTCGATTCCCAGTCAGGGCACATGCCTGGGTTGCAGGCCAGTTACCAGCAGGGGACTCATGAGAGGCAACCATACATTGATGTTTCACTCCTTCTCTCCTTTCCTTCCCCTCTAAAGATAAATAAATAAAATCTTTTTTAAAAAAAGGATGAAAAGGACTAAGTACAGTTTAAACATATAGACTAGCAATATAACAAAAATTGTACAAAAAATTCCAATGAATTCCTAAGGACTTTGCAGGCAGGATCGATATTTTGTACATTTTGGAATTCCCATAATGCCTAGCAATATGCAGGTATGTGCTCATTGGCCAGAAGAAGGGAATGTAAAACCTGAAGGAACAATAATAGCTAATGACAAAATGATGTTTCACTTGGTAAAATTTTAGTTAAATGAAGTGATAGAGGAGCCAGCAGTATAATTAACACATTTAATCTCATAGTGCCAATTTACGATCTAATGAGGCAATCAGTATTAGTGTCTATGTTTTAAGGATCCAAAACGGAAGTTCATAGAAATTAAGTGATGGAAAATTAGAAACAGCTAACAGAGAATGTCTCTAGAGCAGTGATTTTCAACTTTTTTCATCTCATGGCACATATAAACTAATTAGTAAAATTCTGTGGCACACCAGATTATACCTATTTTTTGCCCACCTGGCAAAAAATAGGTATAATTTTGATTAATTCACACTGAACAGCTATTGTTGTGTTGGTTGTTGTCATTTTTTTAATTGACAGTCTAAGGGAAATGAGGTCAGTGCCTCTGACTAAATAGTCAGGTACTACATGTTTTAAAAATTCTTGAATCACACCAATTGAAAATCACTCTTCTAGAGAATAGTCGTAAATTGAGATCTGTCAACTCAAACTTTATGTCTTATATATACAAACTATATATTGAGATTCTGTTCATAGGCCGTATGAAACTAGCCATTAATATTAATGACTACCACCCTGGCTAGTGTAGTTCAGTGGATTGAGCGCGGGCCTACGAACCAAAGGATCTTGGTTCAATTCCCAGTCAAGGCACATGCCTCGGTTGCAGCCCAGTTTCCAGCAGGGGACGCATGAGAAGCAACCATACATTGATATTTCTCTCCCTCTCTCCCTCCCTTCCCCTCTAAAGATAAACAAATAAAATCTTAAACATATATATATATATATTAATGACTACCATACATTGTGTCAGTCATTGTGAAAAGCACTTCATACCAAGTAACTAATTTAATCTTATGATAACCTCATGAAGTAAAAAATGAAAATTTATCTTCAATTTATAGGTGAGGAAGCCTAGACACTAGAGCTGAAATGGATTTCTGATCTGACTATTTCCATGCCATTAACATAGTTATACTGTAAAAATACCAAACTGATCATAAAAGTCAATAAAGATAAAAGAAACCACAAACTTGTAAAATTAAATACAACGTAAGAACTGCTTTGTACATATGAAAGGTTTGGGAGGTATGGGGTCATGTGATAGCATCAAAAATAAAAATTAAAAAATTAAAAAATTAAAAATCAAATGATAAGTATGAAAGGATCCCCCCGCCCCCAATATATACTTGTCTGGCCAAGGTTTGTTAAAATGTGAGTCAGTGAAATTTAGACTAAACACATCTTTATCTAGTAAATCTCCCTAAGGAAAATATTCTTCATTGTTCCAAAAACTTGAAAAATTATGTCTCTGGGATTATGTGTATTTGTACTCTTTTTGCTTCCTTGTTTCTCTATTAACATGTGTTGTTTCTGTGATTTTTTAAGTTTAACAATGATAGGGAGGTACCAAAATAAAAACATTGTCAAGCTTGAATTAATAAAAGGTTGGTTGTATAGAATGTATACCAATCATACCTATTTACGTGACAGCTAACAATGAGAAAATGTTCAATTTCCAAGTAAACATTGAACTTTAAGACTACATACTCAAAATAGAGACATTGAATATAAGGTTGAAAAAAGATAATGAATGTCTTCAACACAATAAAAATGGTTTACTTTTGAGTAATGCAAAAAATAAGCAAAGACATTCCTAAACTTAAATTAACATCTTTTTAAAAAAAATATTTTATTTACTTATTTTCAGAGAGAGGAGGAGGGAGGGAGAAAGCATGGGAGAGAAACATTGATGTGAGAGAGAAACAGCAATTAGTTGCCTCTCGTATGTGCTCCAAACAGGACTGAACCCACAACCCAGGCATGTACCCTGATCAGGAACAGGAACTGAAACCACAATCTTTTGCTTTGTGGGATGATGTGCAACCAACTGAGCCATACCACTCAGGGCCAAATCAGCATCATAAACCCAAAATGAAAATGATTATATCTATATTTTTAGTTTGGGATTTAAAAAAACACAAAGCATACATATTTCAAACTTTGTCACAGTGTATATTTTTAATATTTGCAATTTATTGCATGACAATTATATCTCAATAAAGTTGGAGAAACCTAGAAAAAATTACTATATGGTTAGGTCCTGTGGAAAATGCTTTTATTAAGTTTTAAGCAGAAACAATTACCAGATTTTTTAAAGGGTCACTTGAATTCAGTGGGATAGAAATATTCAATGTTCTTATCATGTATAGAGCTAGGTCAAATAGCAAAGCATATGGAAAAAGTGAAATGAGCTTTTAAAATGTTTTAAGCTGAATCATGGACATAAACGTGAGAATAGCTCCATGAGTCTGTGTAGGGGGAAAAAAGCACATAAAAGAAACTTAATTGGGTTTCCTTAAAGCATGAATTGTTGAGCATTAGGCTGCACACAAGCTACAGACTAAAAGGAAAATATTTGCAAAATGCTCAAGGCCTGTCCGGAAAAAGTTCAGCCATTGTTAATATGAGAATGGTTTGCACAGCACAGGTGTAACCTGACAGCCAAGGAGAGTAGACTGGAATACACATGCATGAACAACGACAACTTCTCTATACTAGCCTGTGGACCGTAGACGCCATTCAGTGAGCGTGTGTACTGTGTGGCCGTCATGTTCAAAATGAGCAAGTAGAACAATGAATCTGCATCAAATTTTTGACTTAAGCCTGAACATTCCTCCATGGAAACTATTCATATGATTCAGAAGCCCACATCTACAAGCAACTGGTAACTGACAGCTTGATCATGACAATACATCTACTCATAGATCATGTCTTGTGCACAGTTTTTTCCCAAAACATCAAACCACCCAGGTAACTCAGCCCCCCTACAGCCCAGATTTGGTACCCTGCAACTTCTGTCTCTTCCCAAAACTAAAATCATCTTTAAAAAGGAAGAGATTTCAGATCATTGATGAGATTTGGGAAAATATGCTGGAGAAGCTGATGGCAATTGGGAAATCTGTGGGAGGTCCCAAGGTGCCTACTTTGAAGGGCCCTGAGGTGTCATTGTCCTATGTACAATGTTTCATGTACCTTGTATCTTCTTCAATGTCTCTATTTTTCATAGTACATGGCTGGATACCTTCTGGACAGGCCTTATATTTCTGGCAGTGGACTCATATCCAGACTATTATAAACCTCCTATAAATAAAAAAGAGACTGGCAATGCTTCATGGACAAAACACTTGAATAGGCTCTCCACAGAAGAAGGTATCCAAATGGCCAATATGCATATAAAAAATTGTTGGACAACATTAACTATCATGCAAATTTAAAATCACAACAAGAAATTAATACAAGCCCTCATCATAATGGCTATGTGTTTGCAAAAATGTAGAACAACTGGAAATCTCGCACACTGCTGGCTGGGGTGCAAACTGATCTACTTTAGAAAACTTTATTGGCAGTATCTCATAAAACCAGTATCCCCTGTGACTGTGCACTTCCAATCTTGGATATGTTTCCAACAAGAATGAGTACATAAATCCATCAAGAGATATGCACCTGATTAGTCATGGCTACTTTGAAAATACCCTCAAACTGTAAACAAAACAAAAGTTTAAATTGTGGTGTAGCAAACAATGGAGTATTTATCAATGGTGGAAAAAAATATTCTCTGTGGGCTTGTGGTTTTCGCCCTGTCTCTCCTGCTGTTGCTGACTAAGGAATAATCAAGATCAGTTGTTGAAAACTAAGGGGAAAGGAAAGGGAATTAGCAGAGATGGGGAAAACTATACCCTCATTCTTAAGTCAGATACACTGCAATTAGACAAAACAAAACAATAAGAATTATAGATACAAAAGGTAGTTTTCAGTACAAGGTAAGAAGTATGTTTTTCTATTAAACAGCATATTGTCTGCAATATGTATGGAAAAATTGTTTTAGCCTACAGGTGCAACTTTACAGAAAGAGCCAGGTGGTATAACAGAATAGTTTCTTTCCCAAGTAGTCACATAGACTTTTGTCTTCCAAAATAGATAAACCTAATTAAGTCAGAATTTTTCTTCAGAAATGTTTGAGTCATCAAACTTAGATAACTCTGCATCCAAGATTGCAGTAATCAAGACAGTAAATCAACCCATGCAAAGTAATTAAGTTAATTTCTACAAGGATGTATTGGCAATTTCTCTTCGCCTCGGACCCCTAGTTACCATAACCGCTAGGCCAGGGGTGGAGGAGTGCGAGTGCCCTGGGACCCGGGAAGAGCGTGGGCCCCAACTCCCAGGAAAGCCGAAGCTGATTTTCTCTCCTGACAACCTACGCCCCGCGGTGCGGCTGCAGGTAGCAATCCAGACTACGAACTCTTGGCCTCTCCGGCCCCGCCCCGCCCGCCCCGCCCCCCACAGCGTCCGGCTGCAGTGTCTCTATGGAAACGGGCCCCACTCGAGCGCAGCGAAGACCACAATGGCGGAAGGGGAGCAGGGTGATTTGGGCGGCTACTACTTCAGACACCTGCCTCAGAAAACCTTCCAGTCTCTCTGCACGAAGGAGACCACCAGCCGGCTCCGCCAGTGGTGAGAGGCCGAAGGGCAAGGATAGAAGAGCCTCTCGTCCTTCGCGGCCGTGGAGCCGCGGGCCGGGTGTCGTCGAGGCGGGCCGGTCCGGGGTGGGGCGGCCCCATCCTGGGTGAAACCGCGAGGCAGCGGTGACACGCGCGCAGGGGTTCCGCGGGTGGGCCTGGCCGAATGTGTTCTTAGAGGTGCCAGGCCGAAGCTGACTTTTTTTTCCCTCCTCTGCTCCAGGTCCATGCTGGGCAGAATCAAGGCACAGGCGTTCGGGTTTGACCAGGTGTTTCAGGCCTACCGGAAGGATGATTTCGTTATGGTTGGTATGGGCCTTGGAGACGGCTTGCGTCTCTTTCCCCCACGTAGGCATAGATTCTTGTGAACACTCGATTACTTAGTGTTGTGGTTTTCTTGGAGCTTGAGAATAGTGAAAGATGCAGGTGATAAATTTTAAAATGATCTTTTATATTTCCCATCACCATCCTTTTGCCCATCTTCTGTATCCTTCCATAGAGATCTTCACTATTTTGGAAAGTCAGTCTCTTTCTTTATGGAGAATCAGCCTCTACCTCATTTTTTTTAGTATTACGACCCAGCTTTATCACCAGCTCTAATTACTAGGCTTAGCTTCAAATTACTTTTGGTTCCTCAAAATCAAATCAACCTTTGTGAGAACAGGCTCTAAAAGCAGTTCCAAATGAGGAATTCCAAAAAAAGGAATGTCTTTTAGCTACTAGAAATAAGTGCTTTGAAAGGAGAAAAACTTGAAAGTACAGGTTTGGGTGCATTAGTTACGATTCATTCATGTTATTGTAATTCCTGGGTGTTTTCTCCTCAGTCAAATGGAAAATAATGTTATGATCTGTGATACTATCTTTGCCATTGTGCCCTCAGGCATTGATTTATTCACTCATTCTTAAATACTTCCTAAGGGCCTACCATGTGCTAGAAATTCTGTCAAGTGCTGGGGATACAAGACCTAACAAGACAGACAAGCCTGGCTTTCAGGGATCTTACAGGGATCTTTCTTGCCTGTGGCAAGAAAGTAGACTAATTAATAAAGTAAAATATTTACTGTGACAGTATATTAGTTTCCCAGGGCTGCTGTAACAAAGCACCACAAAAGAGGTGGCTTAATACAACAGAAATGTACTATCTCACAGTTTTAGAAGTGAGAAGTTCAAAGTCAAGGTGACGGCAGGATTATGCTCCCTCTGAAATCTGTAGGGAAGAATCCTGCCTAACCTTCTCCTAGTTTCTAGTGGTTGTCAGGAGTCTTTGGCACTTCACTTGCAGCTACAGAACTTCAGTCTCTACCCCTGTCAAAGTCACTTAGACCTCTTCTTTTATATGTCTATGTCTATGTCTCTTCTCTTTTTTATAAGAACAGTAAATATTAAGGGCCCACCCTACTCCAGTAAAACATCATCCTAACTAGTCATATGCGCAGCAGTCCTGTTTCCAACTAGGATCATTCTTTTTTTTTTAAATTGTTGTTCAAATACAGTTTTCTGTCTTTTACTCCCATCCCAGCCCACCCCCCCAGTGCTCCCCACCTCCCTCCTATTTCCACCCCCCCTTAGTTGTTGTCCATGTGTCCTTTATACTAGTTCCTGTAAATCCTTCCCCATTTTCCCCTGAAATTCCTTCCCCTCTCCCCTCTGGTCACTGTCCTCGTGTTCTCTATTTCAGTGTCTTTGGTTATATTTTGCTTGCTTGTTTGTTTTGTTGTTTAGCTTCCTGTTAAAGGTGAGATCATATGGTATTTGTCTTTCAACACCTGGCTTATTTCACTCAGCATAATGTTTTCCATATCCATCCATGCTGTTGCAAAGGGTAGGAGCTCCTTCTTTCTTTCTGCTGCATAAAATTCCATTGTGTATATGTACCATAATTTTTTGATCCATTCACTTACTGACGGTAGGATCACTTTCTGAGGTTCCAGGAAGGACATGGATTTTGGTGAGCACACTAATTCAACCCTTAACAGAGGGTAAATGGGTCAAATGTCTATTTCTCTTTCCCTAAGATAAGAAGAAGATCAGGATTTAATTCACTGAATTTGAGAGTGCTATAAAAATTTTAATGTAAGTCACTTATTCTTATTATATCCCTGTGGGAATTGTTAAAAAAGATCTGATCGCAGCTTGCAAAGCATATAGTTTTGGAAGCTAGAAATGTATAGTATTCTTTATAACACAATAACATAATTGCCATAATTGGGAATATATCAGGTACCCTAGGCACAGGAAAAAAGACCACTCAATGGAGGGGCAATGGTGTTGGGGAAAATGTCATGGAGGACATTATAGAATTTATTCAGGTTGTGCAATAGACACAGAGTTCATCGGTAGATTCAAGACTCATCCATAATGCACAACCAGTTTCCTCAATACCAGGCAATTTTTTCTAATATTCAAAATCTTCACGTTTGTCCTGTTTTTTTTCCTGTTGGGTAGATGGTATTATTCCCATATTTCAGTGCAAAGAAATGTACTAATACGATCATTTTTACTCACGTAACTAATTTGGAGGAAATAAAGCACTGTGGCTGAGAGCATGGCCCAGCAGGGGGTTTCCATTGAAGCTAATGAATCCTCCGGGCCCCTCACGCAAGCTTCTCCCTTGTGGAAGCCCCTTCCAAAGAACTCTGAGTCTACCAATATAGTCACATGGTCATATGTTTTGGAAATTTTTCAAAAACATGTTTTTGAATTCTTAGAGCCCCTAAAATTGTGTAAGCTTAAGGCCATGTAAAACCTGGATCCTCTTGATTTGTCCTCTAGTTAGCTGTGTTCAGATTCCAGTTCTGCCACTTACTTGATAATTGGGCAAGTTACTTAATCTTCTTTGGACTCCATTTATTTTTCTACAAAATGACACAGAAGTATGTGTGAATATAAAAATACTACTGAATATCTGGGGGAATTGCTATCAAAATTAAAGGAGATAATATACACAAAATACTTCACAAATACCTGGGTCATATTAATAACATTTGTATACTACTTTACAAAGTATGTGTCTATAGCAGTAGTAACTCTTGTTTGCCAGATTAGCTTTCAGCAGTTTTTATTCATTTGTCACTAATCTTTACAATAATCTGGTAAATTTGGTGTTTCAAACCCCATTTTAGAGATGAGGAAATGAAAGTTCAGAATGGTTAAATAATCTGTGCAAGAATGCCCACCAAATGACAAAATCCAGGCCTTCTGACTTAAATACCCATGTCATCTCTACAATACTATAAATCATCATAACTAAACAAAGGGTATTGCTTAAACTAGAATTCCAGATTTCAGATTTTTCCCTTCAATTTAAAAACAAATATTGTTCCAAGGTTCATATGTGAAGTAGTAAATGGTTGGAAAGAAGGAAGGAAACATTCATCCAGCAAACATTTCTTTAGTTCCTAGATCTGTACAGATAAACAAGACACTTAAGGAGAAGGAAGCACCAAAAATTGCATTGCAGAGTGAGCAATGATATCAGACGTGTCGTGTACACAAGGTATTGTGGTGGCACAAAAAAGAAACTGATTGTTTTTGACTGAGGTGGTCACAGGAGGGTTTCCAAAAGACATGTCACTTGAAAGATGTGAAGAAGTTTGTCAGGGAGACAAAGTGGGGGGACAGCGTTAAAAAGATGGGTGGAACAATACTTTGGAAGAACTTTTTGAGTCATTCAAAGGACTTTGAGCTTTATCTAGCTAATGAGGAGTAACTGAAAGGTTTTCAGCAAGACAGCAAAATCTGAAATACATGGCAGAAGTATGGAGGGTAGTTAGGACTGAGTCTGGAAGCACTGAGACACTATATAGTGATGGTCTAAGTTAATCAGTTGTACCAAGAAAAAAAAAAGTACCCCTGGCTGGTGTAGCTCAGTGGATTGAGCGCAGGCCTGCAAACTGAACAACTGCAGTTTCCCAGTCCAGGCACTTGCCTGGGTTGCAGGCTAGTTCCCAGCAGGGGACACATGAGAGGCAACCATACATTGATATTTGTCTCCCTCTCTCCTGCCCTTACCCTCTAAAGATAAATAAATACAATCTTTTTTTAAAAAGTAGCATCAGAATGGCCTGGAGAGAGATTTAGGAAAAAGCTAGTACACACGTACTGATAAAATCCTGAGAGTCAGGACTGAGGCAGAGGGGGATGTGTAGGATGACTAAGTTTCTGATTTAGGTGACAAGTGGCAGGTGGTGTCACTCAACACATAGAAAATGCAAACAAACAAAATGAGTTTAGTTTTAGGCACACTGAACATAAGGTGTATGTATCTAGGTGGCAATATCCTAGATAGTTGGATATAAGATCTCACTTTGAATCTTAAGGGAGCACTGGGGTCAGTGTGGGCATCTCACCATAGGATTAGGGATAATGAGGGGAATCTTCCACATAAACTTCAAGGAAGCTCCTTAATTAACAGAGCTTTCCTAGGGTCTGCACAGCACTTCTGCTTACGTTTCATGACTAGACTCTACATACACCTCATGGCCACATGCCACAGAGACGAGAAGTGCCGACTTTTAGCTGAGCAAGCAACTTTCCCAAATAAAATTGGGATTCCTTAAGGGTTGATACTGGATCAGAAACCAGCAGTGTGCCCTACAGATGATAAAGTCAAATACCCACCTATGTTTCATATATGCAGCATATAGTAGACATACATTAAAAATTGTTAGAAAATATATTAATTTAGAAATACTTTTCAAACATTTTATGAAACAAGTTTATTCAAATCTTCACATGCATTTTATCATCAATATCTTTGTTATCGCCATTATTAATTTATGAATCATCTAATATTTTTTCCAAAACACCTCAAGCTTTCCTAAAGCTATTTGAGACACAGAGAATCCCTTCTAATGCCTCACTGGAAATTCTCTCAAAACCCAAAATACCATTTGCATGCATTAGGGTAGGGTGTTTTTTTAAATTCATTCTTTAGATTTATAATTTTAATCCTAATAGCATAACTATCATATTCCTTTATTTGAGGGGCCTTCATAAAGACTTCCATTGGCTCCAGATCAGTTCACCACAGGCCACTTAGACTACTTCTGTGTATAGTGATACCTAAATGTAGTTGTAAGTTGTTACTCCCCAGGGAAAATTGCTAAATCTTAATTAAAGGTCCCCCTTTTACTGATTTATACAGAAGACCTCTTTAAAAGTATTCAAAACCAGTACTGATTGAGGTTAATTTCCACTTCTTACTTTTCAAACATGTATGTTATATAAACTAAAATAGTTGCACATACACTCTTTACTTTGAAAGACTTTGTAAAGTCATAAGGCAATTTTTTCCCTGAGGAATAATTTTGAGGAAAACTCACTTTTTGTAATTGGGTGTGTCTGACACCTGTAATGTGTTATCTTTGTCCTCCACCAATAAACAAACTCCATGGGAACAGGGACATTGTTTTGCTTGGCAAAGTGCAGACACTCACAAATACTTGTTGAATGTATTCATCTTCACTCCACACACCCGGTCCCTTCACTGATCCCTTTATCATTAAATGACATTCATTCTGTGTGGTGCCTTTATGCAAAATTTCCAGGAGTCATCTTTGATTCCCCTGGCTCCCTTTGTCCCTACCTCCTAAATACTCGTTTAATCCATCTATTTCTGTACTTCCCTACTTGCTGTGGGCTTGACTCCTGTGAGTATCAGACCTTCCTGGGTTACAGCAGACCTCCCTCCTAACCACTCTCTGAAGCCCTTGAATTCATTCTCTTTACTACAGCCAGAATGAGCTTTTAAAAATAACTCTAATCACTTCTCTGTTTAAATTCCTTAAATGTCTTTTACTGCTCTTAGATAAAAAATGCTGATCAATCTAGGTCAATCTTAGATCAAGATAAAAATTTTTGACCTACAAGGTCTATACTCCCCAACTTCATCTGACCATTACCCCTTGGCTCTGGTCACACTCAACCTCTCTACTTTTCTTGAATGGGATGCCCCCTCCTTTCTCACATAAAGGAACTTAAATTCTCCATTTTCTCCACCTTAAAAAAATATAATCTTTCCAGTGTCATGATAGAACCAGATCAGCACAGCTTGACTGTTAAATTTGCAGGAATCTTATGCTGATTGTAAATTGTTAGCAACTTAGAAATCAGCAAATGCTATGAATCAAGGCTTTTTGTGGGGTGGGGGGAGTAGTATCAGTTGTTAAACATTTACCAATATGCCCCTTTGGCCAACTACATGCTACTCACCATTTTGATCTAATGTTCTTTCTGCATTAACCTTTCTTCCCAATATTGTTAGATTAGATCTTCCTATTATGTACTTCTATAATACCTGGCACTTCTTAATAGAAGTCATAGCATATTAGTAATATCTCCCTTAGTCTGTAAACTCCATGAGGGCAGGAACTATTTCCATTTGATTTTGGAGTTAGAAAGTCAAGTGTATTTTTAATTGAGTAATGGGAGCAGGAGCCAGATACAGAAGAATAACTGGTAGAGAAGTGAAACAAATAGATTCCTCATTCAAGAAGGTATTTGGGAAAAGACTGATAGCTTGAAAGGAATGTTGAAATAAGAGAAATATTTATTTAAACAATCTAAGCACAAAGAACAGTTCGGAGGGTCAACAGTCATCCTCTATTCCCATCTAATCCTATCCCCTACCTTCTCCACCTGCCCCCCATTGCCACAACACTGCATCCACCACTTCTAAGGTAACGTTCATTAATGTTTTGGTATATATTCTTCCATACTTTACATTCATATAAATAGAGGCTATATCTTGTTTTTCTATCATACACATAACTCCTAAACTAGTCTTTCTACCCAAAAGGCTTATGGTTTTCCTTCAGTCAATACAGCAGATGTTTATTGAGTAACGTTTATGTGCCTGGCCCTGTTCTGAGTTCTGGGAATATAGCAGTTAGTAAGAAAAACAGGGCTTCTGCTTTTATGGAGCCTACATTCTATTCTAATATGTACTTTCTTTTCAGTAACGGAATACCATCTAGTGTAAATGTACTGTATTTTATTCAACCATTCTTCTGTTGATGGACATTGAAAACTTGTTTCCAGCCCTGGCCGGTGTAGCTCAGTGGATTGGGCGCAGGCCTGCAAATCAAAGGGTCACTGGTTCGATTCCCAGTAAGGGCACATGCCTGGGTTTTAGGCCAGGTCCCCAATGCGGGGACATGTGAAAAGCAACTACACATTGATGTTTCTATCCCTCTCTTTCTCCCTCCTTTCCCCTCTCTCTAAAATTAAGCAAAATCTATAAAAGAAAAAAAACTGTTTCCAGGTTTTGTCACTGCAATTAATGCTATAAAAAATTCTTGTACGTAAATCTTAATCTATCAGTGGTTTTATTTCTGCAGGACACATACCCAAGAGTGGAATTTGTTGGATCATAAAATATGCATGTTTTTAATGTTCAAGATTAATATCCAGTTACTTCCCGAAAGGTTGTAAAAATTATCCTTTCACCAGCAGTGTGTACGAGTGCATAGTTCCTGGTACTTTTGCCAAAGTCACCAGTCTTTAAATCTTGCCAATGTAATGGGTTAAAGTAATGTCTTCTGGGGTTTTTTTTTCCCATTTCTCTCACTGGTCTTGAAGTGGAGCATCTTTTCATAAGTTTATTGGCTATTTGTATTTTTATGTGATTTTTATATCCTTTGGCCATGTTTAAATTGGACTATTTTTAACATAACCATTGGGAATGTTAGCTCCTATTTTTTAAAAAAATATGTTGCAAATATTTTCTCCCAATCTGTTGTTTTTATTTTCTTTTATTGCTCTCTTAGACATCACTATTTTTACTGACTGCCTAGCCCCTTTTGAACATATATAAGGTTTGGGGGTAATTTTATTTTTAGGAAGTCCAAAGGAAAACCTGTAACACTTGCTGCCTTTGCACTCGGCACAAACCTGGGGTCCAGGTTTACCAATCAGACTTTTATCAGTGCAGGACCGGGATTTCAAAGTGAGCAACTTAAGGAAAGAGGTGCACAGAGAATCCATTTCACTGGCAAGGGTGATGGCAGAGGCATTCAGCTTTCAGGCAGGGCAGTCCTGGCACAGCACTGGCCTTACCGAGGAGAACGGGTGGTGATCGCTTCCTTCAGTGCTTGGTGGGGCTGCAGCAAGGAAGACTGTTTCCTCACCAGGGCAGTTCTGTGTATGATTTTGGATTGTTCCCAGGGCTGGACCTTTAGCCAATTCATTCCATGTCCTGAAAATTATGTGCACTGCCTGAGATACTTCAACAAGTTTCTCTTCTGATCGTTTCAGCTGGAGTCAGCTGCTGGTTCTTGAAACTAAAACCTGACCACTTTATTTTCTTTTGCAATACAGAAGTTTTTTATTTTTAGGAAGTCAAACCTATGACTTATCTATGGTGCTTCCTGGATAGAATTGAATTGACAATCACTTTTATATTTTGTTCTAGTTGGGGAGAGGTGGTAGTGATTACCAAAACAATTGATGGGGAAAACAAGAATAAAGGAAAACAAAAATTTCAAACATTATATAACCCCCTTTTCTCTGTAAATTATTATTTTTGTTTATTAAGTGTCAAAGATATCTATAATTTAACATACAGTATCATTCATACTGTGCCAACTTGAAGGTAAAAAAACTTCGTTTCTTTAGAAAGTGCTTATTACTTAGACGTTTTACCAATTTAAAATTATCTTTCCCCAATTGAGTTAAATGAGATTTTACTATAGTTATTTTAAAAGTTCTTATTATTGTTTATAATAAAGGATCTAACTTGTTTCCCTCAAATTTGTATTTTAGGCTTTTTTCAAAGACCCAAATGTTATTCTTAATTTGAAGTTACTTTCAGATTCTGGACAGTGGATTACATTAGGTAAATACAATTTATTTTTATCTTTTCAGATGACTGTTTTACTATTATAACAAAAATGTGCCTCAGAAATTTTTATTAAAATACAAATTGTGAATAGTCATTTGTTTGATAACATCAAGGTCAAATATAATTAGCTGTGCCAGGCTTGCCCTGCTTCTTTCTCCTGACTTAGCACATAAGAGCAATTTTTCTTTTTTCATTAATTTGGAAAATACTTTTTTTTGGTACCTTCCATAGACTCTGCCAGGTACAGGGAACATTAAAATGAATAAGAGAGCCCTGGCTAGTGTGGCTCAGTGGGTTTAATCCCAGCCTGAAAATCAGAGAGTCACTGATTTGATCCCCAGTCCAACACATGCGTGGGTTGCTGCGCAGGTCCCCAGTGAGGGGGGGTGCAAGAGGCAATCACACATTGATGTTTCTTCCCCATTCTTTCTCCCTTTCCCGCTCTAAAAAATAAAATAAATAAAATTTAAAAAAATAAAAATAAATAAAATGAATAAGAGAAAACCTGTACTCAAAGAACTCGATCTATGAAAAATATGTGCAATAATGTATCACAGGTGTTACCATAGCAGTGGGAGCAAAAGGAGGGGAGTGATGAATTCTACACAGGAGGGGGTGGATCAGGTAAAATTCCACTGATTTGGGGTGCTTGGGAAAAATCTCATTTGGGGTAGGGTAATGGATTTCTGATAGGTGCTAGCCACTATGAAATATTCTTTTAATTATAATAATACTTAACCCCCCAAATTTAATTTTGTAAAAAAGAGTACATTAAATATTAGAAGAGTCTCAAATTCTCAAAAAGAGAACTTTGTATAGCTAATGTTTTCATAATACATTAAAACATAACTAGTAATCTTTATTTAGAGAAGATTACCTAAACACTTGGGAACAGTCAAATCCCTAAATGACTCTCAGGTGAAGGAATAAATCATCATTATTAGAAGATTATTTTGAAAACAAATATGTGAACAATATGTATTTTTTAATTTGTATTTTATTTTCATTTTTAAAATTATGATTGACATACAATATTATTTTAGTTTCAGGCTTACATCCCCAGGATTAGATATTTTTATAGCTTATGAAGTGATCACCCTGATAAGTCTGGTACCCTTGTGACACCAAACATGGTTATTACATTATTATTGACTATATTCCAAACACTGTACTTTATATCCCCATGACTGTTTTTATTATTGGTCATTTGTATTTCTTAACCTCTTCATCTTCTTTCACCTATCACCCATCTGACACCCATGAGTTTGTATATGAACACCGTATTTTACACTTTAGATTGAGGCCTCTTAACAATCATCATTGCATTTGACATCATTCATCACTGGTTGGTAATAAGAATTGTGCTCAAGAAAAAGCAAGTTGATTTTAAATTGGATGGGGTCATTGTGGTGAATTCTTACACTGCATTTTTATGGAATTCTAGTAGTCTTGCACGAAAATAACTTTTCTTAGTGTTAGTCAAAAACAAGATTACAAACAGTTCATGATGTTAGACTTAGTAGGTCACATTTTATTGCTTTTGGCCAAAGGACTACTGCAAAATTTACAGTTAAAAGCTGGTACAGCTTGCTCTTCAGACTACTTACAAAGTTAAACTGAAGATCTAAGGAAAATTTACCAATTCAGAATCTTCAAAAGGAAATAATGAACCATGTATCACAGTGTTTATAAAGCATATTTACAATAACCAGTCAATTAATTTACAAAAAAATAAGATTCATTGAAAAAAATGTTCAGCCTTCCCCCACATTGGTACATACTTCACAAAACACTTTTTTTTAATTTTTAAAAAAGCCATTGCAAAAAGAAAGGTTCTAAAACTCCACATGTGCCTGACAGAGTGCCTGATTAGAAGTACTGTGGAAAATAGGGTAGAAAAGGTAGCACTCATTTCAGAAGCAGATGTGTCTAGTGGATTGTTAGTGTTCTTCCATTAACTTGTTTTTCTCTCTCCCTACCTACTTTTCTTCTGAAATATGGTCATCTTTCTTCTGATTTTCCTCTGGGGCCCTTGGTAAACAAACAGCTTTTTAAAATGAGAACAAGAACATCTTCTAGCAAGTGAACCAATGTTAAAGAGAGTGAGATGGAACCTCCTTTACTACTGACTGCACTGCCTTGATTGCCAGCTATGAGTGCAGCTTCATCCTCTCAGCCAACCACCATAGGCTTCTTCCTTTAGCCACACTTTGCCCCTTTTTGACTTACATACAATGGATGCTTTTTATGTGCTCAGCTAAAAGCATTATATACGTTATTCTCAAAACAGCTCTGAAATACACACACACACACACACACATATAAATTTCACAGATGAGGAATCAGAGGCATGAGCTAAGTTGTTATGCTATACTGGATTCAAATCCAGGCTCCAAAATTCAAGACCTTGACCACTATGCCATCCTGCCTCTGCCACTTCCATGTTAATGAGGTTGCCAGGAAAGCACCAACTTGGACACAAAATAAAAATGAGGCACCCAGTGTATTATAATGCTAGTATCAAGGGGAAAAATAATACATTTTAATTTTCTGTTTGATTAGAGTCATGCATTATATATCTAATAAATGCTGGAGTCATAATTTAACCAAATTCCTATGTAACAAATAGCATGTGCTATGGACTGAATCATATCCCTTCAAAATTCTTATATTGAAGCCTTAACCTTGTGATGGTATTTGGAGATGAGGCGTTTAGGAGATAATTAGGGTTATGAAGTCAGGAGGGGCTCAAATGATGGGATTAGGGCCCTTATTAGAAGAGGAGGAAATCCCAGAGCTCTCTATACTGTGGGAACAAAGGTGGAAGGCAGTCATCTGCAAAACAAGAAGAGTCTTTACCAGGAATCACATCAGCCAGAACCTTGATCTTGGGTTTCCTAGCCTCCACAGCTGTGAAAAATAAATGTCTGTTGTTTAAACCACCCGGTCTATGGTATTATATGATAGCAGCCTGATCTGACTAGTACAGATTTTTGAAGTGGAGTCCTGCTGTAACAAATAACTAAAACTGTGAAAGTGTTTAAAACTGTGCAACAGAAATGAGTATAGGCTGAATGACTTGAGGTGTATCCTGAAAATACAGATGTTAAGGTTGATATAGTGAGTTTTTAGATGGAAATGAGGAATGTTACTGGAAACTGGTGGAAAGGCAATCCTTGTCATAAAATGGCAGAGAACCCGGCAAATGTTTTATGGAAGGTAGAACTCACAAGTGATAAAATTGAGTATTTAATTGAGAAGACTTCTAAACAAAATGTCAGAGAATCAGCTTAGGTCCTCTAGAATGCTTATGGTAAAATAAGAAAAGAGAGAAATTGAGCAAGGAATTAAGCAAAAAGGAACTAGAACTTGAAGATTTGGGAAATTCCCAGCATACCTATATTGCAAAAAATTGGGAAAGCTTGTACTGAAGAGAACACTGAGTGGCTGAGCAACCATTTGATAAAGAGATAATGGGTTCAGTTTATGCACTTAATCAGCCATTTCACCAGAAGCCAGGAGTAGAAATGGGGATTTTACCGGTAAAAAGACACCAATTAGAAGGGAAGGGAACAGGAGGGGGAAAAAAGACAAAGTGAAGGCTGTCAAATAGTTTATACCCTATAGGACTACCATAAAGCCATTCAGCTGCAAACGTGCTCTGTTTTTCAAGAAAAGAGAACTGAGAATGCAATTCAGAGATTATCAGGACCTCCCTCAGTTTCAACAACAAACCCTGTCTTGGGGAGAGAGTTACAGAGGCAGAGCCACTGCCCTGGTGGATGTGGAAGGCAGGACATTGAACCAAAGAGGATTATTCTTGGGGCTTAAAATCTAATGGAATTTGCCTTGATAAGGTTTTGGCTTGCTTGGAATCATCATTTCTTCCTTCTTTTCTATGTCTCCCTTTTGGAATGGAAATGTCTGTCCTATACCTATCTCGCCATTATATTTTAGAAGCATATAACTTCTCTGGTTTCACAGATTCATAGCTGGAGAGGAATTTTACCTCAGGATGAATCTTAATCTCTAGTCTCACCCATAGCTGATTTAGATGATATTTAGATAAGTCTTCGGGTTTTTAGAGTTTAGAGTTGATCCTGGAATGATTAAAACTTTTGGTGCTGTCTGGATAGAATAAATGCATTTTGTATATGAGAAGGACATGAAATTTTGGGTCCAAGAGCAGAATGCTATGGACTGAATTGTATCCCTTTGAACTTCATATGTTGAAGTCCTAACCTTACCCATAGTCTCATCTAACCCTAATTACTTACCAAGGGCCCCATGTCCAAATACCATCACTTTGGGGATTAGGGCTTCAACATAGTAATTTTAGAGGGACACAATTCAATCCACAGTAAACTGTTTCTGTGCCTCAGATTAAGTAGTCTGTACTTAACTACCTTCTCTCAAAATCCAAACCCTCCTGTTACTGCTTAAATCAGAGCTTGTGTACGTTTGTTAAAATGGCAGGTTGCCCAATGTTAATCCCTCATTCTGTGGCCACCAACCCATTGTCAGAGACTGCCTTGCTCTTTACTGTTCTTGTTTTTTGGCCTTGCAATATTTCTTAGATCTACTCAGTTATTTTTTGTGGTCTTTTCACTGTAATCTCCCAGGAGATTTTGCTTCTGAAACAAAAGGAGCTTTTCTTAGCCATAGTGCTTTTGAAATTACTGAGGTATATACAGTTCTTGGCTCTGGGCATCCTTCTTGCCCTTACACTAGCCCCAGATCAGGTCCTAGCAGGACTCTAGGTAGACAGCCAGAGGGAAAAAGTGCAGATAATCACCAGAATTACTCCTCTGAATCTCAAGCAACTTCTGGGGTCAAAGAACTGGCAAATGTATTAGGAGAGGATATACCAATAGCCTCCACATTTTGGTCTGCAATCTCCCTAACTAAAGAAAGTAGAATACCACACCACTAAATCTGTGAGAATGTCTATATATAGGCACACAAAAAAGAGAAATTCATTGATTCATTGAGGCAATGTTAAAGATACTGGCTTAATTTTTATGTATTTCTGTAACAATAGAACTTCTAGTAATGAAAAATCTATCCCTAAAAGACATATTTAGGAAGTAAGTGGAATGGGGAGGGGGAAAACCGAAACTACAAGAGAAAAAATATACAAAAGACCATGGTTTCAAATTTCTCTAATTCTAAACTTGTCATAACTTGATTAGGGCCTAGTTTGAAATTTACCTTAAAAAGGAAAACCTTTCTTTTGCAATAAACAGTGTAAATAAGGTCACAAGGAAGAAATTTTTAGATGGAGAATATTCAAAACACCCTTAAGGAGTTTAGAAATACCCATTACTTATATTAATTAAAATGTTTGTAATTAATGTTTGTAAAATGTTTGTAATGCAAAATGCATTAAGCATAATGCAAATCCAAAGTCATATAAAGTAATTCCTGTGCTTTTATAGGCAATTCTGATATGCAAGCTCAGTCCAGAAAAAGTCTTGCCATTATTAATATAATGAAAACAGTTTCTGTGACATCGATATGACCTACCAGCCAAGGAGAGTGGATGGGAATGAGCATGCATGAACAATGAGGACTTCACTGTACTAGTCAGTGGGGGTGATGCGTGCCATCGTGTGACCATGTGTGCTGTCACCGTTGCATTCAAAATGACAATAAGTAGAGCAACAAATCTACATCAAGTTTTGTATTAAGCTTGAACATTGCTCAGTGGAAATTATGCAGATGATTCAGAAGGCTCAGGAATGATGCAATGAGTGCAGTACAAGAAAAGTGTGACAACAAATGCTTCAAAGATCGTTAAGAATGCCTTGAAAGTGATCCATGCTCTGGAAGGCCTGCAACAAGCAAACATCTGAGAATATTGAACTGTGCACAGGCTGCAATCAACAAAGATCAGCGACTAACAGTGCAAGAACTAGAAGCTGATCTGAGGATTCCAAAAACTGCTATGTCCAAGAGTTTGATGCAGGCTCTTGGCATGAAACATGTCATGGCAAAATTTGTTCCACAGCTTCTGTTATCAGAGCAGAAGGAACATCATTCAGCAGTAGCTAATGGCTTAATTCAAACACTACCAATGAACCAGATTTCCTCAAGTAGGTCATAACTGGAGATGAGTCATGGGTCTACATCTATGATTTGGAAACAAGGCCCAGTTATTCCAATGGAAGTCACGTGGTTCTTCACACCTGAAGAAGGCATGGCAAAGGGGCAGCAAGATCAAGACCATATTACCTGTGTTTTTTCATTGGGAAGATGTTGTCCATCATGAGTACACCACCCCAGGCCAAACAATTACTAAGAAGTACCACCTCTTCTGTAGTTTTTTTTGGAGAAACATCAAATCACCCAGGTGACTCAGTCCCCCTGCAGCCCAGATTTGGCAACTATTGGCTTTTCCCAAAACTAAAATCACCTTTGAAAGGGAAGAGATTTCAGACCATCAATGTGATTCAAGAAAAGACAAGGGGGCAGCTGATGGCAATTCCAACAAAGGATTTTGCAGAATGTTTTAAACAGTGAAAGAGCTGCTAGGAGAACTATGTAAGGTCCCAAGGTGCTTATTTTGAAAAGGACAGAGGCATCATTGTCCTATGTACAATGTTTCTTGTATCTTCTTCCATACTAAGTGTGTCTATTTGTAATAGTATTTGGCTGGGTACTTTCCAGACAGAACTTGTATGCATTAAAAGTGGTTAGATGCTCTGTGGGACTTCTGGTCACGATGGAGACATAGACACAATGTGCCTTCTCACACAACCAAAACAAGGATGACAATAAATTTTAAAACAAAAAACTACCAGAACTGACAGAAAATTGAATTGTGTAGAAGTCTGACAACCAAGGAGTTAAAGAAGAAACATTCATCCAGACAGGTAGGAGGGCCAGAGATGAGCAGCCAGGTAGAGAGGACTATCAGCAAGGCAGCATCTGGGGGACCAGGTGAAGCAGTGGGTGGCAGACAGGACAGTCCCACATTGGCGTGCAGATAAACCGGGAGGAACAACTAGGGAGCAAGCAAGACAGACTGCACAACACAGGGTTCCAGTACCAGGAAATAAAGCCTCAAACCACCAACGGAAAACATCTGTGGGGGTTGAGGTGGCAGTGGAACAAACTCCCAGCCTCACAGGAGAGTTCATTGGAGAGATCCGCAGGGTCCTAGAAGGTACAAAAACCCACCCACATGGGAGTCAGCACCAGAAAGGCCCAATTTGATTGTGGGCAGTGGGGCATGTGACTGAAAACCAGCAGAGAGCAGAGCAAGTGGCAGTGTTCTCTCTCAGGCTCTTTCCCACATACCATGGGAGTATCATAACAGACCGACATGGGTTGCCCTGCCCTGGTGAACACCTAGGGCTCCAGCCCTTACTACGTAACAGGCATGCTGAGACAAAAAAGAAAGACTCAAATGAAAGAACAGTTCAAAGCTCCAGAAAGAAGTAAAACTAAGTAACGAGATAACAAATCAGATGCAGAGTTCAAAACACTGGTTATCAGGGTGCTCCAGGAACTCAATGAGTACTTCAGCAGCATAAAAAAGACCCAGGCAGCAATGAAGATTGTGTTATGTGAAATAAAGAAAAATCTACAGGGAACTAAAAGTGACAGGAAGGAAACCAGGACTCAAATCAATGGTTTGGAGCAGAAGGAAGAAAGAAACATTCAACCAAAACAGAATTAAGAAATAAAAATTCAAAAAATGAGGAGATGCTTAGGAACCTCCAGGACATCTTTAAACATTCCAACATCTGAATCATAGTGGTGCCAGAAGGAGAAAAGGAAGACCAAGAAATTGAAAACTTATTTAAAAACATAATGAAGGAGAACTTCCCCAATCAGGCAAAGGAAATAGACTTTCAGGAAGCTCAGAGAGTCCCAAAGAAGTTGGACCAAGGAGGAACACACCAAGGCACATGATCATTACATTACCCAAGGTTAAAGATGAGAGAATCTTAAAAGCAGCAAGAGAAAAAGAAAGAGTTACCTACAAAGGAGTTCCCATTTGACTATTAGCTGATTTCTCAAACCTTGCAGACAAGAAGGGGCTGGAAAGAAGTATTCAAAGTCACGAAAAGCAAGGACTTGTGTCCAAGATTACTTTACCCAGCAAAGCTATCATTTGTAATAGAAGGGCAGATAAAGTACCTGCCAGATAAGGTAAAATTAAAGAAGTTCTTCATCACCAAGCCCTTATTATATGAAGTGTTAAAGGAACTTATCTGAGAGATAGAAGAAGATCAAAAACTACGAACAGTGAAATGACAACAAACTCATAAGTATCAACAACTCAATCTAAAAAAGCAAAACAAAAACTAAACAGCTAGAACAGGGACAGAGTCACAGAAATGGAGATCACATAGAGGGTTATCAGTGGGGGAGTGGCACAGAGACAGGGGGAAAAGGTACATAGAATAAGTAGCATAAGTGGTAGGTAGAAAATGGGAATGTAGAAGCCAGAGAACATATATGTATGACCCATGGAGATGAAGTAAAGGGGGGGATGTGGGTGGGAGGGTGTGCGCTGGGTGGAGGGGAATAAAGAGGCGAACATGGGACAACTGTAATAGCATAATCAATAACATGTATTTCAAAAAAGTGATCGAAGAACCCTGTATTACACATACAATAAAGAAAATCTACTTCATTTTAAAGTACTTTCTAATTTACTTATCCTTCATCTAGGCCTGAAATGGTGAGATTTTCTCACAAACTTAATGATTGATAACCAAAATGTTGGAAAATAAACATTTAATAAAATTCTTTAATATATCTTTTAAATATATCAATACATATTAGATTTTATTACTTTGAACCTCTGCATAATAATACTTGTTTTGGAAATAATAACAAGTGCATAATTAATTTTATATGTGTATTTATAAAATATTGTTTTTCAGGAACTGAAGTGAAAAAAATTGAAGCTATAAATGTTCCTTGCACACAGCTCTCCATGTCATTTTTTAGACGGTTATACAATGAAGATATTGTACGAGACAGTGGACATATTGTTAAATGTTTAGATTCTTTTTGTGATCCCTTTCTCATTTCTGATGAGTTACGAAAGGTAGGTACAGAATTTTTAAATTTCACAATAAAATTTTGTTTCAGGAAATGCTTCTTACCAAAAACATTTGCCTGTCTAAAATTCACAAAATAGCTTTTATCAATGAATAGTGATCAGTAATGTAATAATTATTACATTGGTAGGTTTTGTGTTGGAGGAGAGTTTTACTATCAACTGAATTATTTGTGTGTTTCAGAAGTTCTCAGCTGGGTGCTGCTGCCATCTAATGGGATGGGAGGCCAGGGATGCTGCTAACATAGGACAGCACCTCACAACAAAATGTCAATAGTGCTAAGGCTGAGAAATCCTGGTCTATCTATTTTTCTTCAATGTGGGGCTCTTAACATATCAAATGGGTATTTAAAAATGTACCTGGAGTAAAAGAATCTTTTTATCTCATCACTGAGATTTAAAAAATCCATTTGATTAAGTTAATTTTCTTTCGTTTTGAGATGTACTGAACTTGGAATCAGATTAACCTAATTTCTGAGTTATATATTATTTAAAAGATAATAATAGTCATAGGCAAATTATTCAATATCTTGAGCCTTGAGATCTTAACTGTTCAACATGGAAATCAAAATGTCCATTCTAGGGCCTGTCAAGGTAGCTCAGTTGGTTAGAGTATTGTCCTGATATGCCAAGTTTGTGGGTTTGATCGCTGGTCAGAGCACAAACAACAGTCAATGAATGAATGCATAAATAAGTGGAACCACAAATTGATGCTCCTCTCCCTCTCCCTTCCTCTCTCTCTAAAATCAATCAGTAAAAAATTTTAAATGTCTATTCTACCTTCTCCCCAAAAGCATCAAGAAAATGAGAAAACATTTAAGTGCCCTTTTTTAAAAGTATGAAATACTATTGAAATATTATTATCATTATTGAAAAAGTATTCACAAAGTTATTACAAATTAGGGCTTTGTTATCAAACACATGGGTTCATATCCATGCTCTACAACTTAATAACTTATACTTCACCTCTCTAAGCCTCAGTTTCTTTATCTATAAAATGGGAATAGTGTAAGAATTATGTAACAATGCATTTAAAGTGCATAGCACAATGCCTGGCGCTAAGTAAGCTTTTGATATTAACTACTACTACTAATTACTACTGTCATTCTACATTAAGAGAGACAGGAAATATCCAAGTTTAATGTACTGCAAATCCAGATAGAAATGAACTAGGGAAGCTGCTGATGCTCCATAATGAACAGAGCAGTGTTGTCTGTAGAAGACCAGGAGGCATCCAGCTAGTCTCTACGTTGATCTACACTAGCACAACGCCTAAGAGAACTCTTCGTTTAAGAAAATAAAACGAACTAATTGAGACTAATTAAACTCACCTGATTGAGACTGTATATAGTTTGGTCTTAAGTGTATTTATGCATAACAACATAAATTCTGTACAGTAAGGATCTGACATTAATTTCTACTCCTGCTTACCAAAGATTGGAAATTATCCTTCAGAAAGTGTCTGATCTATCTGGGTTTCTCTTTGGGTAGGACTAATCTCCACTCCTCTCTGTCACTGATCTGTGTTGCCATACTTTTTTTGTATCAAGGCCCTTACCCCTAATTTTGGAGAGTTCACCAACACTTCTACAGAGAGAGCCACAACAGTGGACTTTTTGAAAAGGAGGATTTGCTTTCCAACAGAGTACTCTGTTTAAAACTGCCTTCTGTGGCCAGTCTTATTTATGCCATGAATAGCACCTCTATTCAGGAAGTGCTGGGACTCTTTTTCTGCTAGTTGTCTGTATGTTTTACTCGTGTTTTTTGCCACTCTGTGGCAATGGAAAGTTTTAACTTGGTTGCTTTCTGGCTGGTAAAGTAGATAAATAAGTTTCAGGGCCCCCCAATGTGCAGCAACACAGATTCTGTTGGCACACTGTGTAACATAAGTACTGATAATAACAACCTTCTTCCTGACTGTGGCTCAGAAGTTTGGCTCATTAACCATTGCATACAAATCTGTTAGTGCTGTAAGTAGACCTGTATGTGAATGGAGAGGGTGATCAGCCATAGAATTACTGTTTTAACATTCATCCCAAAATTTTTCTAATTATTGTAATTTTAAAAAATTATTTATATATTTTTAGAGAGAGGAAGGTAGGGAGAAAGGGAAAGAAACATCAATGTGTGGTTGCCTCTCATGTGGCCCCACTGGGGGACTTGGCCCACACCCCAGGCATGTGCCCTGACCAGGAATCGAACCGGTGACCCTCTGGTTCACAGCCCACGCTCAATCCACTGAACCACACCAGCCAGGGCTAATTATTGTAATTTTTAAATTGCACAACCTAATTAATTCAATATATGAGAGTGTTCATAAGAAATGTATTAGGAACATAAGAAATGAATGAATGTATCTCATTCATTCTTTTTTGTAAATTAAATTAATTGGGTGAGATTGGTTAATAAGATCTGTATATTTCATTGTGCGCCCACTACCCAAAGTCAAATAAATCATTTTCCATCAACATATATTTAAACTGTTTATTCTTAAGTGCTTTAGTCACCATTGTATTAAGCCAGGTCTTTAAGTAGCCACAAACGTGGGCTTTAGTATCACATCATTCCCTGCGGAGGGGAAGAGCTGGGAGATGTGCAAGTGCCACACCCAGAGGGCAGCGAACTGTGGGCCGCTTCCCCTTACCTACCCTTTACTATATATAACTTTGACTTTCGTCAAGTCATTATATGTAAACTGTATATAGACAACACCATAGAGTCTATTATGTTTTAAAATGCCTCGTATCATGATCTTGTGTTGGATTTTTCACTTGAGATTGGGGTAAATAATGCATTGAGCTTAATCAGTTTTTACAATTAAGTGTACTCCTTGCACCAGACAGTGATTGCTGTATGACTTCATGTTTTCCTCTTTTATCTATGGGAAGTGTTAAGTGTATGTGCAGCTTTTGCAGCTTTCCTCCATTTAGAGTTAGGTGTATTTGTTTTCCCATTTTGTTTCTTGGTAACCATTTTTATTATTATTTCTTCTTATCTCTATTTTATTGTTAGCTCTTTTATTCTCTTTTTAAAAAGTAGGTGGGGAGAGGGTGTGCAGGGTGGAGGGGAATGAGGGGGGAAATAGGACAACTGTAATGGCATAATCAATAAAATGTATTTTTTTAAAAAGTGGGGCATAAACAATTTTTTAAAAGAAATATATGTTATAACATACATTCATCATCTGTTCATTTTCACCATAGTCAACAAATTAATTAACTGCCTGTAATTCCCAATGGTATAAGAAAATCCCCAACATCAGACCTAGTCAAACTGTTTTCTGAAAGTGGTAGCAAAGTCTCAAGACAGCAAAAGCTATTGTAGCTGGTGTTGGGTAAGGTGATATTAGAGAGCAGGAACAGGAGAGGTGGTTATGAGGCTCTAATTAACTGATAAGTTAAAAATGGAGTGACTGTGGGGTAAGGACAGTAGTGATCCAAACACTGTAAGGTCAGAGGACTTAGAAAGAAAATGACCATTGTGTTTAGCCTCCAAAGAAGCAAAGACTATAGACCTAATGTGATGGAGAAATTTCTCCACTTATTTGTGCTTCTGTTGTTTCCAAATAAGATTTAAGGTGACTCAACACTAAATTACAATAGCACTAAAACAATTACCAAAGACAAAAGCTAGAACATAAAATAATATAGAAGAGAAGGCTTAGATTTAGATTTTTTTTTTCATAGAAGGTTAGTTTCTAACTATAAAATGGGATAAAAACAAGTGTTGCACATGTCATAGACCATGCTCTCCAATTGCCTCAGGATTGGTTATTAAAATAGGTCTAAGGTTATTTTTTAATACATGTTGAAACTTCAAAAACAAAAATTTGAACCTCGAGTTATATTACATTAAGATGAATTTTGTCACCTTACATAGGTTTTGCTAGTGGAAGACTCAGAAAAATATGAAATCTTCAGCCAACCAGATAGAGAAGAGTTCCTGTTTTGTCTTTTCAAACATCTTTGCCTTGGTGGAGCCCTTTGCCAATATGAGGATGTACTTAATCCATATCTGGAAACAACAAAGCTTATCTATAAGGATCTAGTGAGGTAATGTTGCTAGATTACCATAAGTAAACATTCGGTTAATAGAGTAAATAGTTTAACTTTGGTGAGATTACCCAGCATCTCTTTGTGGTCCTATTAGCAACCCAAATGTATAAAAATGGCACCACCCTGACCCCGTTATTATAGCCTCCTCCTCTTCCAGGCTAGGGAATGTCTAGATTTCCCTGACCCTCTTTTAGTGCTCAGTCCCCTCACTCTTCTTCTGCTTCTTCCTCTTGTTCCCTCATTCAGACCTGCTACCTGCTCCATTCCCCATTAGCAGCTGCCATTTTCCAGGTCTCCTTTTTTACCCCAGCCTCCTTTTAGATCTCAAGAAAACGTGAGATTGTCTCAGAGTATTCGAATTTGCTTGACTAATAGTAGAAAAAAATATTACCTTTGTTCTAAAGAGATGGAAGAATTTTCATCTAGATGTAATCTTTACTTTTGCGAACTAATCCCAAATCCCACTTTGTTTCATGTACCATATTTTTCAGACTGTAAGACACACAAGACACACTTCCCCCCCCCAAATTTGGGAGAAAAGGGATATGGGTCTTATGGTCCAAATGTAGCTTTACATTTACATTGGTGAAATACTATGTTATTTATGTTATTAAATATTTTACCACATTTTTTGCTTCAAAATTTTTTTTCTTATTTTCCTCCTCTCAAACCTGGGTGCGTCTTATGGTCTGAAAAAAATATGGTATTTTACTAGAGTTTTGTTTTTCTTTTTGAAGATCAAATGAGGATAAAAGTTTTTTATGCCTTTTATTTATACTTTAATTTTAAATGAAGTGAAAGTTCTTTGGTTGGGTTTTTCAGTGATGAAGATATTGAATAATCTTTATAAGCAAAGGGGACAGGAACAAGTAAAAAAATGACCCCAGAGTTTCATTATAAAATATGCCTTACTAGGAAAACAACAGAATTTGCTTCTTACTGAACTCTTGACTATTACTTACACTCAATACATCAATTCTCTTATCCATTCCATGTATCATATAAGTATACAGCAGACTGCCTGATTTAGCTATTTTATTTGGTTAATTTCTGTCATATGGTTTTAAAAACAAAAATATTTCTATAACTGGTCTCTGATTTTTATGGAAAAAATTATTAAAGATTTGTGAAAGAGGTACGTTAGTGACAGAATTTCAGAAAACCCTTATACATACCTGCATCAAAAGTAGTTTGTCCTTATAGTGTGCAGCTCTCATAAACTGACAAGACCACCTCCAGCACTCCCTGTAGATGCTTCTCTCTGTACCGTAGACACACACACATACTGCCGCCAAAGTGCGTTGTCCTTCGTCAGCCACGTGAACCTGTGGCATTGCTCACTACCATGCACTGTGGAGGAGGAAATTCTTTTGGAGATATTTGAAATATAAGTAAGTTTAGAATCTAAATACTGAAGAAACTTCTGCTTTCTCCAACATTCCTTCCCCTGGATTCTCCTCTGTGATTCTCTTCCACACTCTTTGGGTGCTAAGAAAAAGTATGACTCAAAGAGTAATGGCCACTCATTAAATGAGTAACCAAAGTTCATGGTATCTTACAGACAAATAGGAATTGTGTCCAAATAACTTAAATAGGCAACCAGCTGGTGTTAATATTGTGCGCAGAACTCCGCCAAAGTCTAAAAAGACTACAAGAGGAGCATCAGATAGTCCTTAACTTTAAGGAAACTACAACAAACTAACATTAAATAATAGTAAAAGAATTGTTTAAAATATTTTATAAGTAAAATTTTATATAATTAAACATTCAATTAATTATAGGCAAATGTTTATAGCTCTTTATATTTCAACAAATACTCCAGGAATTGAAAAGAGAAAATTGTCAATGTCAGTAGTCATGGAAGTCTTGATGATTCAAATAGAGTCCATGAGCACCAGCAGAGAGGGAGGCAGTCTGTTTCCAGTTCGAGGGAGATGCACCGTAAATCCTCATGCTAGGGGAGAAAGAGCACAGTTCAATTATACCATAACTTTTTTTTGAGAACCAAAAATATTTCTCTCATATGCAAACTTAAGCATGCTTATTATTAATATTTTTTCTGCTGAATGAGGAGGGGATATGAAATTATCTTCCCAGAGCAATTTCAGTAGGAAATTATAATTGGAATAAATATTTGGTTAAGGTGGCTTAGATGCCAACACAAAGCAATCGAATAGAATAAGTTAACTCAGAATCTCTTAAGAGCTATACTGGTTTGCTTATCACATGCACTGCTGGTGGCTTTTCTAATATCGGTTGGGTTGATTTGTGTTAGATGCTGTATCACTTGGTAAAGGTAAAGATGTAGGGTGGACTAATATAGCAGTTATTAAGTAATATGAGGTCTGTCCAGAAAAGGTGTGGGCATTGTTAATATAACAAGAACATGTTGCACGACATTAATGTAACCTGGCAGCCAGGAGAGTGGACTGGAATGTGTATGCAAGAACAATGACAACTTCACTGTATTAGTCAGTGGGGGCAGTAGACACTGTTGAGTGAGCGTGTGTACTGTGTGTCCATCACATTCAAAATGACTGATTGAGTAGAGGAATGAATCTTCATCAAATTTTGCGCTAAACTTGAACATTCCTCCAGATGATTCATATCCTCCAAGGTAACTATTCAGATGACTCAGAAGGCCGCAGCTATGGGGAACTGGTAATTGGCAGCTTCATCAAAACAACACACCTGCTCATGCATCATGTCTTGTGCTGAGTTTTTTGGTAAAACATCAAATCACTCAAATGACTCAGCCCCACTACACCCCAGATTTGACACCTGCGACTTCTGTCTTTTCCCAAAACTAAAATCAACTTTGAAAGGGAAGAGATTTCAGACAGACCATCAATGAGATTCAGGAAAATACGACAGGATAGTTGATGGTGATTGGAAGAACTGAGTGAGACCCCAAGGTGCCTAATTTGAAGGGGACTGAAGCATCATTGTCCTATGTACAATGTTTCTTGTATCTTGTATCTCCTTCAATAAATGTTTCTTTCATACTACATGGCTGGATACTTTCTGGGCAGACCTCAGTATATAAGTTGAGGACACATAGGTAGACTTGGAGTATCAGAGTAATCTCTCAGAACTGTGAGCCACATATCCAGGTAAGTCATGTGTACAAGTTAATTTAAGTGAGAACAATATTTTTTCCTATTCCTTTACCTGAATTTTGGATTCTTTTACATTATTTAAACATCTGCTATCTTTCCATTTATATATGCAGTATCTGCTTTACAGGATCTAACCTGCCCTTACAGATAAACCTCATCACTAACCTATTCTGACAAAGGAGCCCATTCTACTGTTTGTGGATGTCGGGGACCCATTACAGAGTCTGACTTTAGTAGTCTGTGACTCAAACACAAGGATAAAAACATGTTTAAGATATTTTATCCCTTATCGTTATTACCAGTTCTATAAAATACACCTTTTTAAAGTGTTGGAAAATGCCTTCTTTTTAAGTGATATGGTTTCTTAAATAACATAGGCAATACTTTTAGGCCCTTTTTATTAGAGTAAATGATTAACTGTTTCATTACGTTTCAAAAATATGTATGCAGATAATTCTACAGTTATTATAATCCTGTGTCATTTTTACTTTAGACATTAAACAAATGCACTTGTCAAAGTTTTTGGAGAGGTTTCCCAAACTATTTATCTGTCTCAGATGTGAAATTTTACTATTTGAACTGAGAGGCTTAGCTTATGGACTTTGAATGCTAATTAAGCAGTGGGATTCTTATTTCTTAAAATGAGCAGTTACTTAGAGTAGTCTATATACCATGTTTAGAGTCAACACGGGACTGAGCCTCAGAAATTAGCACAAATGATATTAATAAGAAGCCATTTATTATTTATTTCTAGACCATTAATAAAATCACACTTTTTAAAAAAAAGTATGTGGAAATTATGTCCCAGGATCCTTAAAAACCTATCTGGAAACTGAGTTAGTGATTGTCAAAAATCTCATACAAGGTAATGATTAGTAGTAAAGCTGAGGTCACTAATGAATATCACTTTACATTTCCTTTTCTTTCTTTCTTAAGAGTTACCAGGCAGATGACACTGTACTTGACCTATAAAAATTTAGACAAATTATCTTATGAGATATTTTAAGGTGATAGCAATATAGGATTAGAGGTAATAAAATGGAGTAATACAGTTTTTTTTCTGTTAGGAACCAGCTTTTGATGTGTAAATCATAGTTTCTTTTTTTAAGGAATACACTTATGGTAGATGTTAATATGTGTTAAGTCGTTGTTAAATGAAGTATCAAATACTTAATTTTCTCCCAAGTTTATTTGAAAAGCGTAAATTTTACAAGGGTTTTTAAAAAATTTTTAATTGAGTAATTTACATACAGTAAAGTGAACAAAGCACAGTGTACATATAGGTTGATTAATTTTTATGTAAGTTTATACCCACATAAACACCCCCAAATCAATATCTTAAGTTAGATGTAGCTGTAAATATGTCTTGTATTTCGATCTGGGTGGTTTTGTCAGTATATACAAATGTTTTATATGTAGTGGTTATCGTACAGCATTTTAAACGTAGTCTTCAACTTTTAAAAAGTGTGTCTTGGTCATTAGAGAAATAAAATGACCTCAACCCATGTCATAGAAATATATGGAAATCAATTTAATTATGTGATTCCTGGTTTTAAATTGGAATGAAATGTTTTAGAGGTAAAAGCTACCTAAGAATCTTGAACCCTGAAATAGCTTAGGTCTGGCCATCCCCAATAGGTGCATAAGCTCAAAGACACACACACACACCCTCACCCTTCCACAAAGTCCAGCTTCTTTCTGCCTCCTCCCCCCTCCTTCCCCCATTACTTTCACGTAAGTATTGAAGGAGAAACAATGCTTTCACTTGGTAAAGTGAAGAAGAGGGGTATCTCCCTTTATATTTAACCTATACCTTCCACACCTGAACAGTATCCCTGATTCATATTTATTTATAGAGTGTAGGTATAGGATAAACAGGTGAAGTGTGGGGAAAGAGAACTGGGCTCTTGTCACCTAGGTTCTGTTCCTAGAAATACCACTTTTAGTTGCAATATATTAAATGTGTCATTTAATTTTTCTACTCCTACTGTTTATAAAAGTGGCAAAATAATGTGTACTTCATTGAATTGTGTAATCTTTATGAGGTAAATTATTAAATGTATTTTGCAGATTGTAAAGCATTATAAACAGTATCTGTATATATTTATATGTGGGTATCTATCTGTAGCTTATTTTCAATCCTCAGTTTGCTCCCCCCACTGTGTATTGCCACAGGTGATCTTTTGTGGGGAATGTAACTGAAAGAGAGCTACTGAGAGACAATGCTTTTAATATTATATAATTTAGTAATACACAACTTAAGAAATAGTTTTAATATACATTACCCCACCTAATTCCCCTAGAATCCTTGAAAGAACCATAGTATGCCCTGTTTACATATGAGAAAATCAAGGTTCAGAACAGTTAATCTTGCCCAAAGTGAAGGAACAGATTGGTGGTAGAACTAGCATGTGTGTTTAAGTCCTGTAATTCTTTAATTTATTATTCATTTATTTACCCTTTACAGGTATCTACACTTCAGTCTGACTTTTACCAATTCTTGTATTCCCATAATTGTCTCTGGCCAGGGACTCATTTCATCATTTGAGTCTCACGACCTCAACCTTCTAAAACTCAATTTTCTGCAATTTCAACTTAGTCGACTTTATGTCATCCTTAAATGGAACTACAGATGCCATCCTTTTTGAACCACTTTAGTTGGATGATATATATTTCCATGTTATACTGGGTCCAGCAGAGAAGGAAGGCCTGCTTGAGTGTTTGGTAGGGTAATAATATGGGTGTAATAATTTATAGTTTTAATTTGAACATTTCACCTAAAATGTCCTATGGTGTGCTTGAATGCAATATTGTTATGTTACATAATCACATGCTTATGATTTTGTAATAAAAAGGGGCATTATTTGTGCCAGACTCTATATGATTAAGAATACCTGAATACTAAAATGTATCAATATTTTCAGTGTATAATTCCAATGCTTGTTATATTTAAAACATACCTTTCTTCTCTATTTTAGTGTTCGAAAGCATCCTCAAACAAAGGAAATACAAATTACCTCTTTCATCTTTAAAGTTACAGCATATGTAAGTGGAGGGGAAATATGCTACCAATGACATTAAGTACTTGCTATTAACAGGGTTGTTATAACTGAAGTTAGCAAACAGGGCAGTGTTATGCCTAGAAAAAAAGATGATGATATTTGAAGAACCAGGGGCAAAAGGATCAACCCGTTATAAGTGCAAGCACCCTGGACACTGGGCAAAGAACTGCACTCAGCCACCTTAGGGACCCTGTCCTCTTTGCAGAATATCAGTTCCGACCCCTGGCACTGCAACTGATAGGGAGTGGAAAGGGGTCATCACCCAAGGTCACGGCTACTCTCGAGGACTGCCCAGGGAACAGGTTGGCCCCAGGGAATACTCATATTCCCATCTCTGCTGAGGAACCCCAGGTAACTCTGGATGCAGCAGGAAATAAAATCAACTTTCTTGTTAATATTGGGGTCATTTATTCTATCCTTAACCTCTTTCCTCCAAATCAGTAAAGATAATAGAGGTCACAGGAAAGCTTAAGGCTTATTTTTATACATTCCCTATCACTTGCCAATTTTGAGAGTCAAATATTCAAATGCTCCTTTTTAAAAAAAAAAATGATTTTATTTATTTATTTTTAGACCAAGGGCAGGGAAGAAGGAGAAAGAGACAGAAACATCAATGCATGGTTGCCTCTCGCACTCCCTACTGGGGACCTGGCCAGCAACCCAGGCATGTGCCCTGACTGGGAATCAAACTGGAGACCCTTTGGTTCGCAGGCCAGCTCTCAATCCACTGAGCCACACTTGCCAGGGCTCAAACACTCCTTTTTGATTGTTCCTCAGTACCCTATTCCTCTGTTAGGCCAAGACCTGTTAGCCTGAATGGGAACCATCTTGTTCCCTGAAGAGCCACTTGAGTTAAGCAAGCTCATGATAATCAGTAGTAGCTGAAACCAGGAGGGAAACCCCAGTTCAGCTCTGGATGAAGTAAACCCCCTAGTTTGGGAGTCCAGGATTCCAGGAAGAGCAAAGACTGCATTACCGGTTAAAATCCAATTGAAGCCAAGGTCAAATTATCCGCACAGGAAGCAGTATCCTATTAAACAAGAGGCTTTGGGGGGTTATAGCCTATCATAAATAAATTTATACAACATGGGCTCATAGTTCCTTGTCAGTCTTGCAACACTCCCATCTTACTGATGATAAAACCCACTGGAGAGTGTAGGTTAGTCCAGGATCTAAGGTTAGTCAATGAAGCAGTCGTCCCTTTACACCCAATAGTAGCTAACCCTTATAATTTGCTCTCACAGATACCTGATGATGCTATGTGGTACTGAGAGTCAGCTTTGAAAGATGCCTTCTTCTGCATTCCTTTGCATCCTCATTCTCAGTATTTGTTTGCTTTTGAGTGATTAAACAAAAGATGGTGAGACAGCAATACACTTGGACTGTCTTGCTGCAGGGGTTTGGGGATAGTCCCCACCTCTTTGTTAGGGTATTAGGAAAGGATCTTAGAGAGCTACAGTTACAAGGAGGTGCCATTTTACAATATGCAGATGATATGCTAATCTACAGCACCTCCAAAGAGGCTCCTGATCAAAATACCATCCAGACTCTGAATTTCCTAGCTGAAAGAGGATATCAGGTATCAAAGAAGAAGGCTCAGGTTACCAAACAAAAAGTAAATTTTTTAAGGTATATTTTGACTCCTGGATCTAGGCAATTATCACAGGAGAGAATTAAAGCCATTACTGAGTTAACTTTACCTGCTAAAAAAAACATTTAATTTTTAGTTAAAATTAAAATTTGATAAGGTATGATTTTGTTTGGAAAACAGTGTGAACCTTTTTCCCTAACTTCCTTTCTGTTGTACATGTCTAATAATAGCCCTTACTTAGTTAAGAGCTAAATCTGTGACTTAAGTGGAATAAAACATAGTTCTCTGCCAAACCACAATTTATAGGTCAAATAAGTAAGAATGCAACCAGTCGGTGTTCCTCTCCCTCTTTCTCCCTTCCTCCCTGTCTCTAAAAATAAATAAAATCTAAAAAATGAAAATAGTTAAAAAATAATAGTTTTTTAAAAAGATTATTGGCACAAATGACACTTGCTAAGTATCTTCATTTAATCAGTTCAGTATTTATTATTTACTGTTTGTTAGCTTCTATGCTGGGCTAGGTACTTTTGGCTGATAAACAAAAGAAACAGTCCCTCTTAGTACATATGGACCATGTTTTAAAAGAAAGCTAAGACAGAAGAAAATTGCAAAATATAATTTTCTGCAATATTAGCACTTTATAAGCACTCTTTTAAAAGATGAGATTTCCTTTTGAACTGTGAACTCCATAAAGTAAAGAATTATGCATGTTTGTGTTGTACTATGCATATGTTTTGTTAGCATGGTAGACTGTGATGATATTTTTATTTTTTTAAAGATATTTTATTGATTATGCTATTACAGTTGTCCCATTTTCCTGCCTTCATTCCCCTCCACCCTGCATACCTTCTTCCACCCACATTCCTCCCCTTTAGTTCATGTCTATGTGTCATAAGTTCTTTAGCTTCTACATTTCTTCTACCATCCTTGCCCTCCCCCTATCTATTTTCTACCTACCATCTACGCTACTTATTCTCTGTACTTTTCCCCCCTCTCTCCTCCTCCTATTCCCCTGTTGATAACCCTCCTTGTGATCTGCATTTCTGTCATTCTGTTCCTGTTCTAGTTGTTTACTTAGCTTGTTTTTGTTTTTGTTTTAGGTGTGGTTGTTAATAATTGTGAGTTTGCTGTCATTTTACTGTATATGTTTTTTATCTTCTTTTTTTTAGATAAGTCTCTTTAACATTTCATATAATAAGGGCTTGCTGATGATGAACTCTTTGAACTTGACCTTATCTGAGAAGCACTTTATCTGCCCTTCCATTCTAAATGAAAGCTTTGCTGGATAGAGTAATCTTGGATGTAGGTCTTTGGATTTCATGACTTGGAATACTTCTTTCCAGCCCCTTCTTGCCTGTAAGGTCTCTTTTGAGAAATCAACTGACAGTCTGATGGGAACTCCTTTGTAGGTAACTGTCTCTTTTTCTTTTGCTGCTTCTAGGATTCTCTCCTTCATTTTAGTCTTGGCTAATGTAATTATGATGTGCCTTGGTGTGTTCCTTCTTGGGTCCACCTTCTTTGGGACTCCCTGAGCTTCCTGGACTTCCTGGAAGTCTATTTCCTTTGCCAGATAGGGGAAGTTCTCCTTTATTATTCGTTCACATAAGTTTTCCACTTGTTGCTCTCTCTCTTCCCCTTCTGGAACCCCTATAATTCGGATGTTGGAACATTTAAAGATGTCCTGGAGGTTCCTAAGCCTCTCCTCATTTTTTTTTGAATTCTTGTCTCTTCATTCTTTTCTGTTTGATTGTTTCTTTCTTCCTTCTGGTCCACTCCATTGATTTCAGTCCCAGTTTTCTCCCCATCACTATTGGTTCCCTGTATATTTTCCTTTATTTCACTTAGCATAGCCTTCACTTTTTTCATCTAATTTGTGACCAAATTCAACCAACTCTTTGAGCATCCTAATCACCAGTGCTTTAAACTGTGCATCTGATAGGTTGGCTATCTGTTCATTGCTTAGTTTCTTCTGGAACTTTGATCTGTGCTTTCATATGGACCATTTTTTGTCTTGTTGTACCTGTTATGTATGGAGAGGCGGAGCCTTAGGTGTTCACCAGGCGGATCAACCCAGTCGCTGGGTTGTGACACTGTATGTGGAGCAGGGGTCAGAGAGGAAACAATGGTGCTTGCTCTTCTCTCTGTCAGATTTCAGTACCTTCCACTGCTTCCCCCAAGTAAATTGGGCCCTTCTGGTGCTGATCCCATGTAGGTGGGCTTGTGTACACTCAAGGACCATGTGGGTCTCTCCAGCCAACTCTCCTGTGAGGCTGGGAGTCTCTCCTAGCACCTCAGTCCCCACAGGTGTTTTCAATTGATGTTTTGAGGCTTTATTTCTCTGAGTTGGGACCCTGGGTTACACAGTCTGTTTCACTCCCCAGTTTCGCCTGGTTTATCTGTTCTGCAATGTGGAACCACCCAGTCCACCAGCCACCTTGCACACCTCACTGGGTCTGCCCGCTGCCACCCTGTGGGGGTCTGCCAGCCACGGCCTGGAAACCCAGGGTCCGCCTACTGCTGTCTTGCCCACCTGGGGTCCGCAAGCCACTACTTTCTTTTTTTTGCCTTGATCCCTCTCCTCCTGGATGCCCAACTCTGCCTCTCCTACCAGTTTGGATGAATGTGTGTATTTTAACTTCTTCGTTGTTGGACTTCCATACAGTTCAGTTTCCTGTCAATGCTGGTTGTTTTTTTGTTTCTAAATTTTTGTTGTCCTTATTTTAGTTGTGTGAGGTGGCACAGTGTGTCTATGCCTCCATCTTGGCTGGAAGTTCTAAATCTCAATATTTTTTAAAGTTAGTTAACTGTCAATTTATTGTCAGGACTTGATATGTTTTGTGACATTTTAACAGAAAATATACTAGTTAAATATGTTGATTATTATTTAAATTAGGTTGTATACTAAGTAATTTTAAATTTATCTTTTTCAGGATTCTGTTGGTTTATGCTACCCTTCAACAAAGAGTCATGAACAGACATTTTCTTACTTTATTGTGGATCCCATCAAGCGTCATCTTCATGTTTTATACCACCGTTATGGTGTGGGAGAAATGTCTTAACAGTATTCTTGCAGATTATCTATATTTACTATTTTTACCAATTTTTTACTTTATATTAACTTATAGATAAGCAATTACTTTGCAAGTTAATTCAAGTAAAATGTAAAGAACCCACTTAGAGCAGAAGCAAACTAAAGCCAAGATGCCTTTCTTTAAATTTGTCTGGGAAGCTAACATAGGAACCAGATTTCATCCCTCAAATAATCTATACCAATACATTTGCATAATTTGTATAGAAAGTTATAAAGAACTAAAACTCTATATTTTTTGCATTAAGATTCAAGTGAGTCTTTAATTTTCCATGTATTTTATTTTAGAAACTAATTAATTCTGGATTGAAATTGTGGCAGAAAACTAAACACCTCTACCACTGATTTTTAATATAAGTTGTTAGTATTTTTTATTTTATTACATTTCTATGTTGCATGAAGATTGTATCTCGAGGGCTATGAAAAGCATAGTAATTCCTTTGCTTCATTTGTCCCACTTACACTCCTCAGTTAAAAAATAATGTTTTGGCCCTGACTGGTGTGACTCAGTGGGTTGGCCATTATCTTAGTAACCAAAAGGTCACCAGTTTGATTGCCAGTCAAGACACATGCCTAGCTTGCAGGCTAGGTCCCTGGTTGGGGGCACATGAGAGGCAGTTGATCAATGTTCCTGTCCCTCTCTTTTTCTCTCCCTTGCCCTCTCTCTAAAACAAAATAAAATAAAACATTTAAAAAATAATAATGTTCTGAAAGTGATTGTAAACTCTTTTAGGAAACAATACATTAAAATTGCAGCTGCTCCACTGCTAATACAAGATCCACATGTGAACAGAAAGAGTGCCCTGGTGGCATTATTAAGGTACAAAATAGTTAAGAACATAGTCTTAGTACTGTTTCTTCATTACATTCATAGAATGAATATATAACTTGGATTTTTTAAGGGAAAAATAATTGACACATATATCTCAAAGGTGATGAAGAGCTGGCAAGAAATGTTAAGACTTTAAGGAGGGGCAAGTTTGGAATATTTATTTCTGTGTTGTAGAGATAAGGGCAATGATCTTGGATTTGAATTTGTGGATATATCTGGAAGGCAGCTGGCAAATTGTGGAGGTCAGGAAAGAGAGTTTAATCTACTTTTAATACCTACTTTTAATCTACTTTTTAATACCTGTTTAACTAGTACGTTAAACAGTTATTGATGAATATCTTCCAGATATGTTCATAGTATCCATAGATTTTTAAAAATCTTACACAAAAAATAAAATCAAGAACTAAAATGTCTACTTGCTACCAGTATTGCTGCCTGCCACACAGATCCCCTACAGTCTGGGGACCCTCTTAGTCTGTCAGTTCTTTCTGGGTACCAATTTTATGCAAGACACTGTGCTGTTTACTTTGGGGAAATATACACTCCCTATAAACTTAGTGGAGAAGGTCATCTGTAAGTGTGTGGCCGTAAATGGTGCTTGTTACATGAATTCAGAGATGGAAGAGGTCACTACGAACTAGCCCTAAGAAGAGGCACTTAGTCTGATTTCTACAGAAGAGCGGGTGTGGTTTCAACAACTGAAAAGGAGGGAGTCCATCGGAGTAGAGAAGAGTGACCTGGCGAGTGCCCAGAGCCTCAGTCTGGGATTAAGTTCAGAGGCAGAAGATGGGAAGCTGATTATGAGGGGTTGCCAGTGCTTTTTCTTTGCTTTAAAGGTGGAGGTAGACTACACCATTGGAGGAAGATTGAACTATTGTTTTGGGAAAATCATTTTAATGACCTACCTGTGATTATACAAAATTTGTCTATTAAGAGGCAATAATAAAGACTTTGAGCTAGGCAGATTGCCTGCATTTTTAATTCTGCCATTACTTGCTATGTGACTTTGAGCTAGTTAAAACCTTTCTGTACCTTAGTTGCCTCATCTGGAAAATGGGGAAATTAATAGGACTCTTTCATAGGTTATTGTGAAAATTATTGTGTTGGCCACAAGCCCTTCTAGTTTTTACCGTAATGTAAAAGACACATTTTTATTTTCACTAATAACTTTATTGATTTGGACATTTTGAGCATGTTGGCTCTCTCCAGCATGATATAACACCGATTATTCTAATTAATGTCTTAGTTTGACCACTTTCAACTTCAACTGGGCTCTACCCAAACATGGAGCATGGTCCGGTGAGAAATCTCCAGCACGGAACTTCACAAACCACTTCGGACACATTCGATTAATCATAGCACTTTCTCCATACACTGCCCAAATCTTTTTCTGCATTTCAGTTGTGTTTTTACCTTTCCTGAAAAAATATAGCCTAATATGCCAAAAACATTGCTTTTCTTCCATCTTTAATATTAAAATGGGTACACAAAAATTCACTACTTTGATTCGTCTTTTTAAATGCATACTGATATAACAGCTGTCACAATACAGTCTGCCAAAATTGTTTCAAATGTAGTTAAAGACAACTAAAGCCATTTTGTGAAAAAAATCAAATGAACTTTTTGGCCAGCTCAGTATATATATTGGGCTTTGAATGGTGCCACACACATGGTTTAAGGGTTCATGAATTTTGGCTTTCTTCATTTTTTATTGAGGAAATATGAATAAAATCATGAGGTAAACATAATGTAAAAAAAATAAGCTGATTTCCTGAAAGCAGGAATTGCTTTGGTAAAGATTATTTTATTATTAATTTGATTAGGTAGAATATGAGAAGTGGGAGCCCTTTTCCCCCCTTCTCTGAGCCCCAGAGGATGTACAGGACCTAAGCCTGGACTCCATGTACTTCTTTGGCAGTGTGTTGCACACTTAGAATTATTTGCTCAACTCTTTGTAATTGTTTAACATCTTTCATGAAAACAGGAACTGTGTCTGCTTGCTTCACCCTTGTGTCTTCATATTGCCTGGCACATAACTGACACCCAGTATCTGTCCCCTGGCACACTGAATCCATTTGATGGAGAAAAGCTGGCCCCTGAGTGTTACTGCAGGTGTGGAGAGTGAGGGAGCTGGGAAGGGTTGGTGACTAAGGTCACAGGGCATCGGGAGTACAGTAGTTCCACTAGTTATCCCTAAGCCTTGGGTGAAATGTTGCACACTAGTATAATCTGGATGTAGCTGTTCTGTGTGGAATTAGATGTGCAGTCTGGGAGCATGCCCGGGACAGAATTATCCCCGGAGAACTGCAGCAGCCTGTGGAAGCCAGCTTTGAAAGAGCAATCTGATCAACTGAGCAGGGAGAATTATTGTGAATCGAGAAGCTGACCATGGTAAAAAGTGGTAACAATGGTTTTCTGGGACTTGAGAGTATTTTTCAGAAATTCGGACAATGACTTAAGAGAAAGTTTGCAGAATTGTACTTTGGACCTTCAAAAAAGGCATTTGGGGGGAGAGAAGATGGCAGCCAAGCAGGTGGGAACTGAGCCCACTTGCTCATGCACCCAACTTCGACACTTAGCTGATCTTCTGAAAAATAAAGTGAACAGCCAAAAGAATTTTAGTCGATATGAAGATTGGAAGCCAAAGTGTGCAGAAGATGCCTCAAAACGGGCTGTAAGGAGGTTTCCTAGGAAGAGGCGGAAAGTGCCCAAGCATGCTGCCAGAAACCATGGCTGCCCTGGGTTCAACACTGGAGGAGAACCCGGCCAGTGATAGCCTAGCAGCTCCCTCTGCTCCGGGGATGGGGAAATCGCCGACCTGCTCCAGGAGAGACTAGAATGTGTCCAGTCGTGCGAAAAAGACGGGGCACACACGCACACAGCGGGCGGTGCACCCTAGCTAGTGCAGCCATCACTGGTCAGAAGAGTGCCAGAGAGCGGGAGAGGGATCCTGGCGGCACCTGGAGCTGGGAGAAAAGGTGGGCCGCAACTGGCCATGACAGACATACTCTGGACTTGCCAGGGTTGAAGTGTGTGGAAAACCAGGCAGTGGTTCAGAGCGGCAGTGGCACCCACAGAGACATTTTTCAAAAGGGGAACTGAGGCTCACTGGGCAGGGGCCTTGAGCATGCAGCTGCCTGGCCAACAAGGAGGGAGGATGGTGGGCGCAATTTGCCCCCACTCAGTGCACCTCACGGATTGACCAAAGGGGCGCAAAGTGAGGTAGTTTGTCAATAGGTAACCTGGAGCAACTGTGCAGAGTAGAGAGCACCAGCCGCAGGGTGCTGGGAGGGCAGCGAGCTGGAAACTGAGCGCCTGTGATTATTGTAGCCCAGACTGAGCCTCCTTCCTTGGGGCACAGCCCCCACTGAAAACTGAGCCCAAACCCCCACAGCCTGCAGCAGCCACAGCCAGTGCTGGGAAGATCTGCAAAACTAGCTGGGCAGGCTTAACAAGCAGCAGCAGGCTTGTCTTCCCCCGCCCCCCACCCTCAGAAGTAAGACAGTAAGACCTAGAGCTAAGAGAAAAACAGAGACATCCAGAAAGTAGTCAAAAAGCAAACACCAACAGCTGAAACAAATTTCATCTTGTTCTTCAACAGAACTTGCCGGGTTTTAAAAAAATTTCTTTCTTTTCGTTTTTAAATTTTTTTGTTTGTTCATTTTGGGCTTTTTTGGTTTGTTTTTCCTGGGGTTTTGTTTGCTCCCTTTCATATTGAATTTTAATTAATCTTCTTTCACTTCATTCATATTCCAAATAACTCACTACTCTTGGTTTTTTACTTTTTATTGTTTTTATTCAGATTATATATTTTTATTTTTTTTATTTAACTCTTGTTCAAGTACAGTTTTCTTTCTTGTATTCCCAGCCCTGCCCCAGCAGGGCTCCCCACCTCCCTCCCATCTCTGCCCCCCACCTTAGTTATTGTCCATGTGTCCTTTATACTTGTCAGATTATATATATTTTTATCATATCATCATTATTCCAAATCCCAGCAGCACTCTTCCCTGGTCTTTGCCATCTTCTGACCTTTCTTACTGTTGTTTTTTAGAAAACCATTTTCTCTCATAGTACACCATGTTCCTATCCCTGACTCTCACTGTTTCTCCTCCATCTAACCTTCATAAATGCTCTTCTCTTCTTAACTCAATTTTATTTCATTTTTTGTCCCCTCTCTCAACCCAGGCTTTACTCTTTGCTCTTATTAGTGTGCTTCCTCCATCCTCTCAAATCATTTCTCTCTACTATAGACATCTCATATTCACTTTTTGATTTTGTCAATATTCTTATTCCCATTCCACCTGTATTTTTTTAATGTTTAAAAGATTTTACTTGTTTATTTTTAGAGAGAGAGAAAAGGAGGGAGAAAGGGACAGAAACATCAATGTACAGTTGCCTCTCACATGCCCCCTGCTGGAGACCTGGCCCACAACCCAAGCGTGTGCCCCAACTGGGAATTAAACCAGCAACCATTTGGTTCACGGGTCAACACTCAGTCCACTGAGCCATGCCAGTCAGGGCCCATTCCACCTTTGTTAAACCACATTCAGCTGTCATTGCTATCCACCCTACTGTGGGTTTTTTGCAATTTTGTTCTCATTCGTCCAATACCTTGTCAATTTTACTTCAAATCTCATAGTATACTCTTCCCTTTTTTTACTCTGTTGTTCTTATCACCCTTCCGTATTTTACTTATGTTTTAAATTTTGTTCTTTTCTTTTCTTCACCTCGCTTCTATCCCTAATCAATTCTCCTCCCTCTTCCCACTCAATAATATTTCTCCTCTTTTAGTCATCTCATATTCTCTATGTCATATCTTATATATTGATAATCTCTTTTCATCTTTATTAATCTTTGCTTAATTGTAGTTGAGATTGCTGATGTGGTAGAGGGGTTCTTTTTGCTGGTGTAGGTTTGGTATTCGGTAATATTGCTTTGTTGACCAACACCTGTACAACAGCATACAAGACAAGGTGGGAGTCGTGGCTTCCAGTAACCTGCTGGAGGGGAGAACCCACCAACAAAGACGCCATCAACAAGTAAAGCCTAAGTACAACAAGACAGCCCACACAAATGGAAGAAAGGGCAACCCTGGAGCCCTCAGCCAAGGAGATGAAAGAGACTGTACTACTGAGTTTCTCAGAACTCCTACCATAGAAGTCCACCCCATGAAGACAGGCAGGCAAAGCAGAGCACCCTGAGATGCAGAAACAAAAAGTGTCACCTGAAATGGGGAGGCAGAGAAAGAACCCCCAATCGAAAGGAATGGAAGACTCCCCAGTAAAAGAGCTAAATGAAATTGATGCAAGCAATCTATCAGACATAGAATTTTTTTAAAAAGAGGGAGAAATAGTTATAAGGATGCTCAAGGAACTCAGTGACAACTACAAGGTACTGAGTGGGAACTACAACAACATGAAAAAGAAAATAGAAACTACAAACAAGAACCAGGAAGACAAAAAGAATACAATATCTTAATTTTAAAAAAACACTAGAAGGAATTACAAGCAACCTGGATGAAGCAGAGGAACAAATCAGTGAGCTGGAACACAAGATAGAAAGAAATACCCAGGTAAAGCAACAACATGAAAAAAGACTCAAAAAGTATGAGGATAGTGTAAAGGAACTTCAGGACAACATGAAATATAACAATATTTGAACCATAGAAATACCGAAAGGAGGAGAAAAGGAGCAAGTAATAGAAAACCTGTTCAAAAAAAATAATGACAGAAATCTTCCCTCACTTGTAGAGGGGAAAAGCTGTGCAAGATCAGGAAGCACAGAAGGTCCTAATCAAGAGGAACCCAAAGAAACCTACTCCAAGGCACATCATAAGTAAAATGCCAAATTTTAAAGACAAAGAGAGAATGTTAAAAGCAGCAAGGGAGAAACAGAGAGTAACATACAAGGGAGCTCCAATGAGGCCAGCAGCTGATTACTCAACAGAAATACTAGAAGCCAGAAGGCAATAGCAAGAAATATTCCAAGTAACAAAAAGCAAAGGTCTGCAACCAAGACTACACTACCCGACAAGTCTGTCATTTAAAATAGAAGGTGAAATAAGAAGTTTCCCAGACAAAAGAAGGTAACAAGAAAACACCTCCACCAAACCAGCAGTGCAAGACATGTTAAAGGGACTGCTTTAAGAAGTAGGTAGAGTGAGAGACAGGAACACAGGTATAAAAGGAAAAAAGATGGCAATGCATAAGTACCTATCAGTAGTAACATTAAATGTAAATGGATTAAATGCTTCAATCAAAAAACTTACAGTAGTTGAATGGATAAAAAACATGACCCACACAAATGCTGTCTACAAGAACATCTCAGAACAAAAGACCTACACAGACTGAAAGTGGAGGGTTGGAAGAAAATATTCTGAGCATATAAATAGGAAAAAAAGCCAAGGTAGCAATACTTTTATAAATAGGAAAAAAGCCAAGGTAGCAATACTTTTATAAATAGGAAAAAAGCCAAGGTAGCAATACTTATATCAGTCATAATTGATTTCAAAACAAAGGTCATTTCATAATTTTAAAGGGAAGAATCCATCAGGAAGCTATAAACATTGTAAACATATGTGCACTCAACATAGGAGCACCCAAATACATAAGGAAAATTTTGGAAGACTTCAAGAAAGATACAGACAGCAACACACTATAGTAGGGAATTTGAACACCCCACTGTCAACAATGGACAGGTCGTCCAAACAAAGAATCAACAAGGACATTGTGGCACTGAATGACATGCGAGGTCAAATAGGTTTAACTGATATATTCAAAACCTTTTGCCCCAAAGAAGAATGTTTACTTAAAAATACACATTCTTTTCAAATGCAATGGAACATTTTCAAAGATAGACCACATGACAGTACACAAAACCAGCCTCGACAAATTCAAGAAAATTGAAATCATATGAAACATTTTCTTAGATCACAATGGCTTGAAACTAGAAACCAACTGCAATGAAAAAACTCAAAAGCATTAAAATACATGGAAACTGAATAATATGTTATTAAACAATGAATGAGTAAATGCTGAGATCAATGAAGAAATCAAAAAGTTTCTGGAAACAAATGAACATGAACACACAACAACCTAAAACCCATGGACACAACGAAGGCAGTCCAATAGGGAAGTTCATAGCAATCCAGGCCTACCTTAAAAAGACAGAAACATTTCAAATAAATAGCCTAACCCTACATCTACAAAAACTGGAGGAACAAAAACAAACAAAGCCCAGAGCAAGTAGAAGGAAGGAAATAACCAAGATCAGAGCAGAATTAAATGACATCAAGACTAAAAGAACAAGCAAAAGGATCAATAGATCCAGGAGCTTCTCCTTTGAAAAGATAAACAAAATCAACAAGCTTTCCAGACTCATAAAGAAAAAGAGAGAGGTCATCAAGGAACATGGACAAAGACAACCGGGGGAGGGGAGAATTGAATGTGGGAGGCAGGGGTGTGTAGGGTGGGGGAGAGTAATGGAGGGAAATGGGGATAACTATAATTGAACAATAAAAAAATAAAAATAAAAAATGGAAAAAAAGAGATGAGCCATGTAAATAAAATCAGAAATGAAAGAGGTGAAATTGCAACTGATACCACAGAAATACAAAGGATCATGAGAAATTACTATGAACAACTATATGCCAATAAATTTGAGTAGACACATTTCTAGAAACATATAATCCTCTAAAACTGAGCCAGGAAGAAGCAGAAAGCCTGAATAGACCGATGTCAGATAGTGAAATTGAAACAGTAATCAAAACTACTGGCACACAAAAGACCTGGGCTAGACAGATTGACAGAAGAATTTTACCAAACATTTAAAGAAGTGCTAACCCGAATTCTTCTCAAACTATTCCAAAAAACAAAAGAAGAGGGAAAATTCCCAAACTCTTTTTATGAGGTCAGTACTATCCTAGTTGTAAAACCAGATAAAGACATAACAAAGAAAGAAAACTACAGACCTGTATCAGTGATGAACATAGATGCTAAAATCCTCAACAAAATTTGGCAAACCGCTTCCAACAATACATTTAAAAGATCATACACCATGACCAATGGGATTCATCACAGGGATGCAAGGATGGTACAATATTCACAAATCAATAAACAGAATACATCACATAAACAATATGAAAGACAAAAACCACATGATCATGCCAATAGATGCTGAAAAAGCATTTGATAAAGTACAGCACCCATTTATAATAAAAACACTTAGCAAAGTGGAAATAGAGGCAGCGTACCTCAATATAATAAAGGCCATGTGCCCTGGCTGGCGTAGTTCAGTGGACTGAGCGTGGGCCTGCGAACCAGACGATCGCGGTTCGATTCCCAGTCAGGGCACATGTCTGGGTTGCAGGCTGGTTCCTTGCAGGCTAACTACCAGCAGGGGACGCACAAAAGGCAACCATACATTGATGTTTCTCTCCCTCTCTCCTTCCCCTCTAAAGATAAACAAATAAAAAAATCTTTTAAAAAAAAAGGCCATGTATGAGAGACCTACAGCCAACATCATACTCAATGGGAAAAAACTAAAAGCTTCCCCTCTAAGATCAGGTCCAAAGCCAGGCTATCCAATTTCCCCACTTGTAATCAACATAGTATTGGAATTTCTAGCCATGGCAATCATACAAGGAAAAGAAATAAAAGGCATCCAAATAGGAAAGGAGGAAGTAAAGCTGTCATTGTTTGCAAATGATATGATAGTGTACATAGAAAACCCTATAGACTCCATTAAAAAACTATTTGACCTAATAAGTGAATTTGGCAAAGCAATGGGATACAAAGTCAATATTCAGAAATTGAAGGCATTTTTCTACACCAACAATGAAATATCAGAAACAAAAAATAGGAAAAAAATCCCACTTACTATAGCAACAAGAAAAATAAAATACTTGGGAATAAGGTTAACCAAGGAGGCAAAAAGACCTGTACTCAGAAAACTATACAACATTGAAGAAAGAAAGTAAGGAATACACAAGCAAATGGAAACATACAGAGTGTTCATGAATGGGAAGAATTAACATCATTAAAATGTCCATACTACCCAAAGAAATCTATAGATTCAATGCAATCCCTCTCAAAATATCAATGACATGTTTCACAGACATAGAACACATATTTCAAAAACTTATATGGAATCATAAATGACTCCAAATAGCCTTAGCAATTTTGAGAAAGAACAAAACAGGAGGGATCACAGTATCTGATATCAAACTATATTACAAGGCCACTGTAATCAAAACAGTCTGGTACTGGCATAAGAACAGACACATAGACCAAATGAACAGAATAGAGAGCCCAGAAATAAACCCATGTCAATACGGTCAGTTAATATTTGACAAAAGGGGCAGTAACATAAAATGGAGTAAAAATAGCCTGTTCAATAAATGGTGTTGGGACATCTAGACAGATACATGCAAAAAAAAAAATGAAACTAGACCACCAACTTACATAATACACCAAAATAAAGTCAAGCTGGATAAAAGACTTAAATATAAGTTGTGACACCATAAAAGTCCTGGAGGAAAATTTCAGATATCCAAATGTAGCCATATTTTCACAGATACATCCTCTAGGGCAAGGAACATAAAGGAAAGAATAAATAAATGGGACTACATCAAACTAAAAGCTGCTGCATGGCTAAAGAAAACATAAACAAAATAGAAAGGGAATAAACTGTGTGGGAAAACATATTTGCCAGTGATACCTTAGACAAGGGTTTGATCTCCAAAATATATAAAGCACCTACACAACTTCACACCAGAAAGGCAAACAACCCAATTAAAAAATGGGCACAGGACCTCAACAAGCACTTCTCCAAGAAGGACCTACAGAAGGCCCATAGGCACCTGAAAAAATGCTCAGCACCACTAGCCATTAAAGAGATGCAAATTAAAACCACAATGAGATACTACTTCACACTGGTCAGAATGGCCATCACTAATAAATCAAATGACGAGAGCTGGAGAGGTTGTAGAGAAAAGGGATTCCTAGTATATTGTTGCTGGGAATGCAGACTGGTGCAGCCACTGCAGAAAACAGTATGGAATGTCCTTAAAAAACTAAAAATAGAACTGCCTTTCAATCCAGTGTTCCCACTGGGACTATACCCTGAGAATCCTGAATCACCAATTCAAAGGAACCTATTGCACCCCAATGTTCATAGTAGCATTATTTTACAATAGCCAAGTGCCAGAAACAGCCTAAAGGACCATCAGTAAATGAGTGGATCTAAAAACAGTGGCACATTTACACAATGGAATACTACACAACAGAAAGAAAGAAGGAATTCCTACCCTTTTCAACAGCAGGGATGAAACTGGAGAGCATTATGCTAAGTGAAATAAGCCAGGGTGGAAGATAAATACCATATGATCTCACATGGAAGTGGAACCTAATCAACAAAATAAACAAAAAAGCAAAATGGAACCAGAGACTTGTAAATAAAGAACAAACAGGCAGTGACTAGAGGAGGGGGGGGGGAGGGGAATGCGGGAAAGAAAGGGAAGGAGGAAGCAAAGGAACAGGAATAGAGAACTGATGGACACAGACAATGGGGGGAATTGACAGTACAAGTGGTGTGGATGGGGTAGGAGAGAAGGATGGGAAAAAGGGTGGGACAGTTGTAACTGAACAACAGTAAAAAAGTCACTATAAAATAAATGGGATTTAGGATGAAGACTGGACAACTTGGGACACTTAGGTCTCATGAAGAAAAACATACCCACAGAGGCAGAAGAACACAAGGTGGTTTGGGAGGGGCATGAGTACACCTGACTCGTTAGAGCTGGAGTCCTGTTTAGGAGTTCTGGGTAATAACACAGAGAAGACAGATTAATGGGGAACTGGTCACTGAGGGCTGTGGGCACAAAGCTAAGAAATTTAAATCTTTTAAGCAGATGACATATAGCAGTCATTAAAATAGTTTTGAGCAGGGTAGTAGCATCATGAAAGTGATATTCTGGAAAGATCATCCTGGCAGTGATGAATTGGGGTGAAGAAAGTCCAAAGTCCAAAGATCAAACAGAAGATTATAGTAGTTGTCAAAGCACAGAATTGACTGATCTAAATTAATAGCAATGGAAACCTTTTGGGGAATCATGAAGTATGTGACAATGGAATGCAGATTAGAAAAAAATGAAATATGGCCCCCCCAAAGATTAATGACTGGGTGAATTATGAAGTGTTCGGTATTTGAGGTACTGAGAACTGAGAAGTGGGAACTGTGGTAGGAAGATGTGGTCAGAGAGGGGAAATCCCTCGTCCTGCCTTTCATTCTTGTCCCAACCCATGCTCAACCAACTTTAGTCCTTGCAACTTTGAAAACCTAGGTCTGCAGTTTCTAAAAACTGACTGGAGGCTTCTTTGGGAAATTTAATCCGGAGGGCTTCTTAATCATCCAATTAATCCAGTGTTTGTTAAGAACTTATATCATTCATTCTTCACAAATGTCTATTAATTATCTACTATGTGCTGGATAGTTTCTAGGCATGGCAAACACAGCAATGAACAACACAGACAAAAATTTCTGTATTTGGGAGTGTGCATTCTAGTGCTCGTAAACAGTGTCAGGTGCAAGGAGAGACAGAAATACCCAGTTACTCTCAGGAAACTTGTTTTGTTGGAGACATGACATGCTCACATTTGAAAACATTTTCCAATCTGGTAAGTATGAAATAGGGCTTACTATTTTAACTGCTCTGACTTTTTATACAGAATAGAGCATTATTTTGTATATTTCCATAAACATTGCATTGATTCTGGTGGGCAATTTCAGGGTTGGGAACTACTGTTTTATTCTCTACTTTTTTCTAGTGTAAAAAAAAAGAGAGCGGGGGTGGGGAATAGATAAAATTAACAAAAAAACAAAGAAAAGAATAAAAGACAGGGAATTATGCTGTGTCTTACAGTAAACGCTGCATTAATTAGCACTAAAAGCTGTATTTAGTGCCACATTCAGCAGTGTCCAACTGGCAGACTTCTAGCAGCTGGTATACCTGATACCCTCGAACGTAAGTCTTCAATCTCCTGACTTGGCACACATGTTAAAGTTCATTTGAATAGGCAGGCTAAACTGGATTTAAAAAGGTTGAAACTTACCATTCCTGTTTCTTATCCTTTTTGTCTTTCCCTTCCTTTCTTTCTTTAAAAAGGGAAAATGTCATTGGGCTTTAACAAACACTAAAAATCTGTAAATCATTTTTTTTCACTACTAGAAAGGTATGTGAGAAATAGTAAAATGGAAACCAACTATGACAATATAAATGAACTTTCATTCAACCAAATTTTTTACCATCACTGTTCTCTCTTTATATATATATATATTTTTTTTTTTTTTTATTTATTTATCTTTAGAGAGGAAGGGAAGGAGAGAAGGAGAGAAACATCAATGTATGGTTGCCTCTCGTGTGTCCCCTGCTGGGAACTGGCCTGCAACCCAGGCATGTGCCCTGACTGGGAATCGAACCGCAGTCGTGTGGTTCACCATCACTATTCTCTTAACGTATGGTAGAATAAAGCTCTAATTGCTAAAATACTCCATACACATTAAATAAGGTTAAATATACCATTGATCTTCTGAGGTAACGTGGAGTCATCAGAGTCAAGGACAACCCATGACGAAAGGCTTTCTTGAGAAGGGAATTGAAGTACTCCTCAAAAGAAATGACCGTGGACTGGCTTAGAGAAGGAATGATTTCTAGGCAGAGAGAATGCTCCTTGCTATAGTGTAGAGGTAGAAAATATATGTGGTGTTGCAAACTTCCTTGAACAGCAAATGGGCTTAGAAAAGTAGCGAATGAGCTTAGAAAAGCAGATCATTCAATTAATGTCTACCGTGTCTAACAAATGGAGACTATCTGGACATCACCTCTATCTATTGAAAATAACCTTTCATATAGTGGAGTATAATTATTGTCTTCCCCCAGTCTTTTTCCCTACAGAATCTTACTTCCTTAACCTTTATTCAATGTCTTGTTTCTCAATTCTTTAATCTTATTTCAGTCATCTAAGTCCTCTCCAAGTACCCCATGTTCTTCTCCAGTCTTCAGTGTCACAATCTGTCCGATATCCTGTCCAAGAAGTCATGTACACAATTGAATAAAGTTTGTGATGATCATTATTTACCTAATTTCTATGAGTAAAGTGTATACTTTAACATTCACTAGAAATATATTTTGTTTTAGGAAATCAAAAATTGAACTCTTAAAATGAGCATATGACCTGGCTGGTGTAACTCAGTGGATTGAGCATGGGCCTGCGAACCACATGATCGCAGTTCGATTCCCAGTCAGGGCACATGCCTGGGTTGCAGGCCAGTTCCCAGCAGGGGACTCATGAGAGGCAACCATACATTGATATTTCTCTCCCTCTCTCCTTCCTTTCCCCTCTAAAGATAAATGAATAAATAAATAAATAAATAAAAAAGAATAGCAGCATTTTAGAACTAAAAGGCAAAGGAGATCAATCACTTAGCCCAGCTCTCTCCTGTTACACAAGGACTTGAGGTCTTGAGAAGGCATTTTGTTCTGTCCAGTGTGGTAGTCACTAGCCATATATGAAATAGGAAATTCTATTCCTTAGTCACACTGGCCACATTTCAAGTGCTCAGTAGCTACACATGCAGCTAATAGCTCTGTCTTAGTGCAGATTCAGAACATTCCCCTCATCAGGGGAAGTTTTACTGGACAGCACTGGGTTAAAAGACTTGCCCTAGGCCATAAAGCTCTTCAGTGACAGAACCAGAACTTCCAGTTCCTGGTTCTCAGATCCCACCATACCATTTTAAATTACTTATTCTATCCATAACACTTAAGTTTTTGTACAAAGCTTGTGCTAGGTATGGAGCCGGACCTCAATAAGATTTTAAGAAAATTACCTTAGGTTGGTTGTTACACGTATGAAATTTCCTGAAGTTTTGAGTTGGAGAGCAATGGTGAAAATGGCACTGGAGGGAAATGGGTGTAGAATCAGAGAAGATTGATGGGAGTAGAAAAGACCGGATGGAGCCTGGGAGACCAGCCAGGAATTGAGGTGTGAGCTGAAAAGTGTCTCATGCTTCTGGGAAGGTCAGAGGGACTGGAGACATTTCAGTAAACACACACACACACACACACACACACACTCACATTTACACACACATATACATTAAATAGCTGGAGGCCAGGAAGGAGACATGACTAAAACAACTGCCACAACCTATATAGGCAGCAACCCACTTAAAGTAATTTGGTAACATTTACATCTTTAATACGACATGTGGCACATGTGCAAAAAATGTTTTTAAAACCATTACATTAAAAACTAAGTTTCTTTTGAGACTATACCAAACTCTCTGAAGTACTTTTTGTTATCTAACTCATTTCTTCTTTAATTTAATGGTTTTAAAAACATTTTTGTATCGTGTGTCATGTTGTAGATATGCATATGTCAAAACAAGAGTCACAGAGTGTTAAAACTATAAACAAATTGGAAATACTGCTTAAGAGATCTTTTGAAATAGGATTAATTGTCAACTTTCAGGCAAGATTCAAGACATCACTTTTTGAGATACTTTACAACATGAATGTGACCAAATAAATAAATTATTTTCAATGATCAAAAACATGTTATATATCAGATATAGGTGTTTATGGAATAAATAATGAGATTAAAGGGATATTTATCCATAAAATGGTGAAGGTATTTACCTTGATGTATAATGTTGACAAAACATTTAATATTCATAGAATATTACAAAATGTGGAATGTAATATAGTGTTCTTAAACATAAGCTTGCATCAAAATCACCTACAGGGATTTGTTAAAGCCCAGACTGCCGTGTCTACCTCCAGAGTTTCTGATTCAGTAGGTCTGGGTTAGAGCCTGAAAATTTACATTTCTAACAAGTTTACACTAATACTGATGCTGGTTTGCAGATCAAACCTTGAGAACCATTGGTAGGTAGTATGATATGTTTAGTATTTTTAGAAGATACTTAAAAGAAGCTTATTAGCCAAAATGCATCTATTGTGGTATAGTATGAAATATATATATACATATATGTACATGTATATATTCATACACACATATATTAAAAACTTGAAAGGAGTGGTTCTTTCTGTAATAGGCCTGACAGGTCCTCCAACATGCCAAAAGAACAAGATCGAGCAAGTTACCTGTCCCCTCAAACCTTTCTGGAAGATTGTCACTACCCTGGTGTAATACTTACCAGTTTAAGCAACTAGCTCCCCCAGACAGTAACCTGAGTAGAATTGCTCATAAATATTTTTTCTGCAATCAGGGAAAAATGTCCACTATACAACCAGTGTCAGAGACACCAATTTAAATGAGTGAAAAGCTGGCATATTTTTTTTACAAAGAAGTACTGTCACAGACTGCAGCTTATCTCTCTTCTAACCCCTGCTCCCCATGCCAACCGATACTGTGTAATTAAACAGGGGTGAATGTGATCTTGGGGTTTTAAACTATTGTTTTCACATGTAGATGTTCATTTCTCAAGTGCTTTAAAAGTGCCTATTCTCTAAAACCGGTAAAAATAAAGCTCTGGCTGGGTAGATCAGGTGGTTAGAGCATCATCCCAATACACCAAGGTTGCAGGTTTAATTCCTAGTCAGGGTACACATAAGAATCAACCAAAAAATGCATAGAGTGGAACGACAAATCAATGTCTCTCTCTCTCAATGTCCCTTCCTCTTCCTTTCTAAAACGAATAAATAAAAATATTAAAAATAATTAAAAATAAAATACAATAAGTAAAAGTAGGTGATACTTTTGAGATTTTGTCTTTCTTAGACCTACCATAGCTATAGCCTGGGGAAAAAACCCAGTCTAATACCACTTATTGTTACATACTTCAAAGTAATGGATTCTGAATAAATGAAGTACCTCAGGAGTTGCAGAATCTATCCTGTAGTTGAGTATATGGTTTTGTGGGGACCCTGTCTTCAAACCTCTGTCTGTATGCTAATTTTCTTCTTCAATTTTGGTAATGTCTCTTAAACTAGACCAATAATTTGTACTCGTTTTTGAAAATTTTTTAAAGTGGGTGGTTTACAGCTATAAATTAGAGGTAGGGCTATGAGATTTGAGATTCCCTTCTGTCTATAACTAGACTGAAAAACAGTTTTTAAAACCAATAAGCCTTCTTATTACCATATTACTTCTTGTTCATAGTTATTTCTAGCTATTTCAGAGGGATATTCTTCAAGCCAGAATCTAGTTCATAATTACTGATTAGTGTCTAATGTGGAACATGCACAAGAATCGCCAAAGGCTGTGGTAATAAACATTTTATATTTGAGAATTCAGAACATGAATTAGAATAAAAATAATTTCAGGGCTATGTTAATTCACAAGCACACACAAAATATCTCCTAAATGTTGGAGTGGAGAACTCTGAAATAATATCTTCAGAGTTGCTAGTCAAATTCTGTCAGGTCGAGGAGAACTTTTCTTTAGCAAACTGTTCTTAATTTCTTATCATGTAATCATACCCAGCCAATCTCAGGCTTTCTTAATCCCCATAATAAAATAAAAACTCATGCACACTTCTTATTTTATTTATTTAATCCTCACTATTATTCTATGAAATAGGTATTATTATACCAATTACTTCCATTTCCTGGAACATAATTCGTTACAAGTACTTATACAACTGTTTGTTATACATAATAATACTTTACAAGTACTTATACAACTGTTTCATCTTAATTTTATCCACTCAATGCCAGACATATAGTTAGCAGAGAGTGAGAAGATCCAGAAACAGAAGGGAATAAGCAGAAGGTTTAAGGCTATTGAAGCCAAGAGCAAACAAGAATCATGAGGAAGAGAGGCAAGAACTTCTCTAGTGTTAGTTAGCAGCAAGGGAAGCTGGTTCCGGGCAGTGGATCACCATGACAGGGAATTTACGGAGTGATTGATTCTGGGGGATTAGGAGATCACTGCCAATGTAGTTAGAACTACAGCCAATCCTGAGCAAGACCCAGAGCTCCACGAAGCCCAGCAACACATGCTAGGACTGTTTCTCCCTCTCTCTCTGTGAATTCTTAAGTTAGACCCTCATTAACTGAGGTAAACTATGTCCCTTGCAGTACGAAAAACCTTAAAAAGTATATTGTCCAGTAATTTTTCCCTAAACTCCTTTGGAATGAAAGACTGGTTCTTTATACTTCCAATCTGACTCTCTGGAGATCAATCCAGGTTTGTCCTTAACGTTTAATATTAAGACTACATCACTGTAAACCAGCGTTTACTGGTCAAAATAAACAAATAAAATAGTCCATCAATGACAGGGTTCCTACACCTCTTTACACCGCATGCACAAATTTGTCAATAACCCTTTTCAACTGTCTCAAATTAAACATAATAATATTCCTGATGGGGTGTTTAAGCTCTGCAATCAGAAATGTCAATTCAAATTCAATTCAGTTCTATCACATACCAGCAGTACAACTTTGGGCAAGTTATTTAACTCCTCTGTGCCTCAGTTTCTTCATCTATAAGACGTTGTTTTAGTTTTAATTTCAAAGAATTGTTATAAGGAATGAATGAGATACTTCATTTAGAGGATTTAGCACAATGTCTTGTAGAATGTTAACTGTTACTTTTACTGCATCAAGAACATCTGAAAATTCAAGAAAATTCATTAGCGTTTATTAAATGTTGTACATTCTTAGATATATGATAAATATCTGTCTGGCCTGTGGAAACCGAATTTTCAAAACTTCAATCATAACCGCAAGTTAGCTGTTTGAGATTCACACCCATACCTCTATTCTTGGGCTCTGGGATACCTCCTTAGCTTTCTCCCTTCCTTCTTTTCTGTATTTACTGAGTTCCTATTGTTAACCATTGCTGGCATGGGGATAAAGAGATGGGAGAAATTGTTGCAGATACACTCAGAGTGGTGTTGGGGACACCAACACATAAACAATTACAATAAACTATGGTAAATGCCATGGCGGACATGGTGGGTGGATTCTGTGAGAGCCCGGAGGAGAAGCCTCTCACTTAGCGTGTGGGGTGGGGACCAGGGAGAAGGGGAGAGCCAAAGGGGGCTTTTTGTTAGAGGTAGATACAAGGGTTGAAGGTTGAGTACTAAGGCAAACCAGGTGAAAAGGGAGTTCCAAACAGCAAGAAGAACATCTTCAGAGGCCAAGGGATGAGAGTGAAAATGGCTTGTACAAGGAACCACAAGTGGTTCAGTATGCCTGAAAAGCATAACACTTACAGGTGAGTTGCAAGACATCAGTTGAGGAGCTCAGTTTGGGTGCAGAATGGCTAAGAACCTTATCTTCCATGTTAAGGGGTTTGAATTTGTCTTGATTTCACAGCATGATCAGACTTGCATGTTAGCAAGACCACGCTGACATTAGAAGTCTGATGGAGCCAAGTAAACCTAGAAGCAGAGGCATGATTTTTGAAGCTATGTAAAACATGAAGTAGAAATGGACATGGAGATGGGCAGCAGGCTCTCAGCGGTCTGAAAGAACATTAATACGAATTGTTAACTGGCTGGATGTAAGTGGTATAAAGGGAAGTGATTAAGAGGACACTGTTTTATAGCTTGAATAAGGGAGTGGATCACGATGCCATTAACTGAGATGGTGAATCAGAAGGAGGATGTGGCTTGGGAGGGTGTGTGTGTGGTTGGAGGTGGAAGAGGGTAGAGGTAAAGAGTTCAGTTTTGGATGTGTTGAGTCAGAGGGTAAATGAACAAAAGGTGAGGAAGAAAAGAACAAGCACGTGGACTAGTCCTTTTCTTTCCAAAAATGTACATGTGCAGGGAAAGGCTGTGTGAATGTTTCTTTGGGTTCAAGGAAAGATTTTTAGGGCTTCTGGGCATGGTGACCTCCATTCTCTGAGCAGTTGGAGGGGATGTGATTTTCTGAAGTGTGGGTAGATGATGAATAACCGTGGTGAGGAGAGTGGTAAAGTTTAGAATAAGCAATCCTATGAGTGAGAAGCTGATTGCAAACACAGGGCAACATGGTGAGAGACTATAAATAAGGAAAGGCACCAATTTACTCACTTGAGAGATTCCCCACAACTTTCCCCAGGAACCTGGGTGTCAGGCAGGCTATTCAGAGACTGAAAGGGCTGGATATTTCTTTTCAAACTCTAGCATGCTAGAATGCCAAGAGAGGGTTACAAAACCAAGCTGTGTTTCAAATGTCTACACTTAACAAATTAATGCTTTTAACACACAATGATTATAGGGCAATGTAATTATGCTGTTCACCAGATAATTACAGAATTTACTTAAAATATTAATTCATAATGCATTACAGAGGGTCATTTGGTAATAGGACAAAGTTTAAAGTTCTACAATGGATTTTTCTTCTGATTGTGTTGGTTAATATCTCTGGGATGATAGTATAATCTCAGTTCGACAAAATGTCAAAAGCTTTTAATAAATGTGGGGCCCAGGAACCAATAAGCTTTAGACGTTGTAATGGAAAAGACATATGACTGGATTAACACAGTTTAAAAGATTCAGTTCATTGAAATACCTGGGGCAATGGAATACATTGAAATACATGAGGGCATAGATGGTTAAGAGAGGTTGAAGCAGTGAGTTATGATTTCTAAACTGAATTGGGAAAGAAATGAAAACAGGGGGAAGTGACAAGTTGGTGGGAAAGAGAGAGGTTAATAAGTGAGGTTTGAGTAATGAAGCCAGAGAACCAAATGCTATTAAGAGAATAGTATTATAAAGTTTGATTTCACAGCTGAAGTATTTCTGGATGATAATGGGGTGTGGACATAGGAGTAGGTGGCTAACCTGGAGTGGAGAGGAGGGTCTCCTGTAGCCGAGAGAGCTAGCATTTTGTGACATGGACATTGAAAATGACCCAGGATAATGGTGGGTCTTTGTATGAAGAAGGAGACTCCCTATCCTAAGGCGCGTTAAATTGATAATTGCTCCACAAGTGGGGCTAGAGCAGAAGAGAGAGGACAAAGACTTGAACACATGTTATCGTTACCCCACACTAACCTTTGGTTGGAATTCTGTAGATGAGGTATAGTAAATTGCAAAATCTTGGTTGATACTACAGAGGTGCTTACAGAACATAAAATCACTCCAAACAGCCTTTCAATCCACTTATCAAAGCAATTTTGTTCTCATTTTAATGGCAGGTGAAACAATATTGAACAAAGCAACCTCTGCTGTACCCTAAGCTCTTTAATTATAGTGTTCATAGCAGTAAATGCCCTAGTTAAGGGACAGCTTCTATTACAATCCCAGGTTTTTAATCTCTTTGGGTCTTAAATTTTTTTCCAGTTAAACTTTTTAATGTATAGTTTCTGACCAAAGGTTTTGCATGGATTGCTTACTGGACACGAAAGAGACTGCCAACAGGATCCTGAGGGGGGTTGCTGCAAAGGAGAGGCCACGTCACCACATGTGAATATATGAACGTGGACAATGACAGCTGACATTTATACAGAACTCATTACAGGCAAAACCTGGCTAAGTACTTACTTTTTGTCCATTGAATCATTTAATGCCTCAACATATGAAGTAGCTGTTATTACCCAACCACAATATTAAAGAAGTTAAAAGAATAGAAAATAAGCAACTTGTCCAATGCCTCACAGCTAGTAAATGGTGGAACTAGGATCCGAACTCCAATCTCTATAACTCCAGAACCCACAAGTTTACGGTTAGATGCACTTGACATTTGGGTTTGGGGTGGAGATAAATCTCTGAAGTGTCAGGGGTTTCATTAAGAGGGATTTATTTCTTCAGATGAAACTGAGGTCCACAGTTGACTAGAACCTTGCTTTAGAATCTTGAGGGCATGAAGCCACTTCCCCCTGACTCCACCCTCTCCTTCCTCAGAATTCTCTTGGGCATGTCCTGGCTGGAGAGAGATTATCTTTGCCCCGGATACCTTCTCTAGTTTAAACCTATTTATACATTTGTTACACTAGCATTGCAGACAAACTCATTAAGACAAGAAACTAGGTTTGATTAGAATAAGTTAGTGGATTTAAAATCAGATATTGCATAATCCTGTGAATATAGTAAAAACACGGAATTGCTTAAATGGATGAACTGTATAGTATGCTTCTATGTCAATAAAGCTGCTTATTTTAAAAAATCAGAATGAAGGGAATGAACTTTTTTTCCCCCTTGGTTTTAATGATTTCAAATGGATTCCTTGCACGGCCACATAGAGAACCAGGTGCCTGGGGTCTGCTCCTCTCCATTTGTCATTCAGTCGACGTCCACTGAGTTCACCCTTGTGCCAGGCACAGGGTAAGAAAGACGGGAGTGGGGGTGGATTCCCATACCCTTGAGGATGAGAGGCAGGTACAGAGGAATGCTTGCAGCCGAAGCACTGACTTTTTTTTCCGCTGAGCTTCTCATGACTGTTGCAAGTTTCACTGCTAAAAACGTTTTCCTTTTTAAAAAGGGCAATTTTGTTTTTCTAGTAATCTCAAAGCTTCAAATTACAGTAGGCGGCTATCCCTTTGAAGGGGGGATTTGCGTTATTACGCAGTAAAAAAATCAAGTTAATGTTAAAAAAGAAATGGACCCTTAAAGTCAGCTCCTGTTAACGGGTATCTGTTTTAACCCCAACCTATCCTTGAGGCTTTAAGTCCGCACGGCTCTCCGGCTGGTCTAGTTAAGCTAACGCAGGGAGAGTTTAGTTGGGCTTACACGACACCCCCCCCCCCGCCCCCAAGCCTCCTTTCGGCCTTAGCCATTTCGCATCTCGGGGCGAACCGCAAGCCCTTCAAGCCTTTCCCGAGGAACAGGCAGGGAAAGAGCCAGGCTGGGCGGGAGAAATCCCTGCGGCCAAGGGCAGCGGTGTGCTCCGCAGAGCCCAGAGCTCCGACCCAGACTGGACTCCACACTGGTCATCGAGTCTTCACAGGAGCACTCTGGCCGGGTCCGAGAAGCCCAGGCGGAGGCCTGGACTGGGCGAGTTGGTCTCTCGAGGCCAGGAGGGGCGTTGGAGGCCGGGAGTCTGCGGGAATGCAGCAACTCGCACAGTAAAGTTTCCCTCCGCTGCCGGCCCGGATCCAGTGCGGGCGGGCGCGCAGAGGAAGGAAGAGCCGGGAGGAGGCGGAGCCGGTGAGCGGCTCGGGCGGGCGGTTCTCTCAACTTTAGTTTTGGCGTCTGAGGCGAGTTTCTGTCTCAGTCGGGCGCAGCCGCCGCCGGGGAAAAGAAAGGGAGGAAGGAAGGAACAAGAAAAGGAAGTAAAAGAGAAAGGGGGAGGGGATAAGCAACTTGCAGTGCGGCATCCGTCTAGGGAGTGAAGGAAAAAAGTTCTCAGGCGCCGCAGGTCCCGGTTTCTCGCAGCCCCTCCCGAGGCGCAGCCGCCAGACCAGTGGAGCCGGGGCGCAGGGCGGGGGCGGAGGCGCCGGGGCGGGGGATGCGGGGCCGCCGCGCAGCCCCCCAGCCCTGAGAGCGAACAGAGCGTTGCTCCCGCCGCCCAGAGCAGCCCGGCCCGTCGCTCTCATCGCTTCTCGCGTCTGGGCTCGTCGAGCCGGGGCGCGCGGGCGGAGCCCTCGCCCGCCTGGTCCGGGTGCGCGTCGGGGGAGGCAGAAACCATGGATCCCGCGCAGCAGCCGCCGCCTCAGCCAGCCCCCCAGGGCCAAGGGCAGCCGCCCGCGCAGCCCCCACAGGGGCAGGGCCCGCCGTCCGGACCCGGGCAGCCGGCACCCCCAGGGTCCCAGGCGGCGCCGCAGGCCCCCCCGGCCGGACACCAGATCGTGCACGTCCGAGGGGACTCGGAGACAGACCTGGAGGCGCTTTTCAACGCCGTCATGAACCCCAAGACGGCCAACGTTCCCCAGACCGTGCCTATGAGGCTCCGGAAGCTGCCTGACTCCTTCTTCAAGCCTCCAGAACCCAAATCCCACTCCCGACAGGTAACCTCGCCGCTCCTCTGCCCACGTCCCCGTTGGGCGGGTCCCCGGCCCGGGGGCGCTCGGAAGCAGCGGCGGCCAGCTTTGGCCGGGAGAGGGGGGTCTGGGAGCTCTAGCCGGTCGCGGATCGGGGGTGGTCTCCGAAGAAGTGGAGAAACTGGAGGCATCCGCTGGGCCCCAGTTACCGGCTCCCCGCTCCTCCCGGAGTCCGGAGCCGAGATTTGTTTTTCCCCTCGGAGTTTCTCTGAGGTTGCCGCCGCGGGGGGCGTGCTTTCCCCCTTCCTTTCTTTTTTCCTGGGGTTCCCGAGAGGTTGGCGGGAGTGGCGGGGTAGGTGGGTAGGAAGGAAGGGGGTGGGGAGAGTCGGCCCGGACCGCGGTGGGCTTGCACAATGCGCGCGCCTCCGCGCGCTCTGCACCTTCGCTCCCGCCGCCGCCGCCGCCGCCGCCGCCGTGCTGGGGGAGGGGGAGGGGGGCCTCTGGCATTTGTGTGTGGGTGAGTTGCCAGCGGCGGCCGAGTTTGTGAAGTTGAGCCTCGACCCCCCACCCCCTTTCTTTCGGGGCCTCTCGGTTCGCTTCAGTCTCCTGGGGAGTCAAATAATTGTTCTCTTGTTTTCCAGTGTTGATTAGGGGTGGGGGTAGAACCAGTCCCTTCAGTTTCTTGCTCTTTCTCCCCCTTCCCCTCCCCCTCCCGAAAGCATTTATTTTCCTCGCGGCCCCGGCGCTTTCTGAAGACTGGATCCAGACTTTCCTGGAAGTTGTTTATAGAGTTAGTACTTTCACCCCTTTGCTTCCCTTGTGCCATGGAACTCCGGGAGGCTCGCTCTTATCAAACTTAGTAGGTTCACGTGTTGGTTTCCCAATCATGGACTATTATTTACAGTCTGCCGAGATGCTTTTAAATTAGCCACATCTGCTCGTTGCCTAGGACCTGAGTTGCGCTTTACTGTGCCTTGGTTTTAACACAAGCCTTTGATAATACATTGCAGGTTGACTCATAGGCCCAGTCCTGCTTAGTTCAGCTGTGATTAAAAGTTACTGTTGGGGAAGCGATGACTAATTCGAGGCTCGCCATTACTTTTTAATTCTCATTGAGAATATAAACATGGCTGTTACACATACACAGCGTTCGATTATTTTGTCGATTTGATGCAACAAGAAGTGAAACTATTGCAAGAGTGTTAACATTCCGATAGGTCCCAGTAGATTTGTTTAGTGTAGGTTTTTCTTTCTTAACCTTTTTTTTAAAAGAACTTGCTTGAGGCTAAACTTCATTTAGGAACTTTGCCCAAAAGTTAATTGGTTTTCCAAATACTCCAATGTAGTTAGTCCACTTGGGCTGTAACTTGAGTGAAAAGCAGAGTTATCACCCCCATCCCCCCTTCTTCATTCCCCTACCTATTTGCGAGCCTGTGGCATGTTCTGCCGAAGACCAAGGGATTTTGGAATTTAGAAAAACTCACTTAACCTGCTGACAAAAACCTGGGTTAATAAGGAGGAAGTAAAAGCAGTTTAGCTGCTTTCCTAAAACACTTCATGTGAGAAGTAGGCTTATGCCTTTTTCTCCTACCCTGGAAGTGGTTTTCTGGACTCATTATGGGTAAATGTGCTCTGGCATTGCACCCTACGGACTACACGGCTCTGCTGCTAGTTAATGTGTTTTGAAAGTATAATACACATAAGAGATTGAATTCCCCATTTTGTGGCAACTGTAAGCCAAAAAGAATTGCAACTGAGAAGTATACTTCTTATTGTAGTAAATAAGTGCACAATTTATATCCAGAAGTTTATGGGTTTATACAGTTGTGTGTATAAACAGACAGCTTAGTTTTGTTTATAGTAAGTTCCTTAACTATTGTGCATCTGCAAGTTTGACTTTTATTTATGCTAGTGATTTCCTAATTGAAATATTCTGAGTGGAAACTCAGAAATGTACATGACTTTGAGGCGTAAATGCCTCTTCTGATTGCTCCCAGTTTCCTTTTCTTGCATATATGAAATCTAGGAAATGTTTTTGATTATCAACCACTAATTCTAATAGTGGAATTTAAATAACAGAGGTATGAGTAGTGTAAATACGGGTTGTAGACACTATTATTCACAAAGTATTATATGTAAAATCAATCATACCTGTATCTACTTTTTTTTATCCTGAAAAAAGCTGTTTTACAAATGAGAGGACTGAGACAGAGATTATAACCAGTTTTGCCTGGAACTTAGACCTTTGGGGTCTGAGTGCAGAATTTTTTTCTGCTATTATACAGTGGTAGATATGTAAATGTGTTAGTTCTTAAGTTATATTGCAATTGAACTGTTGACATCTTTATCATCTAGGTACAAATACATGGTTGGGTTTTCATTTCATGCTTTAGGTGGCTTTGCTACTTGTAAATGTAATGCATTCATTAAAAGTTGTATAACTTGTGATTGTTTTATTGTTGCCATTTGTGTATAATGAGAAAAAAGATGACAGTTCTGTTTAGGGCCTGGCTTAGGAAAAAAAATACTACTTAAAACCTAGTAAAAAATAACCGTACATAGTTATTATTTTCTTTAGGTTGTGTTGATACCTCAAACATTTTTAAAAAATTTTATTGATTGAGAGAGAGGGAAACACCAATTTGTTGTTCCATTTATTTATGCATTCATTGGTTGACTCTTATGTGCCCTGACTGGGGAGTGAACTTGCAACTTTGGCTTATTGGGAGGGAGTGTGCTGTAACCCAGGGGTTCCCAGTCCTGGGGCCATGGACCTTCCTGGTCCCTGCCCATGGCCTTTTAGGACCTGGACCACACAGCCATATCCCCATCCCCTGCCGTCTGTGGAAAAATTGTCTTCCATGAAATCAGTCCCTGGTGCCAAAAAGGTTGGGGACTTATGCTAACCAACTGAGCTACCTGGCCAGGGTCCTGGAACATTTTAGAACTTGGAAAGGCACCCATACAGCATTGGCCTTATAGAAATTAGGTTGGAAAATTCAACACTTATTATTTTATGGATGTTTTCTTAATTCTGTACTGTTTGCCTTTAATATGTAGAAAGCGCATCAAATATGTAGTGGGTAGAAAATTCACTAACATGGACTGCTGATTGATGAAATCACCAGCATTTATAAGAGTATATATTAAAATTACATAAACCATTTCAAAATACCCTTTTGCAAACCTATATTCCTCTGTGTCAGATGTTGAGATTTGCCATTGGCACCTAGATATTTGGTTGCAGTGGAAAATCTATCTAGGAAATTTAAAGGGACTATTTAAAAAGGTAGTTCAGTTGGTTGGAGCACCCCCCTGATACACCAAGGTCGGGAGTTCCATCTCCTGTCAGGGCACATACAAGAGTCAACCATTGAATGCATAAATAAGAGGAATAACGTATTGATGTGCTTCTCTCAAATCAATAGATAAATTAAAAAATACAATTTTAAAGAAGTTTTCATCTTAATATCTCTATAGGCCAGTACCGATGCAGGCAGTGCAGGAGCCCTGACTCCACAGCATGTTCGAGCTCATTCCTCCCCAGCTTCCCTGCAGCTGGGAGCCGTGTCTCCTGGGGCGCTGACCCCCACTGGAGTAGTCTCTGGCCCAGCAGCTACGCCCACTGCTCAACACCTTCGACAGTCTTCTTTCGAGATACCTGATGATGTACCTCTGCCAGCAGGCTGGGAGATGGCGAAGACATCTTCTGGTCAGAGATACTTCTTAAAGTAAGTGAAAATATTGGAGGGAGATGCTTTTCTAGGGAAAATGTATTTTGGAAAACAATAAAATGGTACGAAGAATTAAAATGTCATTTATTTTTGTATCGTAATATTTCTATCATGTTCAGTTACAGCTTCATAATTTTTTGTTTGGTATGATGTAAATACCTTCTTTAGCTTGGGTAAATTTTGGAAGCTTGATTCATTCTTGTTTCAGAGCCTTTTAATAATCTTTTGTGGCAATTTGGGTATTCTCATTTTGAGTTTGTGCCAGACTTACTCATTAGTTAACCTAGTTCAAAACTGAAAGAATACCATGAAAAAATTTCAAATTGTGAGAATTATAGGACTAACATAGTCTTAGGAAATACGAAACATAGTCATATCTTTTTAAGTAAACATTTTATTAGGGAAGAACAAAAATAAGTAGGACTTCTTTGAGTGTCTAATTTTACAGTATTTTAGATTGTGAAATGACAAACTTTTAGCTGCAGTTTGATGTGATTTATCAGGTTACTGCCCCATCCACCTCAGAAAATGTAATGAGAAACAGAATTTTCAGGTTTGATACACAATCTCTTACTGGCAGGCTTCTTTCAAACTAGCAAGTCTTCAAAATAGAATTCATCCATTCTGGGAAAACAAGAACAAGGTCATTGGGTCATTTATTTTTATCAGACCTTTTGTCTTTAACAAAATGGTAAAATTTCATTAAAGCTGAAAAGATCAAAGTAGAATTTTATCCCCTCCTGCTTTGGAATTATAGATGAGACCTTAATATTTTTATCTGGCTTGTTTAAGTGTATACAAAACATTTTCTAAAAGTAGTTATTACAGACTGAAATTGTTTAGAAGAGTAGCTTATTTGGTAGTATTTAATCAGGTAGTATTTTCACTTTTAATAAAGTGAAAAACAAACTGTGTTATTGAGATTTGTCTTGACAGTCGACTCCTAAAGCAAATGTAATATTTATTTATTAGATAATACAATTAATGATACTGTTTTATTGTGTGAGTCTTAGTATTTTATATCAATTGGCTTTTAGAGTAGGTTGTTACTTTGTAATATAAGATACAGTTTTGTGGCAGGGTTAATTAGGAGATAAGCAGAGGGAAAAGTTTGATCTTGAAATGTTTCTACAGTTTTTACCCCCTTTCCTGCACTTTTTTTCTTCTTTTAATTCATTTTCTGGTGTCCTGGTATCCATTTCAAAGGGTCAGGTTTCAACCAGAACAATAAAGGGCCTGAGACTGGAAAGTACATACAAGTCTGGCAAACTCATCTGAATGAGCAAGATCATTTCTTCTCAAGCAGACATCCAAAGTAAATGATTGAAAGAGCTGCTAGCTGTGAGGTTGTGTCTTTAAGGGAAAAGGAGTGGAAACAAAACAGGTTGTTGGTGGGGGCGGGGTGGGGGGAGGAAAGCTGTACTTTTTCTGAACCTCTCCCTGCTGGGTCACATGCTGACCTGGGGAGATTTTTAAACAGCTTAATAGCCTGCTTTGCCTTCTTTCTTTTGGTTGATTCTGTAACTGAAAGTATAAGGTTAAAGCGCAACATTTATGCTCTCCTTACTCTTGTGTCTTTTAATAACTGTTCATTGGCGATATCTGCCTACATTTTCATTTTGAATGATCTTTTTGTTTTGAGTTGAAATGAATGTTACATAATTTATTTTTTAAAGCCTCCAATGGTTCTTCCTTTGGGGAGAAGTGTTTCTCTTAAAGATATTGATACAGAAGGATTAATGAAGAATGTATACACATACCCACCACATCACTGTGAACACCCTAACTAGAATTGGGGCTTGGGGGGGGGGTAAACCAGGCCAAAGTGATATGAAAATTATGAATTTAGAGTAATGGCTACAGGAGTGGACAGAAGCTTAACTGGAAAAGGAAAAAAAAGAACCTGAGAAAAAAGATGTAAATGTCATGTTCAAGATTTTTTAATTTCATTATTTAAAAGTTGCTAAGAGAGTAAATCTTAAAAGTTGTCATAAGAAAAATTATGTAACTGTATGGTAACAGATATTAAGTAGAGTTAAAAAGTGGAGGAAAATATTTTTGAGGGACTCTCATGTGGCAGTAAAATTAGGCTTATTATATGTTAAGAAACATGAGGATTTTTTGACTCAGTGGAATGATTTTCTCATCTCATACCTTTCAAAAATAGACAGATTTCCCCTGAATGATAGATTTGGGCCAGTAAAAGCAAGAAGAATTATAGGTTGGTTGGTACCTGTCAGGAATTACAGAGAGGGCTCCTAAAAAATGGCTCTGTGTAATAATACCCATAGAAGATGGGTATTCTTCTTCTAAAGGGTATCTGCTTTATGAACAGTATGCAGTTTGGAAAAAGTTAGAAGAAGATTAGTTTACATCCAGTTATTAGCTACTTCCATAATGATATGGGCTCTATGAGTTGTCATAAACAACTTATTTTTGTGTACTGCACAGGTCAATGGTTAATATCTGTCCTGACTCTAAGTCAGAGATGATGAATGAAGCTTTTGGAGCCAAGTTGCTTCTGTCAAAGTTCACTCTTTATTCTAGTTTTGATATTTTAAATTCAGGCTCTCTTTTCAATCAATGTTTATATATTTCCTTCTCCTTGAATCTAAAGAAGATTCTTGTCACTAGACAGAGAATGAAGACTTAAACTAGTTGCATGTGCAAAAATTACATCTGACTAAACATCTTTGTAGATACTTGTTGGAACTAACTTTTAAGTTAAAAGTACATAATTTATACTTGTCATGAAGAAATCTGGTCATAAAATGTCCAGACTTGGAAGGTAATGTAATTTGATTGAAAACGTAAATGTTGTCTTTGGAAACAACTAATTGTTGCCTTGTGACAACAGATGAATGGCTTTTGGAAAACAGTTGGCCTGTCCTCCAGTTTCAAGGCAGCACAGTTACTGAAGGATTATAGACAGGCAGTCATGGTATTTTTAAAGCCCTTCTTAGGTCAGTGAGGTCTTCTGGAGAAGACATACCTTAGTTTGGCAGATAATAAAGTAAAATAATGGTGGCACTAGCTTATTTATCAATGACACATATTTAAGCTCTGCTATGATTGTGAAGTATGCAAAAAAAAGGTTTAGACTGTATATTATGTGTAACATTTGTTCTACTAAATTTACTGTTTAAAACTAATCTTTTTAAAGTTGTATATTGAGCTTTTATTTTAAAAGAATCCTTTGTCTTTATTACTCTGAAAATTATTGCCGCCTTCAGCTGTCTTACAGTTTTCCTACAGGAAATAGTTCTTCAAGTAGTTGGTCTACAGCTTCCTATTTCTTTATAAACTGGTGAATAACTTCCTGAATTAGTATTCTATAATATCTCTGGTTACAAGCAGTGTTTTTCTCAGATTTATTTTATTGAATCTGATACCTTGTAACTATTTCCATGTACAAAGAACTTCTTATATGTAATGTACGATATTGGACTTTATACTGTGATTTAAGAAATGTGATCTAATGGTTTTAAAAGTTTGTAGATTTGCATTATTTTAATAATGTTCTAACTTTTAAAGGATTATTTTGTTTCATTTCTATTATTTTTCACTTTCTGAGTAACTGGCCACAGTGTTTTTAAACCTTGAAGATTCAAGGTTTCTTGCAGCTGTGATCTGTGTAAAGGTTATATTGAGCATCTTGATCCACAGTTTTTGTTTTTGTTTTTGTTTTTTTCATTCAGAGATTTTCAACATTGCATGTAATATCGATTAGCCAATTTTACAAAATTAAAGAACTTGCCTTGCAGCAGATGTTATTGATCACTATTAATGCTTTGATTTCTTTTTTGTTATGTGTTATTTCAGAAGTTAATCCTCCACTGCTCTGATTAAAGCTACCTTAGAAATGTATCAATTAAAGGAGATGTATTAAACTGTCTTGTTATAATTTGATATATGCTTCACCCAAACACTTATCTCATTCCCAGAAGGCTGTAAATACTTGGCAATGTGTATTGTTACCATAATAAAGATTAGGTATTTTTAAAAGAAGCCGTTTCATAAAGATTAAAGCTATACTTTTTTTTTTGTTTCACTGTGTATCTTGTGTAACTTGATATGATTTCCTTTTAAAAGTGAAAAGTTTGTAATATTGCCATTTAATATTGATTAAGTTGCAAAAAGCAGTTCAAGTTGTAATCACAAAGTATTTCCCTCTGTGAGGGCAGGGCCAGTCTCTGCCTGTTTGTCTTGCTGTTGAGGTTGAGTGGGGAGAGAAGATTAAAGTGTGCCCTCAGCGTTAAGAAAAAAATGCTTGCTTCTGCTCAGTGGGCGGGCATCCCAGGGAAGAATGGCCCACAGTGCCACAATGATTTAGGCAGAAAAACTCTGGAGGAGTTGAACACAGTGGCAGAAGAAAAACATTTGGAAGATAGTGGATGTGACAGAGTAAATAGAACATAGAGATGAATGTATTTCCTGGGGGAAATAATGAGTATTTTTAGTGTGAACTAGGAAAGGTTAAAGTTTAGTTAACTGACGAGGTGTTTAAATGCAGCAGACTGTCAGTGGGCTATAAGATGGTAAGTTAATTTTCTTTTAAAAGTAACATTAAAAAATAGTCCTTCCCAAAAGCCTGATGTTAACTATTAAGAAAAAATACCTAGGTGGTTTTTGAATAATTAAAGTATTTTTTTAATGTTTTTGATTCCCTGAGATCAGTCCTCAGTAGAATGTGGAAAAACAGGTTTTACTTTATAGTTAGAAATATAATGCACATTAGCATCCTAAAATAGTAATAGTAATAGTAACTCAGTTATTAGGCTAATAACAGTTATCTTTTATCTTAAGTCTTTAAGGAAGAGGTAAACTCTAAACCTAACCTTTAGGCCCTCAAATTGTCTGGTGTAGTTTAGGCTTAGGGCAAATCAAAGTGAAGACATTTTAAAAATCAGTTGTTAAGACTTAAGATTATTCAAACTTAATTTGCTACTTTCAGTAATTGCATAATTTAACCATTAATTATGGCTCGAAAGTTTAATAATAGTTGAGTAGCAATGTATAAAGGGAGTTCTTAAAGGGCCACAGAACCATAGTTCTATAACTATGGTTACTAAGTGATGCAGTTCTTACAAAAAAAGAGCTTCTGATTCTAGGATTAATCAGAACTTCAAGTCCTGAAAGGGACACTGCTGTTTTTATGAAGAAGAATTGCTTCATGGTTCTGGTTGCTTAAGTTCTGTAGCACCAAGTTTCTTGGGAACGGACTGCAACTCTGGAAGCACTTCTGTGTGCGTAGGGCTTGGCCCCTTCTAAAGGCGAACAGAGAAGTTTGGTGTAAATCACAAAGGTCTTTTTTTCTTCCTTTTAATATTTTAGATGAGAAAAAGTGGTCAGTGGTTTAATTTTCATTTGGTTCTTAGCATGACAAGAAGCATAATCTTTAATACATCAAATAATATGTTGTTTCTCTGAATAATGTTGCAGATTAGCAAAATAATGCAAATGGAGGTATCTGTTACATTATTGCTGTTTCCACCAAGTGTTTAAAATGCTTTATTTATAGTAGAGCTATTACTTACCTTTCTTCACTTCAGCATGGGTCTCTTATCTCTTCACTGGGTTTACCAGGTCTTCAGCTGGGTCCAGATTTAAGGGTGGTGAAGGTTCTTTTGGTTAAAAGATCCTTCCTCCTCCCTCTTCCAGCTGCTTAGTTAACCTAAAGTGAGGAGGGTTTTGTTTATTTGTTTTTAAAGTAAGGTCTTGATGTTACCTGCAAGTATGTTTGGAGAGATGTGTTTTTTGATACATTCATGAAAACTTATCTATAGATTAATTTGATTTGGGGTTTAGCGTAAAAACAACTTTCTTCGGAGTGCTACTATGTGCTTTCACAATATTAAATGTGAACTACAAAGTTTGAAATTTAACTTCTCATATAATCAGAAATGACTGTAATATGGAGTTGGCTTTAGGGAAGGAACTAAATCCTACCATCTGGAAGATGATGGCAAAATGTGGATTTTTTCATGTACAAGCATGAATGTGGGATTCTTTTATATTAATGAAACTGCCCTCCCTCCCTCTTCTTCCTCCCCATGTATCAGATTTTATGGTTTCTTAAATAAGGTGCATGTTTTTTTTTAATAAAAGTAACATGTTCATATCATTCATGCTGAGACTTTCCTTCACTCTTATCTTGGCAGGTGCCCACATCACTCTTGTTGGTTGGTTACCCTGTTTATCACTTTTCTCTTTCTTGATTTACACACTCTTAGAGTTCGCTTAATCCAGAGGAATTTGCTGAGAAAAAAGGTACATGGTAGGTAATGGTATTGAGATCGTTTATGTTTAAAAATGTCTGTTAACTTTTGATGGGCAGTTTGGTTGTAGAATTCAAGGTTTAGTTATTTTTCTTTGGAGTTTTAAAGTCAACATGTTATTTTATTCTAGTTTCTAGTTTTCTTATTGATCAGTTAAACCCAATTTGCTTCTTTGGGGATTTTAATATTTTAATCTTTTCAATTTTTTAAATCTTTTGGAGGGTGGTCTTAAATTTCATGATGTGCTTTGGTATGTACCTTTTTAAATTCATTTGTAAAGATCGCATAGCTTGGAAATTGTCTTCAGTGTGAATGGTGCCCCTTAACATTTTGCAGTGTAGTTGGGAAAGATTTTTTAAATTAGTTCTTATATAATTTCTTCCAATCTGTTTTATCTGTTCTCTTTTCCTGGAATGGCTACTCAGAATAATACTTTTTTTAATTTTAAAAGGATTTTATTTACTTTTAGGGGGAGGGGAAGGAAGGAGAAAGAGAGGGAGAGAAATATCATTGTGTGGTTGCCTCTCATGTGTCCCCTACCAGGGACCTGGCCCACAACCCAGGCATGTGCCCAGACTGGGAATTGAACTGGTGACCCCTTGGTTCTCAGCCCATGTACAATCCACTGAGCTACACCAACCAGGGTAATTCTGTAATTTTATTGTCTTTAACCCCTATTTTCCTTTACTTAGCCTTTTGTTCATGCTTTCTGGGAGATTCCTTCAACTTTAGCTTTTAACTTTTACGTTGATTTTTACCCCTCAAAAGCTGTTTCTCATTCATAATTTCCAGGAACCCTTTTCTGAGCTCATTGTTCTTTTTAATGGAATGCAGTTATTATTTCATGGATATAATAATAAAATACCTCTCAGTGTATGAGGAGAGACCCCCCAAAACTGGAATTGTCTTCTGGAGGGTGGGCCCCTTGTAGGATTTCTCCCACTAGGTCAGCATTCTGGGAACCCATCTGTATGAGTGTACCAGCTGGTGTTGCTGTGAGAAGTTGTGCTCAGCTTCAGTGAATTTTTTGAAGACTTTCAGCACATTTGCCCCTTTCATGATGGGTGATTTATGAGCACATCTGCCCACACTGCACTGAGTGTTTAGCACTGTTTGACCAAAAATGGTATGGCCCCCATGCCCCACCCTTCCTGTTTACCTACTCTCTCCCTAAGTGATTTTGTTGTGGTTGTTCTCCTGGGTGAAAAATGTCTTCAGGGAAATGTTTTGCTGACGTGGAAGAGGTGAAATAAGTAACGGCACAAGCGCTAACAGGCACCAAAATCATTAAGTCCAAAAACTGTTTTCAACAGTGGGATAATCGTCTCCATAGGTATATTGCATCAAATGGAGAGTACTTTGAAGGTGGCTGAAGTTCAATGTGCAAGAGTAAATACACAGTTTTTAATGAAGCATTCTGTTTTTGGGGGGTCCTCCCGAGTGTACTTGATATGTCATTTTCAGTGTTCTCTGCTACTTCCAGTGCCTCTACTAGGCTTCACTATAATATAACAAGGACCAATCAGGCTCTGAAGTTGTGGGGGCCCTAAATGTGCATATCTCAGTTAGATTCTCTTGTAGTGACCAGTTTCTCCAGATAAAAATCTGCAGTCCTGTTTACAGAGAGCATTGGTAGTGATGGGTGTTAAGAATGACTGACTGACTGCTGGTGTTTTAGGGCTGACCAGTGTGGGGTTTCATCCCTGCACTGGACTATGTTAAGTATCTCAGTCCAGAGCCTGTGGCTCCATTTCTCTGGAGCATAGAATTTCCCGTCTCCTTGGGCCAGGGAGGGGGGTAATTTGCAGTAGGTTTTTAAAGAATTGTGTTTAAGCTAAATTTTTGTAAATCCAATTTGATTGATAAGGTTGACTCTGTAAAGATGGAGTTTTCTGAGCCCAAAAGAGTAACTAGACAGTTTTGTGTGATTTGACTTAAATACTACAGCAACATTTTTGTGTGAATGCTTAAGTAAATGTTTTTGCCAGGCAGATGATCAATTCAATTATATTTGTACCATTTAGTGTCAGTTTTTCAGGTTTACATCTGTGTGTTAGGTTTTCTTAAAGGGGAACTGTGTACTCTGACACAAGAGAAATTGGCATTGTATAGAGTATACTTTGTCCAGAGGGTTTGGATTCTGAAATAGTGTGCAAAGATAGACTAGAAACTTTTAATTCCTATTAGTATAGGGTCTGGCGCAAATAATGCCCTTTTTAATTACAAACTCTTATTACAAAATCATAAGCATGTAATTCTGTGACATAACATCACACTCAAGCACACCATATGAAATTTTAGGCGAGATATTCAAATTAAAACTATAAATTATTACACCATATTGTTACCCTACCAACCACACTCAAGCAGGCATTTCTTCTGCCGGACCCTATAAACGATAATGGAGATAATCATACCTATCTGTCATTTTCAAGTAATTTGTCTAGCGTACACAGATTTTAAAAATAGGACTTTAAAGTAAAAGAGTTTTATGAAGTTAGTGTGTATCTGTCTTCCTACATTCCTTCTAGTTTTCATCAACATAGTTGGTGGTAGGCTGAGGGAAATATTTATGCTTGTCTAATTTGGTTAAATAATAATTGGTATACTTATGTAGGTAAACCTCCAGTGGTATATAACTTGGTTTTATTTTAGTATAGGTTGTTTTCTTTTAATAGATAGCTTAGAAAATTAGCCTGTGTGTCTTTAATAGACTATTGTCAATGTCATAGAATAGTATTAATATAAAGAATTTTATTTTTTTGCAGAACAATTTTATTTTTTTAGTTTTACTTTCCTAGTTAAATTTTTTCAATTACAGTTTACATTTTATATTATTTTGGAGAGAGTGTTTTCTTTTTTTTTTTTAAAGATTTTATTCATTTATCTTTAGAGGGGAAGGGAAGGAGAGAGGGAGAGAAACATCAATGTATGGTTGACTCTCGTGTGTTCCCCGCTGGGACCTGGCCTGCAACACAGGCATGTGCCCTGACTGGGAATCGAACCACAATCGCAATCCTCTGCTTCACAGGCCCGTGCTCAATCCACTGAGCTACACTAGCCAGGGCGAGAGAGTATCTTCTTAACGTATAAACTAACCATGGAGATGTAAGTAGTTAGTTTCATTTCATGAAAATTGGGTGTATGGTAAAATACTCACCCAGAGGGGGTGACTGAGATGTATTAGGACCCTTTGTTGTTAATTATGNATGGTTGACTCTCGTGTGTCCCCCGCTGGGACCTGGCCTGCAACACAGGCATATGCCCTGACTGGGAATCGAACCACAATCGCAATCCTCTGCTTCACAGGCCCGTGCTCAATCCACTGAGCTACACTAGCCAGGGCGAGAGAGTATCTTCTTAACGTATAAACTAACCATGGAGATGTAAGTAGTTAGTTTCATTTCATGAAAATTGGGTGTATGGTAAAATACTCACCCAGAGGGGGTGACTGAGATGTATTAGGACCCTTTGTTGTTAATTATGAAGAGTAAGGGAATGTGTTAAAATAGCCAAGTGCTGAGATTAGACATGAGCTAAATAAATAAACAGAGATTTCTGAGACCCTGCTTGAAACTTACCAGTGATAGAGTCAGAGTGGAAATTTACCAAGCTCACCTGGATGACTTTTTTTTTTAATCTTAAAAAAAGACTCTTCTGGGGAAGAGGTGGCTAAAATACAGATGTTTCTGTTTTTCCTCTACACATGTTCAGACTGATACAGGTTATGTTTCAGAAATTGTGTAGTTTGGATGGGCTCCAGATGATGTAATAGGATCACTTTTATCCCCCTCAGCTGGAGGGTGTGCAGACTTTCTTGTTAGGACTGGTACAGATCTCTTCTTGTGGGTGACAAAATAATCAGTTTCCAGGCCAGGATATGAAATTATTATTATTATCTTCTGTATTTGAAGACAAAGCATGTCCTTAGTGTACCTGTCTATTCTTAACGTTTTCATTTAGTGCCTATCACAGGACAGATAAGAATTGGCACAGCTTATCTATCAGTGTCCTGACTACTTCTACTCCACACACACGAGGTGATTTTTCCCAAGAAAGAACAACTTGTTCGGTGGTATGTGTCGGGTCACTTGCACTGGTGTGGACTTGGTTTCTTTCTCCCTACTTTTAAAATTTATTTTCTTTGAATTCACTCAGTGTGCCTACTGGGCTCTTGATATCATAAACCCTGCCCCCCCCCCCCCCAGTGGTTTTATGTAGCAGACATTATTTTGAGGATTCATTGGGTCCCAGTCTGGAGTTGCGACAGAATTAATAGTTTGCTAACCGTCTCCCACTGAAGAACCTGTTGAGGCTCACTGATTATGAGCTCAGTGATCATAGATTTTTGTCCTTTGTGCTCAGTTTTATGTATGTAGCTCTTGGTGTATTTATTGGCAGATGACATCCCTTAGAGTGCTCATTCATTTCAGAGTCTGTTGGTCAGTAAGTCAACCCTGATCGATGCCTGCAGTCCCTGCATAATTAATGCAATGTAATTTTGTGCAAAAAAGATGCTAGAGTATTTGCCTTGTGTATTACAAAGTTAATTGTGTAAGTTTGAGGTTATTCTGAAACTCAAATAGTGTATCTAGAATTATTTTTAAAAGATATATTTATTTTCTGGATATAAATAACAGTTCTGTGTAGGGTATTATAAATATCTTCCTTGGACTGCTTTAGAATTAAATAAATAAGTAAAATTCTGTTGTAGAAGTGGTACCAGTGCGTAGACTACTATGGGAGCCCAGGCAAAGAGATGGTACTATACTTACAGAATTAGCACTTTCAACTCAATGAATGTGGGGTAGAGGGGGGTGGGGTCAAAGACTGTGCTACAAACAGGTTTTTTGGTAACCAAGGGTTTGGTCTTCCTACCTGGGTGACCTTTGTATCATAAGGGGTTCTTCTCTTCATCAAAATGAAGCTGTTAATTGTAGTTAAATCTACCCCTCGCTTTAAGAATTTTTTAAAGTGATTTTAATATCAAAATACTTGAAAACTATTAAATGACTTGTTTTAATCTATTGCTTGAAAAAAAAAGTTTTTTGAGGACCATCTACTATGTGAACATTGTCACATACAGTGTTTCCTGTATGCACTTCTAAAGTTTATTTTAATATTACAGCCTATTTAAGAAGTTTTTTTGCTATTTTTGTCACTATTATTTGGCAGAAAATGTTAGTTAAAAGTGACTCTTTCCATTTTTCTGGCACTGTTTAAATTTAGCTTAATGTTCACTTGTTTATCAAGTAAATTTTATTAGAATTATGTCAATATAAACTCTTCATGCATCAGTTATTTCTATCATTGTACAAATTGAATGAATTGTAAAATATACTGTAAAAATGACAATTTTTTAATTTTTAAAGTTGCATAAGGATGCTACTGACTGAAACATTTTCAGAGATTTAAAGCATTTTTCAAATTAAGCTTTAGAATTTGTTTTAGACGAGCGAAATTAGATGGTTTAGTTTATTTTACATTACCAAAACCAGATAAATATTTGAAAGGTTGTTTATTAATCAGCTATATTAAAATAAATTGTAAAGCAAATCTAATACTCTGTCACCATTAGAAGTTACTGTGGAAACTAAATTTTGTCTTTTAAACACTCTAGGGTTTAAAGTTTATTAGTAAAACTTTTCAGGAACACAGAGCAGTCAGAATTCTTTACCTCAACTCAGAATTTAATTTGATTTTGGAAAGAAGTTAGGAGTTTCAGGAATGCTAGTAATCAAGTGAATAAAGTCGAAAGCAGCATATTAGACTTCTGTGATTAAAAGAGTTAAGATTTCAACTTTGTTTTATAGTGTAAGTCATGCGGAGGTCATTCACTGTTACTGGTTGTCTTAGGAAGCTGGGCTGCCATAACAAACCATAGACTGGGTGGCTTAAACAAGCACCCAGAACTTCTCACAGTTGTGGAAGCTACAGAGTCCAAGAGCAAGGTGCCAGCCAGGTACCTTTTATTCTGAGACTTGTTCTCTTTGCTAATAGGCACTTGCCTCTTGCTGTGTGCTCCCGTGACCTCTTTTGTGTGCACAGAGGTTTCTTTACATGTTGGTGGGAACCTTTTAAAAGGATGAAGGCAGAAGCTGCAAAGCTTCCTGAGGCTGTTACACAATGTCACTTCTGTATTCTGTAGGTCTAAGCCTGCAATTTTCAACCTTTTTCATCTGATGGCATGCATAAACTAATTATTAAAATTCTGTAGCACACCAAAAAATATATTTTTGCCAATATGACAAAAAATAGGTGTAATTTTGATTCATTCACACCAGATGGCTATTGTGATGGTGGCTGTTGTCATTCTTTTATCTGATGATCTAATGAAAAGAAATCAGTGGCCCTGACTAAATAGCCAGGTATTGCATGTTTTAAAAATTATTGCGGCACGCCAGTGTGCCTGCCTCTCATGGCACACTGGTTGAAAATTGCTGGTCTAAGCATTTGACAGCTCAGATTCAGCGAGTTGGGAAGTAGACTCTGCCTCTTGATAGGAGTTGCAAAATATTGTGGCCGTGTTTTTAAGTCTACAATACTTAAATGGGAAGTTTTTTTAAAAAATGTTCCAAGTAGGTGAATTTTCATCTGGGACCTAAAAAACTCAGGGTAGAGCATAATGCCACTGGAAACAGTTTATACTGTTAAGTGAAATCTCATTTTTTGTGAGTAGTGTAATATAAGTTGATAGGTATTTTCCTCTTGAGGTGCCGACAAGTCAGTCAAGTTCTTTTTAAAACATTCAGTAGGTTAGACAAAATATGGGCTTTGCAGTTACAATTTACCTGTATGGATCAAGACCATGAATTGTAATTGGCATATAATTGTAATTATCCTCTAGAAGTTGACTACCCAAACTTTCTTTTACATTATTTATCTTTAGATTAATTTAGGCATAAATTCACATGGAACATACAGCAGAAATGGAACCTGGATGTCCTCTACCTATTTGTCTTCAATTTAATTACATTACTTTCCTTCCCTATCTGAATTCAGTTAAGTTGAGAAAAATCTGTATTATTATTGCTAATAGATTTGACTATATTGATTGCCTATTCATATGTACTGCAGTTGGTGAGAATTCACAGTGCTTTTAGAAGGTGTGTATTTTTGTTGTTCCCACTTCTTGGAAGTGTTTTCAGTGGCAGCACCACATGTGCTTAGGTTTCTAAGTTGCTCATGAAGGAAGACTGGAGGATCACTGCTTCTTGGGGAGTTAATGAAGACATTCTCAAGCATTTAGTTTCAAAACTAAGCATCTCTCTCCTTTTCTAAACGTATAAAAACAAGGCTTTATGCTCTTCATGAAATTTGGATTGTAAAAAAACTGATTTGAGTCTTCATAAATTGTTACCTAAAAGTTGAATTTAAACAGTGAATTAGATTTTTGCACTGTGTTTCACACTCCTACAATCAGTAATGTGGTTAGCCGGGTATCTCTCATTCTCTTGACTTTTTTTTTTAAAGGTCCATGGCAACTCCTCCATTTTTGGTAGTGGAGTTGTATTGGGTCTATGAAGAGTCTTCACAAGAGAAAAGAGCAGCTATTTATGGAGCATTTCCTCAGGCCTGCAATTTGAAGCCATTACAGCAAAGTTGCTGAGCAAGTCAGTGATTACACGCCAGCAGTCACTGAGGCCTCCACCCTGCAGCCTGTGTGGATAAGAGTTCAGGACTACTGCTGTGCGAAGTTTGCCCTGTTTAATTACTGTCCGTCGCTTACTTTTTTTAAAGAGCAGGCTGGTTTTATGCATTCTAAACTCAGTTTCTTAGTATTTAGATTATTAAGTGGTTATAGGATATAAACTGTTTTTGAGTTTTCAGGAAATAGTTCAGCATCCAAGAATATAATTTCCCCCATCCCCCACTCCATTTTAGTTAATTAAAATCAGGTCATCTTATCAGGTTCAGATCTTGTCCAGCAGTTTTACTTAACTTCACTAAAACAGATGTTAGGAGTTGTCTAATAGAGGGATTTCAATTTAATGTATACATCCTGAGAGCCGGAGCCTGTTTGAGAAGAGTTTGATTATCGGATTTTAGATAACTTTGTTGCCTACCTATGAAAACATCATTTCTCTATAATTTTTTTAATGGTGATAGAAAATAAATTAAATGGGCTCATTTGTGTTTGACAGAAGCACACGATGAAATGAAAACCAATGAGCTTCAGTCTGCTCAGAAATAAGATTACTAGTAGTGGTTTTATCTTAAATAGGACACTACTATAATCTGTGAATTTTACAGCCTTTTCACTCTTTGGTGTCAAACTTTTAAAACTTAGCAGCTCTTCTACATTGTATTCTGGTGTGTTTAAAAAGTTAGACATTGTTCCACAGGATTTTCTCTGTTTTATTTTTAAAAATCTGTGTTGTTCTGGATTCAGTTTCAAGAATTTTTTTTGATGACTAAGGAAAATTGGTTTTTAGCTATACTTGTAATTTTAATATTAAGGAAACATCAATTGACAAAATCAGGAATTATGTTATAAGAATTGAAATATGCTTTTAATTCAAATTCTTTGAAAGTGTTGTCATAATATAGGATATTTGAATAGGATATTTTGGTTGTGAGCATTCTCAGAGATGAGTATTTCCTAATTTACTGTTTCTATAACTCTCGCTTTCCGCTTTCTTCCAACAACCCATGATTATTTAACAGCATAGACTAAAGGAGAAAGAATAGTGTCCTTACAGGATGCCCACCAAATTACTACGCCTTTACAAAATGGCAACCTAATTCCTGAATAATCGAGTTTCACAGATTGGGTGGAATAGTGAGTTTCTTAACTGTAGTAGTTATAATTGAGAGACATTTTCTCGTTCCATGACTTAGGGCATTTCTGTAGTATTTAGCTAAATGATAGCATTTGGAAACTGCTTTTTGGCTATTTCTACACACACACCCCCCACCACTATTTAAATGAAATACAAATTCCTTCAAGATTGAGCTCAGATTTTAATTCCCTGGAGTGTTTTCCCAGATTTTCCCTAGTTCCAAGTGGGCTTTAGAGTCAGCGCCCTCTTCTGGCCTCCTGTGCACCTTGTTGCATGGGGTGTGTTTTTACTCATATACTCATTGTAATGTATATCCTGCACCTATCACAGTGCCAGCACATATTAACTGCTCACCAAAAAATGTTGAGAATTGTTTTTACATGTTTTCCCAGTCACTTCAGAAACCTTTTCTGTAAAATAAAAGACACATTTTTCATTTTCACTAGTAACTTGATTGATTTGGATATTTTAAATGTCAGTTATTTTCATGTTTTGGTGCCGTCAGACAGCTTCAGCAATATGCTCAGCTACAGAACCTGGAGGGACCGAGAGCACATCGTCCCCATTCTCAGTTAGCAGGCAAGGTGTGTGAAACAAGTGACATGAGAAAATATCTTGTTGGCTGCTAAACAATGTCGTAAGCCCTGAGTGCTAAGTAGTCACTATGTTAGTAAACCAGAAAAAGAAGACATCGCTTTCTGTGTTAGACTCATTGGAAGTTTGTGGAGGAGTTGGGCCTTTGGTTGTATTTGAAGAATGGATAGGATTAGATAGAATAGGATTTTATTACATACTGAATACTGAAACCATTTCTTGACTTTGTTTTTTGATGAATGGCTTTGTAATCTAGCAATGTGTGATTTTTGTAAAATCCTATGTCTGATTTTAAAAAATGTTTTTCTCTTATTTTAGTTTCTATTGCCTGGTTGCTTGTCACCGCCCCCCAGGTTATTGTGAGACCCATTCAGTTCACCATTGTGTCTTACACTCTTAACATAGAGTGTGGCATATAATAAATGCCTAATAATCTGGCTGACTGGGTAGCTGATTTATTGGGTTGGCCAAAAAGTCCATTTAGTTTTTTCTGTAATATAAAAGACACATTTTTTGTTTTTCCCAGTAACTATTGATTTGGATATTTGAGTGTCAGCTATCTCCCGCTATTGGCTTCTAGTGGGTGGAGGCCAGGGTGCTGTTAAATATCTTCCAGTGCATAAGACAGCCCCACTTCAAAAGAATTATTTGGCCAAAATGGCAATAGTATCAAAAGCTTGGCAAACCACTTTTGACACATTCAGTCAGTCAGAGCACCTTCTCCATACACTGCACAAATCTTTTTGTTGAGTTTCACTTGCTTTTTTACTTTCTTGAAATAATAAAGGATAATATGCTGAAAATGTTTCATATTTCTTCCATCTTAAATAGTAAAGTGGCTGCACAAAATTCACCAATTTTGATAAGTTTTTTAAATGCACGTTGATATGAGAGCTGTCACAATACAGTTGAACAGTTGTTTTGAATGAAGTTAAAGACAACTAAGCATTGCTAGAGCCATCATGTGGAAGAAAACAAACTTTTTGGCAAACCCAATAATTAATTCCAAGAGCCTTGGTTTCCTTATCTGTGAAATCAGTGGATTGGAATATATGATGTCTAAGCACTTTTCCAGCTCCAGAGTGTTGCGAAAATCAACAAACAAATTCATGTGAATTCCCAGTTCTACATATAAATATCAAATTAATTTCTGATGTGATGTACTTTTAATTTATCATAAAATATACTAAGTTTAATATATAAATACTACCATTAAGCAAAAGCACTTAGTAATATTGGCAACAGGAGTAGTATTTTAGAGGAGGGATTTTTTTTTCCTGACTGTGACTTAACTGGAGGAAAACAATAAAAAAGCTCTAATGACTTTAGGTAGATACTAAGATGGAATTTATATTTAGGGCTGAAAGAGTACTAAAAGAAAGGACTGACTTTCCTAGTTACAAAATCAGTGATTAATTTGGTGTCATAGTTTTTGCAAGAATGCAAAGTGCTTTTAAGAAACATTGGTTCTATTGAGGAAAAACCAACACGTAACAACTTGTTTATTATTTATTGAACTGTAAAGAAAGATTAGGAAAGAGAAATTCAGGATTTAAACTACCAACTCCTTCTCTTTTGTATCTTCTTTGTTAGCACAAAAAAACTTGGTTAAACAATCACCATCCTTAGTACCAAAAAAGGCTTTTTATAGTCTTCTGAGAGGAGAACTATAGCAGTTCGGCATTTTACACATCTTTTGGAATATCTTTTACAATCAGTTTTACTTTTGGACTTTTTTGATTGTCAGATACAACTTAGAATTTTTTAACCCATTGTAGCCAGTGATGGAAATGGCTGATGATCATTTAGTTGCTTTGTTGAATGTCAGTATTTTGTGGATAGTGATTTATATTTAGATTTAATTTCAAAGAAAAACATTTAAGCTTCCTTTTGAACATGTAAAAATTGTTTCATGTACTACTTTTGACATTAGCCACTTTAAAGTTAGGGTAACCATGTCTTGAATACTTACCATGCCTTACCTCATTTAATCTTCACCGTAGTCTTAAATATGTAAATATTACCTTTTTTTGTAGATTGGGGGTCTGACTTGAAGAAGCGAAGTAACTTACACCCATCTGTGCTTTTGTCCTTCCATAGCACTAGCCAGTTCTATTAAATCTGTGTTGTCTCTTTACCATCAGTGGAGGGTTTTTTTGTAGACTGCGTTAAATTTATGCTGTGTTTCTCATAGTCTCATTCAATATTTCATGCTTGGTGATTATTGAATGCTAATTAAATTAAGGTGCTTTAATTTCTTTACCATGTTCCTTAAAAGAAATGACACTAGTAAGGAGAATTATCTACTGTTCAAAAGCTTCCTGAGGGAATCTGATGTATGCACCCACTTATCAAATAGTCATTGAGTGAATTGAAAAGACTTTAGTTTCAACATGTCGTATATTCTAAATCATTGAACACATACATCAAGCTGTGAAATAGATGGATCCTCATTTACAGATTTGAAAGTTTAGCCCATACTCCCCTGCACTGCTGCAAATTTAAGTTCCCTTTGTTATTTTATTTATATTTGTGGTAATGTACATGAGAGTACTGCCTACATTGTATAAGACTGTGTAAATGTTGTTCTTTATTACCTGTCCTTATTTGGTGGGAAGAGTAGGTCACATGGTATAGGCACCGAGGGAGAGAAGGTTGCACAGACATCTTGCTTTATCTGAAAACCAGTATGTTAGTTGAACAGATACACGTTAGTACTTACCCAGTTGATTAGAATTTGATAAGGATTTCATTTAGGCTCATGAGGTTCTGTTTTTATATAACTGTGAAAACAGTAGCAAGTTGAAATCACTCATTATAACTTCCTTAATGGAACTGTCCTGATTGGAATTTCCCACTTCTGGGAATGTTAAGCAGTTAGAATGATTTCTTTTATCGGACCTGATTAAGAAAAAGTGGCTTTAAAGACATGTAAAGAAGACTAAGCAAATGTGCAGCCTGACAGGTGTGTGCTCAAGCGTGTTCCAGCATCGGCAGTTCATTGTGAGAAGAGGATGACCTTCTGGGTACCTTCTGGCTCCAGACCTGTGATCAGAAGTTGGCAATAAAGCTGTTAGACCTCTGAAAATAATGGTACCAGATATGCCCATTTAAATGAAAACTGAAAATCCATGGCATTATGAAAGATTCATTATATCCACACACAGATAATTTTTTCCAACTATGTACAAAATTAGTTCAAATTACATAGTTTTGATTATCTAAGGGCTGAACTATTTTTATGGAAGTAAAGTATTTAAGTAGGGAAAATAGTTTTATTAAAGAAATTTACCTTATGATGTTTTAGGAACTCTGTATTAAAATTAAGACACCTGATGTAGAAATTTTAAATGAGGTTTAATGGTTTTACTAGGACGCTTATTTTTAAAGTACAGAATAAGCTTCTGCTTTTAAAATTCAGCCTAGTGCTTTCAAATGAGAGCTTGTGTATTGCAACATTATTTATCTATTTTTATAAAGGGCTGTTAAGCACTTGGTGCCACCCTGTCTGAGTTGTGTGCTTGTGGATTGTCTACATGAAATCACTTGATACAGACAGCCTCTTATTTATGCAAAACTTTTTCCTATATTTTTAGCCCACTACTCTAGTATGAAGCTAGCTTATTTAATAGACATATTTTGAGACCAGAGCTTACTTTTAATAAAGTTTTTACTGCAAATGTTGCCTTAACTTTTTTTGCCACAGGGCAATATTTAAAAGCAAATGTAGTGGAGGTATGAAATAAAATTCATTTATTGTGCCTTTAGCCAAAATACGTGCGCACATGCACACACACACATGCTCACATTCACTCTCTTGCTACTATCTCTAAGTGCACAGTCTTTTGCTTAAAAGAAGGATTCATATGTCCAATTTATTTCCATATTTCTAGATCTGAAGTTTTGCCGATATGTGTTTTTTAGTATTAGATTGTGATTTAATGCCTCTTAAATTATTCTGTAGGAGTGTTAGCAAGGGTTGTTCTTATGTGAAATGTGAGACTGTGACCTCTCAATCCAAAGGCCAGGAGTGTTGCCAGCTGAACCAAACCCTGCTGTTTCCTAAGAATAGAAGTACTCTGCTTAATGATTGGGGTTTGACTCAGTGTTTATGGTGTTCTCCAATAATTGGTCAGAATCCCAGATACACGTGTTGGTTTTGTATATCTTTTGAGTGGACAAGCAAGTATTTCTTTGTAGGGAGAGAAGAGGCAAAATGTGAATAATTTCTTCAGAGCATTTGGGAAGGAATTGTGGTGTACCAGAAATACCACTGATAGCCCAAACCTGCCTCTGCCCTCAGCCCATAGAAGTTGTCTTCAAACAAAGAAAGAAATGTCCCTTTTTATGTTAACTAGAAGCAACTTGAAAAGAAATGTGTAACAAATGTATCATCTAAGTCTTTTCATCCTTGGAAACTTTAAGCCCTAAAAACCATAAATACTGAACTGAGGAAAACAAATTGAAACTAAAGAAAGATTATTAGGAAGCATGAAGAAAGAGGTTAATCTGTGAGATGGAGAATATTTATAAAGCGTAGGTCATATTTTTCAACCTATTAGTTCGAACTGTTCAAAATTAAAACATATCAGACCTCCTAGGTCTTCATTTTATGGGTAAGATTAATAATACTTAATGAATTCAAGATTCTTTTTCAGATTTAAGGTGCATTATATGTATTTCTACCTTTCCTATTCCTTTGCTTACTCATCTTGTTCTTTATGCTTTTCAAAATTTAACAGTATTTTCATGTCTGAATATTGTAGTCTTTTCAACACAAAACTAGTTGTGAGGCCATAGCTTACCAGAGAGATACAAAAGAGAAGCCCTATATTACCTGGCCCAGGTAGTCAATATAGATAGGTCACTTAATCAAAATTCAGTTAGGTTAAATTAGTTGGGTCAGTTATGTCAAGGACTTAGTTTGGTTAGTTAAATTGGTTAAGTCTCATTTATGTAATGTTTGTGCAAGTCAGTGGAACCATTAGCCTAGAGATAAAGGTAAGTAGCCTGGCCCCAAACCTCCTTAACATCACCTGGCCATCACCTCTTCCCCTCAGCATCTCTCCCTGCCCACCGTGCACCACCAGTCAGTTGTATGACAGTGACCATGCATGTTCATGTGCTTATGGTTTTGCATGATATGTTCCCACTGTTTGGGCTACTTATCCAGGAAGGTTCCTCAAAGGCTCTATTTTTATTTTATCATTTAAGGCCCAGCTCCAGTTCAGATATTGGCACAAAATGTCCTGTAGCTTTCTTTTTTTAATTTTTAAGTATATTTTATTGATTATGCTATTACAGTTGTTCCAATTTTTTTCTCCTCTTTATCCCCCCTCTGCCCTGTACCCCCCAGCCTCCAGCATTCCCCTATCTTAGTTCACATCCATTGGTTATACGTATAAGTTCTTTGGCTTCTCTGTTTCCAATACTGTTTTCAACCTACCACTGTCTATTTTATTCCTGCTGATTATGCCTCTTATTCTCTGTACCTTCCACCCCTTTTCCTCCTCCCTCTCCCCATTGATAACACTCCACGTGACCTCCATTTCTGTGATTCTGTTCCTGTTCTAGTAGGTTTTGTTTTTTAGGTTCAGTTGTTGATAGTTGTGAGTTCGTTTGTCATTTTTTGTTCATAGTTTATCATCTTATTCTATTTCTTAGATAAGTCCCTTTAACATTTCATATAATAAGGGCTTGGTGATGATGAACTCTTTTAACTTGACATTATCTGAGAAGCACTTTATCGCCCTTCTATTCTAAATGATTGGTTTGCTGGATAGAGTCATCTTGGTTGTAGTAATCTTGGACCAAGATGACTCTATGCAGCAAAGCAATCATTTGCAGGATAGAGTAATCCTTGCTTTTCATGACTTCAAATACTTCCTTCCAGCCCCTTCTTACCCTCAAGGTTTCTTTTGAGAAATTAGCTGATAGTTTTATGGGAACTCCTCTATAGGTAACTCTCTCCTTTTCTCTTGCTGCTTTTAAGATTTCTCTCCTTCTTCAGTTTTGGGTAACTTAATACTGTGCCTTGGTGTGTTCCTCACTGGGTCCAATTTCTTTGGGACTCTCTAGGCTTCCTGGACTTTCTGGAAGTCTTTTTCCTTTGCCAGATTGGGGAAGTTTTCCTACATTATTTGTTCAGATAAGTTTTCAGTTTCTTGCTCTTCCTCTTTTTCTGGCACCCTCATGATTCAGTTATTGAAATGCTTAAAATTGTCCCAGAGGTTCCGAAGCTTCTCCTCATTGTTTTGAACCCTTATTTCTTCATTCTGTTCCAGTTGGATGTTTACTTCTTCCTTTTGTTCAAAAGTGTTGATGAGTCCCAGTTTCCTTCCCTTCACTGTTGGTTCCCTGTATATTTTCCTTTATTTCACTTTGGATAGCCTTCATTTCTTCCTTCATTTTGCTACTGAGCTCAATCAATCTGTGTGCATCCTGATTACCAGTGTTTTGAACTCTTCATCAGATAGGTTGTTTTTCTCCTTGTCACTTAGCTCTTTTTCTGAAGTTTTGATCTGTTCTTTCTTTTGGGCTTTTCTTTGTCTGGGTGGACCCATTTCCTTGTAAGGCAGCTGAGTGTTGTGTATGCACCAGGATGGGGGAACCTTCTTTGCTGCATTGTTGTGCTGTCTGTCGGGGGCGGGGGGGGGGCGTCAGGGAGGGAACAATGCTGCTCCTTGGCTGTGCTGTAGCCCCAATTTCCAACAGACTCTCCTGTGAGACTGGAAGTTTCTCCTGCCTTCACACCCCGCACAGTATTTTACAGCTGGAGATTTTGAGTCTTTAGTTTCCAGGTGAGTCTGCCCCTCCTGGCCCACTCCATCCTGCCTTGCCACTGGTCCTCTACACCCCTCCTCTAGTCTGGATGGCTGTTCTTCCTTTTTTTTTTTAAGTTTTGTCATTTTTATTATTTTTTTACGTTTTATTTAATTCTTGTTCAAGTACAGTTTTCTTTCTTATATGGATGACTGTTTCTTTAACTCCTTGGTTGTTGAACTTCCAATGCAGTTGGATTTTCTGGCAGTTCTGGTTGTTTATTGTTTTTAAATTGGTGATTATCCTTCTTCTGGTTGGGTGAGGAAGCAAAGCTTTTCTATGTATGCCTCCATTCTTGGCCGGAACTCTCCCTGTAGCTTTCAGTATTTGAACCTCCCATCTCAACTTTTGTGGTGTTAACTTTTTTATTCCTGTAACATTTCTTTGATTCTAATAAGTGTATTTTTCACATTTTAGCCTGTGAAATTAGGGTACTTCTAACAACACATTGGACTTCAGATTTGATTAAACAAGGTACCTCTCTGCTCTGGTACTCTTGAGAGAAAATTGAGGTTCTGTGGTTGCCTTCTTTCTGGACCTTGCACTCTTTGTTGGGGCTGTATCTTTAATTCCTCTGCCAGCATTAACACCCAGTAGTTTCTGCTCAAAGGTTCTTGAATGAAATTGAAATACTTCACTTGGCTTTTACTATATTCAGTTAAATTTCAAGGGCATGATTTGTTCTAAAGTATATCAGTGTAAGACTAGCATATTTTAAGTGTTTATTACATGCTGGTACTGGTTTAAGTCCTTTATGTGGAGTAAGTCACTGAATCCTCACAGCTCTGTTATTGATGAGAAAGCAGGCACATTTCACCCAAGATCATATGGCCAGTAGATGGCACAGCCAGGATTCCAACTCGGTCACTCTGGTGCCAGAGTCCACACCCCTTGCCACTATTCTGTACTAAAATATAATTGAATCTTTATTTAACTAGGCACTATGCTATGTGCTTAGCTGTATTTTCCCTCACAAACCCATAAGGATTTATAATGTAATAGAACACTCCCTCCAACGATCTCTAGATATACATACATTCTAGTCCAGGTTTGACACTATAAGAGACAAACAAGATAAAGTAATTTCTTACCATTAAGGAATGTACATGCTAGAATATAGGGGTTAATCAAATGATCATTCTGGGTCTTTCACCTTTTGAATTTATTAAATTCAGTTGCTAAAATAAATGCAGACGGTAAATGAAATGAACAAACATTGAGCATCTTCTACACTTCAGGAATGTGGACATCACTCCTATTTACACAGGAGGAAACTAAGGTTCAGAGAGATGAAATAACTTGACCAACTGATTGAAAGAGAAGTACAAGCAGAATTCAGTTTCAGCATTGGATCTCTGTTATGTAAACAGGTCCTCTGTGGTGGTCTTTCATTTTTACTTCAGGGTTTTTAGGGAATGTTTTCCCACCATCCTTTTATTCCACAAAAGAATTATCCTAAACCTCATTTAACAGCCATTATCAAAACATGCATAACCTTATATTTACATTTAATGTTAGCCACATAGTTTCTCTGTCCTCCATACCATGGACTTTAAGAACTGACATTAAAAGAAAAACAAAAACAAAAAAACAGCCACCTGGCTGGTGTAGCTCAGTGGATTGAGCAGGGGCCTGTGACTCACACAATCTCGGTTCGATTCCCAGTCAGGGCACGTGCCTGGGTTGCAGGCCAGTTCCCAGCAGGGACCAGTTCCCAGCAGGGGCCGCATGAGAAGTAACCATACATTGATATTTCTCTCCTCCTCTCCTTCCCTTCCCCTCTAAAGATAAATAAAATCTTTAAAAAAACAAAAAACTAGGACCATAGTAATCAAAACAGCATGACATTGTCATAAAAAGAGACACATAGATCAATGGAACCGAGATAGAGCCCCAAAATAAACCCACATCTTTATAGTCAATTAATATTTGACAGAGGAAGCAAGAACATACAATGGGCTAAAGATAGTTTATTCAATAAATGATGTTGGGAAAAATTGGACAGATACATACAGAAAAAAATGAAACTAGACCATCTTCTTACACCACAAACAAGAAAAATTCAAAATGGATTTGATACTTAAATGTTAGCTCTGAAACCATAAAAATTGTAGAAGAAAACATAGGCAACAAAATCTTAAACATTGCTCATCACAGTATTTTATCAGATATATGGTATTTCCCCAGGCAAGGGAAACAAAATGGGACTACATTTTAACCCCCAAATGGGACTGCCTCAAATTAAAAAGGTTTTGCACAGCAAAGGAAATCATCAACAAAATTTAAAAACTACACACAGGATGGGAAAACGTATTCACTGATACATCTGGGGGTTAACCTCCAAAATTTAAAAAGAACTTAACAAAACTCAACACCAAAAAAACAAACAACCCAATTAAAAAATGGGCAAAGAAACTTCTGCCAAGATGGAGGCATAGGTGGAAACACTGTGCCTTCTCTCACAACCAAGTTTAAAGACAACAAAGTTTTAGTAAACAAAAACACAGCCAAAACACAGAAAATTGAACTATACTGAAGTCCGACAACAATGAACCATTCAGCCAAACTGGTAAGAGGGACGGAGCCAGCAGCAGAGCAGGGTTGGGCAGGAAAGATTCCCCGAGGCAGGCACAGGCAGCCGTGGGCGGATCTAGTGAGGGTGCAAGGTGGCAGGCTGACCACGATCACACATTCGCATGCAGATAAACAAGCAAAGGAGCGAGCAGTGAGACAGACCACGCAGGCCCCAGCGGTGGGAAGCAGCAGAGGGGACCACCGATGTCCCTCTTTGACCCCGCCCCCGCATATAGTGTCACAACCCAGCAACCGAGTTGCCCCACTCCTCGGGGGCAACTACATATGGCTCTGCTCCTCATATGTAACAGGCACAAAATCCAAAATATGGCTCAAGAACTCAAAGCCCCAGAGCCGATAACTCTAAGCAACAAAGAAATACCCAACCTCTCAGGTGCACAGTTCAAAACACTGGTGATCAGGATGCTCACAGAACTGGTTGATTTTGGTCACAAATTAGAGGAACAAATGAAGGCTAAACTAATTGAAATGAAGGGAAATGCACAGGAAACCAATGGTGATGGAAAGGGAACTGGGACTCAAATCAAGGGAGTGGACCAGAAGGAATTAAAAAATGACCAAACAGAAAAGAATGAAGAAACAAGAATTCAAAAAAATGAGGAGAGGCTTAGGAACATCCAGGACATCTTTAAACGTTCCAACATCTGAATTATAGGGGTACCAGAAGGGGGAAAGAAACAGCCACGAGTGGAAAACATATTTGAACAAATAATAAAGGAGAACTTCCCCAGCCTGGCAAAGGAAATAGACTTCCAGGAAATCCAGGAAGCTCAGAGTCCCAAAGAAGTTGGACCCAAGAGAGAACACACCAAGGCACATCATAATTGAATTAGCCAAGATTAAAATGAAGGAGAGAATCCTAGAAGCAGCAAGAGATAAGGGGACAGTCACCTACAAAGGAGTTCCCATCAGACTGTCAGCTGATTTCTCAAAAGAGACCTCACAGGCAAGAAGAGGCTAGAAAGAAGTATTCCAAGTCATGAAAGACAAGGACCTACATCCAAGATTATTCTATCCAGCAAAGCTTTCATTTAGAATGGAAGGGCAGATAAAGTGCTTCTCAGATAAGGTCAAATTCAAGGAGTTCATCATCACCAAACCCTTATTCTATGAAATGTTAAAGGGACTTATCTAAGAAAAAGAAGATAAAAAATATGAACAGTGAAAGGACGGCAAACTCACAGTGGTTGTTATTAACAACCATGCCTAAAACAAAAGCAAACCAAGAGGACAGCTAGATCCTGATAGAAATAGAAATAAAGATCCATAGAAATAAAGATCACTTGTAGGGTTAGCAACAGGGGAGTGGGAGGAGGAGAAGGTACAGAAAATAAATAGCATAGATGGTAGGTAGAAAATAGATAGGGGGGAGGGCAAGAATAGTAGGGGAAATATAGAATCTAAAGAACTTGAGACACGTGGTCATAAACTAAAGGGGGGGATGGGGGTGTGCAGGGTGAGGGGAATGAAGGGGGGAATAGAACAACTGTAATAGCATAATCAATAAAATATATTTTTTAAAAATGGGCAAAGGCCCTGAACGGGCACTTCTTCAAAGAGGACATACAGATGGCCAATAGACATATGAAAAGATGTTCAACATCAGTAATCATCAGAGAAATGCAAATTAAAGCTGTAATGAGATACCATCTCACACTTGTCAGAATGCCTATCATTAATAAATCAAAAAACAAGTGCTGGTGGAGAAAGGGGAAACCTTTCGAATGTTCGTGGGAATGCAGTTTGGTGCAGCCACTGTAGAAAGCAGTGTGGAGAAACCTCAAAAATTAAAAATGGACTTGCCTTTTGACCCAGCAATCCTACTTCTGGGAATCTGCATATATCCACGTGAACCCAAAACACTAATTTGAAAGAACATAAGCACTCTGTTCATTGCAGTGTTATTTACAGTTGCCAAGCTATGGAAGCAGCGTGAGTGTCCACGGGTAGATGAGAAGATAAAACCACTATGGGACATTTACACAACGTAATACTACTTGGTTGTAAAAAAGAAGAAAATTTTACCCTTTGCAGTAGTATGAGTGGACCTGGAGAATATTATGCTAAGTGAAATAAAGCAATCGGTGAAGGAGAAATACAATACAAGTTCACCCATATGTGGAATCTAGTGAACAAACTGAACTAACAAAATAGAGACCCACTCACAGAGAGCAGGATAACAGTTCTAGGGGAGTTGTTAGAGGGTGGAAGAATTGAGCCAAAGGAGAAAGAACTCATGGACGTGGGCAAGAGTGTAGTGATAGCAGGGCGGAAGGGAATATAAGGGGAGTAAACGGTAATGGAAAAAATATACAATAGAGATTAAAAAAATCATTTTGAAACTTAAAAAATTGAAGTCATGAAAAAGATGTTTATTATTTAGCTTTTAAAAAATATTTTAGTATATTGTGGAATTTGGTAAGATAATGCTTCAGAAAAATCTTTAAAAGGCACCCTTGTGAATTTTCTGTCTGTGCTAACTTTGAATATTTCTGATTATTTAGAATAATCAACAGTACAGTCTATTATAAAACAAGAATTTTGAATGTGTTTAGTCTGTTTTAAAATACAGTCCATTTCTTAACATATGAAAATAACTGCATGCTTAAACCAAGAATTTTTGTTTCTTAGTTGACTTGTAAGAGAAATTGCAGCTTTGAGTTGCAAACTGCAAGTAAATACCTGACCTGTCTCTACATACCTGGTTTCAGGACTTTGGGGAGCCTACGAACCATTAATTTGAAAGCTGAGATAAGGATACATTTATGACAGTCCGTATTTCTGCAAAAGGACGTTAGGCTTGTTCAGTTTATCTGTCTGAAGAATACTGTATAATAGATAGCCGAAAAAAATAAGACCTACAACTATACATGGTTTAGCAGGGGTTCATTCAGTTCAGTAAATCCTGTTTGCTCACTGATGATTTCTGGATGGCATTACTGTGCCAAGTTTAAGGATCCTATAAAAATTACACTTCAGTGTTGGTGTCAAATATAGGGAAAGCTGTACAGCACTAGAACTATTATAGAGTATTTATTTGATAGACATTTTTATTTTTAAATATTTATTTATTTTTCGAGATGGGGGAAGAAGAGAGGAAGAGAAGGAGAGAAACATTGACTGGTTGCCTCTTTGCCTCCCTTACCTGGGGACCTGGCCCACAACCCAGGCATGTGCCCTGACTGGAAATCAAACCAGCAAACTTTCTCCAGATGATTGATGTTCAGTCTACTTCACCACACCAACCAGGGCAATAGGCAATTTTAAGTATTATCTTACTATTCTGTGGATAGCACACGAACGTCTGAAATGTCTTTACTCATCTGAAATGTCTTTACTCATCTTCTGCAAGTTTCTGATCATTATGTCAATCCAATTTTTAAAAAAGATGTTATTTATTTTTAGAGAGATGAGAAGGGAGGGAGAAAGAGAGGAAGAACATTGTGTGAGAGGTACAATGACCTGTTGAATCACGCACACCTGCCCTGAGCCATATCAGCCAGGGTTCAATTCATCTTTTAAAACAAATACAAATTATATTTTCCATTGCACAGATAATGGAGGTTCATTGCAGGGGTGGAGATTAGAAAATACAGACAGGCCAAAAGAACAAATAAATTACCCATAATCCTTACTACCCATCAGTAACATTTTGGTTATATATATTCGGGCTGTTTGCCCTACAGTTGTTGGATATTGCAAAACAACTCTTCAGTTAGGTTATAACTATGTGTCTTCCCAATATTTTCCATTGCACAGATAATGGAGGTTCATTGCGGGGGTGGGGATTAGAAAATACAGACAGGCCAAAAGAACAAATAAATTACCCATAATCCTTACTACCCATCAGTAACATTTTGGTTATATATATTCAGGCTGTTTGCCCTACAGTTGTTGGATATTGCCAAACAACTCTTCAGTCAGGTTATAACTATGTGTCTTCCCACTAGCAACGTTGAGTTAGAATGTTGTTGCTATTGTCTTTTAGTATTCACTTACTGCTCTGTAGTTTTTGTTTGGTTATATTTTGAACTATGAGTTCTTAAAGTTATTAAAGTGACCACTCTAGGCAAATTGCCATACTGTAGGATATGGAGGAAAACTGGAGATTGTTCCTGTAAAGTAAAAAGCTACAGGAATATTAATGCTATACAATTTGAGCACATTAAGATAGGATGATCACTAGCCAGTGGAAACAATGTACAACTTTTGAACCAGCTGTTTTGGAGTCAGAATTTGAAGTGTCTATAAGGTAAGAAAAAGAAGAGGGTGGTCTATGTGGTTTGTACAGGGGGATGGAATATAAGATGAGCATGATCTATGTGCTGGATAAGAAATAGACAATATAAGTACAAGAGAGAAAGGAAGCTGGGGACATACGGGTGGGGCAGGGGTCAAATTAAGTGCTAATCAAGAGAATGGGTGAAAGGGGAAGCCAGATTTATTGTTGTAAAGGGAGGGAAGAGACTGGATAATGAATTACGTTCTAGGGAATCTGGCCTAGCAACTGTATGGAAGGTGTCCTGTGAACCAGGTGAGTTTAAATCTTTTAAGACAGATGTGAAATGATTAACCAGACTTTGTTATTTCTGAGTGTGTCAGGGTATATAAATGATTTAATATTACTTTTATGATCATGGGAAGTAGGAAGAATTTCTTTGGAAAAGTTAAAATGATTATTTTTGGTTGCACTTGGGTTGGCCAAAAAGTCCCTTTATTTTTTTCTGTAAAATAAAAGACAGATATTTTTTGAATTTTCACCAATAACTTTATTGATTTTAACATTTTGAGTATGTCCTCTATCTCCCCTGTGGTATAACATTAATTGTTTTCAATTAGTGTCTTGATTTGATCACTATCAACTTCAATTGGTCTACCTGACTGTGGAGCATTGTCCGGGGAGAGATCACCAGCACAGAACTTCACAAACCACTTTTCGCATGTTTGATCAGTCACAGCATCTTCTCCATTCACTGCACTAATCTTTGTGTGTGTGTGTGTGTGTGTGTTTCAGTTGCATTTTTACCTTCCTTAAGTAATAAAGCCTAATATGCCAAAAATGTTGCTTATTTTTTCCATCTTCAATATGAAAATAGCTCTACAAAAATTTACCAGTGTTGATAAGGTTTTTTTTTAATGCATGCTGATATGACAGCTGTCAACAGTACAATCTAAAAAGATTGTTACAAATGAAATTAAAGACAACTAAGCGCTACCAGAGCCATCTTACAGAAAGAACTAAATGAACTTTTTGGCCAACCCAATAAAATATTAAATTTATTTGCCTCTTAGCCCTTGCTCTATTGATACTTCAGACTATGATTTGGAGGTTGGGTCTCCCTTATTTGTTCCCCGTATCACCATGCACGATGACTTTGCCCATAGTCGATGTTCAGGAACATTCATCAATTACTTGCATAAATGAAAGAATATATATTTTAGGGGATATTTCAACATCAAGATTATCCTGTGGAGGGACATAAGGCTATAATTGCATACAATTTCTCAAAACTGAACAAACAGGACACGTTGTCATAAATTGAGAAGATAGTCATGGGACCAACTGATCAGTGCCAGAGAGAATTCTATTATTTGTTAATAAAGAGATTGTAAGCATTGTGCTCACTTCTTTCTACAGAAATTAGGAGTGTCATTTTAGTCTTTGTCTTTCAAGAAGTGTCAGGATGTTTTCATCTTTTGGCCAACTCAGCTATTGCCATCCGAGCCAATATTTTGGGAACTTTTAAAATGATGACCTAGTGCATAATTATCTTGCTGGGCAGATTGTTCAGATACAAAATCTAATGATAAATAGCTTGAGTTTTCAGGTTAAGCCTGATAATGATGTATGTGGTTATCTGAGAGTTTCATCCAAGTCTTTTCCTTTTAGATGGCATCCTAAAGAGAATAAGGGTTCTATCTTGAGTTTATTTTGTAGTTTCCACAATGTCTGTAGAATTTTTCATGGTCTACAGTAATTGACAAATATTGTGTATACTGAACTCATATATGTTTTACTACCTAAAATATTTTTTATTTTATAACATTAAGAATGTTAACAAAACTTAAAAGATGAAAAATTCTTACACATGCAGATATTTTGGAAGGGGAGGTCTATATTTCCTTAAGAAAATACATGTATCCAAATAGTATATCTTTTATACAGTTGTGATCACAATGTAAAGTTTCATTTTCTTTACCTTGATGAAATAATCAGACATTTCCAATTTACATAGATTCTTGATGGTGTGCCTGTTTGGGGATACGTAGTAAGCCTGAAACCTTTACCTAAGCAGAATGTATCTGGTTGATTTCCCACGAGGCTGGCCTGTCTGCCTTTCTAGCTTGTAGCTTGAGAATTTCTGCTGCATTATTTGTTTGCTATACTGTCAGCTACCAAAGCCTAACTCTGCCAGTGGAAGGTATCAAGTGGTTTTGTGAAGTCATCTTGACTTTCTTTCAATTTTTCCTGTTTGCAAGTTACTTTGAATTGAAGCTGATTATAGTTTTTGAAAGACAAAATTGAAAATGTGGTTTAAGTGTATAGTTTAGTGGCATTAAGTACATTCTCAGGGTTATGCAGCCATCACCAGTATCCATTTCCAGAATTTGTTCATCATCCCAAACAGAAATTCTTTATTTTGTGAAACAGTAATTCTTCATTCTTCCCTCTCCCCGAGCCTCTTGGGGAAGTCTTTTTTTAATTTAAGAGATTATTTATTTTTAGAGAGGGAAAAAGAAGGAGAAAGAGGGAAAGAAACATTGATGTGAGAGAGAAACAGTGATTGGTTGCCTCTTGTACAAGCTTCTACTGGGGATCCAACCTGCAACCCACGCATGTGCCCTGACTGGGAACTGAACCAGTGATCTTCCACTTTGCAGAATGTCACCTAGCCAACTGAGCCACACCATTCAGGGATCTGGGGGAAATTTTTATTCTACTTTTTGTCTCTATGTATTTGCCTTTTAAAGGTACTTACTACAAGTGGAATATTACAATACTTGTCCTTCTATATATCAGACTTTTATAGCTCAGTAATATTCCATTGTATTTGTACGTCACATTTTGTTTCTGCCCATTTATGTGTTGGTGGACACTTGGGTTTTTTCCATCTTTTGTCTATTGTGAATAATAATGGATAAAATAATACTGCTTCGAACGTTGGTGTACACTTATCTGTTTGAGACCCTGGATTCAGTCCTTTCGGATTTATATCTAGAAGTGGAATTGCTTAATCATATGGTAATTTTATGTTTAAGTTTTTGAGGACCTGCCAGGTATTTCCACAGTGGTTATAGCAGTTGACATTCATATGAATAATGCACAAATAAATGTTCCATATCTCTGCCAAGTCTTTTTTTCTCTTTGTTAAGTAGACATCAAAATGAATGTAAAGTAGTATTTTATTGGGTTTGGTTTGTATTTATCTAATGACTAGTGTAGTGAACATCTTTTTTTTTTTTTGTACTTACTGACTGTGTCTCTTTTTTGGAGAAATGTCTCAAGTCCATCCTTTTTAATTAAAGATAGTGATCAGTGAAAAATTTGAACCCTTATTTCTATGTCATAGGTGAGGAGTTTGGAGCCTATTAAAATACTACAGGAAGTACTCTCGTGTATTAAACATCTGAATGGGTGTGTTGTTAGATACTAGCAGCCCTTTTTTTGTATAGATGCTCTTCTGTTTACTGTAGGGTTACGGTTATATCCCAATTAAAACCATTGTTAGTTGAAGACATTGTAAATTGGAAAAGTGTTTAATACACCTAGCCTACCGAGTTTCATAGCTTAGCCTAGCTGTTTTTTCCCTAAATGCCTATTGCTTTGGCACCATCAAGAAGGTGGAAAATCATAAGATAAATCTTCTATTGGGAACCCTCTGTACTTTGTGGTGTATTAGGACAAGCCATGCAATGCTGCAACGATCCAAAAATCTCGGTAAGCACTTTATTTCTCATTCACAAATATTTTTTGTGTTCTTGTGGCTTTCCGTTTTAATGGTATTTCAGGCATCCCAGATGTATCTGTCTTGTGACTTTGCCATTTTTACATGTTGCCCTTACTGTCATCATACAAAGAAAAGAAAAACACAGAAAATTAACACAGTACTATGCTTTGTTCTGAAAATGAAACAAAAGTTGTCATAGCTCATTGGCAAGAATGAGTCCCTAGATCCCTCCTCACTGTAAGAGGCATAGGAAATGTGCAGGAAGGAGCATTTGAGGATTTTTTTGGTGATCAGTAAATGTTTCTGCCACATAGAGATAATAGTCTTCCAAATTTGGAATTAAATTTGTAATATACTATTTTTATAAGTAAATATTAAGATCCTTAATGTTTTCTAATCTACAGGAATAAAAATTGAACCATATTGTTTCTTATTATTATAGATGTTCTTTGTATACTATTTAGAGGCTTGTAGCCATCCTTATTCTGGTGATTCATGTATTCCTGGATCCGTTCTTACATTTTCAATTCATACACACACACACACACGCCTAGTACTTGTTATGTATTGTAAAACCAAAATATATTTGCTTTACATATATATTTTATGCCTAATGTTTATTAATTGATAATATTATTAGAACATGTTATAAAATTAAGAAATATGGTTGGAGAAACATTATTACATATATAAGGAATGGTTAGGAACTAGAGATGCAAAGATGAATAGAACGTGATCTTTATTCTTAAGACCACAACACAGAGTACTTTTCAACCAGGGTTGGTTTTGTCCTCTCTCCCCCTGGAGCGTGTGATAATGTTTGGAGACATAATTTGATTGCTGGAATCACATGAAATTATTTTCAGCAAGAAGGTTTTGTTTGGCCTGTGGAGGTTATGGCTGATCTGAGAAATACAAACTATAATTTTCTTTAATATTGTTACATATAGTGGATGCATAGGTTCAGAGTCTGACTAGCTGCACATTTGTACATGACTAATGTTTAGCCATAATGTTTAAGCTGTCAGTTTGGTTATAACATGTTTTGTAAGGGTATATGATATTTGAAAGTAAACTGCATTAAAATATTTTTGCAAGTGCTGTGAAAACATTTTTACAAGTCTTGAGCATAGCAGTATTGTTTATGATAATTCTTAGAAACATTCTGTAAAGCCAACCATTGAAGATTATGATTAATTAATGTTACAGAATTTGGGGGGTTGTGTTTTTTAGCAATATCCATGTTTCTGTTATTTATTTGAAAAGGAAAATTTTTTAAGTATATTTTATTGATTATGCTATTACAGTTTTCCCAATTTCCCCCCCTTTTTCCCACCTCCACCCTGCACCCCCCCCAATCCTCCAGCTTCCTTTCCCCTTAGTTCATGTCCATGGGTTGTACATGTAAGTTCTTTGAGTTCTCTGTTTCCTATACCATTTTTGACCTCTCCCCATCTATTTAATGCCTACCAGTTATGCTTCTTCTTCCCTGTACTTTTCCCCCCTATTCCTCCCCCTCCCCACTGAAAACCCTCCATGTGATATCCATTTCTCTGATTCTGTTCCTGTTCTAGTTGTTTGCTTAGCTTTTTTTTTGGGGGGGGGGTCATTTGTTGATAGTTGTGAGTTTGTTGTCATTTTACTGTTCATATTTTTTATCTTCTTTTTCTAAGTCCCTTTAATGTTTTATATAATAATGGCTTGGTGATGATGAACTCCTCTAACTTGACCTTATCTGGGAAGCACTTTATCTGCCCTTCTATTCTAAATGACAGCTTTGCCAGATAAAGCAATCTTGGATGTAGCCTTTCATGACTTTGAATACTTCTTGCCAGCCCCTTCTTGCCTGCAAGATTTCTTTTGAGAAATCAGCTGACCATCTTATGGGTACTCCTTTGTAGGTAACTTTCCTTTCCTCTTGCTGCTTTTAAGTTTCTCTCTTTGTCTTTAATCTTGGGCGACTTAATGATGATGTGCCTTGGTGTGTACTTCTTTTCGACTCTGGGCTTCCTGGACTTCCTGGAAATCTATTTCCTTTGCCAGACTGGGGAAGTTCTCCTTCATTATTTGTTCAAATAAGTTTCAGTTTCTTGCTGTTGTTGTTCTCCTTCTGGCGCCCCTATCATTCAGATATTGGAACATTTCAAGTTGTCCCAGAGGTTCAAACGTCTCTCTTCATTTTTTTTTTTGAATTCTTGTTTCTTCATTCTTTTCTGGTTGGGTGTTATTTCTTCCTTTTGTTCCAAATCATTGATTTGAGTCCTGGTTTCCTTCCTCTCACTGTTGGTTCCCTGAATATTTGCTTTATTTCATTTTGTTGTCTTTCATTTATTCTTGCATTTTTCAACCAAGCTCAGTCAGTTCTGTGAGCATTTTGATTACCAGGGCTTTAAATTCTCCATCAGATAGGCTGGCCATCTCCTGATTGCTTAGCTCACTTTAAGAAGTTTTGCTCTGTTCTTTCGTTCGGGCCGTGTTTCTTTGTTGGGGGCACCTGTTAGATTGTAGGGGGGTGGGGCCTTGGGTATTCCTTGCTGTGATGCTGTGCTGCTTTTGTAGGAGGGGCCAGAGAGGGAACAATGCAGCTCCCCTGCTCATCTCTAGCCCACTTTCCAATGAACTCTCATGTGAGACTGGGAGTTTCTCCCGCCAAGGCAACCGCTGTATCCACAGCCAGCTCTGAGTCTCAGTTGCCCCTTAACTCAGCTGTACCCTCGTAACCTGCAGCCTTGCCACAGGTTTTCTCCGTCTGCTGCTTTACCAGTCTGGTTGTTCTTTTTGACCGTTTCTTTAATTCCATGGTTGTCAGACTTCCATGAAGTTTGATTTTCTGGAACTTCTGGTTACTGATTTCAGAATGGTTGTTATCCTCCTTTTGTTGTGTTAGGAAGCAAAGGGTTTCTACCTATGTCTCCATCTTGGCCGGAACTCCACAAAAGATGTGAAAATTTTTTATTTTTTATATCTGTTTTAACAATTTCTAGATTGTAACTGCAAAGAAAAAACCCACAAGTTATATGTATATAATAAATGCAAATTTGCAGTGTTTTAAATTGTTTTTCACATTTCAGCACATACTAGTAATGAATGTATCTCTTGGTTACACATGACCTGAACTGTAATTTTTTTGACTCTGACCTCCTCAGGTTCATTGAAATCTATTTGGCTCTAATTGGACAAAAATCACACCTCTGTGATTTAATTAGGCCATGCTTCCCCAGCTTTGTGGAATGCTTTTCCAGCCTCTTCAATGAGCTAATTTTATAGGTTCTTCAGCGCTAGGGTCAGAGGTTATCTCTTCTCTGTGTCCTCTGTATTCATAGGTTGGACCAAGAACTGTTCCACAAACATTGTGAGCCTCTGTATCATTTTTTATTAAAATTTTATCTTTCTGGATCTTTCCTACTAGAAGGAAATTTCTTTACCAGGTCAGGGACTATGTCTTACTCATTTTGATGTCAGCAGAACTTGACATTTAGTAGGCGTACAGTAAGTGTTTGTTAGTTTAACATTAGTTAGTTAGTTAGTTTGTTTGTTTGTTGAATTTATTAGGGTGACATTGGTTTGCAAAACCATACAGGTTTTGCCCTGGCCAGTGGCTCAGTTGGTTGGAGTGTCTACCCGTTCACCAAAAAGTTGTGGGGTTGATTCCCAGTCGGGGCACGTACCTAGCTAGGTTGTGGGTTTTATCCCCATTGGGGCATAAATGGGAGACAGCTGATTGATGTTTCTCTCCCCCTCTCTGTTCCTTCCCTCCCTCTTTTTTAAAAACATATTTTATTTATTTATTTTTTAGAGAGAGGGGGAGGGAAGGAGAAAGAGGGGGAGAGAAACATCAATGTATGGTTGCCTCTCATGAGTCCCCTGCTGGGAACTGGCCCACAACCCAGGCATGTGCCTTGACTGGGAATTGAACCAGCGACCCTTTGCTTCACAGGCCCACACTCAATCCACTGAGCTACACCAGCCAGGGCCCTCCCTCTTTAAAATCAATATTAAAAAAATATCAGGTGAGCATTAAAGTGGAAAAAGCCCATACAGGTTTCCAGTGTACAACTCAGTAAAACATCATCTGCACACTGTATTGTGCGGCTCTCACCTCAAGCAAAGTCTCTTTTCCTCCTCGTCACCCTTCCCCTCTGGCCATCACCAGGGATTAGCCAAAAAAATATATATATAACACATACAGATGGCAGTAAGTGTTTTGAATGAACTGAGGCTCAAATAATATTGTTTGTCTTAGGTTTAGTTTGAGGTAGGGGAGGGAGTTGGTATAGGAGAGAGTTGGAGTTGTGGAGAGAGAATCTGATTAATAGCTGACTTGAATTCCAGTGCTGCCTCCATCACCTACTTAGTATCATGATTTTAGGCTTGAGTGACATCATGAGTCTCGCTTCTGTCATCTTCAGACGGAGGATTAAATTTACAGGATCAGGAATAGCACTCATCCTGTAAGCAGTGTATCACAACACGCTTAACCAGGGTCTCGACAGTCTTATTGAGCACAGCTGTGTGTCCGAGAGTGGAAAAAAAAAAGACCTAGTGTAACTTAAAGATATTTTCCCCATAACTTAAGGCAAGGGATAACAAACAGTAGTTAATAGTGAATAAATGCCGAGCACAGAGATCCAAATGAAGAGATCCCTTCATTTACCTGTGAAGTAATTTTTAGGATATACCTTTATTGATGTCCTGGTTAAGTGAAATATGCTCATTTAATCTGGTTTACATACATTCTAAGGTAAGTATTTCCCACTTGGCTAATGAAGAACTGGAAGATGCTGATGAAGTGGTTTTGTTCTGAGTTGTTTTTCAACCTCTGAGTCACTGACATCAAAGCAATTGTAGATGTTGCTTCTACCAGTGACCTCGATGTGATGAGCAGTTGTTTGACAGGTAGGCAGTGCCTGTGTACCTTTCACTCTGGCCTCTCTAGATCCAGCTCCTTGATTTAAGAGATCAGTGTGGGTGTTGCCAAAGGAAGTCATGCTACTCTGTGAGTCAGAAAATCGGTTATAGTCCCATTGTACTTAACTTTAATGACTGTGTTTGTCCATTCTCATCTATAAAAGGACACAGTTGTCCAGAAGGTCTAGTTTTTCTTGTATCTCAAACTTGGTACTATTCTATGTAAGTTTGCCCTTTGATTTTAACAATTGTCTTTTTGTGTTGACTTAACTCGCCAGTTAGTGATTGAAAAAATTCAGGTAATACCTAGAACATAACCGAATGATCCGAAGGTAATTTAGGGTCTACTCAATTAGTAGAATTTGTGCTGAACATTACATTCCTAGTACTTATTTATCTTACAACTGGAAGTTTGTACCATTTGACCACTTTTATCCATTTGCTCCCTCCTCTCACGCCCACCCCTGCATTACCACACATTTGATCTTTTCTAACTGATCTTTTTCTGGGAGTTTGGATTTTTTTTCCCTTTCTAAGATTTCTCATGTATGTAAGTGAGATCATACAGTGATTGATCACTGAAGTTTTCCTTCAGTTGTCAGGGTTTTTTTTTTTTTTTATGTTTTGAGAACTTTGAATCTTCTTTCCATTTGCAATTTTAATTGTATCTCCACTAGGACTTCACCTTTATAGGCTTAGGCATTCTAGTTCAACCTGGTCTGTTCTAGTCCCTAGTCATTGTAATAGTTTGTCCAGCAGCTCCATCATGTCAGTCTTGAGCAATAGTGACAAAAATTTTTCGCAGTTTCACAGATACAAGTAATTCATAATAGGCAGACATTATTGGCCACTCTGCCATTCAGCCACTGCTCCCTCCTGCCAAAGTCATAGTGGACAAAACATTTTATGAAAACTCCTTATGTGGAATTTTTTTCTTTAAGATACAAAGAAATAATTTTTATTTTATAATTCAGGTATTTCCTCTTTCCTCTTTCTTGAATCTAAAATTCAAGTGTGCTCTTAACACTATTTTAGAGAATTAGTTATTTTCTATGTGCCCATTCTGTGTGAAATAGGAAATCAACAAAGTGAGCGCCATAGAGAACCAAAGTACCTTTCTGCTTTGGGGAATCTTTTTATTAAGTTTATTTACCAAAATAGAATTTTACGGAAAATTTCAGTGAAACTCCCAATCCAATACATGCCCTTTTCATTAACTTTTTAGATTCCTAAAGCTTGAATTTGTTCTCAGTAAGCTGGTAAATGTTTGGCATTTTAATCAGAGAGTAGAGGATTGCCCTCTTTATACTAAGAGCTCCTTAAAAATAGACAAAACAAACAGAAACCCCCTCAGAACTAGAAACTAAATGAAACTCCTCCTTGGGCGATAGCTCATGTACAACCGAGGACCCAGCCTTCAGCCTTCTAGCACCGTCTCGAAGATCATTCTGAGTGGTCATGTCACTTAGGTTTACAGTGGAACCCTTTTGTAATGTCCTTTTAATGACTGTGATTGGGACTGTTTGTAACATTTTCTACCAACATCTATAAAAGTCCTTCAAAAAGTTGTTGATATATTTTATAGTATAATTGAGTTTCATTGTTATTTATCTTGCAAGATTTGAAGAAGGCGACTGTATTTTCACTGACAGGATCACATTTCAGTTACAGCTCATAAGAAGCAGTCCTAGTTTTCAGGACAAATGCTCTGATTCTGGTGAGCTGAAGGATTTGCGAAATGACTTTTTTTTAATTGAGGTAAAATTGGTCTATAATGTTATACAAGTTTTAGGTGTGTGTACACCTTTCTTTTAATGAATGTGTTAAGCCCAGAGGAGACAGAAGGAAACATCGAATCTGTGTTTATAATTCACTGTTGATGGACTACTGAGAGTATCCTGTGTAAGCCAGCTTTGTCTATAAGGCAAGCCTGTTTTGGATGAGTATATATATGTTTTGGATGAGTATTCATTTTCTTTTAAAATTTTTACCAGCGTGGCATGACCAGACAGAGGTCACTTTTAATGGATAAAAGTGGAAGTAAGGTAGACCACGACTTGGCCATGAGTGAAAGAATTTTACTCTTCTCTTTGCCACATTCATTCTGAAAATGCAGTGTAGAATAAATAAATTTGGGGATCTTCCCCCAAGTCATTTTGCTAATTTCAGTATGAATATTTCTAGATGATTGAAGATATTCTATAGTGTTATTAAACTATTGTTTAAAGCATGCAGTAATGAAGGAAAAATATATAAGATTCTTTAACTAATTGTATTGTCTTCAGAAAAAATGATGCCTGGTCAGGTAGCTCAGTTGGTTGGAGCATCATGCCCACACGCCAGGGTTGGAGATCTCCATCCTATTAGGGCGCACGCGAGAACCTGCCAGTGAATGCATAAAAATGGGTGGAGCAACAAATCAGTGTTTCTCTTTCCCTGTCTCACTCTTCCTCTCTTTAAAATCAATCAGTAAAAAAGATTTGATTTTAATAGCAGGGATAGGGGCTGCTGGCAGTTTATGTGAAAAGGTCCCTATGTGTTTTGTTCCAGTGGAGCCATTTGCCTACTTGGCTTAGAAGTGTTTATTGTGATTTTCTTGACTGTCTTCCTGGCGATTTACCAGTTGGGATCTGTTTCCCAGGCTGTTAGACGCGTCCTGTATTAATATTTTGAGTGGCTGAAGCCTGTTGTGTTGATAATAGCTGAAGATTTGAATGTAGCCATAAATATGCAATGATGTGGTTCCAGGTTTGAACTAAATGTGATTTCCTCACATAGACGCATGTGCCAGCCGACTGAACAGATCCTTATTTGGAAGCCACTGGTGTCTGATGAGACACAGAAAGTTGATTATAGCTTGTGTGTCTGCCTAAACCTGTCTGTCTTCTTGGTCCTTGGTTGAGGGCCTCAAGACTAAGTCATGTCATGACAAATAAGGTCAGAGTTGGTACTCAACACATTTATTGCCCTGTCTTTCTGGGTCTTTTTTTTTCCTGCCTTTAGAGCGGCAGTTATAAAATGAAAGAATACCACTGCAAGGTTTTTAACATGTATAAAAAAGTTTGCCTCTCTTTGACATCTGTCATGTAGTAGTTTCATTTAAAAGACTTATTTGCTCAGGAGTACCAGCCTAAGCAAAACAGTGGAGTATGAGGACAATATCTTTTGAAGAGATGGCATTCCTTTTCTGGCTCTTCTGGGTGATGTCTTATTGTATGTAAGGATCTCAGATTGTGAAAGAATATATAAAATTGCTAGATCAATTACACTGCAATCTTACTGTGCTTGAAATACAGATGAACTAATAAATAACTCAGCTAATTCTGATGCAAGTGGTCTTAAGGATCATGTTTGGATATTTGTACATTTTTCTGTGTTTGAAAATTTCATAGAGTTTTCTTGGTTTTTTTGAGGGTTTGGGGGGTCATAGTTCTGATGTGGTTTTTTTAATTCTTTTTTTAAGGTGACTCTTGTGAAAGGAACTAGGTAGATTTTATAATTGAGAATTAAGAGACTTGATTTCTGGTCTTTGTTCTAGTATTACAACCATGAGTCACAATTCATACGGCAATAACATCAGTCATTTTCTATGTTATGAAATGAGAAATAAATACTTTTTAACTTTTGGGGAGAACGTTCTCAGTCATTATGACATTATGAAAAGAATATTCTAAGCACAACTACAGATAAAAGCTATCTGTGACTGAATTGAGAGAACTGTGTGTTTGTTATAGGAAGCCTCTACTTAGCTTTGGCATTATCCTCATAGCTGCTCCATCCTCACCCCTTCCCTTAGGGAATAACCATTTCCCAGTAGAGATATATAGTATAAGAATGTCACTCTTGTATGGCAACATGGTGAAATTGTGTTTAAGTTGATTTTATACTTGAAAACAAATACTAATTTCGTTCAACCTAAGGCTTATAGGGTCAAATTACAGTGTGGTGTGCAATTTGTAGTGTAATTGGTTGTCACATTTGCTTTTATGTGTTTCCACCTGCCTTGGTTCATAAATCTAACCCATTTTTTTAAACAGTCTTGAGTGATAGCCCAGTTACTTACGTTTCAATTTAAGATTTTGATTTCCAATAATATAAGAACTATGTTTTCCTAGACGCAAAGTGTGTGAGTATTCTCATCCTTATCAAGAAATTACATTATGTGCAACTTTTAAGGGTTCTAAAAATAGTTCATTGTGACATACACAAATATAAAAACCATATGGTTGTGGCTTAGGACCTGCAGTTTATAGGATTAGACTGAACAATGTATCATTGTTCTTAGAGTCAATTAAGCGTGTAGGTTTAGCTAGCTTGGGTACAGTCTAGCATGTGACTCTATAAATAACACTTGCACAACAAACGTGGGCTTGATAAGTGAGCAATAAATCTGGGCTGACTGCCCACTTTTCTAAATTTTAGAACCAGCCCTGCCATCATAGAATTTTGAGTGCCTGACAGCAATAACAGAAGTCTTAAAATTAAAACTATCCTCACATCTATTTTGTATTATTTCTGGTTTTTCAGTTTTAAGCTTATTTTTGTTGGTTCCTAAAAGAGAACCTTTTTTTTTAATAGAAAGAATCTTTTAGTTAGCTTTTGTGGTCTGACATATACTTGGGCACAAGTTTTCTTTCTTCAAGAATGGTGGTAATATGGTTGCCAAGATGTCTTTAGCTTAAAAGCAGAGTCATCACTGGGAAATTAGAAATTTCTAACAATTCCCATAATAGTTATATTACAAGCCTATGCAGCAAAGATGAGTTCAGAAAGACGCATTTTATCAGAGTCTAAACAAGTCACTCTTGCCAAAAATTTGGGGTTTTTTTCCTCCTGTTGCATCACAATGAAGAAAGTCTAAAAGGGGTGTTAGATTAAACACTTGTCAACTGTATTTTTTTTAAGTTTCTGTTCATATAGTTTATAGATTATATTGTTAAATTCTTATAACTAATTTGTGCCATCTGACATCAAAAAACCTTGGCAGAGTTGGAATGAACCAGTTTGTTAGGCAGCTGTGCTTAGGTACAAATAATTTAAGACTACACTGCCGGGGTTTTGTGAGAAGTATGTTTTACAGTTTAGAAGAAGAACATTTTCAAAAATGGATCAACTATATATATAGTATAATTAGGCTTAAGTTTATAACAACTTTAATAATATTAGTTCTTGCCCTGGCTGGTGTGGCTTAGTGGATTGAGCACCAGCCTGCGAACCAAAGGGTCATGGTTTCAGTTTCCAGTCAGGGCACATGCCTGGGTTGCGGGCCAGGTCCCCAGGAGGGGGCACTTGAAAGGCAACCACATATTGATGTTTCTCTCTTTTCCCCTACCTTCCCCTCTCTAAAATAAATAAACTGTCAAAAAATATGTATTAGCTGTAGATTTTAACTAAGGTTTTTTTTCAAATTGACAGGGTGTTTGAGAGGATACTTGACTCCTCATTCTCCACCCTCCCTCCCTCCCTGTTCCCAAACCAGGGTCTGTTAAATCACCTTTGTGTTCTTACAGTTACACATAGGTGCATTGTTACACTTACATTGAAATATTGGCATATATTTCCCACTGCTCCAAGAGTCTTGAGACTCTTAAAATTGAGTAAAATTAGCTGTAGTCTCAAAATGTAGCAAACTTATTCATTCCTCACTGGGTACCATACCTTGCATGGTAGTTGATCCCATTCAGGATTTAGGTCACAGTAAATACTTGGCTGTTAAAGAATAACCCAATAGCATAAGCTCTCAATTTATTTAATGGTTATTGAGCACTTACTTGCAAAGCACTGCGTTTATGTATTACATATATAAAGGATAAGAGGAAGAGTGAGATCTTTAAACTCATGATCTTGTTACCAAACAAAAAAGATGGAGGCTCGGCTGCCTTTTGTCAGAAAAGCCAAATTCGTGAGGCAGATGCTGGTGTAAAAGGAAAGAGGTTTTATTCAGATGCTTGCGTGTTCAGATGCTTGCTTGATCTGGGAGAATGGACTCCTGTCTCAAAGCTCATCTTGGCAAGACCAAGACAGAAGGCAGTGTCCAGAGTTTCTGCTTCAGGAGCCGAAAGGCACTCCTAAGGGGTCGTTAGTCCCCACCCAGGTAGCTTAGGTTGTTATTAGCTACTCTCCATTTCAGGCTCCCTCCTGGATCCTGTGTGCAGAGCCTGAACTACCATGGACCATGCGATTGCCAGGGCTATATGGTTGCATGCTCTTGGGTGAGAGAGTGCATCAACACATGGGCCAGTGCATCACCTGGTGGGCAAGGAGAGAGAGAGGCTCCCTCCTGGGGGCCATGGACCACGTGGCTGCTAATGTCACAGCGCCCTTGGAGAGAACAGGTGAAAGGAGAGCAAGTGAGCAACCCATGAGATAGCCATTGTTCCCCTGGGATTATATTAGTTTTGGGCATGGGACAGACAAGGTGCTTTCATGCAGTCTAGGAGCTCCATCTCCCAGCCAATCCCTTCTTTCCCCAGGCTAGACTGACAGGCCTCTTTGGTCCAGAACCTCCCCCTTCGCCAGTGTGATATCTATAGCGCAGGTGCTTGCCTTCCCCTGGTCCCATCCCCAGTCTGGTCTAGGGGAGTGCTTTTTTCTATCCACTTCTCTTGTTCGCTTTTCCTTCACTTAGGCCCTGTTCATTGATATTTCTAGCTTTCTGCTTGCTCAGCGTAAGAACCTCTCCCTGCCTCCATCTTGGCTAATAGGAGAGACTCCCCTAATGCTCTGATTGTCTACCTGTAATAATCTGATGGGAGACATTAGGTTTGTATTATAAAAAACATACTCTATTTGTAGTTTTGGTTTCTTAATGCAGTGGTTTATGCCTTTGTCAGTTCCATCAGCCCCTTTAAGAAAGAAAATTTTGGAAAGTGTTTATTCTAAAATGAAATTCATGTGTAATAATACATAGATAATTTTAAAAATCAACAGTATCAGTCTGTATAATGTTGAGTAGAAATTGTGGTAAAATAATGTGTATATTAATATAATATTAATATATAAATGCTTGGGCATGACTATATTAGAAACAATAATAGTCACGTGCCTGCATCTACACCTGTAATTGCCATGAACATACCAGTTTTGAAGAAAGACCAAGTGTACTGAGTTGTTAACTAAAAATTGTTGTGATTATCCAAAAAGGATATAGTATTAGTTAATTTCCAAACAAAATTAATAAGTATGATTGATCACCTTCCAGAAAAATTTATTATGTAATTAAAATGTGCAAAGCACATGTTGTTTGTGTATTAAGTGGAGTTTTGTGTGTAAATGTGTCTTTACCTACATGAATGTCTGGCAAGACTATCCAGAGCTTTGGGAGACCTACTCCTGCATTGCCGGAAATCTAGCATTCAGTACCATCTCCCTATGTAAATGTTTGTAGGACTCTAATGACCATAAATGAGCCTCCCCCACAACTTCTAAATTGATAACCATGGCTCTAAACCAGCAATTTTCAACCACTGTGCCACAAGAATTTTTAAAACTTGCAATACCTGATTATTTAGTCAGGGGCACCAACCGCTCTTCCCTTAGTTGTTGAGTTAAAAAATGACAGCAGCCAGCACAACAATAACTGTCCAGTGTGAATGGATAAAATTACACCTCTTTCTTTTTTTTTTGTCAAGTTGGCAAAGAATGTATTTTTTTGTGTGCTGCACAATTTTAGTAATTAGTTTCCATGTGCCATGAGATGAAAATGGTTGAAAATTGCTGCCCTAAATAAAAATGTGTTAGTGCAATATCAGATCAGTTTTTGAAAAGTTGCAGTGCTTTTTTTTTAATTAAAAGTAAGCATGAAGGAGTAAACTATCACCACTGATGTAATGATGAGAATGCTATTACCTGTGACTTAAATGGCACTTATTTATCGTGCAGTCAGTGGCCAATGGCTTTCAGTGTACCCTTCTACAATAATGATGCAAATTGAACTTTGATTTTTTTTTTACTGTAGATTATTGGTTGTGCTTTTTTTTTTAAAGTCTGAGGTCTAAACAAAATCTTTAGCCTCCAGGCATTAGCCATTGTTAAAACAGTGTAGATGCTCAAGTATTATCTAAGGCAGTGCATCTCAAACTTTAATGGGCATACAGATCTCCTGTGGATCCTGTTAGCTGCAAATTCTTAGTGGGTTGAGTGGAACCTGAACTTCTGCATTTCTAACACACTCCCTCCCAGGTGTTAATGCTGTCGGCTGGAAGCATACACTCTTAAGGAACAGAGTATAAGGGAATTGTTAGTTATTTACTTCTCGAGGTTTCTAAACTTTGTCACAGTATAGTGTCAATGTTAATCACTAAAATTATTTTACTAAATGAATGGCATTAGCTTAGTTTTCTAATGCTTTCAGTAACGAGCAGCATCAAGTTAATCTTGAACTTTGAGGATAGATAAAAGAAAGTCATCATTATAAAACCCAGCTCCCTCTATGTTAATGGGTTTCCCCTAAATAAAGGTGTTATGGATTCAATATTTGGTAATAAAACATAACAACCCAAAATTTTAAGAGAATGTTGGAATGGTCTTAATGGTACATAAGACCTATTGCTTTTTCTTTGCCTTGGCTTAGATTGACAGAGTTGACCATCTTGTGGTTTAAGTAAAAAATACATTTGTATGATGAAATTTTCAACAATGAATATTTGAGATATTTTGTTATAGGAATGAGATTATTCTTTATTCCCAAATTATTTTGCTGTTCTTTCCCTGTACTTGTGTGGTTTCTAGTTCGTTCTTACTCTAAGCTGATAGGTCTGTGAAAGTTGATCTAATAGTCCAGAAACATTTTTATCATTTGTTTCCTGCCCCAAAACCTATAGTGTCTGTATATTGTATCTCTTCATCACCTATAAGATGAAAGCTGAGCTCATATCTCCTTCTTAAACATTTTCTTGACTTGGCCCATTTACTATGTAGTAGTTCCAATTTTAAATACTGGATTAGCACAGGAAAGAAGTCAGGAAAATATTTGAAGGGCCCTTTGTGTATCCCAGGAGCCACAGTACTAGTTGCTTTTATATGTTACCAAATTTAATCCTCACAAATCTGGGAAGTAAATAAATCAGTCAGATTTTACTGAACATAAAACAAATTGATAAAATTACCTGTCTGTACAACCCAGATTATCATGGGCAGAGCTGGGATTTGAGTCCATGTTGTCTTTACTTCTCTTACTCTTCCACAAAGGCTTCTAAAAGGGAAGAATCTGGGGTTTGAAAGATTAGGTAGAATAAGGTGTTTTGTGGACCGGATGGGGAAAGGATTACCCGAGGAAGAACAGGAGTCTCAAGAAATGTAGCAGACACTACTATATTGTAGATTAGACACTACAATATAACAAGACATGAATTACCGGGATAGGCAAGCAAATTGCAGGTTATCACATCCATATCAACTTATATCAGTTCCATAAATGTTGTTTCTAAAGTAAGAAGCAAAGTGGAAAGAACAAAAACCAGCATAACTTTTTAGAACTGCAAACCACCAATTTAAAGAAAAAGGGATAGTAAGCATAATATCCACGGTAACCAATTTATCTCTGTATCTGTGCCATCAATTGACATATCTTTAACATTTTCTAATGATTGTGCATTTTGTATGATAAAGGTAGCTTTCCATCTGATTTGTTAGTCTTGGCTCATTTGCTAGTCCTGGATTAGTTTTAATAGTTGATGAATTTAAAAAGAAAGCATTTAAAGGGATTCTGATGCTCCTTTTAAATTATATTCCCTGGGGGGGAAATCTGTTTCACTAGAGTGGCAAGTTATCATTTTACAAAACCCTTTTCTATTTAGACCAGTAAGATTGAGTGAAAAGAGCACTGAGCTAGAAGCTAAAAGACATTTTGATCCTGGCAATGCTGCTTACTAGCAGTATGACTGAAGGCCAGTTACTCAACTTTTCTCAGCTTTTCTCAGCTGCTTTGTCCTCATTTGTTAAGGAAGGATTGTTCTGAGACATGACTGAGAACTGTTGTGATTGGTTTCTGATCTCAGGTAGGAAAGCCTTAACTGTGCCCTTAGTCTCTGCTTTTCATCATCCCAGTACCAGATTCTCTGGTCCTTTTTCATTGTCTGCAGTCATTGGTTCCTGGAAGAGCTGTAGCATCCTTAGAGCAGTTAACATGTTGGCAGCTTTATCTCCTGTACAGTAAATCCCAGGGTTTTGCTGGGGAGGCAGCACATGCATCTTAAATGTGGGGAAGGGTCTGTAGGATGTGCTTTGACCTTCAGAATTCACACAGAGGGATTTACTGCCCTATTCCCCCCAGTATCCAAGTGATCTATGAGAAGATATGCTTGTCTATCATTGATCCCATTTAAGAATCTCTAGGAATGTCAATTATAACTCAATTTAAAATTTTTAAAATTTTTTTTAAGAAAAAAGAAAAGCCCTGGGAACTTCTCAACTACCATATTCCCTTTATGTTTGAGTGGGAGAGATGCGAAAGAGTGGATTCCAGATTTTGGTCCACTGGATGTTTTTGCAGAGGGGTTTTTTTTCTTATACCAAATTATTGCAAGGGTTGGAGGAGGGGAGGTGGTAATATAGAGGTTAGTCTTAAGAAATCTAAACAACAACAAAATGATTTCATAACATAAGAGGAAGTCTCTTGTAGTAGAAAGAGTGAAGATTTTGTGTCAGTTCTGAGTTTAAATTCCAGAACAGCTACATATTAGTCAGATTGTTATTGTTTATAAAATGAGAATCCCTGGATGTTTAAGGCCCAGGTTTGAATTGCATAAGATTTACATTTCATAAGAGGATATAAAGCTCTTTAAATATTGCTGTATATCGGAGCCTGAATTAACCTGTGGTATTATGCAAAAAGTCAGTTTTCTAATGCTTCACATCAGGATTTCTACCCTTTGGGGGATTCTGTAGATACATTTTGTTTAGTCATCCAGTATGTCAGACCGACTTCTGCAGTGTAAAATAAGAGACAAAAGCCAACAGGAAAGGTGTCTCTCTATACACAGAAGAAACTGCTGTTAGACATGGACCTTGGTCAGGCTTGGTTTCATCAGCCTAAACTTTGGCAAGTTCATTGTTTCCCAGCCCTTGCTATTCTAGAGTGAGATCATAGGGTTGACCTTGGTCATAAAGCCAGTTCCCTTTTCTTTCCCAAAGTAATAGCAAAGAATAATTTGTTTGCATGTATTGAAGGGGCTGTAGAATTTCACACTTCTTCTTTTCCTGTATTAAGTCCTTCAACTAGACTATTCTTAGGAACAAGATAAACTAAATTTTTAATTATTTTGTGTTATATACAACCACTCATGTTTCAACTGTGAAAATTGTTTTATGCTTTTTCCTTAACTTTATCTCCTTTGTCTGTATATTTTTATTCTGTTATCTATAATTTGACATTTCTAAGAATCAGAGTGAAAAAATTATTTTTTAACACTTTTCCAGAATAGCATTTATGTGAACTCTTAGTCATCACATTCTTAAACAGTACACACTGCTTTAATATTCATCCAACTCAGCACATATTTATTTAGCCCTACTGTGTACCAAGCACTCTCCCAGTTGCACCTCCCTCAAGCAGCTTATATTCTGGCAGGAATAGAAATTTTTCCATAATATTCTGGTACTTTTTGTTGAATGTTCAATACCCATTCCTTTTTATTCTATTCCTTCTTAGTGTGTATGCAATATATTTGTTACTCAATATATTACAAAGAATTTACATGTTTTACTTTTATCCTTTTCATATATGTGTCTTATACAGAACTTGTTTTCAGAATTCTTGGGTATCTGATGCAGTCCTTTTTGTGTAAGTCCCTAAGGGAGGTACCAATTATGCCAGCCTCATCAGTCATCTTAATGTTATACCTGTGGTTAAGAGACAGGTTACACCAGAAATCACTCAACTTTCACCAGCCAGTGAAATTACTTGCTTCTGCCCTATCCCTTCCCGCTTTCTTTTACAGTGGAAGCAATGTCTGCATTGTGTTTCTACCAGCTGATGTATGACTGTAATTCTTCAGTGATCCCTTAGCACATCTTCAGCTATTTTGTTTTTATTTACTTTTAGATATGTGTCTTTTGCTCTTGAAAAAGCAAAAACTCATACCCATCCAGTTGCATTTTTTTCCCTTCTCTTTACATAACTAAATTTATCTGCTTCCTTACCTCCAGTTCACTCTGGCCTTGTCAGGCCACTGAGGCTGCTCTTGGCAGTGTTGCTGATAATCTCCTTCTTGCTAATTCTAGTGGATCTATGATCCTTTCCTATTATTTCATTTCTATGGGGAAAAGTGGGCGTTAATAAAGTCAGTAGGGCTGTAAGGACTTTAGGAGAAAGTTTGATATTCTTAGGGCAAAAAATTCATTCATTTGTTGGCAAGTATTTATCAAGCATTTTTATAATTATTGAAGGTACAGTAATTAGTAATGTGATGAAAAGTCCCTATGTCCCTGGACCTTTTGTTAGTTAGAGGAAACAGCCAAACAAAATAAGGAAAATACATGTCAGATAATGATAAAGGTTATCAAACAAAATTAAAGCAAAGGAGAGTCGAGAAATTTAGATCGGGTAGATTTTAGATGGCGTGTCCAGGAAGGCCCCACTAAGAGTATAGTACTTGAGCAAAGACAGACCGTGGTAAGGGGAGGTACTATGCAGATCCTGGGGGAAGAGTGGGCCTAGCAAACTGTTTATTTGGTCTTAGCAAAAATACTTTTTTGTAGCATGAAATGTTTTTATAAAGATTCTTGTTCGTGCGATAAAAAGGAAGACTGAGTATTTGGGGGTATACTGTTGCAAATTGACTACTAGGACAAAGCAGTATTTTTCATTATTTAATCATACAGATTAAGTGAAGACAAAAATTCTAAAGCTATTTTTATTTAACATTTTCTGTTTTTTGTTTTTTTTTTTGCTTTTTCATTGCTTTATTTAACTTTACATTTCTCCATGCAAATGGGTGAAAGTACTGTTGACAGAAACTTAAGACTGTGTGCCAAGGCAATCTCCAATTAGAAGTTGGTAACACAGAACCCGCTTGACACATGGAAACTACATATGGTTCACAGCAAATGAATCAATAAAGGCATATCAGGAAATGCAAGGAAAAAGAAAACAGTGGAAATCACAGTATTAATCTCATGGAAAATAACAGGAATCAGGGCATAAGGCAAAATTCATCACGATGGTCATGGTGATTAGAGAGCTCCCCCATAAGAATACGCAGACAATTCCTCAACTGCAGCTCCCTAAGTTTTCTCCTGATTTCTCTCATCTCCTCCATGAACATTTCCATATCATCTACATCTCCACCCATCCCATCATTGACCTGCCGATTGGGTATGGCCCATTGGAAGTTAGGGGCCAGTCGGCGAGCTTGTCCCCGTCTATTATTTCCTGCAGGCTGATGGCCTTCGCCTCTTTCCAAAGGACGATCTTCCTGTCCATTCTGCACGCGTTGCTCCATTTCTTCGTTTTCATGGTGCATGTTTGCCATGATATTTTTCCTCGTTGTTTTTCTGGGCTTATCCTTGGTGTCTGCTCCTCTTCTCAATTCTCCCCACGAGTGCACCGCCGCAACACTTGAACCAGCAGACCTGCTCCGCTTTTACGGGCCGACGCCAGCCTGCAGTGCACAGGACATTGGGGAGCTGGTACCCAGAAGGGAGTGACAACTGCACCCTCATTTAACATTTTCTTAGGCATCTTTATAGTTGGACAACTTAGATAATAGCATCTTTGTTCCATAAAGAGAGGTAGATATTTTTTTTAAAGAAGTGGAACATTAGCTGAGGTCCACACAATACAGCTCTATGAGACTCTTAATGAGGTTCGACAGCTTTTTCAGGAGTAGAAATTTTAGCATTTGTACTTATGTCATTTCAGCAAAATAATTGATATTTTAAGAGCAGTAAAACTATACATTCTTTATATTATATTAAAATCCCTAATTTATTTAAGGAAGAAAGAATCCTTGAGAAGAGATTTATGGGTTGGCTACCATATTTGGGAAGATTGGTAGTTCAGAATGGGATCTTCCTAAACTCTGGGGTGGAGCCTTATCTATTTATGAATAGATTAACATGATTTATGTAGTTAGTTTTTAGAGAAACCCAACTATTACATAATAGAAAATCTTCAGCAGTCAGAATCATAAACTTGCTTCTTTACCTCCCTCTTCTCCTTTATTCCGCACAAATATTAGGGAGTTTTAAAAGTACTGGGGACAAGAAGGTAGGCACTGACATATACTTTCATTGAGATTTAAGAACCACTAATAATGAATTACCAGCCATTTCCTTTCCCAATTGCTTAACATTATAACAGGAAGTAAAAAACATTTCTCTAAATTTTGGTCTTAATGGATTTTAAACTTCTTCCATTGAGTGTGACTATGTTAATTACTGTATGTGTATTGCTTACCATCTGTAAGCATGAAAAGCGCTGTAGATTGAGAGCACATTTTATGGTTTAATTTTTTCATTGGCTTATGGACAAATGAAAAAGAAGAGGAATAAGCCCTTACTGGGTTTGATAAGGACTTTATCTTTTGGAATGAGGTGCTTACATAGCAAGACTTGAATAAGGTTTTGCCTGTACTGTCTAGACCTGAGCAAATGCCAGTGCTACTGCTAAAAAGCATCTGTGACCAGTGGGCAATGAAGTGCCGATTGACAGGTACCCCTGTCATTCCTAAGTGTACACACCTTCCCCATTGTTACCTGCCTGTTTTCATCCCTTTTCTGCTTGCCTGGGGCCTATAGGAATTCTCCCATCTCCAGTAGAGGTAATATTTTTGGTCTGTTCCAGCCAGAGTCTATTTTCTGTGCTTTTGGTACTGTTATTGATGAAGATAGCATTCTGATTCCATGTCTGGAAAGTAAATGACAGGGTGTCATTTCCTAACCATTTACATATGTATTTATCGTGGGATGATTCAAGAAGAGAGAACTCAAGATTTGAAATTTGAAAATGTCTTATTGAGTTCGTGGTTGTTTAATAATAAGAAAATCTAGCAGAGCGGGGTCCTATAAATTTGTTGTTTAGAAATAAACAGTTACATTTTGATGTCTGTCCTTCCCATATGTTCTCACTACACACACATTTAAACAATAAGCCTCATGTTGTGCATGCTGTTTTACCACCAAGTTTAAAAAGCTATATTATGAATATTTTCCATGTTATCAAATACTCTTCTAGAATATTCAGTAGCTGCATTATAATCCATCATCTTAAACAATATTTCTATAATTAATTCCTATCATTAGGTGTTAGCTGGCTTTCAGGTTTTTGGTTTTATAAATTACACAGATGAGAACCTGGCACGATTCTTTGAGTACCTCTCTGGCTATGTTTTCAGGATAGTGTTTTAGGTAGTTTCATAATATTTTTAGTTGTTATCACTGAAATATTTGCTAGAAGAAGGAAATTAATACTTATATAAATTAACTAAATGTTCATATACTAGATTCTGTGCTAGATGACTTGTAATCTTACATTTCATAGACTCTTTGGCCATTTTCATACCAGTTTTATAGGTGAAGAAGTCTCTATGCATATGTCTAAGATATTTTGCAGTAAGTTAAGTGTATGTAGAAAATGTTTAAATGTTTGGTTTAGCAAATAAAGGCTTTCAACAGTCACAGGAGATAATAAAAAATTATAAATGAAGTCTTTATTCTATTTTGGCTTTAGTGTATAATAAGACAATATCTTTGTGTTTATCTAAAGGGTTTTAGGTCTAAAATTATGTTAATTGGCATTCTTACCTTAGGAGAACTAACATGGATCATTCCCATGCAAAGTTTGGGTTTTAGTCACATGATCACTGTTATAGACAATCACTTTATAAATCATAGTTTATCTTTTTTTAAAATCTTTACCCAAGAACATTTTTTCATTGCTGAGAGAGAGAAAACATCAGCGTAGCTTTTCCAGTTCTTGCACTTTTAAGATCTAAGAAGTGAAATCTGAGTGATAAGATGAAAAAAACGTTGCAGAGGAAGACAGTGAGGTGTCACAACTATACACTTTTTCAGAGCTAGTTTAGACACCTTTGCCGGGTAGCCCATATAATCTACCCTATTTTTATATGTGCAAGTGTTTTTTGTAGGACCTGGTATTTGTTATCTAATGCAACTGTTTGTTTTGTCTCAGTCACATCGATCAGACAACAACATGGCAAGACCCCAGGAAGGCTATGCTCTCCCAGATAAATGTTACAGCCCCTACCAGTCCACCAGTGCAGCAGAATATGATGAACTCGGCCTCAGGTGAGTCAGACCCTGTAATTAGACAACACCAAGTAATGCTTAGGCATTGATAAAACTTTTCTCTGGAAAAACAGTAATTATTCTTTTAAGGAAATGGACCATGGGTGATGGTTATTTTCTATCCAGTTCCATAGGGGAGATTTACTTTATTTCAAAACAACATGCTATGTGCCAAAGCATTGTTCAGGCTGGTGACTGAAAGGCACAGTTTTTAAAGCTTCAGTTCTGGAGTGAATATTTCAAATTCCTATGTTGATTAATTTTGACATGCTTGCATTTTCTTCTGCTTTCTTGTATTGAAGGTTTATCCTTTTTGTGGTTTGGGTAGGAAACCAAGCTGTGGTGTTTCTCTACCTAATCCCCTACCTCTTCAACCAGATAATTGTTTACCATGAGATTAACTGGGAGACTGCAATTTACAAACCCCAAGCCATCTTTCTTAGGTGTAGTACGTGTTATTGAACAAATTTCCACCGTTTTCACAGGCGATAAACCTGAGTATAAATCTTTTTTCCTGCCTCTTACTTGGCAATTTACTTAAATCTGCCATTTTTCTCATCTACATAATGAAGAGTGACAATGCTCCTTTCTATAGACAGGAAGATATTAAAGGAAATAGTATAATACATATAAAGCTTTTATTACAGTTCTAGGACATAGTAGGTATAATTAAAGGCCTCTTCTCTAGTAATTTAGATACTATCTAGCTGTTTTCTTTGTTTTGTGGGCCCAAGTCCATAGCTGCCCCATTATGCTTCTTTATGCTCACAGAAAAAGATGTTGCCCTCCTCTGGGAAGATGCAAACCCATGTCTGGAATCAGGGACAGGATTTGGGCAGGATGTCTCTTCACTCCCTTCCCTTCCACACTTTACCTCTTAGTTTAGTGCACTGGTTCAAGGCACAAATGGCAGTAGTCATTGGCAGCCCTAGTGGCCTTGACAGCTTTCATCTTTACAACTCATACATCTTCCCTATCCAACAGACTGAACAACATGATACAATATTATTGACCCTGTTCCTTATGTTCAGTTTTACATTCTTAAGACTAACTTTATTTACTTATTTTTAAAGACATTATTTATTTTTAAAGATTTTATTTATTTTTAGAGTGAAGGGAAGGGAGGAAAAGACAGAGAGAGGGGGAGGAACATGGATCAGTTTCCTCCTGTATGTGCCCCAAGCTTAGGCTGAACCTGGATGTAACCCATACATGTACCCTGACCAGGAATCAAACCAGCAGCCTTTTACTCTGAGGGACGACATCCAACCTACTGAGCCACACTGGTCAGGGCATTGTAAGCTATTTTATACCTAGCAATTTGTTCTTAATCCCTTTCACCTTTTTTTTTTTAAGAGATGCTTAGCTTCATTTACTTTTTTTAAAAGATTTTATTTATTTATCTTTAGTGGGGAAGGGAAGGAGAGAGGAGAGAATTTGCCTCTTGTGCATCCCCTGCTGGGAACTGGTCTGTAACCCAGGCATGTGCCCTGACTAGGAATCGAACTGCGGTTGTTTGGTTCACAGGCCCATGCTCAGTCCACTGAGCTATACTAGCCAGGCACCCTTTCACCCTTTTAGCCCATCCCCATAACCCCTCTTCTATCTGGAGCAGCTCTATTTAGTAAAGAGAGGTGGTGTCTTTTGCAGGCTGTAACAGTTGGAATAGAGTGGGAAGAAGCATGATTATAGTGGGTTAGGAGTGAGAGGAGAAAAAGAATGAAGAGAAGGTTGGAGATAGATGTTGGAAGGGGGACCTGAAATGGGAAAAACCATCCCCAAAGAAACTTACGCATGTGTAAACGGTAGTAGAAGGTATTAAATAATAAACCTGGACTTCCTGCCATGATGAAGGCATAGGTAGATACACTTAGCCTCTTTACACAACTAAAAGAAAGACAACAAATTTAAAAACAAAAAATAATAAGAATTGCCAGAAAGTTGAACTGTATAGAAGTCTGACAACCAAGGGGTTAGAGGAGAAACATTCATCCAGACGGATATGAGGGATAGAAATGGGCACCTGGGGTGGAGAGGACACTCAGCAAGACAATGGCTGAAGGACTGGCCAGGCGAGTCGGTGGCTGGCAGTCCCACATTTGTGTGCAGATAAACTGAGAGGAACAATTAGGGATCAAGGCAGACCATGCAGCTCAGGGTTCCAGCACAGAGAAATAAAGCTTTAAGACTTCTGGCTGTAAAAACCTGTGGGAGTTGGTAGCAGTGGCAAGAGAAACTCCCAGTCTCACAGGAGAGTGTGTTGGAGAGACCCACAGGGTCCTAGAACATACACCCCACACCACCCCACCGCCACCCCACACCCCGGAAACAGCATCAGAAGGGCCCAATTTGCTTGTGGATTACAGGGGAAGTGACTGAAAGCCAGAGGAAACTCTAGCAAGTGGCATTGTTCCCTCTCAGACCCATCCTCCACATATAGCACCACAATGTAGGAATGTGGGTTGCTCTGCGTGGCAAATACTTAAGGCCTTACAGCATAACAGGCATGCATAGACAAATAAATATGGTCCAAATGAAAGAACAGATCAAAATTTCAAAAATAGAACTAAGCGATGAAGGGATAGCCAACCTGTCACATGCAGAGTTAAAAACACAGGTGATCAAGATGCTCACAGAAATGGTTGAGTATGGTTGCAAAATAGAGGGAAAAGTGAAGGCTATGCAAAGTGAAATACAGAAAAATATACAGGGAACCAACAGTGAAGGGAAGGAAACCAGAACTCAAATGAACGATTTGGAACAGAAGGAAGAAATGAACATTTAACCATAACAGAATGAAGAATCAAGAATTCAAAAAAATGAGAAGAGCCTTAGGAACCTCTGGGACAACTTTAAACCTTCCAACACCTGAATCATAGGGGTGCCAGAAAGAGAAGAGGAGGAGCAAGAAATCAAAAACTTATTTGAAAAAACAATGAAGGAGAACTTCCTCAATCTGGCAAAGAAAATAGACTTCCAGGAAGTTCAGGAAGCTCAGAGAGTTCCAAAGAAGTTGGACCCAAGGAAGCACACACCAAAGTACATCATCATTACATTACCCAAGATTAAAGATAGGGAGAGAATCTTAAAAGCAGCAACAGAAAAGGAGACAGTTTTTTCAAAGGAGTTCCCATTAGACTGTCAGCTGATTTCTTAAAGGAAACCTTGTAGGCAAGAAGAGGCTGGAAAGAAGTCATGAGAGGTGAGAACCTATATCTAAGATTACTCTATCCAGCAAAGGTATTATTTAGAATGGATGGCAGATAAAGTGCTTCCCAGATAAAGTAAAGTTAAAGGAATTTATCATCACCAAGCCCTTATTCCATGAAATGTTAAAGGGACTTATCTAAGAAAAAGAAGATCAAAATAAAAACAGTAAAATAACAACAAACTCACAACTATCAACAACTGAACCTAAAAAAAAAAAAATGAACCAAGCAAACTAGAACAGGAACAGTTTCACAGACATAGAGATCACATGCAGGGTTATCAGCAGGGAGGGAGAGGGCAGAGAATGGGGGAGAAGGTACAGGGAACAAAAAGCATAAATGGTAGGTACAAAATAAGATGAGGATGTTAAGAAGAATAGTATAGGAAATGTAGAAGCCAAAGAACTTATGTATATGACCCATGGCCATGAACTAAGGGGAGGTGGGAATGCTAGAGGGAAGAGGGTACAGGACGTAAAGGAATAAAGAGGAGAAAGAGATGGGGCAACTCTAATAATACCATCAATAGAATATACTTTTTTTAAAGAAACCAAAAAAAATTATAAATCGTATTTATATGTTAGGCATTCTGCTAAGTGCATTTTGTGCTATCTGATTTAATTCTCATCATGGTCATTTAAGTTAGTGCTGTTACTAGTCTCACTTCACATACAAGAAAACTTTCATGTATGAATGACTCTCCTCAAATTACACACCTTTTAAATGATAGAAACCAGAATTCTCAGGCTCTGGTAATGAATGGGATTCTAGAGCCTGTGTTCCTAGTGTGCACATGACCAAGGTTAGGCTAAGTAATAGAAAGTAAAGCCTCAGAAAATGGGGGATAGGATCTGTTAATACACTAGAGGCACTGTTTTAAGATATAAGTAGACCCCTGGCTGATGTAGCTCAGTGGATTGAGCAGAGGCCTGTGAACCAAACAACCATGGTTCAATTCCCAGTCAGGGTACATGCCTGGGTTGCAGGTCATTTCCCAGCAGGGGATGCACAATAAATAAAATCTAAAAAAATAAATGTAAGTAGATACACTGGACACTACAGAAATCTTTCTCCAGAAGGTGGTTGGTGTGAGGATATTTGCTAAAAGAGATTTTGTGACTAATAAAAGAACACTATACCTTAGAATATTTAAAGAGGACACTAGAGGTTATTGTCTTTAATGGGAAGGTCAGACAATATGATGAGTTAAGAAAGGAAGAGACAGTATAGTGAAACCAAAAGGCTTTTTTTTTTTTTAAGATTTTATTTATTTATCTTTAGAGGGGAAGGGAAGGGAAGGAGAAAGGGAGAGAAATATTAATGTATGGTTGCCTCTCATGCGTCCCACACTGGGAACTGGCCTGCAACCCAGGCATGTGCCCCGACTGGGAATTGAACCACAATCCTTTGGTTCACAGGCCCACGCTCAATCCACTGAGCCACACCAGCCAGGGCTAAAAAGCTTTAAAACAAACAAACAGATTGTAAAAAAAAAAGGAGTTGGCAAAAGTTAAAAATGAAGGTAAGGTATTAAATTAAGTATATATGAAAATTCAAGTGTGGATTCTAAATATGTTTACAAATACAAATGGAGGCTTAATGACCAAATCAAGTTGAGGCTATTGATGATATCTATAGTAAATGCCTGTTTTTACTCTGAATTACATGCACAAGATTGTTGTCTTTTATTTTTCCCATCTCAGTGGACATTTAAAGAATAAATAGAGGACTTACAGATGGTGTTGAAATGCTTTGGAATGGATATCACAGGAACTGTAATCTTGATACCTCATGTTTATATAAAATTATAGATAATGTCATGTTACTAAGGTTTCAACGTAGGGGCTGTCTTTCTCCATCTGGAAAGCACCCCTAATGCTTGCGGCTGTGCCTTTCCTAGTGCCTAGTGAAGCACATACACAGCACCTTTTCCCAGTCAGGACTTTCCTACTTGAAACAAAAGCCGCAAAAGTGACACTTGTCTGTGCTTGGAAAATAATCTTCTAAGGAGTTTTTAGAACCTGGAAATAGTGAGGAAGGAGATTTGTGAGGGCATTTAAGTTTCGAAGGCATTTACTTTAACAGAGCAGCACAGGGCTTGCAGTTAGGCATGGTGTCTGCAGTTAGTTTTCACCCTGAAGGGAATGCCTTCTGCTAATCTGAAGCCTTCAGATAAAAGAAAGCTACACAGCTCTTTTGAAGCATTTCATTGGGTTGATCAAACTAAATACAACTTGATTTACATTTTTATCATTAATTAATTTAACTAGAACTTTCTAGTTTTGCTCTTGGGAAGGAATTCTCATTCAGATATTTGAGTCCAGCATTGTGTTCTGCTCTAATCGTTTCTAATCATACTGCTTTCCTTAAAATACTGTCGTTCTTCTCTAGATTTTCCAGACCTACTTTTTAATGGTTAGCTAGAGTGGGTAATCTTTTAAGATTCTGTGAAATTCTACTATGAAATTTTGTTTGTTTTATTCACTTTAATTCTGTTTAGCAAAAATGGTCAGTGTACTTGGTTTTAAAAGTTACTTTTCAGAATGTGAGGTTGAAAGGAGTGTATATAATTGACTAATCACTTAAAGTTGTACCTGGAGAGGGTTCTAGAGCAACAAGACTTACCAGATCCTATAAAGAACATTAGTTTATATTTTCGTTCATTTAATTGACAAATAAATGACTCAACTTTGTGAAAAGTATTTGAAAGGTGAGGAAAAGAAAAAATAAAAGGTAATTTGAATAATTCAGTAAGATAATGGTTCTATTTTACTTTACATTAAATATATAGTATATATAGATATAAACTGTTCTATTAAATTATTTGATATGATTGCCCTATAGAAATTCTATTAAATATATTATGCTTATAGCATATCGATTGAATGGCTCTTTGATGTATGTTTGGGATCTATGTGAAATAGTTGTACAACCCTGGCTCAGTTGATTGGACGTCATTCTGCAAAGTGAGAGAGGTCACTGGTCTGATTTGCAGGTTCAGTCTCTGGTTGGGATTCATATGAGAGGCCAATCAATGCTTCTTTCCCCCTCCCCTCATCGCTTTTAAAACAAATAAATAAAATCTAAAATAGAAATAAATAAAACAGTTGTGCATACTGAGATTTGGGTGAACATTAGTGATTCTTGGGTGTTAGACATTAGAAAATTATGTCTTGGGGAGAGAAAAGTGGTACTTTTAATTAGCTCTATCTTTTTAAATGAAGATACTAATTTTTTTTTAGTAGTAGCTTGTTAACAGTGACACAAAATCGCTGAATCTTAAAGCAGCAATAAAGTCAAGAAATTATACTCACTGATAATTCAAAAATAACTTGACACCAAAGGCTGTTTCGGAACTGTTTAGAACATTGAAAATTACATGCTGTGATTTAAATTAAGCAAAATCAATTAACCCAATTATCTGCTTTTTAAATATATACCTTTGATAACAATCAAAAGTCAAGTGTGTTACTACCAATACATTTTTAAAGATTCATTATTTTTTTGTTGTAAAGTCAGCCATTTTTTGACTAATGCTCAAATCCTACCAATATAGCACTTTTAGATTTCCGTATGAATCTGCATGGAATTCCTAGGAAATACCTCAAGATGGGTGGAGAAAATGCTCTAGATGGAGAAAGATGATACCTGTTAGAGGAATGTGCTAACCACCTATCACTGTAGTTGGGGGAAATGTTGAAGTACAGCCAGAGGAGTACAGAACTGCCTCAGTGTCTGCCTGCTGTGTTTCTCCGGCTTTGTGTAATCTCAGTCAGAGCACCAAAGACCAACTGGGGAAGAAGAATTGTTATCAAGAAAAATGACAGGTAGGAAATAGATGTGAAATATAAAAATGACAGGTAAAAAGTAAATGTAAGGTTATTACAGAAAAGGACAGGGATGTGTGAGAAGTTGGAAAGCTGACAACAGATTTTAAGGGTTCATAATTCCTACTTTTTATGTTGTAGTTCACAAACTTCGATGTTATGCTTTTCACCTTTGGAGTGAACTGAAAGGAATCTATAGTTGGGGGTTAAGATTGAGGGCTCTCGGCGTCTGGTGGACGTGGATTTGAACCCCACTTCTGTCGCTTAGTGCTTTCGAGATCTGGATAAATTACTCTTCCTACCTGTGCCTCAGTTTCTTCACTTGGAAAATGGGGATAACAATCATATAACATTGAACACGGGGGCTATTGAGAAGATTAAATGACACAACATATATGAGATGATTAGTGTATAGTTAGAAATTATTATTAGCAGTATACAGTGCTTGGTGTGATAAATTGCATATACTCGTGTAATAAATAAGTAAATGTGATTTGATCTGATATTTTAAGTTTTATCAGTTTGTATGAGCCAGTAGGCACTGTTTCTTCATTTAAAATAATTTTAAAAACCTGTTACCACATTGTCTCTGGGGCTGCATTTACATGAATTTACATGAGTCAAATGTTTCTGATTTTTGGAAAGTTACTATACAATAGAAATTATTTGTCAGCCTGAAGTCAGAGTATATGGAACAAACTCTGCTAGGAGTGCATCAACAGTATTTACAGGAATGACATTGTAGCAAAGCCCAAAGTCCAGAGCAATGAATGCAGTAAGAGACTGTATTTCTATTAGTTGATCTCAAATTAATATCTTAGGTAATATCTTTTTAACTAAGATATCTACGTTATTTGGTTAATATCTTTTTTTGACCAAATTGCTCATTTCTTTTTTTCTGATTTGGGAATTTAGGTAGATTAAGAAAAGATGGCCACAAGAAGGGGGATACTAGTAAAAAGCAAAAGTGTAATAATACAGAAACAAGAACCATTTTTTTTGTTTAAAAGTGTGAAACAGTATATTTTATTTTAATAGTTGCAAATAAGCAAAATATAGGGACTATGAAGACAAAAGGATACTATTTAAATAGTAAAAACCCTGGCTGGTGTGGCTCAGTGGGTTGGGTGTTGCCCCACTAACTGAAGGGTTGTTGGTTTGATTCCTGGTTAGGCCACATACCTGGGTTGCAGTCTGGGTCCCTGGTCAAGGACATGTCCAAGGCAACCAGTTGATGTTTTAAAAAGAAAAAAAAGTATAAAGAAAAAACATTGACACATTAGTATCATTGCCATCAGCTTTCTGAGTAAAATCAGTTATTAGATAGTGATACTTAAAAATAGAAGTATCTCCGTTCAACTTTTCTTCCATGATTATTTGTAGAATTTTAGAAACTTTGCTTTGGATTAGAGAGAATGAGAAAGAGATTACAAATTATTTATATTTAGGAACCAAAGAAATGCCTGTTTTATTTCTTCTCTTAGTAAGTGTTAGATATTATTTTTGTCTTTCCCACTGATTTGTAAATCCTTCTGGTTACTCTATTGCTACAATAACTCTGTGACTCATAAGAGGAATATTTTTGTGAAAGATTAAGATGCTAATTCTTTAAAAATGATATCCATAGATTACCATATATAGGCAGCATCAGTGAAATGAAATAAATCCTGCAGCAATAGGCAGAGTTTTCCAAAATAATATTTTCTTTTGATGCCAATAAGGTAAGGAGGTAATAAAACTTAGTTTAGGTTAACATTTTAACAAAAGGTCATTGCTGTATTTTGAACATTCTGAAATCTAAATGAGTTTAACAGAAAGCTAATCTTTTATAAATGTACTTACTAAAACTAAGTTATTATGTGAAAATCTAAAAGAATTAAGTTGCAGTGAAGAAAGTCTGAAGTGTTGCATATTAGAAAGTTCTTTGAGCTTATACTTAGCCTTCCTCTCTAGGAAGTTCATCCAACTGTAATAGACAAACAGGAAAATGGCATTTCATGAAGTCTCCCAAGTTTCAATGTGAGACAATTGAATTGTTCCCTTTCTAAATCATTAGGCACTGTAGTGGCCACAGGGATTGAAGAGTCAAGTTAAAACAGCCCCCCCCCCCGACACACCATATAATTATAACAATAAATGTTATGGCAGACACTCATATGCACTAAATGCTGAGAAAGTAGAGGAGGAAAATGTGAATCAGTAGTTGGAAAAGTAGAGAATACATCTTTAAAAAGCCAGAGGTTCATTTAGTCCTACATTAAACATTAAATACTTAATATGTGCCAGGCAGTATACCAAATCATGAGAATACAGAATATAAACAAATGTATGTGTGAGGTATTTGAAATGGAAAGAGAAAAATAAACCTAACCTGTTAAAGGGTGATATTTTAGATAGATTGTGCAGGGAAGGCCTCTGTGATTGATGTCTTCTGAGCAGAGATCTGAATGAGATCATGCAGACATGTGGGTAAAAAGGGAAGAATGTTCCATGCATAACATAACAGGCAGTTCAGAGATGCTGAGGCATGTTTAGGGAACAGCAAAGAGGCAGCTGCAACTAGAACAGACTTGGTGGAAGGTAGCATGAAAGCCATATTATACAGGGGCTTGCAGATTTTGAACAGAAGAGTGATATAATCCAAGATTTTTAGAAGTAGGGAGATTAGTTATGGGACAGTTGAAGTAATTCAAGGGAAAGATGAACCAGTGTGGTGGAGGTAGAAGTGGTTGGATTCAGGACCTGAATTCAGTAGATGAGTAGGAGTTAAGTTTGCTGAAGGAAAGGGAAGGTAAAGGTGGTGATATGTGAGAGATTACTGGGGCCTGAGACCCCCCAGCATCACATAACCAGTGGAAAGGTAAATGGGTGAGACTGAAGACATTTACAGAAAATTTCTGTGTGATCAACTAAGAGTTTGGGCTTTATCCTGGAAAATTTGGGGGAGACATTAAAATACAATTTTTTCCTGGGTCATTCCCCTATGAAAGGGAAAGCCTTTTATGGGTTCCCTTTATTTGTTTCTTAATCATTTCATGTTTGAGGCCCAGGTGTTTTTGTTTTTGTTTTTTCCATAAACCTGCTTTCTTACATTACACACAGCCTTTGTAAATTAAATATATTACAACAAAATGGCAGGACTAATCTAGGAAAGTGCAGGGAACAGACTCTTTTGCCTGATGTCAAGCTCTTTCTCCTTTAATCCTCACAACAATTAATTGAAAAATATTCATCTCCATTTTCTTGATCAGGAAGGTGAGCACCAAATAGTTCAAGGAACTTGTTTAATGTTAGAAGGCTAATAAATATTGGATCCAAGATTTTGAACCAAGGTCTGTCTGAATCTAAACATTTTCTTAACTATGCTATCTTTCTATAGTTTATTATAAGGCTAAAATTATATTTAATAATAATTTCATTTAAAATGCATCAGAGGTGATTTTTTTAAGCCAAGTAATCCACCAAATGGGTGTTCCTGTATTGGTAAAATTTGAATCCATGGTGGATAATTCTATAAAGAAGGTTAATAAAATAAGTGAACCTTATTAATTTTCTGTATTCTGGGTCAGTGGTTTTCAGTTTGTGGTGTGTGAAGGAATTGCCTGGGGATTTGTAAAGTGCAGATACTGATTAACTAGTCTGAAATGGAACCTGAGTGAGATTCCTCATTTCTACTAAGTTTCCATGTGGTGCTGATACTGCTGGTCTGTGGATTATACCAAAACTCTAAAATGGAAACTTAAAACCCATAGAAACATTAATGATCTATTTTATTATTCCCATTTTAAATTTTATTCCTATTTTCAGTTAGAATAAAACCTTTACTAAGTGCCTAATGCATGTGAATCACTCTTATTTCATGAGATCATATTCAATATAAAAATCTTGCAAAGTGCTATCAGTTTTTAACAAACTGAGGACCTGAAAGATTGTGACTTGACCAAGATCAGTCAGTATTCTTGCCACAGATAACTTCTTCATTTTTTCAGCTCAGCAAATTTTGGTTGTGTTTGGTGGCAGTGCTGAGCTCTGGGGATACTGAGGCAAGCAAATAAGGTGCTTATGTGCAAGCCTTAGAGCCTGATGGTGCAGGGGAGGTTTAGGCAAATGATGAGGGGACAGAGAAGCATCTGCTACGAAGAGGACATGACTGCAGTGGTTGGGGGCACAATATGCTAGTGAGGAGAGTGCAGGCAAGTAGCAGTGCCAGGATTCCAACCTAAGCCTTCAGATGTGTAGGGCAGAGTTTCATCTTAATCTACTACACTGTTCATTGTGGTCTAAGCAGTTTGGCAGAAGAATCTTCTAGTTAGTTACCTATAAGACATAGGAGAACACCTGAACTCGAGGGTCGGGGGTAACGAGCTTGCCATCACTCTGAAACAGATAGGTCTGTACACAAAACGAAAACTCCTGAGTTTAAGGTTTAGAGCTGCATGCTTTAAGTCAGTTTTCACCTTGAGAATAAAACTATGGAAATCAGAAGAAAAATCCTGATATAGACTTCCGCCAAGATGGAGGCATAGGTGGAAACACTGTGCCTTCTCCCACAACCAAGTTTGAATACAACAAAGGTTTGGAGAAACAAAGACACAACCAAAGGACAGAAAATTGAATTAGACGGAAGTCCGACTACATCTAACCGTTCAATGGGGACAGTAAGAGGGGCGGAGCCAGCAGCGAGCAGGGTCAGGCAGGACAGGGCCTCTGACCCAGGCACGCAGGCAGACTGGAACCAGTTGGGGTGCGGGGCAGACCGCGGGCGCATATTCGCACACAGTGAGACAGACCACGCACGCCCCAGGGGGCGAGGGCTGACGGTGGTGGCACACTCGCGTGCAATGGGACAAAACTCGTGGGCCCGGTGACGGCGGCAACTGCGGCACTGGTGAGGGCCGTGGCGGCAGGCGGCGGACAGGACGCCATAGTCCCTCTTTGACCCCACCCCCACATACAGTGTCACAACCCAGCGACTTAGTTGCCCTTCGGCACTGGTGAGGGCCGGGGTGGCAGGCGGCAGACAGGACGCCAGAGTCCCTCTTTGACCCCTCCCCCACATAAATGTCACAACCCAGCGACTTAGTTGCCCTGTTCTAGTGAACACTTTAGGGCTCTGATCCTGCTATGGAACAGGCACGAACAACCCGAAAGATGGCGCAAGAAGAACTCAAAGTCCAAGAGCCAATAACTCTAAGCGATCGAGAAATTGCCAGCCTCTCAGAAGCACAATTCAGGACACTATTTATCAGGATGCTCACAGAACTGGTAGATTATAGTCACAAATTAGAGGAACATATGAAGGCTAAACTAATTGAAATGAAGGGAGATGCACAGGAAACCAATAGTGATGGAAAGGAAACGGGGACACAAATCAATGGAATGGACCAGAAGGAAGAACAAAACATCCCACCAGAAAGGAATGAAGAAATGAGAATTCAAAAAAATGAGGAGAGGCTTAGGAACCTCCAGGACATCTTGAAACGTTCCAACATCCGAATTATAGGGGTACCAGAAGGGGGAAAGAAACAGCCACGAGTGGAAAACTTATTGGAACAAATAATAAAAGAGAACTTCCCCAGTCTGGCAAAGGAAATAGACTTCCAGGAAATCCAGGAAGCTCAGAGAGTGCCAAAGAAGTTGGACCCAAGAAGGAACACACCAAGGCACATCATAATTACATTAGCCAAGACCAAAATGAAGGAGAGAATCCTAGAAGCAGCAAGGGATAAGGGGACAGTCACCTACAAAGGAGTACCCATCAGACTGTCAGCGGATTTCTCAAAAGAGACCTTACAGGCAAGAAGGGGCTGGAAAGAAGTATTCCAAGTCATGAAATCCAAAGACCTACAGCCAAGATTGCTTTATCCAGCAAAACTTTCATTTAGAATGGAAGGACAGATAAAGTGCTTCTCAGATAAGGTCAAGTTCAAGGAGTTCATCATCACCAAGCCCTTATTATATGAAATGCTAAAGGGACTTATATAAGAAAAAGAAGATGAAAAATATTAACAGTGAAAGGACAGCAAACACACAGTTATTAACAACCACACCTAAAACAAAAGCAAACCAAGAGGACAGCTAGATCAGGAGTGGAACCATAGAAATGAAGAACACATGGAGGGTTAGAAACAGGGGGGTGGGAGGGGGAGACGGGGGGAGAAGGCACAGAAAATAGCATAGATGGTAGGTAGAAAATAGATAGGGGGGAGGGCGAGAATAGTGGGGGAAATATAGAATCCAAAGAACTTGAGACACGTGGTTATAAACTAAGGGGGGGAGAATGGTGGGGGAGGGAGTGTGCGGGTGGAGGGGATTGAAGGGGGGAATAGAACAACTGTAATGGTATAATCAATAAAATATATTTTTAAAAAATTTTATATATAAAAAAAGAGAGAAATCCTAATTCTGTTACCAAGACTTGATTTTATAAATTGCTTTTTCTTCAATAAATGTGTTTATACACACTTGTCCTATGTTTAGCTTATTGAAGCCACAGAAAAGTTAGTGACAATAATATTTAATATTTGTTGTACATGACAACATTTTCCATTGTTTCTACCTAAAAATTTTAGTAGTGTGGGCAGAACTTTATAAGGAATTGTTTAGGGCTTACAAGGTCACACATATGAATTTTAGATGTTTATGGAAGACTCCTTTGTAAACGAAACTGCAGATGAGTCAGGGGTGAATATATTTTAGTCCCTGTGTATTCTAACAAGCACAAGTCTGCAGATCAAAGTATATCACAAATGGACTAGGTGATCATTTCTAATGTTGCCATTTTGTCCTTAGCAACCTTGGAAGAGTGAACATTCCCATTGTTGAAATAAAGAACTCTTTTTCTCTCTTCTGCAGCAGGATGATAAATTCTTCTCGTGTCACTACCTGGTCTATATTTAACTCAATTGTCTTGTAGGTACAAGACAATCTGCAGTAAGCATCCAAAAAAATCAAAACAAGTGCGGTCGGTGGGAAAGAGACATACTAGTGGGATAGGGTTGAGAAAAGCTTCACAAAGATACAGTATGAGAATGGAGTAGAATTTCAGTGTGTAGAAACAGTGGAGGCTAGGAGGAGACAATGTAGGGGGTGGGGAGCGTTGGGGATGTCTGGCGGTAAAAAGTCCATGACACTGCTAAATACAGGCAGACCTCCAACCTAAATACTGTGTGTTCGGTTCCACACCACAGTGAAGTGTGTTGCAGTTAAGTGAGTCCTGATCTCTTTGCTGGTGGAGGGTCTTGCCTTCAGTTTGTGAAAAGCATATCTGTGAAGTGCAATAAAGCAAAGCACAGTAAAGTGAGGTGTGCCTGTGCTGGCAGGAATGAACAAGCTATGCAGCTCGGGGTACGGGCATGGAATGAATCACTAAATTATTTATGTGATGGGATCATCTTACCAAAGAGAAAGTACTTGATGCAAAGGAGAGGAAACTATGTAGGCAAAGCCCTCTTGAGGAAGCGGCGTTCACATGTTCACATTGAGTGAGTACAAGTTAGCAAAGCAGGGAGGCTGGGTTAGAAGAGTTCCCTCGGGGAAACCCTAGAGAGGAGAGGAGGAGGAGGAGTAGGAATGATAGTGGTGAGTGCTTTCAGGACCCACGCAGTGCTATGTAATGCCTGACTGAGGAGGACCTTGAATAAATAACCCAATAAAGATTTGGGAAATTTTCCTGTGGGCTTTGGAGAGCCCTGAGCCAGAGAGCTACTTTTCAAAGGAGGGGATGCAAGATGATCTTGGGGCACATACGGTGTTTAATGTAGCAGTTGGTTAAGACCAATTTGGGGGCTACTGTCAAAATTTAGTCATGGAGCTGTGAAAGTTTTAAGACGTTGTTATTTACAGTATGTAGTACTTAAGAGCATGGATTCTGAAGAGCCAGAACTGTCTGGGTTTGAGCGCCAGCTCTGCCACTGGCTACTCTGGGCTAAGTGATTTGGGGCAGCTTTTCTGGCCTGAGTTTTCTCATATGTATAAAGTGAGGATAACAGTAGTATCTGTGCCATGGGGCTGTTAATTAAGTTAATATTTACTTATGGAGAACTTCAAACAATAACAGTTTGTGACACATTGTAAATACAACAGACCAGATTTTCAAAAAAACTGAAATCGATCAGAATTAGATGCCTTTACAGGGTCATGGCATCTATTTTTCCTGTTCCTCTTATATTCTAAGGAACTACTTATTCATAATCCTGTATTTGAACTACTCATCAGGGTGTGTTTAGTAAGCTTTCGGTGTCCAGGGCGGGGGGGCGGGGAGGGTGACTTCTCTATTTCTGAATCTTGGGGCAGGCGAGAGGGAGAGGTTGATCATCTAACTCATGGTTAGCAAGACTTTCTTGTTTGATTAGATTTGCAGATGGTTTGTTAGTCACTGCTAATGCAAGAGGGTCCTTAGGCAAGAGCAGGAAGTTGATGTTGAGTCACCTTCAATGTTATGACGTGGAGTATTTTGTTTGTTTTTAAAATATTGCAGGAAGTTAGTATTTGCTGTAATCAATAAGTTATCATTCAACCAGCAGTAGTAAATCCTACATAAAAATCTGTTTCCCCCAGGGATAGATAATTCTCATTTATTAATTATTTTAGTTGTAGCCTACTACTGTCTCTTACTTATCCTAATTCAAATATCTCACCCTTTTACGTCTCATTGGAATGCTGACTTCTTTCTTACTGCCATTTTGATTCATTGCCTCTGTTTTATCTCCTCTTCTTTCCCAAAAAGACTTTGGTGTGGTGGTCAGGCATGATATTTCAGCTTTGAAAAACTCCCATATCTTTCCCATGTCTAAAATCCTACGTTCAGTGCATGTAAATGTGATCGGGGGTGGAAATGTTTATTGCCCACTTGACTTGACCATGAGTTTGGAGAAGTTGGTATAACCCTTTAGTCTTGGCAGCCCCTTTTAGGCCTTATCCATTCAACCCTTTGTTGTTTGAAATGATGGGAAGTTTTCTTTTCTGGTTGAGTCTGAATAAAAACAAAGTAGAACACTATATCTCATTCTTTGCTTATCTGTCCCCTCCATACCAGCCTCCTCAGTCTCACCTGACTGGAATGCTCATGCCCCAGATCATCACATGTGCAGACTTGGGTTGTGCTGGGGTCTCCTCAGCTCTAACATTGCATTCTCAGTACCGCCATTCTTGGTCCACATGCCTTTTTTTTTTAATTCTCATCCAAGGATATGTTTATTGATTTGAGAGAGAGAGATCAATATGAGAAACATCGATTGGTTGCCTCTACATGCTGCACCCTGATGGGGGATCAAACCTGCAACCTTTTGGTGTATGGAATAATGCTCCAACCAATTAAGCCACCTGGCCAGGGCTTGGTCCACTTTTCTAAAGACCCTGTCTTTTTATTTTTCCTTTCCCCCTATTCATGCCGCTTTTCCTCCCTTTTCACTGTACTTATTAGCCAGTATGGTATTGTACATATCTGTTTGTCTAACTGACTAGAACTTAATTAAGTCTATGTATGAAACAGGAACTAATTTGCTCATTGCTATCTCCAGGGCCTAAAATAGTATCTGAATATAATAGGACCTCAATAAATGCTTCTTGAACAAAAGAATTTGCTACATCCCAGCACCTTCGGTTTAAGTGCTATCAAATAATAGAGAAATTGAACATACACGGAAAGAAGAAAACAGTATTTTTTCTCAAACATAAATAAAGGGTTTTAATTGAATTTCATTTTGATTGCATTAATTTCAGTCAACATTTATTCCCACCCTTTCTGAGAGTAGTGGGTACTCTTTTAGACAGTAAAATAGAAAAATATGTAATAATATACACTGATGTTCAGGTATTTCACAGTCTAGCCTGGAAGAAAACACACACTAAGTAAGAGTTAAGAAGCAGTTCTGTACCAGCTAAAGAATTCTAAGTTGGCATTTTGGGTCAGTGGTTCTCAGAGTGAGTTAAATTAGAAATTTTAAGTGTGGAATGTCTGTTTCAACAAACCCTCTGTAAGATTTTGATGCATACTGAAGTTTGAGCACCACTGTTGAGATCATCTTTTGTAAATAAAATGTTGCTACTTACATTTTCTTCGTTTTATATACTCCATATTGGAGAAATTATAATATTTGTGAAACACTAAAATCAGAATATACGTTGAACTCAAAGGCATCCATCCCTGTAGTCTCCTCTTATAAATTTAGTTTTATGGGAAGTCCAGATTTCCTTTCTTCCTTGAACTTACCGACCTCACTTCATTCTAACTCTGGCCCAAGCAGATGCTCAAATCAGACTTTAAGTAGCTGTGCAACTTGATGATTCGGAAACTATATCAGTCTGGCTTTTAATATTAAGTCATTGAATTTCTTCTAAGGACCATTTAAATTAAAAAAATTTTTTCCAGTGAACAAAGCCCAAATCTATATTTTATGTAATTCACACATGGATTGAAGATTCTTTTTAGTTTTCTTTTTCTAATACTAAAGATACAGTTGTGATTCAAAGCTGTTAAAAAGTAATCTTTCCTTATCTGTTCCTTTGCTTTTGATGTATACCTTTCTTTTTATATAAAGAAACATCCCATTTTGGACCATTTCTTTCCATATTAACATTATACAGATATGGCCAAAAGTAGGCTTACTGTTGTGAGTACATGAAATAGTTTAGTCTGGTATTATTATTTATTAATTATTGTATTTTATTTTTATTACAGCTCTAAACCTATTTTTGACCACCCCATTTTTCTTACCAGAATTTAAATGAAAGACATAAATGAATATATAAAGCATCCTTTTCTGTTAGCATATGGAGTTTGCTATAAATTTGAGTGCTTATCAGATTAATTATATGGTAATTGTTCTATTTCATGTGCACATTATTTAATTCTTTTAATTAAAAACATGGTGAGAAAATAGGCAGCACTCTACACTGTTTATTTGTACTGGGCATGTCTCTTTTATATCTTCATTTTTTAAATTAGCACATTTAGAGGTTTGTTTTTGATTGTTTGTGGTCTATAAGAACACTGTTGGTGAAAAGGTTTCTGAATTTAATTTTTGAGGTCTGCTGTTTTTAGTGAAATACTAAGTACTTAATGATTTATGTATGATAAATACCTGATACATGACTTATATGGTAAATACTTAAGTATTTAAACTCATGTATAAAGAGATAGAGATACTCTTCCACTTTGAATTTAATGTATGGAAACACCTGCATAAGTTTGGGGGAATGTATTCACCGTTGTGAAGCAGCGTATAGTGTAGTTTAAAATCAGAAGATCTGAATTCAAACTGCCTGAGTTCCAACCTTCCCTCCGCCTTGGACAAGTCACCTTTCTGAATGTCCTTGTGTTTCATTTGGATGATAACATAAGAACAGCGCATCACAGTAGAGCCACTACACCCATCGAGATGCGATGATGTCGCCACAGTGTGATGATAATAATGGAGCTGGTAGTGGTAGAGGTGCTGCCGCAAAGGTACCCCAGGGGTGGTGCCTTGCGTGATTATGCATGACAGTAACAAAAAAAATTTAGAAACAACTCTGCTATTCAACACTGGAAAAAGGGATAAGTGAATTCTAATATATCCATACTATAACATCTATGAAGCCATTAAAGAGAATGTGAGACCTGTATCAAGCGAATAAAGCAAGTGTGTGGCACAAGTAGAATATGACATCAGTGGGCGTGCCTATGTTGTGGGGTGTGCACACGAAAAATTTGGAGCCTATCATCACAAAACTGAAGCTATTTTGTTTTTCACCTGGGGGGTAGGGGGAGTTTTTGCTTTCTTCATTATGTATTTCTGCAATTTTTAATGTTTTTTCAATTTTAAATAAACTATAAACATGAATACATTGATGATCCCAAGGTTTAAGGTGTTAAAGGCACTAGGTTAATAACATTCACATATTCTGTTTATAAACATATTAATTGAAAATAATATACATACTACATGATTTTAAGCTCATTTATAGAAAGTTCAAAGTATTAGAGGGCTGGACACTTATTCTTCTATTAAATATGTATTGAGCAATTACTGAGATACGAGCCTACAAGTAATTTCAGCTCTATCTGTTAAATGTTAATATGAAGTAGAAGAAGAAACTAATCGCTTTGTGTGAGATAACCGAGGACAAGGTTGTACAAAAAGGTGACGTCTAGGCAGAATGTGATAACGGGAACAGCATGCACAAGGAGATGACGTAATTTGGGGGAAAATTGGATTGGGGGGGATTGGGTGTATGGGGAAGACTTAAGAAAAATGAGTCCTGCTGGCATTTACCTTTTGATGGTATAGACCAAGGGAAATGTTTTTAAAGGCAATGAGTGACATGTAAACATTGATTAGCTAATATGGAAAGGAGCAAACCCTGGTGGTGTTTGTTAGAAGGCACTTGGATGAGAGGAGATGAGAAGTCAGGCACCAGGGAAAGGAGCTGGTAGCTAGTGATGGCTGAGCTCTTAAAGAGAGGGACTGGACAGATCCATCAGAGAGAATGTAAGTGACATTGGTGAGCAGATAGGTGAGCTTAGTTTATATTCAAGATACCACTCTTGGTTCTAACTCAGACAGTTAAGGTGCAGAGTGATACTGTTGTATTTTTGTTTGTTTGTTTAAAGTAGGGAATCCATGTAATCGAGAAGAGTTAGCCACTATAATGATGTCTGTTGGGATTGTTGAATTGAAGCTTCCGAAGGCATCCAGTGACTGCTATTGACTTATTCATCAGTGTATCTTAGAAACTTAGAATTTTAGTTGTTTTTCAAAAGCATTTTACATTTGAGCCATCTTCATAAAGGTAGTAACAACCATTAGTAGTTTTGGAGGTTCTACCTTCCTGGTGGGGAAATAGAGCCCTAAATTATAGTGAAAGCTGCTGAGCAAAGTGGTTTGATTTATATGTTTGCTTCCATTCACCTATTAGTAAACATGGGATCTCTTACAGCAAGTTTCAACCCTGGGCATGGTTCGAATTGTGTACACAACTGTACATCCAGGACTGGGGCGGGGGGGTCTTTCTCCAAGTGGCTTCTCCAGAATTCATGTGTCTGTCTGCGTTACCTAACAGCATGTTGCTACCCCCTCCACCCCCTCCTCAAAGCAGCCCTTTGATAATAGTCCAGTAGCAAATGAGTCTGTTCAGATACAAATGGAACTGGCCTAGAATTAGAACTTTGGGTCCCATTGGGCTTGTGCGAATGATCTGTTTAACCGAAGTTACTTATTCAGCATCCCTCGTAAGGCTCTGTTGGACAGCCAATATAGAAAGAAGGAACTTGTTCTGTTTTTGCTGAAGAAGCATACCCGCTCTCTTGTCTTAGATGTGGGACATAAATAAAAACAAATGTAGTTATATAATGAACAAAGGCTCATCACTTTGACACTAATTAGCTTTGTGAGGTTGTACCAGACTAAACCCCTCTGTGCCTCAGTTTCCTCATTAAAATTGAAATAAGACTGCTGTTTGTCGTTGGTTGTTGTAAGGATTAAGTGAGTTAATGTATTTAATATGCTTAGAACAGTGACTGGCACACAGGAAGCACTCAATTCATGTTGGTGCACAGATGAAAATGTTTTAGGCATTTACTCAGACTCTTATTTCCAATTTACACTTGCCTCTCCTGACCTGGTGGGGATGGGAAATGGGGCCGGGGGTGGAATGCTGAGGAAGAAGAGGAATTGACAAGGAATGGGCTCCAATTTAGTAATTTATTCTTGGTCTCTCTTTTTGTAGCTATTACCTCCCATAAGCAATTGTTTAGCTTCCATACCCTCATAAAGATGTAGTAATCTTTTTACACTTGCTGTGTACATACAGTATGTTCTTTAGTCCTGTCTCCCGGATGTTGTTTGCTCCCTTCACAGCTTCTTCCCCAGAAGTTTGCCTTCCCAGCAATTTCAGCAGTTACCTGTTCCCTTTCAGAACTCTGACAAACTTAAACTCCCAGCCACAGTGCCTACCTTCTAGCAACTTTTGGGGTACTTAAAAATAAGTAGAGCTACAGTTTCTTGAGCTACAGTTTTCTCTATTGTAGTTTTCTTGGTGTGAACCCATCGCATAAATAATGGAAATAAACGGAGCTTGGCAGGCTTAGCTACAGTGTACTTTATATTTAACAATGTTTATGACACTTAGATGTTCTAAAAACACTCGATTCTATTCCTTTGTAAAGAACGTTGGATTCCCTAGGAAAGTACTGTCACAAAACTGGATTTGGGGGAGGAGGGGGGCGGTGACTGAACTGTAGCATTTTGTGTCTTGTACTAACAGTAATAATAATTATTTAGGTCATGACTTCCAAAAAGATTTTTTAAAATTCTGACTTTTTTTTCTCTGTATCTTTGGTATATAGATTTACCTTTCTTCTCTGAATTTGTTCTAATGAATTGTTTTATGTCAAGATGTATTTTCTTATTAAATTAGTACCCCTGCCACTTTTTTAGGTGCACCAAATAAAAACCAACCATGATTTTTTTTTCCTATATTTATAGGTCCTCTTCCTGATGGATGGGAACAAGCCATGACTCAGGATGGAGAAATTTACTATATAAACCATAAGAACAAGACCACCTCTTGGCTAGACCCAAGGCTTGACCCTCGTTTTGGTAAAGGTTCATCTCAAAACCTTCCTAGATATTTTTGATAACTATTTTTTGTACGTGAATTTGAGAAGTTATATTTAAATAAAATTGCATTGCATTATAGTATTAAAAATGACTGCCCACTCAACTTTTCCAGAACTGTTTTTATACCTTTTACTTTAAACCTGAGAAATGCAGGTTTAAATCAGCTGTTTCACTTAGATTCTTTGGGATGGGATTGAGGGAGTGTTGTGGTGGTTCACTAACCAGAATCACTGTTCCTTGCACATTTTTGGGAGATACAGTAATTTCTTTAAAATGATCTTTCTAGCTCCAATAATAATCAGGCTGTCTTGCTGCATCTAAAACCTGGGATACCAGCTTTTGTTAGTGACCTTACGTCTGCCTGTGCTTAATTTCAGCGAGCAATGAGTTACTGTCTTGTGGCCTGGCTATTGGAGTGTTTTCAAACCTAAATGGGGGTGGGGGCTGTCACCTAGAAGTAAGTCCAATGACAGCATTTTTTTTCCTATTCTCCTGGGTTTTTTTTTTGTCTGTTTGGTGGGGGGGGGGGGTTGGTTTTGTTTTTAAGTAAACGTTCTTTTCTTTGTTTTACATTTAGGAAGTAAAAAGCAAAGCTATATTCCTCTGCAAATCACATGATTAAGTTACCAATTTGCACAAAAGAATATTTCCCTCCCAGATGTTCACAATAGTGTACAAACCCTTTAATACCTTTTTATCCAAAATTTTTTCACTGTTTTCAGTTTCTTCAGTTAGGTTTCTGAGATATTTTTCCAAAGCCATGGAAAAATGACTCTAAAAAGGAGCAGATCATTGTGGTTTCAAAGTTTTCTTCTTGGACTGAATGCAGCTAAATGAAAACAATGTGCAGATCACTGAGTAGGTCAGACTGAGGGGACAGGGAACCTTTGAAGTTTTACAGAGGTTGACCTAACAACAACTGTGGGGCCCTTACGGGAAAGAAGAATTAACTCTGTGAATGCCATCAAAACCCAATCCTGAGGTGGGACTGGGAGAGGAAAACTACCCAGAGCTGGTGGGGAAAATAACTTTCCTGTCAGGAACGTTACGAACAGTTCTCCAATGTCTTTGTGCACCTTTAAATAACCCCAACATTTGGGTTGGCCAGCTTTATGGATTGTACCCCTTATTCAAGTGAAGTCAAAGGTGGGGTCAGGGCAGAGACTGTCATTTTGACAGGTACCTGGCTCCGCTTAAATGCTCCCCTTTTGAGCTTCAAGACCTATTTAGGTGTTAAAAAAGTTATGTGGCATGTTAATAATTTGCAACTTCAGATTCTATTTAATACTTGAATAAGTCCTTGTGGTTGAAACAGGAAACCAAGTAAGGTAGAGAATTTAATAAATGTTGCCATTTGTATGGACTGAAACGATAACAGCCGTGTTTCCTTAAATCATCTTTAACGAATTCAACTTGTCCACGTTTTGGAAACTTTAAAATGGTACTGTGGGTTTTTTTACCCCCCACCCCCACCCCCAACATAAGGTTATGAAAGATGATGATTAACTCTTAGTTAACTGCAGAATCGGGAATTGGAACAAAGCTGATTTTTTTTGTTCTTAACATATTTTCAGTTACAGCGGTGAAATAAAACAGCCTGGCTGTGAGCTTCAGTGGATTCATTAATTACACCCACAGCTTGTTCCTTTGTTTTAAATCAGAGAAAGTACAAAAAAAGAAAGTTCTTTCTCCCTACCTCCAACACATAATGTACACACAAACATACAATTAGATATGCCAAAAAAAAGTTTTATAAAATTCTCTTACTGCCTTTAGATTCCCTTTTGGGCCCACTGTGTATGTGTATTCCAGACAGGCTTGACAACATGCCAAAGCTTTTTATTTTGTAGCCCGACTTTTAATCTGTTCCAGACCTTTTCAGTCAGAGAGCTCAAGTGTAACTAAAGGAGGGGGAGCAGCAGAAAAGAAGAGAAGAGTGTGGGTTTCTCTGATCTAGAGTGACAGCAAATAGAGATGAGCTGTTAGCTGCTGAATTTGAAGGAGTTTTCCTTGAAACCGGCAGTGCTATAACGGATTGTGTTTTATCTCTGCCGAAAAAATATAAACTATCCCCTTTCTGACCTTTTGAGCCACGCACACAAACAAGTTGTAGGTTAGTGCTTTCGTGGTTTTGGATTTGCTTTCCTATATACCCCAAATCTGTATTAAAATATTGACCAAATCTTGGCTTAAATCAAGCTGACCTGTGTCTTTCGACATTTTAGAATGGAGGTACACCTCTGTGTAAGCTTAACTTTTGTTACTCAGCTCCTTCAAACACCACTCTCTTTTATATTTATGTTCTTTATCAGATGTTTTAGATTACATTTAGAACAGTCTATCACTTCTTCACATCCCACATGAAGTTAACAAATTACCCATATAATTTTAGGAAATTAAATAGAAACTTGTGAATTGGTTCTTTTTCATCTGATTTTCTTGTTCTTTAACATTTAAAAACAGTATATCTTTGACATTGATATTATTTTAGTGAATTGATTAGTAATTGGTAACAAATCATGAAGTAACACGGCAATAAGGACTCATTGATATTTATTGGCTTTGGAAAAAGGAGGACTTTTGTTGGCTTGTTTTTATGGAATCATATTAAGAATGTTTTTTAACTTGCATTAAAGAAAATTGATGCTTGAGTATTATACAGCCCATTGAATTATTTCATATAAACATTCTTTTTTCTGAGAGATTTTATACTTGTAAACATGGAGTCTCAGGTGTAAACTTCTTTGTACATTGTAGAATTATTGTTTTATATGATGCATTCATATGAATATTTTCCCATGAAAGTCATAATGAAAACACACAAAAAGTATCATTTCTTTTTTTAGAATGAAAGATCTACTCCAAAGTCAATGAACTGATCTTTAATATATAATGCTATTGCTCTTATTGTTTATATAAAGGACATTAAATAGTGTTAGCAATCTGTGTTTCTGGAAATAAGTGCTGAAAACACCACTGGGATAAAGACTTTTTTAGTGTAAATAAAATATTGGAACCAGAGATTTGGGTTAAAAAAGTATATCAATGAACAATCTAGTGTGGCAAAAACAAAATATCCTTTAATTCCTGACAACAATTCTGTGTCTAGAAATTCTGTTCATGGGCGTATCCAAGGTGATTAAAATCCAGATGTTGATGTTGGTCCGTTGTTACAGTTTCCCAAAACTTACCTCTGTGTGTGTGTGTGTGTGTGTGTGTGTGTGTGATATAATTTCCTAAGTATTAATAAAGTTAAAGAATATGTATATATGTCTATATATAATTTAAGTCCTAAAGCCAAAAGTTATTCAGCCTGTGTTATCACAGTTAAATACTTTGTATCAATAGAGGTTTATTAAAATTTATGACTATTTAGACATTCATTAACCTTTTCCATTTAAGACCAAATATTTCTGAAAGCTGTTATAAGTAATATTTTACTTTTGATGGAAGTTCACCTAATGACCAATTAAATACTTAAGTCTGTTCTATTAGAGATGGAAAAAAACCTTTAAAGGCTGTAGGATCTAAACTTGTGACTCATTTAATGGAGTCTTGGGTAGATAGAATGTCAGCATCTCATTTGAATTTTATTAAAGTGAGTTTCTTAATATCTGTGCATTAAAAATGAATTTTGTGGGTTTTGTTTTGTTTTTTTACCCTCTTAAAATCTTCCCTGGTTAACCTAAATTGTAAGTATTTGGTTGTGGGCTATATGTTATTTCCTACTTACAATAGGGGAGGTAAAGATGTTTTAGGTAAGGAGAGCTATTGCTAACCAAAAATTTTTAACAGAAAAACCTCACAAAATTTGGCTCTGAAAAACAATTTATAATTCCTCTAATCAACATTTTTCAAAAGAGGAGGGGTGTATTCTGAGCACTGCGGGACAGTCAGCATCCCTGGCTCTTGCCCACTAAATGCCATAGTGCTAGCCCATCATCGTGACTCCACAAATCAACAATATGTCTTTTTTTTTAAATGCTGGGAGAAGTAGAGGATATTGCCCCCCAATCTGAGCTGCTTTAAGATCCAGGGAAATTGTGACCAATCCAAAGTTACATAAGTGACAGAACTAAAATCTGAACATCTTTTGACACCTAGAAATTTTAAGAAATTTACATTAAATTTAGTTAATCTTTCAGAAATACAGCCAATTCACCAGTACTGATACATGGCAATTTCAGGGGGAAGAAGACGACAGTGGTTAATGCATTTACTACCTCTTTGCTATATCGTGATTCATCTTGAGGAAATTACTGAAAGGTAATGAGCTTCCAGTTACAGAAGAAAATTACAAGGTATATATGATTGGAGCAGACTGCACAGCCATGTAGATGAATTATCATGCTTCACCTCTATCATTTTATTAGGAGATTATCTTTTAACCTCTCCCTCGACTGGAAGCTTACCACAGTATAAACAGTTCGTTCTGTTCAAGGAAAGTTGTAATGACCAGAAACTTTGTGTTCCTTTATTACCCAGATATGTACTTCCCTTCAGATTTGTGGATACAGTTCTAATCCCAGAGGCATTCTTTTCTAACTATGGGTTCTCCAATTTTTTTAATGTATTAAAAGTTCTGAGTACTTTACCAGTTCACTCTTCTTCTGGATGTCTTTCATTATAGTATTTTATATGTATATTATCCAGTGAGAAAAATAGTTATGGCATTGCTTTGACCTGGCATTTTATTTTATGTATCCTCCAAAAACCCATTTTGAAAAATCTACAGTAGAAGTTAGCTAACATCCTGTTTTCTACATGGTAGTTATATACAGTGAGGGGCAAAAGTAGGTTTACAGTAGTAAGTACACAAAACCATTTATTCTTATATTATTTGTTAATTATTGCATTGTTTTCCATATATATTGCTGTAAACCTACTTTTGCTCCACCTTGTAATGTACTGCATTCAAAAGAATTAAATCACGATGTAGAAAAATTTAGCTACTCAATTGAGAGTTAAGAGACTCAAGTTCTCCTGGTAATGAGCTTGTTCAGAAAGATGTCTGACTTCTCCTGACTTAATTGTTCTCTTCTGTAAAATGTGACTGTAGTCTACTGGATACTTTAAGAATATTTCCAGTCCTTAATTAAATACAGTACACTAGATTATGAATTCATCACTGACTGCTTTGGACCCTTGCTTGAGGTTACTTCTAAATAGCCTTACGGATTTGAGTTCATTGAACTATTTATTGTACCATTTTAAGTTTAGTTTTTGGTTCTCTGGTCACAGCTGGGAATTACTTTTGAAGAGGAGACAGGGAAATCTTTCAACCTTTAATCTAAAGATAAGCCTTATCACATGGTGAGTATGCCCTGGCAAACAAAACTGTTGGGGGGGATGGGCAGTGCTGGGTGGAATAGTTCAGTTTTGTCTACAGTCTGAAACTCTTGGAAGCATATAGGAATTTAAACATGCTTATATTAGCAGGGCTCAGCTTCACTGCCTTAAAGATGGTGCATTTTGGTATGTTTTGTTTCTAAAATTTAAAGTTGCATAATGGAAAGCCTGCTGTAAGCTGGTATGAGGTTCCAGGCTATGCACTTACTTGAAGCCTGATTTAAAACACACAGAGATTGTTTCTAATTGTTGCCTTTGTCCATTTTTTACTTCTAAAACAAGCACTTACTGAAATGAATATTTTATTGCATACAATTGTAGAATATCAAAATTAGTTTAGTACTTGAGGTTTGCAGTTTTCTTCTTTTTTAAAATCTATATTAAATTCAGCAGGATGGTGCTAAAATAGTTTATTGATCATGGTAAGCAATCTCTCCACTACTTGCCCAGGGTGAGTAGACATGTTAAGGAAGTTAGTATGTAGTTTCTACTTGACAGTGATTCGATTATGCAAATAATTGCATGGCAAAGAAATATTGTCTTTGTTTACACAATTTATTCATACAGAATTTTTAAACTTGAAAGCTTAAAACCACCAAAGTCAGTTAATAATAATTTACATTAATGGTTTATTTGTGTTACTAAAACCTTAATGTAATTTTCTTTTAAAAATTAGTTGCAAGTTATATTTGTATCAACTCTGCATCAATAGCAAGTATTTTACAAAGTGTGCTGAAGAAAAGAGCCATTTGGTGATGCCACTTTGGGTGCCAACCCAGAGGTTTGGATACAGGAAGCAGAGAAAGCCGTTATCTAGACTTCCTGAGGGATAAGTCATAGATTTCTGTTGAAATGAATCAGAATGACTTAGAAAGGAGACTGGTACATACTTTTTGTTTTGTTTTATACTCATTTTGTTCTGCTACCCTGGTCGCTGAGGTCATTTTAGAACTCATTCTGGCCTTGCTTCAACTTGGAGATTCTCCTGTGCGTTACTAATAGTATCCTACTAACTAGGGGTAGAAACCATTTCAGTACTTATTTACTCATTCAACAAATGTTTGAGTGCCAGTTATGCACCAGGCACCATACTTAACCCTATCAGGGAAGGGGTTGCAGGCTACTAGACAAATAAATCATTACAAAATGTGTTCAGTACAATGAAGGGGTAATAAACAAGGTGCCATGAAAGAGAAGAATGTGGGTTGGAAGAAACCTGCTTGAGCATCTGTGGCTAGGGAAGGCTATTTTGAAGAGGGATGTCAAAGGATGAGAAAAAGTCGATATCATGTTTTTGACTGTATAAAAGAACCACCTTTTTTGCTTATTTGTAAAAACTAAGATATGCATCTCTTCTAAATTATAACTTCCTCTGAGAAAGAGCATTCATATTAATAGATAACATGTAATCATAAATAAAGCTATTATTAATAGAACTATTTACTCACTGCCATGAATTCATGGTGGTAGGTTTATTTTAAAATACACTTCTTCCTTTTCTTTTTAGACCAGTAGTCTTATTATCTGAACTTTCTCTCCAAACTAGACTTTAAACTTTATTTTCATAGTAGAAGAAAAAAAAACATGGCTGTACTCTGGGGTCAGAAAGCTTGAAAACTAGCTAGAATGCTTTCTCCCTTCACCTCATTTAGCAGCCCCAGAGTCCTGCCCCCGAATGCTTGATGAGGTGATGAGGAGAAAATGTTCTCCTGAGTTTTTTTTAAAGTTCCATCCATAATTGTATTGTTTGAAAAATACCATTATAATGAATTTTCATGCTAGTCTTTTGATAGTTGAGTTAAAAAATTGACCGAAGTAATGATGTTTTGGGTATTTCTCAACAGTTTAAAGATTTAAATATAACGAAGTAGTCTCTAGGTTCTGTGACTCTAAGTGAAATGACTATAAGGAAATCACTGTTACCATAGGCTAACTGATATAAACAGGAGTTAAGTTCCTACAGCATCTTATCAGCATTAAAACAAAGTGACATTGGTTTTTTGAGGACCTGCTATACTTTTAACGCGGTTTTTGGGCTCTGAGGTTGGTGCTTGGAAAGGGAGAGCAGTACAAAGTATGGGGGGGAGAGATTCCTTTGTTTCTGACAAGACTTAAAGTAATAGAGGAGGTGAACTGTTCACACGGAATGCAAAGCAAAACTGAGATACCTACCTCTTTAGTCCCTGTAGAATGGCTAAAACCAAAGAGACGATAACAAGTGTTTACTAGACTGAAGAAACTGGAATGCTCATACATTGCTGGTGGCATTGAAAAAAGGATGCAGTTACTTTGGAAGAGTTTGGCAGTTCCTCAAAATGTTAGAGAGATACCATATGACCTAGCAAACTTCATTCCTAGATATATATGCAAAAAATGTGAAAATATACATCTACACAAAAACCTGTATGTTAATGTTTAGAGCATCATTATTCATAATAGACAAAACATAAAAATAACACAAATATCCATCAGTTGCTAAATGGACTAACAAAATGCAGTATACCCATACAATGCCATATTTAGTTGTCAATAAATAGGAATGAAATGCTGATACCGCAACAAGGATGCATCTTGGAAACATCATGCATGCTCTTTGAAACAAGCCAGTCACACGAAGGTGTGTATTGTTTGATCCCATTTATATGACTCATCCAGAGCAGGCAGGCAGCCCCATAAGGCAAAGCAGTGATGGGTGGTTGCCCGAGACCGGGGAAGGGGCAGTAGGCAGTGTCCTGCTAAGGTTCTGGGGTTTCTTTTTAGGGTGATGAAATGGTTCAGAAATAAGATGAGTGGTGACGGTTACAGAATTCTATAAATATGTACAAACCGTTGAGTGAATTTTACTGTTTGTGAAATATCTCAGTAGAACATTTTTTAATAAATCATTCCTGACATGGCATTGTCAAGAGTTGGGAAACATCTTTTGCATATTAATAGTAAATAGATATAATCAGTTATTAGATTAAGACCCTGATCTTTTGCTCCTCTTGTAAGAGGTTTTCAGTGTGAATAAAATAGTGTAAACTTTCACCGAAGAACCATCACTTTATATTTAAATATGTATGTAAGTTATGCAAATCGTAGATGATTCAGTTCCCCAGGTCATGTAGTAAACACTTAGCTAGCACAGGGTGTTTTGTGTTTTATGTTTACTATTTTAAGACTTACGGATGGCCTATTTGTGTTTTTAGAAAAGCATTCATTTCTTTTAATATGTCTACTCTTTTACACTGTTTAGTACCCTTGTAGGTATGGGAAGAACCTAAAATTTGTTTTAAATGTTATGAACAAAATAATAGAGCCATGTTAGTATGTTAAAATGTAGTGTCTGAGACTTGATAGCAAAGTAAAAAGTGCTTCTTTTCATTGTGGAAGATTTGTTAAAAATAATGTTTCAAAAATTCCAAAATTATTTCTGGTTTTTAAATTTATGCTCAATTATTTCTAATTTAAATGTATATTTTATCTCTCAGGATTCAATTTCCCATCCTAAAGCTAAGGTTTGATTACCAGGTCTGTAGTTCTTTGTACTATTTCAAGGTTGAGGTTGCAAATTAGGTAAATGTAAAAATTGTCTGAAGTTTCACAACTCAGATGTTTATAATGAAATCTGGGGAGGGACCCATGGTGATGACCTACTTTCTTTTAGAAAAGGTGGTCTCTTCTTTGTCCATAATTGCCGAGTGGATGGTTTGCTACCATAAAGCTGTCAGGATTGATGTAAGTAAAACTTGAAACAGTTACTATTTCATAGTCCAGGCTTCTAGAACCCAAATTTTAAAATATAGCATGTGAAATTTTTTAAATTCTGTCATATTTTAGGGATCTTTTTTTCTTTGCCTTTTAGAAATTTTATTAAAACTGGAAACATTGATTTTCAGTAGTTGATCATGGAGGGGAAGACGTTGGTAATGCTTTTCTTTTCTAACTGCCCTGCCCCCCTTCCCCAGGAAACAAAGCCTGTTTTGTTTCATTCCTGCTTGTGAGGTCTCTGCTGCACCCCATGTGGGTGCACTGCTCTGTGCTTTGTTTGAAATGCTTGAGATACTCAGAAGGTAAAGAACAGGATGCTTCTGGAGAGGGATAAATCCCAGCGTCAGTAGATAAACAAGGTGGTTAGAATTGGTCATCTACCCGGGAGCTCTTTATATGGAAACCTTCTAGCAGTGCTGGTATCCATAGGTAACAGCATTTAGGTAAACACAACATTTAGGTCCTAAAATGTTCACCATTTATTAGCCAGAGAGGCTGTTGCTGTTGCACATTTTTGTGGAAATTTCTGTTCAATTATGCAGAGTTGTTTTTTAATCTCTTGATATCCTATTTTTACCTCTCCGTGGTTTGGAATAGTCAGACAAACCTAGATTTGCAAAAGACTTGACGGATTTGGCGTGGTCACTGTCATTAGTGATGGCTGCTTGTGGTTTCTAACCCTAAGAAAAAGGTTAGGAAGCAGAGGATTTTCGCCTCTTTATTTTCATGCAACTTTATTATTATCCAATTAGCTTTCACGAGGAATATATATTTTATTAATTTGTTAAATGCTATAGTACTTAATAAAAAATTGAAAGTGGAAAGCTGAGAATGTTTCTTAATAGATGAAATGTTTAACAGTGTATAGCTCTAGAATCTGTTTTGAAATCAATCATGTCTTACAATTCCAACACTGTTGAATTTACTAATGAGCTATTTCCTAGCAGTTATTTTTTTCAGTTTTATTTATTTAATTTGGAACTGAAAACATTCTTTCCCCAATATAGGTGTTTACGATAGGCCTCAATCTATGAGATGTTCAATGTATGTGGTGGGTTCTCAGATCAGCCCGTGGATTCATATTTAATTCACATTATCAAACTTGACACAGCACAGTGTGTACACACGTCTCTGTGGGAAATGCATTGAGTGTCCTGGAATGCCAGGAACATGTTTCATCAAAAGAGAAGGATCCCTAAGAGTGTTGAGCTCAGGCTCAGTCTCCACCACCCATTTTTTTCCATTTAGATCTTATAGGACAGATAAAGTGTACATTATCTTTGTGAATCGTAGAATTCTTTGAATTCTAGGTGAGCAGCATGGTAACGTGGGAGGAGGTTTAGGAGGGTATGGGAATTAAGGCCTCGATCATTATCAGTAAGAGTACTAATCTTAAAGTTTAAAAGGAACTGTTCTGGAAAAGGGAGGCCAGTAACATTTATGGAATGGAGGAAACAGAATTAGATGAATTACTGAATTGATGGTGTTCATTAAGTCTGTTTGCCTCTACAAGGACATGTTTTTCAAATCGTACTACATACCTGTTGTTTGTGCATTAAATAATGTGGGTGATAGGTAGATACAAGCAAGTTGCATTAAATGAGGTAGTTGATTGGTGCCTGGCAAATGTTAGCTCTCGTATATTTTTGGCTTTTTCCCTTTACATTCCCTTATAAAATACTAAGCTATAAACCATAATTGTGAAAGTTTTAGCCATTTGTTCTTTGTAAAGACATTTCATAAATAAGTCTGACTTTGTTTTCCATATAAGACATTAAGAAGGCTTTGAACTATATGGAATAATGAGTCATTTTTTGACATCTGCTCTTCCAGGCAAAATATTTGAAAGAGATAACCAAAAAGACATAACTTAGTGTCATAATCTCTGTGGGTCAGAAAATAACACCACACAAACCAGTGAGCAACGGCAGGACTAGGGACCTGCCGGGTTTAGGGGCTATTCAGCTCCTGAGGATATCAGGAACTCAAAGTTAAGAACAAAGAAGGAAATATAGAAATAGGCCCAACTGTAAAAACCATGTGTAGAACTGACTGGCTTTATTCTAATACAAAAAGCAAGGGTTGACTACATGTCCAGTCACAAATTTCAAAAATCAGTATACAGACTGCAGTCTTTTAACCACATGCACTAACATTAGATCCCAATAGTAAAAAGTTAGCTTCGGTAGGTAGGTAGATAGCCTTACCAGCTGTTAAAACATAAAAGTTGTCATTAAAATTGTGGTATCAAGTATGAGAGTAGCTAGATTAATGACCAGGATAGAAAATCCAGAAAAATAACAACAGAATATGGAAATTTAATCTGATAAAGATGATTGGAGGAAGGATACACTTTACACGAGCAGTATCTGGAATCATGGATAGTTGTGAAGATGGAGTTAGATCCATTCATGCCATGTACCAGTATAAATTCTAAAGGGATTGAATTGCCAAATAAATACATATACAGTGTATAAAATGGAGCCATTAGTTTTGAATTTCAAAATTGATGAATTCATTCATCACCTGGGAGTGAGGGAAACTGTAGTTCAAATTTCAAAAAATATTGATAAATTTGACTTAAAAATAAATTAATGGAAAAAATAAACTAAAAAGATAATAAGCTGAGGGAAATTGTTTTTAACTTATGTATGACAAAGGTTTTTTAATACCTATTATATAAAGATTTTAATAACCATATAGTAAAAGATAAACAAAAACACAAATGGGCCTTTAAAATGTGGACGTGGACCAAACTCTTGTAATACTTGGTTGGCCAAAAAATTTGTTTTGTTCTGTAAGTTGGCTCTAATAGCATATAGTTATCTTTAACTTCACTCAAAACAATTTTGTTAGATTGTATTGTGACAGCTGTCTTACCATCATGCGTTTCTTTAAAAACTTACCAAAAGTGGTAAATTTCTGTGTAGCCATATTAATACTGAAAATGGCAGAAAATAATCAACATTTTTGGTATATTAGGCTTTATTTCAAGAAAGATAAAAACTGAAACGCAGAAAAAGATTTGTGCAGTGGGCAGAGAAGGTGCAGTAACTTGACCAAATGTGTCAAAAGTGGTTTACAGAGTTTGGTGCTGGAGATTCTCACTGGACATAGCTTCATGGTTGGGTAGACCAGTTACAGTGGATAGCGATCAAATTGAAACATGAATTGAGAACAACTGATGTTAAACCACGTGGGAGATAGCTGACATACTCAAAATGTCCTAATCAGTAGTTACTGGTGAAAATGAAAAACATGTCTTATTTTACGGATAAAACTAAATAAACATTTTTGGCCAACTCAGTAAAACATAGCAAAATAAAATCATACTGCAGAACTATTTGTCATCATTCAGAATGGCAAAAATCCAGAAGTTTGGCAAGGTTTGATGAATCAAGAGGCACTCTTTGTATATTACTGGTAGGGACACAACAAAGTAAAACTCCCCTAAGTATGGGAAGGAGGGGGTGGTTTGGCAATGTTAAATAGTTTTTAGCTATTAACTCGGCAATCTCTCCAATTTAGCGCTCTATCCTGAAGATACAGTAGCAAAAATAATGAAATTATGTACGAACTTCTGTTTGGTGCTATTTAGTAATGGTATAAACCTAATGGAATAGAATGGAATACTTACTAATCACCTATTTTAAAAAGAAAATGAGGGAAACCTCTATATACATACAGCTTTGGAGTAATCTCACAAATGCATCATTAGATGGGAAAAGGTGAAGCGGAATAAAGTATTCATAGAATACTACAGTTTATCTAAGAAGTGTCTGTTTACTTAGATTTTTAAAAATAGAATTAACAAAATGGTACCTCAAGTTACCTCTTGAGAGTGGGAGGATGGTGGGTGGGAAATAAAGTAAGTCTCTAAAATTCAAAAGCAAAATGTCACAAGTAAACAGTACAATGAGTTGGTGGCTGAATCATGCAGAGAATTATTTCAGGTAATTTTTAAGTAGAGTGATTTTGACTGTGTACATCTAATGAATTAAGGACCAAAAAAATGACCCCCCCCAAGAGTTTGTCAGTCTAAAGGGAAATTGATCGGATTTCTATATTGTCGTATCTTAAAATAGCTAAATTTCTGCCTCAGTGAATACTCAGGAACATTTTAGTGGCTTTCCAGCACAAACTTTGTGCCAGACCCTGTTCTAGGCATTGGGGATATATGTGATTAGAATATTCTCCCTACTCCTGTAGTACTTCAGTCTAAGAGGGTATAGAAATTTATAAATCAAAAATTATTGTCAGATGAGAAATGTCAGTAGACAAACTGGAAAAGTCTGGAGGTTAGATAATTCTTACTGTTCATAAAAGATAGCATTTACCAAGGTTCTCTGTGGAACAGAAGAGGGCATGTGAAAAATCACCACAAGGAGTTCACTCTGGCTGGAAGGTCTGTAAGTCACAAGAGTTGCAGTGTATGTTATTTCAGATTTTGGTACTAAGGTTTATGAGACAGTTTTGTGACTTTCTTTCTAATGTCCTTAAGGTAACAGGATTATACTAGCCTCATAAAAATATTGTGGGGTATTCCTTCTTTGCTATTCTCTGGAAAAGGTTGTGTAAGATTGGTATTAATTCTACCTTGAATATTTATGAAGTTGTTTGGGCCTGAAGTTTTCTTCCATTGGAATGCATTAAACATTTCCGAGAGATAGTGACCCAACATTGGACCTTAAAAAATTGAATGTCTGAAAATATGATACATATATCATTCTTAACATTTTCATACAATAAAGCTTCCATCTGCTTGTCGAGGTTACCACAATCCACTTTGATCAGTGTTGTGTCAGTGACCAAAATTCACTAGTATAAGAATCCAGTCCAGCCCTGGCTGGCATAGCTCAGTGGACTGAGCATGGGCCTGTGAAGCAAAGGGTCGCCGGTTCGATTCCCAGTCAGGGCACATTTCCTTGGTTGCAGGCCAGGTCCCCAGTAGGACCCACATAAGAGGCAACCACACATTGATGTTTCTCTCCTACTCTTTCTCTTTCCCTTCCCCTCTCTCTAAAAAATAAATAAATAAAAATCTTAAAAAAAAAAAGAATCCAGTCCATTTCTAATTGTCAAATGGTATAATTTAGGTTCAACTGAAAAAATAAGGACTACCTGGTCTGTGTGGGGGTCTTGTGTTGAAAGAGATAGATCTCTGTCATCCAGGTGTTTGTAGGCTTATTTTATTAGTAGTATGCATCAGATCATTGTAATCTACTTCCTTTATTCGAGATGTGTATGTATTTCAGGATATATTAAAGATTGATCTTTCTGATGGGCTTTACTGCTCAGAATGTTTTGTCTTACTTGCTTTAGGAGATACTTTTTTTAACTATATATTTCTGTTTTGTAATAAACAATGTAGTCATACCATTCAAACTTCAAAAAGTTACCAAAATGTCTCTCTTCAACTCAGTCAGTCACCTAGTTTCCCAGCTCTAGAGCCAACATATGTTAATGCTTCCTAGCTGTCCTTCATTTCAGTCTCTGGACGTGTGTGTAATGTGTACCCCCCCCGCCCCTTTTTCACACTCTCTCCTCTGCACTTCATAGGTCTTAGACTGTTCCATGTTACTCGTTGCATGTTAGAGCTACCTCTTGTTTCTTTTCTCTGTCTGCCTCCCAGCTTGTAACAATGATGGCAATAACAGTAATGATAAATTAATATAATCATTGTATTATTGATGGATTTTTAGGTTATTTCCAGTCTTACTACAGAAAAGACTAAGTTGAATATCCTTAATTGCTTTGAATAACTAAATATCCTTTCCTTGGCTAGTTTTTTAGGACAGATCTTTTGTTTCATTTCAGCCATGAACCAGAGAATCAGTCAAAGTGCTCCAGTGAAACAGCCACCACCTCTGGCTCCCCAGAGCCCTCAGGGAGGAGTCATGGGTGGTGGCAACTCCAACCAGCAGCAACAGATGCGGCTGCAGCAGCTGCAGATGGAGAAAGAGAGACTGCGACTGAAGCAGCAAGAACTGCTTCGGCAGGTGAGGCCACAGGTTAGAAACCAGCCTTCCACTTTTTGGGGTCTGTTTTCCTACATGAAGTTGGGCGTATTTCATTTTAGCATTTGTTAATTAGAGGAACGTTGTTTCTTGGAAACCAGAGTGACACAGAAAGGACAACGAGCTCTGTCCTTGTCTTAGTTTAGTTTCTTGATTGGCCTTTGATTACATGGTCTGCAACATGTAAATCCGTATCTCAAAGAGATGTTTTGGAATAGTCATTGCACCAGGCAAAAATTGTAGGAAGCAAGGCTGTTTCCTCAAATGTACATGGAATTGTAGATTACTGTACTTCTGAAGATTTCAGTAAGGGGGAAACTCTGGGACATCACTTGGGGGAAAATATCTTTTGCTCTACATGAATTATTTTTCTGAAGGAATACATTAATATGATATTTCTTGTATGACAAATATCCTTCAGTATTGCTGAATCAATGATGTTTTATTAAAGCATGATACAAGTTATCTTAAGTTTGGAAGGTCCCAAAGTGCCTTAAAATTACCTGATTATGGATTTTTTTTAATGTTGGGAAAAAATAAGGAATTAGAAATCTTGGAACCTTTTATGACTTTTCCACCAGTTTTCTTTCAGAAAGTACTGTTGGTCTTTATGTTCTATAAGAATGGATAATCCCTCATCAAAAAAATCAATTTTTACTTTATCTTGATTGAGAGTGGTAAAGTCTAAGTTAAATAATGGAGTTGTGATCTTTTTTCTTTTCAGAGACACTCTGTTTACAAACGCTCAGTACACATATCCATACTCCGTCCTACACACACAGCTAAATTATAGCGTACTAGGTATAGACATTAAAAAATTACAGTACTCTACATTTACAGTTCTGTTACCAGGAAGTAGGCATTTAAACAAGGTACTTATTTTTAATAAGGGCTATATTTTAAAATTATCACTGGAGTATTCATGGAAATGCATGAACTCGATATAGTTATTGAACTCTGATTTGGGGTTTAAGGAACTGGTACCTGAGGAATTAAACTAAGCCGTGAAATCTCAGACAGGCTCACCTTTAAACTGTTTGTGCTCCAGTAATCTCTCAGTGCAGTAGTCGTGTGGTTGGCACCGAAGGTGGCTCCGATAGAAGCAAGAGAGTTTGTGCCAGCATGAGGTGAGGAAGTGGTCTTGAAAGAGAGATTTGCTATTAAGAAGGTGGGGACAGGAAGCCTATTAACCAGTTTACTGTATCTCTGATTTTCTAACGAGTTAGTATAAAGGAAAAATTTCTCACTTAAATAAAACTTTATCATTAGAACAAAGGAACACCATCAAGAATATAATTATGTACCTATTAGAAGAAATAAAGTAATTTAAGAGTATGTTTTACACAGCCTGTTTTCATTGCTTGCTTTTCATTTTGTTGCTACTGATGGTCTAAGTTAGGATAATGGTTAGTTTCACATATGAATTGAAGACTATGAAAACCAAGAAGTCTTAAGAAAAATGATTTTTATAACTTTATTTGTAAAGTCTAGAAAGGGCCATTTGTCATTTTGTTGTATGCTGTAGATCACCCTGGTTTGTTTTTTGGTGTTTTTTGTTGTTGTTTTGGTGGGCAGAATGCTGTTGCTTACAAAACTCTTCCTTCCAAAGAATTTTTCTAAGTCTTATTTTCACTCTTACTCTGGGTGATGGGCCCTTGACCGAATAGCTTCACTTCCTTTAAAGGTAACTTCTTATTCTGTTTCTTCTTTACTGCCATCTGTGTTGCCTTTTTCTTACATTGAACGGCAGACCTGCTCTGTTCTTATACTAATAGTCTATATTTTTAGGATATTTTTATTTTTGTTCTTTAGCAATCAGCATAAATTCAGTATATCTTAAGTCTTTTTGCTTCCTGTGAACTTCTTCCATTGACGGTTTCTCTTATCACTAAAACATCAAATTATGTTTTTCCTGCTTCATCTAATACTCAGAAGCAAAGAACCTACCTGGCCAATATCAAATTTTGTTTGAGTCCTGACACCTAAAGTCTTGCTGTCCTATCCTCGATGCTGTTCAACATCTCAGAAGGTGCAGTTTGTTACGTGGTGACTCGTTGGCTCCTGTCTTCGTCAGTCTGCTGCTGCTTGGGGTAGCTTGGGAATTCTGTGCTATGGTGATATGTCTGGATGCAATTTGTAAATCAGCCTACACAGCCAAACCATGTGGCTTAAAGTAATTTTTACCCATCTTATTTTTTACTCTTAGGCAATGCGGAATATCAATCCCAGCACAGCAAATTCTCCAAAATGTCAGGTAGGCTCTTATCTGATGTTTTAGCGTTAAAAAGAAAAAGACATTAGGAAGGAGAGAAACTTGTGCTCCTGAGGCCTGTCCTCGCCGAAGATTAGCATAGAATATAACTTTGAACCATCTTTCTGCCAAGATGACATTGCTCTTCCCAGAGAGTCTGCACTATCTGCTCCCTTCCTCCTCCTCCCATAGGGCTGCTAGTGTTCATTTTCGTTCCATGGAGGTCTTTTTTTTATTCCACATTTGAAGTGTATTATGTCTCCATTATACGGTCTGTTAGACTTGAAGTCTAATTTTTATATTGTGTAGCTTAAAATAGTATTAAAGTAATCATTTTAACAGTAACCACATGAATTACTTACTTGGATAGGCTACTGTAAGAAATTTTAAGAGTGATAATGATTCTCTTAGAAAAGGAAGATTTTTTCCAGTGGAGATTCCAAAGGAAGAATATCAAAATGACTGTAAGAGAAGGGTCTCCCTGGGTAGTGTTGGGTTTCTTTGTTGGCTTTTATCAACATGTTTCTCCCTGATGAACCAGGAAGCCGTGATTGTGAAGGTATCTTATTTAGAGGGAAAGATTGTAGTCGTTTTCCTTCTAACACAGGCACTTCTCTGACTTGTGGGAAGAAACTAATTCTTGAAACCAAAAAAATTCTGTGTTCAGTGTTCACAGGATTTGAAGGACTAAGGTCGGGGATCAGTGCACCTTTCTCAGGTGGGCAGAAGCAGCCATAAACACCTCATATGATATATGGCTCTTCTGCACTAGGCTAAGTAAGTAATTGTGCTAGATTAGAATCAGCTGTAGAAGTGAGAGTTGGCAGAATTTCGCTCATTTGGGGTACCTTTAACTTGTCCATTAGAGCACTGTGCTGAGAAAAGTCAGATAACCGTAGTCATAGAGACCAGTTAATTTTGTGAGAGGAAAAACTCCGCTCTTTATCTCATTAATGCCTTTTAATCAAGAGATCAAATAAGGGAATAACTCATAGAAGTCATCTTTGCTAAAGCAGAGAACACAGTCATTCTTGGAATGAGGGCCACTAATAACTGCATTTGTCTGGGAAGAACATCATAGCATTGGATCTTTATACAGTAAAGATGTTTTTTTTTTCCATGCTTTTTCTCTGAGGTGTTTTTGAAAGAGGGCTTTTATTTGTGCTAAATGAAATGGAAACTAACATAGGAGCAAAAATTACATAAAATGCCAAAAGTGTTTTGAAGTTGCTTCTTTTTTCCCCCCAATCTGAGATTTATACCTTAAATCTGATTTAAAAAATTAAGCACTTCTGGGTTTTTATTTTGTACTTGAGTATAAGTATAAGTGTAAATAGTTGCTCTTACTAAAATTCTCATCAGTTCTTACCTTTTTTTTAACGATATATATCTTTTTAATGTATTGATGAGAAGAGATCAGTTTGTTGTTCCACTTACTTACGCATTCACAAGGTTGATACTTGTATATGCCCTGACGTGGATCGAACCTGTAACCATGGTGTATGACACTCTGACCAACTGAGCTAACCAGCCAGAGCCTTAGTTACTTTTTTTTTTTGCTACTAAAACTTTAGGAAAAGTAAGTCTCATAAGTAATAAAAATTCTATTCAATTTATTTGCTATTGAAAATACAGGGTTGATTTCTTAGATTTATCTAAGTCAGAACAAGCAGCCTAAAAAAGATAGTTTTGTAAATCAACATTGCATTTTCTAGAAAATAAAATATTGACTTGTTATATAAATTTTAGTTGTCATTGGCATGATTGTGAAAATGTTAATGAATGTTTGAAATTCCAGTATAGAGTTAAATTTGGAGTAGCTCACATACATGGAATCTGTTAGTATTTGTGTGAAACAAGATGTTTTTCTCCTCCTACATGTTTTCTAGATGACCTTAAGGTAGATGTCAGGAAAGATTTCACAAAGAAGGGTCATATTTTAAGTGAAGATGGCTTTAGATAAGGTTACCAGGAAAACCAAGAAACTCAGGAGGAGCTTTGCATTCTCAAGGACGAAAATGTAGTACCGTAGAGGAATAATAGAGAAAAGGGATGGATCCTTTCAATATGAGTGCCTGGCACTGTTGTTCAAAGTTTATTTTTTACTTTTCTAATAGAAATTAGTGCAGGTGAGTTAACAAGCAATGAGAAATCAGTGTTGTTATTGTATAATTCTGTACCTCATATGCTTTGCGATGTGAGAAGGTACCAAATTTTAAAATGTTTATAAATTACATATTTCAAAGGCTGTCTTTAAGTAATAGTTTGGCCCAAAGTCCATTCATTACATGTTTTCCACAACATAAAACACACGTTTTTCGTTTTCACCAATAACTTTACTGATTTGGATATTTTGAGTATGTCAGCTATCTCCTGCTATTGGCTTCTAGGATAGAGGCCAGGGTGATGCTAAAACATCTATCTTCCAATGCATAAGATAGCCCCACAGCAAAGAATTATTTGGCCAAAATGTCAGTAGTACCAAGAAATTTAACAGACACCTTTTGACACATTCAGTCAGTCAGAGAACCTTCTCCATAGACTGCACAGATTTTTTTGCATTTCTTTTGCATTTTAACCTCTCTTGAAATAATAGAGCATAACATGACAAAAATGTTGCATATCCTCTTCCATTTTAAATATGAAAATGGCTGCACAAAAATGAACAATTTTGATTTTTTAATGCATCCTGATTGGCAGCTGTCATTATGCAGTCTAATAAAATTGTTTCGAATGAAGTTAAAGACAACTAAGCACTACTAGAACCATCATACAGAAAAAACAGCAGACTTTTTGTCCAACCCAATACTTTCTAATAGAATTAACAAAGCATGTCTGTATTGCAAGATTCTCTTAATCACGTAAACTAATGTCAGCATAGGTAAGGTTAATGCAAAATTTTGAAAAATTAAGACTACTTTAAAGGTAGAAGAGTGTCTTCTTAGTTAAAGATGGAAATTATCACTTTAATATGTTAGGGTTTGTTCACAGAACATTAGAGAATCTTGACTTCATAGACCTTTATACTCTTTATTACTTTGATTATTCACTATTTTGTGTTTCAAAAGTAATTTTCTGAGGAAAACTTTGAAAGTATGAATAGCATCTTTGCTCTGTGAGATGGAGCACAGAATGCTTAATTTTCTACCTGCATGTTTGTCTAATACATCAGTTGCACCTTTGTAAATTGGAGACCTTTACAAAGACTGGGTTGAGAACGCATCCCATATTTTGTTTCAAGGTCTTTTGAAATAGACACTTTAAGGAAAGATAGTCAGCCCTGAGTATGGATGGTTTTTTTTACCTTCTCTTCTCCTTTAAGAATGTGGTTCTTAATACCTGTGGTTTACCAATACCTATGAGATTAGCCTAAACTCTGCAACCTGGCTCATGGTCTGTGGTCATTAAGCTGATTCAGCCAGTTTACTCTTCCTTCTGCTGAGTTCTGTCTAATGTATTGTTGCCACAGTTCTGCTCATGGGCTTTTCTTCTGACCTCTTACCAGTGAAGGTTCTCTTTTTCCGTTGTAAGACCTAGGTCAAAACTCATCCCTAAGTGGCCTCATCAGAATTCTTGAAACTTCCCAGGAAATAGATATAAGACTATTGTATACAGATACTTTTTATGAGCAAACAATTGCTTCAATCTTCTAGAAATTATAGCTATAACTATTTTATAACTAATAAATATTGTGTAGTTGCCATTCCTTATGAGGAGTAATAAATATACATTAAGTCAGTCACTGGTTTAATGAGTGATAAAACCCACAGTATTACTGTTGAAGATACTGTACTATGTCATTAGCCCACCATGGTAAAGTGATTCAGATGTCCAAAATTTTACCAGTCTTCAGCCCTGTGGGGGGAAAAAATGCCATCAATGGGTTTTTTTGTTGGGTTTTTTTTTTTTTTTTTTTTTTTTTTTTTTTTTTTTTTTTGGAGAGGGGAGAAAGAGAGGGAGAGAAACCAATGTGTGGTTGCCCCTCACATGTCCCCTACTGGGGTCCTGGCCTGCAACCCAGGCATGTGCCCTGACTGGAAATCGAACCAGCCACCCTTCGGTTCTCAGGCTGGTGCTCAGTCCACTGAGCCACACCAGCCAGGGCCCTATCAATCTTTCTTTTTCCACCTGAATTTCTTTCTTATTAGCAGACGCTGGAAAAGCAGTTTCAGAATCCAATGAACACTTTCCCCAAGATAATTTCTCTTCTTTTAGAAGTCCTAATATTGATATAAACTGTAGATTCATTTAGGTATTTTCTTGTGACAGTTTTATATTTTATTTTTAATGGGCGTGTTTGAAATCTTTTAGGGATGGTGGGAGATTCAGCCTCACACCCTGTATACTCTAATAGGTTTCTTTCCCTCCCTTCCTGTTTAAGTCAACATAATTTGAAGAATACTATAATGACTTCTGTTACTTTATTTAAGTAATACAAAATACAAAAGACCTAGAAAGAGTGTGACTCTGAAGGTAATGCTGGGCACACCAAACAGCAAATCTATTATGGATATTACTTTTCAGAATTTAGGGTTGTCGTACAGTTGTTATAACTATCCCCAAATCCATGCATGCACATTTTTCAGTCAAAAATATTTCTGAAGCTGAAGATACTTTGGTAAATAGCCCAAACATTAAAAAACAAAAAGCATTCTAAACATTGGCTGAATGTTTTAATAACTTCAGACGTAATGAAGTATCTGTGACTGTTTAAAGCTATATTGGAAAATGGGATAAGGCAGAGCCTATCTTAAAATAGTTGGAAGAAATGGTTTTTCCTCTCTATTTTTGGAATTTTTTGTTATAAACTATCATCGAGACAAACTGTATAAAATGTATGTTTTTAGAGTTACTCTCCATTTCTAAATTTGGATTTCTACTTTAATGAACTTACCTTTCTTTTGATTATGGAGGGAGTAGGTGCCATATATTATTCAAAAATGGATATAATCTTACATAGCTTAGTATCTGCTAAAAGACAAAAATTGCTTTCGGAGTATAATTCAAGTTGGCATGCATTTTTTGCATTTTCTGTAAATGGAATCATAACTTTTTCACTTAGCGTTACTGTTTTGAAAATTATTCATTCATGTTGCATCTGTAGTCCTTTCCTTTTTATTGCTAACTAGCATCCCATTATAGGGATATACTACAATTATTTCATCCACTCACCTGTTGATAGACAGACATGTGAGTTGTTTCTGAGTTATGTGACTTGGCGTAGATACATGCTTTCAGTTCTCTTACATACAAGAACTGAATGACCTAGAAATGTTCTAAATGTTCCTAGACTACTAACTACTTCTGTTGCCTTTCTCATTTTCTAAATGATAGGAACCCCAAAACCCATTTCACATGGAGCCAAAATACTTTAGCTACCAGTTATATTATCTTACAAGTGTCTTTTTACCCTATGGAAAACAATACTACTATTTAAATGAAAGGAGGGCAATATGAAAAAGGTCAGTGGCTTATGGCTAGGTCCCGAGTCCCTGAAAGTGTATTATATAAAGCAGGCAAACTTGTGTTTTTCTTTATAAACCATCCTGGAAAGTTTCCTCCAGACCAAGCTGGGACCATTGGTTTTACTTGTAGTGCAGATAGCTCTGACTCAGTGCGTCCCAGATTAGCTAAGATTTACAAGCTCAGTGGGAAAAAGCCACCACATATTTGTATTATTACAGAAGAAAATGAGCTAAAAATACTTGCTTCACTTAGAAAAAATCAAATACTACTCAAAAAAAAGACTATTTGACCTTTGAAATACAGAAGCATGATTAAATTTTGGCCGAAATTCCTATCAACTTGCTTCTCCATTTTTGAAAGTCTGTCAAACTATTTTTTTCTAAATACCTTAGGGAAAAGAGAAGCTTAACAAACTTATAATTTTAGCCCAGTGTTCTAATTTTAGGCATTTGTTCAGGATATAAAAACTTTTTAAAGATAGACGTAACTTTCAATGTGACATGTTTCAACTGAAATCAGTTTTTATAGACAATCCAGTTATATCCCAAGGCTTATTTTTAAACAGGCCAGATTTACCCAGTTACAAAGTAATATTCATACTCATCCAAAATGTGTTTTAATAAAATTAATTTATTGCAATAAAACAGGCGTATTTTATACATATAAATATATACAGGCTTTTTAATGCAGTGTAATGGAGAAAGTTTATGTGAGATACATTTTTTATTAAAAAATTCAGATTACATACTTGATTTCATACTCATATTAAAATAGTTATTTTTTTCTAGAGTCACTAGCAAAATGTCTCTACAGATCTGAAACAAATTTTCAACATTTCTAAAATTCTGGATTTTAGACAAGTCTGTTCATATTCGTATCTGTTCACAATGTAATAGTCCTCGGTTACAAATAAAGCTTACTTCCCAGAAAATGCGCAATTTAACTGTTCCTCACTGGAAGCAGGACAGCTTATAGAAGAACTTTCAGTTAGCACTGGCTCTGTGTTCACTCTCCTTCGATATCTGTGTGGGTAAGCAGTAGTAGGACACCTCCCCAAATTTCTATTTCACTTCTAAGATCTGCCTTTTAAAACTCTCTGTATAGATGTGTGTGTTTATGTGAGAAATAGAAGTTAACTGTTTTTATATTTCATTGAAGTCCAAAGACTTAGGGCTAAAAAGCAGGGAAAAGTTTAGCTTGTTTTTCCTACCTAAATACGGAAGTCTCTCTCCCAATTTTGATAATTTCTTTAAAATAGAAACAGAAATTTTTCATCTTTATTAAACCCAATATAATAAACCATATTCACAACAGGTAAAAATACTAACATAGGAATTAATGACCTGGAGAAGGACTGCCAAGTAAACTTTAATTATATAAAGCCAGTTTGGCTTTAAGCAAATACTGAGCTACATAAGAATGTATCCATTTTGAATAATAGAATGAAAGTTACTATACAATTATACATCAAGCTGTTCAAAAATTACTAAGGGCATGTAATCAATGCATTCTTTTCGCTGTAATTGGAAGTGTCAGAAAGTGAGTTGAATATTCATACCTTCAGTATGATTTCTATAATCTGTATATTATAATTTTTATCATTGGCTTTATCACATTATATTTGTTTTCATGACAGATTCCTTTCTATTTGCTAATGCTAACACCTTCCTACTGCCACCAGTAAATAAAGTAGCATTTTTTTCCATTCAGTATAGTTGAATCCCTAGTTTTGTTCCTCTTAGTCATGCGAGGCTCAGCTGTAGGTTTGGTGAAAAGTATGTTCCGTAGCTGTTCAAGAAGTGGATGTCTAGTTAGGCAACTTGGAGTGATTTCCCTTCTTATTTTCATCTCTAAATTGCCTTTTTTTATAAATGTGGGTAAGGTGGCTCTGCACTGTCTGCTAAGAGTAGAAATTCAGTTGTTAAAGGCAACAAAAAGTAAAACTTGGACAGCTTTGAACAAGCACAATGGCACAATTCAAAGCAAAAACATGTATAATCTGCGCATGAATGACTTTAACTTTATAAACAGTCATGAAGAAGTAGGAATTTTATTTAAAAAACAGTGAAATAAAAAGTCATAAAATGAAGATGACTTAATTGGCTTAATCCACTGGGCCACACCAGCCAGGGCTCTATCCTTATCTGTAATCCCTCCCATTCCCTCCCGAAGTGACAAGTGACTTTAAAACAATGACAGTCACTCCCCACGCAGGTCTGTATGATGACATCTTGTCTCTTGTCAGCCAATTCATTCAGTCATTTTAGTAGTGATTTCCTGGTTAGTGTTATGGCATGTACTTGGCTTTGCGTTGTAGGGAATTCAAAATTAGGTACACAGACATGAACAGGCCTTCTTTGATAGAAAGCAAATGAAGTTTGTTTCAGGATGATCACAAATCACTTTCATGTTTGAAAGACCGAGTTTCCTCTCAGAACCCTAGCTAGCAGCCTCATCCAGAATTTTATTCATTCTAAAATTCATTTCTATATGTATTCTTATTTCTATTTCTATTCTCATTTCTATTTATATTCTTATTTCAAAAGCAACATAAGTTCTCAAAAGTATTAGAGGATACTATTTTATGCCCCCAAACAGCCCACCCATTCATTCAGTGTGCCCTTAAGGGACAGAGGAAAAATAAAGAAATAATTACAATACCGTGTGATAGGTACTAAATCATGTGACATACATGTGCTCAGGGTGTTAAAGACATAACATCTGGAGGTGGAATCATCATGGAGAGTTACGGAGAGAAAGCTGTAAATAATAATAGAGAAGGAAGAAAAGTATTCCAGTCAGAAAGAGCATATGGAAAGACATGGTACCGAGAGACAAGATGTCATCATATAGACCTGCGTGGGGAGTGACTGTCATTGTTTTAAAGTCACTTGTCACTTGGGGAGGGAATGGGAGGGATCACAGATAAGGATAGAGCCCTGGCTGGTGTGGCTCAGTGGATTAAGCTCTGGCCTGCAAACTGGTCACAGGTTCAGTTCCGGGTTAGGACACAAGGCTGGGGTGTGGGCCAGGTCCCCAGTGGGTGTATGTGAGAGGCAACCACACATTGATGTTTCTCTCCCTCTCTTTCTCTCTTCCTTCCCCTCTGTCTAAAAATAAATTTTAAAAATGTTTTTAAATCTTAAAAAAAGAGATCTAGGATAGAGAGAAAACAAATAAAATGGATTCCCAGAAGCTACTAAAAAAAAACATGTAGGCTTTTAACAGGAGGAAGGGGAAAAACCATCTCCTTAGACTAGAAGAGATGAGTATGAGTGAAGATAGCTTTGTGGGGAGCAGGAAGGGATGGCGGGAGGAGCCAGAAAATTGTGCTTCATGGCCTCAGTGTTCTTATTTAAATGGGAAAGAGATGGAAATGGACTTAATAGGAGCTTGAGGAAGTGTGCCAGGTTTGTAGTAGTGACCATGGGAATGTAAGAAAAACTGACCAACTACCAAAAAAAATTGAGTGGTACAAAGGGCCCAGCCAAGGCCAAAAACTGTTTTTCTACTTTGTAGAAACAGTCTGAATAATTGTATGATTTTTTTCAAGCATTTCTTAGCGATCTTAGTATAGAAATGAAGCAAGCACATTGGAGTAAGGGTTGAAATTGCTATATTGAGATGAAATTATGTGTATATAAAGAATGTTAAAGGTGCTCTTGTATTTCAACTGATCAGCCTTGGGGGGGAAAAACCAACAGATGGCCTAACAGGCACATGAAAAAATGCTCAACATCACTAATCCTCAGGGAAATGCAAATCAAAACCACAATGAGGTATCACCTCATTCCTGTCAGAATGGCTGTTATCAAAAAGACAAAAAAATAACAAGCGTTGGCAAGGATATGGAAAAAAAGGAACCCCTGTGCACAGTTGGTGGGACTATAAATTGCTGCAGCCACAATGAAAAACAGTATGGAGGTTTCTCAAAAAATTAAAAATAGAATTACCATGTGATCCACCAATTCCACTTCTGGATATTTATCCAAAGAAGAAGAAGGCACTAATAATTTTATACCTGAAACCTATATGATTGCATTAACCAGTATTACCTCAACAAATTCAATGAATAATTTAAAAGTTTCATACAAAAAACACTAATTTGAAAAGATATCTGCACCCACATGTTCATTGCAGCATTATTCACAATAAGCAGGATATGGAAATGCCCTAAGTGTCTAGCCGTGAATAAAGAAGGCATGGTATATATGCACAGTGGAATATTATTCAGTCGTTATAAAAAAAAGAATGGAATCTTGCCATTTACAACAACATGGGACCTTGAGCGCATTATGTTAAATGAAATAAGTCAGAGAAGGCCAAATACTGTTTAATCTCACTGATGAGTAGAATCTTAAAAAACAAACAAACAAAAAAACAAGGCTATAGATACAGGGAACAGATTGGTGGTTGCCAGAGGGGAGGCATGAAGGGTGAATTAAGTGTGTGAAAGGAGTCAAAAGGTCCAAAATTCCAGGTATAAATGTTATGGGGATATAATGTACAGCTCGGTGATTAGTTAATAATACTGTGTTACATAACTGAAAGTTGCTAAGAGCAAATCTTAAAAGTCACCATCACCACAGGAAACAAAAGAGTATTTGTAACTAGGTATGGGGATGGCTGGTACCCGGACTTACTATGGTGATCATTTCACAGTGTAAGCAAATACTGAATCATCATGTTGTATACCTGAAACTAATGTAATGTTATATGCCATTTATACCTCAGTTTAACAAACCAACAAACAAAAGGAAGCCAATAGACTAGAATGGTGGGGGAGAGAACAGAGTGGAGTCCTAAGGCTGTAAGCTTAGTAAGTGGGAGTCACATCATGCAGGCACTGGGTGGAAAGAAAAGTCACCGTCCCAGAAAGTGGGATGAGTGCACGTCAGATTTCTGGGGAAGAAATTTCTAAGCCAGTTCCAGGGGGTGACAAGATTTTAGAGGTCGGTTTGGTTTTAAACAGCAAGGTCTTCTCTGTGCAAGTGGATGATTGAGGTGGGTGTAGGTGACGGTCACTGAAATCCAAAAGGTCAAGGAGCTGTCTTGTTGAATGAGTGAATCCGCTGCCTAATGTATAAGTAATACGATACAGCATTATGTCTTATGAGCACAAAACACTGAAATAGTAGTGTAAATGGCATTCTAAGATATTTGACACAACCACAGTGTAATATAGAATAGTGTCTACTGATGAAAAGTCAGTGATACACTAAATACTACTACTGTCTGTTGCCTACAATTATAATTAAATAAAATGCTGTATTTCAGTGAGAAGTCAGTGAAAATAAAGGTGTGGTTTTCTTTCCTCCATCCAAGTTCATAGGCCCTCTTTATTCTGTCATGATCCTCTGGCTAAGAAACCCCATTCTGTGGGGATGCTGTAACCAGAAGGCATAAACCTGGATTTTAAGAAGTGGTATTTGCATCAGGAAGACTTCATGGTTTAGAAGTGGTGCAGAGCTCAGACTGTCTCCACAGCCTCTGGCCCAGCAATGACTGTGGCAGTGAGGGGACTGGAGATGGTGACCCTGTGCCTCAAAGAGGGCTGCACTGTTCTTGTGATAAAAAGCCGTATTTCAAGTCAAACCAAAAAGGTAAAGGGAGAGAAAGCTGATGCTGTAGCAGAGATGATATTTATAAGAGCTTCGGAGGCACAGGGGAAATTCGTAAGAAGGGGAACAGTGAACCTACGAAAAAGTGAGAGGAAGGACAGTAGGAACGAAGGTGTTAAGGAGTTGGCCAGGGTGAGGTAAACTCTCCTCTAGGTCTGGACCACATACCAGGCTGAGGCCTCGGGTGTTTGGGGCCCTGTTAAGGCAGGCCGTTTGGAACCTTCAGCCTGCAGCTTTTGCTCGGGTTTCTAAGTAAGAGTCCTGCTGAAAAATTGTTTGGTGCCCAAGACAGAAAAACCTGAAATCAAAATGAGACACTGATAGCAAATTGTGAACGATACAGGGTGTGGGGGGCTGTGAGGGGGATTGGTGTCTTAACAGTAAATCGTCTAATGTTTTTCTCACTTTATTTTTTACTTATTGGTGCCAAACACACAAAACCATATTGAGGGTTGGTGAGTAAAAATAAACTTAAAGAAGAATTGTCTTTTAAAAGACCAGATTTGCCATCCTACCCCAATGGAAAGATTTGGGAGTGTCTACCAAAGTCTCATGAGAATAACGAAATAAAATTAGATGATAAAGTACATCTTTTGGGGTTAATAAGACTAGATAAACTTTCGGTTTATACGACTTAATTTTCAGTCACCTGAAGGGGAGAGAATTTGGTCTTTCTAACTGGGAACTTACTCACTTTGAATTAGATGTTAATACTTCAACTTTATATGCACATGGTTACCTTAATGTGCATTTTATTTCTTTAAACCTAACCATAAATTCATTAATCAGTAGACTGATCCTGTCTGTGTCTGTTTTTTCTAGGAATTAGCTCTCCGGAGCCAGTTACCAACACTGGAGCAGGACGGTGGGACTCAGAATCCCGTGTCTTCTCCTGGGATGTCTCAGGAGTTGAGAACAATGACGACCAATAGCTCAGATCCCTTCCTGAACAGGTTGGTGAGGGTTGCTGCTGGGCAGTTATCTAAAAAAAGATCATCTACTAGCTTTGAGACTGTTCTCCTTAGTATTTGTAATAAGCTGTTTGGACATCTGTGTGGGCCAAAAATCATCGCTGTGAAAGAATCTTTCCATAAATGGCAGCAAGTACCATAAAATGAGAATTAACAACCAGCTTCTGTTAGAGGAAGTGAGCTGTTCAGACTTGTAGAGAGGATACTTAACTCAAAGTCACGTGTTTGCTTCTGCCTGTACTGTATGTAGACTAACAGTTACATAAAGCTACAGAATTGTGAGGAAACATGTAAATGCCTTTCTACGAAAGCAAATGAACTGCATCTTAAACCAACTTAGGGCTACACCGTAGGGATGATTGGAAGGAATATTCCACATAAGCATTCAGTCAGAGCTTTCCAGGGCAGCAGCACCGTAACACTGTAAGTTCAAGGAGGTAAAATGTAAAGTTGTGCTTTTTCAAGAAATACATTAATATTAAAGGCAGCATATGAAACATTGCTGAAGGCTGCGTTTTAGTGAGTTCCCACTGAAGCAGGTTGTATTCTTTGCCTAGAAAGCCATTTATAATTAAGATTGGATTATAGTTCATTCTTCTAGGTTATAAAATATTTTGGAGTTTCAGTTTTTAAAAAGAAGTAACACATATTTTCTGGTCTTTGTACTTAGATATATATTTTTTTTAACCAATTTTAAACAGCGCAGTTTTAAAAATATTTAAAGATAAGCACTAAGGGGGTGGGGGGGCAAGTGGTTTAGGCAAGTGGTTGTGCTGCCCATTTAGTCCTCACCAATTGAGCTGAAAACTTCATGATCTTAAGAAAAACAAAATTTACTTATCTGACACAGATAGCTTAAAGTTCTGCCAAAAATCGAGTGTATTTATACAAGATTGTAATGTAGCTCTGAATTTAAATTGAGCTTAATTAGGAAAGGTGATAGCCACACAACTTTTTTTTTCTCCACAAGGGGAATTTTAGACCATATAATTCTAGCACCCATCTATGTAATGCCTGTACTAATCCAGGGATAAAATAGGCTATTTAGAAAAAGGGATAGAATGCATATCCTTCCGACAGTCATTTCTGAAGATTCTTTCCTAAAACCTTTGATCAAAGCTGGGCTGCAGTTCAAAATTGTAATTTCTGGTAAACAACATCAGTGTTATTAGTTCACTCTCTGTAGTTTCTAAAATACATCTGATTATAACATTTATTTTTTCAAAAACTGATGGTGGTTTCCCTGTTGTCTGTTATTTGATTCCTACAGATCCCTTAAGCTGTAAACACTTGTTTCCCTACCTTGCCATGGAGTTGACTCTTAGTGGTGTAACATCCCCTTACCTCCCTTTGACCCTGAGAGCCTTCAAGGCCACCTCTGATGCCCCCTTCACGAAACCTTCCTACTGTACTTCTGAAGCTCCCTCTTCTTAGTTATAGAAGCACATCGCTCTTTATGTGACTCATTAATGTACTGAATACTTTTGTTCATCTCCCCCCACCCCTAAAGTTGTGAGTGGTTTTGTTGTTGTCAGCCCCTGCATCCTCTGAGGCTGGTCTAATGCCTACCGTGTATGATGGTAGCAGATCCTCGTGAATGTTCATTGGATGAGTGGGGGCTGCGGGCAGTGGGATTCTGCAGGGCAGAGGGCCAGGTCAGGGGAATGGCTCTGTGGACTCTGTCCTCAGGAATGCTCTCGTGCTGCCCCTGTGGCTTGGAAAGAACTCCACACAACTGACAGTCCAGCTACTCTGAAACAGTCTGGTAGAAGCATTAGGGTAAAGCAGTGCTTGCAGTGTACAGAGTGAGGGTGGGTGGGGGGCAAAGCCATCGCAGCATTAGTAATTTAGGGGAGAAGCTGGGCAGAAGCAGGCTTTCAACCTAAAGCAACTGTTCAAGCTGCTTTGTAAAACATTTGGTTTTTAACTTTCATGTAAGCTAAATAGCTGCTTAAGTGTTGAAGCTGTGAGGTAAGTGAAAGTTCACATCATGGTCACAGACCCTTGAACAACAGTTACCTTTATTTTGCACTTCACCATAAAATTTTCTAGAATTAGTAGAACACCAAATTTTACAGTCAATGCCAGCTGCTGTCTACAATGCTACTGGCCCAGGAAAGTATTCTATTTATGAAAGTAATGTCTTGAGGATATTTACTATACTTGTATGTAAATCTGGGAAACTTCATTTAGCCTAAAGTCAAGATCTATCTTGGCCTGTTTTTCTGTTTTTCTCAAGGTGTGTGCCTTGTAGTTTTTTGTTTTTGTTTACTTTTCAATTAATCTTTTCTTCAGTTGGGACTCTAAGTACTCCTATCTTATGCTGAGGTATTTGGGCTTTTTTCTCCTAAACAGAAGCAAGAAGATCAAGCTCTGGGAATTCTTATCTTATCGGCAGTGGCTTATCTGTTCTGGGCTGGTCCAAAAAGACATTCTGGTTCTTTATTATTCCTTGATTTTTTTCCCCTTAGTTTAAACTTGCTGCATAAGAGCTAAGGAATTTAATGTGAGTCTAGTGCAGACCTGCTCACTGCCTACCAAGAGGTCGTGTTTTGACCTCCGCCTGCGCCGCCACCACTTGGCGAATTGAGACCTTGAAACAAGAGCTATGTGGGTCCCTAGATTCAAAATGGCATTACAGAGAGAACACCTATACAGAGAATTTTCTGTCAGCCAGGAAAACTGGGTGTATTTTTTTCATTCCCTGTAGCCACCAGGCCCACAGATTTCGGAGCAGTCTTGGTCCCTTAGAACGGCCAGCTTCCATTGGGATTACCTTGTCTCTTTCACTGTGTAGACTAGGGCTGTCTGGCGCATGGGCCCTGGAGGAGGGCCTGTTTCAGTTGCCGCAGGGCAGGAGTTCCCCTGATCCTCTTTGAAAATCATGTTCATACTCAGCAGGTATTTATTTTTACCTTGAAATCATTTTTAAAACTTTCATATTGGTCTCTCTTCCAGTGGCACCTATCACTCTCGAGATGAGAGTACAGACAGTGGACTGAGCATGAGCAGCTACAGTGTCCCTAGGACCCCAGATGACTTCCTGAACAGTGTTGATGAAATGGATACAGGTTGGTATTCTTCCTTCCTCTGAGGAATCTGACTTCCAGGCAGGTATCTCCAGGTCTAATAACTACTGTGAGCCAAGGCTATTCAGAAGAAGGATCATTCAAATCCTGTAAACTTCAACTCATATTGTGCTTTCTTTTTTCATATGGCAGTTTGTAACTTGAATCCTTTCTCAGTTTTTAAATGTCATGGAATCTTAGCTCTATTTGAACAAAACTGGTGACATGACTTATTTTAGCATTTAAAATACTAAGTTAGTTGGCAGGATGATTGAGGACTCCATTAGAATTCTCTGTTAATATAGATTGATATCCTTAACTTTGGAGAGAGATTTCTCTGTGTAATTCAGTGTCTGCCTCCCTCTTTCCTGTGAGGGTTTTTGGTCCGACGTAGGTGTTGTGAGGCTCAGGAAGCCAAGTGGGAAAGGCTTGGTCATGGGGCTCGCCTACTCTGGTTAGAATAGTGACAAGGGTCTTGCAGGAGCTGAGAAACCCCTTCCTCACAGGGGTCATTAAGGAGTCATTCCTCCAGTGGCTTGCCTGGCAACCCCTGATGGCCTCGGACTTGGCAGGTCTCCAAGGGCATGAACTGGCAGGGAAGTGAAACAGTTTTCCAGCTAGCTGGTTCTTCAGCTGACAACTTCTGAAAGTGTTCAGCGAGTCCTTTGTGCTAGTGCTCATCCAGCTCTTGGCTTTGGTGCTTCCTGGTGTCCCCCCTTTGTTTCTGCTTATCTACATCTTAAATCACCCTTAGGAGTCACTTCAGCCCATCTTAGTCACATTCCCTTACCCCTGTCCCCCATTTGTCTTTTCTCCAAACCCCTACAGCACTTAATGGTTTATATTCGTTTTTAAGAAAGCATGTTCACGAAGCTCTAAGAAATGTTAATGTTGTTAGGTGCTGCCGCCCAACACCCCCCCCCAAAAAAAAAAAAAAACAGAAAAACCTTTTATGGCCAGGTAAATTTGGTAAAGTTCTAAGCAAAGCTAGGAAGATTTATCTGTTCAAAGACTTCTGGGAGGCTTGTTTTGTTATTAGGAAATATTAATCTCTAAGAGTGGAATAGAGTTTTCATCCAGTCCTTTATTTTAGTTCTCCAAAGTGTACTTAAGGGAAAGATGGGACTATATCATTCGTTTTCATATTTTCTCTTATTTTGTTGGTGCATATTTGAGAGAGAATCAAGCAGTAATGCTCTTGTGTAGTGTGCTTGTTCCTTCTCTTGGTATATATGATTTTTCAAGGGATTTTTACATTTTTAATGACCCCCCCCCTTAGTGCTCAGTACATAGGAATAAGTGATCAAGTTGTTGGTTAAATAGTTATATGGACATATGTTGAAGCAGAAGTAATCTCGGCATTGTTACTTGTGAGTTGTTTGGTCTAAAATAAATGGCATCATTTCAGGTCAGTCAGGAGTGCTTTTCTCTATACATTTCTGTGTGTTCTCACGTGATAAAACGCTGATGTTAGCTTTTCACAAAGGACCTTATTTTCTCTCTCTTTCTGCTCCAACTAGGTGATACTATCAACCAAAGCACCCTACCCTCACAGCAGAATCGTTTTCCAGACTACCTTGAAGCCATTCCTGGGACAAATGTGGACCTTGGAACACTGGAGGGAGATGGAATGAACATAGAAGGAGAGGAGCTGATGCCAAGTCTTCAGGAAGCTTTGAGTTCTGACATCCTTAATGACATGGAGTCTGTTTTGGCTGCCACCAAGCTAGATAAAGAAAGCTTTCTTACATGGTTATAGAGCCCTCAGGTAGACTGAATTCTAAATCTGTGAAGGATCTAAGGAGTTAAGACACACATACCAGAAATTTTTAAAATAAGCCAGTTGTGATCTTCTGGCTGATACAGAAAAAGATGAACAAACGTCCAGCAAGATTCTTTCATCCACTATTTTGCTCTTCCTTGTCCATTGCTGCTGTTAATATATTGCTGACCTCTTTCATAGTTGGCCCTAAAGAATCAAAAAAACTTTTTTGTTTCTTTTGCTATTATAACTACTGTTTGTTTTGGGGGCTGGGGGAAGTGAGCCTGTTTGGATGATGGATGCCATTCCTTTTGCCCTGTTAGATGTTCACCAGTCGTTTTAACAAATAGACTTGGAAGTCAAATGCTTCACGTCACAGCATTTAGTTTGTTTAAGCAATTATTTCTTAAGCTGCCTCTGGCCAGTGAAAAACATGACTTACTGGTCTGACAAGCCAAAAATGTTGTGTCTGATACTGAGTACTTAATGCTGATTTGGAGAGAGAGCTGAAACCAAGGCTGAAGACTGTTTTATTTTCAGTGTTTGTTTTTTTCCCTCCTAATGCTATATCATTAGTCACATAGTGACCTTGATTTTATTTTAGGAGCTTATAAGGCATGAGACAATTTTCATAGAAATATATTAATTATTGCCACATACTCTAGTATAGGTTTTGGTGGGTTTTATTGTGGAATTATTTTGCTTGATTGGTTGGGGTTTTTTGTGGTTTTGTTGTCATGTTGTTGTTTTTTTCTGGAACCAAGGCAAATTACCATATTAGTGAATCTGTTTATTGTTGTAGCTGGGACAATTATTGTAGTTTCTTTGGTAAAAATCTTCATTTCCTGATTTTTTTACCTTCTTATTTAAATCTTGATTGTCTGCTCTCTCTCTCTATATATATTCCCACACACTTACAAGTTTATGTGATAGTGTGATAGCAGAATGTATTTTTTTAGGCTTCCCTATTTTCCAGTTTATTTTAAAATGGTAGCTTTGAATGTATGCATTTAGAATACATGACCAGTCGTTTATATTTCACAGGTAGTTTAAATCTGGTCGGGGCAGTCTACAGATGTTGGAGGTAGTTGAATGTTCTAGAAAGAGCAGTTGTTCCAGACAGTGCCTAAAGGAGTAGTGTGTGCCTTCCAGGCACACAAGGAATATTATCTGATGAATTTGGAAGAAGTAACCAAGAAATGGCTTTATTTTCCCCCTTGTTACTCCCTTGGACTAATTATCAGTCACTGAGTAGCTTTCTAATGTACATGACTGAAGCAAACGTTACGTGGTCATTCACCTTCCTTTAGCTTTGGAAGTCCTGTCTTCACCTTAGTTTTGGAAGTAAAGTTTAGTATTTTAGTCATCATTTGTACTGAACACTACATTGAAATATTGCCTATAAGACTGTCCTTACTTATAAGACTTGCTCCTACTTCTGTGTAATCAGAATTGACCCTGGACAGTATAATACTGTAAGGTCATGCATTAGCTGGTAAAGTGATCAGATTAATAAATGTATATTACTAGTTGAATTTAGCAAAGAAATATAGATAATCATGATTATACTTTTATTTTTACAGTAAGAGATATAACTAGAGTATGTGTCTACAGGACTCATAATGGTTTCCAAAGAGTATTTTTTAAAGGAAAAAAAAATGAGCACGAGTCAACTCTTCAGTATAAGCTATGAAGCAGTAGTTGGTTATGAACTACAGTGGCACCAGCTAGTACCTTTGTGATTAAGGGCCTGTCAGTGTTTCTAGAGTAAGCCCTTATTTTCAAGGGTTTATAACAGGCATAAAATCTCTTTTCCTGGCTAAAACTGCTATGAAATGCCTCAGCTTGGAAAGATAGATTTTTTTTTCTAATTACAAAATCTAAGTATTTTGACCCTTCAATTTAGAGGAGTGCAAAAAAAGTTGGAGGTAAAGAAGTTTTTATAGTATTTTCAGTGCTCAAAAAAAAAGCAATCACTGTGTTGTATATAATGATTCATAGGTCAATCACTCCTAATAATTGACTCTAAGGCTTTTATTAAGAAAACAGCAGAAAGATTAAATCTTGAATCACATCTGAGGGAAAATGGCCACTGTGCAGATGCATTGATTTTTTTCTTTTTTTTTTTAGAGCAATAATGAAATTCTACCTAGAATATATAATTGAGTTCATGGATGATGTAGCATGTTGGGTTTTTTTACATTTGATCTTAGCCAAAAGGCGGAGAAGTGAGCCTATGTTGGATTTTAAATGTGCAGAAGATCAAAGAGAGGAGTGCCTGTAATTTGCCAGTAAGCTGAAAATCAAGACTATATCTTATATATCAGCAGAATAGCTCTAGGTAAGGGAGAGGGAGGGGCGGGGTTGCGAAGATTTTAGCGGGACTTTGATAGAGAACTTTATAACTTCTTTCTTCAGTAAAAACTTACCTTGCTGTCAGTAAAGGCAGTTATTCCTAAAATTTCAAAGTATACCCACAATATAAGAATATGGAGTTCTTTATTTCCCCTTGACTTTAATTTGCCCAGTTATACCTCAATGTTGTAGCAGCACTGTGGTAGCTGACACAGGCAGTGCTTGGTTCTTACACCCTCTGTACTGACCTGAGGGAGACCTCTGAGTCCTTTCTCTTCCTGAGTTTAATCACAGCCTCAGTGTGGTCTTGTTTTATGTTCTTGTTCCTAATGTAAACGTGTTTAACTGCTCCTTGGTTGTTTTGGGTAGCATTGGGTTAAGATTTTAACTGGGTATTCTTGAATTGCTTTTACAATAAACCAGTTTTTATAATCTTTCACGTTATGAGCTTTTTACATTTGTGTTCTTTTCAATTAGGGCTTCTAAGATCTACTTACAGTTCATGGAGCACGTTGATTTAGAGTTTCAGATTTCCCAAAGCACTATTTGCTATAATAACTATTTTCTAAATATAGTGCCTTTTTTAAAAAAGAACAAAGGAAGTAACTTTTATAAACAAATGATGTTGATGCCTCCTGTATGGAACCTTGGCAGAAACACTGAAAATAACAAATTAATTGTGTGATTCATAATTCATACCAATCAGTGTTGAAACTCAAACCGTGCAAAGTGGAGCCAATATCCAGTGACTAACAGCTTCGTAGCTTTTGCACATCTGAGAGGTGAGTGCTCAGATGAGTTTTACCTTCCGCCAGCATGTTTTTATAAGAATTGGGGGGTGTGCCTGTCCTAACAATTGTTTTCTGTATTTTGAAAAAATATTCTCCACATTTTAAATGTTTTATATTAGAGAATTCTTTAATGCACACTTGTCAAATATATAGATATATATATATATATAGTACCAATGTTATCTTTTTTTGTTTTAGATGTAAGAGCATGCTCATCATGTTAGGTACTTACATAAATTGTTACATTATTTTTTCTTATGTATTACCTTTTTGTTTGTTTATGTGGTTCAAATATATTCTTTAAACTCTTCTTTGTTGTTTTTAACAATTAATACATTTAAAACTTTTTGGCTTTTCAGTGGACTTCTGATATAACAAGTTCTAGTGATAAAAGAAAGTAAAGGGTGATTATAATAGTAACTGGTACATGAAGGTTAGGTTGGCACTTGGAACTTCTGAAGTACAGGTACAATTCTTTGAACTTCATGGCCTATACTTGTCAGGTAGACCATCCCCATTGACAACAGTGTAAGCACAGTTGTCTCCATTCTTAAATGACATGTAACAGCACCGAAGAAATGGACGAATTTGATATGGTCTTTCAAAATAGCCTTTGGTTTTATTTTTCCCAAATATTGTCTCACAATATCCAAAATATAACACTTACATTGGTGAAAATCATTAGTTCTCTTTATAAATAAAAAATTTACAAATTTAAGTGGTAGGTTCTGAGCTTTGATTAAGAAGTAGATTTGATTGTCTTTGAAAATTATTTCTGTGTGTATATAATATCTTTAATTATTGACAGCTCAGTTTTGGCAAAGCAAATCTGAAAACTCTATGTATAATTTCTTCTCAATAGAAGAATGCTCATATTGTAGAGCTTGAAATGCATTGTCCTCCTCGTCTTGTGCAGAATGTAGTGGTTGTATATCTTAGCTCAAAACGATCTTGTGTCTGTAGGCAATACACCTTATGTTGGGTGGCTTAAAGCCCGGTTATCTTTGTTCTGGATCCTGTGAACCAGAATCATACGACCTGTAGGTAACTAACTGAACCTGAGTCAGCATAACACTCAGAAGAGTACAGAGGTGGGCAGACTGTTAGTATTTTGCCCACTCCTGTGTATTAATCTGTATTTGAGAGGAAGAGCCTCTAGGGAGAACAAAGAGGGGCATTCTAGATATTTGAGAAGTGTAGTAGTCTTTCTTAGAGCCTGAATTTAAATAAAATACATAATGTTACTTTTAGAAAGACAGATTCAAAACTAAAGTAAAACAGCTCAGTAAATGAATCGCCCTGCTGGTCTAAGCAGACAAATGGTTTTTTTCTTGAGAGAGAAAGAGTAATAACTAATAATAAAAGGAAACCTAGATGGTAACTGCCAGCAAGGGCAGTTAGACCGGTGAGTCATGTTCACTGGTGAGTCATGGAAACCCCCACGGGTTTCCATCCTGTCAGCAGATGAGGTTGGTGAAGAAGAACACAAAGACCCCATTCCGTTTCCTAACCTCTTTACTGACAGCCAGACCTCCCTGGTCCTGGCGACTGAAATCGTAGTAGGTTTGTATTCAGTTATATTGAAAATCTGGCTTTATTTGGCAGCTCTGAGTAAATATGTGCTGCTGGAGTCAAGCATGTTTTCGGCAGGGTGTATACCATATTTCCCCTGTCCCACTTTAAATTGTTGGCATTTGGTCACTGTAGTCTAATAACCATGAGAAGTTTGATAAAGTCCTCTGGTTAAAATTTTATTACTGAATTAGAAATCAGATGAGAATCCTGTGACGCTGTATCTGTGTGCTGCTCAAAGCAGTGTTTAGAGATAACTGAGCAAAGAGTCTACTGTAAAATTCCTAAACAGCTAATCTGGTGCTTGGATTTTTTTTCAATGTAAGGCTATTAAAAACTAGAGTGCAATTTTATAAAATTGGCATGGTTTGTAAAAGTAAGTAACTGGACAGAGCTAGATTCTTAGTAAAAAGAACCTTTCTAAAAAATCACCAAAAGCCCTGGCTGGTGTAGCTTAGCGGATTGAGCGCGGGCTGCGAACCAAAGGGTCGCTGGTTCGATTCCCAGTCAGGGCACATGTCTCAGTTGCAGGCCAGGTCACCAGTAGGGGCCACATGAGAGGCAACCACACATTGATGTTTCGCTTTCTCCTTCCCTTCCCCTCTTTCTAGAAATAAATAAAATCTTTTTAAAATTTTTTAAAAATCACCAAGGTTGAAACCAGGAGGATACCCTTAGTATATATAGGACTGCCAACTTATTTTTTAGGGTTATGATACACCTTTATGTATCTTTGTATCTTCATGTATTGTCCCAAGTATATTTTATTATGAGACCATTGTTCCCATGACCTCCACAGAATTTATATCTATTGATTAAACATCTTTTGGGTTTAATTTTCTTCGTGGGATATTAGGAAACATCTCAGGTCCTTTTAAGGCCATTTGTTCAATTATAAATCAAGTTATTGCATTACAGTGGATTTACACAAGATTAAAATGACACTCTTCTCTGTCTAGATCAGGAGTGTCCAACCTTTTGGCATCTCTGAAAGAAGGGTTGTCGTGAGCCACACATTAAATAAATACACAAACACTAATGAAAACTGATGAGCAAAAAAATAATAATAAGGTCCATGGGTAATTTTCATGATATCCACCACCACTAATAAGCAAGAAAGTCCTCACATAATAACACACATTATGCAGCAGTTCTTTTGATAATCTAAAACCGTTAAGCAGGTCCCAAGTTTGTGATCACTAATATAGAAAATGTACATATCTAAGTAATAAAACCATTGCTTAGTTTTTTATTGTCATTGATTTTTTTTTTCATTATAAAAGTAAGAGAGGGCAACATAAAACCAGTGGGATGTTTGACATTGTAGTTGAGAAACTACTGCATCAGTCTCTGGTGAGATAGAAGTAGTTGGAATTCTCAGTTTTCAAGATGCTCATCAGATATTTTGGTTCTAATTTTACTCTTAATGTGTTTCATTCTTGAAAATAGTCCCTCGCAGATGTAGGTGCTGCCAAAAAGTGATGACATGAATAAGGCGTGATTGTGAAGCAAGAGGTATTTGTCTCTGGGAAGACAGGACTTACAAAAGTCCAGTAAAGAGACACAATCATATTTTTCTTTAAGTAGAATGTTCAATTCAGCTCTATGCATTCTATTTGAAAACTGTCAGGTAACATTTATGTCGGCTAAAAATTGAGTTGCAAATATAGCAAAATATTGTTTTCCTGGAAATCTTGACGTCTGTTTTAAAATTCTTGTATCAAATGGAAAAGCAAGGCTGCATATTTTTCACTGTTCACAGGACTGTGTTTAGCCAACATGTCGAAATGCATAAAATTGTTTCCCTTAATTTGCTTGCCATTTTTTTTTGGCAAATTCACTGAAACTTAATTTCCATTTCACTTGGTGGAATGCTGTTACGGTTTGAAACATGGTATTGACAAGTCAGTTTTCACCTTGAAGATGTATGTATAACTCATCTAAATGAACAGTTAAATCCACTAAAAATGCTGAATCTGTAAGCCAGTTTTCATTGTCTAAGTTCCAGCACAAATTTGTTATTTGATACCATAAATGACAACATCGCAAATCACAAAATCTTTTTTAATATTTGGCCTTGACTTAGCCATCTTCCAGAAAGTGAATGGTGTCACCATAGTCAGCTTCAGGACTTTTAAGGAATTCCTGGAATTAGCAATGATTCAATCCCTTGGCTCTTAATGAAATTCAGTCTTGATGGTGATTTACATGACATCATCCATTTTTAAAGCTTTTGTGCCTAAATTTCCTGACGTACTATGCAAAATGTGAGTTTTGGGGAGCAATTGCACTGCCTTCTATTCATTTTACAAGTCCCTCCCTTTTATCCACGATCGCACAGTCAGTAACTGTACTGGATACGCTGACAATGGACAAAGAAAATCACTTGAATATATTTTTTACTGCTTCGTATAAATCTCTTGAGTTAATTATGTCTTTTAATGGCACTGAAGAAGCCATTTCTTCAGTGACATTCGTCATCAATGCCTCTGATAAAAATGGCAGGTTGAGCCACATCTGTAGCTTCAGTGCCATCACCCGTCACCTAAGCATCAAATTTTAAATTAGCAGCTTTACTCTCCAAACATCTTTCAATAGATTTTCTAATTTCTTTGATTCTGGCTGTACTCTGGTGAGACAAACTGGTTTTAGAAATATCCCTTTTTTTCTAGGGCAAATTATATCTCCCACACTTTCTATGCATTGCTTAATAAACTCACCATCAGTAGAAGGTTTTGATTTTTTTTGAAATTAAGTATGCAATGTATGCATTGTAAAATTTCATTTTACAATGAAATCTGCCCAAGTTGTAACTTTTTGAAAAAATTTTTGTTGAGAAAACAGACTTAATTTTAAGTTCTGCTGTTTTGTCTTTACAACATAATCCTTCATGTGCATTGAATTTGGCAGCATGGTTTTTGCACATAATCTCTTTTCAAATTAGTCTTTGGAAACTTGCACAAATTCCCTGCAAGTTAAGCAGAGTGCCTTACCATTTGCCTCGACAAAAAAGTAGTCATCTGTCCATTTTTAATTGAACGATCTTCCCTTCATCTGTATTTTTTCTTTTGGGGGGTTCTTTTTTCTTTTGAGAAGCTATGCTGGGACTAAAAAAATAATAATAGATAAGGACCCTGGCTGGTGTGGCTCAGTGGATTGAGCACGAGCCAGTGAAACAAAAGATCGCCGGTTCATTTCCTTATCGGAGCACATACCTGGGTTGTGAGCCAGGTCCCCAGTTGGGGGCGTACAAGAAGCCACCAATCGATGTTTCCCTCTCTCCCTTCCCCTCGAAGAATAAATAAAATATTTTTAAAAATAATAGATGAGGGCCTTCATTTACTTTTATTATGAAAATTCATTGACAGGAAAATAGCAAGATTTGGGCCTTTCCACAGCCCTTGTGGCTACTGATGGGCATGAGGAGGAAGGCAAGTTGTAAAGCGTGGTGGGCAGTGTACAAGGTGCTGCTGAGGTGTGAAAGTACCTTCAATAAAATCAAATAAGAGTGCTTACCTGACCTCTAAGTAACATCAAATGCCTAACGTTGCAATGGTAGGTTGAAATATCACTAGTAATCGCTGCCTCACTAAGTCACCACAAGCACATGTAATGTCTGTTGGTGTTCGATCTGCTGCCTCTGCTTGAAAGGTAACACGCTGGAAGCCACACACCGTAAAACTGAAGCCATGCACTTGTACAAGGAGCAGGAGCACGTGTACTTATTTTATGTGACATTGTGACACAATCACAGAATAATCTCAGTGTTTTAAGTAAATTTACAATTTTTTGTTGGGCTACATTCATAGCCGTCCTGGGCCCAAGCCTAGCCACCTGTGGTCTGGACAACTGTAAGACAAATTCATGTTCTCAACGCTGTGGGTCAAAGGGCAGAATCTCAGGAAGAAACACTTGCATTTCAGTTGAGTACTATCTCCAAGAGCTATTGAAGGCAGCTACTCTAAGCCAACATAGTCATGAATGCAGTAAAAAACTTGGCTGAAGATCATTTCTCTTTAAGTAAACCTTGTACCAACTTGTATTTAAGCACCTCTTTCTACTGATTACGAGCTAAACATACCCACAGCCAGGACTCGAGAGAAGCATCTCATTGGCTGTAGGTCAGCAGGATCTAAATGATGGGTCAGAATATCACAACTGTATGATTCTGAACTCTGGGGTGACCATGAGTCAAGGCCTTAGTTTTTTCAGAGACAAAAAGTTATACATGAGCACCTAGATCATGAGTAGCTTGAATTCATGCTGTGCAAAACCACTTGTACAGTATTTTCTGAAGTGTTTTCTCTGGGCACCAGGAAGTCTCTTGATCCCTATAAAATAATCTCAATGAGACTGGCCAGAGGAAAATGTGGACTTGAGATTTAGCTATCTTTTACAATCTAAGCCATGAGCAACAATGTAGTTCTTCTGCATTCTAGGCCAAAGGAATTTATGCAGAAGTCTACAATCAGACTTGCAGGAGAACAGCATGAGCCCATAAAGTGTCCAACAGGAAAACAGCTGATGACTCACTGGGCATGTGTGTATTAACCAGCTCAGAACTCCCTTTTGAGGGCACATTGTTGATCTGGAATGGAGTAGGAAGCCCTGGCCAAATTTGGAATATTGTTTAGGAAATTTAACACTGATCTGAACTAAGAAATAACTGTAGATGAAGTCCCCATCAGCATCCAAAGTCATTGAAGCAAAATAATTGAGGCCTGAGTATCTCCAACAGTTTCCCTGTTGGAGCAAGTTATTCCAATCAGGTCGACGTCCCATTGCCATCATTGACTGTGTGACTTGAAACTAAGACTTCTGTTAAGGGTAAAGTGAAACAACTATAATGTACACCAGTTCTGACACTGGTTATGAGGACCAAAACAAAATGTAAGAGTAATTGGGAAACAACATACTTTAGAAGCATGATTGTTTTATTAATGTGCCCATAATTTTTTCTGAGCGTTGTTTAGAAACATTGTTATTGAACAACTCAAAATTGCCCTTCAAACTTCAGTAGGTGTACGCAGTATTTGCACAGGTACAGGCAAAGCTCTGCCTTGCTTTCATTAGTGTTTCAAATACCAAGTCATTTGCCCTCCCCATTTTATATAAATATGCTGTTTATTTCAATAACAATATCTTAGTATTCAACAATATTAAATAAACACTTCCACTTACTACCGTATTTGATCATACCAAATTCTGTAAGATGTAGTAGGTATTATTACTACTAACTGTGGGCCTCAAACCTAGGTTCAAATCGCACACTGGTTGTGAAGTAATTAGAAGTTGAGGGTATAACCCTTACCTGGGAAATATGTACTGGACAAACCATATACATTGAGGCTCAACTGTATTTATTGGCTCTTCCCTACCCTTTGCCCCGCAGTGGGTGAGACTTTGCTCTCCACGCAGAGGTAATCCTAGAAAGACTGCCGCCACAATGATGGTGCTTCAATAGGTTACGAAAACTCTAGTAATATGTAGCTCCCTCAAGTTGCTTACAAGATCAAAGAAATACGACTGTTGACTGCTGGAGAGTAGTCCATGTGATGTACCAAGAGATAATTGTCTACAGGCAGATTTCCTCCTGGGATGATTAGGAAAAGCCTCATACAGGTTGTATTAGAGTGGGCGTTGAATGGTTATGTCTCGCCAACAGAAGCACTATTAGAGGAAGTCACAAAACAGGAAAATACTCTGTGGGAATGGGGAGTGTTGCAATCGGGCTGGCCTGTGAACCTCCAATGGATTAACCCATTCAACAAATACTTGAGTGTCTTACTGTTCCCGGAACTCTTCCAGGCCCTAAGAACACAGTAATGAACAAAACAGACACAAACCTCTACCTTTGTGGAGTTTAGTACACGCCCGATGATAACAGTTAATATGTACTGATGACCAGATGATGAGTTACTATGTACAGAGCACTCACTATATGCCAGGCACTTTCAATGAATTAACCCATTTAATCCTGGTGAAAAGCCAGTGAGGTAGGTACTGCCATAGGTTTGCAGATAAGAAAACTGGCATAAAGGTCACACATCTCTGAGTAGTGAATTTGGGCAGTCTGGTTCTAGAACTTGACCTGTTACCACCATATGCTGAGTGAGAAATTTGAATATCTTTTGGAAACACTAGGAGTGCAGGTCTTTTAAAGAGAAGGACAGTACTATCAAAAATTATTTAAAGTATAAGCAATAGAGTCAAGTCTTAGGAAAATTATAATTGAACTTACCTAAAGGGTTAACACAAATGCGCTGGATGTACACGTGGAGAGAGAAGTACATATACGGTATCTGCATACACATTCCAGACCTTAACGGTGAACTCAGGTACCTTTGATTTGCTCCCACAATACTCCCATAATGTTGATATAACCCTCCAGGTAGAAAACAGGAACGGGATGATTTTGAAGACAACCAAATTGGTTTCCCCAATAGTGTAATCCAACGTCTGCTCAGGCAGCAAACTGAAACAATTCTATTAATAGAGATTGAAATGAGGAAAACTGTTATATGAGCAGATTCTTAACTTGTGAAATTATGTCAAGCAAAGAAAAACTATGGAAAATTTAATCTCGTGAAGCCATCAAGAGCAGCTACTCAAAATTTTAAAAATTTAAAAATAAATAAATAAATAAATAAATAATTTTTTAAAGTCTCAGCAAAGAAATCCAAGATATAAGGAAGAACAAAATGGAAATTTTAGAATTAAAATTAGAGTAACTAAAGTAAAAAAAAATAATGCATAGAATCAATAGCAGAATATACAGGACAGAGGAAAGAATCAGAATTTGAGGCCAGAATTGAAATTACCCAATCTAAACAACAGAGAAAATAGACTGAAAAAAACAAAACAGTTTCAGAGGCATGTAAGACTATAACAAAAAAAACCTAATGTTCAGATCTCATAATGAGAGGAGTAAGAAGGCAGAGCTGAGATAGAATTCAAAGAGATAATGGTTAAAAATTTCTAAAAATTTGGCAAAAGACATAAGCCTGCAGATTCAATAAACTGAGCAAATTCCAAATAGAATAAACCTAAAGAAATCCATACCAAGGCTCCCCATAGTCAAACTTCTGAAAATTAAGACACACAAAAATCTCACAATCAACCAGACAGGATACTATCTATAGGGGGAAAACAACTTAAAAAAAAAAAAAAGAGCAGCTACTCAAAGGCTGTGAGCCCATTTGCAGGTGGAGTGGCGGCAGTTGGGTGATCACTGAACAAGCATGGACCAGCTAAAAGATCTGAAGAAAACCGGAGTCATAGACTGCCTCATGTCAGCAGGAGTAGTACCTCCATATGTGCTAAAGCAAAAATCCACTCTAAGCCGTTCTGCATGGCCCATTAAAAGAAATATAGTGTTGGCACTTGAGTGATGTGCCAACATCTGAGCGGGTGTGCAGTAGCCACGAGCCAGTATGAGCAGAAGTGACACTCGGAAAGTATCTTATAGTATTACCTATTAATTTGCTTCTGTGTGGCTCACTAGAGACCAGTGGCGACACAAAGATCAATGGGGTTGGGTATGTGATACGAAGACAGGTATTCCCAGAAGACCTCAAAATGGCTGCCTATGGCAGAATCACAAAGAGAGCAGGGACCTCCGTGGTGCAGTGTTGACGGGTTCCTACCACCCTTCACAACTCACCCCTCCAGAGAGGGGAGGGATCAGTCCTGAAGGAACTGTTGCAGCCTCTCCTTTCAGGGAGAAACTGAATCGTGTCATAAAGAAGGCAAATGAGTTTGGAAGGGGGGACTAAAACAAATACCAGAGAGTAAACCAATTTGTGTAGGAGAAACTATTTATTCAGTCAGTATATAGAACGCCCACTAGGTGTAAGATATTCTGCTGGGTGAGACGTTACAGCAATAACAGGACAACACCCCTGCCCTCATGGAACTTACTGTTTCGGGAGAGAAGCCAACCTGAAATATTTTAGTTATCTAACTAAATTTAGATACGGTTTTTCCTTGTTAACCGATAACGTGTTTGGGAGCGATGAGAATGTGTAGAGACCTAACCTGGGCAAGGAAGTAAGGGGAGGCTTCTCTGAGGAGGAGACACGGTGTAGAGAAAGAGAGCTGCTTGGGAGCTGAGGCGTGGAGCTGGTCGTGCCAGGCAGATGGAACAGCATGTCCTCAAAATCTAAGGATGGAAAGAAACTTCTGTCAGCCCTGAAGAAACTACAACAAAAATCAAAGCCGGGTGTGGTTGGAGCGCAGTGAGAAGAGCATAAAGGAGACAGAGCTGGCTCAGCAGGGCTCTTCAGCCATGCTGAGGATTCGCAATTCAATCCTAGCTAGCAGCAGTGGAATGTCACTGAAGTTGCAATGAACATAGGGGTGAATATATCTTTCGGAATCAGTGTTTCAGGGTTTCTTTGGATGTATACCTGGAACTGGAATTGCTGTGGTATTAAGGCAGTTCCATTTTTAATTTTCTGAGGAAACACCATACTGTTTTCCATGGTGGCTGCACCAATTTGCATTTCTGCCAATTGTACACAAGGGTTTCCTTTTTTCTGAATCCTTGCCAACACTTGTTTGTTGATTTATTGATGATAGCCATTCTGACAGGTGTGAGATGATATCTCATTGTGGTTTTAATTTGCATTTCTCTGATGATTAGTGATGTTGAGAATCTTTTCGTCTGTCTATTCGCTATCTGTATGCCCTCTTTGGAGAGGTGTCTGTTCAGGTCCTCTGCCAATTTTTTAATTGAATTCTTGTGGGTTTTTTGGCAGAAGTAGTATGAGTTCTTTATAAATTTTGGATACGAATCCCTTATCAGATGTATTAATGGCAAATATGTGCTCCCAGTTAGTAAACTTTCTTCTCATTTTGTTGATGGTTTCCTTTGCTATGCAATAACTTTTTAGTTCGATGTACTCCCATTTGTTTATTTTTTCTGTTGCTTCTCTTGCCCAAGTATAGCATTATTTACAATCGCTAAAAAAAGGAAGCAACCCTAGTGCCCATCAATAGACAAGTGGATCAAAGGTTGTGGTACAGCCCTGGCTGGTGTGGCTCAGTGGATTGAGTGCCAGCCTGTGAACCAAAGGGTCATTGGTTCGATTCCCAGTCAGGACACATGCCTGGGTTACAGGCCAGGCCCCCCATACAGGGTATGCAAGAGGCAACCACACATTGATGTTTCTCTTCCTCTCTTCCTTCCCCTCTCTCTAAAATTTAAAAAAAAATAGAATTTTAAAAAAATAAAAAGACTGGCCATCTTTTTTTTTTTAAGCTGTGGTACATATATGCAATGGAATATTATTTGGGCATGAAAAAGAACGAAATCTTACCTTTGCACAGCATGGATGGACCTAAAGGGTATTATGCTAAGTGAACTAAGTCAGACAATGACAGATAGCATATGATTTCACTTATACATGGAGTATAAAGAACCAAATAAACAAAAGAGAAATAGACTCATAGATGCAGAGCAGACTGATGGTTGCCAGAGGGAGGAAAGTTGGAGGGGCTGGGTGAAGGGGCTGTTCAGTACAAATTGGCAGTTACAAACCAGTCACAGGGATGTAAAGTTCAGCATAGGGAATAGAGTCCATAATACTGTGATGACCATGTGTGGTGCCAGGTGGGCACCTGACTTATTGTGGGGATCTTGTCATCTAAGCACAATGCTGTCTATACACCTGAAACTATATAAAACAATATTGAAGGTTAGCTGTAATTGAAAAACAAAATTAAAATACAAAAGGGAGTCATTGAAGTTTTACATAAGAGGGATCATATGATCACAATAGGGTGCTTAGGAGATTGCTGTAGCTGCTGTGTAACACTGTATTATGGGGTAGGCGAGTGTGGTACAGGGGCCCAGTGGAAAACTACAGCGGTTGTCCCCGGGGGGGGAGGGGGTGCTGGCTAGCACCAGGGTTGTGGCTGTGTAAGGAGCAGATAAAAGCAACGGGCTGGATCATTGAATAGGTAGGTGTCAAAGAGAGAAGTAGAGAGTAATGTAAAACGATAGAGGGGGAGGAGGTTTAGGGGTAAAATCTCTCTGACAAAATATGTATTGGCTGAGTGCAAGTGAACTTGAAGGGCTGCTGCCTGGCCCAAAGAGAGGCTGCTGCTCTGTTAACCCTGTGTTTTTATGAAGAGCAATGGATTTAGATGGAGTTAATGGGCAACTCTTGAGTGTATCTTATCTCTTTCCACTCTAACATGACACTCAGGAAACTCCCCAAGTTCAAGACCAGTCCACCACGCCTTTAGAGTTAAGAACAAAACCAAAAGGAACCAAAACAAACATACAACAATCCCAAATGCACAATCTGCATTTAAAAGATTTGTTACTTCACTATTTTTAAATGCAGGTCAAACCTCATTAGAACACCTCGGCACATGGTTAAAAGAACCCCTGGACCTACTCAAAGACTCTCATTTAAAATAATGTAAGTACAACAGAATGTTGGCAGTTCTATTATTTCATCTCTAACAGGAATTGGCCTCATTTCTCCCATTGATTTTGTGTATTTTTAAATTAACTGGACTGCCATGTGTGTTTGATTAGCACTTCACACCTTGTTTACAATGTGGGGGAGGGGAACTGCTATTGGCATTTGTTCGGTGGTTCCTGATGAGCTGCCAGGCTGAGAAACCTCCCTTGATTGGGAAAATTGGGCCAAAGGCCAGGCTGGCTGACTGAAATGTCAGACGGTCTTTTTTTTTTCTTAAAGAAACATCCCAAAGTATGAACTGGACTCCTGGAGCTGTCATTATTCCCAGAACCAGCATTCAAGAAAGATGATTCCATAGCATTGTTCTTCTTTTGGACTCTGGTGTAAATGGCAGTGGTTTCCAAGACCACTTATTCAATACACACAGCTGCTGTCCTATTCAGAGCTGATGTAACATCCTCCCCGGTACCACCCCAGGCATGAGGAGGCTTCGTGGGGCATTGGTGGGGTGAGAGCCTTGATGGGCAGCTGGGCAGGGCAGCCAGGAGTGAGGCCCGTGCAGTCCTGAGTAAGGAGCCCGATCTACCAGGGTCATAGGGGCAGACAAGATGGAGTAAAACAGGGTCTGTCCAGATTTCAAAATCAGAGAATAAAACTCTCAAGGGAAGAATGAGACCCAGAAGGCTGAAGAGATTTGCTCAAAGAGACTGGAACAGAACCTTAGGCTTTTGACTCCCAGTCAATTTATCATGTAAATACCTTGGTAAAAACTCACAGAGTCAAAATTATTCTCGAAAACTTTAACTGCCTATACAGTCGACCCTACCACAACATGAGTTTGAAGCAGACTGGTCCACTTATACACAATTATTTTTCAATAAATATGTATAGTATTGTAAATGTATTTTGTTTCTTATGATTTTCTTTTTTTTATTTAAGATTTTATTTATTTTTAGAGAGAGGGAGGGGAGGGAGAGAGAGAGAGAAACATGGGTGTGTGAGAGAAACACCAATGCGTTGCCTCTCCCACACCCCCAACTGGGGACCTGGCCCCACAACCCAGGCATGTGCCCTGACTGGGAATCGAACCAGAGACCTTTCAATTCACTGACCAGCAGTCAATCCACTGAGCCACACCAGCCAGGGCTCATATGATTTTCTTAACAGTTTCGCTTCTGTAGCTTACTTTATAAGAATACAATATATAATACATGTAATACAAAATATGTGTTGTTTACATTGCCAATGTGGCTTTTGGTCAATAGTAGGCTATATTAGTAGTTAAGTTTTGGGGAAATGAAAAGTTTATGTGGAGACTTCCAGCCAAGATGGAGGCACAGGTAGACACACTGTGCCTCCTCCCACAACAAAAATAAGGACAACAACAATTTAGAAACAAAACAATGACCAGAACTGACAGAAAATTGAGCTGTATGGAAGTCAGACAACCAATGAGTTAAAATAGACACATTCATCAAGACTGGTAGGCAGGACGGAGTCAGGTGGCCCAGCAGAGAGAGGTCATGGCACAAAAAGTGGTGACACTGGGCACGCAAGGCACCCTGGGCACGAAAGACCCTTCCCTGGCAGCCCCCAGGCGCAGGGTAGCAATGGGCAGACCCAGCGAGGCGGTGATTGTGAAGTGAGGCACTGCCCGCAAGGTTGCTGGCTGACCAGGTGGCAGTCCCACATTCACTCACAGATAAACCAGGTGAAACTGGGGAGTAAGACAGACCGTGCAACCCAGGGCCCCAGCGCCAGGAGATAAAGCCTCGAAACACCAATTGAAAACACCTGTGGGGTTGAGGCGCTGAGAGAGACTCCCAGTCTCACAGGAGATTTCATTGAAGAGACCCATAGGGTCCTAGAATGTACAGAACCCTCACCCCCTACCCCCAGGAATCAGCACCAGAAGCACCCAGTTTGCTTGGGGGAAGTGGTGGAAGGGACTGAAATTCTACAGAGAGCAGAGCAAGCACCATTATTTCCTCTTGGACCCCACCCCACAAATAGCATCACAACCCAGTGACTGGGTTGCCCCACCCTGGTGAGCACCTAAGGCTCTGCACCTCATACATAACAGGCATGACAAGACAAAAAAAATGGCCCAAATGGAAGAACAGATCAAAGCTCCACAGCAAATACAGCTAAGCGAGGAACAGATAGCCAGCCTATCAGATGCACAGTTCAAAGCAGTAGTGATCAGGATGTTCACAGAATTGGTTGAATTTGGTTGCAAATAAAATGAAAAATTGAAGGTTACACTAAGTGAAACGAAGGAAATGCACAGGGAACCAATAGTGATGGGAAGGAAACTGGGACTCAAATCAATGGAGTAGACCAGAAGGAAGAAAGAAACAACCAAACAGAAAAGAATGAAGAAAGAAGAATTCAAAAAAATGAGGAGAGGCTTAGGAACCTCCAGGACATCTTGAAACATTCCAACATTTGAATTATAGGGGTACCAGAAGGGGAAGAGGAACAGCCACGAGTGGAACACTTATTTGAGCAAATAATAAAGGAGAACTTCCCAAGTCTGGCAAAGGAAATAGACTTCCAGGAAACCCAGGAAGCTCAGAGAGTCCCAAAGAAGCTGGAAACAAGGAGGAACATACCAAGGCACATCATAATTACATTAGCCAAGACCAAAATGAAGGAGAGAATCCTAGAAGCAGCAAGAGATAAGGGGAAAGCACCTACAAAGGAGTTCCCATCAGACTGTCAGCTGTTTTCTCAAAAGAGACCTTACAGGCAAGAAGGGGCTGGAAAGAAGTATTCCACACCATGAAAGGCAAGGACCTACTTCCAAGATTGCTCTATCCAGCAAAGCTCTCATTCAGAATGGAAGGGCAGGTAAAGTACTTCTCAGATAAGGTCAAGTTCAAGGAGTTCATCATCACCAAGCCCTTATTATATGAAATGTTAAAGAGACTTGTCTAAGAAAAAGAAGATAAAAAACATGTACAGTAAAATGACAGCAAACTCACAACCACACCTAAAACAAAAACAGAAACAAACTAAGCAAACAACTAGAACAGTAACAGAACCACAGAAATGGAGATCATGTGGAGGGTTAGCAACAGGGCAGTGGGAGGAGGAGAAGGGGGAGAAGGTACAGAGAATAAGGAGCATAGATGGTAGGTAGAAAATAGGCAGAGGAAGGGTAAGAATAGTATGGGAAATGTAGAAGCTAAAGAGCTTAAGACACATGGACATGACCTAAAATGGGAGAATGTGGGTGGGAGAGGGTGTGCAGGGGATGAAGAGGGGGAAATGAGACAACTGTAATGGGATAATCAATAAAATATATATTTTTTAAAAGTTTATGTGGATTTTCCACTACTCGAGGGGTTGGCACCCCTAACCCCAACATTGTTCAAGGTTAACTGTGTTGTATATACCACAGCAAGATGCTCATACTTTGCAAGACACTTAAGACCAAGACCAGTGCAGGGAAAAGCAGACCCAGGTCACTGGTTTCAGGCTTATTCCGAGGCCGTTGAGGACTGAGTGGGAGGTGCATGGAATCACCCAGGCTTCTAAAACAGAATGTCTCCCTTGTGCCTCTCCTCTTTGTCTGCAGCGTATGTTGGTTAGTTTATGTAAGTTAAATGAGTGGTAAGGTGCCTGCTGGTCGGGAATTGTACTGACTACTACTACTACTAATGAAATGGCAATTAAACTATTAAGAGCTGAATGTCTGCCAGCCAGGCACTATTCTGAGAGGTTTATTAACTCATTCAATACCCATGATGAATAAGCAAGCATGTGCCCTGCTTTTAAAGAGCCCCTTGTTCTTTAAACCGGGGAAGTGGTTCTAAATCGTGGCTGATTATTAGAATCTCTTGAGGAGCTTTTCAAACATCGTGGTGTGTGTGCTCCACCCCAGAGATTGTGCTTTAGTTGGACAGGGATAGAGCCTGAGCACCACGTTTGCTCAGAGCCCTCCAGATAACTGTGTGTGCAGCCAGTATTGAGAACCACTGAGCCAGGGTAGAGGAGGCAGGCAGGTAAACTGGCAGGGACAGGTGAGTGTGCCCTGTTTGTTAAGGGAGACCACAGGTCGGACATCTGACCCAGATACGGAGGGTCAGGGAGAGATTCTCAGAGTAAGTGTAATGTGACAAAGGTCATTCTAGACCTATCACTGACCTGCGTGTGTTCAAGAAGGGCTTCTGTTTCCTTCATGATTCTTTGACTCACAGCGACCCAGGTGGCCCTGTCCCAGATGGGACCTTTCAGTCATAAAGACTGTCAGCCAGTCTTGACCAGGGTGGCTCAGTTGGTGAAGCATCATCCCACAGAGCAAAAGTTTACCCGTCTGATCACAGTCGGGGCACATGCCTGTGGGGCGACCCAGTCTTTAGTTGGGGAGTGTATGAGAGGCAGCCAGTGCATATTTTTCTCACGTAGCAATGTTTCTCTACCTCTCTTTCTCCCTCCCTTCTTTTCTTTAAAAATAAACAAATCAAATCTTTTTTAAAAGCACTCTGAGACCGTTATGGTCAAACTAGCACTCCTGAGGGTGAAGCTTCCCCTCATGAAGGCGGGCGCTGGTTTCCACACCCAGCGGGGGGTGACTGTTCTCTGCCCAGCTGGGGTTCAGCAACGGAGCCTCTGTCCCCAGCAGGGACTGATCAGAACCAGGAATCGGAGAAGGGAGCCGGCCTGTTTGGAGAACCTTCCCTTTTTGGCATAAACCTCCATAATTCAACATAACCATTGGGGTAAGGGTTGAGGTCTTGACTACAGGGTTCCTGCATGATATTGTAGCTAAACAATAGATCAAGTAGATTTTTTGTGTTAATTTGGTGCTGGAGAGCAATTCATAATAATTGCTTTTGGTGTGTAAATTCATTCCGGTTCCAAATAAGCAACTGGCAAATACACTATAATCCAAGATATTAATCAGAGCTGATAAAGAAAGCGGGTATGCAATATAAAATATATTTCTTTTAACATACACATTTGGCCCTTTCTTGCTCCCCCGCCATTTTGGCAGCTGCTCTTTTTGGGAGGCCATCCCGCACCAAAGGCAGGAAGATGGTGACCACAAACAAGACAAAAAAGCCTCTGGAGTGGATCAACTCTAGGCTCCCACTGGTTATGAGAAGTGGAAAGTAGATGCTGGGGTACAGGAGACTCTGAAGATGATCAGAGAAGGCAAAGCAAAATGGGTCACCCTGGCCAACAACTGTCCAGCCTGGAGCAGACCTGAAACAGAGTGCTACGCCATGTTGGCCGGGACTGGGGTCCATCACAACACCGGCAATGGTACCGAACTGGACACAGCGTGTGGAAAATCCTGGAGTGTGCACACCGGCTATCATTGACTCAGGCAATTCTGGTATCATTAGAAGCATGCCAGAACAGACTAGTAAAGAGGAAGTCATGCAAAATTTTTCTGTAATAAAACTGGCCAGAACTTGGTTTAAAAATAAATAAATAACCCTGGCTGGTGTGGCTCAGTGGATTGAGTGCCAACCTGCAAATCAAAGGGTCACTGGTTTGAGTTCCAGTCTAGAGCACATGCCTGGGTTGCCAGCCAGGTCCCCAGTGGAGGACGTGTGGGAGGCAACCACCCATTCATGTTTCTCTCCCTATCTCCTTCCCTTCCCCTCTCCTTAAAAATAAATAAAACCTTTTAAGAAATAAATAAAATCTATATTTGGCCTAACTACATCAATATATCATATACTACATTGTTTAACGTGTGCAATAAAATTGGAGAGGAGTGCTGGATTAAAATTTTACTTCAAAATATTTGACAGACTGACTAAAACTAAACCCTTTAGGCTTTCTTTCCATTGATATCTTTTGAATGTTTTGAAAGCAAACCTTCCACCAATGACAAGGATGAACCCCCGGGGTTCACTGTGAAAGGCCTTCCTGACTGAAGGTGAGATGCAGGATGTGGAGACCTCCCCCCACCCCACGCATCCACCACCCCACACCCCTGACCCCGCAGGGGAGCTCAGAGCCCTGGTGACCAAAAGAAAAGTGGTGGAAGACCCCAACTGAAGCTTCTAGCAAGATTGCTGGTAGGTTCCCCTTGTAGGGGATTGTCCTAAAAAAATAATCAAGGATTTGTGCAAAGATTTAGCAAAATAGGCACAAATTCTATGGGAATAATTTATTTTCCAAAAATGGGAGCTCAGTTAAATTAATTACATTATATTCACAAAACAAAGTATCATGCAACTATTTTGAATGAGGTTGAAGAAGCATATGGATTGAGATGGAAAGATGTTTAGAATATTCTATACTCTAATGAAAGGGAAAGTTACAAAATTATGTTGCTAGAGATTAACTCCATGACTAACATAAAGCAGCCATTCAAAAAATATTGAGTAGCAAAGCAATGTTATACATATATATATGTATGTATATATGTATATAAGAAACATACATATATACATATATGTATAACATATATGTATATAAGAAATATATGTATATGTATAACATGTATGTATATAAGAAATATACATATATTTCTTTTTGTTGAAAAACTAGGTAAATACATTTTTAGAGAGAATTGTGTATAGTAGAGTGGTTACGGACATTTTCTCTGATTGGCACAATCGTATGTGACTTTTATTCTTTTTTATTTATCTCCAGTCACTTTTTTACAATGGGCATATGTTATTATTGTTAAGTTAAAATAAAAAATATAAAAGCTTTGGACTTGTGACATATAAATTATTATAGTCTGATGTCTTTGAGTGGGAGATTTCCCTTCAGGGGATTCATATTTCTGATGGCCTGTAAACAGATGCATCTCCAGTCTGAAACTTTGTTCATCACTTGCTTTAGTACAGTAATTGTGATTTATATCTGATGAAGCTGTTTTTAAAACTTTGGGATTTTTTAGAGTGATTAATTCTTAGAAAAAATTTTACATTGATTGATTTGACAGAAAGAGCAAGAGAGAAACATCGGTTTGTTGTTCTGCTTATTTATGCATTTATTGGTTGCTTCTTGTATGTACTCTAACCAGGGATCGAACTCCCAACCTAGGTGTTTGGAAATAATGCTCTAACCAACTGAGCTACCTTGCCAGGATACAAGGTGATGAATTATTTATGATACTGTAATGGAACAACAAATCTCTTTTTCTCTGATTCTCCTTCCCATCCCTGCTTCTTCTCTTTCTAAAATCAATTAAAAATAAAATAAGTAAATAAAGTAATTGTTGATAGATATGTATTCATTGCCATTTTATTAGTCATATTTTAAAATCTTTTTTCTTCTCTTTTTTGAAGAATACTCTTTTAAAATTTTCGTCCTGTTCTAATTGGGTGTTTTCTGCTTCTTTGTCTTCCAGTTCACTGATTTAATTCCCCACTTCATCCGCTCTACTGTTGATTCTCTACAATGTGTTCTTCATTGGATTCACTGTATTCTTCATTTATGACTGATTTTTTGGTAGGTTTTCTAGCTCCATTTTTATGTTTCATGTCTATTCGTTGAACTTCTAAGTTCATCTTCTTCCCCCTAAGTTCAAAGGGCATCCTTATAACTAGTGTTTCGAACTCTGCATCTGATAGATTGCTTGTCTGAATTTTGTTTAGTTCTTTTTCTGGAGTTTTGTTCTGTTCCTTCATTTGGGAAATGTTTCTTTGTCTCCTCATTTTGGCTGTCTCCCTGTGTTTGGCTTTATGTATTATTAGGCAGAGCTGCTACATCTCTCAGTCTTGGTAAAGGGGCCCTATGTCATAGGTGTCCTGTAGGGCTCAGTGGCATGACCCCCCTAGTCACCTCGGCTGAGTGTTCCAGGTGTGCCCTCTCCTCCTCTCCCCACGTGGGCTGGGTGCACCACCCTGTTGTAGCCAAGCCTGGGTTGCTGTTGGCATATCAATGGGAGTGATTTATTCCAAGTCCAGTGGGAGGCGAGGACTGGCTTCAACTACAGTTGACCATCAGACACGCTGGCTCTGGCACCTCTGGGGAGCTGCAGGCCAAGATCAGTCCTCATCTGTGCCCTCCCTGGGGCCAGCAAGCATGAGTTACAAAGTATTCTGCAGTGGGCTGCTACTTTTACTGGGCTTGGAGGTACACAGAAGAGGCCAAGCTGCAAACCAAGGCCAGCTGTTGCCAGTGCGAAGGCCTGAGGCCACTTAGCAAGAAGTGTGGGGCATGCTGAAGCTCAGTGCTGCTTGGTTGGGGTTTGTGAACCTTTGGAAGAGTTTAGGAAAGTCTCATGCATGAGCCAAGACAGCCTGTTTGTATGGAAAAGCCACTAAAAACAGCTTCTGTGGTTCTGCAAGTTGAGTGAGGCAGGGTCTCAGGGAATCACTGGGGCAAGGTGAACAGTGTTAACTAGGTTGATGGAAATTCAGATATGCCCCCCACACACACACCTGCTGCCTCTGTGGCTGGGGGTGCTTAGCAAAGGAACAGTGTCCTCTGCCAGCACTTCTGTCTGGAAGAAAGCTGCCCTTCTAACTCTCACCCCCAAACCAGACCATTCAGTTTCTCCTGTATGTCCCTAATGAAACTTTTGAGCTCTGTCCCAGCTCTGGAACTCAGAGCAAGTGAGTCTGAGTAAGTCCATGCATCAGCTCTCTGACATCTGGGACTCCAGAAGCTCTCCATCTCACTCAGCTCTCCATAATCCCCCCTGGGTTTTACAGTCAAAAGTTATGGGGACTTGTCTTCCCAACACCGGAACCCTGGGCTAGGGCCCCTGGTGTAGGGCTGGGACTCCTCACTCCTCCAGGAAGACCTCAGCAGCCAAGATATTCCCCCTTATTTTTAACCACCACGTATGGAAGTGGGGCAAGCTCCCTCTGGGTCTCTACCCTCCTTACCTGGCTCAATGTGGCGTCTTTATGTCCTGAGTTACAGGACCTCTGTTCAGCTGGATTTCTGGTGACTCCGAATGATGGCTGTTCATCATTTAGTTGTAATTTTGATGTGGCGATGGGAGGATGCCTGTACTACACTTACCTACACTGACATCTCGACCAGAAGTCTATCGTTAGTCTTTTGATTCTGCTTACAATAATATGTTCATATTGAATATATTTTTATAGTTGTATCTGTCCATCCTTTTAACCTTTACTTAGAAGAGAATATCTCAACCTGCTCCATACCTCTAGACTCTTAGAAGAATCATACAGTATCAGGCCCCTGTGTTTCTGTGGGATTTATCTTCCCTTCTGGGGTGCAGGTTTCTTACTAAGGCATCTGGGTCGTATACTATTTCCTGTTCACCAGGTCCTACCACTTGTGAATCTATAAATCACTGTAAAAGTGAGTACACTCAGGACTGTTCACCAGTCCTAGAGATTTTATTTTTGTTTGTTATTATTGTAGAGATCAGTCAAGGACCTGCATACGTTGCCCTATAATTTGACCAAAGGGAACTCATAATTATCAGCCACTGCTGGGTGTTATAGGTCAGACTACCCTGCAAAGGACCCTGACCCTGGTGCCTATTTTTGTCATGACACCCACTTTGCATCTGTTAATTAATGGCTTCCACCTAGCTCCTGCCACCTCTGGATCAAAATTTTTCTTTCTACAGAAACCAGCGTGCTCATTTCAATTAGGGTATTTTCTGACAGCTATTACAGCAATATTCAAAGATGCTGGTGCCCTCCTTTCCACTATTTCTCAAGGTCTTGGCATTTTCTCAAGACACTTGGTGAACAGAGTGTCTTCTAGCTGTTCAAGGAACATAGCTAGGAGATGAGTTTAACATCAAGAATTTACTACAACATTCCTACCTCCCTGAATCTTTGATTATTTCCTTCACACAATACCAAGGAATTTCTAGTGTCTCAACTTTAATTAGCATGGATAAGCCAGGGCCGACCACAAAGGCGGGTCTGTCTTTGCACATTGGTGAGAATGACAATTCAGACCTGGCTAAGACTTCTCTCACCGGGTTGTACAATTGCTTCAAAATACACACAGATGATTAAGAAGACGTGTGGCGTGCGTAGACAAATACTGCAGTATGTTCATTGTTAATCACAGAGGTGTACTCTAAATTTGGTGGTCTCAATGTTCTCACAGAGTAATGAATTCACAGGTCAGTGGCATTTAGAAACATGGTTGGCTGTCTTTCATAGCACTTTAAGCTGAAAGGATAACTCATGTCACCAATCAGGGCTCCACCTAATTCCATACAAGGTATTTCTAAATCAGCCGCAGTTAATCTGGTTCCCGCTGTTTTCTGTATCATCAAGCCTACTTGGAGCTTTGTGGTGGCTGGTCTGGGCAGTAGTTGGCTAGAGTGGGTCTCAGTGGGCTAGATTTTAATGTACAAATGGAGCATACAATTAGAATTGTTCCCGGCTGTTTGACCTAGCCCAGTGATTTCAGAATCTCTGGTAATTTATCCCAGATTGAAAATTTCAGTCTAACTTAATATTTTCATGTTTCCTACTTGAAAGCATCAGAACACCACTTAGGTATTGCATCTTTCCCCCAGCCCCCTAAAATAAATGAGCAAATAATCTCCCTTCAGTCTGACATTGTAAAAGGCCACTCGGGGCATGTGGAGCTCTAATTGCAGTCACAGAGTGGCAGACAACTGAGGGGACCGGGCAAATGAAGGGCCGGCTCACCCTACACACCGGCTAACTTGCGCCAGGGCCCTCAAGTAAGCCAGGACAGATTCATGCGAAGAGAAGCACCGCAACCTCCTCTAGCAAAGGAGGCTCAGAATACATTGCAGGTCCTAGAGATGATCTGTTTCGATTCTTTGGGCAACACCCTCTCACAGATAGAATTTATTTTTTAGAACTGTGGAACCTATAAATTCAACTAATATCATGTGGCAATCAATAAGGTCCAACTTGGAGCTTGGTTTTACCGACGTTAGCCCAATACCTACAAGAGACAAGTTTTCCATTAAGTACCAACATAGAAAGTCTTTTGTTTTTAGCTGGTCCTTAGTCAACCATTTAGGATTCTGAGCTGTTCTTTCCTTTTCTTTAAGCTGTCCAGCAGGGAACACCTGCTCCTACAGCTCTTCAGTCCCTCGTGGCTTTCATTTTGCTCCATGTCAGTCACCACTTGTTTCCTCAAAGTCTTGCCTTTTATGAGCTCTTCAGATGTTTTTCTGGTTAACGGTTGTGCCATTGTGCAGCACAGGCTCCCAGAGCTCTGTCCTTTAATACCAGTTGGATATGCATCCCCGTTACTGCAGAGTCGAAATGATGGATCCCAGGTTCCAATGATGTCTTTGGAGGCTGCTGTGTGCAGCTGCTCTTGTCATTGGTTTCTGTGCAAATGAAGGCTCTTGTTACAGGCAATAGAAATAAACTCAGCTATTTTAAGCAGAAAACATAAATATGCACACACACATATACCTGTATGCACTATGTGTATGCATGTGTGTACAGAGAAAGAGAGAGAGCGAGAATCATAGACTCTGCAAGGGCCAAAGAATCAGGGTTAGAGGTCACGATGAGCCGAGAACCTCACCCAAACTCACGCTACAGGGGGAGTCTGCTGGGTACACACATTGCCGTTTGCACCACTGACATCAGTCTTGGACGATAACATTAACTGTCCACACCTGCCACCTCTGGGAAGTAGCTTCAGGAGCCAGCACTGTGGCCATCCTTGCCAGAATAGAGTCAGTAGGGTCTCTACTCTTTTTGGATCGCTAGCTTCCAATTCAAAGTCCTGGAGAGGGACATCTAGAGGAAAGGACTGTGGTCATACGCCTCCATCCTATGCAAAGTCGGCTGGGAAAGCAAACATTTCACTCCAACATTTCAGCTTCTGGAACAGGTGGGGTTTCTGCAAATACAGCAAGTGGTGCTTGGAAGCTGAGAAGCCAAAGGAATGACAAATGTCAGTTTAGCTTTTAAGATCAATTGGCATTTACCAAAAAAAAAAAGAAATTTCTCTTTCCAAATCCTCACCATTAAAAAAGGGCATTCAGGGTCTCCATTCTATGTACTGGTCTAAAGTGTATTTTCGCTCATCTGTCTTCACTTGCACTGAGCAGGACGGTAAAGTGTAGGAGGATTTAAAAAATTAAATTATTATATTTTGTTTTATCTTTGTAATTGACTGATATATTGAACCTATTTTGTTTCTAAACATTAGCTTTTAAACAGGTTAATTCCATTTTTATTTCTTATATGTTTGAAAAATACCCAGGCATAAAATAATGTAACAGAAACAGGCTCTCTAAAGAAAGCTTTGTTCCCGACATTTGTTGGTGCAACGTCCTAATCCTTCCAGAGTTTGTTTTGCTTTGTTTTAAGGAGAACTGTTGATGGTCCCATCTCTACACAGGAAATTGGATTCAGTGAGTGGCAGCCGCAGCCCCACAAGGAGTCCTTAAGTGGCGGTCCGATTCTAACGCTGAGCCTCTGGCCATGGCACTAATCCTGGCAATAAGGGAGAGCCAGATCAAAGCCCATTTGGAAAAAGAAAGAAAATAATCCCCAACTGCTCCTTTGATGTCACATTAGGGCATTAATATACATCACATCTGTTTTATTTAAAACTTCTGCCCAGTGCTGGTATGACTTAATTGCACACCTTTGAGACCCAGCGTTAAGTTACTGTGTACTCGGATGGGAAGCATGATTTGTGTGGCAGCTAATGATGAGGTTTAGAGCCAAGTCCATAGTCATGCTCTCCCCTGGCCTGACCGCATGTTCCTTATAAATAATGTTTTCACCGTGTGAGGGGACCATAAATCTGTCTAAATATGGGTCTCTTCACCCTGTGCTGCTCTCTTCCTGGACTCTGCCTTTTGATTCCAATGTAGAGTATAATGAGAAGTCTGTTAAGTAAGCGACTTTCTTTTCTCCCACAATGGGCCGGTCAGTTGCTTCCTGTTACTCTGTCTCATGTTGGGGGGGCAGTAGGAGCAGTCATGACGCTTCTGACTGTATCTTTGGAATATATCTCTCATTCAGACTATCATCTCTTCATAGGCCAAATAATTTTAGAACATGTTCCCGTTTTTTGATGCTAGAAAGTTTCTCTCAGAGATTTTGCCAAGCTTTATGCAAAAACTGAAGGAGTTGAAGTAATTGGGGAAAAAAGAAAACACGAAGCTTAAACATTTAGGTAAAATGAATCATGAACTCTGTTCACCTCCAGCTAATTTGAAAACTGCAGCGTTTGCACGTCAAATGTTAGCACCAAACTGCTCGTGCCGTCACCTTTTGTTTCTCTGGGGAATCAGGAGAAGCACCTGGATATTCGAAGAAGGCAGGTGGAAGGGGTAACCCTGGGTGCTACAGACAGAGTAGTTATGGGAACAGATCTGAGTCAGAGGTAAAGGTGCCCAGCGGGCGGATGTGTGGGAATTGGTACTCTCAGGAAAGGGACACCCAATGGCGGCTCGCCAGCATGGTCTGAAACTGTGGATATCATACATAACACTTAGGTATTTATAAACATTTTTTTGTAAAGACAATTCATGACAGTATAGCCTCTTCTTTCAGTCTTCACGTACAGCCCGAGAAAGGAGGCACCCTTTAAAAGGTAGTATAACAAGCTCCTTTTGTTGCTAGTATATGTGGGAGATGGAGAAAGAAAGGAAGAGGGGGAGAGAAGAACTAAAATGATAAAGACCAAAACACAGCCAAGGTGAAAGTTAGCTGGCTTTCCTCAAAGTCATTTAGTGAGTTCTGACTGAGACCAACATGCTCGGCAGAGCATCTCGAAGTTCGCCCAAACCAACTTAATGAGGAAAAGGAAAGCGAACACACAACCTCAGGCAAATGGAGAGCTAGTGCTGGCACTGCAAATACATTTTTAAAAACATTTCCTGTTTATTTTTTTTTAAATTTCACAAATGTTGCATTCTATTCACAATGTATTCTTTTTAATAGAAAATATTGTAGGCTAATGGGCATTCAGCAAAATTGGTGCTCCCAGAAATGGTGTCTCACTTAGTCTATGGTTTCGCAAAACCCATAGCCGGTTGCCATGGGAACCTCCGAGGGGGCTGCACCCTCTGTTTGAGAAACAGATGAACAGCAATTAGTTCAATTCCAAATATTGTATCAGAAAATATTATGACTCTCATTTAAGTGTATTCAACCATTTAGCCAAATATTTTACTAACCTGTAGAAACCCAGAGAATATAATTTTAAACTTCGGCCTGTTCTGTTCTCAGTTGAACAGCGGAGCTTTGCATGACTCCTTACTGGCAGGAGATGCTCAGTTCAATCAGAGGCATTGCTCACTCCGAAAATTTGATCCAAATCTGGAATTAGTGTTAAATGACACCATGTGTTTCCTCTGGTTAAGTAAGGTCAATAAATCGTGTTTCTTTTTGTTTCAGAAAACAGATATTTTAGTCTGCTCATGTTGAGAAAAACACTCATTGTGAATCTGAGACGTTTGGAGGACGATGGGAACCCCAGGCTGCATTCAGCACGCCTGCACAATTGCCTTCGGGATTCTGGGGGGTGTGACAAGCTACAGTAACGAAACAAGTCTGCGTTTTTTGTGGCCTAAAATAAGTCAAAAGATGTTTTGAAAAATGACAGCATTGTTAAATACACATTAAACATCCCCCCCAAAAGGCAACACTTATTTGAATAATTTAAATTAAAATTTAAAAATTATTTGTAACTGAATGAATCTCAGAGATGAGGTTAAGCATGAATTCCCTCCTTTGAAAAATAAATGTTTTCATTTTTCATACTTAAGCCTGGAAAACTGTACTAAACTCAAGATCATGACAACTATACTACCCAATATTAATATCCCTATACTACCCAATATCAGTTCTGCAGGGAAATATGTGGAAAAGGGAAAGCTGATAAAGATAAGTCTCTTAATTGAGTATAACCTAATTCCAGAATATACACCCAGGGTAATACGTGTGTGTGTGTGTATACACACACATATATACACATGTATATACATACACCCCCACACACATACGTGTGGGTTATGGGTTAGAGGAGGGAGGGAAGGATGGTAGATGTAAAACTGCAGTAATTTGTAGTCATTTGCCTGAAAGTCTAGCTGAGTGGCTTCCATGTATAAGAGATCAGATCACTAAAGTGTTAGCTGCTGGTTTCCGATGCCTCATGCTTTATCTGGGTTGGTCATTGCTTCGAATCTGTTGTCCACAGTCCTCCACAGGCCAAGGAGACACTCTGGGAGCCTTCCTTCCTAACAGCTAAAGGAGCTTGCTCGTTCCACAGCCCAGTTTCTGAGTGCCAGGGCCTGGGCTGACACAGCAACACAGGAGCGTCTCTGACCTAGGGAGTCCACCGTCCAGCGGAGGAGATGGATCAAGAAACAGATGTTTGTAAAAGGTGAGTTCTCTGTCCCAAATAGAAATGTACAGGGTATTTGGGGGCACAGAGAAGGACACTGAACCTAATAGTAGGTACCCAGGAAGGCGAGCTCTGAGCAGATTCAGAACCAAGGCCTTGGGGTCCAAAATGCCCTGGTGAATGTCCCGGTGAGATCTCAAGTTGCCATCAGAAGAGTGTGTGTGGCCTTGGCCACTGTCACACAGGGGCTTGCTCCGCACGGGGTGGGCTCTGCCTGATGGACAAGGTCAGTTTCAACTGCTGGGAAGGAGCAAAGACGGGAAGAGCATGGAGAGCAGCTCCCAGTCAGGGAGAGGAAAACATTCTGTAAGGACGCACCAGATTCCTGAACCACGTCCAGTCCTTGTGGAAAAGATGTATTTCAGGCTGTGATTCAAGTAAACTTCTGAGGAGCTTCAAAAGCTTGGACTTGGCAATTCAATTCAAAAGGCTCTTCCAAGCTCTTCCTATTCAACTACAACTTCTGAGGCAAAGTCATTGTTTACAGCCTGGCGGAGTTGGAATAGTGTAGGAAAAAACAACTTGTCGTGACCATTGGGGCTTATATAAACCACCCTCAGACTTAAGCTGGAGATGAGTTTGAGGAGCTTCCAGCTCCACAGCCTGGCTTCACTGGCCCATCTCTGTCCTTGTGTTTGACTGAGGGGGAACGGTTGATGTCAGATTTGTGGGTGACTCCTTTCAATGAACTCCTCTCCCACATTCTCATTTGCCACACCCTTAGACCACCTGAAACTGAAGCGTCCCTGATACCCACCACATTTCTACTGGGACAAGCCTCACGGCCTCTTGGTTCCTAACACAAGGGTAGGGGAGAGGTGTGGGAGTCCTACCCCCCCAACCCTGCACAGGTTGGGCAGGGCACCTCGTGGTCGTGGGTGGGGGTACCCAGTGGTGGTGGACGGGGCCTGCACACCACCTCCTGCTGCCACCTGACAGATCCTGCTTCAGGGACCCTGGGGCTCCGGTGTCCCCACCCAGCCTGGCAGGCAGCAGCCACCCCACTTTGGAAGAGAGCATGGGACCTGGTATGGACCACTGTACTCCTACCCAATGTCTACCTTGTTAAAGTGACTGAACTCTAGGGACTTAATTTCCTCACCTGCAAAATGGAATTAATAGTCCTTACATTTCAGAGATGCTCGAGGATGAATGCAAAGATATATTTAAATTACCTATGTACCTAACACTGATAGCTGCTCATCAGTGTTGGTTTCTTTACAGATTCTGAATTTCCAATCTGATTCAACTCATAGCTACTGAGGGTCTGTAGTTTACAGGTACTGGGGATATAATCTCAAATAACCCTCCAGAAGTTTATTGTCTAGTGGAGAAGAAGATGAACAAGTAAAACAGGTAGAGGGGGTGCTTTGATGGCAGAATTGCTGGGTCTCTTCTGAAGCACAGGAGAGAGAGCTCCTAAGCTGGTATCAAAATGTCAGGGGAACCTTGACACAGGGGGAAAAAAATCAGAAGGTCAGGGCCAGGCAGAGGAGGCTGTGGAGGTGCTGCCGGCAGAAGTGGAGTTCTCACAGTGTCACCAGGAAAGCATTCAAGGAGACCAACAGGGGAGGACGAGGTCGAGTGATAAGATTTATTTGTGGCACCAGATACAAAATCAGAGTCTCCCTGGGTTCCCGATGTTCCATCTCCATCCGTTCTACCATGGGAAAGCCCAATCTTGCCTTCATCAGGCCCAGGATCTGGGCCGGTCCAGACATTTTGTGCCATGCCAAGGCTAATCCAGTCCAGCCTGTCTCACCGTCTGGTTAGCTGAGCTTTTTTCCTGGCTGTACCCTGGCTGGGGACTGCTTTCGGAGTCTGCAGGCAGCTGCTAGTCCCACATGGATGCTAGGAAGAGAGGACACTCCAACGAGTAGGGTGAGCACCTCCTTACTGGGGTGGGAGGCGTAGGGGTGAGGGGAGCAGGAGGTGGGAGCAGGGAGAGAGAGAGAGCTCTTGTTAGCTGGGATTGTGTTATCGCAGACTTAGTAAGGACGGGGTGCCTTTTCAAAGTAACCAATCTACTTCTCAAGGTTTCTGGGGCTTCTGATTCGTTCACCCACTAACCTATTTGCTTTATTATTATTATTATTATTATTATATTATATTGAATATGATATTACAATTGTCCTAATTTTTTGCCTTTTGACCCCTCTCCACCCAGCACCCTACACTCCCTCGGTCAATCCCCACACCATTCATTGTTCATACCATGGGTCATATGTATAAGTTCTTTGGCTACTCCATTTCCTATGCAGTACTTTATATCCCCATGGCTATTCTGTAACTACATATTTCTACTTCTTAATCCCCTCACCTCTTCACCTACTCCACTATACCTCCTCCCACCTAGCGAGCATCAAAATACTCCCCATATCTGAGATGATGTCTCTGTTCTTCTTGTTTGTTTAGTTTGTTTTTTAGATTCAATTATTGACCGGTATGTATTTATTGCCATTTTATTGTTCATAGTTTTGATCTTTTCTTAACTAAGTCCCTTTAACATGTCATGTAATAATGGTTTGGTGATGATGAAGTCCTTTAGTTTTTTCTTGTCTGGGAAGCTGTGTACCCACCCTTAGATTCTAAGTGATAACTTGGCTGGTTAGAGCAATCTTGACTATAGGTCCCTGCTTTTCACAACTTTGAATATTTCTTGACAGTCCTTTCTAGCCTGCAAAGTTTCTTTTGAGGAGTCAGTTGACAGTCTAATGGGAACTCCTTTGTAGGTAACTGCTTTTCTCTTTCTGCTTCTAAGATTCTTTATCTAACTTTTGGCATTTTAATTATGATGTGTCTTTGTGTGGTCCCTGTCAGGTCTAGCTTGTTTGGGACTCTCTGTGCTTCCTGAACTTATATGTCTATTTCCTTCACCAAATTTAGGGGAGATTTTTTTTGCATATTGTTTCAAATATGTTTCCAATTTCTTACTCTTTCTCTTCTCCTTCTGACATACCTATGATGCAAATGTTGGAATACTTGAAGTTGTCCCAGCGACTGCTCATAATATTCTTTTTCTTTTTTTTTTTTTATTCTTTTTTTCACCTTGTTCTGATTGGTTATTTTTCTCTTGCTTATGTTCCAAATCATTGATTTGATTCTCAGCTTTATTCACTCTACTGTTGTTTCCCTATAAATAGTCCTTTATTTCAATTAATGTATCCTTCATTTCTGACTGGATCTTTTTTATGCTGTTGAGGTTCTCACCTAGTTCCTTGAGCAGCCTTATAACCAGTGTTTTGAACTCTGCATCTGATAGATTGCTTATCTTCCATTTTGTTTAGTTCTTTTTCTGGAGTTTTAATCTATTCTTTATTTGGGCCATGTTTCTTTGTCTCCTCATTTTGGCAGCCTTCCTGTGTTTTTTCTATATATCAGGTAGAGCTGCTATGACTCCCTGTCTTAGTATTGTGGCCTAACATAGTAGGTATCTTGTAGGGTCCAGTGGCACAGCCCCCTCTATGTTACCCAAGCTGAGTCCTCGAGGTGTGCCCTTCATGTGGGCTAATTACACCCTCCTCTTGTAGTTGAGCCTTGGTTACCGTTGGTAGGTCAATGGGAGAGATTTACCCAGGCATCAGTTTAAAGGATTGTCTGTGACCACTGACCACCAACCTCAACCCCACGTGGAGGATCAGCTGTGTAGGAGTAGGGGGGCGGTGGTACACTGACATGGTCTGTAGCTCTATGGGGTTTCCTGGGTGGTGCAGACCAAGGTCATCCCCATCAGTGTTCTTGTCCAGGTCCCCCCTCCCCAAGCTATAAAGCAATCTGAGATGGCTGCCACTTGTGCTGGGCTTGGAGAATTCAAGGTAAACCAAGCTGTCAATCTAGGCTGGCTGCTGTTAGTGCCAGGCCCATAGCCACTTAGAAAGAGGTATAGTGGCCGTGGGCTAGGATCTTACTGAGGCTGGCTGTTGCTTGTTTGATAAGATTTAGGAAGTTGTGAAGCATGGACCTAGACTAGTCATTTATATGGAAAAGCTGCTATTAAAAGCTGTAAATTGGGTGGGACAGAGCCCCGGGGATCTGCAGAGGGGAGCAAACAGTGTTAGCCACGTTGATGGAGTATCAGATATGGCGCCCCCACCTGCAAGCTCTGTGGCTCTACCTGCCTTTCTGTATGGGAGAAAGCTGTCCCCAGCTCTTGCCTAGATGCAGCCACTGCGGTTCTCCCTGTGTGCCCCTGGCGCCTTTCACACTGCCACCCTGGTGCTGGAGCTCAGGGGTAGTTAGTCTGAGGTAGTTCAAGTGTGGGTTCTTTAAGAGGAACTGCTGGGAACTTCCATTCAAATCAGTTTTGCCAGTTCTGTGTGATCATTGTTCTATATTTTAGTTATAACTTTTAAAATATATTTGTTGGGAACCGCTCTGGAGTTGTAAATGCCCCCCATGGCTAAGGCTGAGTGAGCGACCTCTGGAATGCGAGCCACTATGGAGACAAAGCTTGTCCCCTGCCCCCAGTGCTTGGTCAGTTAGTCTATGACGGGTACAGCCCCTCAGAAGAGGGGCAACCTAAGCCAGGCACGATCACTTGGGAGGCCATCATGGAAGGACCGGTGGGGCTGCAACAAAGAGGGAGTGATGGACCCTCATCCCCCAGCTATTGTGACAGAGCCTGAGTCCCCATGTCCTCTGGGAGAAAGGCTTCCTGCCTCTAATCCACTTAAGCCTGAAAACCTATGATGGGGAGGCAGTGCAGCCCCTTGACCACTAGAGCGGGATCCAGGATGATTGGGCATAAGAAAGAATTCCTAAAAGTCCTGCGAGGCCTGCTTTGCTAAGAGTGCTTTCATTCATATGATAAAAGTCTGAGCAGGAAATGAGTATGTCTCCCAAAGTTTCTGCAACCCCCTTATCTGACAGACACTTACTCAGACTAAGCCCTCAGATATTTTTGAAATGTTATCTACTGTTTGATCCTTGCTGCCTGACATTGATTGATGAGCTTTACCTGTATTCCTGTGTATTTCAACACAATAAAAGCTGTTGAGGAAGGAGCTCTTGGTCTTTCTCCTCTGAGAGATTGGCCACCTCTCCTCCCCAAGCAGATCACGTCTTGGTAGTTTCATTTTCATCCCTGGTGGATGGGGGGATCTTGTGGGCAAAGTTGCCCCCCCATATATTTTATTGATTGTGTTAGTACAGTTGTCCCATTTCCCCCCTTCCCTCCCCTCTGTCCTGCACACCCTCTCCCACCCACATTCCCCACTTTAGTTCATGTCCATGGGTCATACATATAAGTTCTTTGGCTTCTACATTTCCTATACTATTCTTACCCTCCACCTGTCTATTTTCTACCTACCATTTATGCTACTTATTCCCTTACCTTTTCCTCCTCTCTCCCCCTCCCACTCCCCTATTGATAACCCTCCATGTGATCTCCATTTCTGTGGTTCTGTTCATGTTCTAGTTGTTTGCTTAATATGCTTTTCTTTTTGTTTTAGGTGTGGTTGTTAATAATTGTGAGTTTGCTGTCATTTTTGTTATACATGTTTTTATCTTCCTTTTCTTAGATAAGTCCCTTTAGCATTTCATATAATAAGGGCTTGGTGATGATGAACTCCTTTAACTTGACCTTATCTGAGAAGCATTTTATCTGCCCTTCCATTCTTAAATGATAGATTTGCTGGATAGAGCAATCTTGGATATAGGTCCTTGCCTTTCATGACTTGGAATACTTCTGTCCAGCCCCTCCTTGCCTGCAAGGTCTCTTTTGAGAAATCAGCTGACAGTCTGATGGGAACTTCTTTGTAGGTAACTGTCTCCTTATCTCTTGCTGCTTGTAGGATTTTCTCCTTCATTTTAATCTTGGGTAATGTAATTATGATGTGCCTTAGTGTGTTCCTCCTTGGATCAACTTTTTGGGGACTCTCTGAGCTTCCTGGACTTCCTGGAAGTCTATTTCCTTTGCCAGATTTCCTTCTCCTTCTCCAGAACTTTCTTTGCTTGGGGAAGTTCTCCTTCAGTATTTGTTCAAATAAGTTTTCAGCTTGTTGCTCTTCCTCCTCCCCTTCTGGTACCCCTATAATTCAGATGCTGGAATATTTAAAGATGCCCTGGAGGTTCCTAAGCCTCTCATTTTTTTGAATTCTTGTTTCTTCATTTTTTTCTGGTTGGATGTTTCTTTCTTCCTTCTGGTTTACTCCATTGATTTGAGTCCCAGTTTCCTTCCCATCACTATTGGTTTTCTGTACATTTTCCTTTATTTCACTTAGCATAGCCTTCAGTTTTTCATCTAATTTGTAACCAAATTCAACCAATTCTGTGAGCATCCTGATTATCAGTGTTTTGAACTGTGCATCTGATAGGTTGGCTATCTCTCCGTTGCTTAGTTGTATTTTTTTTTTCTGGAGCTTTGATCTGTTCTTTCATTTGGGCAATTTCTTTTTTTGTCTCATGTGTTTTTTACATAGTAAGGGGCAGAGCCTTGGGTGTTCACCAGGATGGGGTAACTCATGTTGCTGTGTTGTGATGCTCTGCTTTCTGCCAGTTTTCAGTCACTTCCCCCACTACCACAAGCAAAGTTCGCCCTTCTGGTACTGATTCCTGGGTGGGTGGGTTTATGTACATTCTAGGACCCTGTGAGTCTCTCCAATGAACTCTCCTGTGAGGCTGGGAGTTTCTCCCACTGCCACCTGAACTCCCACAGGTGTTTTCAGTCAGAGGTTTGAGGCTTTATTTCCCTATGCTGTAGCCCTGGGTTGCTCAGTCTGTTTCGCTCCCCAGTTGTTCCTCCTGGTTTATCGGCATGTGAATGTGGGATTGCCCACTCCACCAGCCTCTGCCTGCTCAGGTCTACCGGCTGCTGCCTTGCCCATCCCACTCCACAATCCACCACCTGGCTGGGTCTGCCAGACACCTTCCCCCTCCCCCCGCCTTGATCCGCCAGCCACCGCCTCGCTGCGAGTACTCTTCACCCAGCTGCCTGACTCCACCCCTCCTACCCATCTGGATAAATGTGACTTCTTTAACTCCTTGGTTGTTGAACTTCCATACAGTTTTATTTTCTGTCAGTTCTGGTTTTTGTTTTTTTTTAATTGTTGTTGTCCTTCTTTTGGTTGTGTGAGGAGGCACAGTGTGACCAAAAGTCTATCTGTTTTCTGTATCTTCCTGGGCTGTGTTTGTTTTCCTTCTGATCCTTTTCCCAGGCTAGAGTGAGAGATCTCTATGGTTGCTTTTTTGGTTTCTATTGTGCATGTGCTTACCTCCCATTTTATTGTTCTATTCCTCCCCCCAGTGACTTGCTGGGAACAGACCCGTAGTTCCCTGCAGAGTGTGCATAACTGTAGCTTCCTGATAGAGCAGGCAGGCTTGTGCTTCCCCTCTATTATGCTGATAATGTCTGATTTCCTTTGCTTCCCTCCTTTATTAACATCTAGCTATCTATACTAACAGAGTGAGCAGAGGTTGCAGAGAATAGATGTGGGTTGAGAGCAGACAGTGAAAGCTGGAAGTGGTTCATACCACCTGAGAGGGAAATCTGGAGGGTCCGATCATGAAAGAACTACCAAATTATAAAATTTTAGTGACTAGATTTTTCCACTTGAAGCAAAGAGAAACCATTGAAGTATCTTACACAAGAAACTTACATGATCGGGTTTGAATTTTAGATTCTTCTGAGTAGAGATCTCACAGAAGCAAGGTACTATTTAATTGCCAAATCTCTCACCATTTGCAGCTTAATTTGAGGGTGAGATGAGGAATTCTTCTAGAGTCTAAAACTATTTGGGATTTTTCAGGTCAGGCCAAGTAGTCCTGAATTCTCAGAAAAGACTAGAAGGATCTGTTAGTTCTTTCTCTACAAGTGAGATTGATTGGGTGTTCATATCCCCTCTGTGAACAAGGCTTGGGTCCATGGCCAATATTATTGTTTGGTTGGGGAAAAAAATTAAAGCTTTTCTACCTCCCTTACTCAATTGCTTCTTGTTGAACTTGCTTTTTCACTCACTTCCACGTGCCTGCTGGGATCAAGAAGCCAGAAGGCATGCTGCAAAAGTGTTATCAGACTTGCATAAGACCAGCCCCTCCCTAAAGATGTCCTGGAGAAAAAGCCAAAAGAGGTGGAGATGGGCAGGGCTGCGGCTTCAGGCTCAGGCTTGCAGGCTGGCTTGGGGATTAGAAGCCCTAAACAAGTTAGTGGGGTTGCTCCTCTCCCTTTGTTTCCTGTTAGGTGATACGTGAGTTGGTTTTTTTTTTTTTTTATTTCAATGATTTGCCCATGAACATTACTTTTGAAAGAGTAGTTTGCTGGATTAGCTAATAACCGTGCTGTAGTCCTTGTTCAAACCTAGTGAACAGTGATTTAATCTCAGATTGCAGAATGCTGGCTTCGGGTTCTCTCCACCTCGCTCTAGACTTGCTTGGGGAGGATCACTGAGCGGGTTTGGGGACGAGTAATTTGCCTTCTAAGAGATCCTCCAGGTGGGGGAGTTGTAAGAGAATGTCTTGTCAACAATTTTTTTCCAGGTGATTATATGGTACACAATGCAGATCTGAAATTTAGCTTTGAGCTGCTCCTAATTTGTTCTGTGATCTGGGATTACTTCCTCCATTCTCTGAGGTTTAGTTATAAAGTGAGAAAATTTGGCTCACTGCTAAAAGTTTCTTCCTGGCTCTGGGAGGGTTCAGTCATCAGAGCAGTCAATAATGTCTCATCACTGCATTTAAAGGCAAAGCATAAAACTATAATCTAACAAACTCCCCTCCAGCAGTCCTGTGGGTCGACATTTTAGCCTGTCAACCAGTCTGTTTGTCTTTGCAAATTGATTTCTAATTGAAATTGCAAACCCTATGAAATATACCAGATTACATGAAGTTGAGGATGTAATGTTGGGGATGGCAAAGTGTTTAACAAACAAGGATTTAGCCAGGTCAGAGACCCTAAAAACTGAAGAAAATTTTAACACGGAGAATGACAAGGCAAGTGACTCTAAAGAGAAGTATTTACCTAGTGTTGAGGTAAGTAATGTCTAAACCTGTAAGAATTTTTATGAATTTATTTGAGCCAGAAAGACAATTGCTAGGGAGCAAAGCCTCAATGGATTGAGAGAATGCTCCAGTGAATGGCAGTTTTGTGCCTTATTTTATACATTATAATCAATATTGGGGGCATAAAAGGGATACATGAAATCCGGTGGTGGTAGATTAGGAAAGATAGTTAACAGTTAACAATTGAACATGATAACAATAACAATAAGGTGTTTTGTGGTCTCTGCTCTGCTTCAAAATTGTGCCCTGAGGGTTTGGAATAAGAAAATTACCCAGACATTCCTGATTCATCATAGATGCAAAAAGACAATAGACAGGCTCAGTTAGGGTAGAGTAACCTTTGTCAGTGAAGGAAGGTACAGGACTAGGACGTGACTACTCACCATGACTCACGTTTAGTTAGGAAGGTTTAGTTTCAGAACATCCAGGTGGTTACTTTAGGTCCCTGAGTGTGTAAGAGCCCCCGCATGGGCCTGCCCTGAGCTCATCATGGGTAGTATGTGGGCCTTTTTGGATTCAGCCACCAGGTCCCCCCTGGAGGTTACTTCCACCCACCACACACAGTTCACATTGGGCTAACGTGACGATCCTAAGGTTCCCTTTCTGAAGCAGGGCTTCATGCCTGATTTTGAAAGGAAGGAAAGGGGAGGGTCAAAGGTGCTTTCTGAGTCTTGTTTCTTAATAACCAGCTTAAAATCAGTATCCGGAAAGGTAAAACTTTGGCCCCCTTTATGGCCATTTTTAGACACCAATATCTCCTTTATTTATTAATTTAGGACCTTCTTTCAAAAAGGATTTAAACTCTGGCTGGTATGGCTCAGTGGATTGAGCACAGGCCTGTGAAGCAAAGGGTCATCAGTTCGATTCCCAGTCAGGGCACATGCCTGGGTTGCAGGCCAGGTCTCAAGTAGGGGACACGTGAGAGACAATCACACATTGATGCTTCTCGCCCTCCCTTTCTCCTTCCCTTCCCCTCTCTCTAAAAATAAATAAATAAAATATTTTTTAAAAAAGGATTTAAAATGTCTACCACTATGTTCAATAGTATTGGTATATTATAAACTCTGCCACAAAAAGGACTTATTTCCTAATACTTCTCTCATGGTCCTCATTTTAAAAGTATATTTTGCCTACTAATTGGTATTTTTTAAGTAGTAGCTTTCCCATATTAAATAAAATAGTACGTATATTATTTCTTTTATAAATTATATATTTGGATTATATAAATAAATGTACATATATAATGACTATCAATCATGCACATGATAGTTATACATATATATGTAACAATTTTATATATTCATTTTATATAAAATATATATGTCAATTTTATATACTCACTTTTGCTTAGCACCACAAATAGTGGCTATTATCATAGCTAAAGTCAGGAATCTCTCTGACCCCCAAACATCCTCACTGTTGGACACTGTGGACGAAAGCGGGCAACACATGAACCTGGCAAGGTCAGTCGAGGCCTGTGTGACGGCCTTATAAACTCAGAGACCAGAGTAGCCACACAGAATGGTCTAAATTTAAACTTTCTAACTGAAAGCAGGTCATGGCAGGTAGTCATGTCCTAGGCCAGACTCTTCCCTGACAAAGGTCAGTCTTTACTTAACTGAGCCTGTCTGCTGCCCTTTTGCCTCCATCGTATTATAACAGACCTTCAGAATGTCAAGGGAACTTTCCTTGTTTGGGTCCTTCTGGTAAAGCCAGGGCGGAGACCACAGATCCTCTCCTTGTTGTTGTTATCGTGTTAATTACTGACTGTTAACTATCCCAAATGTACAAACATAAAGCAAGTGTGTGTCTATTTGTTTTACTTTTTATCCAATCCCAGAAACTTCCCCTCTCCCCCTCCCGAATCTGTCACCAATGAACTTTATGTAAGACCCTTACGTGTCGCCCTTTGATTCTACGGTATAAAACGAGCGGTGCAAGTACCATTTTGCAGAGCATTTTTCAGTCACTGAGATTTTGCTTCCCATTAGTTGTCCTCAGCTGGACTCAAACAAACTCATTAAAATTCTTACAGATTTGTACATTTCTTACGTTGAAAACACCATGGGGTTGGCGAAAGGGAAGGGCATTTAGGATAGAGGAGAGTTCAGGACTTGGTCAAAACATGGGACCCGAGTTACAGGAGATAGGGGATGGGGTAGTATAAGGTAAGAAACACAGACAGAAGTAGCTTTGGCGGGTGTGACTGGCCTACTGAGTAATAGTACTGAGTCTTTCCAAGTCTGACAGTAGAAGGGACAGAGGATGTTGCTAATTTATGCCCAGTTTGCATCAGTGCTGGTTTGGGGAGCTGTTCAGGTCTGAACACCAGTGAGGAGAATGGGGAACTTGAGGAGGGAGTGGGGAAGTATCGGGTTTGAGTAGACAGGGAATACAAGATGAAGACTAACAGCAAATGTTTATTTTTTGTCTTCCCTAGCACACTTGAAAGAAGCTGACTTCATGAATTGAAGCAACTTTTTCTCACTCATCCTTGTTTTCTGTCTAGATCTGCTTTCTTTTTTTCTATATCCGTGACTCAGCAGGTACCTTGCATGATAATGGTGAACTTGGCTTTGTGAGTAGAGGTATATGAAATGTAAAGTTCTTTCCAACCCTACTGTTCTATTTTTATGTGCTACAGGTAAAGAGAAAATAATGTGTATAGCTTTAAAGTGTATTAAAGTAATTATAATTAGTAATATTGACACATCTAAAAACACCTAGAAAATAGAAAAAGAAATAACATCACCCAAAAACCAAAAAAACCTAAAGGACAATCAATGTTATTATTTTGGTGCATCTATTTACTTTTAAAGATTTTATTTATTTATCTTCAGAGGGGAAGGGAAGGAGGGAGGGGGAGAAATATCACTGTATGGTTGCCTCTCATGTGTCCCCTGCTGGGAACTGGCCTTGCAACCCAGGCATGTGCCCTGACTGGGAATCAAACCAGTGACCCTTTGGTTTGCAGGCCTGTACTCAATCCACTGAGCTATACCAGCCAGGGATATCTTGGTGCATTTAAAAAAAGTATTTGTATGCTTTTGCTTGCTTATGTATTTTGTATCTTTTTCTCTTACTGTTGTAACAAAAATATGTTTCATGTTGTGATACTCTAACAGGGTGCAGAGAGAGGGTCCCCTGAAAATAGGAGAAAACCCTCACAACCTGGGGTTGGGGGAAGGGTCAAGTAGATGATACATCATTTAAGAGACTTTGCACAACAATGACAAACTGATAGCTGTGCTTTTTCCTGAAGGGAAGGGGACTGCCACCTAGGATGAAAAGTGTACATGGCTCTGAGAGCATGCAGGGTCTCCTGACATAGTCAGGGGAGCTTATATAGTGTCTGCTCAAGAGGCAGGGTGGGGGGAATGTGTCCACCCCAGAAGTCGCTGGGAACTCTCCGCCTGACTAGAGATGGCAGCCGAAAGAAGGCAAAATATACGGGGGAACTGGCAAAAATGGCACATAGTGGGAGGCACCTGATATGAGGTCACATAGGAAGTTCTGGGCCAAGCATTTGAAATGAGAGCTGGCAAAAAGAGAAGAAGCCACTCAGTCCAAAAGGGTGTAGAGGGGAGTTGGCTACGAGGTCTGGTGTGTAAGGAGGAAACTGCATGATTTGGAGCAGGAGCATGACACGAGCTCTGGCATAAGAAAAAGAAGATGGGGGCAGAGCTGATGGAGCTGTGTGGGGACCTGCCTGACCAAGCGCAGATCCGCAGGGGATGCTTGGAGCTGAACTGTGACCGGAAATGCCGAAGCTGCAGAACCCTGCTTCTCTGGAGGACACGCGGAGAAGTCACTCTCCTGGAACATGTGCCTCCCTGGCCTCCTCCATGATCCAGTAGAACACCGCACATGTTTTCTGAACCATTGCATGGAGGCTGAGAACGCCACACCTCAGGTCCTGAAGGAGAGAGCTGCTGCTGCGAGAGGGTGGTGACTCCGAGACCCACAAGCGCACGTTTCAGAGGGGATGGAGACCCGTTTGCGCAGCTGGCTGAAGAACAGAGAAGGATATGGAGAGATTCTGGGCATGGTTTTGGCTTGCAGCTTTTTGGGGAGCAAAGGAAGTACTGGGTCTTGTGGGAAAGGAAGGCTCTGAGCAGGAGTGCTCTCAGACCCCCCTGGTTGGAACCCTGTTAATAAAAACCTGTTTCCTTCAGCACTAATTGTTGGGTCATGTGTTAAGGCACCACATGGCTGAGCCCTGGTTCACTCGGTGACAGTACTGTCTTGATAATCATCATTTTCAGAAGGTACACAGACATCTAGCCACTGAATGAATCACACTTTTCTTGCCTTATTATTGAAGGTAAGCTTTATGTAGCTTTAAACACCTTGTCGTTGTCTTTTTAAGGTATTGTTTTTATGAACTTTTTATTCTAAAAATTCATTTGAAAGAGAGGAAGAAGGATGGAAATACTGACTTGTTGTTCCACCTATGTATATACTCATTGGTTGATTCTTGTATTTGCCCTGACCGGGGATTGAACCTGCAACCTTTGCATATCGGGGAGGATGCTCTAACCAACTGAGCGACCCGGCCAGGGCTATGGACTTTTAAAGTACATTGTTTCTTCTGCACTTAAAATGAGGGAGAAAAAAACACTAAACTCAGCATTTGCTGAGTAAGACACCATGTTAGGTACCAAGAGTAAAAGTTTTCATAAAAAGGGTCTACTTGTTCTTTAGTCCTAATACAAGTAACTGCCAGGCCATTTTAAACGTATTCCAACTAATCAATGCCAATGTTAGTTACCACACTTCTAAAAACCACAGGTTAGTGCCCTGGCTGCTGTGGTTGAGTGGATTGAACTCGGGCTTGCAACCAAAGGGTTTTGGTTATATTCCCAGTCAGGGCACATGCCTGGGTTGCAGGCCAGGTCCCCATTAGGGGGCCATGTGAGAGGAAGCCACACATTGATATTTCTCTCCCTCTCATTCTTCCTCCCTTCCCCTCTCTCTAAAAATAAATAAATACAATCTTTTAAAAAATAAAATAAAAACCACAAGTTGATGATAGCCTCACACTTCTAAAGTCAGCCAATCAGCTGTGGTCTCAGTCCAGTAAACACACTTTTCTCAGCTAAAGGTCAACCTGTCCTTATATACATTTCCACTTCTAAGAGTCTGCCAGTCCCTAAAGTCCACACTTCCCAGAAATCTATGTATGATTAACTCTAAATTAAAAAAAAAAATAATGGTAACTATGTGAGGTAATATTTATGTTAATTACTTGACTGTGGTGAGTCAATTATATCCGAATAAAGCAAAAGTAAATTATTTTTAATTCTAACTCTCTGCTTTGTTTAGAGAGGGACTGCATACCCCTCCCTTGTCTAGCAAGCCCTAAGTTCAGCTTTTTGTTTTGCTTGCTTTTTCCTTTCAACACAATATCAAGGGTAAAAATAAAAATTCCTTTTCTTCAAAGACAGAATGACTTAATCGGAGGTAACTCATCTACACACAAAAAGCTAGTATGCCATGGAGAAGTAGTAACAAAGAGACACATCCCACGGGGACGTTGTGAGAACACTTTAGAGAAGAGGTCTTGAATAAAAATATAAAATATCACAGTGACGATCGCAAGCTAGGTTTTTCTGATTTTGTATTGTGTTAGTCAGCTCAGGCTGCCATAACAAAATGCTGTAGAGTCGGTGGCTTTAACAACAGAAATTAATTGTCGTAGTTCTGGAGTCTGAGGTCAGGGTACCAATACCGTCAGTGTCTGGAGAGATCTCTCTTCCTGGCTTCAGCCGGCTGCCTCTGTGTTGCGGCCTCACAGGGTGGAGAGAGAGAAAGCAAGCTCTCTGGTGATTTTTCTGATAAGGATACTAATTTATCAGACGAGGACCTCGTTCTTAGGAATCACTAGATCCACATCCGATCATGCTATATATATCCTTATTGCACAGAGGATAAAACCCAAACATCTACACCTCCCACCTGATAACCTTACTTCCTGCTTCGCTGCACAAACAGAAGCAATCAAAGGCGCATTTGGACATTCTCCAACTTGAACTCCACACGCGGCTGCACTGGTGCTGGAGGCCCTGCCTTTCCCGTGCTCTCGGGCAGGAGCTGCCCTTGCGCCTGCCTGTGCCGGCATTTCCACTGGCACACTGGCCCCTCAAGGGCATCACTCTATCAGTCTTCCCTTTTCTCCTACATCATCAGTTTCACCCTCTTTATAGGACAATTCTCGTCACAAACAAACATAATACGACCAGTATTTCTGGCATTATAAAAAAAACTCTGTTGACCTTTGTCTCCCCTGGTTACAGCCCCACGTCTCCTTAGAGAAAAGCTACTTAAAGAGCTATCTAGGCTCATTGTCACGTACTCTGTTCTTTCTTGAATATATTCTAATCATGCTCTTGGCCTTAAAACTGCTTTTGACTGGGGAGGTGGGGGGTGGGCTGGGATGGGGGTTAAAAGCAGAAAACTGTACTTGAGCAACAATTAACATTTTAAAAACCCTGCTTTTTTTCAAGGTTACAAATGACCTCCATGTAGCTAAATCTAGCAGATGGTTTTCAGTCATCTTAGTTGATTCATGAGCATAGTTTGACATGGTTTATCCAATTCAATTCCTTGAAAACTTTCTCTACTTCATTTCTAGACACTGCAAGGTTCTGATTTTTGTCTGCTTTGTTGGTTTCTCTTTCCCAATTTCCTTGCTTTCCTTCTTAAATCCCAAAGATTCAGTCTTTGGTCCTCTGGTTTTAATCTCTTGTTGATTACATTCAGTCCCACCTACCAGAGTATGTTTTCATCTCCTAACTTTCTATTTCTAGCCCAGAATTCTCTCTTGAACCACAGACCTTTATATCTAGCTGCTCACTAAAACCCCACGCTCTCTCTTCTACATCTCAGTAAATAACAGTGCCGTCCTTTCAAATGGTCAAACCAAAAACATTGGAGTCAATTCCTTGCTTTTACCTCAAGCCCTCACACTCCTCAAGTCTTTGATCAAATGTCATCTCGTCGAGTCCCTTCCAGACCACCAGTAATATCTTACATTGCCACCTTAACCTGATTTCTTCTCCATACACTCCTGCCCCTTTGACATGCAGTGTTCTCTAATTTATGCCATTTTCCAATTTATGAGATGCTGTTTTTGACCTTGTATCTTGGCTGGAAGGGAAGGGAAGACGCTTGTGGAGCTTGTACCAGGTCTTCCCCACTAAGGCAGTTTTCCCAGGCAGGCCGAAGACCCAATGTGGGTTTTGCCAAGTATGTCTATTCCAGTGATACACGCAGAGGGTAGGGAAACGGACACTGTGATGGGCCTGTGGAGCCAGTGGACCAGCTGTGAGTTGAACTCCATTTCTTACTTCATCCCCATAAGCTTCACTCTACAAGGGGATCCATGCTATTGCTTCGGGTCTCTGAGTTCAATTTCAAATCAGACCCAGTGTCCAGCGGGTCTTGAAACAGTTGGCTATTCCCTTTCCCTAGTGTGCAGCCACTTGCGTCAACAGCCACCAGTCTCTTGGGCTAGGGCGGTCTTTACCACCTGTACGGACCGTAGTGCTTCAGGCCCCTTCCTCCTGGGGACTGGCCTCTCCTTCAGTCAGTGGGTTCCAAGTTAGCAAACTGGTTCAGGTTCAGAAACTTAGCCAAAAATTGTGACTTTTGACTGAGCTGTCTTCAGGCCCCCATTTATCCATCCTTGATTTCTTTTAGTTGTATAGATTGCGTAGTACCCCTGTTGCCTACCCATCTTTTTTTCCTTTTTCTTTTTTTGCCTCTAGGGAGGCTGTGTTTGATTAACCAGCTCCAAAACTCTCTGCGGGTGGGACTTCCCTGGGTGCCCCTCCACTCGTGACAAGAACTGCATTCCCTGCTTTTTAAAAATTTATTTATTTAGTTACTTAAATTGATCCCCCCTGCTTTTTAAGAGCGAAGCCCTTCCACCTGGTCTCTATTGCTGGGAGGCAGGCCTAACGTTCCCCTGGCTGTTAGTGATCCTTGTCCTGTAGTGACATCTCCCACCATCAGCCCTGACCTAGAGAGAAAAGCCGCCTCCTCCCTGCGCCGTGATGCTGGAGCCCCTGTTGCCAGTGCCTTCCTCACTGCTTTTGTAAGTGCCACATCCTTTGGCTCTTCCATGGAACACTGCGTTCTGATAGGTTTTTCAGCTTCACGTGAGATATCCTCACCAGCACACCCATTGCTCTGAGCCTTTTCATCTCTTCTTCCACTTTTTGGGATGTCTACCTCACTTACTGCAGTCTTCACTTCTTCCACATGTCTAGAAGCCATCCATTAGCATATTTTCAACACCCCCTGAGGTGTTTTCCAGGGTGTTCAGTTCTATATTTTGATCCAAGTTGATAAACTCTATAAACATTTTTCTCTCATCCTTATGCTCCAGTCTCCTCAACTGAATCTCAAGCACAGTCTCCTGGCTCCTGCAAACCCAGGCTGACTAGGACCTGCAGCTGTTTGGTCATAGTTTCTTTTCTTTTTTGTCAGCATGATCTTATCTGTGTTATAGTGTGACTTACTCTAGTTATTACCCTTGAAGCCAGATGTTAGGTAGGTATAGACCTTGAGGAGGGGGAAGGGAGAGAGGGCTGTCTCCAGGGGAGAGATCTCTGCACTGTCCTTGAGAAAGTAAGGAATGCCGGCTCCTAATAGGATGGGTGGCATTTTCTGAAGGCTCAGGTGTGAGAAATCTCAGGTGTAAGATTTGGGGATCATCAGCCCAGATTAATCCCAACACATGTGAAGGATCTACCCTTTCCCAACCAGGGCCTTTATCTTGGCATAGCGGACCAGTTCCTTTTCAAACTCAGTTCCTCTTATGATTAAACCCTGGGTCTGCTCCTTGGCTTTCTTTGCTTTCCCACGACAGGCTTGAGAACCTCTTAATGTGCTACAAAGGAGGCCTTGTGGTCTCCACACTAAATGTTCCATCACTTTTGGCCTCCTGTTTTCTCTTTCTAAAACACCACTCCTCCCTAACAAGAGATGCCTGTAAGTGACTGTTTTCCCCGTATTTCTCAGTACCGGACACAGCACACTCGAGCTAGTGCACAGCATCTGCAAACACACCATTCCATTTTCTTACTGGTGCCCACTTTAATGACTGTGCTGCTACCCATGCTGGGGCATCGGTACTCTGTCAGCCGCCGCGGACCGGGTCCTCGTGTCCAGCCGGGTAGTGGGTGATCGAGCGCCAGAACCCCGCCCCAGGTTGTCTGGTACTTATGGTGCCACCTGTTGGAGGCTGGGCTCTCCAGGTGGCAGACTCTGAGGTGGAGATCAGTGTGCCCTAGGTTTGCTAGAGTAGGCAGTTAGTTAGGTACGAACAAAAGAGGAGGGAATGAACAGGACTAGACACATCTTATTAAGCCTGATTAACTTTTCAGTCACTTGGGGGAGTTACCGACATTGTTCCACCAGATCAAATCATCCTGCCTAGTCGACTAGGCAGGAAAGATGGCTTTTACAGCCACCCTGGAGGTGGGAAATGGGCATCATCCAGCCTGATTAATGAGGGAGGGGGAACATGGGGAGGGGGGTTCCCTTTACTAAGTGCATGTTCAGTAGAAGCCAGAGGACGAGTGGAACGGTGAGGCATGCACAGTAGGAGCCCAAATGGTGCCCGTACAAGGGGGAGGGGCCTGACCTTGGACAGTCTGGAGAGAAGGTCAGGTTTGGGAAGGGCACAAGCCCCAGAGAGTCCAGGAAAGTCACTGGACTGGGGGCGGGCACCAGCACAGGCCCAGGGAAAAGCCAGGAAAGAGATGGGGGGTAGTCTGAAAGAAGCCTGCTCTTTCTCAAAGCCAAGGATGTATGTGGAAGCTAGACAAGGAAACCCTCCTTGGAGCATGCCCATGCCCTTCCTTCTCTCTGGCTCCTACTTTTTGCTGCCTTTTCTCTGCAGCTCTAAGGGTCCCCATGAGTCTTTCAACCAGGGGAATAGAAAGCAATGGCAGAGGACCCTCCTTTTTCTTTTATAACTTCCTTTCCTGAATCCATGCAACCAACCGCTCCCTTATAGCCTGCTTGCTTGCTCTCTGCCTCCCCTGAATGCACTGTCACTTGTCACTGTTTGCGCTAATAAATCTTGCCACTATTACTTAAAATGCCTCCTACATGAGTGTCCCAGAACTTCTTTTCCTGCAACACTAGCGACGAACCTCTTTCCTCTGATAACAGGTTGACTGGTTGAGTGCTCTTTGGGTCAGTTTCCTCTGAAATGAAGGGAAGAGAAGGATAGGAATAATGTTTGGGAAGTATGAGAAGTTGCACAGCAATGCAGGTTTTTTTTTAAAAAAGATTTTATTATTTTCAAAGAGAGGAAGGGAGGGAGTAAAAAGGAGAGAAACATTAATGTGCAAGAGACACAAATCATGGGCCCACAACCCAGGCACGTGCCCCAACTGGAAACTGAACCAGTAGTGACTTTTCAGTCACAGCCTGTCCACTCAGTCCACTGAGCCACACCAGCCAGGGCTACAATGCAGTTTGAATGGACACCTCAGTCCAACCTGTGGGCAGTTCTGAGGTTGGAGTGACTTCCGAATTGTCCCAAGTTGGGGTGAGAATGCTGGCCCCGTCTCTGATCAGCAACGTGGGCTGCTCTGGGAGTGAGGGGGCCTCTGTGTTCAGGCAGTCCCTGTAGGGGCCCGGCGCTGAGGGCTTTCTGCCAACAGCACTCCCAGCCGCCGAGGAGTAAGTCCTTCGTTCCCGAAGGGAGAACTGGTGGCACCCACACATAGAGTGTCTAGGTTTCACTCCCGAGGTTTTGTCCAGTGACTGCAACACGATAAGTACTCAAAAATTATTTTCTAACTTCACAAACATTGCCCTGCGAGCTGAGTTCTGCTGTTCTTTGGTATTTGTCTCTCTTTGAATATGGCGTCTCTGAATTAATGCCCAAGGGCCCTGACATCCAAAGACTGCCAACTCTGTCTCCTCAGGGTGAGGAAGGCTCACTCCAGCGGCCAGTTACCAACCACAGACCACGTTTCCCACGCAGCCTCCAGTGTAGGCAGCTTCTCCCTCCTGGGTGTTGTTGTCGCCGGCTGCCTGCTGCGTGGGGCCACTTGACACCCATGTTCAAAGTCACCCAGGGCCCATTGGCCTGTCTGGACTTCCAGGGTTTCAGGAACTGCTCTCGCCTCTTATGCACAGCTTTCTCTCCAGGCCTAGATTTTAGTCTTTTTGTTGAAGCTTCATTTGGACTGCTTCATTTCCAACTTCATATATGATGATGGGTGATTTCCCATCATCATATATTTTTTGTTAATTACTAGAAATGGATATCTTCTGGGCTTACTGGCAGGCAAATAAAGCATTGTGAGAATCGATCTGTTTCTACTAACTAGCAGATTGGCTAGTTAGTCAATAGAAGTATATTCACTTAATAGAAGTAGAATGGTACAAATCTGCTGCAGCAAGTAGTAATTTCTCTGGATACGCAACATTGCTCGTTTGTTTATCCTTTTTGCGAAGTTAGCTGAAACTGGTGCTCAGGTTGCTTTGGCCCTGGTTCCCTGTCCCGTCTCTCAGAACAGCCAGTCCCAGCTACATGTGGGCTCTATACCAAAAATATGTTTGAAAATCAGTTTACAATGCATTCTTTTATTGGTGGAAAATGAGTTCTCACAGAGTCGAGAAGTCAAGACTTTCCTAAGACTTGCATGGGAGGGTGGGGCTCCTGGGTGAACTTCATTAATGATGTAAAATGAAGGGGGTGCCCCTCCTGACTTCTCAAGGTTTTATCTCCATCCATCCCACCATGGAAAAAGTCCAATCTTGTCTGCAGTAGGGCCAGTATAAAGGCCACTGCCCAGAGTTTCTGCTCCATATGAAAGTCCAGTCCTGCCCAGCATCCAGCTAACTGAACGAGTGTCCCCGGCTGCAATCCACAGCTGTGCTGTGGCGGAGCCTGCATGTGGAGTCTGTGTGACCACGGGCCACGTGGCTGCCAGGGCCACAGGGCTGTGGAGAGAGGCCGAGCCAGTGTGTTGAGCGAGTGTGTTGGCAAGTGTGGGTCCCTGGATGAGAGAGAGAGAGGGAGAGCTACTTTGTTTCCCTGGGATTGTTTCAGCTTGGGTTTGGGAAAGACCAGAAGCTTTTTCAAATTGACCAGTGAATTTCCCAGGATTGCACAGGCTTTGGATGGCTTTACACCCCCTAGTTAGGTTGACAGGGCACTGTGGTCCTGCACCTCCCGCTGCATCCCCCAGTGATTTGGTACTCAAGGGGTTAAGGGAGGAGTGTTAACCCCCTTGGTGGATCCATGCTGTCATCTCTGGGGTGTGTAAAGCTGTAGCTTCCTGGCGAAGCAAACATGGTGAGGTTTATGCTCCCCAATTTGTCAAGATCAATGTCTAAGTCTCTTTGCTCCCCTGTCTTTTCTAAATAATTAGCTAAATACCAATGGTAACAAGATCACTTTTCCCATGGAAACAATGTAACAAGTGAGAATTGAGCCTATAGGCTGGTCCCCCCAAATCTACTTAACACACAACGTAGCTGAACCTGGGCTGGTAGTAGTCTCATTATAAATGCCCCCTTCTTCCTGTACCCCTAATCCCATGCGCTCTTCACACAGCAGTGGCCGGTAATCTTTCTCAAGTATAAAGCTCATCATACAACTCACTGTTTAAAACCCTATCTCAACCCCAGAATCCCATATCAAATCAAGTCTCAACTCTGCTCCCTACGTATTTCTCGAACCTTAATGTGTTGTCCATCCCTATTGCGGAAATCTCATGCTAGGCTGTGGCCACTCTCGCCCAGACTCTGAGAATGGCCTGCTGCCCAGTCTCCCTACATCTATCACATCAGCTTCCTGGCTGTCCACTACGCTGCTGACAAATCTGCAGCAGGTCTCACTGGACCTTTCTGTCTTGTGCCAACCCACGTTAGAAGCCTTGCGGGCTCCTACGTGTGCTTCTGCACATGCTATTTTCTTTACTTGGAATTCCTGAGAATTTCCTGGTGAAAGCCGAGTGTCAGCTCCTCTGGGAAGTCTTCCCCCAGAAACCAGAAAGAGGATGTCACTCAGTCCTCAGAGCTGCCATTGCATTTGTATCGTTGCCTATCTGTGCATGATGGACAGTCCGTGGGAGAGTAAAGATGACAAATTCCCAGCCCTTGCTCTCAAGAAGCTCGCCCCAGACAGAAACAAAAATCAATAGTTACAAAACATTCACTTTATATCAATGTGTTTAGGGCGCTGTAGATTCAAGGACAAAAAGTAACTAACTTTTACTTAACAGGAGATTTGGAAGAAATTAAAGAAGAGGTGGTATTTGAGTTGAAACTTGAAGGATTTCTAAAACTTCATGAAGTATTCCAAGAGGGAAAAGGTGTTACAAATAAGATTAGTGTTTGTAAAGGCATAAAAGCATAAGAAAGTTTAGAATGTTTGAATAATTGCAAATAGTTTCATACGATTCCAAGCAAAGTATAGGTGGGAGCTCAAAAAATTAATATTCTTTCTCCCACCTTCTAAGATCTTCTAGTTGGGCCAATAACCAAATTAACAGTGATATTAACAGGAGAAAAGAAATGTGTAGTACACGTGCACACGGAATTCACATCAGCATGAAAATTCCAAAGGCAGGGGAGCAACGTTGGGTACATACGACATTTTCAGACAAAGAAGAAGTAGGGGAAGAGGTACTAGATTTCAGAAGCGAGAATGGGTGATTTATGGGTAGCTGCGGAAGGGGCCCGCGCACTGGCAGGGAGACCCTTGCCGGGCGACCCAGAAGCAGTGGAGCGCAGCGGGGATCTAGCCAACGTGCTCCGTTATTTACCACATTTACTTCAAATGAGGCTGGGACCACATCCCGCAGTCTCCTTTCCGAGCCAGCTTTCTCTCTGAATCTCTTCTGCAGAAGAGGCTGGAGGGTCGAAGAGTCCGACTGAGTCTTGTTTCTTAATAAGCAGTTTAAAATCCATACCCCAAAAGGGTAGCTTCAGGGGTGGCAAAACCTTGGTTTCCTTCACATGCAAGACAGAGTGATGGAAACCAAGCAAAGCAACATCATGAAAAGTCTTAGCAGCCCAAATAGAAAGTATCTTTTTTATTGTATACAAATATCTATTACAGAATTAAAGATGCTGGATTATTCATCTTGTATCACCTCTGGCTTATAGCACCACAGGGAGCACACAGCGAGCCTTATATTTATATTTCTTTAATCATATTTAAAGTAGTTTTTGTTATCTCTCAGTGATAAAGTCTGGGAAAATGTAGGCAAACTGAAAGTTAAGTCTAATGAAATTTGCACACAAACTTCTTATTTCCATAATTTGCTTCCATTATTTTAATACTAAAGCAAATTAAGACACACAAGAAAGTGGGCTTTTACGTTTTCCCCTTTAATTGTATATGTTACGTTAGTTTAAACATTTAGAAAATCAGGTTCATATGCTTTTCAATTTAAAAAAGAATTTACATTTTGTTAATTTGAAAAAGCAAATAGAGGCCTAAATATTGAGGGTTGAAAAATGAATCCCTCATTAACTTGCATTCCCTTTGAGATTTATTGCACAGTAAATTAGTTAATTGCAAACCTTCCAGCAATGTTTTACTCCATTATAGATTACTTTGGAAAAACAAATTTGAGTTTTCCCTCTTGAACAATGAATGGTTTATTTTAAAGTAGGTGAAAGGTAATGTGAAGGGGGAAAAACAACCCAACCCAGCCTCACAGATGTATGGTTTAAAGTTTGCCAAGTACTTAGTGAGGGGTTACACTAACTTCAAACGGGTGGAAAGTATAATGTAATGTGAGACCACGAAGCCCCTGTTTCTTTTTCAGCTCTTACTCTCCCTCAGTTCCCTGCAAACCATCAACATAAAGAGCGCAGAGTTCCAGAATCATATCCACAGGGGCAGCAGATGACCACAGGGAGGGAGAGAGAGAGAGACGCAGTGCAATGCATGGTCTCCATTATATTTGCCAGCAGGTTACATTGTCCTTGGATAAGAAGTTTACGTTGACTTGTGGAGTCTGAGAGTTTGTGCTCTAAATATGTGTTTCTCTTTTCAAGCAACGGCCCAGAGTCAGTGATGGAATACAGAGGTGCCATTTTGGGGTAGGTTGAACACTACCCGTTTATTTGATAAAAGTAAGGCGGAGTAAATACAGGTTATATAAAAGTTGATACTTCACATGAATTTTTGATTGCTATCCAAGCATCTCACGTCTTTCCCTTTGTGTGATGGGCTCAGAATCTCAGCAGGGAGAGGTGCGTGGGCTCCAAGTCTGTCCTGTAAGCACTCTAGTAGACGCTTTTTTCTAAGGTAGGTCTCAGTGCCCTGGTGTGGAAGGTAGCAGAATATGCCACTCCACAATGCGCTTCTTCGGCATAACGATTATTTTGAGCTGATTATCTTGAGAAACAACAGATGCAGGAGAAGCTCTGAAAGCTGTAGGAGTTATCTTTTAGTGAGGAATGTTAACATGTATAAAGAAAATCATTTGTTAGGGTGTCTCCTCTCTGCCCCGGGGTAAGAGGTGACCAAATCAGAAGTGGGTCTTATCAGCAGAGAAGGTCCCAACTTAAATCTTATAACAAACTCTACCCCTTCCCTGGTAACCTCCCCATTACTGGGCTCCTTCTCCCATACCTTTTAAAAAATTATTTTATTTTTATTTTTTAATATATTTTATTGATTATACCATTACAGTTGTTCTATTCCCCCCTTCATTCCCCTTCACCCTGTACACCCCCTCCCCCACCATTCCCCCTCTTTAGTTTATGACCATGTGTCTCAAGTTCTTTAGATTCTATTTTTCCCCTACTATTCTTGCCCTCCCCCCTATCTATTTTCTACCTACCATCTATGCTACTTATTTCCTGTACCTTCTCCCCCTTCTCTTCCTCCCACTCCCCTGTTGCTAACCCTCCATGTGTTCTTCATTTCTATGGTTCCACTCCTGATCTAGCTAACTTGGTTTGCTTTTGTTTTAGATGTGGTTGTTAATAACTGTGAGTTTGCTGTCCTTTCATTGTTCATATTTTTATCTTCTTTTTCTTTTATGATTTTATTTATTTATCCTTAGAGGGGAAGGGAAGGAGAGAAGGAGAGAAGTATCAATGTATGGTTGCCACTTGTGAGTCCCCTGCTGGGAACTGGCCTGCAACCCAGGCATGTGCCCTGACTGGGAATTGAACCGCGATCGTGTGGTTCGCAGGCGCATGCTCAATCCACTGAGCTACGCCAGCCAGGGCTATCTTCTTTTTCTTAGATAAGTCCCTTTAACATTTCATATACTAAGGGCTTGGTGATGATGAACTCCTTGAATTTGACCTTATCTGAGAAGCACTTTATCTGCCCTTCCATTCTAAATGAAAGCTTTGCTGGATAGAGCAATCTTGGATGTAGGTCTTTGGATTTCATGACTCGGAATACTTCTTTCCAGCCCCTTCTTGCCTGTAAGGTCTCTTTTGAGAAATCCGCTGACAGTCTAACCCTTTTTTTTTCTTTTATCTTCAGTCAAAGATGGTATTTAAGCTGGTGGCTTAGTTTTTCCCTGGGTCTCTCCCATTGGTACATAAAGTTTATATATGTATACACATACACTTCTGAGTGTTTTCCTCCTAATCTGTTTTTTGTTTTCCTTACAGGAAGTCTCAGCCAAGAACTCAGAAGGGTAGAGGAAGAATTATTTCCCTCCGCTACAGGCATTTTTAAAGTGCAATCCAAAGGGCAATTACAGTCCTTCTCTGGGGTTCTTCTTGGAGGGCACTATTTGCCCGATCTGTGCCAGATCCTGGTAGAGACTAGCCCTGCCTGGCACCTCTGGGACCATGTGTGGTTACGAACAAGCTGTTTTCACCCAGTGGCACGGCGTAGTCTTTCCTCATGGGTGAAGGAGGTGGCGCCTTAAGGGATGTGCTTCAGGAGTGGAAGTTCACCTGAAGTTCCTGGAAGGAATGGTTTTCTCACTGCTGGCTTCCTGAGGACAAGTACGCCAGATACCAAGTTTTGTCCCTTCTGTTAAAATGCAAGCACATCCAACAGAACAGTTAAAATTGTTTGCTGACATAAATCATTTACGTCATTATGAGAGTAAGACTCTTATTTATCTTGAGCACTGGTGTTAATAAAAGTTGAAAGAGAAAGTATGAATAGTATTGGGGTCTTAGAGAGGGAAAGGGAAAATTCTGGTTCAAAAACGATAGTAATAGTAAATAGACATACCACACATAGAGAAAAAAGCCAGGTTGAACATGTTCAAGATAAGCTTTATTACAATTTTGGCTAAGGCTAGGCAGAATGCAAATGTTTCCCACCTTTTAAAAAAATTAGTTGAATTCACTCGGGGGGACAGTGGTTCACAAAAGCACACAGGCTTCCAGTGCACAACCCAAAAGCACGCCACCTGCATGGGTGTCCTGTGCCCGTTGCCCCATCAGAGTCTCCTTCCTTCGGTCCCAACAACCATTTACTTTTCATGGGAAGAGATGATGTGTTCATTCAAAGAGCATTTATTGGTGCCTTCTAGAGGAGTGAAAACTAGATTTTTAGAAGTTATGCAGAGGAAATAAAGATCAGTACTAGAAAAATATATGCTAATTTTTCCAGGGGTTTTGTTATCAATGTAGAATCAGAATATAAGTGCAGAGTTAAACTGCACATTTTTCTATCAAGAAGTAATTATATAAAAAAGCTACATCTAAAATGGGGTTTTTCTTCTGAACAATCCTCTGCCTCAGATACATGTTGGGAATATGATTTGCAAACACTATTTTATTTTATTTTGTTTTATTTTATTTTTTGTCAAGCCCCAGCACTGTGACTTTAAGTAGTATACCATTAGCATGTATTTTTTAAAAAGCACCAATTAAGAGGAAAATGGGATAATTTTTTATTCCCCTAAGGCAGCAGTTGGCAGAGTATGTATTACTTGCAGGTCAAATCCATTCCACTTCCTATTTTTTCATGGCCAGTGAGTTAGGAGGGCTTTTTATATTTTTAAATGGTCAAAAGAATCAAAGAAGAAAAACATTTTATGACATGTAAAAATTGCATTAGATTATATTGCAGCATCCATAAACACCATAAACAAAGGTTTATTAGAACACAGCCATGCCCATCCACTTACACACTGTCTATGGCAGCTTTCAGGCCAGAATGACGGGATCAAACGGTTGCGACAGACCATTGGGCCTAAAAACAGCGCCTAAAAACGTACCATTTTGTCCTTTTCAGAAAAGCTTGCCAGCCCCTGGTGTAGAGTATTAGTTCTCAAAGCGCGTCCTACATAACGACCTCACCAGGTGCCCTGCGTGAACAAAGGCTTCCGCGGTCAGGTAGGCAGAGCGCGCAGGCCGCAGCTCACTTTCAGGGACCATCATCTGGTGATGGATGTGAGAAGTGCCGCAGGCAGCAAGTCCCGTTTATCGCGTTTAGCTAGTTTCTAAAGCTTATGTGATCTCAGATCAATCTCTCCCCACTCCTTTCTCTTTCACATTACCCCTAGAAGCATCCATTGGATTAAGAGACATTCTTGCCTAGGAGTTTTGAGTTGGGACCTCATCTCGGTGGGAGGCATTTTCAAGTGAGGCTACAGCCAGCCCTTTGATTAGACGAGCCCCCACGGTGCTCATTTCATGTCTAGGGAATGGCCCAGACCACTTTGTCCGGTTATCTCATTTTACAGATTGGAAGATGGAGCTTGCCTCTGCCTGGAAACCCTCCCCCTTGTCAACCACAGGTCTTGAAGGAACCAAAATTTTGCCACCACGAAGATGCCTTTTGGGGATATTAATTTCAAACTGTCTATTAAGAAATAAGATTCAGACATAACTAATGACCCTGCCTCCCTTCCCCCTCAGGAGAGTCAGAGAAACCTGCTTATAAACAAAGCAAGGTTGTTTTTATCATTTTCATGTGATAAAGAGGTAGGGTTGCTATGGCAACTCTACAGCCATCAGGGACCCAAGCTCCTTCCATGAGTTTGCTCCACCCGCCTTCCAGCCTGGTTTCCATCCCCACAGTCTCTGATTTCTACTGCAGGGGGGAAGCCATTTCCTCTAAGGCAGGGGGTCAAACTCATTTTCACTGGGGGCCACATCAGCCTCGCAGTTGCCTTTGAAGGGCCGAATGTAATTTTAGGACTCAATAAACATACTCCTTAACAGTTAAGCAAGAGCTGGGTGCTGCTGCTGGGTAGACACAAGGTGAAGGGCCGGATTTCAGCCTCGGCCTTGGTATTTGCCGTCACTGCTCTAAGGAGTCTTCCCAGTGTCTTCTGCTTCTCTCTCATTAATCGTCCCTAGGCTGGAAAATGTAGCATTTAGGATGGACATCTTAACCCAAATACAACTTTCCTCTGTTGGTCAGAAAAAGAAAAGAATGGATTTGGGGTAGGTAGCCAGTGGCCTGGGACATAGCAGCCGAGTACCTTTGGGGAAATGACAATGACATCTACCTNGCCAGATTTCAGCCTCGGCCTTGGTATTTGCCGTCTCTGCTCTAAGGAGTCTTCCCAGTGTCTTCTGCTTCTCTCTCATTAATCGTCCCTAGGCTGGAAAATGTAGCATTTAGGATGGACATCTTAACCCAAATACAACTTTCCTCTGTTGGTCAGAAAAAGAAAAGAATGGATTTGGGGTAGGTAGCCAGTGGCCTGGGACATAGCAGCCGAGTACCTTTGGGGAAATGACAATGACATCTACCTTGCAGTGTATTAGCTTCCCAGGGCTGACATAATGAATGACCACAAACTGGACAGCTCAAAAGAACATAAATTTATTCCCTGGCATTTCAAGAGGCCAGGAGTCTGACGTCAAAGTGTCAGTAGGGTTGATTCCTTGCTGGAGGCTCTGAGGCAGGGAAGCTGTCCCTCACTCCTAGTTTCTAGGGGTTGCTGGTAAGGGCAAGAAAAAGTTTTTATTGACCCTTGTAGGGTCCGTGGCTGGGTCTGAAATTAAACTGATAAAGAGGGGTTAATTGGTGGGAAGCATACACATTTATTTAACCAAAGTTTTATGTGATACAGGAACCTTTAGAAGGAAATAAAGGCCTAAAGAAATGGTTAAACTTGTGCATTTTTATGCCAGTTTGAAGGGTGGAAAGATATAAGGTGAGGAGGATGAGGTGTGTGTGGTGAACTGGCAGAAGCTTCCAAGGCCTGCTTGTTTGGATTCCCAGTGTCCCTTTGTCTTCAGAGACAAGGACATGCCTTTCCTTTGAGTATACGGGAGGCACCTCTCACAGTTTTATGACCTGCTTCAGGGCAGAAGGGTGGGGTGCAGAGCAGGTCAGAGTTACCTTCCTGTTTCTGCTGTCTTCTCAAACTCACTCAGCTTAAAACATTCACTGTGACAGGCACAGTATTCAGGAGAAGGGTGCCTTGAACCTGGTCACAGGCAGTCCTCGACCTTCCTGGGCTTATAGGCCCATTGCCGGAACCCTGGCTCCTCTCCACTGTGTCTCCATGTGTCTCATTCCCTGTCCTGGAAGGACACTGTCATCGGAGTCAGGGCCTGCTCAGACCCAGCATGCTTTCATATCGGTCCTTACCCAATTGCCCCTGCAAGGCCCTATTTCCAAATAAGGTCACATTCTGAGGTCCCAGGTGGACGTGACTGTTTTCGGAAGGTGCTAGGCAATTACTGCGATGATTAAAGATGATGGACACAGAGTGCTGGCACGGGCTGTCATATCAGGAACACAGATCTTTTCGCTGAGAAGTAGCTAAGAAACGACACACGTGTCACAACACTCTTTCTGGAAGTTACAGTGTGGGAAGGGAATACCTTTTCTGCCCTTTTTGTTATGCTTATTTACATTTGTTTTCACGCACATATCACAGGCATTTAGTTCTAGAGCTGAGTTAATCCTCAGGATTTTCCTTGGGAAAATTAGCTGCCGGATTTGAGAGATATCATTCACCTGTATCCCGTGAAGGAATTTAGCACAATTAATGGAAGTTCGCGTGTAGGCAGGTGCCTTTCCGGTCGGGTGCTCTCTGATCAAAATCAGTCCGCCCTCTCTGGGTCCTGGGCCGGAGCTACGGGACTGCCCAGAGGCCATCACCGGCGGGTCCGAGGGTGAAGCCAGACTCTGACCGCCTTGCAGACCCTCTTTTTAGAGCATCTGGAACGTTGAGATGCAGATGTAGAGAGCAGATTGCCGGTGCTGGGACTTGTCGATGCTGCTGATCCGGCTTCTTTCTTTTTCCAAGGGCAAACCCAGACACTCCAGCTCCTCCGCGCTTTGGGGTCTGTCACTTTCTTCAGCCCCGGATCCTTCCCGGATAAAACGCAGAAGTCTCAGGATGGTAAGCAAAGGGCCGTGTACAAATTACAGATCGTCTAATTTCATATGTTTACTATTTAACTTTCTGATCTTGAAATCCTGAATAACCCAAACCTGATTTTAAAGCTATCTCCCTTTTATGGATAAACATTAGCACATAAAAATATGCCAATAGAACCAACCCCTTTTAAAAGGGTCAGTGAGCCTTTAAGTATCAATGGGGCCTTTGGTTTTCCTGAACTCAGGGAAGGCGGAGCTGCAAACGCCGGGCAGATACTCAGGAATCTGGCGCAGCGGCTGGGGTTTCTACTTAGTTCTGCGTGTTCCCTTTACTGTCTCTTACTTGGCTTGAAAATCTGTGGCCCAGAACATAAAAAATACAGAACAGAAAGGAAGTTGAAGTGACCAAATTTGTAGTAAAAATCTATACCAAAGTGATGGTTTGACATTTTCTCCATCTGGAAGCAAGGAATTAAAGGAGAACAGCCACACATGGTATTATCTTTCTTAACATTTGTTTGAAAATATTTGTGGCTGCATTTTCATTTGTTCATATCACTTAACATAATGATATTGGTTAGTGGTATTCATTTACATTTATTTATTTATTTAGAGAGAGGGGAAAGAGGGAGAGAAACATGGATCTGCTGCCTTCTGTCCATGCCCAGACCTGCACGGAACCTGCACCCCAGGCATGTGCCCTGACTGTTCAATGACCTTTTGGTTTGCAGGATGACACCCAACCAACTCAGCCACACGGACCAGGGCTGTTGGTAGTATTTTTAATAAAATGCAAGTAAAGATTCCTGGCTGGTGTGGACTGAGTGCTGGCCTTCCAATCAAAGGGCCACCAGCTTGATTACCAGTCAGGGCACATGCCTGGGTTGCGGGCCAGGTCCCCAGTAGGGGACACATGAGAGGCAACCACACATTGATGTTTCTCTCCCCCTCTTTCTCCCGCCCTCCCCCTCCCTCTAAAAATAAATAGATGAAATCTTTAAAGAAATACAAGTAAGGAAAATTTTTTGTTTTGGCAACATACATCCTTCTGGTATCTTAGGGAGTGACTGGAGGGGAAGATCTAAAGCGTGTGTGAAAATTCTGGCATGGGGAGAGGTGAAGCGTGGGGGTTCTCTTTAGCCCACTAGTGCCCCTCAGAACACATTTCTCAGGCTTGCATGCGATCCTCGGGGTGAGTTAGTCTATATAACAGCATTTCCTACCCAGTAAAATATTTGTATTTTTAAAATGTTCTTTAGATTCCGATAATGATGGTGTAAATCATTTTGTCAAAGGCATCTTTCAACCTTTTAAAACTTTGTGCCTTACTACTTGACCTTTAGTGGATGCTTTTATTTTTTTTATTTTTTTAATATATTTTATTGATTATACCATTACAGTTATTCTATTTCCCCCCTTCATTCCCCTCCACCCGCACACTCCCTCCCCCACCATTCTCCCCCCCTTAGTTTATAACCATGTGTCTGAAGTTCTTTAGATTCTATATTTCCCCCACTGTTCTCGCCCTCCCCCTATCTATTTTCTACCTACCATCTATGCTATTTTCTGTGCCTTCTCCCCACTTCTCCCCCTCCCACCCCCCTGTTTCTAACCCTCCATGTGCTCTTCATTTCTATGGTTCCACTCCTGATCTAGCTGTCCTCTTGGTTTGCTTTTGTTTTAGGTGTGGTTGTTAATAACTGTGAGTTTGCTGTCCTTTCACTGTTCATATTTTTCACCTTCTTTTTCTTATATAAGTCCCTTTAGCATTTCATATAATAAGGGCTTGGTGATGATGAACTCCTTGAACTTGACCTTATCTGAGAAGCACTTTATCTGTCCTTCCATTCTAAATGAAAGTTTTGCTGGATAAAGCAATCTTGGCTGTAGGTCTTTGGATTTCATGACTTGGAATACTTCTTTCCAGCCCCTTCTTGCCTGTAAGGTCTCTTTTGAGAAATCCGCTGACAGTCTGATGGGTACTCCTTTGTAGGTGACTGTCCCCTTATCCCTTGATGCTTCTAGGATTCTCTCCTTCATTTTGGTCTTGGCTAATGTAATTATGATGTGCCTTGGTGTGTTCCTTCTTGGGTCCAACTTCTTTGGCACTCTCTGAGCTTCCTGGATTTCCTGGAAGTCTATTTCCTTTGCCAGACTGGGGAAGTTCTCCTTTATTATTTGTTCAAATACGTTTTCCACTCGTGGCTGTTTCTTTCCCCCTTCTGGTACCCCTATAATCCGGATGTTGGAACGTTTAAAGATGTCCTGGAGGTTCCTAAGCCTCTCCTCATTTTTTTGAATTCTCATTTCTTCATTCCTTTCTGGTGGGATGTTTTGTTCTTCCTTCTGGTCCATTCCATTGATTTGAGTCCCAGTTTCCTTTCCATCACTATTGGTTTCCTGTGCATCTCCCTTCATTTCAATTAGTTTAGCCTTCATATGTTCCTCTAATTTGTGACTATGTTCCTCTAATTTGTGACTATAATCTACCAGTTCTGTGAGCATCCTGATAAATAGTGTCTTGAATTGTGCTTCTGAGAGGCTGGCAATTTCTCGGTCGCTTAGAGTTATTGGCTCTGGGACTTTGAGTTCTTCTTGCACCATCTTTTGGGCTGTTCGTGCCTGTTCCGTAGCAGGATCAGAGCCCTAAAGTGTTCACTAGAACAGGGCAACTAAGTCGCTGGGTTGTGACACTGTATGTGGGGGCGGGGTCAAAGAGGGACAATGGCTTCCCATCTGCCGCCTGCCGCTGCAGCCCCAGCGCCGCAGCCACCACCATCACCAGGCCCATGCGTTTCATTCCACTGCATGCGAGTGTGCCACCGCCATCAGCCCTCCACCACTGGGTTCGCCCCCTGGGGCCTGCGTGGTCCACCTCACTATGCGCGAATGTGCGACCGAGGTCAGTCTGCCCCACACCCGGACTGGTTCTGGGCTGCCTGCGTGCCTAGGTCGGGGGATCTGTCCTGCCCAACCCAGCTCCGCTGCTGGCTCTGCCTCTCTTACCGTCCCCGTTGAACGGTTCGTAGTTGTCGGACTTCTGTATAATTCCGTTTTCTGGTCTTTGGGTGTGTCCTAGTTCTCCAAACCTTTGTTGTGTTCAAACTTGGTTGTGGGAGAAGGCACAGTGTTTCCACCTATGCCTCCATCTTGGTGGAAGTCTGGATGCTTTTATATAGATAACAATATATAATCTGTAGCTTATGCTCAAGTTGCTATTTAATCGTCATCACTGTAACATGCTCTCATAGTTCAGAAAAGCAGGATTGTTGTGGCTGCCACCTAGAGGTGTGATGGAGCCCTCCCTCACCTCCAAATTAGGTTTACATGTGGAGACTTTTTATGCTATATCTGTACCAAAATGGTATGAAAAGGGTCTTATTTTATTTTTTTCTCGTGAAGTAGTTTTTATTCTTATTAAAACAATTTTAGAGACCTCCAGTCAAGATGGAGGCATAGGTGAACGCAGCTTGCCTCCTCATACAACCACAAAAAAAATTACAACTAAAATATAGAACAACCATCACTTAGAACCATCAGAAATCGAGGCGAATGGAAGTCTGACAACTGCAGAATTAAAGAAATCACATCTATCCAGACTGGCAGGAGGGGCAGAGATGCAGAACAGTTTAGTCCCACATCCACGTGTGGTGGATAAAAATTCAGGAGGGATATCTCAGGAGCGAGGAGTCCCAGCCCCACACCAGGCCCCCTGCCCAGGGTTCCAATGCCAGGAAGATAAGTCCTTGTAACTTCTGGCTGCAGAAGACAGCAGGGATTGAGTCAATGGAAGAAACTTCTGGAGTCCCAAGCAGTTCCCCTTAAGGAAACCACATACAAACTTACTCAGACTCACTCCCGCTAACCTCTAGCACTAGGGTAGCAGTTTGAAAGGCACCAGTGGCACACAGGGAGGAAACAAAGTGTCTGGCATCAATGTGAAAGCTGGGGGACAGCTTTCTCCCAGACAGAAAGGTGGGTGGAGGCCACTGTCCCTTTTCTGAACCCTCTGCCCATGGGGCCACAGAGCTGGCAGGCAGGCACCATATCTGAGGCTCCATCAACCCATCTAACATGTCTGTCCCACCCTGGAGATCGTCTGAGACTTCATCCCAGTCAACTTATGAGCCCACCCAAGATGTGAATGGCTGATCTAGGCTCATGCTTTACGACTCCCTAAATCCTAACAAACAAGCAACAGCCAGCCTCAGTAAGACTCCAGCTCCCAACCCCTGTATCTCTTGCTATGTGGCCACAGGCCTGGCCCTAGCAGCTGCCAATCTAGATTGACAGCTTGGTTTGGCATGGGAATCTCCAAGCCTAGCACAAGTGGCAGCCATCTCAGATTGCTTTATAGCTTGGGGAGGGGGGACCCGGACAGAACACAGATGGGGATGACCTTGGTCTGCACCACCCAGGAAACCCCAGAGCCTGCACACCCAGTGGAGAGCTACAGACCATGTCAGTGTACCACCAACCCCCTGTCCCTGCACAGCTGATCCTCCATGAAGGGTAGAGGTTGATGGTCAGTGGTCACAGACAATCCTTTAAACCGACTGGCCTGGGTAAATCCCTCCCATTGACCTACCAATAGCAACCAAGGCTCAACTACAAGAAGAGGAGGGTGCACTCAGCCCACATGAAGGGCAACCTCAAGTACCCAGCTTGGGTGACAGGAAAACGAAGCATCTATGTGCTTAACAAACATTTCCAAGCTTTTCCAAGACAGAATCATGTATATGGAGAGCATTTTGATGGCTGACAGATGGCAGGGGGTGCAGGAAAAATGGGTGAAAAGGGGATTAAAAAGTACAAATAGGTAGTTACAGAATAGCCATAGAGATGTAGTGTACAGTCTAGGAATTGGAGTAGCCAAAGAACCTATATGCACGACCCATGGACATGAACTAAGGTGTGGAGATTGACTGAGGGAGTTCAGTGTGCTGAGTGGAGGGGTGTTATGGGGGTAAACGGGGCCAATTATAATAGCATAATCAATAAAATATAATTTAAAATAATTGTATGCAGGTACAGTTGACATATAACATTATATTAGCTCCCAGTGCACAACACAGTAATTGGATATTTGCGTACACTGTGAAATGATCACCACAATGAGTCTAGTTGGCATCTGTCACCACACACAGTTACAAGTATTTTTTTCTCATGATGAGAATTTTTAAGATCTACTCTTTTAGGAACATTCAAATGTACGATACACTATTTGTAGCTAGAGTCACCTTGCTGTACATTACATTCCCATAACTTATGGCTATAACTGGAAGTTTGTGCCTTTTGGCCCCCTTTACTTATTTTGCCCTCCTCCACCGTTACCTCTGGCAACCACCAATCTGTTCTTTGTATCCGTGACTTCAGTTTTTTTTTAAAGATTCCACACATAAGTCAGAGTGTATGATATTTGTCTTTCACTGTCTGCCTTGTTTCACTTACTATAATGCCCTTAAGGTCCATCCATGTTGTTGCATATGGCAAGATTCCACTTTTTAATGGCTGAGTAATATTGCATCGCATACATACCACTCGTGCTGTATTCATTCATCCGTCCACAGGCACTTAGGTTATTTCCATTGCTTGCCTGTGGTAAATAACACTGCAATAAACATGGGGGTGCATGGATCTTTTTGAGTTGGTGTTTTTGAAATCAGGGAGCACGATGCCTCCAGCTTTTTTCTATATTCTCAAGATTGCTTAGAAATGGTTGTTAAGCACATAGATGCTGCTTTCTGGGGGAAAACATGGCAGCTTCCAGGCAGGTCCAAGGACAGCTTGAGAGGGCAGGGAAAGAAAGCTGACTCTGCTTTTACTGTTATCAGGGTGTGGACCAGGGCTTACAGGGTTTGAACTTGCCTTTGGTGCCAAAGGAGAAGGCACTTTTCTCTCGGTGTGCCTAGAGGGGAGGGGGCGGGGGGAGCCTGAGAGCTGCCAGCTGCCAGACATCCACAATGGAGTCAGACTAGTCTAAGAATTAAAATTTTAAAGTCTCATATTCATTACTAGTAAAATGTTTAATTTGAAGTTTATTGTATTTTCCCCATGACATTCAATAACATAAGAAAGCCACTTAAGTGCACTAAAGAATTCGTAGATGGTCTTAGAAATTTTAAGAATTGAGGAAAAGGAGAGTACTTGAGATAGTGAAAAGTAGTTAAAAAGTAGCATACAAAAGGAACTTTCGAGCTGGCTCATTCAGAGGTTCCTTTACCCAACATGTAATGTATCTATATTTTCTCTATTAAAAGGAAACTTGCGCTTTAAAAAAGTGAACTAGTAGCTCAGTGTGTCATCTTTGTATTTGGCTGCCAAGTTTGAGATATCTGAACTAAATCAATTGCTGAGGGCTACATTACCACTGTGGGGGTCGGGGTTTGCCTGGCCCCCATTAGAATGTGTGGCTGACCAGGGCTTAGACTTGGAGTCTCTCTTGTTCTGCTGTCGAATAGTTCTTGGAACAGTTGACACGTTGTAAATACTGAACGGACGACCATGGATAGATGGTTACTTCCAGTGAATTGCCACTAGGTGGCAATGTTTACCTGGATCTGTGCTGCAAATCACCGCCTAAAAAACAGTCCCCACAGGATCACAACAACCACAGTGCTAGAATCTTACGGCTGCCCCTTCATTCCCACCAACCTCCTAAATGCTACAGGCTGGAGAATCACAAGAGTTTTTTCTTTGTGAGCAATCATAGATATCAGCTGCTCGAACTCCCAAACTTTTCAATCCAGTGCGGGCTGCCAGGCCCTCAGCACCACAGTGATAGTATAGCCCTCAGCAGTTAATTTGGTTCAGATGTTTCAAACTTGGGAGCCAAACATAAAGATAACACATTGAGCTACTGGTTTATTAAAAGAAAAAAACCACCAGAATTTTCTGTAGCAGAGACTTAAAAACCTCCCCACCCCCTGCAGTTATCCCATTTCCGGTTCTGTTCTAGCTGACCCCGAAGGTCCGCTCTGCAGTCATATTTACATTTTTACTCCTGGAGAAGTTTTCTGCAAATCAGCTAGCTTTGGCATTTTGGTTCTTAAACCTGATCTGTTTTTGCATTTGTCCTCAGGCCCAGCTGACCTGTTTTTTCCACCCACGGCCTCCCTGGAACTCAAAGGTTTTATTTTATCTAATCTAGCATTTAACAGCACCAGACCAGCTCTGCTCTATCTGGTTCTGTGTTAGTCATAGTCCCATGCATCTTAACAATTATTCAAAATGTATCTTTTTACACAGAAGTGGCACAAGTCCAATCTAGTCATCACTCTTTCATTTGTTAAACATTTACTACATAATATTATATAGAACCATTCTATGTTTGTCTATAGAAACAAATAGGGCATTTCCACTCCTGAAAATTAGAAGTACAATCAGATAAAGTACAATAAAACACATGAAAAGCATTGTTATGTAGTGAAAATAAAGAGCAGGTCAAACAGAAATGAAAAATTATTCTGGAATACAGATCACTGCCGCCCTGAGCCTTTATCTGCAAAAGGGCTGCTCTGTGTAGCATCACCGAGGAAGGAGCAGTAACTATGAGTTTTCTAGAAAACTCTGCAAAGAAGGTGACATTGGAGTTGAGACTGGGAGGGTGAATGGGAATTTGGCGGCACAGGAGGAGGAGAAAGTTCCAGGCGGAGGGCAAAGCAAATAGTTCGGGAGGTGGGGCTCCCAACCTCTCTTCATCTGGGAAGCAGATGCTGAGTCTGAGTTAGGAGTGCAAGAGGCTTGCTTATTCAAAAGCAATGTCTATGAAAAAAACAAAAGAGACTTGGGGAGGTAGTATGGGGTGGGAGAGTCTGAGACCACATTGCAGATCTGACATTCTCTGGCCACCCAACAGGAGGCGCTGGAACAAGACTGTTTGTTACAGGAGTTTTGCATTTGGCAGAAAAATCTAGAAATATTCATACTTTCCAAGGAAAAGCATGACCTGTGCTAACGTGTCACAGAGCCTGAAGTCAGTAACAGCTGGAGACTGTCAGCTAACCACACTCTTGGCAGTGGAGCAGCAAGATTTTTCCTGAAATGAGATCTGAGGGGCACACCTCCACATATGTCACAAGAGTTGTTTCATTCTGTTTCCTCCTAAGATTTACAGGGTGCCACTATGCCCAGACACCGTTCCAGACACTTGTTTTGCTATCCTCAGCAGCCCTATGAGACGGGTAATATTTCCATTTTACTGATGAATAAAGTGTGTTTCAGTCCATGTTCTTCCTGCCTACTTAAAGCAAGGCCAGCAGTGGCTATTGTCTGCATCGGCAAAAGTTACTCCAGGACATGGAACTAGGGCTAGAGAAGGATGCAGAGAAGCTGCAAGCTGAGGATAAACTGGAACTGGCAGATTCTAGTTACAGTGGTAGTAACCAAAGTCATTGGATAACCTTGGAAGAAGATGTTCAAAGGTAACATAAAGGGTAATTGGAATCACACAATTTTTTTATTTGGAACTTTCCGTGTCTTCCCACTGGACTCAGAATAAAGTGCAGGCATCTTCTTACCATGTCCTCCAAGGCCCTGCCTGAGGCTCTAACCCAGTCTTTCTCAACCAGGGCTGATGTTACATGGCCCGCAGGGGACATTTGGCAATTTCTGGAGTTTGTCAAGAGGGTGAGGGGTGTGACTGATGTCTAGTGAGTACAGGCCAGGGATGCTATTAAGCATCCTGCACAGGCCAACCTAACAACTAGAAATGACCCAGCCCGAAAGGTCAACAGAGCTGAGCCTGAGAAACCCTACCCAGCCTCTTCTGCCGTTACTCTCCCCTCGTTCACAGCACTCCAGCCACACTTCCTCAGATATGCCTGTGAACTTCCTCAGTGGACTGAGTACCAGCCTGCTTGATTCCCAGTCAGGGCACATGACTGGGTTGCCCGCCAGATTCCCATTAGGGGTAGTGTGAGAGTCAACCACACACTAATGTTTCTCTCCCTCTCTTTCTCCCTCTCTTCCCCTCTGTCTAAAAATAAATATATAAAATATTTTAAAATTTTTTAAAAAATTTGAGACAGTGTGAAAAGTTACCATTAAAAACAACCTAGAATTTCCTGAAATATCTTGACCTTTTATAAAAACTAAACTACAATTTATGGTTTCATATTTATGATGAAATTGTGCTCTGAATTTACTTAAAAATATTTTCATTTCTTCTTCGAAGTTTCGTAATCTTTGTGGCTATATTAACAAAAGAAAAGGAAAAATACCATGAAGCTATAAATTATGTTTATGTTTTTTTACTTTAAAAACTCCCCAACAAACCTGAACCACCATGGCCAGGTTTTGCTTTGTTACCACTAGGAGGCGCTAACAACACCAGAAAACAAAAGTTCCCTGGTCCAGTGTGACCAGCTCTGTGAAGAAGCCCAGTGAGCCTACAAAGAAATGTATTTACAAGTTTATGTTAGAAAAAATCAACTGATAGAAGTTTGATTTGGAAACACAGCATACAAAGGTCTGTTTTTGCTCTAATGGGAGAACACCTCATCGTAAATTTTGTTATTAATGTTGGATCTAGAAAAGTAATACAAAAAAGTACATATAAAATATTATCTCTTAGTCTCTCAAATATATGAAAGTAACCTGAGTTGTACTCTTTGACTTAGTGACAATTCTTGAAATTTGTACCAAGTTAAAATATCAGACAAGTGAATAGAAAAATAAATGAATAAGATGTTTATCTCAAACATTTAAAAAGTACTATATAATGGCTATATTATGGCCTCTCCACATAGTGGGACACTGTATAATCATAAAAATGATGGTGTGGCTTTGACTGGTGTGGCTCAGTTGGTTGGGCATCATCCCGCAAAGCAAAAGATCACTGGTTTGATTCCGAGTCAGAGCACGTGCCTGGGTTGCAGGCCAGTCCCCAGCAGGGGACTCAAGAGAGGCAACCATACATTGATATTTCTCTCCTTTCCTTCCCCTCTAAAGATAAATAAATAAAAAATTTTTTAAAAGAATTTAATGAGAGGAAAAGTGAGGACAATATTCACTGAAATGATGATTGTCTCCAGGTGGCATAATTATTTGTTATTATTTTCTGGTTGTGTGACCTTGAGAAACAAATGTGACCTGCCTGTACCTCTCAGATTCATCAGTGGCGAATGGAGGCAATGATGCTTAACATATGTAAAGCGCTTAGAACTGTGTTGGCCACATAATAACTACTCAAAAAACACTAGCTTTCATATTAGCTACCCTAATTGTCCACACCTGATTTTAGGAGTGTGGACATGTTAATGTTACAATTAGAAATTATAATAAACACCTTTGAAAAAAAGGATGGTTCACATGAGGAAGAAGGGAAATTGGTTTTATTCTCAGCTATAAGAATAGTAGGTCAATTCCTGTTTACCTAGAGTGTTAGACAATCAGATCTTTTTCCTGTCTAATTTTCTGAACAAGAATTCACTTTCCCCACAAGGATGAATTCCTTGCACTAGTCTCCATGGTGTGGGTACAGGCTAAAGGGTAGAAAATAAACACCATTAAGGTCCGGCATGTAGTGAGAGGTCCGAGTATGTTGTAGGTAAAATAAATCACACTGACACTTTTACTACAGCTCTTCCTGGGTAAGAAGAGATCGTTGGTGGTGGTGGTGGTGGGGGGGGGAACAGAGACACTTAGATGGCTAAACGTTTGGGTGAATGGTGGATACCAGAGCCTGGGTGTTGATTGGATTAGGCTTTTGTTGTTGTTGTGCAAAACGACTATATCTACAAAATGGCACAAAGGTGAATTCAACAGTCAATGCATGTGCTTACTTCAATCATATCTTTAACAACAAAAGGTATTGTAATTATCTAACTGAATAAGAATATTAGCTTCAATGGCCGCCGATGAGCACTTAGGGTCACATGAGTTACACCAGAATGGACAAATATTGCCCGAGCAAAGTCCTATTGTTAAAGCTGAATCAGGTTTCAGGCCATTCAGGTTCAAGCACAGAATTATAAATCTTTTGGAGCCCCATTTATTGGTGTTTGAAATATGCGAACTTTCTTCCAACTTGTGGTCTTAAATGTCTGCTTTATAAAATCCAAAGGGAAGACACAGAAGAAATCAATACAGTAGAGGTTAATTAAAAAAGAGTAACACACCAAGCTGTAATTAGAATGAATTAAAGAAAGCCAAAACATTAAAAGTGTAAAACTTGCTTGGGAGTTTGTTACGACCAGACCTGCACCAGGAGTTAGGTCACGCATACAATCATTCTCACATGGGTTACTTTGTGCTGCTCTGACACGTTCTCTCCGTCTTCCCGTGTCTTCCCCACACTTCCACTGCCTGCAAAGCTGTCCCTCTCAAACGACTGAGTGAACAAAATGAAAAGAAAAGCAGGGAAGTAACATATTAAGGGAAAACAATGGGAATTAGAAGATGCATGCGGTTCAGCTGTTTCTTTTCTTTTCTTTTTCTTTTTTTTTTAAATAGACGTAAATTTATTGTAGGCTAAGACAGGACAAAATACAGTCTCTCAAACAAAGCAAAATCCTGATACTGCATTGAGTTTGGGGGAAGCATGGAGTTCAGGGATTTGTTAAATTTAAGAAATAAGAGTGTATAGACATTGGCTGGCATTCAGAGGCATGAGTAACCAGGGCAAGACTTACTGTTTGAAAGGGTTTACAAGCAGTTTGGTGGTTCCTTGTCAGCAGCTGGCCAGCTTGTTAGCAACAAGGTCCGTCCCTTGAGGAAGGCCCTGTGGAGTGGGACTGTGGTCCCCAGTGACCCCGGTCTTATCCAGGCTGCAGTAGCAAGTTGCTTGTTCTTCATTTTTGCTTTAGCCATGCAGTAATCCCCAGAATCAAAATATTTTTGCCCTTTCTGTAATCATTTCCTTAAGAAATCTGGACCTCCAGGCTTTTGTCCCAGATGAGGACACTGTTCTTTCAATTTTGCTTCTTCAGCATTCTCTGGATTAGTCACTTTATCTTCCATTTCCTTCTGTTCCTCCGTAGAGGCTGCCTCAGGGCCTTCCCCGGACCTACTGTTCCCTCTGTGGATGAGACTGGATTAGTGTTTTACAGAGAAAAGGAATGGGTGCTTTTCGCTGTGAGGGGAAAGATGAGCACAGGGGACCATTGACAGGGGGAAGAGAGAGAACGAGTGGGAGAGGAGAGTAAGATAAGTGGAAAGAAGGGAGGGGAGAAGCAGGAAGTGGTAGGAGGGAGAACCTGGATGGAGGCCTGGAGGAAGGGAGACTGCACAGGACTTGACAGAAATGTCCAAGTCACTGTGGGCAGTGGGTGATGTAATAAGCCCCAGCGACGCTGTGAAATCTATGTTCTTCCGTTGATGGAAAAGGATGAAAAGGCTAGATTTCACATGTATGTTCATACTGCGTGGGCAGAGATGGCGTGTTTAGATGCAGGATTCTTGAGGCAAAGATGATCATGAGACCACATAAGTTTCCAGAAATTCGTAGGAATCTTGGACACCCCGTGCCATGAAACTTGGGCTTAAGGCCATTGAGATCTCAAGGGACAAGGGAGGCAGGGCTCCAGGTAGCAGCATCCAGGTTACATAAAGGTGTGCGTGGTGTGTGCATGTGTGTGAAGGGAAAGTGAGGGAGAGGGAGGTGGAGGAGAAAGGTGAGGACAGAGAGGAAGAAATTGAGAGAGGAAGCGGGCAGAGAGGAGTATCACACACATGGGAAGAGGACTGGAGGTAGAAACCAGTTGTGCTCGTGAAAAATCCAACTATATTTCATCTCTAATCCTGTAGTAGTCATATTTCATGCAAATGACTCTTCTGGTTTCCTCCTTGCTTCCACTTAGTAGTTGAATGAATTGCCCAATATCCCTGACAAGCAGGTATCTCCAGTCACAGGAAACTCAATGCCTTTGGAGAAGTTCTTCCCATTTTTGAAAACTTCTGTTTAGTGAGTTCTTCATATTGAACTAAAAGTGTCACTCATTTATTCACCTAACAAATCTTTACTAAGCATCTACTACATGGCAGGTACTGTCCTGTGTATTGGGGATACAAAATCCTTGCTCTTGTCAGACACACTTTGTAATTGGTTCAGATACTAAATGAATGAAAGATACATACTATGCCAGGTGGTATAAGGACATATGCTAAGCATACTGTAGTGGCAAATACTAAGAAGGAAATAAATAAACCTCAGGGGAGAGTATGGACTGAAGGTATGTACTAGTGAAATGTAAACTCATAAATGTCTTTAGATGATGAGTGTCATCGGTGATAAGAGCCCCAAGGCACTCCAGTGTGAACATTTTGGGTGACATGGAGAGGCTGGCAAAGCAGATATAAAGTTGCAGATTCCTGTAACTTCCATTTCTGTTCACTAGAGTAGAAACTCTTCCTCAGGAGGAAAACGGTGGTTATAGTTGAAGATCATTATTCTGCATGGTACCATGGAAGCAGAGTACTTGTTAATCTGGTGGGAGCAGATTTCTTCCCCAAACCTAGGTGCAGTAAAGGTGGCAGACAGTGCAAGAGAGGAGCTTTGGGGACCCTGCCCAGGCAGGAGTGACAGCAACCCGCAGGGGCAGTGTCCACAAAGCAGCAATGCCAGACCAAAGCCAGCTGCTGAGGAGAACCTGACTGGCCCCTGGAAGTAGGGAAATCCACCCAGGGTGCTACCCAGGGGAAGGGATTTGCACAGGCCCAGAGTTCTAGTAGTGAGAGTAACTAGAGACTGCTGTCATCATGACCCCTGTCCTGGCACTGGGTGTGCTCCTCACACCTCACTCCTGCCCAACCCCCACCAGCACAGCCGGGCTAGCACGGTCACACTGCAACACATGTCTCTGCAGCTCTATTCTTGAGCTATTACATGCTTTGGCAAGGTCAGTTTAAACCACATACTCGCCCATTAAGATCTTGAATACTAAGACTGTTATCCATCTTACTGGTTATCAATCCTAGATTTCTGCCACTTGCAAAAATGATGAGCAACATCGTTATCCATTCTTTTTTATTATTCTTTTTTCAATGACAGTAACTCTATCTTAATTAGAGTCACTAAAATATTGCAAAGGACACATTTGAGATCATCTTGGAGGCATCATATCTTTAGACACATTATCAAAATCTGCAAGGAGGAAAGAAACGGTTCAACAAGTACGAAGTTCGACTTAACATCAGATACAATTCAATGCCACCTATGCTATCATCCAGCCAGTTTCTGTCTACTTTGCCACAAAGAGATTGTGAGAGCTCTTGCCAGGGGTTTTGATGGAATTCAAACATCTACAAAGTTACTACCAGTCATAAGCTTATCAAAACAGGAAGTGGGTGTGTCAGATTCAGATTGTTCCTTATGATTGCAAACGACATCATGATGTTCACTTCTAAAAGCTTACATGCTACCCTTTGACTATTCATAATAGAAGCTTGCTTAACATGGTTGTTAATTTACTTACTCCAAACTGTCTGCAGAAATTCCGTTCTTTTCTTTTTGGATAATTAGAATGTTGACTCATTTCCAGTTCTTCCACTATTTGTGCATTTTCAAAAATAATTACATCAATAGTTAAATAATACTTTTTCAAGTTTTCTAAAATGTCATTTGTCCAAAATGAAAAATAAGAATTATTTAGAGTTGCTACTTACTTTTTATAGCCTCCTCGTTCAAATTGACCTCTGTTTCCTTCTTACTAACATTTGCCCCATGCTAGTCCCACCCCTGCACAGGGAACCAAGAGTGATGGAAAGGAAACTGAGACTCAAATCAACAGTGTGAACCAGAAGGAAGAAAGAAACATTCAACCAGAAAAAAAATTAAAGAAACAAGAATTCAAAAAAATGAGGAGAGGCTTAGGAAACTCCAGGACATCTTTAAATGTTCCAACAGCTGAATTATCGGGGTACCAGAAGGGGAAGAGGAACACAACAAGTAGAAAAGATATTTGAACAAATAATGAAGGAGAACTTCCCCAATCTGGCAAAGGAAATAGACTCCCAAGAAGTCCAGGAAGCTCAGAGAGTCCCAAAGAAGTTGGACCCAAGGAGGAACATATTAAGGCACATCATAATTACATTAGTCAAGATGAAAAATAAGGAGAGAATTTTAGAAGCAGCAAGAGGAAAGGAGACAGTTACCTACAAAGGAGTACCCATCAGACTGTCAGCTGATTTCTCAAAAGAAACCTTGCAGGCAAGAAGGGACTGGAAAGAAGTATTCCAAGTCATGAAAGGCAAGGACCTACATCCAAGATTGCTCTATCCAGCAAAGCTTTCATTTAGAATGGAAGGGCAGATAAAGTGCTTCTCAGATAAGGTCAAATTCAAGGAGTTCATCATCACCAAGCCCTTATTATATGAAATGTTAAAGAGATTTATCCAAGAAAAAAGAAGATAAAAATATGAACAGCAAAATGACAGCAAAGTCACAGTTATTAACAACCACACCTGAAACAAAAACAAAAGCAAACTAAGCAAACAACTAGATAAGGAACAGAACCACAGAAATGGAGATCACATGGAGGGTTAGCAACAGGGAAGTGGGAGGAGGAGAAGGGGTGAGACGGTACAGAGAATAAGTAGCATAGACAGTAGGTAGAAAATAGACAGGGGGAGGGCAAGAATAGCATAGGAAATGTAGAAGCCAAAGAACTTATATGTATGAGACATGGACATGAACTAAAGCAGGGGAATGTGTGTGGGAGGGGGTGTGCAGGATGGAGGGGAATAAAGGGGGGAAAATGGGACAACTCTATAGCATAATCAATAAAATATATTTTTTAAAAAGTTCTAAACAGAACTAAATCCAGCAATATGGGTCCAGTAAAAATAATGCCCCCTTTTCATTACAAAATCTCAAGCATGTAATTCTGTAATATAACAATATCACACTCAAGCACAGCATATGACATTTCAGGTAAAATGTTCAAATTAAAACTATAAATTATTATAGCCATATTATTACCCTACCCACAACACTCAAGCAGGCCTTACTTCTGTGGACCCTGTATATAATAAGGATATTACATCATGAACAAGTGTAGTTTATCTGAGAAATGCAAAGTGGGTTTAATGCTCATAAATTAATGTAATTCTTCTTATTAACAGATAAAAAAGAAAAATTCCATGATCATCACTGTAAATACAATCCCATTTATAATAATAATTTAAAAAATCTCTTAGTAAAGTAGAAATAGTCTTTCTGAATATGATGAAGAATATCTATGAGAAATCATACTTAATATTTATGTTTCCCTATGATTAAGAATAAGGCAAGGAAGTGGATTTTTTTAAATTTAATTCTTGTTCAAGTACAGTTTTCTGTCTTGTATTCCCAGCCCTACTCCCCCCCAGTGCTCCCCACCTCCCTCCCATTTCCAACCCCCACCTTAGTTATTGTCCATGTATCCTTTATACTTGTGCATGTGAGTCCTTCCCCTTTTCCCCTGTGATTCTCTCCTCTTTCCCCTCTGGACCCTGTCAGCACATTCTGTATTTCAGTGTCTTTGGTCACATTTTGCTTGCTTGTTTGTTTTGTTGTTTAGATTCTTGTTAATGGTGATATCATATGATATTTGTCTTTCACTGCCTGGCTTATTTCTCTCAGCATAAAGCTTTCCAGTTCATCCATGATGTTGCAAAGGGTAGGAGCTCCTTCTTCCTTTCTGCAGCATAGAATTCCATTGTGTAAATGTACCACAGTTTTTTGATCCAGTCATTGACTGATGGGCATCTAGGTTGCTTCCAACTCTTGGCTATTGTAAATTGTGCTGCTATGAACATCGGGGTGCATAGGTTCTTTTGGATTGGTGCTTCAGGGTTCTTAGGATATACACCTAACAGTGGAATTGCTGGGTCAAAAGGCACGTTTATTTTTAGTTTTCTTAGAAAATTCCATACTGTTTTCCATAGTGGTTGTACCAGTCTGCAATCCCACCAACAGTGAACTAGAGTCCCCCTCTCCCCACAGCCTCTCCAACACTTGTTGTTTGTTTCTTTGTTTATGGTAGCCATTCTGACTGGTGTTAAGTGGTATCTCATTGTGGTTTTAATTTGCATCTCTCTGATAGCTAGTAATATCAAGCATCTTTTCATGTGTCTCTGGATCCTCCGTATGTCCTCCTTGGTGAAGTGTCTGTTCAAGTCCTTTGCCCATTTTTTAATTGGGTCGCTTGTCTTCTTTGAGTGGAGTCGTGTGAGTTCTTTGTATATTTTGGAGATTAAACCTTTGTCTGAGGTATCATTGGCAAATATGTTTTCCCAAGCAGTTGCTTCTCTTTTTATCTTGATACTGTTTTCCTTAGCCATGCAGAAGCTTTTAAGTTTGATNTTTTTTCTTGATTTCTGCTTCTGCTGTTTCATTGTTAGTATACAGAAATGCCTTTGATTTCTGGATATTGACTTTGTATCCCACTGTTTTGCCAAATTCATTTATTAGTTTGAGCAGTTTTTTGGTAGAGGCTATAGGATTTTCCATGTACACTATCATGTCATCTGCAAACAATGACAGTTTTGTTTCCTCCTTTCTGATTTGGATGCCTTTTATTTCCTTTTCTTGTCTGATCACTGTGGCTAGAACTTCCAATACTATATTGAATAGAAGTGGTAAAAGTGGACAACCTTGTCTTGTTCCTGATCTTAGTGGAAAAGCTTTTAGTTTTTGCCCATTGAGTATGATGTTGGCTGTAGGTCTTTCATATATGGCCTTTATTATATTGAGGAATGCTCCCTCTATTCCCATTTTTCTGAGTACCTTTATCATAAATGGGTGTTGTACCTTATCAAATGCTTTCTCTGCATTTATTGATATGATCATGTGGTTTTTGTCTTTGCTTTTGTTTATGTGATATATTACATTTACTGATTTATGAATATTGAACCATCCTTGCATCCCTGGGATGAATCCCACTTGGTTGTGGTGTACGATCTTTTTGATGTATTGTTGGATGCGATTTGCCAATATTTTATTGAGGATTTTAGCGTCTATGTTCATCAGCGATATTGGTCTGTAGTTTTCTTTCTTTGTTGTGTCTCTATCTGGCTTTGGAATTAGGATGATGCTGGCTTCATAAAAAGAGTTTGGGAGTTTTCCCTCATTTTGGATTTTTTGGAATAGTCTGTGAAGAATGGGGTTAGCTCTTCCTTAAAAGCTTTGTAGAATTTTCCTGTGAAACCATCTGGTCCAGGGCTTTTGTGTGATGGGAGTTTTTTGATTACTGTTTCAATTTCATCTGTTGTTATTGGCCTATTCAGGTTTTCTGCTTCTTTTTCATTGAGTTTTGGAAGATTATATTTTTCTAGAAATTTGTCCATTTCACCTAGGTTTTCAAATTTATTGGCATACAGCTCTGCATAGTAATTCCTTACAATCCCTTTTATTTCTGTGGTATCAGTTGTAATCTCTCCTCTTTCATTTCTGATTGTGTTTATTTGGGTCCTCTCTCTCCTTTTCTTGATGAGCCTACTTAAAGGTTTGTCTATTTTGTTTATCTTTCCAAAAAACCAACTCCTGGATTCATTGATCCTTAGAATTGTGCTTTTAGTCTCTATGTCATTTAATTCTGCTCTGATCTTGGTGATTTCCTTCCTTCTACTTGCTCTGGGCTGTCTCTGTTGTTGTTCCTCAAGTTCTTGGATGCGTCAGGTTAGGTTGTCTATTTGAAATGTTTCTATCTTCTTTAGGTAAGCATGTATTGCTATGAACTTCCCTCTCAGGACTGCCTTCACTGTGTCCCATAAGTTTTGGGTTGTTGTGAGTTCATTTTCATTTGTTTCCAGAAACTTTTTGATTTCTTCCCTCATTTCAATCTTGACCCATTCATTGTTTAATAGTATACCATTCAGTCTCCATGATTTGGGGTGTTTTGGGTTTTTTCCTTTGGGGTTGGTTTCCAATTTCAGTCCCTTGTGATCAGAGAAAATGCTTGGTATGATTTGTATTTTCCTAAATTTGTTGAGTCTCTTTTTGTGTCCTATCATGTGGTCTATCTTTGAAAATGTTCCATGTGCATTTGAAAAGAATGTGTATTTAGCTTCTTTGGGATGAAGGGCTCTCTATATATCAATTAGGTCCATTTCATCTAGAGTGTCATTTAATGCTGCAATATCTTTCTTGATATTTTGTTTGGAAGATCTGTCCATTTTTGACAGTGGGGTGTTAAAATCCCCTACTATAATTGTGTTGCTGTCAATATCTTTCTTGAGGTCCTCTAGGATTTTCTTTATATATTTGGGTGCTCCTATGTTGGGTGCATATATATTTACGATGTTAATTTCTTCTTGGTGGATTCTTCCCTTGAGTAATATGAAGTGACCTTCTGGGTCTCTATGGCCCTGTTTTTGAAGTCTATTTTGTCTGATATGAGAATTGCTACCCCGGCTTTTTTTTCTTGTCCATTTGCTTGGAAAATTTGTTTCCATCCTTTCACTTTTAGTCTGTGGTGGTCTTTTGACCTCAGGTGGGTCTCTTGTAGGCAGCATATGTGTGGGTCATGCTTTCTTATCCATTCAGCTATTCTATATCTTTTAATTGGTGCATTTATTTCATTTACGTTTAAGGTTATTATTGAAATGTACTTATTTTTTGCCATTTATGTACCTGTGTTCCTCTCCATGTCTCTCTTTTCCTTCCTTTCCTTAAAGCAGCCCTTTTAGTAATTCTTTTTTTTAAGATTTTATTTATTTATCTTTAGAGAGGAAGGGAAGGAGAGAAGGAGAGAAATAGCAATGTATGGTTGCTTCTTGTGAGTCCCCTGCTGGGAACTGACCTGCAACCCAGGCATGTGCCCTGACTGGGAATTGAACTGGGATTGTGTGGTTCACAGGCCCTTGCTCAATCCACTGAGCCACACCACCCAGGGCATAGTAATTCTTGTAGAACTGGTTTGGTGGAGGCATATTCTCTTAGACTTCTTTTGTCTTGGAAGCTCTTTATTTGGCCTTCTATCTTGATTGAGAGCCTTGCTGGGTACAGTAGCCTTGGTTGTAGGCCTCTGTTTCTCATTACTTGGAATATTTCTTGCCATTCTCTTCTTGCTTGGAATGTTTCTATTGAGAAGTCAGTAGCCAGCCTTATTGGGACTCCCTTGTATGTTACTTCCTTTTTCTCCCTTGCTGCCTTTAAGATTCTCACTTCGTCTTGGAGTTTTGCCATTTTAATGATGATGTGTCTTGCAGTAGGCCTCTTTGGGTTCTACCTGATTGGGACTCTCTGCGATTCCTGTAATTGTGTGACTTTATCTCTCATCAAAGTAGGAAAATTTTCCGTTATTACTCTTTCAAGTAGATTTTCTATCCCTTCTTCTTCTTCTCCTTTTGGTATTCCTATTATTCAGATATTATTACGTTTCATGTTGTCTTGCATTTCTCTTAATCCCACTTCATTCTTTCTAAGCCGCTTTTCTCTTTCTTGCTCTTTCTGGGAGATTCTTTCTACTGTGTCTTCCAACTCGCTGATCCTGTCTTCTGCCTCATCGATCCTACTCTTCATACCTTCTACTGTGTTCTTCAGTTCTGAAATTTTATTCTTCATTTTCTCTTGGCCTTTGCTGATGGTTTCTATTTCCTTTTTCATGTTTGTATAGTTTTTGGAGAGTTCATTGTAGCTCCCCTGTAGTTTCTGGTAGCTTGTTGTAAGCTCTTTGAATTTCCTGATAACCAATTCTTTCTGAGACTTCCTCCTTTTCTTTCATTTGGGGATTGTTTCTTTGTCTTCTCATTTTTTGTGTTGCTCTTCTTGTTGGCCTCAGCTTCTTAAATTGCTCTGTTCTGGTTCCCTGGGTTTATGGTGTGAACTTCTGTGGTAGGATACCTGTGAAATTCAGTTGTGCAGTCTCCTGCAGGTATCTTGGTGTTCTCCGCTTCCACCTACTCCTTTCTTTATTGTGGGTGTGTGATCAGTTGGAGGGGGAGAAAAAATGGTTTATGATAGCAGAAGATTATTTTATGTTATTTATAGTCACAGTCAGTAGAGAAGAAATAAACAGTCTTTAGGCTATGTATAGAGTTAACCGGGCTCTTCGACACAGCTTGCCAATTTTAAGAAAGGATGGACATAAGATAAGTTTCTTGTTGGGAAGGGGAGGCTTGTGAGTTGTATCTAGAAAGCAGTTTGGTTGCCGGTGGTCAGATTTTGAGGTAAGGTGAGAGTACAGGTTAGTAACTAGGTGTAGCGTGTGAGCAAATAGAGTTAATCACTACAGTAATAGAATTCAGGAACCTGTAAGGTGGTCTAAGGTCCAAGAGATGTGTTATGAAGTATTACCGTTGTATAGAACAGCTATTATTTACAATAATATTAGAGCAACATTCACGTGATAAACTCTATGTGATCTGTCTAAATGGGGGTTATAGAGCTTGGGTAGTATGCCAAAGGAAAGCAAGTGAAATGTAGAAAATTAGCAATACACTGTGGAGGAAAGAGCAGTGGGAATCATCAGGTAGTAAAATATAAACAGCCAGGACTAAGAAACCTGTACAGAAAGAGGAGGAATACAAAGATATTATTAAAATAAAAAAAAGAAGTGAGAATAATGCAAAAAAATAATGATACACCTAAAAGAAAACTAAGCAACAAACAAACAAACAATCCAACACACACACACACACACACACACACTCAAAAGTCAGGAGAAAGGAGGAATAAGTGGAAAATTTGGGAAGAACGGAAGGACTCAAACCGGACAAAAAGAAAAAGAAATGAGGGACAGAGTATTGAAAGACAGAGCAACAATACAGTTTAAAAGATATAAGATTACTTAGAAAAGAAGTTGAGAGAGGAAAAAAAAGGAGAGGGGAAACACCCCCCCTACACACACACAAAAACCCTTCCTTTGTTGTTTCCAAACTGTCCAAACCGGACAGTTTTTTCTGATTGTGGCAGAGAGGTCTGGTATGCAGGCACACATGCGACTCAGGCTACCGGATTGGGATGTGGGCATCTGTACCCCTGGCAGGCTGCCTGGGTCCCAAGGTATCTGGCACTGTCCTTCTCAGTCCCAAAGGGGGAATAGAACAACTGTAATGGTATAATCAATAAAATATATTTTAAAAAACAATTGAAAATTTAAAGTCACTATTTATAATAGTATCAAAAATATGAAATACTTAGGATAAATTTAACAAAATATGAGAAAGATTTTTGTACTGAAAACAAAAAAACTAGAGAAAGCCAATAAATACAGGAATATATCATACTCATGCAATAGAAGACTCAATAACAATAAAAATCAATACTTTTCAAGTTGATTTATAGGTGGAATGTAATGCTGGCAAAATTCCCAGCAAAAAAGATATTCACAAAACAATTCTAAAAGTTAAATGAAAATTTAAAGGTCTGGAAATGGACAATTCTGAAGAAGAACAAAGTTAGAGGACTTATGCTATCTGATATCAATACTTACTATAAAGATACAGTAATCAATACATTATAGCATTGGCATAATGGTAGACAAATGGATTCATAAGACAGAATAAAGTCCAAAAAGAAACTTCCAGATATAAGTTCAACTGATTTTGACAAAGACACTAAATCAATTTGATGAGGAATTGAGTCTTTTCAATAAATTGTGATAGAATAATATTCAAAGAAAAAACAAATCTTGGCCCTCAATTCATTTTGTATGTAAACATTAATTTGAGATAAATCATAGTCTTAAAGCATAAAAGCTAATATCATAAAGCTTCTAAAAGAAACCACAGGAGAAAATACTATCTTGAAGTAGGTTTCTCTCCCTCTCTTTCTCCCACTTTTTCTCTCTGTCTATAAATAAATAAATAAAACCTTTTAAAAAATAAAAGAAACTGTTCATAAAGGCAAAGTCAAGCCACCATCTTGAAGAAAACATTCACAAGGCGTATATCAAAGGACTTATATTCAGAATATAAAGAACTCCCTTAAATCGATAATAAAAAGTCAATTCAGTTTAAAAATGGACAGAAAATTTGAACAGATACTTCACAAAAGATGATATATAAATCATCAAAAGGCACATAAAATATATTAAACATCATTAATCACTAGAGAAATAAAAATTAAAAACATAATGAGGTATCATTACAAACTCAAAAGAAGAGCTCACATTTAAACAGTGGTCAGTACTAAGTCTCAGGAAGAATGTCTGAAAACTAAAATTCTTATATATTGCCATTGGAAGTATAAGACAGTGTAAACACCTTGTAAAAATTTTTGGCAGTTTCTAATGAAAAATAAATATATACATATTCAGTGGCAGTTACATGTCCAGGTATTTATGCAACAGAAATGAACCCATAGATTCACAAAAAAACTTGAACTGAAATGTTTAGAGCTTTGCTTTTCATAAGGTATCAAACCAAGAAACCCAAGTATCTGTCAACAGGAGAATGAATAAACAAGTTATGGTAAATTCATCCAGTGGAACACTACATGTCAACACAAAGCACAAACTATTGCTGCACTACAATGGGATGAAAATAAAAATACGTTAGTGAAAGAAGCCTTTATGAATACACATTATATGATCCCAGTTATATGAAGTTCAAGAACAGACAAATCTTGTGATAGACAGCAGAATAGTGGTTGAGATGGAGGGATGGTAGATTTGATAGGTAATGACTGGAAAAGAGCATAAAAGAATTTTACTGGGTGATGGAAAATTTTCTTGATCCTGGTTAATGGTCACCTAAGTATATATATTTGTTAGTTCAGGCGCTATTCACTTAAACTGTGTGCACTTTAGACTATCTAAGTTATCTAAATTATGTTATCAAAATTATCTAAATTATATGGTACTAAAGTACCATCAGGACAAAAATGAAAAGTAAGCCACATTGCCCTGGCCAGGTTGCTCAATTGGTTACAGCGTCATCCCAACATGCCAAATTTATGGGTGGGATCCATGGTCAGTGCACGTGCAAGAATCAACCAGTGAATGCATAAAGAAGTGAAACAATAAATCAGTATTTCTCTTTCTCTCTTTCTCTGTTCTTCTCTCTCTAAAACCACTAACTAAAGAAAATTAAAAATTAAGCCACCATTTACAAGGGTAAACTTCATTAGTTAAAAATAGGTCTGTCTAAATTAAAAATATTTACTTGTTCCTGGCTGGTGTAGCTCAATCCACTGTTATTCAGTGGATTGAGCGTGGGCCTGCGAAACAGAGGATCGTGGTTCGATTCCCAGTCAGGGCACATGCCTGGGTTGCAGGCCAGTTCCCAGCAGGGACCAGTTCCCAGCAGGGGCCGCATGAGAAGCAACCATACATTGGTATTTCTCTCCCTTTCTCCTTCCCTTCTCTTCTAAAGATAAATAAATACAATATTTAAAAAAATATTTACTTGTAAATATCTTCATCAGCACTTGTTCAAGGCTGATGTGGCTGTATTTTATTTGCAAGATATAAGTTGTCAACAAACTAAGAAATTTCTGGCATTTACTCTCATATTTACTTAGGAAACAGAACAGCATGTTCCCTTTGTTAGACTTCACTTTTATTTTCACTTCTAGATTCCTGAGTAGACTTTTTAATCAAAAATTTTGAAAATTTACAGTGCAATAGCGTTAGGCTGGAAGTTGTCACCACTTATTTTTTATTTGAAATTTCTTCCAGAAAAAGAATTTTTTAGCCTGATTACCCTCAAGGGAAAAATACTTTAAAGGTGATTGTTTAGTAATAAGATATTGACAATGAACCGCTGTTAAGAGTTATCAAAATTCAAAACCAGAATGGAGTAAAAAACCCTCTCACACACTTACACCTTACTTACACACCTACAGTAGAAGAAAACTGGAGAACTAGAGGTAGTAATGGGCCTGTGTGTCTACCTTGCTACTTTTCTCAAACATTTCCTTCCTTATTTCTGTCTCTAAAATAGTATATGGAGAGAAAATATATTTATGAATATTCAAAGGATTAGAGAGGGAAATGTTACACTATTAAAAATTTTGGCCCTGGCTGGTGTAGCTCAGTGGATTGAGCGTGGGCCTGTGAAGCAGAGGATCATGGTCCGATTCCCAGCCAGGGCACATGCCTGGGTTGCAGGCCAGTTCCCAGTGGGGGACACATGAGAGGCAACCACACATTGATATTTCTCTTCCTCTCTCCTTCCCTTCCCCTCTCTCTGAAAATAAATAAATAAAGTATTTTTAAAAATTTGGGTGCAGTTTTAGATTGAAGTAGTCCCAAGTGATAGATCGACTCCATTTTTGTAATCAACAATGATTTATTTTATTTTAAGATTTTATTTATTTATTTATCTTTAGAGGGGAAGGAGAGAGGGAGAGAAACATCAATGTATGGTTGCCTTTCATGCATCCCCTGCTGGGAGTTGGCCTGCAAGAAACCAGCCTGCAACCCAGGTATGTGCCCTGACTGGGAATCGAACCACGATCCTCTGGTTCGCAGGCCCGCACTCAATCCACTGAGCTACACCAGCCAGAGCCACAACAATCATTATTAATTGGAAGTACTTGGGAGTCTTAGTTTAGGATTTCATAGGCCATCACCTTTAAACTGGAATAAATGTTCCCTTGGATGAATGTACCAACTGTTTACAAAAAATTTAGCAATGTGTAAGTGGTAACTCAAATAGGTTTCAGAGAATTAACAATCTGATGTAGTATTTCACAAGTCATTTTTCCACATGTAGGTTTTCCTAAAATTGATCTGTCTGAAAACAAGAGTTATGGTTTCCAGTTTTCTTCTGTCTTCTCACCAATATTTTCACAATGGTTCTCTCTTTAAAAAAATGCTGGCTCATTTCTCACCCACCTTGGATTTTAAAATGGGTGTAAAATTTTCCTGGACAATTAGCAATATTCATTGTTAGTGTTGAGAAAATGAATGTCTTTAATATGTGGGTATAGAGTTGCCAGGTAAAATACAGGACACCCAGTTAAATTTGAATTTCAGATAATCAATAAATAATGTATTCAATAAATAGTGAGTTATATGATTTGTTGTTTGTCTCAAATTTAAATTTAACTAAGGGCCTTGTATTTTAATTTGTTAACTCTGGCAACCCAACATGGAGAGCAAAAGTCTGTAGTTTCCAAGTCACAGATCTAAACTAAATTGAGCCATCTACCGATAACTAATTACATTTTTGGATTAAAGATTAGTAAATGACTTTTGAGCTATAAAACAAAGGTTCAAAAAATTGTGAGGTGATTGATATAATAATATCTTCTGGACCTATCTACTTACTTGTGTAAAAGAAATTTTCAGCACTTACAATCTTTAGAAATGAGAAAAAGGAACTGAATCTATGTGAACCCTATCACATTCAATAATAGGTAATATTTGTGAACACACACTTGAATAGACTGTTAAAATATAAACTGCAACCCCATTAAGATTACATTTGTAATAGAATTTTACTTATCTTTACTAATTATCAACATGTATAAAAATTTGTGATTTTGACAATTGTGTAATAAGTATCAAAAGTAATATAAATGATAATGCAATCAATGAGGAATTTTTCTTTAATACTTAGAGGCTTAGATCACAGGAAAAAATTAAATTTTAATTTACACATACATTATTTCAGAAATATGTGCCAGAGTGATAACAAAGATGTCTGTTTTGAGTATATATATTGAAATTCTGTGGGGGAAGTACAACGTTCAAGTACCAAAGGTCCTAATTTGGTCTAATTTCTCAATTAGACCAAAAAGTAAAAATTATCACAAAGGTTTCACCAAGTCTCATGAGTTTTTAAAAATATGTAGGTAAGGGAGATGGACCATTTCCAGTCAAGATGACCAGTGATCATCTTCCCTGCATAGGTTATCACTCTTTCCTCTGACCCACGATCAGTGAAGCAGAGCTTAGCCTTTCAGTAAATGTCTCGCGGATACACCGAGGTTTAGAAATAATCGCGCTTTTAGGGTCATGGAAATCCCCGAGTGAGTGATTAAGGGGAAGTGTCTGTGGTTTTTACCGCCGGAGTTCCCCTAAGTCCTAAGAGGAAAGCACCAACCGCTGGGAGGGGTTTAGGACACGGGGTGTGCCTGGTGTGTAGGAGGGGGAGGAGAGAGCGAGGTGAAATATTAACAGGCAGCAGACCAGCCCAGCCGGAACGCCCGGGCATCAGCTGTCACCGAGAAGACTTGGCAGGCAGGTCCTGCTAGCGCACATTAGCCTTGGGGCAGCAGGTGGGTGACACGGCTGCTGTGAGGCTGGGTGCTCACGGGCGGGCGCGCGTACCGCTCCTCGGCCTCCAGCCCGGGTCGGAGACGGTGGGCTCAGAGGCGCGCGGGGACAGTGGCGGAGGTCCTCCACCCAGGGGGGTGGCATTGTCAGAGAGCACCATTGCAGGGCCCGCTCCAGGTCCGCTCTCGAGGGCACCGGAGAGTGGAGAAAGACCTGAGCCAGTGCGGTCAACCCGCGGGTGGAGCTGGGCGAGGACCTCCGGGTTCCAGGGCGCTTCCGGTGCAGGCATCTCCGTGCTGCCTTTGCGGACACTCGTTTTCCGTCCGCCTTCCTGCCAGATGCTCAATTCTATTTTACTTTAGGTGTGAGCCAGTGGACTGGGGAAGTTTTAATTTGCTTGCCAAGAGGTATCACCAGGTCTTTGAGAATGCCAAATAAGCTTCAGAATTGGGCCTAAAGCAGAGCTTTGCATGATAAGAACTCAGTAAAGTATTTCATGAATAAATGGAGGAATGATCCTAAGTGGTGGCACAGAGATAGCCAAGTTTTGATAGTTTCCCTGGTGGTCAGTATCAGAATTTTTTTAGTACTCTTAATTAGTAAAGAGCTGGAGGCATTTGATGCTAAAGTAACTAACAATAATATTAACTTAGTTTGCTATTATTTTTTGCTAACATTAGTCTTGCTAATGCCTAGTATATGCTAGGACCCCCTCCGAAGCCCTACAGGTGTTCTCACAATCTTAAGAAGTAGTTGCTATAGTTAGCTCTATTAACGACGGGGACATTCAGGCTCAGGGAAATCTACTTACCCAAGGTTACACACCCTAGCGCAGGGAGACTGGTACCGGCAGCCCGAGATGTCTGACTCCAAAGCCGGTACTGAATCATCACTGTGAAGACCTTGTGGTCATTAATATAAAATTGATGTCCTTAATGCCATGCATTAAGGTAAGATGAGGGTATTGTGGTCAAGGGGGTCTCAGTCAAGTTTGCTAACATTTACTTCTTCAACAAAAAGTCTAAGTGTCTTCATTACAGTACCAGGTTGGATGGATATTGTGTTTGGTAAGTACATTGTTGAAACATAGTTGTGATTTGAAGGAGTTCACAGTCTAGGGGGAGGCAGAAAAAAAAAAGGCAAACATCCTCTAGTGTCAAAGACATGGATATGCTAAGTGTCGAAGAGGGCAGAGACACCCAACAGCCCTGGGCTCAGGAAATTATAAGAGTAAAAGGAGAAGAAGGGTTTGGGGACTTCAAACTGGGAAGGAAGCACAAGGAAAGAGGAATTCCAATAGAGTGGTATCAGAAATCCAAGACAGTGGAGCATTTTTAGGAGGAAATGGACCCCAGCAGCAAACAAAAATTTCCATTGGTTTTGGCAAAGAGGCTCTTGATGTTATGAATATTGAGATTAGTTTAAGTAGTGCTGGCTACTCAAAGGTAAGATCTTAAGCTACTTAAGGTCTCCCACTACTTAAGGCCAATTGTAGTGGGAGATCTTAACCATAGAAACCTGTTCAATTCACTTGGCTGAGAGAAGAAAGTGAGATACAGGATAGTCGCTAGAGTGGAAAGTGGGGTTGAAAGAGGATTATTTTTGGTTTGTTTTTATTTGAGAGCTGGGACAGACTTAAGCATCCTTGTTATATTGAAGGAAAAGAGAAGCAGACAGTGAGAGTTGAACAAACGAGGAGGAGGATGTGGTCAGGAGCACAGTCTCTGATGTAGTGGGAGAGGAGGCACCTCAGGCTAGTGTTCCCTGAGGTAGCAAGTAAGTTGTGAGGGAAAGGCATGGATTTGAGAATGTCAGAGCATGACGGCTCACTGATGTCTCTTTTCTTTGAGAAGCAGGAGGCAAATCCATCTACTGAAAGCAAGATGGGGAGCAATGGGGGAGAAATTTGAGGAAGGAATTGAAGGTTTAGAGGCACTGGGTAGGGTAGTGGGATAGGGAGCTGACTAGGGATGAGTGGAATTGTTAGGGATGATGAAGGGCCAGCGAAGGGGATGCCCTCAGTCAGCCTGAGGTCTGCAGGGTCCCAGACCTCCCCTAGCAGCCTTCCAAAGTCTAGGTATCGGAAATTATTAAGACAGAGTTTGAATTGACCCAGGGTTGGCATCTTGGCATATTTCTGTATGTTTCTTTTAGAGCCATTGTCTAAATATCCACAGACATATGCCTTGTTTCCACACCAAAGCTTCTTTAGGGTAAAGTCTTTGGGAGAGGTTTGCAGTCTCAAATGCACAGGGGCCAGGCAGGTGATATAAATGGACAAAACTGTGGGTGTCTGTTTTAAACAAAAACACACTTTATTTACGTATGTAACATGTAGGAATAATCTTCCTTTCCACAAGGAAATATGGTCCTCTCATTGTTCTCTAAACATGTGTTTCTCTTGGTCTACCCTTCATTTTTGTTCATTTTGATAGATACAGGCCTTAGAACAGTTTCACTTTCCTCATAGTTCTACTAGGAGAAATTCAGCAGTGACAGCTCAGTGACAAATAGCAGCTGACAGTGAGTCTCTGTGCCAGGGAGTCAAAGTACAGTGTCAAACTGGAAAGTATGTGCCTGCCTAAAAGGTACAGTCACTGCTCAGAGATGGCGGGTGTGGCCACGGGAACATAGGTCCAGCGTGGCCAGATTTTTCAAGAGATTAGTTTGGATCTAGAATGTTAGGGGAAATCCCTTACTTTTTAATTAATTAAAACTTCTAAAAATACTGTGGCTCAAAAATGTTCTTATTTGGAAAACTGGTGAAATTCACAGAAGGCATGCAGATTAATTAGAAGCATTGTATCAATGTTAATTTCCTGGTTCCTATTAATTACACTATGGTTATGTAAGATGTTAACTTTGGGGGATGTTAAGTACACAGGACATGGGAACTGTTATTTTTGTAAGGTTTCTCTAAGTATAAATTAATTTCAAAATAAAAAGCTTTAAAACAGTAAAATACAGTTTAGTTCTGTGCAAGCTAAACCTAATACCCCTGCTGGCCCCAGTCTGGAAAGTATAAGAGTAAAAGGAGAGGGGTTTGGGGACTTAGACAAACTGGGAAGGAAGCACAAGGAAAGAGGAATTCCAATAGAGTGGTATCAGAAATCCAAGACAGTGGAGCATTTTTAGGATATGGCTTTGACCTGGCGTTTCTTGGCCTCTGCCAGGCCTAGCACAGCGCCTCCCCCAGACAGTCAATATTAGTACTCTGTTTTGGAGAAAATGTTTTTTAAAAAATCATTGTGTTTTTTTCTATGAATTATTTGACTTTTAAAACTGTCTCTTTTTTAAAACAGGTTTTGCAAAGGAAGTGAACTGTTCTTCTAGAGTTTTTCCAGGTTTTTCTATAAATCAAAACAGCTCAGAATGGAGGCCTAAAACCCTTAAAGGGACTTAGTCTAATCTCTGGGAGGTAGTTTTGTGCATGAATAAACAAATTAAGTAGTTAACGAGAGTTTGTAGCATCCAAAGAATGTTATACCTTTAAAAATATGATCTAGTTATGAGGTATAACTATAAAGTAATATTGAGTTTGACTTTGAATTTGACTGAAAAAGTGATTGTACTTGGGACACATTGTTGAAGCTTCAGGATTGGCTGGGCAATCTCCCACTGGCTGCTGTGTAGAATAGAAAAAAGTACTTGCATTTGTTAAAGATTTAAAAATGAGTGACAGTTGTCTAGAACAAAAAGTTTATATTCAACCTCCTGCTAAATTACAGAAATATGCAAATGAGAACTTTGACTTCTACAATGACAAAAAAATGTCAAGAACAAAACTTTTTAATAGGCACAACAAGTTTAGAGAAAATAGGAAAGACGAACTTGATGATTGGTGAAGAAATTATGTAACCATGATAAAACTATTGCTATTTTAAAGTCTAAAGTTTAGTTTGTTCAAATGGGCTATTACCTCTGAGAATGGTACGAATAAAGATGATGGCTAGATGGTTCCATTTTGGTGAAGGAACAAACTTATTCAGAAAGAAAATTTACACAGAGACAATAATAAACACCAAATTTTTTTATAACAATGGTGTAAAATTTTTGACCAGTGATAGGAAAGCTGAAATTAGACATAATAACTCACCTTTGAGATAGGTGTTTTTTTTTGCCACCTGGAGATAAAGCTTTAAAGTCTACAGCAGAAAATTCCAGCATTGGGGGAAAAAAAGAAAAGAAAGAAAGAAAACAAAAGAAAGGAAGGTAGAAAAATCCCTACATCCGCAGGACCAGGAAACCATGCCTGTTAGTCACTGCTAGAAAAACCGTGATGACTTGTTGATTGGTCATTGCTGATGCTATTGATTGAGAACCCATTCACTAAAAGCTAGTCATGATTGAGATATTCTAAATTGTTAAAAGGTCTTTGTTCAAAAAGAGTAGATTGTGACAAAATAAAGTTATTATTTTTTATCTTGATAAAGTCTAGCTCAAGGTATGCTGTGATATAATTTCTGGCCAAAGTCACATTTGTACCATTTGCATATCCAAGTTAGCCTGTAGACTCACCACTCTTGACTTTTGACTGTTTTAAAAATAAATCTAGCCCTGGCTGGTGTAGCTCAGTCGATTGAGCGTGGGCTGCAAACCAAAGGGTGGCCAGTTCGATTCCCAGTCAGGGCACATGCCTGGGTTGCAGGCCAGATCCCCAGTAGGGGCCATGTGAGAGACAACTGCACATTGATGTTTCTCTAACTCTCTCCCTCCCTTTCCCTGTCTAAAAATAAATAAAATATTAAAAATAAATAAATCCACTACCAGAGTAGAAGATTTGATACCGGCTCTCAACAGCATAGAGCCGAGTTTTAAAAACCTGTTGAGCAAATACATTCATCTCTGATAATTTATTTAAAATAGAATGTCTAATTTGCTAAGATTTGATGGTATCATTATTACAAAGCAACCAAGTTCCTATCTATGGGAAATAATAATTATTTATTAAGTCTTAAACAAGGCCTTAACATGTGTCTGTCAATTCTGTTACTACTTAAGCTCTATCTGGAAGAAAAATTTAGATTGATTTGTTCTCCCTATTAAAGCAATTGTAGGGAAAAAAATTACCTAATTTGGGCAAGACTTGGGATATACTATATTTCATTGACTCTAAGATGTCATCAATTATAAAGTATATCATTATTTTATATACCTCCAAGAAATAGAAATGCTGCTAATTAAATATGATATTTAAATTGTCCTTTTAAATATCATATCTAAAGATACCTCTCTCTACCAGAGATATTAAAACATGCATCTTACAGTCAGTGAACTATGGTAATGAATTCTTGTCCTCCTAAGACTTTTTTTTCCCTGACTACCAAATTTCATAATTGAAATAAAGCAAATAAACATAGTTTGAATATTTTTTCCACAGAGTGTGTATAGAGCGTAACTTTCCGTCATGAAAGCAAGCCAGCTGAGTCAGACATTTTACCTTTAGGCTGGCTGACTGTCACTGAAGCCTTCTAGTGGAGAAGTTGACCCACCTGTGGAACACCTGACACTAAATGGCGTCTTGACGACCTAAAGCACTCTACACTTTCATGAAGGGTTTTAATTTCATCACGAGGTACTGTGTAGCATCACGTTTACATTGTCTGGTTATACAAAGGTGCTTTTCATATGTAACTGTCCCTTAAGATGTATCAGTGTAGGGCTTTAATCTTGCTGAAACCCTGAAGACAGGAGACAAAAGAACAGATTTCCCATTCTAGGTGTCCCACCTAGTACTAAAATTAACAAAAGTCAAAAGTCATGCACAAAACTACCTCCCTAGAGAAAGGCTAGTCCCTTTTCCTCCCCATCCATTTCTTTATGAACATAGTAGAAGACAGCAAATTCTTATCAAATCTGATGAAAAACGCCAACATGTTTGAACTGAAATATGATTTGTCATGTGAACTGTTCCGAATGTCTACGTACTCAACTTTCCCCACTGCTGTTCCTGTGTCGGAAAGGAGTCTTGCGCGTGCTGGTTTTTACTATACTGGTGTGAACGACAAGGTCAAATGTTTCTGTTGTGGCCTGATGCTGGATAACTGGAAACAAGGAGACAACCCTATTGAGAAGCATAAAAAGTTGTACCCTAGCTGTAGCTTTGTTCAGAAACTAAATTCAGGTAACATTTCGGGAGCTGCCTTTCAGTTTAATTTGCCCTTTTCAGTAACAAATTCCACACATTTATTACTTCCAAGTTCAGAAAACATTGGTTATTTCAGTGGCTCTTATTCAAGCTTTCCCTCAAGTCCTGTAAACTCTGAAGCAAACCAAGATATTTCTGCCTTGAGAAGTCCCAACTATTGCCTGATGAATACTGAAAATGCCAGATTACTCACCTTCCAGATGTGGCCGTTGACCTGCCCGTCGCCAATAGATCTGGCAAAAGCAGGTTTTTACTACATAGGACCTGGAGACAGAGTGGCTTGCTATGCCTGTGGTGGAAAATTGAGCAACTGGGAACCGAATGATGATGCTATGACAGAACACCTGAGACATTTCCCCAAATGCCCGTTTTTGGAAAGTCAGCCTCAAGACACTTCGAGATACAGTATTTCTAACCTGAGCATGCAGACACAGATAGCACGTTTCAAAACGTTCAGTAACTGGCCCACTAGTGTTCCCGTTCATCCTGAGCAGCTTGCAAGTGCCGGCTTCTATTACATGGGTAAGACACTTAATCCGATAATAATAATTTTTAAAAATTCAACATGTCTTCTACATTTTAGTGGGCAAATTATATGTATTTATAAGTTTTGGTCAAAAATTAATTTTAGGTTACAACGATGATGTCAAATGCTTTTGCTGTGATGGTGGACTGAGGTGTTGGGAACGGGGAGACGATCCATGGGTGGAACATGCCAAGTGGTTTCCAAGGTAATGGTTTTGATATTCTTTTCTGCAAATGGGTTGATTGTCATGAGATGGGTTATATAAGTATATGTTATAATACTTTCTTCTTTGTTTCAAAAACATATTTGTGAATTAATTTACGATGGATGGATTACTTAGAAAAATAATTACTTAAAAGGTTTGATGAAAATTTAAGACAGAAAAAATAGGTTTAGTACTTTTTGTGTAATTAGTATATATTTTAAAATAATGTATGCTCATTATAAAACCAGAGACAAAAAAATTAAAATGTCCAGAACTCAAGCTAAAGACAACTAGTGACCATTTTAGTGAACATCCCTCCAGAATCTATGTACATACATAGATAAATGCATGTAATTTTATTACATGAATTAGATATTGTGGATACTGTTTTGAAGCTTTTTTCAATTAACATTTTATCTGCATATATTTCTATTTATTCAACATTCAGTATTAATTGATACAACTATCAACAACTAAATCTAAAAAACAAACTAAGCAAACAACTAGAACAGGAACAGAATGACAGAAATGGAGATCATGTGGAGAGTTATCAGTGGAAAGGAGGCAGGGAAGAATGGGAGAAAATGTATAGGGATTTAGAAGCATAATTGGTAGGTACAGAATAGACAGGGGGATATAAAGAACAGTGTAGGCAATGGAGAAGCCAAAGAACTTACATGCACGTGAACCAAGTTGAGGGGATTGCTGGAGGGAAGGGGGGAACCAGGTGGACAGGGGCAAAGGGGGAAAACTGGGACAACTGTAATAGTGTAATAAATAAAATATACTTTAAACAAATAATATTAATTAATCTGTTGCCAGGCATTGTTCCAGGTGCTTAAAATATTCCGTGGGACAAAACCAAGACTTCTGGTTTTATAAGCTGATTTTGCAACAGGAAAGGGCAGACAATATAAACTTCATAAGTAGGTTACATAGTGTGTTGGAAGATAAGAAGTACTATCAATAAAAAGAAAAAAAAGAGAGCAGGGTAAGGGAGATCAGAAGCATCAGGCAGGTTGTCATATCATATAGGGTGATTAGGGTAAATATAGCCCCATCTGTTTTGATCACCACATAGCCTTTTATTGTCATGTCTTACACTTTTGATTATTCCATACTTATTTAGAGTTCCCCCTTTTTAAATCAAAATCAGGTGGCCTATAATTATTTTTTTCATGGTCAAAAGTTACAGTGTTTTTCATGTTGATTACTAACCTTGGTATCCTAACTTCTTTTCCATATATATATATATTTTTTTAAAAATATAATACTGCCACTTCATTTATACCAACTTAGTACTCCCCAAATATTTCAGATTTCAAAAATTATAAAGAACACTCTACAAAGGTGTTTTAAAAAGTGTTGCTAACTTTCCATTCTGGTAATTTTATGAATCGATAAAAAGAATGGTAAATTTGCTTTGCTATTATCATGAATTCATTTTGTACTTAAATTTGATAATGGGCGTATATTATTTAGGAAATGTCAAACTTGTGGATATCTACTTATTAGAAAATGTGCTCAGCATCCTCATTCTTTCTCTCATCCCTCTTTGTATATTTTCATCTTTGCACCATACAAAACTCATTTTTCAACAGTATTAATAATGAGATAACTTTCTACCTCTCTTTGGCTCTGTTCTTAATGTTCAGAGTGTTTTTAGGAATATTAGAATAGTCAAAGAGAGCAGCTAGGAGGTCTGAGTGGAGGCAGCCTAACTCATCTACCACGGGTGGAGAGTGTGTGACTCATCTCCTCTGCAGCCTTGGCAGCTTACCGTCATAGCTGTCCTCTGACTTACATCATCTTGCCTTTAACTTCAGCATCTCTTACCACTTCCTAGGTGCTAAATGAATAATCAAGTGTTTATATGTATATTATGTTATTTCAAAATATGACCAGTCCACAAATGACCAGATTAAAATAACTTCCCAAACTTAATTTTGTTTACATTTTAGGTGTGAGTACTTGATACGAGTTAAAGGACAAGAGTTCATCAGCCGAATTCAAGCCAGTTACCCTTATCTACTTGAACAGGTAGGGACTTTATTTTTTTTAATCTCTGGTTAACAACAGGTAAAATATTTTCTGATATTTTCAGAGAGTAGTATTTTACTTCAAAGGCAAGAGTTGCTTTAAAAATACATTACATTACATCTTGTTTTTACAATACTAAGCATGATTTAGATGCTAAACTTAAATTTGACAATAAATGTATATTATATAGGAAATGTCAAACTTGTGAATATCTACTATTTAGAAAATGCATTCAGCTTCCTCATTCTTTCCTCATTTCATTAAAAGTAAATTTTAGAAAGTACTGTTTTTAGGATAAAAACAGATTCAAAATTTAAAACCTCCTGAAAAATAATATTTAAGTTATATTTCTCTTTAAATATTTTTCTCATAAAGTCACAATAAAATTATTTGAGGAGAAATTGGATGGGATAGTAGAATTGTAATGGTTTACTATATTATTTTTTTAAAAAAAGATTTGCCCTGGCTGGTGTAGCTCAGTGAATTGAGCACAGGCCCGCGCGCGAACCAGAGGATCACGGTTCGGTTCCCAGTCAGGGCACATGCCTGGGTTGCAGGCTGGTTCCCTGCAGGCCAACTCCCATCAGGGGACGCATCAAAGGCAACCATACATTGATGTTTCTCTCCCTCTCTTCTTTCCCCTCTAAAGACAATTAAATAAATAAAATATTTAAAAAATAAAAAAATAAAAAAAGATTTGAGAAGAATTGCGTTGCTCTTTCTAATCTTCCTGGAAAAGCAAACAAGAACTTATATAGTAGTTTGGGAATCAAACACTTTCTAGCCATAGAAAATAGAACTTTAAATGTCCAGCTTATCCCAAAGGATGACCGAGGAAATATAAGCTCTGTGGGATGAAAGGCAAACAATAATTATATCATCACTGAATTGATCACTGAAAAGGTCTAGACCTTCTTCTGCCTTAATGCAAACAGAATTTATTTGTTAATATACACATATACATACATGAAGAAACTCTATTAGTTTATGGCTTAGGAAATTACTGTTATATGTAAATAAAATCATGCTTTTGACATGAAAAATTATATTGTGCATAAGCAAGTCAGTTTGCAATAAGTTCAATAAAATATGTCTCTTGATTAATTTTATTTTTTGCAATGGATGGGATATGATTCATATTTTAACTTTTATACCTTATTTTTTCCTGTAGCTGTTATCTACTTCAGACAATCCAGAAGATGAAAATGCAGAGTCACCAAGTATGTAGAATGATAATTGCTGCATTTAAATAGAACCACTTGGTACTGTTAAAATTGAAGTTTGATCATAATTATAATAAACATTTGTTATGATTTATAACTTAAAGTGCTTTTTCAAACATATTAAGTGGGTATTTCTCAAACTTTTGGGCGTATTGTAATTGCCTGAGGAACTTAAAAAAATATTACAGATTTCTGGTCTCTATTTCAAACTTACTGAATTGAATCATAGTATCGAAGGGCGGTGCTGGAGCATCTGTTTTTCTGAGAACTACATACAGCCAGTCTTAACTCTTGCTCTCAGACCATTTGGAAACAGGTGCACTGTGACTTTTGATTGCTCACACATCCTTTCTGTGAAATGGAGAGGGTAAAGATATTATTCCCATTTTTTAATAGTGACCCTGAGGCTCAGCGAGGTTAAGTGATCTGTCCATCACCTTAAAAGTAAGAGGTGATAGAGCCAATATTTGAGCAAGCTCTTCTACTCTGTTATCTAGTATTCAATTCAATAAATATTTACTGTGTATCTGCTACTCTGAGGATAGAATAGAGAACAGGATACACATAACCCCTGTTCTCATGACCTAACTGGTGAAGAGATACAGACCAATACAAAGACAGGACAGAGGTATATGGTGGGAAAGTTAAGTGCTATAAGAGTCGATGAAGGACAATTAACCCAGACTTGGAAGATCAGAAAAATCTTCAGATTAGAGGAGGTATTTGTCTTATTACAGAATCAAAGGGAAGAGTAGCAGTTAACTAAGAGACAAAGGGAGGAAAATGCAGAAAGATTAGCGCACGAAAAACTTAAGTGACAAAAGAGAACAGGCACATTTGAAGGACTGAACAAGATTCTGTATGGCCAGATGTAGGATTTGCAGACAGATAAATGAATGAATCAGGTCAGCAGTAAGAGCAGTCAGAACTGCAGGCAGAATCTGTGACTTCTGAACTGAGTGTAGAGTATGGATGAACAAGTGGTGAGAGATAAGGATGAGGATGTGGGGTGGGGCTTCACCCTCAGGGCCTTCCCCTGCCACCATGGATGAGAATAAATCTACCAAGATATGATCTGCTTAGGGAGGAAAGGTGGCTGATATCTCAAAAGAGAAGGGCCAGGAGCCTTTTCCTCAATGTGCTTTTATTGAGTTCAATTTACATAGGAATACAGGTAAAGCTCATCAGTCATTGTCAGGTAGTAAGGATCAAATAATAGATAACATACAGAGAACTACGAGGGCTTATTCTGAGTCAGGGTCAGTTAGCTAAAGGGCTATAAAACTTTGGGAAACAAACTCATTTCCTGCTCAGACCCTTATCAGAAAATTGAGAGCATTCTTAGAAAAGCAGGTTTCACAGGATTTTATGCATTCTTTCTTAGGCCTGATCACCTGGGGAACCCGCCGTTTCCGGCACAGGGCTGCACCACTCTCTGTCATTGTTTCAGGCTTAAGTCAGGCAGGGGAAGTAAGGCAGCCAAGAGATTAGGAGACTTCTTGCAGACAGAATGAGGACTCAGGCTATGTCAAAGCCGAGGGGCGAGGGTCCATCACCCCCTTTTTCTATAGCCCCACGAGTCCTTCCCTGTGGGACCCTTCATGACCATGCCTGTTTTAGGTCATCCCTTCCTTGAGGAATCTTACCTGTTATTGGCTAACTGGTTAGCCTTGGGGCCAAGCAGGGTGAGGTGAAGGAAACAGAGGCAGTGCCCCTGCCAGGGAGATAAGCTTTGTCTCCTTAGTGGCTTATGGTCCCAAGGTCTCTCATTCAGCCTTAGCCATGGGGGGGTTAGAGCTTCTGAAAACAGGCAGGGTGGTTCCCAACGAGGATGTAAACCAGGTCCAGATAATGTATGAGATTCTACAAGCCACAGTCGAATGTTATCCTGAGACTAATGGAATTGTTGATGGAATTTAAGAGTGTGACACAAGCAGATTTAGTATTTAAAAAGTCAACAGTTGCAGGCCCTGGCTGGTGTAGCTCAGTGGATTGAGCACGGGCCTGCAAACCACAGGATCGAGGTTTGATTCCCAGTCAGGGCACATTCCTGGGTTGCAGGCCAGTTCCCAGCACGGGATGCACAGGAAGCAACCATACACTGATGTTTCCCTTCCTCTCTCTTTCCTTTCCCCTCTAAAGATAAATAAATAAAATATTTTTAAAAAAGTCAACAGTTGCAATGTTGAGAATGAACTAGATGGAAGCAATACTGAAAGAGGCTATTGCATTAATGAAGGTAAATGAGTACAATGGTCTCTTTTGAAAAAATGTGAAACATGCTTGATTTAGAAAGTTCATTTTTTCATTCAACACGGGGAAAAAAGAACTTCTTTTCTTCTAGGAATCATCTCCAACATTCCATTTCTTTCTCCCACTCATACTTACACTAGATAATGCATATTTTGTATCTGAACACAATATTCCATATTCTTATTCTAGTAACTGAACATTATCATTACTGTAAATAAATTTTATTTTTATTTTTTATTTTAAAGAGAAGGGAAGGGAGGGATAAAGAGAGGGAGAGAAATATCAATACGAGAGAGCACTGGGAACCAAACCTGCAACCCAGGCATGTGCCCTGACTGGGAATTATACCGGTGACCTTTCAGTTTGTGGGGTGAACCCAACCAATTGAGCCACACTGGCCATGCTCATGACTTTACATTTAATGAAGTTTATATAAAATAGTGCCTAAATATTTTAGGGACTTTATGCTTTTGATATTGTAATAACTTTCCATTGTAAAAATACACAGGTTACCCCAACATATGTTAAATTCTTTGTTCCATACAGTTATTCATTATGGACCAGGAGAAACCCGTTCAGAAGATGCAGTCATGATGAATACACCTGTGGTTAAAGCTGCCTTGGAAATGGGCTTCAGCAGAAGGCTGGTCAGACAGACGGTTCAGAGTAAAATCCTAACAAGTGGAGAGAATTACAAAGTCGTCAGTGACCTTGTATTAGATTTACTTAATGCTGAAGATGAAATAAGAGAAGAGGAGAAAGAAAGAGCAACTGAGGAAGAAGAATCAGGTACACATACTTATTAGTGCAGTCTCTATTTCTATAAGAATTTGATGTCATTGTATACAAGTTACTGAAAATATAGTCAATTCAATCAAATTTTTCTTAGGTTCAGTATTCTGAATTTGAATTCTGAAAAATTTCACATTAAAATATATTTGAATTGCTTAATAAATTGAAAATGTATATATTGAATGAAAGCATTTTTTCCTGCTTTTTCTTAATTTATAATTTTACTCTGAGTAACTGGCTGTGTATGTAATTATTCATGGCATATTTTTGACCCCAGGCTAGTTGCTCACTCCCATTTGCTGTAAATCAGGGTGGGATCAGGGACAATTATTAATTTTAATATTAGCCTAACAGTATGTCTTAACCTGTGGCTATAAATTGGTATACAAATTATGATTACATCTCTCACCTGCCCACCCAAGAACCAAGTTTCCCTTCCTAGTGTCCCCCTAGTATTTAGGGGAGTCCTAGGATACTATTTCACATTCTCTCAAGACGACCACCCACGTCCTTCCATATGAGCTTTGTCTGCTACTCTGTTGCCTTTACCACATTGCCCTTCACAAAAACTTTTCCTCGGAGCACGTCCAGTTTCATCTGGTTGCTCTGATTACTCTCGTTACTGTGGCCTAGAGAGAGAGAAACGATCTCCCCTTTGCCATCTTTCCCCAGCATGGACTAGATCTGAGAGTCCTTTCAACACAGCTAAAAACAGACTGCAACTTTTAACAAGCTCCTCCTGGAGATTTAGGCATAACAGAAGCACACTAGAGCACAAATGACAATTGACAACTGCAACTATGTGGCCCCTCTTGGTGCCTCTAAGTCCATCCTCATGAATTTCTCTTCCTGGCTTCTATTTTATCTCTGCATAGCTGTGGCCAGTTTACACAACTGACTAGGAAAGTTGCAAGCATGTTTTCCCATATCAAAGCTCACGTCTCCAAATATCCACTAAGCCCTGAAGGAGAAAAGAGGTTACCCTTTATTCTTGTCCAAGGCCATCTGGGATCTACTTCTTCCTAGACTGACAGTGAGATTGTCCACTCCATTCCTGAGTAAACCTACCCTGACCACAAAGGTGGCTTTATCTTCTGGCCAAGCCAGGCAAATGTATCAGTATTTACAGTATTACATAGTACACATAGTACATTATAATACATATAGTAATACAATATTGTATATTTACCAAAGTGTGAATTATTCAGTCCTACAACCACCAATTTAGCAGCAAACTCACCCAAGTTCATCTTTGCCCACCCTACTCAAGTTCTCTTTTTCACTGCAAGTCCTTCCTGTAGTCTTCTCATGCTTGGCCATTGCTCATCAGTGAACAATTGCTCAAAGAAAGAACACCTATCTCCACAAGTATTTGTAGACCCTATGAAATCTAAAGCTATCCAGTTATAAAATATTTATATTTCCTCCCAAGAAAATCAACAAAGTCTCCAGATATATCCCCAAGTCAACAATATACAATAATTTGGATTGTCAAGAAGATCACTTATCTTCTCAGCTCAGCATTGTATCCATACTACTGAACACAGTGTCTGCACTCAAGAATATTTTTTGAATGAATGAATGAAAATATTTCCATTTAAGTTAATGATTATTTTATAGTTTCCCAAGAATGATGGGTGAGTAATTTCTTGACAGGTGTGTAAATAAGAAGGTAGTTAAGGATATTTTTCCAGAATAAAAGAATGATATGCTTCAAAGGAATTTTCACCTCTTATTAGCCAGAGTACAGTCTATGACTAGGAAATGAGACATTTTTCCACAGCCACTAGCAATCCAGTTTTAGAAATCTTAAAAATTTCACAGAATTCATTAGTTAGGTTAAGTAAAATATAATTAGAAAAATCAGTCTTAGGTTGAAAAACTAATATACTTCAACATCAACTGTAAATTATAGTTTAATTTTTTAACATATCATTATTCCTTTAACACAGGTAATTTAACAGAGTAAGTTCTAATTATTCTCCCACTTTTGTTATCACTTCTTTATTCACAGTGCTCTTTCAATCACTCAGGCTTGGTTGTCCGTTTGTTTGACACGTGTTCATGGAGCATCGTTCTTGCACCAGACGCTTTTCTAGGTCCTGGTCCTCTTCTCCGTTATTCTGTGTTTTAATTCTCTTCAGAATGTGTGTCTCTAATCTTGACTTTTTGACCAAGCCCCAGGGTAAAATGCTCCTAAAGGACAGGAATGGCCCTAGCTGGTGTGGGTCAGTGGATTGAGCGCCAGCCTGTGAACCAAAGGGTCACCGGTTTGATTCCCATCAGGGCACATGCCTGGGTTTCGGGCCAGGTTCCCCAGTGAGGGGTGTGCAAGACGCAACCACACATTCAGGTTTCTCTCCCTCTCCTTTTCCCCGGCTTCCGCTCTGTCTAAAAATAATAAATAAATTCTTAAAAAAATTTTTTTTATTTAATTGTTGTTCAAGTACAGTTTTCTGTCTTTTACTCCTATCCCAGCCCCGCCCCCGCCCCCGTGCTCCCCACTTCCCTCCCATTTCCACCCCACTTAGTTGTCCATGTGTCCTTTCTACAAGTTCCTGTAAATAAATAAGTTCTTTTAAAAAAAGACAGGAATGTGTCACTGAGAAGTAGGATTTAGTTTTCACAATGCTCTTAGTGTCTTTCCCCTTTTACTAAAAAACAGCCAGGTAATGGCAATATCATGTCTAATTTGCGGAAATAATTAATAATTAAAATTGCATCTTACAATAGAATTTTAGAGGAATTTTATAGGCAAATGATAATTTAAGAAAAAATGTGTTATCATTTTAATTTTCCTGATTTTACTTTTTCCCAGTTTGACCAGATTGAATCAAAATTTTAATTTTATTAGGTTCTAAATTTTATTTGGTTAAAGGCTTAACAGTATTGTCAAATGGTTAAGAGCACAGATTATGATGCCAAACTGCACTGTTTTGACTTTTGCTAGTTGTGTGTCCTCTAGTAGTTTACTTGCCACACTGTTTTCTCATCTGTTGCATTAAGATACTAGTATCTACCTTAAAGGGCTGTTGTGAAGATGAAATGAGTAAATACACACATAGTGCTTAGCACAGTTCTCAGTGTTAGTCCTTATTATAAGTAGCATTGTTACCAGGCACAGGGGATCATTACCCCAAACCTAGCAATCAACTTCAATGTGTTATCATGAATTACAGTTGTTTTTCATTCAGTTATATGTTGTAAGCCTGAAAGGAAGTTTGTGAGCAGAGATTGAACATGTCCGTGTTTGCTTTCTTTTTTATAAAGATGATCTATCATGTATCCGGAAAAATAGAATGGCACTTTTTCAACATTTGACTTGTGTGCTTCCAATCTTGGATAGTCTACTAATTGCCAGAGTGATTAATGAACAAGAACATGAAGTTATTAAACAGAAAACACAGACATATTTGCAAGCAAGAGAACTGATTGATACTATCATAGTAAAAGGAAATTTTGCAGCCACCATATTCAGAAAGTCTCTACAAGAAATTGACCCCGTATTATACAAGAGTTTATTTGGTGAGTGCCAGAAAATTTTTTGAGAACTTTCTAGATCAATTAAAATATGCTCTTATTAATAATTTGTGATTATTGAAAAAAATCCAATCTAATTTATAAACTATTAACTGCACAAAACTCTTTCATTGCCTTGACATTATGACAGTTATTTATAGTATTTGGCCAAAGTCTAAACTGTTGATTTATAAATATGCTCTGTGGATGGTGGGCTGGGCAGAGAGGGCAAAAGGGAAAAATTGGAACAACTGCAATAGAGTAACAATAAAGCCATTTTGAATGCATGGGCTTGGATTTATGGCAGGCCCGTCCCCCTGGGTCTCTCATAGTGCCCCAGGCCAGAGCATCCTGGCCTGGAACCGTCGCCCAGCCTCTGCTGGTGGGCTGCAGGCACGGAAGCAGGCTGTACAGTGGAAAAAAATATATATAGACTCTGTGACTAAATATTAACGTTATTTGCCATAGTAATGCTTTTTCTTTTTCTCCCTTAGTACAACAGGACATAAAGTATATTCCCACGGAAAATATTTCAGGTAAAATAGCATTAAGGATTTAAACCAGTAGAAAACATTATTTTTATTTTCTTGGCTTTTCACTGGGGAAGAAGCAGCAAATTGCCTTTTACTAAAAATGTGTTTCTCTTCTTAGATTTACCAATGGAAGAACAATTGAGGAGACTGCAAGAAGAAAGAACATGCAAAGTGTGTATGGACAAAGAAGTGTCCATAGTGTTTATTCCTTGCGGTCATCTAGCAGTGTGCAAAGAGTGTGCCCCTTCTCTAAGAAAGTGTCCTATTTGTAGAGGTACAATCAAGGGTACAGTTCGCACATTTCTTTCATGAAGATGATCCTAAATTTTAGAATTAGTCGATTAAATATATTGTAATTTTAATTTTTATACTGATTTTGTTTCCATAATTTTTCAAATTTATTTAGAAGTCAAAAATTTTTGTTTTGCACACATATATATTTGTACTATATATAGTTAAAACCTATGAACATATTTTAGATAGCAAGCTAATAATAAGCTTTTGTTCTTGTGAACAAAAAAATAGAGACAGCACTACAAGTACAATACTAAGTCAAAATTTCAGCACCATTGATATTGTAAGTGATGTAAAGTTTAAGATTTTTAAGTTAACCTTTCAGAAATTTAAATGTTCTGGAGTTGTATTAAGAACCAAGAACATAGATGCCTTGTTTGATCAGTGTCCTATACATGGAAGGTCTTGAATTTGTTGAATGATTCTTTATGCAAATGGTGGTTTTTTGTAAAGAATTCTGTGAGGAACATTTTTGATAAAGCAATCAGAATCACTCTTGTTCTTATCACTTTTATTTCTGTGACACTGGATCATTTAGCCACTCCCAGGCTCCTCCTTCCTTACCATCTTAAGACCTCTTCAATATTGGACGACCGTTTAGATCCCTTTCTTCAAGATGCTTCATCGTTTACCCTTGTAAAGCACAGGGGCCGGCCATACCTAGCTTTAATCTGCGGGATTCAATGGGATGTCTGAGATGAAATCAAACAATCCTCTCAGTGTTTGTTCCTTCATTTGTCTGTGGATACATTTGGAAAGTCTCATGCCAACCCTATCTATTGGGGAAAAGTCCCTAGTTTTCTCTCTCACCACTTTGGTGTTCATTCTGGGACTTAGAACGTACAGTGGGTAGCAGCCCTTGGAACCAACAGCACTTTCTGGTAAATAAATTTGTTCTGTACTGTCAGTGCAGCAAAATTTCCTCCCATGCATTACTTTTTTGGTACCACATCCAATTCATAATTCTCTATCCTTGTCTCCTATGGTGTTATTAGGGCTTTAAAACCAGAAGTAACCGTGTAATGGGAAAAACTTGGGGGCACAAGCATAGGCCAATTATCTAAGCCACTTCTAGATGTTTGCTGGGGTTTTACAGAGAAAGATTAAGAACCAAGCTAATGGGGAGAGAATCCATATCCTCATTCTGACACTGGGAGACTGTTTCTTTGGGATGTCACTGATTTTGCCCCTGTGTTAAAAGGCTCAGTTGGTTAGCCAGGTATTTACCACGTGGTCCTTCTGGGGTACGAGGCTGAACTAATTGTAATACTGCTTAGGTGGTTTATAACTCAGCTATAGGATAAATATTCAGAGAGAACATGCCTTTTTGCAATGTCTATTTTTATATGGTTCTTATTGCATACTACATACAATATCTGAACTTTTCTATCTTCATTGTAAAACTTTTGTTCATTTCTTATTTTAGTAATTTATAACTAACATAACCAACTTATTTATTCAAATGTTTTGTTGTTTTTCTAAGTATTAATTAAATGGAAATTTTGTTTTGGGAAAAATAAATCACTGTAGATAATACTGGTAGCTCTATTTGCTGATACATCAGCTATTATCTGGGGATGCTTGATGTGTGCTAATTCATTTGATTCTCTCCAACTTCACTCCCCATCTAACCTGGACTTCAGTTCCCAGAATCAAGTGGATAATTTAAACCTCAATATACAATATATAATGAGTGTTATAATTCAGAATGTTGCAGCAGGCTTAATCTCATACTTAGGCCATGCAGTGTTATGATTTCTACCCGCTCTTTTTATTCATTTCCTTATATTACTTGATAATAGCTGTTAAGTTCCTTTGTGGGCACAGGCAATGTCACTCAACCATTTTCATCTCCTTGTGACATCTTGCACGTGATAGCAGACAGTGTGGATGTTTATCAGCTAAATTCCAGGCAAAACTATCAGATGCGATGTTTAAGGAATTCACTATTTAGAAGCAACACTAATATGCTTGAAATAGTATCAGTGGGTCAGTATTGCTGATTCTCTTTAAAACTGTGCCTACTCCCCACCCTTCTAGTCAACAAGAGTTAGGCAAGGTCTAATTCCCGGAGTTTGTGTTGTGTAAATAATAGGTATCTTCCTCAAATTGCACAATGTACCTTCACCTTATCAGATTCTGACATGACCCTGCATAGGATTCAACCTCATTTTCTGCCACTTCACCCTTGCTCCGTATTTCCCAGCTACACTGGCTTTTCTTCAGTTTCTAAACATGACTAGCTTTTCGCTTCAGGGTCTTTGACTGCAATGTTCTTCCACTCACTCTTTCCCTGGCAAAGTCCCACTCATTCTTCGGGTCTTGTTCTTCAGCCTAGATGTACTTCCTCAAGAGAGGCTTTCTCTGACTTCCCCTACTTAACTTGTATTCCTTAGACTGTCTTTCAAATGCTATCTTTATTCTTTATAACACCACACTTTGTGTTTATACACTTGTTTAATGTCATATTTTATCATCGAAGTGAGAAAGAGAACCATCTGTTTTGTCACTAACAAATATCTAGCACCTAGCACAGAGCCTGGCATAGAATAGGTCCCTGTTGAATAAATGAGAACAAGAGACTTTCTGTGAGTGAGGGTGGAATGTGAGAGAGATTTCCTCCTCTGTAATTACCTCTGTGGGTAAAGTATTAAGGTATAATCATTGATAGAGTATCATGGACCACACTTAGATACCAAAATGAATTTTTAGAAAAATCAACCCCATTAAAAAAAGACTGATGTAAGTAAGTGGTGGGACTTGGAATCATTTTCTGAATGATAAAGCAAGGTATTTCAATTTAGGAAAGAACATTTTTAAAAGACAAACTATGGGCATTAGAATCTTTAATAATAATAATAATCTGACATTTATTGAACATGCATGTACTAGATATTTATATACATTGTCTTATTGTTGACTCATGGCAATTCAAAAAAGGCAGTACAGCACAGGGATTTAAAGTGCAGGCTTTTCACCCTGGCTAGTGTAGCTCAGTGGATTGAGCATGGGCTGTGAACCAAAGGGTCGCAGTTCGATTCCTAGTCAGGGCATATGCCTGGGTTGCGGGCTGGGTCCCCAGTGGAGGCCATGTGAGAGGCAACCACACATTGATGTTTCTCTCTCTCTCTTTCTCCCTCCCTTCCCCTCTCTCAAGAATAAATAAATAAATAAATAAATAAATAAATAAATAAAGTGCAGGCTTTGGGTTCACACTGCAGCTGAGTAATCTTGAGCAAATTATTTAACAACTCTGTGCCTCTGTGTGCATCTGTGTGGAATGAGGATAATAGAGCAACATCTCATAAGACTGCGGTGAGGATTTAAAGAGTTGATATACATAAGGTGCTTGGGATGCTCAAAAATTAAGTGGATACTGTTCTTGTTTTTTAACAAGATGGAAAAAACTGAGGCTTCAGGAGGTTAAGTATATTGCCTAAGGTGTTGGCTAGTAAGTGAACCAGTTGGGAGGAGAACCCACATTAATCATTACCATAAACTGAAAAAGACCTTAGGACTATATTCTTTAGCTTGGTAATCATCCTGCCACTGTGATAGCTGAACCACCTCTACAAGGAACCTCTTAAAAAGTGCTCTGTCAACTTTACTAGTTCTAGTAATAGAGATGATTACAACAGAATTTAAGTAATACCTGAAAATAGTGATTCACCTCTTTTGTCAGACCAAATTCTAATTCCAATTAGCTTATGCATCTTCTATCATATCATGCTATGATATGGTCTGATATAATACCATGTCCTATTATACTACTTTCCAAATATATGTGGACTCCATTATGTAAAATAAATATACATGGTAAAGCATTGTTAAATTTATTGCTTTTCAATATGATTTAACAATCAATTTTAAAAGTGTCAAATTGTGATGGGGATATCCTCAAAACACTTAAGTCTTCATACTTGAAAATATTGGAAACCATTGGTCCAAAATAGATCTGTGCCATTGAGTAGTCCCTAGTCGGGCTACTGAGTACTTAAGATGTGGCTTGGTCTTAACAGAGATGTGTGGCAAGAGTAAAATACATAATAAATTTCACAGACCTTGTATAGAAGAATATAAAATACCTCAATAAATGTTAAAATGATATTATTTGAGATATGTTGGGTTATAAATATATTATCAAAATTTCACTCATTTTTAAATTTAATATAATTACTAAAAATACAAAATTATATACATATATATATATATCACATTACACTTCTGTGGGACAGCGCTGGTCTAGAAAAATACAATTGCTCTTCATTTTATTACTTCAAGACATTAGAGATTCATCAGAGTATATACAAAGGTAATATATGCTATACAATATTATCTTCTCTAAGAAGCTACTCTGTCCACTTCAGGTTAGGTTAAAAGTCTCTCTCATGCCCCTTTATTGTCCCCATGTTTGATTTTATGATAGTATTTATCACATTGTATGAAATTAATTTCTTGGTCTCTTCCCCTAATCTGTAAGCCTCTGGATAGGGACTATTTTTATTCACTCTGTCCTTAGGATTTATGCATATGGTATGTTTCTGGAACATAAAAGTTAAATAATTTGTTCAAGGCTATATAACTCAAAAATAAGCACCAGAGATGAAAGCAAAACATGTTTCGCCTCAATGCCCTAGTTTTATTTTTAAAATATATTTTATTGATTATGTTATTACAGTTGTCTCAATTTTTCCCCCTTTGCCCCTTCTGCCCATTCCCTCCAGCAATCCCCCCTTAGGGGTCATGTATATAAGTTCTTTGACTTCTCCATTTCCCATACTGTTCTTAACATTCCCCTGTCTATTTGTTACCTACCAATTGTACTTCTTATACCCTGCACCTTTTCTTCCCTTCGCTCCCCTCTCCCCGCTAGCTGATAACCCTCTAAATGATCTCCATATCTATGATTCTGTTCATGTTCTGCTTGTTTGCTTAATTTTTTTCTTAGTTCAGTTGTTGATAGTTGTGAATTTATTGCCATTTTAATGTTCATAGTTTTTGTTTTTTTTAAAGATTTTATTTATCTATCTTTAGAGAGGAAAGGAAGGAGAGAAGGAGAGAAACATCAATGTATGGTTGCCTCCCATGAGTCCCCTGCTGGGAACTGGCCTGCAACCCAGGCATGTGGCCTGACTGAGAATTGAACCACGATCTTGTGGCTCGCAGGCCCGTGCTCAATCCACTGAGCCACACCAGCCAGGGCTTAATGTTCATAGTTTTGATCTTTTTCTTATATAGTTCCCTTTAATATTTCATGTAATAATGGCTTGGTAATGATGAACTGATGCAGACCCCAGCTCCTGGGGTCCGTGGCATTGTGGATGAAATACAAGACAAATTCACATGAACTACCAAGTTCTGTGGAGGAAAAGGGATGGTGAGGCTTCTTTCTCAGGAGGAGAAAAGCCTCCGAGCACCTTGGCCACTCTCTCAGAATGAGAGCTCACCAACCCATGACTTGACAAGCTTTTATTGCTTTTCTGGTCACATTACATGATGATCCCCATTCACTATGCACAGGTTTGCTTTAGGTGGTTACCTTTTACAGGAAACAAAGAAGAGGATGCCGCTAATTACATCACAGAAGAAGGATATTGGCAAGTGCAAAGAAAAAAGTGGTTGAACTGGTTACACCCATCCTTAGAAGGTTCAGCATAGATTTTAGGAAGTTACTTTAAAGATACGCAGTAAATGTTTGCTGCCTCATTTCAGGGTGAGGGAGTTTTCGCAAAAATCAGGTTTCAAAGTGGCCTAGGTACAATGCAGGCCTGATACCCCGTGGGAGAACCTATCTATGGGTGTGGATCCTGTGCATTGGACCTTGCTTTCCCCTGGCATTTCTGAGTGTGAGCTAGGCCCATGCCATGCAGAACGGTGTCCTATAATGAACTCCTTTAGCATTACCTTGTCTGGAAAGCACTTTATCTGAACTTCAATTCTAAATGATAGCTTTGCTGGATAGAGTAATCTAGGTTGTAGGTCCTGGCTTTTCACTACTTTGAGTACTTCTTGCCTGCAAAATTTCTTTTGTGAAATCAATTAACAGTCTTATGGGAACTCCTTTGTAGATAACTCTCTGCTTTTCTCTTTCTGCTTTTAAGATTCTCTCTTTATCTTTAACCTCTGGCATTTTAATAACAATATGTCTTGATGTGGTCCTCTTTGAGCCCAACTTGTTTGGGACTCTTTGTACTTCCTGGACTTGTATGTCTATTTCCTTCACCACATTAGGGAAGTTTTCTGGTTTTTTCCCTAGTAAGTTTTCAATTTCTTGCTCTTCCTCTTCTCCCTCTGGTACCTCTATAGTTCTGATGTTGGTTCATTTGGAGATGTCCGAGGATCCTTAGAACACAGGTGGCAAACACAAGGCCTATGGGTTGAATCCGGCCCTCCACCTTGTTTCTACCTGGCAGCAGTGCTGAGCTCTCATGTAACTATTACGGAGTAGCTACACTTATACAGTCCTAAAATTACATTTGGCCCTTTGAAGACAACTGCAAGGCTGATGTGGCCCCTGACAAAAATGAATTTGACACCCCTTAGATTACCCTCTTTTTAAAAAATTATTTCTTCTTGCTGTTGTAATTGAATGCTTTCTTTCCCTTATGTTCCAAATTGTTGATTTGATTTTTGGCTTCCTCGCAGTCACTGTCAGTTCCATGTAGGTTTTTCTTTATTTCACTTAATATAATCTTCATTTCTACCTGGGTTCTTTTTATTCTATTTTAGTGCCCAATAAGTTATTTGAGCATTCTGATAACCAGTATTTTGAACTCTCCATCTGATAGGTCACTTATCTCCATTTTGTTTAGTCCTTTTTTCTGGAGTTCTGTTCTGTTCTTTCATTTGGACCATTTTTCTTTGTCTCCTCATTTTGGCAGTCTCCCTGTATTTGTTTCTGTGTATAAGACAGGGCTGCTATGACCCCGTCTTGATAGTGTTGTCTATTGTAGAAGAGCACACCTCTAAATTATATGGGGTAGAGCCACAGGTAATCACCAGGTCAGGGCAACCCATTTCACCACTTTGTGGATCTGTGTGGGGGAGGGCTCAGAGACCAGACAATGCCTGTCCTCTGGAGGGTTGCTCAGGTGGAAGCTGTCTCCCAGCACTTGCCCTATTGCCAGTCACTTCACTTTCTCCCCATATGCCATTTGTGCCCTTCTAGCCGTTGCCCTTGTGTTGAATCCCGGAGCAGGTGGGTCTGCACAAATCCTAAGGCCTTTGTGGGCCTTTTAAGAGGACTCTGCTGAGAATCCTGCAGTTTCTTCCGCCGACTCAACTCCCACTGGGTTCCACAGCCAGAAGTTATGGGGGCTTACCTTTCTGGTGCTAGAACTCTAGGCTGGGTGGTGTGGGGCTGGGGTTGCTTGCTCCTGTGGTATCCCTCCTGATTTTTATCCACCACGCATGATGTGGAACTTCCCATTCCATCACCTCTCTGTGCCACGTCCAAACTCAGAGCCTCTCCATACCTCCTACTGGTCTGGATGAATGCACTTTTTTAGATCCTTGGTTGTTGAACTTCCATCACAGCTCGATTTTCTGACAAATCTGGGTGATATTTGTTTTGTAGTCTAGTTGTAATTTTTTGCTGTAGTTGTATGAGGAGGTGAAGCATGTTTACCTATGCTTCCATCTTGACTGGAAGTACAAAAATCAATGCCCTAGTTTTATACATTATGAAATGTTGTATATACTTAAAAAATTAGAATGATTTTGAGCAGTTGTCTTTTTAAAACTCAATAGCAAAAAACCTCAAACAACTCAATTAAAAAATGGACAGAGGACCAGAAGAGACATTTTCCAAAGAAGATATACAAATGGCCATTAGGTACATGAAAAGATATTCAACAGCATTATTTAAAAAATGCAAATCAGAAAAACAATGACATATCATCTCACACCTGTTAGCATGGCTATTACCATAAAAAGACCAGAGATAAATGTTGGCCATGCTGTGGAGTAGAAGGCATTTTTTTGCACTGTTGGTGGGAATGCAGACTGGTATCACCACTGTGAAAAGCATTACGGAGATACCTTAAAAAATCAAAAATGAATCTGCTTTTTACCCAGCATTTCCACTTTTTGGAATTTATCTGAAAATACCCAAAAACACTAATTCAAAAGAAGATAGGCACCCCTATGTTCATTGCAACATTATTTACAGTCTTAAGATATGGAAGCAGCCCATGTGTTTATCAATAGATGAGTGTATAAAACAAATATGAGACATTTACACTATGGAATACTACTTGGCTATAAAAGGGAGAAAATCTTATCATTTGCAACAGTATGGATGGACCTGGAGAACATTATGCCAAGTGAAATAGGCCCATCAGAGAAAGACAAATACGATATGATTTCACTTACATGTGGAATCCAAAGAACAAACTGAACTAACAAGCCAAAGAGAGACAGACTCACAAATAAGTGAGCAGGATGACAGCTATGGGGTGGGGGGGGGAGTTAGGGGTGGAGGTCACCAAGCAAAAAGGAAAAAGTACTTATGGACATAGATTTCAGGGGTGAGAGGGGTATAAGGAGGTTAAATAGTAATGGAAAAATTACAATAAAACTTTTTTAAAAATAGAAGTATATATTTTCAATATTTAATATAATCTAGTTTACCTAAGTTGTGAGAACTCAATTTTCTAAGTTACCTAAAGTCTTATTTATTTATTGCACTTATATAAGGCTTTTGAATAATTCTACTACAGACTCAACCGGTCAGTCTCTCCCACAATTGCTTTCTGGAAAACCACAGGAAAAGCCTTCCCTGGACTTGCATCGGCTTTTTGGATCCTAAAAGTCTTTTATCTTTTCCTGCCATGATAGGAAATAGTATATAAAGAAAGAACAAGGTCCTCTATGCCTTGAGTAGGCCAGCATGAATTCTTGTGACTATTTTTCTCCAATGAGGCTTTTCTTTTGTCACGTTTGAAGATTTGGGGGCTTATTTTGAAAAAAAAGCACATGGTGGCGGTAGCACACAACTGAGCTTTATGTTGTTGGTGCTAGACAGGTGAAAAGCAAAGGTTAGCCTTCCACAGCAGCAAAGTTTTCAGAGGCAGAAGTGTGGAGTCACCACCTGAAGAAGAAGCAGGCCATGCAGGTACCAGAAAGGTGGCTTACGTGGTCTAGGTGACATTGCACAACAGCTAGATGGGGAGTCAGGGAGCTCCAAAAGGAAAGAGCAGCTTGGGGTCTTACAGCCTGAGGGTTTGTCTTTAGTGGATACTGGCAATGTAAAGCCAGTAGGCTCTATCTAAATTATTTAAAACATGGTTATTTTGGGATATATTTAAAGCAATTAGATGTGTAAAAATTTGAGTTTGGAGCAGGTAAGCTTTTGAGCTAATGGTTTGAGCCTGCTATGAGAGGTAAACAATATAAAGCCAATACAGGGTAGGGCAAAAGTAGATATACCATTGTGAGTATACAAAACACAGTTTATTCTTATTTATTATTGTATTATTTTCCATATGAACATTGGTAAACCTACTTTTGCTCCACCCTGTATATAAGGGCCATCTTTAACCCATTTATATAAATCTTTATCAATCTTTTAATTCATATATTTTTTAATTAAGAGCTGAAGAAGAGCTAACTTATACTAATTAAGCTTTTAAATATTTCTGAAATTTAAAAAATGTGAATTCTGATACAGACTTTCTAATACAGACTTTTAAAGCTGTCATGACATCCTCATATGTAAAATAAAGTTTTCAGATTATTTCTAGTTTGAAAACTGTAATGAAAAGATTTTATGAAAAAAATCAGTCTCAAGACAAATACATGAAGTGATTTTTTTCAACAGATGGAAAGTTAATGCTTGTAAGTAACTAAAAGCTGGGGAAGCAAGTAGTGATGTGGCCATAATTTCCAAGTTTTTAATGTGTTGGATTCTGTTTAATTTTAAATTCAGGAAAGTATACATTTTATCTGCGTACTGAGGGGTAACAATATGCCACCTCAAAATGTGCCTCTTTGGCATATAGATTTTGAGCTAAAGGTCATTCAGAATTAACATGAGAAGCACTAAAAAGAGGGTACAAGTCTTCCTTTTCTAAGGGAAATTTACATTTTTAAAGTGCTTTTTCTGGTCACTTTCCTAAGGCTTCAAACCTCTTTTCCTTTGCTGGGTATTTAAACCCACATTCTAACTACCTCTTTGGGTTACTGCTCAATGTGGGTTCTCAACTGCACATGTGTGATGAACCTGTTTGTCTCGAGTGTCTGTTCATGATATACTCTTTCCTACAAGTCAGCTGGGCAACTGTTCAGCTAGATGCCTGCTGGGCAGCCTGGCACCAAAGAATAGACAAGAGTCACACAAGGTAATAGCACTATTCACTCAACTTTTATTGAATGCATTTTCATTCAAAGTAGAACATCAACATACATAAATGTCCTACTCACACCCTAACAATGTTAAGATAAATATAACACATACATGCAGCAATCAGTGGGGGATAAAGAACCTGAGTCCCAGAGTTTCAGTCGGCAGGTCTGGGAGATAGCATGGTGGGTAAGGGAGCCGTCAACATTTTGCAAGGAAAGAGCACCAGAGCCATGTAAGCAGCAGAGCAGGTAAAGTCCTCAGTCCAGCAGAGCAGAGCCCCCGGAAGCTGATGCCAAGGGAAGTCAGTGTGGCATGGAGTAGCAGTGGTGTGTGGAGCTGGGCTGTCTAAGCAGTGGTCTGGAGCCGGCCTCAGTTATAACTTGAGAGTGGTGTACGTATGTACCCCACCCTTCTAAGTCTTTTCAATAAATGTCTTGGCACCCCTGACACCAAGTGGGGAATTTCCCCAGGATCCTATCTATGGGTGGTCCTGCTCTGCAGAAATGGCTACTCTGACCACATGTGCAGATATCTTAAGTGTGTCTCCTTGCCAAACGTGTCTGCTCTTACCACGTGGGCAGATATGCCTCCTTGCTGGGTGTGTTTACTGTGACTTTGGTAATTTTCCTCCTGAACCAAAGTGTCATGGCTGACTGACAGCCATTTTAGCTGACTTAAGTGACTCCACTTTATTTTATATAGTTTATGCTATTTTAGCTGGACCAATGCCATTTTATTGGTCCTGCTCTCCACATTGTTAGTAAACTTCTGATTGTTTTTCTCTTGCTAATCTAATGTTGGCCAGTTTAATTTTCAGCATCCTAGCAAGAGAACCTAAGATGGTCAGAGATAGAGATTTTTCCTTCTCTACAGTATATACTGATGTAGGGGAGGAAAAAAATAATTTCCTCTCTACCCTTCTGAGTTCTTGGCTGATAGCCCTGTAATTAGAGACAGATTAACAAGAGAAAAAAATGTAAGTTTAATATGTATACCTCATGGGTATACATGGGAGATTCCCAGTGAAAAATGAGTAATTCCCTGAGGTAAACTAAGCCACAGGATTACATACATTCGTCAGCTAAAGGCAAAAGGAAGAAGGGTGTGGGGAGGTTACCAGGAAAAACATGGTAAACAAAGATAAGTAGCTCAGTAGGAATGCTTCCACCATTGATACCTGACCAAATTTCTTAAACTCTACATTTAATGTATAACACCTTAGCCTATCTTCAGCAAGAATCCCCCTGCGCCTGATGTCTCTACTAAGTAATTTTACATCTACTGACTCCCTTCGTTTTGCTGGTTGTCTGCTGTATTCAGAGTTGAGCCAAATCTCTCTCCGATACTGCAATGCTTTTAGACCAATAGTGCTGAATAGTCTTTCTTGCCTGTTCCTTACTTGCTGACACCTTAACAAGTGTCAGAATAATTTTTCTTTAACAATACCAAATAATCAATCCTAACATTTATACTTATTCTTAAAACAAATAAAACATTGCACATGCAATTGATGTATATGATAAGATTTTCAATGTCATTCATAACAGAGCAAATAAATTAAAAAACTACGCTGAAATTGGGGCTGCTGGGCAAGCGGGCAATGTGAGTAAATGCAGTCAGTACTCACATCCTCCCAAGACCACATCAAAAGTACAACTAAACTAGAGAACAACAATCATTCAGAACTGCCTGAAACCTAGCTGAAAACAAGTCCTACAACTAAGAATGTGAAGAAGTTATCAATACATCAAGACTGGTAGCAGGGGCAGAGACTTGGACTGGTCTGGTCCCACACACATACTGGTAGATAAAAATCAGGAGGGATATCTCAGCTATGGAGGATTCCCTTGTGAAGGAAGGGGTCCCAGCCCCACACCAGGTCCCACAGCCCATGGTTCTAGTGCCAGGATAAGAAATTCCCGTTACTTCCGGCTGTAAAAACCAGCACGGACTGTGGGTGAGTGAGAGAGGGCTTCTGGAGACCGGGGTGCTCCTCATAAAGGACCCACACAGTGACTTATTCAGACTCACTAGCTGAGCTCCAGTGCTGGGGCAGCAGCTCGAAAGTCATCAGGGACACACGGGAAGGGAATGAATCGCCTGGCATCAGGGAGAGAGCTGAAGAGGCCGTTTCCTCCCAAAGTGCTTGCAGAGGCCATTGTTCCTTTGCTGAGCTTCCCCAACCCCCAAGGCCAGCTGGTAGGCATCATAGCTGAGTCTCCATTAACGTGGCAATCACTGTTCACCTTGCCCTGGTGATTCCTTGAGACAATGCCTCACCCAACTTGCAGACCCACACAAGCTGTTTCCAGTGGCTTTTCCATACAAATGTTTGTCTTGGCTCACACTTCAGACTTTCCTAAATTCTTTCAAACAAGCACCACCAGGCTCTGTACCTTTCCCTAAGTGGCCCCAGGCATAGCACCAGTGGCAGCTGGCTTTAATTCATAGCTTGGCCTCACCCAGGTACCTCCAAGCCCAACATCTGCAGATCACCTTGTAGCTCAGGCCAAGTGGCCCTGGACAGTATGCAGGTGGTGTGTGACCTTGGCTTGCACCTCTTGGGAGGCCCCAGAGCCAGCTCACTTATTGGACAGCGTCAGACCATGTCAAAGCACCATCCCACCATCTCCACAAGCAATATACTCAAGGGGTGGATTCTTTGGCCACCACAGTCTTGCTGAAGTATTGTTAAGTCTTGCTCCATGGGGTGGGCCCCTGTACAGCTGATACTCCATGGTGGTCAAAGACAGTACTTGCAGCTGATTGGCCTGGGAGTAAATCCCTACTGTGGACGTGCCAACGGCAATCAAGGCTCAGGTACAACAGGAGGGTGCACACAGCCTACATTGGAAGAGGATGCACCTGGAGTGCCCAGCTTGGATGAATGGGGAGGCTGTGCCACTGGGCCCCACAGGGCACATACTACATAAGGCCAATCTACCAGGCTGGGAGACATAGAAGCTCAACCTAATACATAGAAATAAACACAGGGAGGCTGCCAAAGATGAGCAGACAAAGAAACATATACGAAAGAATGTAACAAAACTCCAGAAAAAGAACTAAGTAAAATGGAGCAACCTATCAGATGCACAGTTCAAAACACTGGTATAAGGATGCTCAATGAACTTAGGGGAAGAGTAGATGAACTTTATGAGAACTTCAACAAAGAGATAAGAAACCTAAAAACAGATAAAAAACATAAAAAAGAACCAGTCAGAAATGAAGAATATAGTAATTGAAGTGATGAATACAGTGTAGTAGATGAAGCAGAGGATGAATTCAGAGGATTGGAAAATAAAGAAGCAGAGAACTCCCGATCGAAACAGCAGAAAGAATTTTAAAAATCAGTATAGTATAAAGAGCTTCTGTGATAACTTCAAGCATACCAACATTTGTGTTATGGGGGTGCCAGAAGGAGATGAGAGTAAGGAATTGAAAACCTATGTAAAAAAATGATGTAAAATTTCCCTGATCTGGCCAGGTGACTCACATGGTTGGAATGTCATTCCATACACCAAAAGGAGATTAGACACACAATTACAGGAAGTTCAGAGATCACCAAATAAGATGAACCTGAAGCAGCCCACATGAAGACATGTCATAATTAAACTGCCAAAGGTTAAAGACAAAAAAAGAATCTTAAAAGAAGCAAGAAAAGCTATTAGTTATTTACAAGGGATGTTCCATAAGACTGTCAACTGGTTTCTTAACAGAAACTTTGTAGATCAGTCGGGACTGACATGAAATATCAAAGTGATGAAAATCAAGGACCTACAACCAAGATTCCTCTACCCAGCAAAGTTATCATTTAGAATTGAAGAAGGGACAAAGAGCTTCCCAGACAAGAAAAAGCTAAAGGAGTTTGTCACCAGCAAACAAGTATTACAAGAAATGTTAAAAGGTCTTCTTTAAGAAGAGAAAAACAGATCAAATATGTGAATAATAAAATGGCAATAATACATATCTATCAACAATTGAATCTAAAAAACAAATTAACAAGCACAAAAGAAACAGACTGATAGATATAGAAAACACTGATGGCTGACAGATGGGAAAAAGGTTGGGGGATGGGTGAAAAAGGTGAAGGGCTATAGAAGTACAAATTGGTAGTTACAGAATAGTCATGGGGATGTGAAGGGAATATAGTCAATAACACTGTAATAACTTTGAGTGCTGTCAGATGGGTATCAGATTTATCAGGATGATCACTTAGTTGTATAATATCTAATATCTGGCTTGTACACCTAAAGGTAATATTATATATCAACTGTAACTGAAAAATAAAAAATTAAAGTAAAAAAAATATTCTGATTACATTTACTACATTTCTTTAGTAGGGAGGAAGGAAAAAGAGGAAAAAAAACCTATTACTACACCTCACCTACAAAATTTCTTATTGTTTTAAAACAAGGACTGTTAAATATGGTAAAGGTGTTTTCTTCCACCCCCTTTGCCAGTCTTTATGTAAAAGTGGTTTCATTTTGTTCATGCTACAGGTAAAGACAATCATTTAATATCAATATCCACCTATTGATGGCCTAAACACAGAGCATTATGCATTTTGTGGATAGATAATATACATGTACATCTATTGCACATATGTATACAGACCTACATTTGAGAATGAAAGATGTGAGGGCATTTATTTTGACAGCTCCTAAGCCGACAAAAACTTTGTTCTGAAATGCATGGTTTTTTTCTACAAATAAAAATTACCTTTTATTTTTTCTGGGGTTATGTAAAAAAAACTATACTGAAATATAATTTATGTAACAGACTGGCAACAATTCAAAAGTCTGATGAAGCTGTGCAGCAAAATGGAATCTACATATATTGCTGGCTGGATTGCAAAATGCTAACATTCCCATGGAGGGGGAGGGATATTTGGCCATATCTAGCAATATTACTTAGGAATTTACCATTTGACCTAACAATCCAACTTTTGAGAATATATCCTAAAATAAGATTTATGTCCATGACTATTCATTACAGGACTACTGTAATAGCAAAAGATTGAAACCACTAAGAAATTGATCAGTTAGGGAAGTAGTTGAAAACATATGGTACTAGTTGAATATATTATGGTATAGCTGTAACAGGGTGCAGCCAAGGGCAGAGGGGGGGTACAAATAGGTATTTGTAATGGGGTCTAGAACTCAGTGTCCAGGAAATATTAGAAAAATGTATATATATGATGTCCTCACCCCCACCAGTCTGAGCTGGGGAATGGGAGGCAGGGAGCAGGGCCCTGGAGAGTTGTTTTGAATAGCAAACAGTTTTGCAGATAACCTCTACAATGGTCATTTAACATATGTATAACCTTTAACTGGTTTCATAGATATGTTAAACAGTTGTGGCCTTGTTTTAAGCCAGGGAGATGGGCGTGACTTCAACCCATGATGTAACAGGGAGGCAACTTCCCCTGGTTACAGAGCCCATGTCAGAGCATGGAGATGACTTGGCCCCACACTGCAGGGCCACGCCTGCCCAAACTTACTATGGCAGCCCAATAAAGCTGGAAAAAAATACAGGAACGGGGGCAGCTGTGGCCAATTGTGGGAGTTGGAAATGGTGCAGCAGAGGAAGATTGGCGCTGGGATTTAAACCCAGGCTAGGCAGCCAATCGGTGTCTTTTTGGGACCACATGGCTTGGGCAGAGAAACATGGACTTCTATTTCTTTCTCTGAGATACAGCACCCCGGACTGGGCAGGGGGAAGGAAGGGCTGTGCATTTGTGGGTATTCTAAAGTACTTTGGGATCCCAATGAAGACATTAAGTCATTACTCTTAAGTTTGTATAACTCTTTAAATATATAATTCCTTTCCTTTTTACCAATCTCTGACATAGAGAGATGTCTTTCCCTGGCAGCAGACAAGGCTAACCTAGTGTGGGGCTGGGGACCCCCAGAGCACAAGGGTGGGTCCATTCAATAATAGTATACCAATCATTCACCATCACCCCCACTCCGGGTCTGTTCTCTAATATAGCTACAAAAAACAAGACCGTATTACCCAGCTCTGTCCATGGATCAGGTTATAAAACAATACAACTCAATCACAACTAGCACCACAAACCGGGGTACACTGAATAAATGGCTAATTATAGGTAATGGGATAAGAAATGTATAAAACCAGCCTGGCAAGCTATCAAAGACTCTTAGGGCCTTGTCAAAGGACTCAGAAACCAATGCGAATAAGCTACTATTGGCCTAAGGTTAAAAACAAACAGAAAGCAAAAACTTGAGTATTGACAGTAACTGTGATGGGTTGTAACTCACAACATACATTTAAATCTCCAGTTTCATAATGATGGCTATTCACTTTAAGGGTTTTTACCAGGATTGTTTTTAATAGTTTAGATCAATATCTAACTTTCCTATGAAAATAACCATTTATTCAGCATTACACATTGAGTAATTCTCTTCTCACTAATATCAATATCATATAAAATTCATACATATAATACATGATATATTGTATATATTAGTATTAATATAATATATAAACATGTTATATCTTTTATTATATATTTTTGTATTTTATAAAAGCTATATTTATATCTTATATTTATCTTTTAATATAAAAGATTTATGTTAACATAATATATATCTTTTGCAGAGCTCCTTATCTTGTTCTGTTGTTTACCTGCCCATTCTTCTAATACAATACTGTCTTAATTACTGTGGCTTTATTATGCAACTTATTACCTGATGAACAGGTCCCTTCGACCTTATTTTCTTTTTTTTTCTTCCTTAAAATTGTCTTCAATGCTGTAAATATTTTTTCTACATACATCTGAAAAATATTAGGATGACAATCTCAGGAGAAATATACACCTTATGTTTAAAAATCACCAACAATTCTACAGTGAAAATATGAAAAAAATTAACTGAATAAATTTAACACTAAACTACAAGGTTACACAAAATAATAAAGTAGTACTTATTATACCTGATTGTTATTACATACTTTTGGGGGGAAATATCTAAGGCTTTTGAGTTTGTGAATTTGAATTTTCCCTTACAGTGAAGTATATTCATTATCTTTTTTGGTCAGGACAAGAACTGACAAAGAGAAATTACCTTGAATTCAGAATGAATAATTCTATAAAATTTTCCCACATGTATAAGGAAGGTTCTGTAACTTCCCAAGAAATAGCGACTTGAACTACATATTGAATTACTACTAAAACTCACGTGCACATTTCCAAGTTTTTAGTCATTGGGAGCCATGACATTTCTTTTCTGTTATCACAAGCTGTTACAAATACTTTCTTTTTACTGTTAACATTGGGACAGAAGACCTCGTGTTGTGACTGGCAGGCAGAAATGACAGAAAGGAAATGGGAAATGGTTCAGGGTCCTGGAATTCCCGGCTGTCTAAGGGAATTAGGCTTGTTATTTGGAAGTTTCTGAAATATTTGTCCCCTGGAGTTCCCCTGAGAGAAAACCACATCTGATTTCATTGACCAAGAGTATCTTCATACAACATAAAATAAGAAATTAGCTCACTGCAATTCAGCGAACATTTACTGCATGCCAGTGTATTGCAGGCACAAGTAGAACAGGGGGGAGGGGGAGAGACAAAACGTCCGTGATTAGCAACATCCAAGATTTCGTCTTTGCAATTTTCTATCAGTCAGCTACTGAAAACTTTAATAAGTGGGCTCCTTTGTGGTTCACCTACCATTTTTATATATACACACACATACGTATATCCCATTTTAGTCACATTCAGAAAAAATTGGGGAGTAAAGCGTGGCCTGAAATGCTGTTCACGTTGCTAGCGATAAGCCTTTGAAATAATAACGCTTTTTCGTTAGTGCATGTATCTCCAGAACAGAAAACCAAAAGTTTGAAAACAAAAGTTTAAAAACATAAGACACAGAAGTTAATTACAAAATAGATATAATTATAACCCCTAAAGGATTATACAATCAGGCCTTCAAAATTAACCCGACGCTGTTCTACTTCCCAGCATTTCCGCTTTTTCCCCTCTCCACGGAAGCTGTTGAAAGTTGAGGGTACGTGGCTGAGCTGGGAGGAAAAACGGTTTCCTTAGTTGAAGCAAAAATGCCAGCAGGCTGTCTCCTCAAAGGCAGTCAGTCACCTACGTCAAGTGGAGGAGCCACACCAGAGGTATTTGGCCAGGAGGTACTTGGAACCGTGAGGTGACGCGGTGAAAAGACGCAAAACCACCCGCGCAGGGGCGTTCCCACAGGGTTTCCCAATATTCAAACTCTTCGGCTCGCGGTTTGCCACGTCTCCTTCGGGAGAACGTTAGGGACAGAGAGAGGGGGAGACGTCAAAAGTAATAAAATCGCGAGACCAAAAATCTAAACACCAGGTTAATATTCATGGTGTTGCTTCACCCACAAGCTGACCAACTGACCGCAGCTGAAGGGGCGTTGAGTCCAGTTCTCCAACCGCAGACTCTTCGGCGCCCTCCCGTGGCAGTGACGCAGTCCCCGGCCAGGCGCGCTGACGTCACCGTGCGTCGGCACTGGCCCTGCTTGGGCGGGGGGCTTCGGGAGCGCTGGACCTGAACCGGTGGTACTGTATCTCGGGTCTGCCCGCTTCTCCTGTATGTATGTGTGTGTGTGTGGAGGCCGCCAGGCAACCGCGCCGTTTCCGTGTGTGTGCGCCTGCACCGAGGTGAGTGCAGCTCCTTCCGGGCCCAGGCCGAGAGAGGCGGGTCGCGGCGAGTGGGCCCGCGGGGCCCACTTCCCAGAAGCTGCGGCGGGCCGAGGCAAGACAGGGCCTGGGGGTCCGGCATCCTGTGAGCGTTCTGCCCTCCACTCTCGCCTAGGCCTGTATTTAATACGGAAGCTCTGACTCCAAGACTTGATATCGAAAATAATTTTTTAAAATTTATCTGTTTGCATGCATTCTCTGGCTGCTGCCCACTTAACCCTCGGTATACTTTTTCATTTTTTGAAACCAAGGCAGTTCTGTGGCGGCGAGATTGTGTTTCAGGTAGCTTCAACTGCGCTTCGCCACTTTAGTAGTCTTTTGTGTGCTGTGAGATACAACTCCTGGAAATTAATGGGTAAATCCCATAGTTGCTCTTTTTTCTTCCAGTCTGTCCTCCCACCTAGCTACAGTTTGCATAAAGAGGGCGAAATTCACAGTACGGTGCTTGCGGCTAGGAGTTTATAATTTAAAGATGTGATATCAGGTCCTGGTGTAACGAAAGCATTTATGCAACTGGTCACATTCTCAAGGCCAGTGTTTCACAGGCCTTTTGTGCTGCGTTTTGTTTTCGAGGTGCTTTCTGTTGCTGTTGCTTTGGAACTGGGAGGGAATTGTTGAGTTTAAGACAATTTATATTAATGACTTCCTGATGCATTCATGCTTACTGGTCAGTTTGCCTAGTCCTGGAGAGATTTGGCATTAAAAAATAACGTTACTGTCTAATTACTGTTGTGCTGTTGTTGATGGGGTGTACTTAAACTTTTTTTCACCATTGTCTCCTTTTGCCTGAGATATTATCTTTAAAAGTTGTATTACATTATATTATATTAAAAGTTGTCACCAGAATAGGGGAGGAGACCAAGGACAAAATATTTTCTTATAAGGAAATGTCCATCTGTCTTTGAAGTTGTATGTTTTTTAAAATAGATATACTCTTAGTTTTAAAGGAGCTGTATTGCATTTATTTTAATTAAAGCTTTTCCAATTAGGAAGTTTAGGTGACAAATTGCTGGAATTAAGATGTATTACCTAAAGTGTAAATTATTTTTAGATTTTTATGGAATAAATTGAATGATCTGTAAATGCTCTTTACTATAAAAATAGTTTTCTAAAACAGCTTTTTCTTTTCCTCCCCCCAGATTTACAGCTCTGAAGATACTCCTTTTCCCCCTCATTTTTTCCTGCTACAGTAATAAATCCCATTATGGAGACCCAGAAACTTTAAAGGGATATAGCTTGAATTCTGTGGAGTGTAATTTTGTGTATGAATTATATACATATTTAAAACATGAAGGTTTTTCAGAAAGAAGGCTAGTAGGGTTAATTAGTTATACATTATGTATAAGCAGTAGTTCTATTGGGTTACAATATTTTATTAGGCATTTGTGATAATACTAAAAAGGACAAGCTGTGTCTTGATAAATTGATTTATTTTTAATTTCAAAATGAATGATATTATAAATACATGATCCTTAAATAATTTTTAAGTGCAGTGTAGAAAATTCCTGCTGTGGAAACTTTATGGTGAACTACTTAAGTTTATGGAGAAAATACTTTCAGTTGATTAAGTATAATAAAGTGCTATGCAAAGGAAGAAAGGCAATATAATATTGATGCTGCAGGAAATGGAAACATATATAGATAATAATTAACAAAAGTAGAAACATTAAGTTTATTTTAAACAAAATTCATTTCGTTTGATATGATAGCCAATATAATAGGCATAGGTTCAACATAGGTTGATGTCCCCAAAAGTTGTTAATCTGAAACTAATATAACCCATTTAAGTAAATACTAATGAAAATAAGTTGTGTGAAATTAGCCTATAGATAATGTAACCCCCATGAAGGCTTCTTGTTTACTAGGCTAAAACACGGTTTTTTTGAGGGGGTGGGGTGGTATTAAAAGTGCTTGGGGAGAAAGACCCTGGTGTTTAGTTTTTCCCTCTTATAGCATAATCAGTAATTGGCTTGCTACCCAGGCTTTGTAGCTTATAACCAAAAGCAAATTAAAGGTAAATTTTAGGTATTCTATACTTGTTTAGAATTTTGGGAGTATAAACCTCCTTGAAAAGTCAAGTAGTTTTAAATATTTTCAGAAGTGTGTCTGTTTCTTTCAGGCCATTATGTTAGTATTACACCAATAGGTAACCTGAGTGTAATCCCCAAAACTACCACAGAGTATCTCTCAGTAATTTAGAAGTATATGTCAGTACTTTAGAAGAGAGATTCATCCTCCCTGAGTGTAAACTCAGGTATAAATCCAGTAAAGTAGGTGTAGTGAACTTTAAGTAGGAGTCTATCATTTGGTTCTTTTTTAATAGTAAAAATCTAATTTAGTGTGAAGGGATGAGAAATTTCACGTGAGAGTTTTTTACCCATCAAAAAGTAAAATCACTCATGCACAAAACTACCTCCCCATGACTTATCCCAGGTCCCTTGTATCAAAAAACTAAGAGTATAATGGAAGATCACGCGATCTTGTCAAATCGGACAATTGACAACAAACACAAAATGAAATATGACTTTTCATGTGAGCTCTACAGAATGTCTACATATTCGACTTTCCCCATTGGCGTTCCTGTGTCGGAAAGGAGTCTCGCACGTGCTGGTTTTTATTATACTGGTGTGAATGACAAGGTCAAATGTTTCTGTTGTGGCCTGATGCTGGATAACTGGAAGCAAGGAGACAATCCTATTGAAAAGCATAAACAGCTCTATCCTAGCTGTAGCTTTATTCAGAATCTCGTTTCCGTTACTAGGTTGGAATCCACTTTTAAAAATACTTCTCCGATGAGAAACAGTTTTACACATTCATTATCTCCCATTTTGGAACAAAGTGGCTCCTTCAGTGGTTCTTATAGCAACCTTTCACCAAACCCTATTGATTCTAGAGCGGTTGAAGATATCTCCCCATTGAGGACTAATCCCTACAGTTATGCAATGAGTACTGAACAAGCCAGGTTTCTTACTTTCCACATGTGGCCATTAACCTTTTTGTCACCTTCAGATTTGGCAAGAGCTGGTTTTTATTACATAGGACCTGGAGATAGGGTAGCCTGCTTTGCTTGTGGTGGGACACTAAGTAACTGGGAACCAAAGGACGATGCCATGTCAGAACACCGGAGACATTTCCCCAACTGTCCATTTCTGGAAAATTCTCTAGAAACGTTGAGGTTTAGCATTTCAAATTTGAGCATGCAGACACATGCAGCCCGACTGAGAACATTTATGTACTGGCCATCTAGTGTTCCAGTTCAACCTGAGCAGCTTGCAAGTGCTGGTTTCTATTATGTGGGTAAGAAACTAACGTAGCTCTACATTTTCTAGTTCATTTTGATTTACGTATTAGAAAGTGTGTATTCAATTTTAGTCCTTTGTTTTCTTAAGGTCGCAACGATGATGTCAAGTGCTTTTGTTGTGATGGTGGCTTAAGGTGTTGGGAACCTGGAGATGACCCATGGGTAGAACATGCCAAGTGGTTTCCAAGGTAATTGTTTTTAAAGGTATTGCTACACAAAATTGCTTAAAGAAACAGGTGTCCCTGTGCAGTTAAGTTTACATCTCAATATAATAAAGCTTCTCTTATACTGTTGGGGAATTAGCCTTTTAAAACTCCCAATTTGGCCCTGGCTGGTGTAGCTCAGTGGATTGAGCACAGGCCTGCGAACCAGCGGATCGCGGTTCCATTCCCAGTCAGGGCACATGCCTGGGTTGCAGGCCGGTTCCCTGCAGGCCAACTCCCAGCAGGGAACGCACAAAAGGCAACCATACATTGATGTTTCTCTCCCTCTCCCCTTCCCCTCTAAAGGTAGATAAATAAATAAAATCTTTAAAAAATAAAAATTAAAAAAAAAATAAAACTCCCAATTTGAACTTAAAATATTTTGATTGAAAATGTTGTGGAATGTTCTGTGTACTTTTATTTTGTAAGCCATGTATTTAGGATATTGTTTAACTTGATGACTCATTTACAATTATGGCCATACATTTTGTTTATATAGTTCCCATTTTGCTTTAAGGAGACTTAAGGATTAAAGATATGTAAAATAGAACCAAAAAAAGCCATAAGTTGGTAAGAAGGGAAAAGGAAAACAAGCAACATAAAATGGATCTATGAATAAGATAAATATAAATACATATAATAAAATCTGTTAAGTCTCTTTAATTGTAAATTATTTTTCTGCACAGTTTTATCTTGTGATATGTCACATAATTCCTTTGTCTCTAGCAATATCCTATTTTTAGAAAGAATTTAGAGGTAGTGTTATTAGTGGAAATAGAATTAGAAATTAATTGTTTTTCTTATGGAGTAGCTATGTGAACTTGAACAAATTGTGTGATGCCTTTGAGCCTCTCTCCTATAAAATGAGAAAGTTGGATTAGATCATTTTTTAATTGTGGTAAAATATAAATAACATAAAACTTATCATTGTAACCATTTTTAAATATGCAGTTCTGTGTCATTAAAAGTATTCACATTGTTTCTTAACCATTACCACCATTCATCTTCTCAAACTGAAACTTGTACTCATTACACTAACTCATTATTTATGTGGCCCCCCTGCAGGCAACCACCATTCAACTTTCTCTATGAGTTTTACTACTGTAGGTACCCCTCACAAATGGAATTGTATGATATTGGTAATGTTTTGATCTGCGCGTACTTTGCACAACATGAGGAATCTCTTAAACCCCTTCAGGAAATTAAAAAACTTTTTGTCATTTTTGTGTAAGATAAAAAAAATTGAGTAACAATATTTTATTATGGATCAGTACATTGTTAAAAGTTATATTTTAAAGTCATATTTTAATATTCATAATATATAAGATAAATTTAACTTTCTAACTAAAAAGTGACATATTTTGTCTATTTTAAATAATCTACATAGCAAAAAGCATGTTTTATTATCAGAATAATTTTTTAAAATATTTATTTACTTATTAGAGAGAGGGTAAGGGAGGGAGAAAGAGAGGGAGAGAAACATCAATCGATTGCCTCTTGTACATGATCCAGGAACTGAACCCGCAACCTAGGCATGTGCCCTGACCGAGAATTGAACCAGCAACCCTTCCCTTTGTGGGATGATGCCCAGCCAACTGAGCATGCCTGGTCAGGGCTTATTGTCAGAATTTTAAATGACAGTTATGTTTGACTCTATGGGATTGTGTACATATAATTTGAAATTTAACTATGCTGTATGAAAAAGACAAAACAGCTTTCCAGTTCCAGTGTTTGAATGGTTGTATTTTGTCCTTTATAAAAGAAAACAAAAAATATTGGTTTATTTCTTTTTTTAAAATATATTTTATTGACTATGTCATTACAGTTGTTCTAATTCCCCCCTTCATTCCCCTCCACCCTGCACACCATTCCCCCCCCTTTAGTTTATGTCCACGTGTCTCAAGTACTTTAGATTCTGTATTTCCCCTACTATTCTTGCCCTCCCCCCTATCTATTTTCTACCTACCATCTATGCTACTTATTCTCTGTACCTTCTCCCCCGCTTCTCCTCTTTCCACTCCCCTGTTGCTAACCCTCCATGTGATCTTCATTTCTATGGTTCTACTCCTGATCTAGCTGTCCACTTAGTTTGCTTTTGTTTTAGGTGTGGTTGTTAATAACTGTGAGTTTGCTGTCCTTTCACTGTTAATATTTTTATCTTCTTTTTCTTAGATAAGTCCCTTTAACATTTCATATACTAAGGGCTTGGTGATGATGAACTCCTTGAATTTGACCTTATCTGAGAAGCACTTTATCTGTCCTTCCATTCTAAATGAAAACTTTGCAGGATAGAGCAATCTTGGCTGTAGGTCTTTGGATTTCATGACTTGGAATACTTCTTTCCAGCCCCTTCTTGCCTGTAAGATCTCTTTTGAGAAATCTCCTGACAGTCTGATGGGAACTCCTTTGTAGGTGCTTTCCCCTTATCTCTTGCTGCTTCTAGAATTCTTTCCTTCATTTTAATCTTGGCTAATGTAATTACGATATGCCTTGGTGTGTTCCTTCTTGGATCCAACTTCTTTGGGACTCTCTGAGCTTCTTGGATTTCCTGGAAGTCTATTTCCTTTGCCAGACTTGGGAAGTTCTCCTTTATTATTTGTTCAATAAGTTTTCCACTCGTGGCTGTTCCTTGTCCCCTTCTGGTACCCCTGTAATTTGGATGTTGGAACGTTTAAAGATGTCCTGGAGGTTCCTAAGCCTCTCCTCATTTTCTTGAATTCCTGTTTGTTCCTTCTTTTCTGTTTGGTTGTTTCTTTCTTCCTTCTGGTCCACTCGATTGATTTGAGTCCCAGTTTCCTTTCCATTGCTATTGGTTTCCTGTGCATTTCCCTTCATTTCAGTTAGTTTAGCCTTCATTTGTTCCTCTAATTTGTGACTAAAATCAACCAGTTCTGTGAGCATCCTGATCACCAGTGTTTTGAACTGTGCATCTGAAAGGTTGGCTATTTCTTGGTTGCTTAGAATTATAGGGTCTGGGGCTTTGAGTTCTTCTTGAGCCATGTTTTGGTCTGTCCGTACCTGTTATGTATGAGGAGTGGAGCCTTAGGTGTTCACCAGGACGAGGCAACTCAGTCACTGGGTTGTGATGCTGTGTGTGGGGGCCGGGTCAAAGGGGCAATGGCTATCTCCTCTGCTGCTTCCCGCCGCCATTGTGGCCTGTGCGGTCTGTCTCACTGCTCACTTTGCTGGTTTATCTGCATTCGAATGTGTGACCACGGTCAGCCTGCCACCTTGCACCCTCACTGGGTCTGCCCGTTGCTTCCCCACACCTGGGATCCACCCATGGCTGCCTGCACACCTGGGTGGGGGATCTTTCCTGCCCGACCTGCTCTGCTGCTGGCTCCGCCCCTCTTACCTGTCTGGCTGAATGGTTCGTTGTTGTCAGACTTCCCTATAGTTCAATTTTCTGTGTTTTGGCTGCGTTTTTGTTTCTGAAACTTTGTTGACTTTAAACTTGGTTGTGCGAGGAGGCACAGTGTTTCCACCTACGCCTCCATCTTGGCGGAAGTCCTTGGTTTATTTCTGTAACTTGTGTTTTGCTTTAAATGGTTAAATAAGGGGAAAAGCTTAGGGGGGCTTTTTGTAAACTTTCTAAGTACAACAAATTTTCACTATGGGTAATCTTTAATCTCAGTAAATAAAAAACCAAAATGGGTAATAAACAGTTTAAACAGTTCATTTATTGTCAAATATTTGGATGCCTAATGGAGACTATTTTAGGTGCAGGGGATATAACAGTGAATAAGACACATGAAAATTATCCTCATGGAATTTATTAGAGAAGGTGGAAATATGGGGCAGAGTTTTTATGCTTCCTGTCTTTAATCATTGTGAGTATAAATTAATCAATCCCAGGACAAAAAATAATTTAAAACTATATAAAGATCAAAACGCAGTGACATCTAGCTGTGTTGTTTGCATGATAAACTTGAGTCCTCAGCATGCATATAGTCTTTACTAATTCTGCCCATTCACCAGTTGAGGATATTTGAGTTGTTTCTAGTTTGCAGCAATAATAAATGAAGCTACTCTAAACATTAATAAACATTTGTGGATACATATTCTAATCTTTCTTGGGTAGACATGTCCAAGTGTGATTGGTAAGTTATATGGCAAGTTTTGTTTTCACTTTATAAGAAACTGCTAAATTGTCTTTTGAAATGGCTGTATCACATAAAATGTCAAATTTCCACTGGCAAGGTATAAGACCTCCACATGTTGGGCATCCTTAACACCATTTGTCAGTCTTTTTTATTTTAGCTGTTCTAATAGATGTGTATGTACATAGTGATTATCTCCCTGTGATTTTAATTAGCATTTCCTTAATTACCAGTGCTGGCGAGCTTCTCATTCACTTATTTGCCAGCTATACATCTTCTTTGGTGAAGTGGCTGTTCACATCTTTTGCCCATTTTTAAGTTTTTTTAAAATTAAGTTTTGTGAGTTCGTAATATAGTTTGGATATAGTGCTTTATCACATGTGTTTTGCAAATTCTGAGTCCGTGGCTTATTTTCTTTACCTTGTGGGGATCTCAGTCAAAAAAAATTACAGCATGGGTCGCTTGTATCCGGGAGATACATTTGTTACTAATAAGTGCTGAAATGGGGGAAAAATTAAAAACACTGCAATTTTCCACTTATTATATTTATATAATAAAAATACATGGTTTTTATTTTCAACTACTGTCTAGAAATTATTAAACAAAAATTTAAAGAATACAAATTTTTCAAATAATGGAAATACAGATATTGCTAAAAAATACAACCAAAAGATGTCTTTAATATTAATTAATTAGAGAATCTTCAGTAGTTGGCTTTGCGGACTATTTTTGTAACAGTCATTGCAAACAAGATTGCTATTCTCCAGGCATAAATACTTTTCATGATACTTGCAAAAATATTTTGATGAGCGACTCATTTTGGATATGTAGCACCTAACAACATATTTTTCTTTTTCTGCTTGTTGGGGGAGCTGTATCCATGTTGTTGTTAGAATTTCCTTCAATTTTTGTTTGAAATTGTTGAAATTTCAGGTATAAAGGCTTTATGTATACCCATAGCATTTTCTGAATGCCTTTTTATTTGTTCTGACACTAACTGCATTATAAGATTTCTAATAATTATTCTGCACCTTATTTTGACATTGCTCTTCAGTCTGAAGTCTGAGCATTTATTCCTGCACTATTCAAAATTGTGTAGAATATAACCATGGGCATTCCTCTGGTATTCCTGGCCATGATATATTTACTGATCGCTTGGTCCACAGTTGTCAACTCCTGGTTGTAATATTCTGTTAGGTCAGGCTAATGTGAATCTGAATTTATGGCATCATCAAAATGCATACATGAAATAAAATTACATTTTTTCCCTTTTGGGTATATGAGATACAAGTGTACAGTCTGCACCAAAAGCAAATAAATTGCATTTTGGGGGCCTCTTTCTGGAAGACACAGATTTGGGGGTAATTGGGGTTTAGTCTTAAGGAGCAGTACCTACATATGAAAGTCACTTCTTTTTCAAGTAGTAGGTAAGATTTATATCAGTGTACCAGTTACCTGCTGTGATACTACATCCTGATGAGTAAATGGGTTCTGCATGTGTCTTGGTTAGGTTTGTTATTAGTCAAGTGAGGACCTTTGGGCTGCTTACTGGCTTATATTTCAAGATTTCCTGTGTAAAATAGTTTTGAATCACCCATAGCAAAAATTTTTATACCATATTTACTGGACTTGGTTGGAATATATTGTCTAAACCCACATTTGCCTCTAAATCCAGGTAACATTTGGTCTGTTGTTACATTCTGTCCCATTGAGTGATTTAATTTACAGTGTTCTACAAATGCTGAGAAAATGTCTCCCAGCTACAATTTTGTCCACTTTCAGACATTCTAAGTGGATGAATTTGTCATCAAGCCTGTTACAATTATGAATAAATCTAAATATCTGCAAAGGTACCATAAGTCTAAAAAGTTCAGTTTGACTACCATCTGTAACCCATAAATCCTGCAATTTAGCTATTGTGTCTATGCAAACCAGCCAGATATGAGGCCTAAAAATGCTTTCAGTTCAGGTTTGTCTATTCATTTAACATCTCTTTCTCCTGAAAGCCAGCTCAAGATAAAATCAATGTATTTATTTTGTATATAATGAGATTATATCTAAAGTAGCATTTGTGATAAAGCAGTTCCAAGTTTCAAGTTCTCTCTAGGCATTTTTTTTGCTTTTGGCCAAACTAATGGAAATTGACACAAAATATTCCATGGTTATTTTCTAATCTGTTTTCTTACTGGATTTTTCCTTCACTTTGATTCTTTATCCTTTCCCAAAAAATACTCTTTATTCACATCTGATTCATTTTCACTAAAATATCTTGGTATCTGAATCCTCTGAACAAACTTCCATGTATATAATCTTCATCTTCTAAATCACTTTCATTTTCATATTTGACTCTATCATTCTCATCATCAGACTCAAGTAGCCTCTGCTGAAGTTCTTCACCATCTCTTGGATTATCGAATCAATATTTTTTCCAGACATTTTCAACAGTAAATGAAAAAAAACCCCACAACACTGACTTCATTGTTCCTGAAAAAAAAGCCCAGCTACACCAACAGTGACTTTGGGGTTTGTGGTATCTCTCAGATACAGTTTACTATCAAATATCGAACACCCTTACAAAACATGTGCTACAACCAAACTGATGGCTTAAATGTTATAGCTTAACAGTAGTCACATACAAACGTCTAGCTAGCCATGATCTTGAACCTGTGCACCAGATGTATGTAACAGTATTTAGGATAAGAGTTTGTATGTATCTCTTAGATAAACTGTGGCCTCTGTAGGGTTAGCAGTGTATTTTGATGAGCACACTTTTTAATTTTGATGATGTCAGTTTATCATTTTTATCTTTTATGGTTATGCTGTGGTATCTTAATCTGCACCTTACGTAAGAATAGAAAGATTTTCTGTTTTCTTCTATGTTTTACACTTCACATTTATGTATGTGATTTATTTTTAGTTTATTTTTGTGTATAGTATGGGCATAGGTTGAGGTTTATTATTATTTGCATATGAATATCTACTTATCTCGCACCATTGTTGAAAACAAAAGGAATGAAATGGAAACAGGTTTTATGTGAACTTCCTGGGACACCTTTGAGAGACCCTACTAGTTTGAAAACAAGTATTTGGAAACACACTATGTATAGATGAAAATATTTGTTTCAATATTTTTTGGAGGGAGGGCTTGTGCTTTAAATGTAATGGAAAAGTGGACACTGGAGAAAGATTAGCAGTTGTTACATTGTGAAAGATCACATTTTAGGAATACTGTAGTATAGTTTAGGAAACTGTTCAGCCCCAAAAGTAAATTATCTGGAACGGCATTTTTCAAGCTTCAGTTTGTGCTCCTTTGTGCTCCTTTGTAGGCCATTTTATTGTTATTGTGTTAATGGAATTAAAGAGAAAATACATTAACACATAGTAAGAGTCTAATATTTTATGAGAATTTTGTTCCTGTTAGGTTTGTTATATGTACTACGTTGTGATGAAAAGTATTTCTATTATAGGGTACAAAGAGTGTGAAAGCCACTTTTTTAAATGATTGGGTTATGTTTTTTATATAAAACAATTAAAAAATAATTTTCCTCTAATGTTTTAGGTGTGAGTTTTTGATACGCATGAAAGGGCAGGGGTTTGTTGATGAGATTCAAGCTAGATATCCTCATCTTCTGGAACAGGTAAATAAATTTTTATAATTGACATTGAGTTCTCCTAAATAATAATCACAAAAACATTAGAAATGATAGTTACAGATTTTGTGTCCATATTAATATCTTTAGTTTTTATTTTTTTAACTGCCATGTTGAAGGGCTTTAAAAAAAAAGATTGCCTTTTGCTTTTAATTTTTTGAAACTCACTTAACATCCTACTATATAACTTGTGGTAAGGTTGGAGGAGGATGTATAGTGTATCCTCCATCTTTTCCAGAAAAGAAAATAGAAAATACATTGTCAGTTGTTTAGAACCTCAGAGAATGATCCCTCTGAAATACAACTTTCTAAAAGGAATGAGAAATCATTAATACATTTTGCTACTTTCCTGAAACTAGAGGAATACTTGAATTCTAATTTGGAAGTAGATAAATTTTAGGGAAATTTTTATGATGATTAAGGTAAAACAAAAGCAACATGAAGTATTATGTAAATTACTTAGTTTTCAAAAGAGTATGCACATTATATAAGGGAAACCTAGCTTAATGTTGCTTTGTGCAGGATGTTTGAGGTTTCTGACTTTACCTATTAATTTTTTCCTGTTTCATAGCTGTTGTCAACTTCAGACCCTCCTGGAGATGAAAATGCTGAGCCACCAAGTATGTATGAAAGTACTTCAAGTATAGAATGGTAATTTTTATAGGAATGTTGGGACCTAAAGTATGCAAATAAAGGATTTCTGAAGTCATAGAAACTAAAAGCTGGAAGTTAACTAATAAATACTGTGTCTACTAAGATTCATAACATTGTTGGAGGTTCTTAGAAGTAGTCTTTCTTAAAGTACTGACATTCAAGTGAGGAGACAAGATGCATGTAGAAGAAAAAGAACCGTAACAAAACAGCTCCACGAATACCAAGGAAATATGCAAATAATTAGCCCTCCAAGGAGGAAAAGCTGTTTGCTAACTTATATAGCATGTTTAAAAAAACCCAGTTCACATAGATTTAGGAATTGGGCTAGATATTAGGTATTTGTCAGGTATATAGAATTTTAGTGCAAAGATAGGAAGTACATCTTCTGGTTAGTATTTAATTTTAATCTGTCATTTAGTTCAGGGGTCCCCAACCTCCAGGCCGAAAACTGGTACCAGTCTGGGTCTGTTAGGAACGGGGGCCTCACAGCAGGAGGTGAGCTTGATTGTAATGTGCTTGAATCATCCCCAAATCATTCCCCTCCCCACTGCCCCAGTTCGTGGAAAAATGTCTTCCATGAAATCATCTCTGTTGCCAGAAGAGTTGGGGACCACTGATGTAGTTTATATATATAAGTACATGTTTTGGTGTCCAAAATAATGAAGATAATAGTTCACTGATTTCTGCACTAATCATGTGTAGAAAGGGGTATTTTGTATTTGGCATACCATTTCAAAGAATATTGGCAAATTTGTAGCAGGACCAGAAGATAACAATATATGCGTCTTAGAAACCATGGCTCAGTAAGATTACTGAAGATTTGGGTGGTAGTATTTCACTTGGAAAAGAAAAATAGTTGCTTGGATATATAATAACCACCTCCTATATAATAGAACTGGAAAAAAAATAACAGTAGTGCTGACTATTCTTTAAATTTATAACCATGGCTTTCTAGTGGGCTGCCCTGCAATCCTTCAGTTCCCTAACAAAATCACTTTGCCAAACTTTTAAATGTCTCACATGTTCTCCATAAGTTTCTAACACTGTTTCGTGCCTTATTCTCACCTCATAACCTTATTTCACTGAGAGAATGAAAAAAATCAAAGAAAAACTCCCTCATCTTCTCATTAGGAAAACTACCAGTCTACATTAATGTACCCGTATACTCTGGTTTCTGTTCTTTTATAAAGGATCCATTGTCCTTCCCTTTATCTGAGCCCAACTTCTTCCAGTTACTCTCCTTTCTTTGAATCTCATCCCCTACTGCCAATTTAAGAACTTTCTTTGGCAATAATCTACCCTTTCTCACATCATCAATTTTTGTTTCTCATTTATTTAAGCATACGTACATAATATACTGTTGCCAGTCCTCAGAAAATCTTCCCTTGAGCTTACATCTTCTTCCAGCAGTTGCCTCATTTCTCTTGCTTCCAATGACAACAAAATGCCTAAAAAGATTTATCTGAGCTAACTTTCTTCTTCACCTTCCATTTTTTCTTTAATTTGTTCTACGAAACACTATTTCTGTCAGGGTCATCAGGAACTACTGTCTTAGCAAATCTACTACTTGACCATTATCCGCATTTGAAGCGACTGAGTGCTTCATCTCCCCTCCCCTGCCATCCCAGCTTTATTGAGATAGAATTGGCATACGACATTGTGTAAGTTAAAGATGTACAGTGTCATGATTTGATACACATACTGCAAAATGATTACCACATTAAGATTAGTTAACACGTCTGTCACCTCACATAATTAAATTTGCTCTCTCAGTAACTTTTAAGTATATAATGCAGTATTATTGACTGTTGTCATCATGCTGTATTATTGGGTCTACAAAACTTACTCATCTTATAAGGTCCACCCATGTTGTCACAAATTGTAAGATTTCATTCTTTTTATTGGGTAAAGTATATGTATATATAATTTATACCACATATATATTCACACTTATTCATATATGTGAATATACATGTATAGTTACATTTTCGTTATCCATTTATCTGGTGATGGACACTTACAGGTTGTGTCCAGTGAGCATGGGGGTACAGGTATCTCTTCAAGATAGCAATCTATTTTCCTTTAATATGCACAGAACTAAGATTTTTAGATCATAAGGAAGCTCTAATTTTGATTTTTTGAGAAACCTTCATACTGTTTTTCATAATAGCTACACCAATTTACATTCCCACCAAGGGTGCTAAGGGTTCCCTTTACTCCACAGTGTGGCCAACTGTTTCTCTGGTCTCTTTATGGTAATAGCCATTCTAACATGTGTGAAATGAAATCATTGGGGTTTTTTTATTTGCATTTCTTGGTGATTAGTGGTGTTGAACATTTTTTCATGTACCTAAATGGCCATTTTTTCATGGCCATTTGTATATCTTTGGAATATGTATCTTTAGGTCCTCTGTCCATTTTTTAATTGTGGTTTTTTTTTTTGTTTTTTTTGTTGGCTATTGGATTGTATGAGTTCCCTGTGTATTTTGGATAATCTCTTTTCTGATACATTGTTTGCAGTTTTTTTTCCATTTTGTATGTGCCTCTTCATTTTGTTGATGGTTTCCTTTGTTGAACAGAAGTTTTTTAGTTGGATGTTGTGGGCTTTTTGTTTGTTTTTAATTTTAATCATTGTTCAGGTAGACTTTGATGTTGTTGATTTTTGCTTTTGTTGTTTGTGCTTTTGGTGTTACTTCCGAAAATCATAGCCATGGCCAATGTCAAGGAGTTTTTCTCTCTCTTCTAGGAGTTTTATGGTTCCAGGTCTAAAATGTAAGTTTTTTTTTAAACCATGGAGTTTATTTTTGTGTATGGTAGAAGATAGGGGTCCAATTTCATTCTTCCCCATGTGAATATCAGTTTTCCCAGCAGCATTGTTTAAAAGATTTTGTTTATTTAGAGAGAGGGGAAGGGAGGGAGAAAGAGAGGGAGAGAAACATCATTGTGTGGTTGCCTCTCACATGGCCCACACTGGGGACCTGGCCCACAACCCAGGCATGTGCCCTGACTGGAAATTGAACTGGCAACCCTTTGGTTCACAGCCTGAGCTCAATTCACTGAGCTACACCAGCCAAGGCCTCAGTAGTGTGTATGTGAAGACTGTCTTTTCCTCACTGAGTATTCTTGGCTTCTTGGCTCCTTGGTTAAATACTAGTTTTCCTTATGTGTGTGGATGTACTTCTGGTCTCTCTATTCTGTTCCATTGGTCTATGAGTCTGTTTTTATGCCGGTGCCATATTGATTACTATACCTTTGTAATATAGTTTAAAACCAGGAAGTGTGATGCCCCCAGCTTTGTTCTTTTTTCTGATGTTTGCTTTGGCTATTTGGGGTCTTTTGCAGTTCTATATGAATTTCTGAATTGCTTTTTCTGTTTCTCTGAGAAAGTACCATTGGAATTTTTTTTAATTATTTATTTATTTTTTAGAGGGGAAGGGAAGGAGAGAGGGAGAGAAATATCAATGTATGGTTGCCTTTGGTATGTCCCCTGCCGGGAGCTGGCCTGCAACCCAGGCATGTGCCCTGACTGGGAATCGAACCATGATCGTCTGGTTTGCAGGCCCGTGCTCAATCCACTGAGCTACGCCAGCTGGGGCAAGTGCCGTTGGAATTTTGATAGTGATTGTCTTGAATCTATACGTGGTTTTTGGTAGTATGGACATTGTCATAATATTAATTCTTTTAATCTGTGAACATGAGATATCTTAAGTTTTTTATTGTTTTTAAATTGAGATATAATTAACTATTTTTATGCTATAGTAAATGGGATTTTATTTCTCTATCAGATACCGTATATTTTAGACTACAAGATGTACTCTTTTTCTTCTTTTTTAAAAATAATTTCCCAAAATTTGGAAGAAATAATGGTTGTTAATGCTGCTGTTGAGTTATATTTACATTTACATTGGTGAAATATTATGTTATTTATGTTATTAAATATTTTACCACATTTTTTTTGCTTCAAAAATTTTTTTCTATTTTCCTCCTCTGAAACCTAGATGTGTCTTATGGTCTGAAAAATGTGGTATTTCATTGTTAGTGGATAGTAATACAGCTGATTTGTATGTGCTTTTGGGGGTTTCTTTTACAGAATTTACTGCGGTTTCAGTGAAATTGCTTATTCTAACAGATTTTTGGTGGAGTCTGTAAGCGTTTTCTATATATAAGTTCATGTCATCAGTAAACAGACAATTTATTCTTCTTTTCCTATTTGGATACCTTTTATTTCCTTTCTTGTCTAATTCCTCTAGCTAAGACTTCCAGTGTTACATTGAATAAATGTAGTGAGAGTGTGCACCTTTGTCTTATTCCTGATCTTAGAGGAAAAGCTTTGAGCTTTTCTCTATTGACTATGTTGTTAGCTGTGGGTTTGAAATATTGGTCTTTATTATGATGAGTTATGTTTTTCCTGTCCCCAATTTGTTGAGAGCTTTTTATCATGAAATGGGTTGAATTTTCCTAAATGCTTTTTCTGATCTGTTGAGAGGGTATGTTTTTTATTCTTCATTCTGTTAAAATGGTTGTTCATGTGTATTGATTTGCATATATTGAACCATCCTCGCATCCAAAGATAAATTTCTTTTAACATAAGCATGACTCTTTTAATATGCTATTGAATGTTAGAGAATTTTGAGAATTTTTATATCTGTATTCATAAAGAATATTAATCTGTAGTTTTCCTCCAAGTAGTGGCTTTAGTGTCCAGATGGTGCTAGCCTCATAAATGAGTTGGGGGTTTTCCCGCCTCTTTAATTTTTTGGAGGAGTTCGAGAAGGGTTGGCATTAATTCTTTTTAAAATCTTTGGTAGAATTCACCAGTTAAACCGTCTGGTCTTGGTCTTTCTTTGTTGGGAGGTTTTTGATTACTGCTTCAATCATCTTAGTTGTTATTGGTCTGTTCCCATTTTCTGTTTCTTTATGTTTCAGTTTTGGTAAGTTGCGTGTTTCTAGGAACTGATTCATTTCATCTAGACTATGCAGTTTTTTTGTACATGTTAGTGTTAGTTTTTTGTAATAGTCTTTTTTATGATCCTTTATATTTCTGGTGTTTAATTTGCCGTGTCTTCTCTTTTTTTCTAGATTAGTCTGACTCTGGTTTTTTCAGTTTTGTTTATCTTTTTGAAAAACCAACTCTTAGTTTCTTTTTTCTATTTTCTTTATAGTCTCTATATAATTTATTTCTGCTCTAATTTTTATTATTTCCTTCCTTCCTCTAACTAGGGCTTAGTTTCTTTTTCTCATTTCATACGTTTAAAGTTAGGTTGTTTATTTGAGACCTTTTTCTTATGTAGGCATTATTGTTTTAAACTTCCGTCTTAGAACTATTTTTGCTGCATCCTCTAAGTTTTGGTACATTTTGTTTTTGCTTTTTTGTGCTTAAAAGGTATTTTCTGATTTCCCTTTGATTTCTTTGGTGCATTGGTTGTTCATAGTATATTTAATTTTTCTGTATTTGTGAATTTTTCAGTTCTTTTTCTGTTGTTGATTTCTACTTTTGTATCATTGTGTTTGGAAAGGAAACTTAGTATAATTTCAGTATTCTTAAATTTGTTAAGGCTTGTTTTGGGGCCTGATACATGATTTCTCATGAAGAATGTTCCCTGTGAGTCTGAGAAAAATGTTTTCTGGTGCAATTGGATTCACTATTCTATGTATGTCTGTTAGGGCCATTTGGTGTATAGTGTAATTTGGGTATGCTGTTTCTTTGTTAATTTTCTGTCTGGATGACCTATCCAATATTGAAAGTGGAGTATTGAAGTCCCCTACTATTATTTCTCTCTATTTCTGTTAATATTTATTTTAAACCTGTAGACACTCTAATGTTTGGTGCATATATATTTACAGTTATTAATACCTGCTTGATGAATTGACCTCTCTCTAATGACCTTTTTGTCTTGTACTGATTTTGACTGGAAGTCTATTTTATTTGATGTAAGTATAGCCACTTCTCATTGCTTTTGGTTACCATTTGTATGAATATCTTTTTTCATACCTTCAGCCTGTCTGTTTCCTTAAGCTACATTGAGTTTCTGTGGGCAGCATATTGTTGGATCCTGTTGTTTTAATCCATTCAGCCATTCTGTATCTTATCAGAGAATTTAGATGTCTGTTTACATTTAAAGTAATTATTGATAGTTAAGGACTATTACAATTTTAATTGTAATAGTTTTTTTTTTTTTTTTAAAGAATTTATTTATTTATCTTTAGAGGGGAGAGAGGGAGAGAAACATCAATGTATGGTTGCCTTTCGTGCGTTCCCTGCTGGGAGTTGACCTGCAGGGAACCAGCCTGCAACCCAGGCATGTGCCCTGACTGGGAACCGAACCGCGATCGTGTGGTTCGCAGGCCCGCACTCAATCCACTGAGCTACACCAGCCAGGGCCTTAATTGTAATAGTTTTAATCGTAAAAGTTTTCTGACTTTTTACAAGCTCCTTTGTTTATTTCTTCTTCTCTTGCTGTCTTCCTTTCTGATTAATTTTTCTTTGTGTTTACCATGAGGCTTACATGAAACATAAGTCTGTTTTAAGCTGTAACTTACCTTCAGTCATATATGAAACCGCTACATTTTTACTTCTTCTCACCGTACATTTTACACTATCGATGTTATACTTTTACATCTTTTTATATTATTAATGCATTAGTAAATTATTGTAGCTATAGTTATTATTATTGTTTTTTAACTTCCATACTAGAGGTAAGACTGATTTATATATCATTGTTACCATGTAGAGTATTCTGATTTTGACTGTATATTTACCTGTACCACTAAGCCTTACACTTTTATATGTTTTATATAGTTACTTAATGTCCCTTCATTTCAACTAGAAAAAATCCTGTTAGCAGTTCTTGTAAGGCAGGTCTTACATTGATGAACTACCTCAGCTTTTGTTTGTATGGAATGTCTGTCTCTCCTTCATTTCTGAAGGATTATTTTGCATGGTTGACGGATTTTGTCTTTACGCAAGTTAGTCTCTCCTGGTCTGCATGATTTCTGTAGCAAAATCTGTTGATAGCCTTGGAGGACATGTAAGAAGTAGTTTTTCTCTTGCTTCTTTGAAAGAACAACTTTCTTTGTCTTTTAACATTTTGATTATGTGTCTTCGAGTGATCTTTGGGTTGATCTTGCTTGGAGTGTTTTGAGCTTACTATATTCCTGGGTATCCATAACTCTCCCCCCAAGATTTGGTAAAATTTTCAGCTATCCATTTTTTTCTTTAAAAAAATTAGTATTTCTGCCTTGGCCAATGTGTCTAAGTTGGTTGGAGCATCATCCTGTAGACCAAATGACCGCAGGTTCAATTCCCAGTCGGGGTTCAATCCCTGGTTGGGGCGTGTACGAGAAGGCAACAAATCAATGTTTCTCTTTCACATTGATGTTTCTCCTCTCTCCCTCTCTCTCTCTTTCTCTCTCTCTCTCTCTCATTTCTCCCAGTAATTAAAAAATTTCTTCAGATAAGGATTAAGAAAATTTATTATTATTATTTTTTTATTTTTTAAAAAGATTTTATTTATTTATCTTTAGAGGGGAAGGAGAGAGGGAGAGAAACAACAATGTATGGTTGCCTTTTGTGTGTCCCCTGCTGGGAATTGGCCTGCAGGGAACTGGCCTGCAACCCAGGCATGTGCCCTGACTGAGAATCGAACCGCGATTGTCTGAGTCACAGGCCCGTGCTCAATCCACTGAGCTACACCAGCCAGGGCTATATTATTTCTTTAAGTAAGCTTTCTTTCCCTTTCTGTCTTCTTCTGAGACACCCAATAAAGCTAATGCTCTTGTGTTTGGTAGTGTCCCATAATTCACGTGGACTTTTTTCACTCTTCTTAATTTCTTTTTGCTCTTAAAACTGGCTAATTTCAAATGATTCCCCTTTTAAGTTCTCTGATTCTTCCTTCTGCATGATCAAGTTTATTGTTGAATTTCTCTGTTTAATTTTTCAGTTCTGTCATTGTATTCTGTAGCTCCAGAATTTCTGTTAGTTTGGTTTTGGGGGGGGGGTTTGGTTTCTATTTTTTTTTAACTTCTCATTGTGTTCATGTGTTGTTGTTTTTCTCATTTTATTTAGTTGTCTGTCTTGGTTCTCTTGAATTTCATTGAATTTCTTTAACTGATTATTTTTAATTCATTGTCAGGCAAATCATAGTTGTCAGGTAAATTGTAGCTATTTCTTTGGGTTAGTGAGACTTGAGTAGTTGCCTTTGATGGTGTGATACTTGCCTGATTTGTGTGATAACATGTAACCTTGCCTTGGTCTTTGTACATTTGAAGGAGCAAACAACTCTTCCAGTATTTGTAGACTGGTTTTATCAGGTAAAGACCTTCTTCTGTAGGGTCCGCTGGCTGATGGGATTGCCTCTGGATTGTCGTCATGCTTGGTTGGAGCGGTTATAAGGCTATTGCTGGGTCTGTGGTAGTATTCATGGATGGTGGGCTTGTTACCGGGGGCTTTGGCTGGTGTGGATCCGATTTAATCCCTTGCAGGATAGGACTGATTCTAGTACATTGTCAATAGAATATTGTTGGGACAAGGGTCTGCTGAAGTGTCCACAGTTGGGCTCTAGATAATGTCTGTTACTAGATGTACAGTTGAATGTGGCTCCCTTCAGGCCCCTGGAGGGCCTCCTGTCTGGTCACTGTATTTGTCTCTTGATGGGAATGGTTGCAGGTTCAGCCAAGATTGAGGTCTGTAGACCTACCTCTGTAGACATGGATGGTCTCTTGGTGGAGTAGGCTGCTCTCTAACTTGGCTAGAAGGCTGGGGTTATTTAAGGATCTCCTGAGGTACAGACATCAGTGTCTCCCACAAGGTCCCTGTGCTAGAAGTACTGCTGTGGACGTGGTTGAGAGGGACTAAAGCTGAGTATTGGACCCTTTCAGGAGTTTCAGGTGCTCAGTTGGGAGTGTCTCTTGCTGGGCCATGTGGCAGCAGGGCTGTTTGTGGACTGCAGCTGGAATGGGTTGGAACCAGGTGCCAGGCCCTTTCAGAACGTATAGTCTGACAGGTTTGCCTCCAGTGGCTCCTGGGCTGTGACTGGATGTGATCCACAGGCAACTTCAGTGTCCAGAGCTGAGACTGAGGTGAGGTGTTTTACCAGAAGTTTAGGTGGGTGTGACTCCTCTCCATTTTCTTGGTATATGGGGTTGGGAACAAGTTAAATTGGATTGTAGCCACGTTCTGAAAGGGTACAAAGCTGTACCCTGTAGCTGGGACCATGGTCAGTGAGTCACCTGCCTGGGTACAGGCCTGTCTTTTCAAAACAGTTCTCCTTGGTCTCAGACTGCCAGAAGATTTCATAACCCTCTAGCTGGATCTCTCTTTTTAAAAAAATATATTTTATTGATTATGCCATTACAGTTGTCCCATTCCCCCCTTCACTCCTCTCCACCCTGCACACCCCTTCCCCACCATTCCCCCCCTTTTGTTCATGTCCATGTGTCACAAGTACTTTAGATTCTGTATTTCCCATAGTATTCCTGCCCTCCCCCCTGTCTATTTTCTACCTACCATCTATGCTACTTATTCTCTGTACCTTCTCCCCCCTTCTCCTCCTCCCACTGCCCTGTTGCTAACCCTCCATGTGATCTCCATTTCTCTTTCCACTCCCGATCTAGCTGTCCTCTTAGTTTGCTTTTGTTTTAGGTGTGGTTGTTAATAACTGTGAGTTTGCTGTCCTTTCACTGTTCATATTTTTTATCTTCTTTTTCTTAGATAAGTCCCTTTAGCATTTCATATAATAAGGGCTTGGTGATGATGAACTCCTGGAACTTGACCTTATCTGAGAAGCACTTTATCTGTCCTTCCATTCTAAATGAAAACTTTGCAGGATAGAGCAATCTTGGCTGTAGGTCTTTGGATTTCATGACTTGGAATACTTCTTTCCAGCCCCTTCTTGCCTGTAAGGTCTCTTTTGAGAAATCTCCTGACAGTCTGATGGGAACTCCTTTGTAGGTGCTTTCCCCTTATCTCTTGCTGCTTCTAGAATTCTTTCCTTCATTTTAATCTTGGCTAATGTAATTACGATATGCCTTGGTGTGTTCCTTCTTGGATCCAACTTCTTTGGGACTCTCTGGATTTCTCTCTTCTTTGGGAGCTTCTTGGATTTCCTGGAAGTCTATTTCCTTTGCCAGACTTGGGAAGTTCTTTATTATTTGTTCAAATAAGTTTTCCACTCATGGCTGTTCCTTGTCCCCTTCTGGTACCCCTGTAATTTGGATGTTGGAACGTTTAAAGATGTCCTGGAGGTTCCTAAGCCTCTCCTCATTTTTTTGAATTCCTGTTTGTTCCTTCTTTTCTGTTTGGTTGTTTCTTTCTTCCTTCTGGTCCACTCGATTGATTTGAGTCCCAGTTTCCTTTCCATTGCTATTGGTTTCCTGTGCATTTCCCTTCATTTCAATCAGTTTAGCCTCCATATGTTCCTCTAATTTGTGGCTAAAATCAACCAGTTCTGTGAGTATCCTGATCACCAGTGTTTTGAACTATTCATCTGAAAGGCTGGCTATTTCTTGGTCACTTAGAATTACAGGCTCTGGGGCTTTGAGCTGTTCTTGAGTCATAACATTTGGTCTGTTTGCACCTGTTATGTATGAGGGGCGGTGCCTTAGGTGTTCACCAGGGTGGGGTGACCCAGTTGCTGGTTTGTGATGCTGTATATGGGGGCGGGGTCAGAGAAGGGAAAAAAATGGTGCTTTGCTCCACTCTCTCTCAGATTTCTGTCCCCTCTGTAGCTTCCCACAGGCAAATTGGGCCCGTCTGGTGCTGGTTCCTGGGTGTGTGGGCCCATGTGCTCTCCAGGACCCTGTGGGTCTCTCCAGTGAACTCTCTGTGTGCCTGGGAGCCTCTCCCGGCCCCTCGCCCCTGAGAAAGTCTTTCCAGTTGGTGCTTTCAGGCTCTAATTCCCTGGGGCCCTAGCCTGAGTGGTCTGTCTCAATGTTTGCTCCTTCGCTTGGTTTATCTGCGTGAGATGTGTGACCACAATCAGCTAGCCACACTGTGCCCTCACTGGGTCCGCCTGTCGCCACCCGACAACTGGGATCCAGCAACTGCCTCCGCCTCTGCCTCTGCTCCTGGGTTGGTTGGACCGAACAATCTTTCCAGCCCAACCCCACTCCACTGCTGATTCCGCCCCTCTTACCAGTCTAGTTGAATGGTTCGTTGTTGTCGGATTTCCGTACAGTTCAGTTTTCACTGTTTTGGCTGCGTTTTGTTATTAAAACTTCGCTGTCTTTAAATTTAGTTGTGGGACGGGGCACAGTGTTTCCACCTGTGCCTCCTTCTTGGCTGGAAGTCCATAACCCTCTTGCTGGATCTCAGATGCACTGTATGTTATTTATTTTTAACCCTGACCAAGGATATGTTTATTGATTTTAAGGAGAGGTTGCTCTTATATACACCCTGACCAGGGATAGAACCTATAACCTAGTTATGTGCCCTGACTGGGAATCAAATACACAACTTTTGGTATATGGGGCAATGCTCCAACCAACTGAGCCACCTAGCCAGGGCCCACAAGGACACTTAGTCCATGGATGGATTCCTGTTGTTGATGGGGCGTGAGTTCGGAGCAGGTGATATGAGTGGAAAACATCTTACTTAGCACTCTTGATAATGTCATTCACTCTTCTTCATTCTTAAGAAATCATCTCTCTTGTTTTAAAGACTTTATTTATTTTCAGAGAGAGGGGAAAGGAGGAAAAGACGGGGAGGGAAGCATTGATGTGTGAGAGAAACATCAATTGGTTGCCTCTTGCACACCTCCAGCCAGGGACCCAGCTCGAATCTAGGTATGTATGTACCCTGACCAGGATTTAACCGGCAACTTTTGGTTTGTGAGACAACACCCAACCCAGTGGGTCACACCAGTCAGGGCTTAAGACATCATCTTTTGACTTCCCAAACATGATATTCTTGCTTTTCCCTGGTTGAACATGAATGATCTCCTTTTGACAGCTCTTTTTTCAAACTAAAGGATGGAATACTTTCAACACTCAAGCCAAGTTTATTTCTCTATTATCTGAGCTTCAGGCTGGCTTGTCCAACTACATATTTAAATCTCTACTTAGGAATAACATTTTCTCCCTGTTCTCCCTCAAATCTGCTGTTAATCTGGCCTTCCCCATCTCAGTTAATGGTAGCCACTTGCTAAGGTCAGAAGCTGACTCAGGTAGGTGTCATTCCTGTTTCTTTCCTTTACCTTATATATTTATTTATGGAACCACAAAGAACATGAGAAGAACGAAGTTGGAGGAATCATGCTACCTAATGTCAAACTATACTATAAGGCTATAGTATTAAAAACAGCATGGTACTTGCATAAAAACAGACGCATAAATCAATAGAGAGCCCAGAAATAAACCTACCCCTTTATAGTCAATATTTGACAGAGGAAGCAGCACATACAATGGGCTGAAAATAGTTTATTCAAAAATCATGTTGACAAAATTGGACAGATGTGTGCAGAAAAGTGAAACCAGACCACTTTCTTATGCCACACACAAAAATAAATTCAAAATGGATAAAAACTTAAATGTTAGACCTGAAACCATAAAAGTCATAGAAGAAAAAAGAATATAGGTAGTAAAATCTGGACATTACTCATAGCAATATTTTATTTGATGTACATTCCCAGGCAAGGAAAACAAAAGAGAAAATAAGCAAACGGGACTACATCAAACTAAAAGGTTTTTGTGCAATAAGGGAAACCATCAACAAAATAAAAAGACAGCCCACTGAATGGGAAGACGTATTTGCTGGTACATCTGATAAGGGGTTAATGTCCAAAATTTATAAAGAACTTATAAAACTCAACACCAAAAAAGCCCAAACCAATTAGAAAATGGGCAAAGGATCTGAATAGACAATTCTCCAAAGAGGACATACAGATGGCCAGTAGACATGAAAATATACTCACTGTCACTAATCATCAGAGAAATGCAAATTAAAAGCACAATGAGATGCCATCTCACACCTGTCAGAATGACTTATCATCAGTACAACAATAAACGAGTGCTGGTGAGGATGTGAAGAAAGGGGAACCCCATTGACTTGGTGGGAATGCAGACTGGTGCAGCCACTGTGGAAAGCTGTATGGAGATACCTCAAAAAATTAAACATGGAACTGCCTTATGACCCAGTGATTGCACTTCTGGGAATTTATCCAAAGAAACCCAAAACATGCATTTGAAAGAATATAAGCACCCTGTATGTTCATTGAGCATTATTTACAATTGCCAAGATTTAGAAGCACCTCAATAGTCCATCAGTAGATGAGTGGATATAACAACTATGGGACATTTACACAATGGAATACTACTTGACTGTAAAAAAAAGAAGAAAATTTTACCCTTTTCAACAACATTCATGGACCTGGAGAACATTATGTTTAGTGAAGTAAGCCAGTCTGAGAAAGACAGATATCATGTGGCTTTACTCATATGTGGAATCTAATGAACAAACTGAACTAACAAACAACAGACAGGCTGTATAGACAGAGGACAGGCTGACAGCTTGGTGGGGTGGGGGAGCAGCAGGTGCAGTGGGAATCCAGCAAAAAGGACTCGTGGATGTGGACAACAGTGTGGTTGGTGATTGCAGGGGAAGTGAGGTATAAGGGGGATAAAAGGTAATGGGAAAAATACAATAAGAATAAATTAAAAAATAAAACATTCTCCACACATACACAAAGAAGTCCTTTCATCTTGTATGTGTTTTACAAGTCACTTCATCTCTACCTTTGTAATATGCCCTTAATATTACCACTTTTCTCGATTTCTACCCCTATCAATCTATCCAACCTGCCATCATCTTCTATTATAATACCCTGACAGGTCTCCCTGATTCCATTTTATCTCATTCTAGTTTATCAACAAACTGCCAGTCATCTTTTGAAAAAAGAAATCAGGTTTTATGAGGTGCCTGCTTAAAACCCTCCTAGAATATTCTGGCAAAATAAAATACAAACTTTTTGCAAGGCTGTACGTGATCTGGGCATCATCCTCCTCTCTGACTTTCACCACCTTCATTTTGTTTCTTGAATATATCAAGTTTTACCTTTTTTAAAAACATTTTATTTATTTACTTTTTTAAAAAATTTATTGTTGTTCAGGTACAGTTTTCAGCCTTTTCCCCCCATCCCTCCCACAAGCTTTTCTCTTAAGGTTTTTACACTTGCTTTTCTCTTTTCCTGAAAGGCTTCTTTTAGGTATTCCCACAGTTTACTGCTTTTTATCACTTAAGTATTTGTTCTGCTATTACCCCTTCAGACAGGGCTTGCGTGTGTGTTCGAGCAAGGGAGCACAGTACACATTGTAGCCATTACATATTTATATGTTTATTATAACAATTTTCCAGCAGATGGCAGTGAAGTATCTTAAAAAATTATGTCTTTGTAATTTTCATAGAGTGCCTTATTGGCTATTGATCTATCCTGTTCATCAATCTTTTATCAGAAACTGCTTTCCTGATTACCTTATCTAAATTGTCGTCATCCCTCGTACTTTGTTTTAATCACCTTACACTGCTTTATTTTCTTCAGGGCATTTGTCACTGTCTGAAATAATGTGACTTTGTTTACTTCAACCATATTCGTTTATATCTTTAGACATGAACTAGCCTTCCTTTTTACTATACTTTCTGGTTGTTATTCTTTCTGTTTCATCTGTTCATCTCTTTTGATTCTGTTTATCTGTAAGTCAGAGCGCTAATGCCATTTCTTTCGTGAAGTCCTTGTTGATTTTCCCTGCTTTCCTGGTTAAAATGAGATAATTTCTCACTTCAACATTTGAATAGCATATTGGTTTCTGAAAATGACTGTACATCAGAGTCACTGATGTGCAGAGAATTTTTAAAAGACACAGATTTCTAAGCCCTATCCCTACTCTCTTATTAAGTAGGTCTAGAATGTAGCCTGAAAAGTGGAAATGGTATTTTTTAAACAGTACCACATATTACATTCTCATTTGATCCTGATCAAGTGTAAACTATTGTTGGGGCTATAGGTAGTTGGTGCATCGAGCCTGTCTCACCAGGATATAAACAGCATGAGATTAAAGAGCCTGTTGTAAATATTTTTACACATACTTGTATTTGTGGAATTTAACATTCATACATGTCTTTTTAAATAGTTGTTCATTTTGGACCTGGAGAAAGTTCTTCAGAAGATGCAGTCATGATGAATACACCTGTGGTTAAAGCTGCCTTGGAAATGGGCTTCAGCAGAAGCCTGGTCAAACAGACGGTTCAGAGTAAAATCCTAACAAGTGGAGAGAATTACAAAACAATTAATGATATTGTGTCAGCACTTCTTAACGCTGAAGATGAGAAAAGACAAGAGGAAAAGGAAAGACAAACTGAAGAAATGGCATCAGGTATTTGGGAACGTTAGTCAACTGCATTATTTCTCAGTGGGACTCGTCGGGTTGTCTCACAGGTTACGGGACGGTTAGCACCCTCTTCTGTCCACTCACTGCTTGTAGCAGCTCCAGCCATTTCCAAACCACATATCCCCTTCTCCACTGTGGATAGTGTACAACATCACTTGAGAACTGTTGACTCTAGTCCTTTTCTATATGTTTATTTTCCAGTAAGATCCCCTGATACATGCTAATCAGAGAATTTTAGCATAACTCTTCTTGAGCTCCGTTTACTTCTTAAAACAAATTTAAGTTGTTGTGAAAAGCCAGATTTTTAACATTGAATACGGGTTTTCTCTCTTTTTTAAGTTCTTTCAAATCATGTTTTTATATGGTATTTGACTCTCTAATTCTTATGCAAAATATAGAACTGATGGTGAAATCCTAGGACTTGGTGAGAAGCCCCTGTCCAATCCAAAGATACTATAATAAACGTTATATGAGTGTCTTGGGGCCATTATTGAGTAAGACTATGGTTAACTTGAACACAAGCACTGTAATATCATGGCAGTTGATCTAATCTAGTCACTAATGTGTGGGTAGTGTGTACAGCATGGGTACACAGGACAAAGGAATTTTTTATATCCCAACCGAGAGTGAGATTTTAGCATACTGCCCAGAATGGTGCACAATTTAAAACTCGTGCGTTGTTTATTTCTGCAATTTCCCATTCACTGTATGTGGACTGTGGTCGACTGGGAGTAACTGAAACAGTGGAACGTGAGACCGGAGGTAAAGGAGGTCTGCTGTGCTGTTTCCTAAGCGTGGAGTTGAAGGGAACACTAGGAGATCTGGGTCTGCAACTTGATTCTACTCTGACCCTGGGCAGGTTCTCATTTTTTCCCTAGGTCTTCCTACTTGAAAATGAGAAGCAGCTGTAGTTACCTTACAGGATCTTTGTATCAAATACAACAGCTTATATGAAAGTGCTTATGAAGCTAAAGTGATATTAATCCTTTTGAATTAGTGCTTTCATTTTCTTTCAATAAATACTCAAGTGCAATTGCTAGGTGGAATGCTTTATCTGTTTTTAATTTTTTGAGGATTCTCCATACTGTTTTCCATAGGGGCTGCACTGGTTTGCAGTCCTCCCATGAGTGCACAAGGGTTTGGTTTTCTCTGCATCCTGGTCGACACTAATTTTTCGTTGAATCGGATAGTAGCCATTCTGAGTGCTATGAGGTGGTGTCTCATTGTGGTTTTGATTTGCATTTCCCTGATGATTAGTGATGTCTTCTTTGGAGAAATGTTTTTCATGTTTTCTGTGCATTTTTAGTGGAGTGATCATACAGTAAGGTATAAATGTCTAATTACCGTGTTGTACACCTGAAACTAATATAACCAATATAAAATTATATGCTAACTATATTTAAATTTTAAAAACTTTTTAAAAAGTAAAGCGATAAAATGTGAATAGAAGTTAGTAGTATTAATTCTCTGAGGGAAAAGTAGAGAGGTGGGAAATTTCTATTATCCTCTAAAATTCTCTGCTTTCACCAGAATAAAGGAAAAACAGGCTTCTAAGCATATAAATGTATTGCCTTAAAAAGGACACAAACAGACTCCATGTGTACACTTATAATATGTCTTAGCTAAATCTAGAAGTTTTTCAAATGAGAGACATTAATGTGCAAACAAGTAAAATTAGTCCTTCTTTTTCAAGTTCCTATTTATTTAATGCCTAAATTGCTTGCAGGGTTGGCATGAGTATAATTGGAGCAGTTTAAAATCTAATGGTGTTTTTCTTTTCTTTCTTTCTTTTTTGGTGCCAAAACCTGGGACTTTTGTTTTTTTCCAATGAAGATGATTTGTCATTAATTCGGAAGAATAGAATGGCTCTCTTTCAGCAATTGACCTGTGTGCTTCCTATCCTGGATAATCTTTTAAAGGCCAATATTATTAATAAACAAGAACATGATATAATTAAACAAAAAACACAGATACCTTTACAAGCAAGAGAACTGATTGATACTGTTTTAGTTAAAGGAAATGCTGCAGCCAACATCTTTAAAAGCTGTCTAAAAGAAATTGACTCTACATTATATAAGAACTTATTTGGTGAGTTTTTCATTAAAATTATTTTAGAAATACTTGGGATTATGTTCACTTTTGTATTTGACCACAAAATAAATTTAATTAGCAAACTATATAATTTTAACATGTTCTAAAACACTGAGGTCTTTTATTTTTTATTGCCCAAGTAGTATGGCTAAATGTTTTCTGATAATATACACACCTAGAATCTCTGTTGTTCGATAGATAGTAGCCAAAACAGATAGGTGGTAGGTTAAGCAGTGTTGTATTTGGTAGTGATGCTTTTTGTATGTTTTTCTTTCCATAGTGGAAAAAAATATGAAGTATGTTCCAACAGAAGATGTTTCAGGTAAAACAAAATTAAGACCAACACAAATCATTACTTGTATTATTTTTTTAATGGGAACTAATAGAAATTCAATTTCACTGAAAGCTTGTGTTGTTACTAGGTCTGTCACTGGAAGAACAATTGAGGAGGCTGCAAGAAGAACGGACTTGTAAAGTGTGTATGGACAAAGAAGTTTCTATAGTATTCATTCCTTGTGGTCATCTGGTAGTGTGCCAGGAATGTGCCCCTTCTCTGAGAAAATGCCCTATTTGCAGGGGTATAATTAAGGGTACTGTTCGTACATTTCTCTCATAAAAGAAAAATAGGCTGTATGTTAGCCTGTATATAAAAATTTTTTAAATATTGCCGAACATTTTCGAAGCCATCTGAAGTAAAATAGGAATATTGATTCCTTAATTAGTAATATTTTTTGTGTTCCCCCCTGCTTTGTTACTAGCAATGATATTTTAAAAAATACAGTATCCTATATCATATTTAATCTTAATTTTTGTTATATCGAATGGATGACTTATGTGTGGTGGGCTCTATTACTGTACATGTGTCAACATAGGAGAAATTAAAGGCATAAGTAGTCTCAGTGCTCTTATGTATCATTTCAGGGTGACTGAGTTAGGTATTTCTGAAAGGTTTGAGTATTGAGTACTCAATACTGAGTACCTTAGAGTGTAGTTTAAAAGAACTGGAAACCAGGAACACTGAAGTTTATCAAAGTTACGGTGCCAAATTCTCTTTGGTGTTTTTCACTTGTGTTGTAAAATAAGAATTATTTCTTTTACTGGTAGATAAGCTGTTTCCTAGTTTGTGAGAAACATCTTAATAAAGTTCTTTAAAAAGAGTATGTTGCCAAAATTTTTTCCCTTAAAAATAATTTTCATACGTCTTCGTAGGATTATGAGGATTAGGTGAAATAATATACATAAGCATTGTTCCTGTCACATTGTGAACACTCATGTGCTTAGATAGCATTTAGAAAAATTAGATAAAAAATTGAACTCATGAAACAAATTACTAAGAAATTTTTAAATGATGTGATTAATGAATATTCTTTTAGATAATATTATTTGTCTAGTTACTTTGTATATTAGAAATATAATTTGAATTAAAAATTTATAACAAAATTCTTTTTTAACTTTTTAAAAAATTATATTTTGTTGATTGTGCTATTACGGTTGTCCTGATTTTCACACGTTTGCCCCCCTCCACCCAGCAGCCCTTACTCCCTCAGGCAATCCCCCCACCAAAGTTCAAGTCCATGGGTAATGTGTATATTCTTTGGCTATTTCATTCCCTATACTATACTTTACATCCCCATGGCTATTCTATAACTACCTATTTATACTTCTTAGTCCCCTCACCTCTTCACCTATCCCCTTATTCCCCCCTCCTGACTGACAACCACCAAAAACACTTTCTGTACTCATGATTCTGACTGTTCTTGTTTGCTTAGTTTGTTTTTTAGATTCAGTTGTTGATAGATACATATTTTTGCCATTTTATTCATAGTTTTGATCTCCTTAAATGTGTCCCTTTAACATTTCATACAATAATGGTTTGTTGATGATAAACTCCTTTAACTTGACCTTATCTGGGAAGCAGTTTATCCACCCTTCCATTCTAAATGGTAGCTTTGTTGGATAGAGTAATTGTGGATGTAGGTCCTTGCCTTTCATGACTTCAAATACTTCTTTCCAGCCCCTTCTTGCCTGTAATGTTTCTTTTGAGAAATCAGCTGATAGACTTATGGGAACTCCTTTGTAGGTAAGGCTCTCCTTATCTCTTGCTGCTTTTAGGATTTTCTCTTTGTCTTTAATCTTGGATAACTTAACGATGATGTGCCTTGGTGTGTTCCTCTTTGGGTCCCACTTCTTTGGAAGGGCTTTCTTCTTTTCTGGGCTTCCTGAACTTCCTGGAAGTCTATTTCCTTTGCCAGATTGGGAGTTTTCCTTCATTATTTTTTCAAATAAGTTTTCAATTTCTTGCTGTTGTCTTTCCTTCTGGCACCCCTATATGATGTAGACCCTCCCTGGCCAGCAGGGTCTGTGTGTTGTGGCTGCAAGAGACAAATTCACATGGACTACAGAAGTCCTGTGGGGAAAAAGGGACAGCATAGCCACTCTCTGAGTGAGAGAGGGCCATGACCCGTGCCTGGACAAGCTTTTATTGCTTTTCTGGGTACATTACATTGAGGATGGTCCTCCCTTACTATGCACAGGTTCACTTTAGGTGGTTACCTTTTACAGAAAACAAAGGAGAGGATGTTGCTAATTACATCACAGAAGAGGGATATTTGCAAGTGAAAAGGGAAAAGTGATTGAACTGGTTACACTCATCTTTGGAAGGTTTAGCATGGATTCTGGGAAGTTACTTTAGAGATATGCAGTAAACATTTTCTGCCTCAATTCAGGGTGAGGGAGTTTTAGCAAAAGCAAGCCTCATAGGTACAATGCAGGCCTGATTCCCCATGGGAGAACCTATCTGTAGGCATGGGTCCTGTGTGCTGGACCTCGTTCCCCACTGGCTTTTCTCAGTGGGAGCTGGGCTACATTTCCCACACCACACAGAACAGTTCCCCATACTTATAATTCAGATATTGGAATGTTTCAAGTTGTCCCAGAGATGCCTCAGCCTCTCTCCATTTTTTTCTGAATTCTTGTTTCTTCATTCTGTTCTGGATGGATGTTTATTACTTTTTTTGTTCCAAATTGTTGCTTTGAGTCCTGGTTTCCTTGTCATTGTTGGTTCCCTGAATATTTTGCTTTATTTCATTTTGGGTATCTTTTATTTGTTCTTTCATTTTTCAGCCAAGCTCAATCAGTTCTGTGAAGCATTTTGATTACCAGGGCTTTAAATTCTCCATCAGATAGGTTGGCTGTCTCCTCATTGTTTCTCTCTCTTTCCTAAGCTTTGCTCTGTTCTTTCATTTTGGCCCTATTTCTTTGTTCTAGGCCCCTGTTACATTGTAAGTTGTAAGGGGGTGGGCCTTAAGCATTCACCCTGGTGGGGCAACCTTCCTTGCTTTGCAGCTTGTGAGGGAGGGGCCAGAGAGGGAACAGTGCAGCTTGTCTGCGGTCTCTAGCCCACTTTTCAAGAACACTTGAGTGCGACTGGGAGGTTCTCCTACTGTGTTAACCACCATAGTCCACAGTCAACTCTAAGTGTCAGTTTTCCCTTAAGTCAGCCCTGCCCACGCAGTTTCCCGCCTCGCTGAGGTTTCTCTCCATCTGCTGCCTTCCCAGTCTAGTTACTCTGTTTTAATTCCGTGGTTGTCGGAGTTCCATACAATTTGATTTTCTGGCACTTCTGTTTGTTTGTTGATTTTAGATTGGTTTTTATCCTCCTCTTGGTTGTGCGAGAAGCGAAGGGTTTCTACCTACGCCTCCATCTTGGCCGGAACTCTCAGTTTTAATAATGTACTAGAACGTCTGTGTTTTTTTGCATTTAGTAAAAATATTTTATAAAATAGAAGTAAATGATAATATAATTAACATTTTATCCTCTTGCTGAATTCTATGACCCTAGAGTGTAGGGTTTGAGTTTCTTCCTCTCTTTGCCCTCCTTAGGATGATAATGTCTCATAACAGGTATTCGTGATGTTGAACAAATAGATGAAAGATGTTTTGTTAGGTTTACTTATTGCCTTATTTAACCCTTAAAACCCTGGGAGAAATGTTACCCCTTGTTTGTACATGTGGAAATACAGGCCCAGTGAAATGGTGGCGGTTGCAGGAGATAACAGGTGGTGGACTGTGAACTGTGTATGGTCCAGGTGGGAATGACTCCAAAACGTGGGCCTCTTTAAATTTTAATCTGTTAAACTACACTTCAGGTTTTTACTTTCTACTTATTTTGGGGAATAACATTTCTCTATTGTTTTACTTTCTTAACATAAATTGGGAGAACTGTGTCATTTATCGTTTGTTAGGCCTCTTGTTCCCACCTTGAAGACAGCACAAGTACCAGAGCTCTCTCTCCTGCTCCACACTAAGAAAGTAAGAGTCCCTTCACTGGTCGACTGCCATTCTATGAGTCAGAGGACAGCTGGCTGTCTGCTTTGATGACAGACCTAAGTTTTTTTTTTCTGAAAGTGTATATTTCAACCAGTATCCCCCACTATATGTAAAATAAATCTATTGGTGTGTAGTAGCACTTCTTAAACATTTTGGTCTCAGAATATTTTACAGTTCTAAAAAAAAGTTAAGATGTTACTTATTTATTTTCAGAGAAAGGAAGGAACAAAGAGGGAGAGAAACATCAATCTGTGGTTGCCTCTCACACATCTTATACGGGTGACCTGGCCCACAACTCAGGCATGTGCCCTAACTAGGAATTGAACAGGTGACCCTTTGGTTCGCAGGCCAATCAATACTCAGTCCACTGAGCCACACCAGCCAGGCCTGTTATGAAAAGTTTTGAGGATCCTAAACAGCTTATGTTTATGTGGGTTGTACATATTTATATTTACCATGTTAAAAATTAAACAAATATTAGCCCTGGCTGGTGTAGCTCAGTGGGTGTAGTGCGGGCCTGTGAACCAAAGAGTTACCGATTTGATTCTCAGTCCAGGGCATATGCTTGGGTTGCAGTCTAGGTCCTCTGGGGGGAACGCATGAGAGGCAACCACACATTGATGTTTCCCTCCCTCTCTTTCTCCTTCCCTTCCCCCTTTAACAATGAATAAATAAAATTTAAAAAATATAAATGTTAAAAATATTTGTTTCTTTAGAAATAAACACATTTACATATTTTTAAAAATAAAGCAAATACACATTACGTGTTAAGGTTGCACTTCTTATGAAAAGTAATTATTTAAAATATTTAATGAGAAGAATGGCGTTTCACATTTTGGCAAAGTTCTACGATATTTGGCTTAAAGTACAAGACAGCTAGATTCTCCTGCTTTCTGTATCTCATCTATTGTAATATATCTGTTGTTTCTGTTGAAGTATATGAAGAAAATGTAGCCTCTCAGAATATGTTGTTAAAAAGGAATGAAAATTTTTCAGCTGTTTATATATTTTTTTGATGCTACATCAAAACATAACAAGTGCCTTAAAGGTACTTGGAATGTGGACTCTAAAATCATATTAATGATCTTTAAAATTTTTTAAATTTAAATTAAACAATTTTATTTATACATTATATATTTCAGAGTAATTTTAGGTTCACAGCAAAACTGAGCAGAAAGTTAAGAGTTCCCCTCTACTTCTTGCCCACACATATTCAGCCTCCCGTACTCTCAACATCCCTTACCAGTAATTTGTTATAACCTGTGAACCTACACTGACACATCATTGTCACCCAAAAGTCAATAGTTTACATTAGGGTTCACTCTTGGTGTTTTGACAGACGTATAATAATGACATGTATCCACCCTTGTAATATACAGAACACTTACATTGCCCTAAAAATTTTCTGTGTTCCACATCTTAATCCCTTCCCTCCCAGCTTCACCCTGGCAACTTCTTCTCTTTTTAGTGTTCAGTAATCTCTTTGTTTTCTGTCATATTAAGATCCATTGGTGAGTCTTGCACCTGGAATGGGTCTTTTTACCTGTGCACAATCTTGTACCATTATGCATTGCTCATTTGGAAAATACTTGTTTACTGAAATATGCAGATCCCATATGTTGACAATGTCATTACTCAGTATCAAAAAAAATCACATTTGTTTTTACCACTTACATCTTAGGACAAGTCTAAGAATCAGGAACTCTCAAGCTCATAGTGGTGGATACAAGTTTCTAAAATTTTAATTTTTACTGAAAAGCTTGATTTTCATCATTAGCCATAAACATTGTCCATTGTTTTCTCAGACTCACTTCAAGAGAATGAATGCCAAATACTTAAGTCTATCAGTATTATTTTTCTGACTTAAAATTCTTTTTATTTTTAAATTACAGATGACATTCAATATATTAATTTTGGGTGTATAACATCGTGGTTAGAGGCAAATATAACTTAAGAGGTGATCCCCCCAATAAGTCTAGTACTGATACATAGAATCAGTATTTTTTGTCAGCTATTCTTTTAAGTAAAAAATGCTACTTTATGAAAATACAAGTTCATTCACACAAGTGCTTTTCTTTGAAACATGATACTTTTGCATGTAGCATACTTTATACTAATTTTTGTCAGTGTTAAAATGGTATACTCAGATTTAATAAACAATTTTACTGCTTTATCAAGAATATTCTTACATCACCATTAACAGGCATCTAAACAAAACAAACAAGCAAGCAAAATATGACCAATGACACTCAAATACGGAACAGGCTGACAGGGTCCAGAGGGGAGAGGGAGAGAATCATAGGGGAAAGGGGATGGACTCACATGAACAAGTATAAAGGACACATGGACAATAACTAAGGGTGGGGGCGGAAATGGGAGGGAGGCGGGGAGCATGGAGAGGTGGGTGGGAAGGGTTGGGAATATAAGAGCTGTACTTGAACAAGAATTAAATTTAAAAAAATATTTTTTAAAAAGAATATTCTTAAATAAATAATCTAATTTGCACTATCAGAGAAAATTATAAATAACATGTTAGTATTATTTTTGAATTTTCAGTGCCCCCAAAGCAGTGTGGTTCCCAGCCTTTTTGGCACCAGGGACTGGTTTTGTGGAAGACAATTTTTCCATGGATCGAAGGAGGGGCAGGGGATATGGGATGGTTTGGGGATGATTCAAACACATTACATTCAGTGCAGCCTGGTTCCTAACAAGCCCTGACCAGTAAGTAGGTCCACAGCCCAGGGGTTAGGGACCCGGGGACCCACACTGTCTCGGGGACCCTCAGAGATCCTTTCACCACCCACCCTTTAGGAACCACTGGTATATAGTAACTGTTAGTCTTACTCTTTACAAAAATTAATCCATAAAGGATTGTATTAAGGAGTGACATTTAGTCCTTTTTTTTTTTTTGAGATTTCCTTCATCATAGATGTATGTGTTCTCTTTGCCCTTGCACTTACTACCTTCCTGGTGCTTTTGGGAGAGAAACTTGAGTGTGCCTACCAGCTCAGTTCCATCTTTCTTTTTCCCTGGGAGCCACCCTGGGGGCAGCGGGCGGTACTCTGTTCCTCTGATTTTGGCATCAGCGGAGCTGGCCTTGGTTTTTCATTATTTCCAGTGACTGAGTGGTGAGGTTTTTTTCATCCTACAACTCAGTATTAGGAAATGTACACCTAAGGCTTGTTCTCCTAGGCTTTTGTCAGTAGTAAAGGTGATTTCTATGTGATGACTTTCACCCTTTCTTTATTGGTTCTGAACTTGTATAAAAGAAATGCTATCCATTGCGCCCCACAAATCTACAATGGGGATTATGTTGCCTGACTATCTGTTGGGATATGCATGATAAGCTCCACAGAAATGGAAAAATTATGATAATTGAGTATTATGCTAGGTCCTGTTATATTTCTTGTATAACGGTGTCCAGACAGGTTTTAGCCAGTGAGTCCTTGGAGCTTTTCATTCTTATCTCTGACAGTAAAGGGTTGTAGGTGCTTAATCTAGTTCTAAGGCATGGGATTGTGTTGTTCGGTGTGGTATGGTGAAGAACACCTAGAATTTAAAATCCAAAGGCTTTGCCTTTCAGCTTACTTCTACCATTTGATAAAGCTTTCACCAAGTCCGTTCTCACTGATCCTCAGCTTTTCTTTGAGGGTCACTTTCAGCCCTACTTATTCCTCAGAAGGTTATAGTGGGTTCTAATGTGGAACTGCATATAAGAACTATGTTTTTTATCCGTAGGCGGTGCTAATGATTGTGGCGTTGGTCTGATGGCGAAGTGGCAAGCATTGCACTGCACGTCTGACCTGGATGAACTGAGTCATGGCATTGTGTTCCACTGAGTGGTGCTTTTTTGTTGTTGTTCTTGTTGTTGTAAAAGATTTAAACAAGTATAAAAAGCAAAGTGTTCTCCTTCGTTTCTCCCGATCACTATCAATTTCTTTCCCAGTGGTAATCACCATTAAGTTCTCTATATATTCAGTGTGGGGGGGTGTGTATGCATGCATGTGCATACATACATGTGGTTATGTGAATGCTCTTCAGGTTACTTTTTCAGTCAACAAGATGCCTTGAAAATCTTTATCTTTCCATGTTCAGGGGGTAAATACCCAATGATTTTTCTATAAAAAATATACATCGGCTCAGTTTCAAAGTTACAAGGAAGCTAAAGATTTTTCTGTCTTTATCTGGAATATATAATCTCCATAGCCCTTAAATGACGATTACATGTACAATCTCTGTTTCCACTAGAATTCACTGTCTTGAAGCTTATCAATTTTGAGGCTTTTCTGATCACTAAAGTAATTCATAGTATAGCGTACTTTGGAGTAATGGGGGTATATTTTACAGACCCTAGAGGTGAAAAACCATGGCAGGTGTAGAGATTAGCGATAGTTTTGGTACGTGTAAAGGCAGAGAGGAGCAACAGAAAAAGCACTGTCAGAGAACGGAGAGGTGTCCTGTAATCCCCAATCTGTTTTATAGCCAGGATGCTGAGGGTCTGAGATGCATTTTAATGCAAAGTAGAAAATGACCATAAAACAGGTTCAGATAAAGTGCTATAGGGATTTTTCAAATAATTTTAGCTAAGATAGCAATTTACCGGATGTTGAAGATTAAATAAGATTATAGTTAAAGAGCAGAGGTACTAGGTAGTATTTTCCAGGCAGGAGGAAAAAGATGAAGAAAAAAGTGCATGAAGCATTGGAAAAAATGAAGAGTAGTAGGTCAATGAAAGTGAGTAATGGAAACAGGATGGAAAGGTGGGGGCGGACCAGGTTTGGGAGGACACAAAATTATGGCTTTGCTGTCTAGACTTTATTCCATGGGTAAAGGGGAGCTATTGGTTTTTAAGTAGAAGAGTTATATGATCATAGCTGTTATTTATAAATAATAATGCAGTGTCACCATTGGATTTGTGTATAAAAGCAGTTTGGGATAAGTTTAGTTGATTGGACTTGAAAGTTAAATTCATAAAGCATCATATGTGATATTGGAAAAGCATCACTGCATCAAAAAATGAAGAGACACAGATTATGAAGATGGCTAAAGTTCCCATAAGTGACCAGTGGCCCTGCTACCACTGGAGAAGGCAGGGGGTGAAATGTATGGGATGGCAGAAAGACTAGGAGTAGAGATCTCTAAAGGATTTTCAGTAGTTCACTGATGTCAAATCTTCCCTCTTGTATTCTTGCTTTATTTTCCTAGAAGTGCTGTTATTAATACAAGAAAGACTTTTGGTTTATTCCTCCCTATTCCTTTTTAAAAATTGAGATGAAGTTCACATAACATAAAATGAGCTATTTTAAAGTGCACAATTCTTTTTTTCTTTATTGTTTTTCAGGTACAGTTGTCTCCATTTTCCCCCCACCACTCCTGCCCACCCACCCCCACCTCTCACCCTTGATCCTAGCCCCCTTTGACTTTGTCCTTGTGTCCTTTAATACATGTTCCTTGATGATCCTTCCCCTTTTTTCTCCCATTGTCCCTCTCCCTCCTACCCTCCGGTTACTGTCAGTTTGTTCTCTAATGTCTCTGGTTATATTTTGGTTGCTTGCTTGTTTTGTTGAATAGGTTCTAATTACAGGTGAGATCATATGGTATTTGTCCCTCACCACCTGGCTTATTTCACTTAGCAAAGTGCTCTCCAGTTCCATCCATGCTGTTGCAAAGGGTAGGAGCTCCTTTCTGCTGTAAAGTGCACAATTTTGTAGCATTTAGTACATTCACAATGTTCTGCAACCACCACTTTTATCAAGTTCCAAAACATTTAAGCACCCCAAAAGAAAATCTTGTACCCTTTAAGTAATCACCCCCTAACAAACACCATTTGCTTTCTGCCTCTGGATTTAGTTTAGGTAATTCATATAAATGGAATCATATGATATGTTGATTTCGTGTCTGGCTTCCTTCACTTAGCAAAATGTTTTTGAAGTTCACCACATTGTAGGATGTATCAGTACTTCATTCCTTTTATGACTATGTATACCATTTTGTTTATCATATCATTATACCATGATGAACCTGGATAGTTTTCAGCTTTTGGCTATTGTGAATGGTGCTACTATGAATGTTCCTGTACAAGTACTTGTTTTGAGTTTCTGTTCTCAGTTCTTTTGGGTGTATATGCAGGAGTGGAATTGCTGGGATTTGATAATCTGTTTAATTTACGGAGGAATTGCCAGACTGTTTTCAACAGTGGCTGCACCATTCATTTTATATTCCCAAGAGCAAAACGCAAGGGTCCCCATTTCTCCATGTTCCCTGCAATACTTATGTTCTCTCTCATTTTAAAACTATAAACATCTTAGTGGGTGTAGTTTTTCACTCTCCTCTTGTCTTGTGTTTTCCTAATGGCTAATGTCATAGCATTTTTTGTCATGTACTTTTTGCCCATTTGAATAATTTTGAAGAAATGTCTTTTTTATAGTTGAGTTGTAGTATTTTTTTACATATTCCGAATCCTAGACCCTTTTCAGAGATATGATTTGAAAATATTGTATTCTGTAGATTGTCATTTCCATTTCTAGATATCTTTTGGTGGAAAAGTTTGGTTTTAATTTTGATTAAGTCCAATTTCTCTACTTTTTCTTTGGTTGCTTATGCTCTTCGTGTCACATCTTAAAATCTGTTGCCAGATCCAAGGTCATGAAGACTTACCCCTGTGTTTCAACAGTGTGTAGTTTGGCTTTTATGTTTTAGATATTGATTTTGAGGTAAATTTTGTGTATGTTGTGAGATGAGGGTTGAAATCCACTGTTTTGCATGTTTGTGCTAGAACTACTGGATATTTGTAGAAGAGATTATTTTTCACCGCACTGAATTGCCTTGGCTCACTTATCAAAATCAGGTGGCTATTGATGAAAGAAACTGAGTAAAAAAAGATGTCCTTTGCTCGGAATAATTAATATTGGTAAAATGACCATGTTGGGAACCACTCTGCCTGGTTTCAGGAGTTGTAACTACCCCCCATGGCTAAGGCTGAGTGAACAACCTCTGGATTATGAGCCACAGGGAAACAAAAGCTTGTCTCTGGTAGCAAATGCTGCCTCTACTTACTCCCCTGCCCCGAATGCATGGTCAGATAGTCAGAGACTGGTATGACTCCTCAGAGGAGGGGCAACCTAAGCCAGACCATGGAAGGACTCACTTGGGGGCCTGTAACAAAGAGGGAGTGATGGGCCCTCACCCCCTGGCTATTCTGACATAGCCCGAGTCCCCATGTCCTCTGGGAGAAGCACTCCCTGGCTCTAATCCACTTAAGCCTGAAAACCTGTGATGGGGAAGGCGGTGGAGCCCCTTGCCGGTCAGAGCGGGATGCTAGAGTGGGATCTGGGGTAATCAGGCATAAGAAAGAATTCCTAAAAGTCCTGTGAAGCCTGCTTTGCTAAGAGTGTTTTCATTCATATGTTAAGGGTCCGAGCAGGAAATGAGTATGTTTCCCAAAGTTTCTGCAAACCCCCTTTCCTGACAGACACTGACTCAGACTAAGCCCTCAGATTTCTTTGAAATGTTATCTACTGTTTGATCCTTACTGCCTGTATTCCTGTGTATTACAACCCAATAAAAGCCATTGAGGAAGGGGCTCCTGGCCTTTTTCCTTTGAGAAATCGGCCACCTCTCCCCCAAGGAGATTATGTCGTGGTAGTGTTACTTTCATCCGTGGCGGACGGGGTTGGGGGACTTGCGGGCAAAGTTGCCCCCATATGACCATACTACCCAAAGCAGTATGCATAGATTCAATGCAGTCCCTAGCAAAATTTAATAGCATTTTTCACAGAAATAGAAAAAACATTCTAAAATTTGTATGGAACCACAAAAGACCTCTAATTGCCAAATCAATTTTGAGAAAGAACAGATTGGAGGCATCACACTTCTGATTTCAAATTATATCACAAAGCTATAGTAAAATAATATGGTAGTGGTGTGAAAAACACATAGATCAGTGGAACAGAATAGAGAACCTAGAAATAAACCCAAGCATATATGGTCAACTAATTTTCAAGAAGGGTATCAAGAATACATAATGGGCCCTGGCTGGTGTGGCTCGGTGGATTGAGCACGGGCCTGTGAACCAGAGGATCGAGGTTCGATTCCCAGTCAGGACACATGCCTGGGTTGCAGGCCAGTTCCCGGTAGAGGACACAGGATACATTGTGTGTCCTTGGCAGAGGCAACCATACATGGATATTTCTCTCCCTCCTTCCCTTCCCCTCTAAAAGATAAATAAATAAAATATTTTTAAAAAGAAAGAATACATAATGGGAAAAGGATAGTCTCTTCAATAAATAGTGTTGAGAAAACTGGACAGCCAACATGCAAAAAATGAAACTGAACCCTTATCATACACCATATATAAAAATTGCTCAAAATGGATTGAAGACTTAAATGTAAGACCTGAAATCATAAACCTAAAGGAAAAAAAACATGGGAAAAGCTCTGCAACACTGGCCTTGGCTATGATTTTTTTGGATATGACACACAAAGCTCAGGTAACAAGCAAAAATAAACAAGTGGGACAACATCAAACTAAAAAGCTTCTGTAGAGAAAAAAATAAATAAAATGACAACTTACAGAATGGGAACATTTGCAAACAATATATCTGATGAGGTTAATATGGAAAAAATGTAAGGAACTCACCATACACTTCAATAGCAAAACAAACGAACAACAGAAAATTCCCCAAACAACCCAATCAAAAAATGGGCAGAGGACCTGGAAAAACATTTTTCAAGATGACATATAAATAACAGAAATTATAAAAAGGTACTCAACATCACTAATCAAAGAAATTCAAATCAAAATCACAATGAGATACTACCTCACACGTGTTAAGATAGCTATTATCAAAAAGACAAGAGGTAAAACAAGTGTGGGAGAGGATATGGTGGAAAGGGTGGGGTTGGAAACTGGTATAACAATACCCAGAGGGATTGCTGAATCACATGGTAGTCTTCATACCGTTTTTCATAATTGTTATACCAATTTATACCCATATACCAATTTTTATTCCAAAGGATTTGAGATCAGTACCTTAAAGATACTGTGTTCCCCCATTTTTACAGCATTATTAACAATACGTAAGATATGGAAACTATGCAGTTGGAGAATGATTAAAAAACACGTATCTGTGTGTGTGTGTGTATGTACACACAAGTATATCTATATCTGTATCGTATGTGAGTACTTAGTCTTGGGGAAAAGAAAAGAAATCCTGCCAATCTGACATGTATGAACTTGGAGGACATTAAGCTAAGTGAAATAAGCCAGATGCAGAACGAAAAAACAAAAAGCATGCTCTCACTTTTATGTGGAATTTAAAAGAATAAAATATATAGAAGTAGAGAATAGAACTTAACCAATTAAGAAATTGGTTAAAATGACTATGATATTTTGTTAGTAATAATAGGAAAGGTCTTTGAGTAGTTGGAAATGATAAATTTAGACACTTGGGGGCAGAATCCCATCTCTCCCTCAAATGCTAGGCAAAGGGTGAGGATGGGTAAGTGTGTGTAGAGTGTGGTGCTGGTGCAGGAAAAGGGTCAGGATGCTGAGTACTTTCTGTTCACAGTAGAAATCTTCCAGGACCTAACTGGAGCTCTCCAATTAATTTATTTCTTAGTTGTTAGCTATTAAAATCCAGAGGTGTCTACTAAATTGTATTCTTTCCTTTAGTATCAACCTACTTGAGATCATGTAAGAGCAGAGCACATATAAAATGTTTGTATTTTATCAAATGTTTCTTATTATGTGTATTTCTTAGATTAATGTAGTCTGTTTTGTTGCTTGAGTTTTAGGTGTCATACCCAAAAATTCATTGCCAAGACCCATTGTCAAGTTTTCCTGTTTTCCTCTAGAAGTTTTATGGTGGCTAGTCTTACATTTAAGTCTTGAATCCATTTAGAGTTTTTTGTGAGTGGTATAAGATAGGGGCCTAGTTTCATTATTTTATATGTGATTATCCAGTTTTCCCAGCACCATTTACTGAGGAGACTGTCTTTTCTCCACTAAGCACTGATTGACTCACTTGTCAGATGTTAGTCACTGGTTATATGCATTGGTTGATTTCTGGGCTCTTGATTCCTTTCCACTGGTCTCTTTTTATGCTAGTACCATAGTGTTCTGATTACTGTAGCTTTTACTTTATTTAAATTGATTTTCCCCATCTTCCCACCATCGGCAATCACATGAAGCTTTATATTACAGCTTGAAGTCAGAAAGTGTAACGCCTCCCACTGTTCTTTTTTTTAAAAATATATTTTATTGATTATACCATTACAGTTGTTCTATTCCCCCCCTTCATTCCCCTCCACCCACACACTCCCTCCCCCACCATTCTCCCCCCTCTTAGTTTATAACCATGTGTCTCAAGTTTAGATTCTATATTTCCCCCGCTATTCTTGCCCTCCCCCCTATTTTCTACCTACCCTCTATGCTATTTTTCTGTGCCTTCTCCCACCTTCTCCTCCTCCCACTCCTGTTGCTAACCCTCCATGTGTTCTTCATTTCTGTGGTTCCACTCCTGTTCTAGCTGTCCTCTTGGTTTGCCTTTGTTTCAGGTGTGGTTGTTAATAACTGTGAGTTTGCTGTCCTTTCACTGTTCATATTTTTACCTTCTTTTTCTTAGATAAGTTCCTTTAACATTTCATATAATAAGGGCTTGGTGATGATGAACTCCTTGAATTTGACCTTATCTGAGAAGCACTTTATCTGTCCTTCCATTCTAAATGAAAGTTTTGCTGGATAGAGCAATCTTGGCTGTAGGTCTTTGGATTTCATGACTTGGAATACTTCTTTCCAGCCCCTTCTTGCCTCTAAGGTCTCTTTTGAGAAATCTCCTGACAGTCTGATGGGCACTCCTTTGTAGGTGCTGTCCCCTTCTCTCTTGCTGCTTCTAGGATTCTCTCCTTCATTTTAATCTTGGCTAATGTAATTATGATGTGCCTTGGTGTGTCCCTTCTTGGGTCCAACTTCTTTGGGACTCTCTGAGCTTCTTGGATTTCCTGGAAGTCTATTTCCTTTACCAGACTGGGGAAGTTCTCCTTTATTATTTGTTCAAATAATCTTTTCACTCGTGGCTGTTTCTTTCCCCCTTCTGGTACCCCTGTAATTCGGATGTTGGAACGTTTAAAGATGCCCTGAAGGTTCCTAAGCCTCTCCTCATTTTTTTGAATTCTCATTTCTTCATTCCTTTCTGGTGGGATGTTTTGTTCTTCCTTCTGGCCCACTCCATTGATTTGAGTCCGTTTCCTTTCCATCACTATTGGTTTCCTGGACATCTCCCTTCATTTCAATTAGTTTAGCCTTCATATGTTCCTCTAATTTGTGACTATAATCAACCAGTTCTGTTAGCATCCTGATAAACAGTATATCTTGAATTGTGCTTCTGGGAGGCTGGCAATTTCTCGGTCACTTAGAGTTATCGGCTCTGGGACTTTGAGTTCTTCTTGTGCCATCTTTTGGGCTGTTCGTGCCTGTTCCGTAGCAAGATCGGAAGTTGCTCTCGACTTAGCCCAGAGCAACTAAGTCGCTGGGTTGTGACGCTGTATGTGGGGGGGGGTCAAAGAGGAACAATGGCGTGCCTCCTGCCACCTGGGCCCCCACCGGTGCCGCAGCTGCTGCCGTCACTGGGCCCAGGCGTTTCGTCCCACTGCACTCAAGTGTGTCACCGCTGTCAGCCCTCGCCCCCTGGGGCCTGCATGGTCCGTCTCACTGGGCGCGAATGTGCGACCACGGTCAGTCTGCCCCACACCCTGAGTCCGGGCCACTTGCACACCTAGGTCTGGGGACCTGTCCTGCCCGACTCTGCTGGCTCCGCCCCTCTTACCTTCCCCGTTGAACGGTTAGATGTAGTCGGACTTCCATATAATTCAATTTTCTGTCCTTTGGCTGTGTCTTTGTTTCTCCAAATCTTTGTTGTATTCAAACTTGGTTGTTGGAGAAGGCACAGTGTTTCCACCTATGCCTCCATCTTGGCGGAAGTCCCCCGCCTCCCACTGTTCTTCTGAAAATTGCTTTGGCTATTTGGGGTATGCTGTGGTTCCATATAAATTTTAGTTTTTTCTACTTCTGTAAAAAAAATGCCCTTGGAATCTTGACAGAGATTGCATTGAGTCTGTAGGTAACTTTTGGTAGTACTGACATTTTAACAAAATTAATTATTCTACTCCATGAACTTGGGATATCTTTCCATTTGTATGATTTCGCTTTCATTAGTCTCTTGTAGGTTTCAGAATAGAGTTCACCTTCTATGTATTCCTATGCATTTTGTTTTTGATGCTATTATAAATGGAACTGTTTTTTTCAGGTAATTCTTTAGTGTATAGAAATGCTATTGCTTTTCGTACATTTTGTATCTTGACGCTTTACTGAATGTTATTACAGTACTTTTGTGGAATCTTTAAGATTTTCTATATGTACAATCATGTCATCTCCAAAGAGACAATTTTACTTTTTCCTTTCCAATGCTGATGACTTTTATTTCTCCCTGCTCGATTGCTCTTACTTCAATACATCTTCAATACTATGTTGAATAGGATGAGACTGGGCACCCTTGTGAGGGGAAGCAAAGTCAGGAAGGACCCATGTTTTATCTTAGTGATGTCATTCTCATTTTTTTGAGTATGCATAATGTACTTTAATTTAAAAAATAATTAGCTGAAACTTACACAGTTTCTGGACAGACGTGCTGTTTATTACAGGTACTCTCCTATACCATTAGGTCAAAAGCGAGACACGTGCCATACCCAGAGTGAAGCCGAGGAAGGGTGGGGAGGGAGAAAGAACTGGGTACAAACACTGTAACAGGGCACTTCATTACAGAGAGGATTTCCTGCGGACCGCACCCTACTGATTACCTTATATACAAATGTCTGTTACTCTCAGTTAAGTTATATCCAGTTTTAAAGAATAGAAATCCTTGAATACTATATCTTAATGCACCTGCAGTTGATTTATCATGGTAGTTTTTTTATTTCTACTGTGAATGTACCTATTTTTAAAAATTTACCCAGCAGAATTAAGTGGCTTCAAATGAAAATTTTCTGACCAGTGCTTCTCAAACTTTGGTATTCGTCAGAATCACCTGGTAGGATTGTTAAAACATTTGATTGCTGGGCTCCACCCCAGAGTTTCAGTGGGTCTTGGGTGGGAGACTCAAGAATTTGCACTCCTAGCCCTGGCTGGCGTAGCTCAGTGGATTGAGCATGGGTCTGTGAACCACACGATCACAGTTCGATTCCCAGTCAGGGCACATGCCTGGGTTGCAGACCACTTCCCAGCAGGGGACTCACGAGAGGCAACCATACATTGATACTTCTCTCCTTCCCTTCCCCTCTAAAAATAAATAATTTTTTTTAAAAATTTAAAAAAAAAAAGAATTTGCACTCCTAACAAGTTTCCAGGGGATGCTACTGGTGGCTCAGATAACAATGCTTACAGTGTCAACAATCTGACATTTTATTTTGGGGTTTTCCTATTTTGTTAATTTCTCATGAGTTTGATGAAATGAAGCAAAACCACACACATAAAACTCTTGGCGAACAAAAATTTTATTCTAAAAATAGATCTTAGATTTTAGTTAACAATGAAATATCCAAAGCTGGTCATTATAATAAAAAGAAAAAACAGGATTCACTTTAAATTTTTTTCTGAAAAATACAAAATTATCACTGTAATATACTGCCAACTGTCATGTATCTGTATTTGAATTATTTATTTTACGAATTATTCAAGGAAATTTTAAAATCACCAATTGGACTGTACCTGATAATATACATCTGAATTGCTTTTATCTTCAAGTAAATACATTCTCAAGGAATGCAAACAAAATGGAATGTTTGCTTTAAGTCAATATAATTAGGAAAAAATTAGAAAATATGCTCCAAGGCAAAATATTGGTTTGCCTCCCTGGGTCCCTCAATTTTTGCACATAACCAAAAATACCTGACTGTATAGAAATACTGGTACTTAAAAGTAGCAAATTATACAACTTATATACAGAGAAAAGACATAACTAAATTATTTCAAACCCAAAGCACAGAAAACTTTAAAGGCATATGATGACATTTAGTATTTAAAAGTGGTTTTTTACCTTCAAAGTGCTAAAGAAAGAAGTACGCAAGAAAATTTCAGGCCTGTCTACAAAGTTCTGACTTATTTGAGGTACTGAAACAGCAAGAATGTAGGGTACAAAACAACTTAAATATCAAAGACCCCATGGCTATAAAAGACTGGTTTTATAATATTTTCTCCACACAGTATGTGTCGCATCCGTTCCGTCATGTCCGTATCTGGGATAACTTCTATCATCCATGTGCATCCCATCACTGGCCACAATGCACAGTGAGTAGAAATGATTCTTTTAAATCAAACTGCTTGATGTAGTCTCCATTAACCAAAAGCTGATCACAAACGTTACATTTAATTCCTATTAAGGTAGCTGCATGTTTACTAGAATGTCTTAGCTCATTTTTAGACTATTCGAAATATGGTGTGATTTACTCTGACTAATCTAAGACAGAAATACCATCTCAGTATGATGCAATACCTCTTTTGTCAAAACTTGACCCTGAGTTTTGAGTGCTGGGATATAAACTGTGAAACTGAAAACACTCCAAAATGTGTTGGCTAATATCACTGTCCCTGTAAGTACTATGCTTTTTCTCTCTGCTAACCACACATGTGAAAGTACCTCCTCTTCAGCAAGAGAGGAATGGTGGGAAGAATACCCAGATAAGGAACTCTTGTCCTAAATCTTCGTAAGAATTTATTTCAAAATATGCTGGTATCTTATAAATGCTGCTTCCCCACCTTTTGGGTAAAATCAACAGTGCAGAGAAATGCAGTATTTGCACCTTGTGGGTCTAGCAGCATGAGGGGAGTGCTGCAGTCCGTGGCTGGAGGAACAGAGCATTCCTCCACAGTTCTGACTGTACAGAGTCCTGAACGTTGTGCTGGAAGTCAAGTAAGGGGCTTTTTTAAAAGTTAGTTGTGTTTACGCTGCATTCAACATTTCTATATACTGAAAGCAGCTCTACATCTCTTAAAACATTCACTAAACAAGATAATAGCTGAATATGAAACAAAGCAATTTCCAGTGGTGACGATATTCTCACAGTAGCATATAATCTAACTTCTTATTTAACACTAAAAACTAAGTCTTTAAAACACTATCCTGTTAGACACTGCCATTTACTGAAATTACAGAGGGAAGAAAAGATAATTATATCTACTGCCATTAAAGCTCAAAGGAAGTTATTAATAAAAATACAGGCTCTCACAGGGCTCAACTCCAGTATTGTTTCTGCTTTTATTTGTTTTTTTGTTTGTTTTGTTTGGGGAGGAGGGGATGCATGTTGTTTCTAAACCTAGTACTAAAACATAAAATATTCATGCTTTCTGAAGACACACTTAAACTAAAATTATGCTTAAGGTCTGGTTTACTCATCAAATCCCTGCCATGTGACATCAGTAAACCAGCACACACCCAGCTCTGTGCAGCACTAAGTTCTCTGCATGAGCAGGAAAGACAACCCACATCCTGAGTGCGGTGATGAGCTCCCTATTTGTCCAGATGGCAGTGTGCCCTTCCGAGATGATGTCTTCCAATCACTGGCCCTATGTGACCAATGCCACGAGAAAATGGGACAGGACTTGCCTCACCATCTATTTCCTAATAGTGAATATAACTACTGCATTAACTGTACGTCCCAAATGAAACCCCAAAAACCCCTTTTACCTTTAGTAATCATGAGAAGTCTTTACATATTTATATGATGTATTGTACATTATATGCACGGCCTGTTTACACTGTTTTCAAAAAGAGAGGATGGTCTTAAACTAATCGATAGGGGTGCATCGATCTTCTTTCCAATGGTCCTCATATTTCCTTAAATGATGGCATCATGTTCATCACTGTAATATATCAAAGGTTAAAATTACTTCGTTTTGTATTTGTATCAAGCCTACTTATATATTCATGTTTTAAAGTAACAAATAATTTCAAGTTTCAGAATTAAGTGGTTAAGGATTGGAACGATGGTTCAGGCTGTCAAACCTAGACTGAAATCTCTGCTCTGCCTCTCGGGGCTGCTGTGTGACTCTTCACAATTAGCGATTATAACCCTCTTTAAAAAAGAAAACTACCACCATTTCTTGAGTGTTGACTATGTGTCGGATGTTATACTCCAGACTTTACACCCAGAACTCATGTAATCACCACAGTCACCCCGTGCAGAGGACACTTTCATTTACTTGATTTATTCATTCTCCCATTTGCACAGGATCTGAAGCTAAGCAAGCATGTGAACTCCCATCCTGACCACTGGGCACTACGTTGCCTCGTTTACATAAGCATGGGAAGGCACTCTGCTAGTCAGCAGTCAAGCAGGCCTAACACTATTGGGTTGGCCAAAAAAGTCCATCTAGGTTTATTTTCACCAATACCTTCATTGATCTGGATCTTTTGGCTATGTCTTGCTATTGGCTTCTAGTGGATAGAGGCCAGGGGTGCTGCTGAACCTCTTCCAATGCATAAGACAGCCCCACAGCAAAGAATTATTTGGTTAAAATGTCAATAGTACCAAGAAACTTCACAAACCACTTGACAAGTTCGGTCAGTGACAGCACCTTCTCCATACACTGCACAAATCTTTTTGGCATTTCAGGTGCGTTTTTACCTCTCTTGAAATAATAAAGCAAAATATGCAGAAAATGTTGCATATTTTCTTCCATCTTCAATATTAAAAGTTTTGATAACAAAACCAGTTTTGGTAAGTTTTTAAAATGTGCATGCTCTTATGACAGCTGTCACAACACAATCTAACAAAACTATTTCAAATGAAGTTAAAGCCAACTAAGCACAAGAGCCATCATAGAGAAAAAAACAAACTTCCCAGCCAACCCAATAAGTCTGCCCCAAGCCCTATGTCTTTAGGGACTTCCCCAAACCCTATGTCTTAGCCATTTAATTCCACTGTCTCTCCATGTAACTCTAAGAAACATAGGAGCTAACATTTTAATCAGTATTTTAATCAGTTAATATCCAACAAGTGAAAACTAGAAATGTTCATTGTTACTGGATATAGAGGGTTCTCAGTTTCTTTCTTTTTTAATTTTTTTAAAAAGATTTTTTATTTATTTCCAGAGAGAGGGGAAGGGAGAAAGAAACATCAATGTGCAAGAGATACATTGATTATTTGCCTCTCACATGCCCCCAAACAGGGACCTGGCCCACAACCCGGGCATGTGCCCTGACTGGGAAGTGAACTGACGACCCTTTGGTTCAGAGGCTGGCACTCAATCCACTGAGCCACAGCAGCCAGAATGAAGGTCTCAGTTTCTTTACTGGGACAAACATTAAGTCCTTACTTATGGAACACCATTTTTTATAATTTCAAAGGAACTACTGGCTTTAAAATGCACATTTTTAAAAATATAGCACTAAGAAAAGTACAGCCAATTAAACTAAAACACAGTGCTTTCACATCCCACGGACTGTAAGATATATCCTAATTTCAGAGGTGTTAAAACATGGAAAAAACCAAAAATGTTTACTTAGACTCAACTAAATAGGGTATTTTTACCACCTACTGTTTCCTACATGAAAATAAAACTCCTTTTAGAGTCGAAGTGCTCCTGCCACCAGTTTCCTCCCATCAAGGGGGAGTCTGGACCCTGACTCCACAGGGCATGCGGCACTGTGCGGTCATGTATGTCTAAGGGAAAAATTAGCCCAGAAGCTGAGATTGCATACTTCCTGGTTAAGGCAGTTTAAAAGGAAAATGCATATTTTAATTTAACTGCTACGCTATTTTATAGCCTCAACTCTATGAATACATATTGACATTTGAAATGAATACTTATAGATATGTGAAATACAACTGGCATTTAATTTACTATAATCAAAATGTGCCTTCTGTTTAACTGATTAAATTTACTAAGGAAACAGATGATAAATATTTCTAGAGAGAGTGATTTTTAAAAATTACTGCAAATTTTAAAGGCTCAATCAGTATTCCTCAAATGTTTCTTACATGGGAAGTCTGTGTGGGATGTGTATGTTTAAAACCACTTACAACAAACAAGTTTTGGAGAACGATCATCTACTCTATGGTATTATACATGAACATCAAAAGAAGGAATTGGTACGTGTACATATAAGACCCAAATCTAACAGGATTCTGTTGGTGTAACAAAAGCTGGGAGGTGCTACCTCCAGAAATCGTGAGGCCTGTACAATTTATGAAGGGGGAACATGGTTTGGTGATCAGGACTTGACGTAAAGCTCATCTAAAAAGTAGTGTTACTACAGATAAAATGATAATGTATATTATACTAACAAGTCATCTGATATAGTAAATTATCAGGGAAAACGTGGCTGTCAGAAGAATTTCTTTGGTAGCTTTGCCTTCGCCATAGGAAGCAAAAACCATGTTTTTACCAAGGATGTTATTTTAGTGCTACCGATCAACACAAGACGTGCTAGGCCACACGAAGCCTGATCCCGTGTTCCTCATGATTAATTACAGCTACAGGCAAGTAAAAAGGGTTGGCTTAACTTGGGCCTGCGGTAAAAAATGGGTAACATTAAAAAATACAAACACATTTACATACCTCTATTTCTCTTTGTCAATATTTGTAATCAGACGTTGTACATAAATAATTTACTTTGGGCATAGAAGATTAATGGGAACATAACTCATAAATCTATAAATTACTCATCTCTGAGAAGAATATCGCCCCCACTACTCTGATATTTTGTCATGATATTTAAATAAAGAAATACAGAAATAGTTAAAATTAAAGTCCTGGGCAACCAAAACTCACATGGTTCTGTACTGAATGCCTCTTCTTGAATAATATACTTTGCATCCAATGTAAAGAATAGATAAAATTCCCAGTGTTAATGCAATACCACCAACAAAGCTGCCAATATCAAATTTTGAGCCTTTGTTTTCTTTAGAATTTATAGTTGCTGTGACTGAAAGAAAACAAAACAAAACAGGGTTTAGTACTTTTTAAAACCATTGTAATAACCTAACATTTTCTGAATCTCTATATAAATGAACATGGAACTGGGACAAGGGGGCCTGTAAACATACAAAGGTGCTCTCCAGCATTGCCAGAGACTTGCCTGGATCTAGTTTTCTTCAGCTTATCCAACACCTCTCTCACCGGAAAACCCCTAGTGCCTGCAGCCCCAGGATCTGAAGGTGTCTGATGGTGCTGGACTTTGACAGTCTCTTACCAAAACCTCAGAGGCAGCAAGACTTCATGTTGGTTTTTTTTTTTCCTTATAAATCCTCTTAAGATTTTATGCCTTAACAAAAGAAGTCTGGGTAACACAACTATTATGTTGAAATTGGGTCCAATTTGAATAAATGTTTCCAACGGAAATTTCTCCTTTTGAATAATTTGGAGATCTAAACTATTTTGGTTTGAATCATGGCAAAAGCCCCTGAGACATTATGTTTCATTTCAATAAATAAATTCTAGTGATAAAGAAACTAAACTAGATGGAGTAAAATATATAAAAACACACAAAAGAAACCATAAAGTCTGCTATCTGTTCTCATGAATGTACTAGCTCTTAAAAAGAACACCAATGTCGGATAACTTGATCTTCTTAAGGGTTTTTAAACTCATGGTTTCACAAACATCGTGTTTTTAAAAATGCAAAAAGAGTGCTGAGACTCTGAAACTACATACATGATCATATCTAATACAATTTTAAAATATCTTTATGGCACAAATGAATGAAAATCAAAGTTGACTGTGATTTTTGCTTTGGAAATCATGTAGACTGAGCCTTCGTAATTCCTTCCTACAATGAGGAAAAGCATTAAAGGTATGACAAATTTTCAAACCATAAAATAAAGTCCCCTGTTAGGATAAGTTACTTATTCTCAAATGGGTCTTATATAGTCATTATTTGGTATGATTCAGTTGGAAAACCACTTTTTTTAAAGGGACAAGAACACTAAGTCAATCAGCTCTTTTCCTGATTTCTACAACAAATTTATTTAATAGGAAATCACTGCCTAAATTTCTGTTATTTATTTTTGCAGAATGGAATGATCATCTAAATGTGGCACTTAAATTAACAACTATTTTCAGCATAGGAAAAGTAGATAATTTTTAATACATACTTGTTACTGATGAAGAAACAGATGTCACCGAGCTGTTGTGGCTCGTGGCCATCGTGGTTGTTGACACCTGTGATGCGTTTTGTGAAACACTTGTTATTTTGGGTGTAGACTTTAAGGTGGTAGACGTTGTATGTGTTGAGACCCCTGGTGTTGTTGTCACTTGGGAAGTTGTTGTGGATTTCAAGGTGGTTACTGTCACACTTTTTGTGGTTGTAGTAACTGAAGTTGTTGGTGGTTTCACTGTGGATTTCAAGGTGCTGACTGACGCTGCAAAAACTGAAGTTGTAGGTGGTTTCATGGTTGTGCTGGAAGATCCATTCCTATTGTTAGCAGGTACAGGTGGGACACTCCCTGTAAGGACATCAAAAAACATTAAAACTGGACTTCCAGCCAAGATGGAGGTGTAGGTAGATAAACTTTGCTTCCTTGTACAATGAAAAAGGACAACAAATTTATAAACAAAAAATAACCAAAACTGACAGAAAATCAAACTGTATGGGAGTCCGACAACCAAAGAGTTAAAGAACATTCATCCAGACCAGTAGGAGGGTTGGAGACAGGCAGTGAGGGTGGAGAGGACACACAGCAAGGCAGTGGCTGGAGGACTGGGCGGGTGAGGCAGTGGCTGGTGGTCCCACATGTGTGTGCAGATAAACAGGGAGGAACAACTGGGGAGTGAAACAGACTGCATAAGCCAGGGTTCCAGTGCAGAGAAATAAAGCCTCACAACCTCTAGCTGTAAAAATCTGTAGAGGTTGTAGTGGCAGGAGAAACCCCCAGCCTCATAAGAGTTCATTGGAGAGATCCACAGGGTTCTAGAACATACACAAACCCACCCACCTGCGAATCGGCACAAAAGGGCCCTATTTGCTTGTGGGTAGTGAGGGAAGTGAATGAAAGCTAGTAGACAGCCGAGCAAATGGCATTGTTCCCTCTAGGATACCTCCCCCACAAACAGCAATGCAATGAAGCAATGTGAATTCCCAGACCCTGGTGAATACCTAAGGCTCTACACTTTACAATGTAACAGGTGTGCTGAGAAAAAGACATATGGCCCAAATGAAAGAACAGATCAAAAATCTAGAAAAACGAAGCAATGAAGAGATAGCCAACCTATTAGATGCACAGTTCAAAAACACTGGCAATGAGGATGCTCCCAGAAATGGTTGAGTATGGTCACGAAATAAGAGGAAAAAGTGAAGGCTATGCCAAATGAAATAAAGAAAAATATCCAAGGAACCAACAGTGAAGGAAAGGAAACCAGGACCCAAATCAACAATTTAGAGAAGGAAGAAATAACAGAACAGAATGAAGAAACAGGAATTCAAAAAAAAATGAGGAGAGGCTGAAGAATGTCCGGGGCAACTTTAAATGTTCCAACATCTGAATCATTGGGGTGCCAGAAGAAGAGCAATAAATTGAAAACTTACTTAAAAAAATAACAGAGGAGAACTTTCCCAATCTGGCGAAGGAAACAGACTTCCAGGAAGTCTAGGAAGCCCAGAGAGTCCCAAAGAAGTTGGACCCAAGGAAGTACACACCAAGGCAGATCATAATTACACTACCCAAGATTAAAAATAAGGAGAGAATTTTAGAAGCAGCAAGAGAAAAGGAGACAGTCACCTACAAAGGAGTTCCCATCAGACTGTCAGCTGATTTCTCAAAAGAAACATTACAAGCAAGAAGGGGCTGGAAAGAAGCATTCCAAGTGATGAAAGGCAAGGACCTACATCCATGATTACTCTATCCAGCAAAGCTTTCATTCAGAATGGAAAGGCAGATAAAGTGCTTCCCAGATAAGGTCAAGTTAAAGGAGTTCATCATCACCAAGCTCTTATTATATAAAACGTTAAAGGGACTTATCTAAGAGACAGATGATCAAAAACTATGAACAGTAAAATGACCACAAACTCACAACTGTCAACCACTGACCCAAACCGCGCCCCTCCCCAACTAAGCAAACAACTAGACCAGGAACAGAATTACAGAAATGAAGATCACTGGAGGGTTATCAGCAGGGCGGGGGGGGGGGGGCAGAGGGGGAAAAGGTACAGAGAATAAGTAGCGTAGATGGTAGGTACAAAATAGACAGGGGGAGGTTAAGACTAGTATAGGAAGTAGAGAAGCAAAGAACTTATATGTACGACTCATGGATGTGAACTAAGGGGGAGGAATGCTGGTGGGAAGGATGTGCAGGGGAATAAAGGGGAGAATAAAAATTGGACAACTACAATAGCATAATCAATAAAATATGCTTAAAAGAACCTTTAAAACTGGAGCTATGACCCGGGGAAACTAAGACCCCCACGTCACTATGACTTTCATGGTTCCACAGAAACAGGTCTAACAAGTACGGCAGTGTGAGAGATACTTAGTCCACTAATAAATACTCAACAGAAACCAAGCCTACATTTAAGAATTTCTGTGAAGATATGAAAAAAAGGACTGAGTCCCTTCAATACAGGGACAATGTCTTAACCATTTCTAACTGAGGATCTTACCATACTTCCTGTCACAAATATTAGTTGAATAGATGAGTAAATTAATAGATATGAGAAGGGTTTTTAAAATTAAAAGTTTAATGTTTCTCTGCCACATCCTTCCAATGAGCTTCGAGGACGGTCAGTAGTTGCATGTTTCAAATTCCTCTTACGTTTTCTCCACTTTGGGTCTCTGTGTGTGTTGTCTTCCACTGAGTATGATCTAATATTTTTTAAAGGCCTAAGAAATTACTTTTGTGCCAAAAATACCACTAAGTTATAATGTTCTAGCATACGATACAAATGCTATGAACTTAAACTAATCTTTTACTATTAAATTCTGAATACTTTATATAGATAAAATATGATTTAACATTGAAATAATCACATTTTATTTTAAACTAGTGGGTGAATTCTATTGCAGTGAAATTAAATACAGCAAATAACTAGCATTCATATCATATCTTTAGAACAAAATGATCTTTGCAGAGTAAATCAATTAAAACAGTGCTGCTTTTGGATTCAACACACAAACACAGCCCAATCCCCACTCCCTGCCAAAATAAAAAATTTATGCAAAGTCACACGGGCAAAAATAGGGACCTACTTTAAGTTCTACACTAAGAAAATCCAAATGTGTTGAAGAAACAACTAAGCAGCCAAAACTGCAAATTGACAAAACAGGCAAGTATGTTTTGTATCAAACTGTGTTTCATGATTAAATGTGCAAACTGCAATGCTCGGATTTGCTCCTCAAGGTTGGAACTCATATCCAGTATTCCTTCTCCCCTGTCTGTAATATAAGTAAGTGCTCCACTACGAATGACCCTATGCCACCAAGGAAGTCTGGATGTCTTCCCTTTCCCTTAACTGTCCAGCTACTGACCAGCACCTCCAGGGGGTGGCTGAGTTAGCACCTGCAGAGACACCTACAGAGGAGACCGCCCAGGGCTTGCAGAGGATTAGGTCCTATCCAACTTTGCCAGTCTTAGCCATTCAGTCTCCTGCAGCCTCTGAGAAGCACAAGCTGTAAAGGCTTTTGGGGTGAGGGTTGAGCAAAGAGATGAAGGGGTTCAAAAGGTATAGACTTCCAGTTATAAAATAAATAAGTCATAGAAATATAATGTACAGATGGCGACTATAATTGATGATACTATATTGTATGTTTGAAAGTTGCTAAGAGAGTAGATCTTCCAAGTTTTCATCACAAGGAAGAAAGTTTGTAACTGTGTATGGTGATGGATTTTAACTAAACTTAACTGTGGTTGATCATTTTGCAAATCACTAGGTTGTACACCTGAATCTAATATGTTATATGTCAATTATACCTTAATAAAGTTAAAAAGTACTAAAAACAAAATAAATACAAAAAAAAAAAAAACAAAAGAAGGTAAGTTATTGGAGGGCGTCCCTGTGCTATGTGTCTCCCCCCACCTCTGCCCCTGGAGAGAAAAAGGAGGACGCTACCCTTCGTCTCAAACAACACTGGAAAGGCAGTCAACTCTTTGACACTGATTGGTCTTAGTTTCTTCNAGTTAAAAAGTACTAAAAACAAAATAAATACAAAAAAAAAAAAAAAAACAAAAGAAGGTAAGTTATTGGAGGGCGTCCCTGTGCTATGTGTCTCCCCCCACCTCTGCCCCTGGAGAGAAAAAGGAGGACGCTACCCTTCGTCTCAAACAACACTGGAAAGGCAGTCAACTCTTTGACACTGATTGGTCTTAGTTTCTTCCTGGATAGGTCTCCTTGGGCAAGGGCAACAAAAGAAAAAAAAACAAATAAATGGGGCTACATCAAAGTAAAGAGCTTTTGCACAGTGAAGGACACCAACAACAAAAATCTCAGAAACTGTGGACACTTCCTGCACATCCCCCCAGACTCCTCCCTTCCTCATCCCACCAGCTCTCTGACCTGAGGAAGAACCCTTACGAATTGTATCCATAGGCTACCTTACCACCTATGCCTCCGGTTTGGTTCAGCCAAAGAGAAAGCATCATTTGTTAATGCTTTACAGTCTGCCTTGTTTTTATTAGCTTGTATAACCGATGTGACTGAAAACACAGTGTCCTTTACTGCTTGGGACTAGATCCAACCAGGAACAGGCTGGTTAACCTGGAACCAGGAACAGCGTTAAGCCCAGTTCTGTGTGCCCTAAAGCTATCTGTCTGTCCACATGTACTGGGCTGGCCAAAAGTCCAGTATGTCTTTTTCTGTGTGATGGCTCTAGTATTGCTCATTTGTCTTCAACTTTATTCCAAACAATTTCATTAGATTGTATTGTGACAGCTGTCATAGTAGCATGCATTTAAAAAAAAACAACTTATCAAAATCAGTGAATTTTTGCATAGCCATTTTAATATTGAAAATGGAAGAAAATACACAACATTTTTGGCATATTAAGCTTTATTATTTTGAGGAAGGTAAAAATTCAACTGAAATGCAAAAAGAAAAAGATCTGTGCAGTGTATGGAGAAGGTGCTGCGACTGGATCAAATGTGTCAAAAGTGGTTTGCGAAGTTTCTTGGTACCCATGACATTTTGGCCCAATAATTCTTTGCTGTGGGGCTGTTTCATGCCTTAGAAGATGTTTAGCAGCAACCCTGCCTCTACCCACTGGAAGCCAATAGCAGGAGATAGCTTACATACTCAAAATATCCAAATCAATCAAGTTACTGGTAAAAATGAAAAATGTGCGATTTTTTGGCCAACCCAATATTTACTTAATGAATACTTAAACAGTATTCATTCTGAACCAGACACAACTGTAAATACTTTCAAAATATGACAATCTTCATAATTACCCAGGAGGTAATGTGATGGTCAGTGATCCCCATTTTACAGATGAAACTGAGGTAGAGAGGTTGAGTAACTTGAGCACAAAGCAGTAAGGGGAGCTGCCAAGATCTGAATTTAGGTGGTCTGGTTCAAGAGTCGCTGTTCTTGATCACTATGTTAAGTCACAGAAAGCAGTGCCATCCAGGGGAAAAGCTTTGGTTGGGGTGGGTGACTGTGTTACTGCCCCTCTGCTGACCTTCAACATTCTAAGTAGAAGCTAATAATAGATTTTAGGCAGAAAAAAATCACAATATAAACATTCTCACAATAACTCTAAGTAATTAATAAGCCTCAGCAGGGTATGTAGCAAATACTCTTGACGTTACGTGTTCTACAAACCTACATACGGAAAACACTACCTTCCGGTCTGTCTGCATTGTAAAACACCCATAAAACAGCAACAACTTCTCATCCCCTGACGCATTTCACTGTCCTGACAGGGCTAAGACGTGTGGGAAAATAGGTCTGAAATATTTCGAAATAACATTAGAACTACAGTTGCCACCTCAAAAGGCTGTGCAGGTGATGCTGTCACTCAGCTGCAGGAGATCTATGGCCTCCACACGGAGAATAAGCACGTGTCAGGTGCAGCTGCCACATAAGAATTTGGTCATTAACAGCACAAAGCACCACAACAAAGAAATTTTCAGTCAGCAGAAAAGGTCTGCTCCAATGTCAGCAAAAAGAAATCCCTAGAGATGACAACTGTACAGCTTCGTATCCACCAGTGAATAATTTTAATTCATTGTGTAAAGACATTAGAAAATCTGACATTCAATACTGAACAATTTTCTTGCACAACAACATCAAAAAGGCAAAACTTGGCAATTACTAAAAAACACATACTTGCTTAAATGCTAGAAATGGTACCAGAGTCAAGAGTGGGTCTGCTCCCTGTGACATACAGATAAGAAAACTGTGACTCGGAAGCTTAAGTAAATTCCCTAAATCGCTCACTGTCAGATGAGGTGGTGAACACAGGTCATCTCCTCTGGGCCCGCTGAACTTTTCGAGGGTTTCCTCATTATTCCTGCTGAAAATCCACCTGAATTCCAGAGCCTGCTGTATCTATTTTAGGTACTAGTTTTATCATTGACTGTCTTCACTGCACTAAAAGCACCTTCAATAAACAAATGTATACACTTACACAAAACTTTGCCAGTTAAGAAACCCCCAAAAGGTGTGTCCCTCCTCAACTGCAATTCTGTCAGAAGAACCACTATCCTGAGTCTATTTACATTTCTTTATCTTTTTACTTCACACTATTTCTAAGCAATATAGTACTGTTTTTCACGTTTAAATTTTGTATAACTAGCATAATGTTAAATGTAATTTTCTGTTCTTGCTTTTTTGTACTCAACATAATGTTAATTAATTTCATTCATGTTAACATTGACTCCTCTGGTTCATTTATTTCTCATAGTATAAATATTTAAATTTTTTTATACTCAGAATTATGTTTTGAGATGTTTTCTGTTTCTATGAGACTGATGATACAACTAACTCAAATACCTTTCTGAATAATCTACCCAAAACACAAATGAAAGGCAAAACGTGTTTGTGTACAATCAGGCTCTTCAGATAAAAGAGATCTATCCCCTGAGCCCTCACTCAAACCCCGACCACTACTGACCCAACAATCCCACTTCTAAGAATCTAGCTAAATCCTAGCTCAAGCCTGTACAAGGACACTTGTGTGTTCACTGTAGCACTGTTTAGGAGAGTGACAACATCCACAAACTGGGGCACAGTCAAGGAAATTATGGGGCATCTGTATTATAAAACATAGCAAACATCAAAATCCATCAGACAGAGCTATACATACTGTGGTGGTTTTAAAATACGCCCACAGATTCTTTGATATTCCTCACTTCAAAAGGTGAAGCCTAATTCCACTTCCCTTGTACGTGGACCTCACTTAAGAGTCTTGCTTTTAACAAAGGAAATGGTGGAAATTATGCTATGTGACTTCTGAGGCTAGGTCCAAAAAAGAGAGAAATAGCTTCCATCTGGCTTTCTCTAGGACCTAGGAACCTCTAGGGTTGCTCACTCTTGGGGAATTCCGCATTCCACCACAGTGAAGATACTCAACCAGCCCTATCCTACAAAAGGAGAAGAAGTGAGGCCTGCTGACAGCCAGCCTATAACTTAGTTCACCTCAAAAGTGAGTCCTTTGTGACTGCAACCTCAAATCTGACCCCAGCTAAACGTGTAGCTAAATCACTACTTAACTCCTAGCCCAGAGGAAGCGTGAAATAATAAATATAATAAACCACTAAGAAGCCCTGGCTGGCATAGCTCAGTGGATCGAGCGCGGGCCTGCGAACCAGACGATTCGCGGTTCGATTCCCAGTCAGGGCACATTCCTGGGTTGCAGGCTGGTTCCTTGCAGGCTAACTACCAGCAGGGGGCGCACAAAAGGCAACCATACATTGATGTTTCTTTCCCTCTCTCCTTCCCCTCTAAAGATAAATAAATAAATAAAATCTTAAAAAAACAAAAACACTAAGTTCTGGGGTTCTGTTATGTAGCAATAACCAGTAATATAATAATACAAAAATATCAGTATTTCACAGTTGAGTCAAAAATCAACTTGCAGAATGTTATGTACATGCCTATTTTGTATATTCATAGCAGCAAACAGTGATTAATCTAGGGAGTTCCTGGGAAGGAAAAGGGAGGGAGGGACCAGATTCTTACTCTGTATGCTTTTGCATTGCTTAAAAGATTAAGTGCATGCATTATTAACCTCTACAATTTTTAGACTATAAAGATTGAAATAATACAAAAGAATTCTAAACCAATAAAGATTAAAAACTCTCCCCCTTTGTACAAGAAAAGAGCAAATTACCTTAATTTCAGACACACTGCTAACAAATTCTATTTTGTGGTTTCCTAATCGACTGCTGATTAAAAGCAGCAAATTGGGGGAGAAGTGGGCCAATAAAGGGAGGGAAGACATAACGCCAATACAAAGACATGACGGTTGGGTTCGTTAGAAAAAGGAGTCAAGATAAAATAAGCCATCTGAAACCACTCAAATGTAGAAACAAAGACCCTTATTTATCTAGAAGCCTTCCAGGATGTATCTCACAAGACTATAATCATAAAAACAATATTTATATATCAGTAAATAGTTTATAAAGTATGCCACATACAGAATTTTGTTTTCTCCCATAGTAAGCCTTGAGACACACAGAAGCGTTTTTACTGCCATTTTACTGATTTGGAAACAAACCCAGGGAGCAAGTGGAGTCAAGGCACAGAGCACCCTGAATTTCATGCTAGAAGTTCAAACTTGATCATATAGACAATACCATTTATCTCATACTGAAAACAGAGAGCCAAGATTACAGATGTGGGTCCTCTCGCCACTACAGCCAGGATGAGCGTTCCTCCTCGCCACTCAACTCTGCACAACTATGGGCTCAGAAGCAACCTTTTCAGAAACAGTCTTGGTGCAAGACAAACAGCTGTTCTTACCAGGGGTTTCTGGGAGATATTGGAGGCGGCAGGAATTCTTTGTTGAAAATGTAGAAGTGAGAATGCCGAAAATTCTAATTTGTATCAGTTTCTAGTCTCCAGATAATAGCGTATGTGTCTAATAACCTCACTTGAGTGCAATCACTTGCGTTTCTGAAGAGGCAGCCAAGTGTATTAGCAAGAAAGGGAGGGTCAACCACTCCTGTGCTTAAATGGCTACAAAGTCACTTTCTGTCTGTACGACTTTTCCTCATCTCTAAAAAAGGGAAAACAATAATTAACTCGTTTGGTTATTTTGTGGAATTAAAAACCAAGGGTGAAATACCTAAGTAATGTTTGTCAAAGGCATTATGTTCAACAAGGGTTATCATCAGTATCATTACCCCCACCCCCACCCCCACCATCATTTTACAATAGGGCAAACTTGCAAATAGAGATGCCTGGGCTTTCTGCACAGCACACACCATCTCCTTCCCCCACACCTCCCCTCATGCTGTGTCTGCCAATGGTTTCCTTCATTCCACCTCTGAATGCCACATCAACTCAGACCTGGTTCACGCTATTTCCTCTCAGATTTTTCCCAAGTGAAAAGTGATCTCTCCTTCTCGAGTGCTCATTTGTTTTTTTGCACATTTATTACTATACTTAGCATATGGATCTTTTACTACAGCTATTTTTATTCTTTTCAATTAAATCATAAGCATCCTAAGGGCAGTATCTATGTGCAATTAATTCTCTGTAGGTCCCACAGTACCTGGCATACTCCCAAAACATACTGGGTTCAAAATGAACATCTGTTGAGTGAATACAACACAGGAATATCAGAGGCTTATATAGCAGAATTATCACTAAACTCCTATAGGAAGATCAGCAGGATATTTGTAGCTTTGAATCTAAATAACTATAGTAACCTATTACAACTCTGACTTCTCCACTCTTGACCACTATACTTGGATCATCATTAACAGTAATTGCTAACACATACATAGCACTTATTATGTGCCAGGCACTAAGTGCTTTACATATATGTACTTACTTCATCCTTACGCAACACTATAAAGTAGTACTAGAAGGAAACTAAGGCACAGATTTTAAGTGCCTCTTTTCCTCTAACTGTATAAGAGAAAGGAGGGCTAATGAGGCTAATGCAAACACAAATTAGTCAAAATAGAAGTCAACAATTTTTAAAGCTATAATGGCCAAAAAGAACTTATTAAGCATTGGAACACTCTATAGTTTACTTCAATCAGTCTTGAAAAACCCTGTGGATTGGAATCAGATGTGTTTTATTTTCCATTCTTTCCCTATTCATATTTCAATGCTTATTAATGACTGCTTTTTTCTCAAGTAAAATAAGGTTCTACTATTTATTGTCTATAATCAATTTCCACTGATCTGCAGGAACACTTTTAGTTACCTCTATCTAACTAGTATAAAAGTCAAGGAGAATAATCTCTAGGCCCTGGACTTCCACAGAAACTTACCTTGCCTGAGGTCAACCGCTTTGCAACTATTTAGTACATTGACAAAACATGTATAAGATATTTGTAAAAGTAAAACAAAAAAAAGCTAAACAAACCCTTATCTTGAGTGCAAAATTACCTAGGATAAGTTTCATTACAATAATTCACCTCTCTGTAATGAGGGTGCTATTTAAGTTTTAGCTATCTCCAGGAAGCTATAAAAATTGTCTTTGACTTCATAATAGAAAAACTCAGAAAGTTTACAATCAAACAGGTGTGCAAAGTTCTCCAGTATCCCTTTTGTTGCTGTTGTTTAATAGTGAAAACAAATTTACTTACTAGAATATGAAGATAATGATTGAATAAGCATGTGGCTTATGTTTAAAAAGGCTGTTTTATTCCCCGCTTACTGATCAAATCCATGACTGCCTAGTACTTTCACAATGAGAAGATTTCTACTTGATTTGATGGCACCCTGACTACTATAGGACATCAAAATAACTAACTGATGTATGCGCCCAGACACGAACCTTTTTATTTACTGAATAGCCTGTTATGGATAAACTTTGGGGTCTGGGCATATACCAGATTTTTCGGAAGATAAGACACAACCCCCATTTGGGAGGAAAGTGGGGTCCGTTGGTGGCCTAAGTTATTTATGTTATTAAATATTTTACCACATTTTTTGCTTCAAAAATTTCCCCCTATTTCCCCCCTCTAAAACCTAGGTGCATCTCATGGTCCTAAAAATATAGGACATCAGTTATTGTACTCAAGAGAGGTCCCTACTTTAATAGGCACTTTAAATTAAAAGCTAGATACGATTAAGCTTAATGAAGAAGGCATGTCAAAGTGGAGAAAGGCCCAAAACTAGTAGGCCTCTTGCAGCAAGCTTGCAGTCAGCCAAGTTGTAAATGCGAAGGAAATTAAAGTGCTATTCCAGTGAACACACAAATGATAAGAAAGTAAAACCACCTTATTGTTGATCTGGATAAATTTCTAGTGGTCTGAATAGAAGATCAAATCAGTCACAACATTCCCTTAAGCCAAAGCCCAATCCAGAGCAACTCCCTAACTCTCTTCAGGTCTACGAAGGCTGAGAGGGGAGAGGAAACTGCAGAGAAAAAGTTTGAAACTGGAAGTTGGTTCATGAGTTTTAAGAAAAGAAGCCTTCTCCAAAACAAAAGTGCAAGGTGAAGCAACAAGTGCTGCTATAGAAGCTGCAATGAGTTACCCAAAAGATCTATTAATGAAAGTGGCTACATTAAACAATACATATTCAGTGTAGATGAAACAGCCTCACACTGGAAGATGCCATATACACAGGACTTTCATAGCAAGAGAGGAGAAGTCAATGTCTGGCTCCAAAGTTTTCAAAGACAGGCTGACTGACTCTCTCTACTCTGTCTGCGCTTTATAAATGGAACAACGAAGCCTGAATAACAGCACATCTGTTTACAACATGGTTTGCTGAAAATTTTAAGTCCGCTGTTGAAACCTACTGGTCAGAAAAAAATCCTTTCAAAAATATTACTGTTCTCTGACAAAGCGCAGGGCCACCTGAGAGCTCTGATGGAGATGTACAGTGAGATTAATGTTGTTTTCATACCTGCTAACACCACATCCATCTTGTAGCCCATGGATCAAGAGGTAATTTTGACTTTCAGGTTTTATTATTTAAGAAATACACTACCTAAGACTACAGCTGCCATGACAGTGACTCCTCTGACGCATCTGGGCAAAGCAAATCGAAAACCTTCTGAAAGGGTTCACCATCCTAGGCATAATTAAGCACTGTGAATGTAAACTGTCACGACAGTCACTCACCTCATGGGAACTGAAATGAAGCCAGGAGGTAACGAAGAGGTTGTCTTATGCTCACCCTACCTGTGAATTTTTGAGACCACATCCTGAACTTCACTTACACTTCACCATGGCAACGGGACTACCCTGAAAGGAGCCAATGCAGCTCACCAGTCTGTACCTTTCATTTGCATAGAGGATCTAAATGAGGTTTGAATTCTTGGACTTGCCTGCTTACCACAGAGCAGTGATTTTTCAACCAGGGTGCCCCAAGACTTTTTAAAACATGTGATATCTGACTATTTAGTCACAGGCGTTGACCACTTTTCCCTTCTGTGAAATAAAAAAAATGACAACGGGCAACACAATAGCTATCTGGTGTAAATGAATCAAAATGACACTTATTTTTTGTAGCAGTAGTTAAAAAATACATTGTTAGGTGTGCCGGAGAATTTTAGTAATTGGTTTGTGTGCCATGAGATAAAAAAGGTTGCAAATCGCTGCCCAAGCGGCCAGTCCTGGAAGCAGCTTACCCCAGAATCTCACCACCTGGACGCCCCCTATCCTTTTCAACTCGTCATCACACCGTGTCAGACAGCCAGCAGGAAAGCTGCCTCTGTTACAAACGTGTGGGTTTTGCCTTTATCAACCCTGTCTTTGTTCTCTCTGGAGTTCCGTTTGGGTTGCTACCTAAATCTGTGCCTCCTGGATGGCAATTCTTTTTACTCAGTTAAAGCTTTTGCTCTTCATTATGGCCTAAACTTAGTCTTCGGTTAACACTTCTTATAGATGGACAAAGAGAGTGGTTTCTTCAGAGGAAATCTACTCCTGGTGAAGAAGCTGTGAAGACTGTTGAAATGACAAAGGATTTATATACCATGTACATTTAGTGGACAAGGCGGTGGCAGGGTGTGAGAGGATTGACTCCAACTTTCAAAAAAGTTCTACTGCAGATGAAATGTTATCAAACAGCATCTCATACTACAGTGAAGTTGTTTGTGAAAGAAAGTGTAATCCAGTGTGGCAAATTTCATTACTGTCTTATTTTAAGAAATTGCCACAGCCACCTGAGCCTTCAGCAACCACCACCCTATCAGTCAGCAGCGGTCAACATCAAGGCAGGACCCTCCACCTGCAAAAGTGCTAGGATTTCCTGAAGGCTCAGATGATGGTTAGCCTTTCTTAAGCAATAAATTATTTTAAAATTAAGGTATGTACTTTTTTTTAGACAATGCTATTACACATTTAATAGACCGCGGCATAGTATAAAGACTTTTATATGCACTTGGAAACCAAAAAATTCGTGACTCACTCTTTCATGGTGGTCTGGAACTGAACCCACAGTACCTCCAAGGTATGCCTGTATATGTTGATGAAAAATAATTCAAAAAGCAGTGACTGCGCATTTGCATATATTAAGAAGTTATGGGACTGATCTCACCAACATGGTGACATACGGCATTCCTGACTTTGTTCCCCCACAAGATCAATTAACAAGTATTCATGGATGAGACATCACTGAAAGAATCCTAGAACACAGGCGTGCAGTGGGGATGGTGTGGGTGGTGTGTATGTGTGACTGTCCGTCTGTCTGACCTACTCCTTGCACCAGAGACCAAGACAGACCGCATTAGAAGAGTAGTAAGCTACATGTTGGCTGCATGCCCCACCCCCAGTATGGCACAGAGCCAGGCTGAGAGGTCTCCCCTGTACCCATGGTTCATTCAACAGGAAAAGAGAGTCCAGGGTGGACGTTCAGCTCCCCCAGCACTGTGGGTTGCATCTTGGGAGCCCTACTTTTGTCCTGCCCCATGGGGATTTCCCAGGAATCTGTGGAGCTCAACCACTGGAAATCTGATTGGATGGGGGAGGGGGTGGGGCTTGCAATGACTAGCACTTGGATCTTGGCAGACAGAGTTCCTACCTGCAGTATCCAAGTAGTAATCCAAACAAGCAGCTTTGCTCATTTGCAGAAACAAGTCAGTGTGGTACTGCCTTACTAGGGAACTGAACAGGGTGCATGTCTACCTGATTCAGGTCTTAAAATGAAGGATTTCCTAGTCCTGGAGCCTAATCTGCCTTGCCGAGGGCAGGGGAGCTGAGTCATAGCCCTTCCCACTGCTGAGTGAAACTTCCCACCCTGCCCGACCAGAAAGAAGGGCAAGAACACCTACAAGCTGGACAGCCAGCAATGCTTCAGCAGAGTCCAAAAGGCAGAGCTGACAGTCTGCAGAGTAAAGCCAGTGGCCCTAACTGGCCAGTGAGGTTGGGACACTAGTTGGCTAGAGTCTTACTCGCCTTGGAGTTGGTTCTCCCACTTCGACTTACAGGGAAACTAATTCATGGCCCTGCCCATAGACCCTCAGCCCACCCAACCAGGGAACCTAAACTGAGCACATGCAAAGCTGTGTAACCATCTGACAGCCAGGCTTACATCGACTCTTGAACAGAGAGCACAGTTGGTGGCTTTCACTGTTTGTGGAGCAAAAGCAGTGGCTCTTTCTGGTCAGGGACTTAGGTGAACAGTCTTGCCTGATTTGCGTCCCCAAACAACAAGTTGTGGGGGCTCCAGGGCTTATCCTGCTGCCCCATTAGGGCAGAGAAACTAATTCACAGCCCCACCTATTGCTACATATAGTTCCCAGTCCTGACCACGAAGAAACCCTGACCAGAGAACCCAAGCTACCGTGCAGCCCATCATACGGCCTCACCTGGGCAGGGAACCAAGCCAGCAGTGCCAACTGGCTGTTCTCAGCCAGCAGCACCCGACTCTGTCCATTGACCTCCAAGCCCAGACAGTGACCTCACCCGAAACAGACCCTGAGAGCAAGGCCCACGTGCTGAAAGGTGTTAGCAGCACACATGTCTAGAAACCCAAACTGAGCTGACTGATAAAGAACTGTCTCCACCACAGCAAACCTGTGAAGGCTGGAAGAGGAGACTGCTTACTCAAATGCAGATACCAACAGAAGTAATCATGGATCCCCCAAAACCTAGTAATGATGACACACCCCCTAAAACCTAATAAAGTGCTAATAAATCATTCTAGAAAAAGGGAGATCTATGAAGTATCAAATAATTCAGAACAATCCCCCCAAAATTTAATGAGCAAGAACACAGAGAGACAACAAAATCAGGAAAACAGTCATGAACAAAAAGAAAAGTTCAACAAAGAAATAGTCCCTGTGTTTTTCAGCTGTAGGGTTTGTGTTTATTGTAATAAACACAAACCCTACAGCTGAAAAACACAGGGACTATAGTGAAGAATGCAATATATAACTTCAAAAGCAGATGACAATGCAAAAGAACTGGTAATGTAGAAGACAGAACATTTGAAATTACCCAGTTAGAGGAGCAGTAAGAAGAAATGATTATTATTGAAAGGTACTTATTCATTGCCATTTATNCCAAAATTTAATGAGTAAGAACATAGAGAGACAACAAAATCAGGAACAGTCATGAACAAAAAGAAAAGTTCAACAAAGAAATAGTCCCTGTGTTTTTCAGCTGTAGGGTTTGTGTTTATTGTACTATGTACAGCACATAGTACTTGATTGTGACAATAAATGACTGTTACTAGTGTATTTACTGCAGTGTACTTACTGCTATTTTAGAGTGTACTCTTCCTACTTATAAAAAAGTTTGCTCTAAAACGTGTGCTCCGTTATGCTGGCAGCAGCTTCATGTATCTCATGTTTACTGTCTCTTGGCCACATAATTTTCTCCAGTGTTTGATTTACTCTCATGTTTATTGTAATAAACACAAACCCTACAGCTGAAAAACACAGGGACTATAGTGAAGAATGCAATATATAACTTCAAAAGCAGATGACAATGCAAAAGAACTGGTAATGTAGAAGACAGAACATTTGAAATTACCCAGTTAGAGGAGCAGTAAGAAGAAATGATTATTATTGAAAGGTACTTATTCATTGCCATTTATGTATCTGTGCTCCTCTCCATCTCTCTCTTTTCCTTCCTTTCCTTAAAGCAGCCCTTTTAGTAATTCTTGTAGAGCTGGTTTGGTGGAGGCATATTCTTTTAGACTTCTTTGTCTTAGAAGCTCTTTATTTGGCTTTCTATCTTGATTGAGAGCTGTGCTGGGTAAAGTAGCCTTGGTTGTAGGCCTCTGTTTCTCATTACTTGGAATATTTCCTGCCATTCTCTTCTTGCTTGGAATGTTTCCATTGAGAAGTCAGTAGCCAATCTTTTTGGGACTCCCTTGTATGTTACTTCCTTTTTCTCCCTTGCTGCCTTTAGGATTCTCTCTTTGTCTTGGAGTTTTGCCACTTTAATGATGATGTGTCTTGCAGTAGGCCTCTTTGGGTTCCACCTGCTTGGGACTCTGCGATTCCTGGATTCGTGTGACTTTATCTCTCTTCAACTTAGGAAAATTTTCTGTTGTTACTCTTTCTATAGAAAGAGTTAAGAAAACAAGGTTTTCTATCCCTTCTTCTCCTTCTGGTATTCCTATTATTCGGATATTATTATGTTTCATATTGTCTTGCATTTCTCTTAAACTCTCATTTTTTCTGATTCTCTTTTCCATTACTTGGTCCGTCTAGGAGATTCTTTCTACCCTGTCTTCGATCTCTGTTGGTGGGATTGCAGACTGGTACAACCACTATGGAAAACAGTATGGAATTTTCTAAGAAAACTAAAAATGAACGTGCCTTTTGACTCAGCAATTCCACTACTAGGAGTATATCCTAAGAACCCTGAAACACCAATCCAAAAGAACCTATGCACCCCGATGTTCATAGCAGCACAATTTACAATAGCCAGGAGTTGGAAGCAACCTAGATGCCCATTGGTCAATGACTGGATCAAAATGCTATGGAATTTACATTTACACAATGGAATTCTATGCTGCAGAAAGGAAGAAGGAACTCCTACCCTTTGCAATATCATGGATGGAACTGGAAAGCATTATGCTGAGTGAAATAAGCCAGGCAGTGAAAGACAAATACCATATGATATCACCGTTAACAGGAATCTAAACAACAAAACAAACTAGCAAGCAAAATATGACCAATGACACTCAAATATGGAACAGGCTGACAGGGTCCAGAGGGGAGAGGGGAGAGAATCACAGGGGAAAAGGGGATGGACTCACATGAACAAGTATAAAGGACACATGGACAATAACTAAGGTGGGGGTCGGAAATGGGAGGGAGGTGGGGAGTACTGGGAGGGGCAGGGCTTGGAATATAAGACAGAAAACTGTACTTGAACAAGAATTAAACTTAAAAAAAGAAGAAATGAGAGAGTGAAGAAAGCCTACAGGATTCATGGGACACAATCAAAAGAAACAATATCCACATCATATGGATTCCAGAAAAAGAAGAGAGGATCAAATAAAAAAACACCCATTTAAAGCAATAATGGCTTCAAATGTCCCAATCCTGGGGGTGGAAATGGACATCTGGTTTCACGAGGCCCAAAAGACCCCAAATATTTAGTTTGTACTCCAACAGTCACACTGAGACACGTCACAGTTAAGAACTGTTTAATGATGGGGATGCATTCTAAGAAATGTGTCATTAGGCACTTTCATTGTGGTGTGAACATCATAGCTGCCCTTCCACCTAGTAGGCTGTAACATCTTGTAGCCTAGATGTTACAGCCTACTACACACCTACACCATAAGGTAGAGCTTACTGCTCCTAGGCTACAAGCCTATACAGCACGTTACTGTTACAAAACATGAGAGTAAATCAAACACTGGAGAAAATTATGTGGCCAAGAGACAGTAAACATGAGATACATGAAGCTGCTGCCAGCATAACGGAGCACACGTTTTAGAGCAAACTTTTTTATAAGTAGGAAGAGTACACTCTAAAATAGCAGTAAGTACACTGCAGTAAATACACTAGTAACAGTCATTTATGGTCACAATCAAGTACTATGTGCTGTACATAATTGGAAGGAGTACATTTTATACAGCTGGCACTGCAATGGATTTGTTTATAGCAGCATCACCACAAACACATGAGTAGCACATATGTTGTGCTATAATGTCATGATGGCTATGACATCACCAAACAACAGGAATTTTTCGGCTCCATTATAATGTCACAGGACCACCATTGTATATGTAGTACGTTGTTGATTGAAATGTTGCTATGTAGCTTATGACTCTAATTAAATTGTCAAAAGTCAAAGAAAGACTTTTGAAAGCAGTAAGAAAAAGGAGAGAAATGACATACAAGGGAACACCTCCCCGCCCCCTTGAGACTATCAGAGGATTTCTCAACGGAAATGTTTCAAGCCAGGTGACGACAGTATCATAGACTCAAAATACTGAGGGTGGGAAACATCTGCCAGCTGTGACTTCTGTACCTGGCAAAGCTGGTTCTTTAGAGAGACAGGCTTTCCTGAAAAAGAACTGGAAGAGTTCGTCACCACTAGACATGCCTTACAAAGAAAGCTAAAGGAAATTAATCGACTTACAGGTAAAGAATGTTAATTGACATCATGAAAACATAAGAAGGTAATATAAAACCCACTGGTAATGGTAAAATATGATTTGTACTACAAAGCTACAGTAACCAAAACAGTATGATACTGGCATAAAAGCAGACACATAGACCAATGGGACAGAATAGAGAGCCCAGAAATAAATCTGTGCATATACAGTCAACTGATACTGACAAGCAGGCCAAGAATACAAATGGAGAAAAGATAGTCTCTTCAATAAATGGTGCTGGGAAAATTGGATATTCACTTGCAAAAAAATGAAACTAGACACCTATTTTATACCATTCACAAAATTTAACTCAAAATGAATTAAACTCTTAAATTTAAGACCAGAAACCATAAAACTAATAGAAGGTGGTCAAAAGGTACAAGCTTCCAATTATAAGATAAATTAAGTACTAGGAATATAACATAATATGATGATTATGGTTAACACTGCTGTACAGTATATATGAAAGTGAAAAAAGTAAATAAATCCTAAAAGTGCTGTCACAAGTAAAAATATTCACTATTTTTTGGTTTTGTTTTCTGTGTATGTTTTTGTAACTATATGAAATGACGGATGTAACTAAACTCAATTTGGCAATCATTTCATGATATATGTTAAGTCAAATCATTATGCTGTACACTCTAAATTTATACAGTGCTATATGTAAATTATACCTCAATGAAACTATAAAATACTAATTTTAGGCATAATGGCATTATTATGTTTAAAAAATTGTCCTCGTGCTCATATGTGAAATACACAATCTCAATATGCACATCTTTATGAGAAAGATGCTACCTAAGTATTCCTTAAAGCCAAGTTTTAATCCAAATTACTCTAGAGAAAGGCATAAATGACTCTCATTCCATTATTTGTAAAGTTACTGCTATTTGTTTTCTCCTTTTTGGTCACACTGTGATGTTAAAGAGTTAATGGAACGAGTTAACCTGGAATGAAAGTCAGCTTTAATGTTATAGAAAATTTTCACAAATAATCCAAGAACAATTGTTCATACATAAATTGTGTAAAGTGTAATAAAGTCTCATATAAGTAGAACAAAGTCTTATAAATGGAATTCTCAACTATTTTCTATAGCTTTTCATGTCAATAATTATTATTCTTGTTTCTGTAACTTCCCAAGGAAACTACATTTTGGAGGGTTAGTCCCATTCTCCTTGTCAGCTAATGAAATGGGCTTTCTAGCATATTTACACAATGTTATTCACTGTAACAAAAACACGGTACTACTAAAGTAACTGCTATTGCTGTGTCCCCCTGTTCGTCCCATATCTTTCCTTATTCTGACTGAATCTCCTGGAAAAAAACAAAAAAAAACAAACAAACAACAACAACAAGAAAACCCCTGTTCTCTGGATCACTGCAGTACTTTGTTTTGGGCGGGGAGGGGGGGGACATCCCAAGATAAGCAGAATCACTATTTTCTGCATATCCCCACTAGTTAAGATTTTATAATTCTTACAAAAAATAAAAACAAAATACACAAACTGTTATTGCAAAAGCATCCATGTTTTTCACATACTCGGCAAAGGCTAATTAGGGAGAGCAGCCTCCTTCAGCCATTCTCAAAGTCAGCGATTCCCAACCTTAGCTATACAAGGGGTGACAGAAAAAAACCAGAATTCATTTAAAAAATTGTGTACTTATTCTCACATGTTTAAACTTCAGTTACCTTCAAAGTACTCTCCATTTCATGCAACACACCTATTGAGATGTTTTTTCCACTGCTCAAAAACAGTTTTTGAACTCATTGATTTTTAGGCCTTTTAGGGCTTCTGCCATTTTTTGTTTCACCTTTTCCACACTGGCGAAATGTTTCCCTTTGGGAATTTCTTCCACTTGGGGAAACAAAAATGTTGCTTGGGGCAAAATCAGGTGAATAGAGATGGTGGAACATAGGGGTCATGCCATGTTTGGTCAAAAACTGAACATTCAGCACACTGTGGGCAGGTATGCTTTAAATCAGCCATCATGAAACCGGTAAATGCATGGAAAGTCTTCAAAAAAATTCACTGAAGCCGAGTGCAGCCTCTCACAACACCACCAGCTGGTACACTGCTACAGACTGGTTCCAAGAACACTCACCTAGTGGGGAAGCCTGTCCTACAAGGCACCTGCCCTCCAGAAGATAATTCTGGGTTTTTTGGTCTCACCCCTTGTATATCAAAATCACTTGGGCATGTTTTCATGCTATTTCCCACTCCAGATTTAACTGGTCTTAAATGGAATCAACACCAGCATTTTTAACATTCCAGGTAATTCTAAGGTGCTACTAAATTTGAGAAACATTGCTATAAGGTTTCTTGCAGTTCAAGGTTTTATCATTTTTTAAATTAAAATGGAATAACTACAAGATGATAGTTTCTGAGATTTATCTTGCCAGAAACCTCTTTAATAACTGGATTGGGAAGGAAGTTAAAACCACTAGCTTTAGCATTGTCAATGTCCCTCCCCCCAATCCTCTTCAAAGACAAAAAAGCATATAAAGAGGGATTCTCTTCCCTTCCTACTTTATCTAACCCCCAAATCTTTGTCCTTACTTTGTCATCTTTCTTCATGAGACTTTCCTGCTTCAGACACGGATCAACCCACTCTCCCCTTCCAGCCTGCTGGGAGCTCCCACCTGTTCTCATTCTTAACTTCTCCCCACCCCCATAGTAATCCCCCAGATAAGGTGTCTGATTTTGACGGGACAATAAAACACTTGATTTGAGCTCAAATTCAAACACACAGCCACACCCAATCCATCAGCAAAATCTCTCATCATCTCCACTGCTACCACCCTGGCCCACCATCCACTTGGACTGATTTGTTTAAAATCCTGTAATGGCTTCCCACTACATTTCTATCAACCCAAACTCCCAGAAGGACTGCAGCAATCCCCAACATACCTTTCTCTGGCTACCTTCATTACCTCTTTTACATCAGTGCACGGCACAGTTGTCCCTGCCTTGCCAAAATGTCACGTGGACCAAACATCTGAGGCATCTCCTCCTCAACAGGGGGAGTGACCACAGCACAGGCCTGATGAGTCAGGCAAATTCATCTGTGTCTTCTGAGACCTGAATGTCCGGTCTATCCCCTTGCACACATCCCTCCTGGCATCTGGGCCTGGCTGGAGGGGCTTTATCAGAACAGAGAAAAAGAAAACAGAATTGCCCAGGGACACAGTACAGGCACGTCACAGAGATACTGAGTGTTCAGTTTCAAACAACCACAACAAAGAGAGTTATAATAATCTTTTCACTGGTGGAGCATCTTACCTTCAATTTGTTAAAAAAAAAAAAAACTAACACCTGTGAAGGACAAGAAAGCTAAATGCAATAAAACGATATGCAACTTCTGGTCAAGATGGAGCCATAGGTAAACATACTTTGCCTCCTTGTACAACCACAGCAAAAATTACAACTACACCTCAAAAACAAGTAACACCCAGAACTGTCAGAAAATCAAGCTGTATGGAAGGCCGACAACCAAGGATTTAAAGTAGCCACATTCATCCAGACCAGTAGGAAGGGTGGAGGGGTGTGAAGCCATGGTGTGGAGCAGAAGGGTGGCAGTATGGGTGGTCCAACGTTCACATGTGGTGGATAAAAATCAGGAGGGATACCAGGGGAGCAAGTATCTTTTCTTATTCTTTTATCTTTTATTTTTTTTCACCAAAAAATGTGTGCAAGGTCCTTGGGATGTGGTGGTGGTGAAGTCAGCACTGCCCAAGAAGCTGACTTTTTCTGCTCAAGAAGGGAGGGAGGCTTACATAAAACACCAGGCAAACAGACATGGTCTTCCGAAGGCCTGTAACTAGAGGTCAAGAACTGCCCCCAAAGAAGCACGGCTAGAGCGGAGATCTAAAGGCTAAATGGGTGTTAACACGGGAAAGGCAAGGATAGGAGGGAACAGCTCTTCAGGGAGCGAGAATAGTACAGGTGTACCTCAAAGACACTGCAGATTCGGTTCCAGATCAGTGCAATAGAACAATTCATCATCTTTTTGCTGGTGGAGGACTTGCTTTCAATTTGCTTAAAAAAAAAGCAACATCAGTGAAGTGCAATCTGGTGAAGCACAATAAAACAAGGCCAGCCTCCTGGCTGGCATAGCTCAGTGGATTGAGCATGGTCTTGCAAACCGAAAGGCTGCTGGTTCCATTTCCATGTCTAGGGCACATTCCTGGGTTGCAGGCCAGGTCCCCAGGAAGGGGACACATGGCAGGCAACCACACGCTGATGTTTCTCTCCCTCTCTTCCTCTCTCCCTTCCCTTCTCTAAAATTAAATAAATAAAATCTTACAAAAAAAACCCAAGGCAGGCCTGTGTATAAAGCCCTGTAGCAGAGAGCTTCACAGAAGGGATCGAACACAGGGTCACTGTGAATGGAGAACGATGAGAAACACATTTAATTTTAATTTGTGCCAGGTGCTTTACATGTATCTCATTTATCCTGTGAGATCGCTATATTTCATCAGCTCAATTTTAGAGGAAACTGAGGCACAGAGAGGTTCAGTAACTTGCCCAAAGTTTCTGAACTTATTCTTAATTATTCTCCCTTAATAATTATTCTCTCTCTTAATAATTCTTAATTATTCTCCCCTTTGTATCTTCCCCAAAATACAACAGAGCACATATACTGGAGGGAAAGTACTAGACCTAGTGAATCAAATTTTTACTTCAAATTTACTTTTTTGAAGTAAAGACAAAAAAAGTCATCAAACCAGTTCTTACCGAACAGTCAGGTAACACATTAAAATTGTCATTTTTCAACTAGTTGTCTCCTGTCATAAGATGTATCCATAATCACAATGTTTTGTAAGGGTGGGTTAATTCTCATTTTAAGAAACTGTACCTATGAAATTATGTTTGAGATTAAAACAAACAAACAAAACCCTAAAAATACTTTGTGAAAGTAATTTGAATAATCATTAAAAAAAAGCTTGACCTGGCAAGTGTGGCTCAGTGAACTGAGCACCAGCCTGCAAACCGAAAGGTTGCTGGTTCAATTCCCAGTCAGGGCACATGCCTGGGTTGCAGGCCAGGGCCCCAGTCGGGGGTGTGAGAGAGGCAACTGGTGAATGTATTTCTCTCATATCAATGCTTCTCTTCCTCCCTTCCCACCTCTCTACAAATAAATAATAAGTAAAATCTTAAAAAAAAGTCTTGCCCTGGCTGGTGTAGCTCAGTGGATTGAGCGCGGGCCTGCAAACCACATGATCGTGGTTCGATTCCCAGTCAGGGCACATGCCAGGGTTGCAGGCCAGTTCCCAGGAGGGAACTCAGGAGAGGCAACCATACATTGATATTTCTCTCCTTCTCTCCTTCCCTTCCCCTCTAAAGATAAATAAATAAAATATAAAAATAAAAAGTCTTGGTGCAACAGTGTGGTGACTGCTGCGGGGAGAAGTGTATACAGGAACTCAATGGTAATGGAAAGAAATATAAAAAAGACTAAATAAAAACATAAAAATGCTTTGCTGTAGTTTCCAAAATTTCCATAAAATGATATATAAGTATTTATAATCAGAAAAGAAATTAATAAAGACACAGACAAGCTAACAAAATGACAAGTTAAAAATGACAACCTACCCCGTATTTTGCCACATATAATGCACACTTTTTTGCCCAAATTTTTGAGGGAAAAATAAGGATGCATATTATATATGGGTAGTACTAATTCTGTATCTATATAAATGTTTTTAATTCTTTTATTTATGCATATGCTTTAAAAGTATAACTCTAGAAAGCAATAATAATATCCACATGCAACATAATATTCTGGAATATGGTCATTGGTTTTGTTCCTAAATATAAATAAAAAATTGAGTTAAACAATTAAAACAAAATTTTTTCCCTGAAAGTTTGAGCCAAAAACGTGGCTGCACATTTATACAAGGCAAAATATGGTAATTGATAAATGAGCAAAGGATGTGAACAGACATTTCTCACAAGAAGACATACAAATGATATAAATATGAATGTATATGAATGTAGTAGAGAATTACTAGGGAAGGAATATATATATGTACGTACACACACACACACACACACACACACACACAATCCTGTTTACTTTTTTAAATCACAATTCCAAACCATCTTCTTTGGTTGTTTCTCTGCTCGTAGTCTGCATCTCTCCACCTGGATATATGCTTCATAGAGCATGGGCTTTTCTGTCTTACTTTCCACTAGATGCCTGTGCTTAAAACAGCGACTAACAGAACAGGCAATCAAAACAAACACCTGTTCCCTAAATAAGTGAACATAATATTGCACGATTTTCCTACTCTATATTCCTTGAGACAACATCTGATGATGTTAAAAATTACCAATAATTTTCACATGCAATCTCAAAAACATGAGTTGAACACAGACCTGCTATCCATCCTGAACCACGTCACACTCTCTTGTATCCTTGTCCAAATTCCTGCTACTAAAAATCATCCAGGCATGTGTCTTCCTTGCACCATAAAGAATAAATTCATCCACACAGAGACCCTAAAATATAAACCCTCTAACTATACATAAAATGGGGGAAATTATTTTCTTCGTCCCTGCAGAAAAGAATGTTCAAAGTATGGCCGTCCTTGAGTAACAATTAGGGCAGCTGAAAAGTATAAGAACTGCTACACATAATTCAGTGGTACAACTGGAAAGCAACCTTAATTCCTGTTTCTCTGACCTCAAGTATCTATCTTACTCTATAAAGAAGAACCCTACCCCCGGCTATAATAATGGGTAAGATTAGAGCAGGGACCACTCATGTTTACAAGATGTATACAGTGGTTCTTTGATAAAGTCAAGTCAGCAATTACAAAGTCTGTATTTTGTTCAATAATTCAGTTCAACCAACATGTGTGCATACCTACAATGTACTGGGCATACTCTTAGGAACTAGGATAAATAAATCATAGATACCACTTTCAAGGAAGTTAGGTGGAGACTGAAAAACAAAAGAGAAAAAGACTTATTGAATCCAATGTGATAAGTCCTATAAAAGTGATAGGCACCTAATGTGGTAATATTGCTGGCAGTCTCCACTTTTTCATAGAACACACATCATATAAGAGTCTGCCAAAGAAAGATGCTATGTTCCTTTTGGGATTGGTACCAAATAAACTGGGCTAAATAAATAGCACCAAATAAAATGGTGATGGTGTGTTCAAAAAAGCAATGTTTCAACAATTAGAAGCACCCATGTTACCACAAAATAAAACATTAAGCATCAGGTCCTATAAAAATTCAACATGTTACATAAGCGTTTTCAAGATTCAAAGAGAATAGGAGGAATAATAAGTTCAGGGAAGTGTTACACATTGAACAACAAAAATTGTTTATAATAACTGTATTATCTGATTCCTTTGGAAAAAATTTGAGGCAATGCTTTCTTTTTTTTTCTCAATAAATTTCCCTGGGCTAGAAAGGACATTTGAAATCATCCCACTGACTCTGGAGCTGTTCTCAAAGTATTGCATTGTTCACCGTCAACATCAGCTGTATACCTTGGTATTTCCTGGCTGGAAAAAAAATGTTTTTAAAGATTTTATTTATTTTATTTTTAGACAGAGGGCAATAGAGGGAGTAGGAAAGGGAAACATCAATGTGTGGTTGCCTCTTAGGCACTCCCTACTGGGGACCTGGCCCGCAACAAAGGCATGTGCCCTGACTGGGAATCGAACCAGTGACCCTTTGGTTCACAAACTGGCACTCAATCCACTGAGCCACACCAGCCACGGCAAGTTTTTTAAAGTTAAGGCCGCACCACAGTTTCAGGATGTTCAGCAGTACAGAATTAGAGTTAATAAAGGTCAACAGGAAGAGACACCTAAGAATTTAATGAAATATTTTGAGAAAACCCTCCCACAATTGCCCAACAATAATCATTATTACATTTTGAGGTAATCTATCCAGTCTTCCCCCCTCAATAATAACTTTTCTATAGAATTACTAAAACTAAAATAAAAGTATACCCTGGTTATGTTCAGCCAGCAACCAGTAGGAAAAAGGCATAGATAAGGAAAAGCACAGAGATAATCTAAGAATATGAACCACGTGGGACACTGGGACACCCATGAGAATAAAAACTCTACAAAGTTGCACAACAATGTGAATGTACCTAATGCCACTGAATTGTGCACTTAAAAATGGCTCATATCATAAATAGTATGTTATTTATATTTTCCCACAATGAAAACAAAACAAAACATCTTCCACCCCCCTACCCAAAAAACAAATCTCCAAGAAGCCAGGGCTTAGTCCATTTTGTATCCTTAGCATCTAGAACATGGCAGTACATTAGACACACTCAATAAATATTTGTTAATAAAGCTAGAGAAAATGGGTCTAGTGATAGGGTCTGTGTACTTTTCCCCTCTAGTTTCTACTTTAGTCAACTCTGAAGAATAAGGATAATAAAAAGATAACCTACATACTGCTTATAAAAAACACACCCTAATGGTTTACTACTGATATTTATGACATCAACCTGGTTCCTATATCTATTTTTCCATGTTAGTGAACTCAGAATTCCAAGAAAGAAATCCATTTCTCCCAAACTGAAAGCACAGGGAAAATGTCTCAATAACTGTTTCTACAGGGAAGCAAGATGCGCGTGTGTGTGGCAGGCGGTGGATGGGCAGGGGAGGGCAGTGCTGAAGTCCAATGGCTGAAATGCAAGCAGGGTCCTATTTAGAGTCTATCACGGCAAATATAAGGCTGCCCCGGCTGACCAGCGTAAAGTGACTTGTTTCACCAGCAAAACAAGCAGACTTATGTATTCACATTTCACATCTGCAAGCAGAGTGCAAAAACTTCACAACTAAAAATGTTCTTCAAAACACAACACGGCCCTGACTGGGTAGCTCAGTTGGTTAGCGCATCAACCTGATATGCCAAGGTTGCCTATCGGCCTGCCTCTTTCTCTCTCCAAAGTCAATAAACCCACACAGTATGAAATTCTAATATGCTTTTAGTTTTAGAATTTATTCACATCTTTGCTAGACTGAGAAAGACTATTCATCTGGTGGACTATCATTTATTGATGCCTACTAAGGGTAGCCCTTGAGGCAGGCTGTAGGGATTCATGAATAAATGGTAGTTGAAATAGGTCAGTATACCAGATTTCCTGTATATACTTTCCTGGCTGACAGTTCTTTGTGTATTCTAGACAGATGAAAATCCATTTCCTGAACCTTTCTAAACTCATCTGTTGACTTAGTGGTGGAGCTTTTTGAGAAGAATGGAAAATTTCCATCCTGGAGATCCTATAAAAATAAATAGCCTGTGATTAATGGGCACTTAGTATTTAACTGAGAACACTGGTAATATATTGTGATGGTGGTGTGAGGAGGGTAGGTTATTCCACACCAAGTTCTAATGTCTACTTTTGCCACTGTTGCAATGAAACATACTGTCAGTAAATCTGGAACTGTATCACTGGCTTTTCATGAAGAAAACATACAGCCTATGTAAAAATTACATAGTACTTACTATGTACCAGCCACTGGCTAACTGTGTAATGGCTCTGCTGAAGCTCATTCATCCACATGAGAGGACACAGTGGTAAGAGAGAAACTGATTTCTGCTACTGCACCCCTGCTGTTCTGAGCGGAGTGGGCGTCATGGGAGCAGCCCTTTCTATTCATGGGTGCCCCGAGGTCTTGTACCACCAATATTCTCTACATGGTATGAAGTTACCAACATTGTGACTTCATACAGTGTAGATAGAGAAGACAAATTCACTTTTAATCGGAAGCCTTCTCAGTATGACTCTTAATTTTTAATTAGCAACTTAAAGATTTGGAAAAGGTTTAGGGGGATTCTATGTCCCAAGTAAGCAACTTTTTCTCTTGGTTTATTCATCTTGTGTCTTTATGTAATGGGAAATTAAATATATATATATATACCACATAGGAAGAGAGCAAGTGCATTACTGTGTACTTTTCACCAAGGTAGCCTTCCTCAAAGAAAACACCTCAGAGTACAAACAAGGTAAGCAATAACAAGTTTGAAGGATCTTTATTACATGTGCAAATTTCTTCCTCTCCATGGAGCTATAATCCACAAAAACATTTGGTGTGAAGATTCAACGCGAAAAAGATCAACGTCAGTAGACTATACAGACGTATATAGCAGTGGGTATCAAACAAATACCAATGTTATGAAAAGATTAGAACATGCCAAGCCTCCCCGGGGAGCATGTAACTTGAATTAGCTCATTTAATGCTCTCAACAATTCTGAGACAGGAATATTGTTTTGCAGTGACAGGAAGTGAGGCCCAGAGAAGGCCACCCAGCTAGTGAGTGGCAGAGTCTGGATTTGGACCAGGCTGTTTAATTCCAAAGCCTGTGTTATGTGAATGCTGAAATGGAACTGTTGATTTTCCACTACAAACCTGTTCTCCCCCAGTCTTCCCAGTTGGTGCATTATCAGTTGTTTGATCCCCAAACCAAAATGTCATCCTTCAATGCCTCCCTCTTCCTCACTCCAAAATCCAATCCATTAGCAAGTGACTTCAGTTCAGTTCCACCTCCTGAGTAGATCTAGAATTCATCCACTTAATCTCCACCATTGCATGCCATCCATCATCTTTGGTCTGGACTACTGCAAGAATCTCCTGTATTTGTCTCCAAGCTATTGTCACTCTTATGAGAGATGATTTCCCGGCAACCCATTTTTAATTTTTTTTGCTTGAGAAAGAAGACTGAATCTCTGTAGCTTTCCTAATGTTTCTCCTTTTTTCAATAAACACACATGAAGTATTTGCTGTGGGCAGGCACTGTTTTTGCACCCAAGAGACAACCCTCAGTACAAGAAGTCTGAAGCTTTACCTGACAAAAAGACCAAGTATTCGATTGAATGATGCGCTGAATGGGAAAAAAAGAAAAACAAAAAACCCCAAAAAGTTAAATTCATGAAGTGGCATAGACTCACTATGGATTTATTTCATTTCCTAATTTGGTAAACATTATGGTGGCTTTTGAAGCCTGCGACCCACTTGAGAAAGTCCCTGTTATTTGAAATGCCATGTTCTCCCCATACCCCCACTCACCACCAGTCTGAGAACAGTTCACCTATGGCTTGCCTGAGAACTGATACATGTAATTAAAAGAGGTAGAAACAGTAATCTCCTCCTGACAATCTATTTGAACTCCTTGGACTTTTCCATTAAAGTCCTTGGACTTTTCCACTGAAGACTCAATAAAATCTCTTCTTTCCCCTAAGGTTGCTCAGGGTGTGTTTCTGTCACTTGCCATCAAGAGTCCTAGTAACAGCCTCTCTCTTCTCTCTTCCCTTAATGTTTCTCATTGCACTACCACGATCTATCCTGTTTGCTAATGTGTTCATCCTTTCCCCCATCCACCAACTAAAGATATTTACGAAGCTGTGCAAAGACTATGAAGGACATTTTTTAAAGTTTTTTAAAAAGACTTTATTTATTTAACTTTAGCGGGGAAGGGAAGGAGAGAGGGAGAGAAATATCAAAATATGGTCGCCTCTCCTGTGTACCCTGACTGGGAATTGAACCTTGATCCTTTGGTTTGCAGCCCCGTGCTCAATCCACTGAGCTACACCAGCCAGGGCGGAAGGACATTTTAAAAGAAGAATTTCAGTAATGTTTTTTATCCTCTCCCACAATATTCTGGGCATGGCTGTATTGTGGATTTAAGCAGTATCATCTTGGTAAGCCAGTATCACCTAATGGGGCAAAATGGTTAACTGAGAGTTTGGATTCCAGTCTGTTAGGACAAACATGTAAAACAAACAACACAGAATAAGTTAGGTAACTTTTAAGTCTCAGTTTTATCTATAAAGTGGGGATAATGCTGTGAGGATTCCATGGGATGTGGTATGGACCCCAATTAGCATAATGTAAAGTACATAAAAAAACGTGTAGTACAAATTAGCTCTATCACTGTATTTCATAATGACACTTTATCAAATTATACACTGTATATGAAGACTAGAACATTTATTTCTTTTGTGAGATATCCTCTACAGAGCCTTTCTTTAGTTTCAAAGTAACATTATTCTCTGTAAAAAATGGATTCCAGTTTATGTTGGTTATACTAGTGCATGAAAAAAAGGCTTTCATATGGTTCAGTACTCATTCCAAGTTTTCCAAATAGCACTAACCTCTTGTGAGACTTTGAGTAATAAACACAACAAGCAGCAAACGTTAAAATAGGGCAAAAAAATCTGTTGTGAAGGCAAAAGAAAAAGAGTAAGGACCCTCAGTTTCTTTAATCAGCAATTCATTAGAGAAACAAAAAAGATTACTGTCACAAAGTAACAAATACAAAATTATTGGTATAAACTTAGCACCAAGATACACTGTTTCATCCTAGATGAAAACTTTACACTTTTACAATAAAACATCTCATAATATTGAAAATATGAGATGAACATGACTTACTGATCCTTTTCTTAAATGATCTCAAAATGAGATCTGCAAAGCCAGTTTGTCACATGCACAATTCAACAAAGCAAACCAAAAAATCGGCAAACAAAAAAAATTGGCAAAACAAACAAAAGTTGGTACTCTCTCACTCAGATTACTCTAGCAAAAGCAGGTGTTGTGCCTGAACTGTCTGGTTTTGCAAGTTGTCCTCTTTATCTAGATAAAACTAATGTTAGGCTAAACATACAGTAGGTGAACAGAATTTAAATCCATGAAAACCTGACTCCCTTAGAGTAACTTCCTTTGGTTTACTGACCATTACCCTAACTTCTATAATAGGGCACAAATAAAATGTAATTTACACAGCAAATCCCAGTTTTCTGGTCTTTTCCAAATAGAACATCTTAAAGTCCCCAAAGGGAAAAGGCCTAAAGGAAAAGCCCTTTTCCACAAGAAAAGTTCTGCCCTCACTGACGACGTCACGGAGTCCTGACCATACTCAGCAAGGATAGTAAGGCTGCACAGCTGATGCACCGATGCGCGCCTCGGCTGGTTTACGGCACACGAGGGGCAGGAGGCGCCCTTCCCACCCGGGCATAAGCCTCACCAGCGCCCGGAAGGGCAGGGTGCGCTTCCTAAAAGCTCCGAACCCGCCACATTAGCCCCAAAGTCTTAACTTGAAAGGTGTGGGGCCATGAGACTATAAATCATTTGTTCGACACTACATAATTAGACAATAAAACGCCACGGAGACTCCCGAAAAGTTCCCCAACGAACTGGTAGACATGTTTCCACAGGAACCGGTAGACATGTTTCTAGCCCACCTACTCTTGAGTACAAAAGAAAGCACTAGATAAAGGGAAAGGTTGGAACAACTAATGTAACACCAAGGGAAGGCTGGTAGACCAACTTGAGCCCTTCGCTGAAGGTCCGTCCTTCGGGTAACTCAACAGGTTATACGCATTCCTCCAGGTTTGCAAACTCGGTTCGCAGAAAAACCGAAGGGATGGTCCAATCTGTTCAGCAGGCGGCTCCGGGGCAAGGGGCAGGCCTGCCGGAGCCTCAGTTTCCCCTAGCCCTGTCCAGTGGCCTCCAGCTTGGACCCGTGCATTCCGCGTAAGACACGCAGAACTTTTCCCCACAACCACATCCCAACTTGGAAACTCCCGCTGGGCAGTGCGCCTCCTCTCCAGATGCGGCCTGGCGCGCAGCCACTTACCCGCCGAGTCTCCACCTTCCACGGCGACCTTCAGCAGCGCCAGCACCAGCAGCGCCCCCACGAACAACAGGGCCCAGCTACCTCTCGTGCCGAGTCCCATTGTTCTCTAGGCAGGACGCAGCGGCCTCGTGGGTCCTCAACCACGGTGGCAGTGGCGCGAGCTAGTGCCTCTACACACCCGAGCCTGTTCCGCGTCCGCCTCCGCCGCGCACGCCTGCCCTCCCGCCACCTGCCCTGCAGTGGCTCAATAGGGTGCCGCAGCAGGGCCTGAAGCTAGCGCAGGGAACCCAGCCCAAGGGGTGGGATGGTGCCCGCGGGGAAGCTCGGGGGCGGGGCCGGTATGCGGGGGGCGGGGTTTGCGATGGTTGGCGCCCTGATTCAGCTCCCGGCGTCCCCCTCTGAGGTGCGCCTGAGAGCCGGAACGCTCGAGCAAGTTTCCTTTCTTGTCGGAAATGGCAAGTTTTGTTCTCTCCGATAAAAGCGAGCACCGCTGCCTCTCCGGATGCTGGGCCCACCAGCCTTCCCTGGGCCCGGAAGGATGTCTGTGAAGCGTAGCTTTCGGGTGGGGGCACTGGGGAGCGTGCAGCTGACAGGGAAAATTTGCAGGCGAGGGCAGCAGAGGAGGTGAGGGAGAGAAACTCGTGGTAGGATGGGGGTGGGATTCCTTCTGAGAGGTCCCGAGCTGTTGGCGCTTTCCTTTCTTGACCCAGCCTAAGTTGGGTAGGGAGGGGGTGGCGATGACAGACACATTTCATTGCTTAAGTTCATCTGTAAAAAAGCCATGATCCTATATCACAAATTGTACCTCATCCTCTTCCACAGGTTCCCTGCATCTCTGGGTAACGATACATTCTGTGCAAAAAAAAAAAAAATTAGTGGAGTGGGGAGGGATAGATGGGAACAGAAGAATTGGTAACATTTCATAGGCAAGTATAGCCAGCCACCAAGGCTGAGGTTGCACAAATCCCACCTAGTCCCTTCTCTCCTTGGTATCTGTTGTCCCAGTTCAGATGGAATACATGTTTTGAATAGTTTTTGGATAAAGCCCTTGGAACCAGTTCCACTAATTTGTCTTGACTTGCAGTGCTTCTAAAGTGTGCATCTTCTTTTTGCTGAGAACTGAGAAGTGACCTGTAGCAACCTGTGGCTGATGCAGGAGAAACACTGGTTTGAGTCCTGGTTTGGGTGGGAAACCATCAGTGAGGATGAAAGACAGAAGAATCCAGGGCACTTAAAATCATGGCGAATCCCCCATCTGCAAAGCTCTAAATGCTGCAGGTCTTTGGCATTTGATCCAAATCTTATGAAATAAAGGCCACATCACATTTAACTCCCCAAAATATGTTATGGGAGATAGTGCTTTCTGATTTCAGGTAAATCTATCCATATGGAGATGACCTCTCGTAGAGATTAGCACGGGCAAGCTCTCCTAAATATACAGGCTTCCACCTGTTGATTCAACCCAACCTGGCATCCAAAATGGGCAAAAAGCAAGCTCTGCACATTTAGCTTTTGGTTATTCCACTTAATTGGGGAGTCTGATGTAGGGATCAATTGTTTTGATGACTGAGTACTTGTCCTGGTGTCCAAGCATTTCACAATCCAAGCTAAACCAGTCTTTCCAGCCTTGGTTTGGCTGCCCATGGGCAATGGTGCTTTCCTGTTGCTGGCATTTGCATACATTGTTCTTTCTTTCTGAAATGCCCTCCTCCTTTTCCATTCTCTTCACCAATCCACATCTAACACTTTCTTTAAGGCTCAATGTACATCTGTCTGGGGTGGAATATGAGATGATTGCAGAAGTGAAATGAGAAAGTATGAAATACAAGATGTCTACTTGACAATTTCTCCTGGGATTGACCTTGATGGAGAAGCACTCAGATGTTCTCTGTGGTCTGATTTCTGTACCTCAGATATATGTGGGTGTGAGCACAGAACTGTGGGTTGGCTGTGTGTTTTTTTTCTGGTCTGAGGAGAGGTGAAAAGGGCAAGAAACTGTGTTCTTTCTGCCATCTTAGAAACTCCCATGAGAGATCTGAATTCTATGAGGGAAAATCTAGACCCAGTTTTGTCTCAGGCTCTGCTCACATCACTGCACCAACGTTTTACTTTAGTGACATGAAATGTTAATATAACAGCCTGGAAGCCCTTGGCAGTCTTTGTCTCCTCTACTCTTCCAGTCTTGTGTCTGAATCCCTCTCTGTAACCTCACCAGTGTCCTCAAAGTTCTGCAAATATGCCAGGGCCTTCCATGCCCTGTGTCTTTGCTCCTGCTCTTCCCTTTGCCTAAAGATGCCTTCTGACCTCTTCTCCTGGGCAGTTTTCCCTCATCTCTCATGATTCCCTTCTTATGTCACCCTCTGCCCAGCCATCTGGGCAGATTTTAGTGCTCTAATCCCTCTGCTCATACTTTATCAGTTTGGTCTCCCTGCATCCACCCTCCATCCCTCTAATCTGTTCTTCACACAGTAGCCAGTGGGATCCGTGTACAGATTCCAGATCATGCTACTGCCCTGCCACCTTCCCCAGTCCAAAGCCAGGGCCTGTGTCTTCATGACCTGCCAGGGCCTACACGACATAGTCCTTGGCTACTAGTCAGTTTCCATCTCAGAGCCTTTGTGCTAGTAGCTCCCTTACATCATTTAGGTCTTTGCTCATCTCAGAAAAGCTTAAATTTCTTTAAATTTATTGATATGAAAGAGAGAGGAACATTAATTCATTCTTCTACTTATTTATGCATTCATTGGTTGATTTTTGTATGTGTCCTGATGGAGGATTGAAACAGCAACCTTGGTATATCTGGATACTCTCCAACTGACTGAGGTACCCAGCCAGGGCCAGAAAAGCTTGTCTTGAATACTCTACCTCACAGGGTTTTTTTTTTTTTTTTTAAATATTTATTTATTTATCTTTAGAGGGGAAGGGAAGGAGAGAGGAAGAGAAACATCAATGTATGGTTGCTTCTCGTGCATCCCTTGCTGGGAACTGGCTCCTGCCGGGAACTAGCCTGCAACCCAGGCATGTGCCCTGACTGGGAATCGAACCTCGATCGTCTGGTTCACAGGCCCGCGCTCAATCCACTGAACTACACCAGCCAGAGGCCTCTACCTCACAGTTTTATTTGTGTTTGTAGCATCTAGTGCTCCATCATATATAGGACAGCAGACATCAATGCATACATCATTATGCTCATTTATATGTTTCTTGTTTGTCTCTCCTACAAGGGTGTAAGTTCTACTGATACAAGTAGATGCCCTGGGCAGGCCCCAGAGTGAGGGAAGGGTTGCAGGAAACACTGGAGGCGGTGGGGATGAAGCTGAGCCTGGTGATTGGGGACAGATTTCCCTACCCTGGGACTGAGACCCAGCAAAAGTGGGGAAGGGAGCAGTGGAGGCTGCACAGGTTGGAGAGGGTGATTGATGGAGGGAAAGCCCTCCTACTCCCTTCTTGATCATGGCAGGAGGGGGAGGTGCTGACCAGCCAGTATAACTTGGAAAAAAAGGAATGGATTTCAGAGCACACAGAATTGGGGCTGGGAAATTTAAATGTAGGGTTGGGAAAAGCATGCAGCTTCTTCCCCTCACCCTGTCGGAAGCCAGCTGGGCCATGTCCCAAGAATGCATTGCCAGGCTGTGGCTGAGGGACACTGTGGTGTCCCCCATGCTGCATGGATGGTCCTGGACCAGGCCCTTTTCTTTCTCTGAGGTCAGTGCACAGATACGCAGGCCAGAGCACTCTGGCTCTGGGGGCTGGAGCAGCCACAGGTGCCGCACCCCACAGATGGAACCCATGTATGACCAGCTGTAATAGTTGGCTGCGGCCCAGGCCCCCCGGGGTGAGAAGCAGCTGCGGTGTGGCAGTGGCAGCACCAGCCCCACACACCTGACTCGCACACCCGACTCCCCAGAGTGAGCCTGATGCTGGAGAGTCACCACATAGCAGCCCTGTGCTCTGTGGGGCAGATAAGAATGGAACAGGATTTCTGGGCTTGGTTTGGGGTTTCAGTCTTTGGGGGAACAAAGGGGGTTTTTTCCTCTGTTTTGCAGAAGAGAGGAACCTGGGGTCAGGGAGTCTCTTGCTCCCCCAAATTGTGCAACATTTTAATAAAAACCATTTTCATCCCCCACCAACCTTTGTTTTCTGCCTGTGTTTGGAGGCAGGCAGCTGCACACCACTTTTGTTCAGTAACACTATGAGAACAAAAGTCTGTATCTGAATGTGTAACTCTAGTTTAACTCCTATCACACATTGTATAGGACAGTGGACATCTGTCATATTTATGGATACCTATCATCTTTTGACTAGCTTTCCTTTATTTAGAGCTTAAATCCCCAACCTCCCTTGCAATTGGGCTCAAAAATGTGATCGAGACTCTGCCAATCAGGCTCATTCATGTGAAACTTAAATTCGAGTATGAGCAACCAAAGGCAGCCAGGCTCTGCATGGCACTTCCAGTCTTGCTGAAATGAGTAGCAGCAGAGGTGGCTGGCTTTGTTGGCGGCACAGTAGCACCAGCAGTTTCTCTGGGGCTGCAAGACTGAGTAGCTCATGCAGAAGTGACAATGGTAGGGAGCTGCAGTGAAGTAGTTTCCTCACAGGACTAGTTCTGTACCTGTTTTTGTTTTGTTTTGTTTTGCTTTGCTTTACTCTCGGATGCTTAGCTTTAGTTATGATTCTCTACACTGTCCAACAATTCTGAGACCTACCCAGTATCTTCAACATATGCCTTTTCTGCTAAATCAGCAAGAGTCAGCTTTTCTTGCTCACAACTAAGGATCCTGACTTTATATAGTTGATTATGTCTTTTCCCCGCCATGAGGCTAAGGTCTTCCTTAGATGATTTACCAACTATTTGTTGAGTGCTTACTGTGTGGTAGACAATGATTTCCCAGACCTCCCAGTCTAGTGGGAAGGGTATGAGGCCATAAGGTTTGATCAGGGAAAAGTATGCATTGAAGCCAGGGTTTGTGTCTTCATGTTTGTGTGCAAGGATCTAACACACTTCCCATCAAATAGAAAGCATTTCCTATAAATTTTGGAGGAAGACAGAGAAGAGCAAAACTCTGGTACTCCACTCCCTTAATGATGTTCTTTTGTTTCATCCATCCTGTATTTCTCATATGTCTGTGTCTTTGACTTGAGGTCATGTGAGGATGGACCAGAATTTGGAACCATGGCCCATTTATTCATTCAATCACTCAACATCTAAAAATCTATTAAAACATGACATGCTGAGAAACAGCAGTGAATAACACAGATCTACCTGCTTCATAAAGTGATAGACCCCTGCCCCCGCCACCCCCGAGAATGTTTTTAAAGTGAGTTGTTTTCTAGATAGGAATGGCAGAAGCTGCTTCTGTTATAACTATACAGAAGATACAGAGATGTCATGTTTTCCCACTGACACTTACTTATATCCCACAGTAAATTTTTATTCATTTAAAATGGAAGAGGTGATAAAGGAAAGCCCATCTCGCTTGATGTCCACAGCTGTGTATAAGCCAATCTGTTGATAAATCAATATTTGCATGAGGAATGAATCATAATCCTACTGACGTTGAGTCTGTGAGGCAGCTGCAAATAAGGCAAAGCGGTGGAGAACTTTAACCAAAAATTATAAATTGGCCTGTGGCCACGTCCCTGTTTCTGCCAATTTCCTGTTAAGTTTCATTTTAGCAGATTGACAGCGTGTTATAAACTGTGATTAAGTCTTCACAATGAAGTTCATTTATTGTGTTTCTTCCCAATCCTTTCTTCCAACCTCTACTTCCTTTCCCCTGTATGCTAGATTCCCTGTTTTTCTTGTACCTTCTTACTTTTCCTTTTTATTTTTACTTCTTTGTCTTCCCTCAGAGTGTGACTCTATTTAATAAAACCCCAAAATTATGGTGTATCTATTCTGTGTTCAATGCTACATAGGATTTTCAGATTAGGACAAAAACAAAAAGAAACTTTAAATTGGGAAATGTTTCAACCCCCATACCCATATAAGAATTTAATCAGTGTAACTTGCAAAATGCATAAACATCTGACCATGTGAATTTAGAGTGTTGATGGAAGAAATCATTTTAATATGTATAGAAAATTTGGAATACTCAGGAGCTGAGTGCATATATTTGTTGCTACTTAAAATCCTGACCTTTTAGTCCCATTGGACCTGGCAGTTTTGTTTTAGCCCAGTCTTTTCAACTCTGTTTCCTGGTTAACCACCACCAACTTCTGTTGTAGACTCACAAGTTTGATGTTATATTATAACAGTATTATATGTCAACTGTGTGGTTATAAACTTTATTTACATAAAAATACAGTAAAAAGCCCTGGCTGGTGTAGCTCAGTGGATTGAGCACGGGCCTGCGACTCAGACGATCGTGGTTCGATTCCCAGTCAGGGCACATGCCTGGGTTGCAGGCCAGGTCCCCAGCAGGGGACACACGAGAGGCAACTATACATTGATATTTCTCTCCCTCTCTCCTCCCCTTCCCCTCTAAAGGTAAATAAATAAAATCAAAAGAAAAAAGAAAAAAAAGGTGTCCTTCCTTAAAAAATACAGTAAAAAAAAAAATAAAAGCAAAAGTAAAAATAAAACAAGTAAAAAAACAAGTAAAGGTAAAGAATTAACAAAAATAGAACCATGAACTCTTACACAGTTGGATTTTTTCTCTTGAAACAAGGAGTTCAGAGAAGAAAGGTTCCAGGTAGACTAAAGTTTTTAAGGAATAACTTCTCAAAATGGGAGTGAGGAGCTGTGTCTGAATGTGAAGAATCTGCTTGGGAGGGAGGTGGTGATGGTGAGTCTTCAGTATGAGTTCTGGGCAGAATTATGTTGTTCTGTGAAGACAGTAAGAAGATGGGATATGAGTTCAGAGACTTTGAGGGTGGGCGCAAGGAAGCCCCAGGGGCCTCTCCATTGTTAAGTCCTAGGTTGTTTATTGCTCCTACTTTGACTATTTTTGTTTCTTTTCTGTAGGCTACACAGATTCCAGATTCAGCCTCCCTCCCTTTCCTGTTTGAAGTCACTGCCTATTCCATCCTTTGGTGTTATTTCCTCAAGTCTTTATACAAGATAGTTCTAAGTCCCCAAGCTATTTTTCCTAGCTGCCCCAGAATATAAGTGCTTTCTATAGAAAGAGTTTCATTGCTAGTCACTACCAAGAAATTGAAAAAGATAAAATAGCTGTTGTGAGGAAGTTAAAAAATAACCTGAAATAAAATTCTCAAGGTCTTGTTTCCTACTTACTGTTTCTTCCATACAGGAAATAAAGAAGTAGGGCTGACCATTTACTCATTCCAAAATATTTTGAGCAATTGAAAATACACATATACATATATAAAAACAATTACAAACAAATTCTGCAGAGAAAACAGCAATGTAATGGAGAACAACTGAGTGATTACTTTAGCATAACTAATCAGAGAAGTCCTCTTTAAGAAGGTAAAAGTTAAACTGAGTCTTTAAAAGGAGCTGTGTAAAAACCAGGGGGGAAGTACATTTCAACCAAGCTTGGTTCGTTTGGAGAACAGAAAGAAAACCAGTGTGGCTGAGGCTTAATGAGTAAGGACAGAGAAGTACAGGGCTTTTCGGGTGAGGAATTTGGATTTTAATTCAAATATGATTGAAAGCCATTCAAGAGTTGGTGAGTGACATGTTATGATTTACATATTTTTAAAAAGGTTATACTAACAGCTATAGAGAGGAACAAGAATAGAAACCAGTTAGGAGGAACCAGAATAGAAATAGGGAGTCCAGTTAGGAGGCCAGGGTATGGTGGCTTGAACTAGGCTTGAAGTAGCAAAAATGGAAGAAGTGAATGGATTTTGGATGTTGATTGAGTGTGGAGTCAATTGGATGTAGTGGTGGAAGGAAAGCGACCCTAAGGTTTGTGGCTTGTGTACTGGGTGAGTGGTGGCTCCACATTCCATATCCTGGAATGCTCACACACTTCCTGAATTCTGTCCCACTGTCCTGTCATTTCTAAGACTCTTCTAGTGGCCTCTATCGAGAGTGCATACAGAAATAGCCAAGGCAGAACAGAGTGTTGTAATCTCCTGTTGGTATCTACATAGGCGAAGGGGTACTAAGCAGTACTGGGTGTTACTGAATTCTACTGCCACCCAGGAGCAGTGCTCTTTGGGTATTACCTGGATTGGAGGAGGACAGGAAATAAGAAATATAGTTCAATAGATGAAACCATTTTTATAGAGTGATCCTAGTGCTGGGGAAGTAAAACAAAAAAATCCAACAAAAGATCTCCCTGTAGCAATATAGAAGAGAGAGAGAATAGAATAGAATATTGGGTAAGCATTATCAGTAATAGCATGCATGCAAGATAACATAAAAGTGCCTAAAAGTTTGGAGAGCTTTTTCACACAAATTTATACAAAAAGGTAGAAGAGATAAATGAAAGTGTATCTCCATGAGAGACAAGAGGATATACCTTGTGATTGTCCCATTATGCTCATGAGAGATGTCTGAACTAAATTCAGTTAAGCATTTACAGTTTCAAGGGTCAGAAGGCAAAAGGTCAGAACATTCGTATCAGGCCTATTATGTCCTCAAGGTAAAGAGGAGTGGGTGGAGAGGCAGTGATCACCTTCCTAAAAGATGTCATCATTTTACCTTTACAATTTGCCACATATTTTTTTCCAAAGGCCTTCCATGTAGCCCACCCTGAATAAATAATATATGAGAATTTTACTGTGCAATGAGAACAAAGGAAAGGACCATATGTTGTAAACATTTGTGATTTCTCTCACCTCCTCCCCTTTGTTCTCACCCCAGTTCAAACTCCTGTGTCTCCTTCCAAGAGAGGGGCTAAGTATGCCAACTTCATTGGCAGTCATCACTCATTCATGAAAACGGAGCAGAATCAGAGACTGAGGAGAGAGGGGGTGATCTGAAGTAAGAATGAATGCCAAGCCCTGGCTGGTATAGCTCAGTGGATTGAGCACGGGCCTGTGAAGCAAAGGGTCACCTGTCCGATTCCCAGTCAGGGCACATGCCTGGGTTGCAGGCCAGGTCCCCGGTGGGGGACACATGAGAGGCAACCATACATTGATGTTTCTCTCCCTCTCTATCTCCTTCCTGTCCCCTCTCTCTAAAAATAAATAAATAAAACATTTTTTAAAAAGAGAACATTTAAAAAAAAAAGAATGAATGCCTAGATTATGTAAAGGGCTGTAATTTATTGGCTGGAAGGAGAAGGAAAAGAAAAGCAAAACCAAGAACCACAAGGAATAAAATTTAGGGAGAAATTTTGGTGATGATTTTGGAACTGGGGTTTTGAGTCAGCTGTGGACTTGCAGCATATTGAAGTGAGAGGAATGGAGCGTTTTAACAAATGCTGTTATGGGTTACAAGTTGAATTTCTTTTTATATTTTTCAAGTAATGGAAATAAAGGTTCAAATGGCTTTTAAATTACTTTTGATTACTGAGCCAATGTCTTAGAACGTAAAGCCTTGCCAAGAAACCCTGCAGGACCTGGGTTGGGTTACCTGTATGGAGACTCAGAGTATTAACCTTGAACCTTGAAAATGATAGGAAATCAGCAAAAATCATCCAGAGGTTCTTTACCGAGTGCCTGTGGTGCTTGTAGCAATCAATGAGGCATGGAGGAAGAAAGAAAATTGTATAACATGTAGCCAAGCCCCTGAAGCTCTTATATAAGCAAAATATTTCCGTGAGACAGGTAAGTAATAACATACCACCAAAGGGATGTCATAAAACAATGTGGACTGCGTTGGTAGGAAAGAGCCCTAACTGTATGTTAGGGCCTTTCCTAGAACTTACTGTCTGTTTTCCTTATACTAGTTTTTAAGCTTGCCCTCCAAATTGGAATAATTTTCTTAAGCTGTGAGATTCTATAATTTCAACCATGTATACCAAACAAAACCCCAATTCTTAGGGAAAACGCCTGGGAAAAACACAGTGGTTAATGGTTAGTTTTCTGGTTGATAGTTCCCCAGGTGATCTTACTTCCTTTATCCTCTCCAGTTTTCCGAATGCTCAAGTTTTTCTAAAACAAGTACTTACTGCCTTTCAAGAATTTTTTAAAGCCCTACTTTTAGAATTGTTAGTGTCATCATGATTAAAAAATGTCTGACTATTCCACAATTAAGTACTAGGCTAAAGACAAGTATTATTTAATATTGTCTGAGAGCTTCAACCTGAGGAAGAAAAAAAATAAAACAAAATTCTTGCCATGATGGAGAGCAATATCCAGAACTTACTCAAATTCTTTCTTCCAAATATATCAAATGAACTATTTCCAATGGCCTCATCTTTCTGTAGACATAACTGCCACTTGCCCAGTCATCTGAACTAAATCTTAGTGGAGTTAAGCTTGGAAGGAGGCTGTACTGGGAGTCAAGATGCTGTTTCTGAGAGGAGCTCTAGAGTTGACCGAGTACAAGGTTAAGCTATCCAACCGGTTTTATCCTTCATTCTTCATCTTAAAAATGAGGATTTCGTAGCTCAGTGGATTGAGCGCGGGCCTGTGAACCAGACAATCATGGTTCAATTCCCAGTCAGGGCACATTCCTGGGTTGCAGGCCAGTTCCCAGCAGGGGCCAGTTCCCAGCGGGGGATGCATGAGAGGCAACCATACATTGATGTTTCTCTTCCTCTCTCCTTCCCTTCCCCTCTAAGGATAAATGAATAAAATATTTTTTAAAAAGTGAGGATTTACATACACGCATTGCTGATGGGAATGTAAAATGGTGCTGCTGTGTAGGAAACAAGCTGGCAATTCCTCAAAACATTAAATATAGAATTATCGTATTACCTAGCCATTCTACTCCTAGGGGTAGGATAAAAATAAAAGAATAAAATTTGGACTCAAATGGCTATGTTTTTTTAATTAGATAGTGGAGTGATTATATAATTCCATAAATATACTTAAGTCCACTGAATTTTATTTTTTGTTATTTAAAAAATATTTATTTATTTCTAGAGAGGGGGAAGGGAGGAGGAAAGAGGAGAGAAACACTGATAAGCGAGAGCAACATCAGTAAGTTGCCTCTTGCATGTGCCCCAACTGGAGATCAAACCCGAAACCCAGGTGGGACGAAGCCCAACCAATTGAGCCATGCTTGCCAGAGCTCAAACAGATATTTTTTTTACACTAATGTTCATAACAGCATTATTCACAGTATCCAAAAAGTAGTAACAATTCAAATGTCCATCAACAGGGGAATGGATAAAGAAAATATAGTATGCACTTATGAAAGGCTGCGCACCCATTTCCACGTGGGTCAGGGGTTCCCCACAAAAACGCAATGTTCTGACACCAGCTGGGTGTCCTACGATTTAATTCAATTCTGACATGTTCCACCTGGAGCAACAGGTTCCACAGGTTAAGGGTTCAGTCCTGCAAGACATTCCTCCCTGCTTCAGATGCTAATTGCAGGCTCTTTGTTTTAAGTATTCTTCAGAACTCTAGCCTCAAATTATCACATACATTTATGTGGGTTACAGGAACCTGAAACCTTATGTGGTAGCATACAACAGCCATTTCCATGTTGTGAATGAGGTAGAAGAGGTACTAATAGAAAAAGAAATTTCTTTACCACTTTTCTTTAAAGAAACTGGCAGCCCAGGCATGCGACTCTCAGAAACAATTCACCTGCTCATTGATTTCGGCGAGGGGCCACAAGTTCAAATGCCACAGGAGGGTAAAGTAACAGAGATTAATGAGGTCAGCTGGGAATAAGACCAAGAGGACCTGAGAGACTGTGGGAGAGTGTGCATGGCCTGAGGGAAGCCGCTGTGGCATAACTCCAGCCACAGGACAGCATGGGTCTGGTGTTACTAGATGTTTCAATATTTCAAGAAATCAGAATTTTTCATAGCAATTCTCCAGATTTTGTTTTACCCAAATAATTTTTTTAAATCTTAAATACTGTGTTGGTAAACACTGCAAAGGCCAAACAAAACACATCTCCCAGCTGGGTTTGGCCTGTAGCTTCCCATTTGCCATCTTTGGTTTTACTGTCTTTACCACGTCCCAGTGGACTCATTCCAACATGTCTTTCCTGCCCTGCATCAGTTTCCCCTTCTTCCATTAGCCAGTCTAGGACATTACAGTTCAAAGACATTTTTAAAATATCCCATGAAAATCTCTAATTTTTTATNCACATTTATGTGGGTTACAGGAACCTGAAACCTTATGTGGTAGCATACAACAGCCATTTCCATGTTGTGAATGAGGTAGGAACAGAAAAAGAAATTTCTTTACCACTTTTCTTTAAAGAAACTGGCAGCCCAGGCATGCGACTCTCAGAAACAATTCACCTGCTCATTGATTTCGGCTAGGGGCCACAAGTTCAAATGCCACAGGAGGGCAAAGTAACAGAGATTAATGAGGTCAGCTGGGAATAAGACCAAGAGGACCTGAGAGACTGTGGGAGAGTGTGCATGGCCCGAGGGAAGCCGCTGTGGCATAACTCCAGCCACAGGACAGCATGGGTCTGGTGTTAGTAGATGTTTCAATATTTCAAGAAATCAGAATTTTTCATAGCAATTCTCCAGATTTTGTTTTACCCAAATAATTTTTTTAAATCTTAAATACTGTGTTGGTAAACACTGCAAAGGCCAAACAAAACACATCTCCCAGCTGGGTTTGGCCTGTAGCTTCCCATTTGCCATCTTTGGTTTTACTGTCTTTACCACGTCCCAGTGGATTCATTCCAACATGTCTTTCCTGCCCTGCATCAGTTTCCCCTTCTTCCATTAGCCAGTCTAGGACATTACAGTTCAAAGACATTTTTAAAATATCCCATGAAAATCTCTAATTTTTTATTGTAGTAAAATATGAATGCAGTACAGCATGTATGTAGTACAGCATTGCATTTACATAATGCTGTATGTAGTACAGCATTGCATTTACAATGTTGTACAACCATCACCACTAGCTAGTTTCAAAATTTTCATCACCCCAGACAGAAACTGTGTACCCATTAAACTGTAACTTACCACTCCCTTGTCCTCCAGTCTCTAGTGACTCCAATCTACTTCTTGGCTCTATGAATTTGCCTGTTTTATGAGTTAAATCATACAATATTTGTTCTTCTGTGTCTGGCTTACTTAGCGAAATGTATTTAAATTTCATCCATGTCATGGCAAGTATCAGAACCCCACTCTTGTTTATGGCTAAACAATATTCCCCCATATATTGTAATATTGTTTATAATAAGAAATACATATTTGGCTTTGACCCTATTTCTAGTACAAGAGCTTGCCTCTAAAACTCTTGGAATTTCCTAAGCGAGGAGAGAGATAAAGGTTTCTTTTCTTATGTTAATGAGTGACTTTTGAAAAGTAGCTACCTAAATCACCTGAGGGTGAGAGCTCGTTGCTCGGGGAACCAGTCATGTGATTGGAGTGCTGGAAATTTCAGTCCCCTCTCCCTGACCTCCAGGGAGAGAAAAGAGGCCAGTGGTGGACAATTTACTCAATAATGCCTATTTCATGAAACCACCAAAAAACCCCCAAAGGATGGAAATCGGAGAGCTTTCCAGTGGGTGAAAACTTGGAGTTTTAAGAGTCGCCTACCTAGAGAGAACATGGAAGGCCCACGCCCTTAACGCATACCTTGCCCTCTGCATCTCTTCTCTCTGGCCGTCTCTTGAGTTACAGCCTTTCACAATACACTAGTAATCTAGTGAGCAAATAGGTTTCCTGAGTTCTGCGAGTTGCTCTAGCAAATCAATCAAATGCAAGGAGGGAGTCATGGGAACCTCTGACTTGTAGCCAGTTGGTCAGAAGCACCGGGAACAGCAGACCCATGCTGTGTTCTGGCTGGAGTTATGCCACAGCGGCTTCCCTCAGGCCATGCACACTCTCCCACAGTCCCTCAGGTCCTCTTGGTCTTATTCCCAGCTGACCTCATTAATCTGTTACTTTACCCTCCTGTGGCATTTGAACTTGTAGCCCCTAGCTGAAATCAATGAGCAGGTGAATTGTTTCTGAGAGTCGCATGCCTGGGCTGCCAGTTTCTTTAAAGAAAAGTGGTAAAGAAATTTCTTTTTCTATTAGTACCTCTTCTACCTCATTCACAACATGGAAATGGCTGTTGTATGCTACCACATAAGGTTTCAGTTTCCTGTAACCCACATAAATGTGCATGATAATTTGAGCATAGAGTTCTGAAGAATTCTTAAGGAAATTATTCATGCATGTAGTTTCTGAAATTTGATTTTTGCTTCCGAGAATATTGAAATATTTTATAACTACTTATAAATTCTCTACTTGTATTTGTTTATGTTTTATTTCAAAAAAGTCAAAAATATTACATTAACGTTGAAAGAAAATTTGAACAATACACAGAAGTACATAAAAGTACTTCCTGTTTTACCTCCCCAGAGAGAACCACACTTCAAAGGGGGTTGTTATTCCTTTTAGACCTTTGTTTTTACTTGTGTGTTTGTTTTTGTACATACAGTTATGTAGAAATTCGTGTATTTATATGAACATAGGAACATATATGTCTTTTTCCCACAAAACTGAATTATGGTATTTACTGCTCTGTAACTTGCTTTTTTACAAAGAATATCCTTTAAAGTTTATATTTTATTTACTTTTATTTTAAAATTACAGTTGATATATAGTATTACATTAGTTTCAGGTGTATAGCATTGTGCTTAGATGAAGAGATTCCCCCAGTAGCTCTAGTACCCACCTGGCACTGTACATTGCCATTACAATGTTTTAGACTATGTTCCCTATGCTATATTTTAGCATGACTATTCTTTTTTTTAAATTTTATTTATTTATTTACTTTTAGAGGGGAAGGGGAGAGGGAGAGAAACATCAATGTATGGTTGCCTTTTGTGCGTCTCCTGCTGGGAGTTGGCCTGCAGGGGACCAGCCTGCAACCCAGGCATATGCCCTGACTGGGAATCGAACCGCAATCCTCCGGTTCGCAGGCCTGTGCTCAATCCACTGAGCTACACCAGCCAGGGCCTTACATAACTATTCTTTAGCTGCCAATCTGTGCTTCTTTATCCCTTCACCCTTTTTACTCAGTCCCCCAACCTCCTTCCCACCTGGCAATCGTCAGTTTGTTCTCTGTATCTGAGTTTGTTTCTATATTTTTAAAATTTATTTTGTTTTGTTTAAGTGGAATCATATGGTATTTGTCTTTGTCTGAGTTACTTCACTTTGCATAATGCTGTCTAGGTGCCCCCATGTTGTCGCAAAAGGTAAAATTTAATTCCTTTTTCATGGGCAAGTTAGCAACTTGGTTTTTTGTTTGTTTTCTTCTTCTTCTTCAAGTATTTCTTATTAGTTAAGCCATGTTTCCATTTTACAGGGTAGGATGTACCCAAGTCCCCATTTACCTCCCTGGGACAAAGATGGCAAACGGAGAAGACATGAGGTGCAGCCAGTTCCGATTTTCCCAGGGAAGGTGATTTCTGCCCCGCAGTCGTCCAGGCCAACACCCAGGACATGCGGCAGAGGGACCCGTGCATACTCTGGTACCATTCACACACGGAGATGTCATCTCCTTTAGCAGTCATTGCCTTCTCACAGTGGCAGAAGTCTAGGCAGTTCTGCCAATTTCTGGTCTGGTTCTGGTTGGGGACGCAGCTGTGAAAAGGGGCAGGTGTGATAATTCTTGATTTTGGTCTTGATGTTTTCTGCCATATCATTTACTCCCAAAGAGGCCTCTGAAGCAATCACAGCTGGATGTGACCCTCAGCAAAGACTGGACTGTTTCCTTTAAATATTTTGTCATCAGTTTTTTCTTTGTAACTCTAACCCTAAACCTATACTTAACCTTAACCCTAACCGTAGTTCAAATCCTAATTCTAGGCCTAACAGTAAGCCTACCTTCAAATCTAAACCTAACACTAGCCCTGGCTGGTGTGGCTCAGTGGATTGAGCCCGGGCCTGTGAAACGGAGGGTCGCTGGTTCAATTCCCAGTCAGGGCACATGCCTGGGTTGCAGGCTGGTTCCCAGTAGGGGACACATGAGAGGCAACCACACAATGATGTTTTTCTCCCACGCTTTCTCCTTCCCTTCCCCTCTCTCTAAAAATAAGTAAATAAAATGTTTAAAAATAAATAAATAAACCTAACACTAACACTAATTCTAAATCTATGAAGGGGGGGACCCCAAACCCAGCATTTATTTATAAAAATTGTATATTAATTCTTACATGTTGAAACTTCAGTCACCTTTAAGTACTCTTCATTTGATGCAATCCACCTACTGAGACATTTTTTTGCTGCTCAAAACAGTTTTTGAACTTGTCCATTTCAATGCCTTTTAATGCTTCTGCCATTTCTTGTTTCGCCTCTTCTACATTGGCAAAATGTTTCCCTTTGAGTACTTTTTTTCACCTGGAGAGAACAAAAAACATCTTGGGGTGTGATTGGGTAAATGCAGTGGGGTCATGCCATTTTAGGTCAAAAACTGCTGAACACTCTGTGTTGTATAACAGTTGTGCTCGTAAAGCTGCCATCATGAAATGGGCAAATGCACTGAGTCTTCAAAAAACTTCACAGAAGCCAAATGCAGGCACTCACAACAACATCAGCTGGTGCACTGATACAGAAGGGTCCCTGGAACACTTACCTAGTAGGGGAAGCCTACGCAAGGGGCCTGCCCTCCAGAAGATAATTCTAGTTTTTTGGGGTTCCCCCATATGTAACTAACCTTAAACTTAATTCTAAACCCTAAAATTAATTTTAACCTCAACTCTAACTCTAAACTTAACACTAACCCTAATCTGATCCTTAACTCTAAACATAAAACTAACCCTAAAACTAATCTTCACCCTAATCTCAACCCTAAACCTACCTTTAACCTAACCCTCATCCTAAAACTAATCTTTAACCTCAAACCAGACCCTAATCTAACACAAATCTTAAACCCAACACCAACTGTAACATTAATCTTATCCTAATAAATAAATTTACCCCAACCCTTACTATAATCCTAAATTTAACTGTATCATTAACCCTATCCTTAATCTAACATTAACTGAATCCTAACCCTAAGCCTAACCATATTTTAACCCTACTCCTAAACTCAACCTTAACTGTAACCCTAAACTTAACCCTAACCCTATACCTAACTAACATCGACTGTAATTATAACACTAACCCTTGTTGGGAACTGCCCTGCCTGGTTTCAGAAACTGTAACCCTTTGTGGCTAAGGCTGAGTAAAAAGACCTTGGGACCATAAGCCACTTAGGAGACAAAGCTTATCTTCCTTGTAGGGGCACTGCCTCTGCCCCCTTTCACCTCACCCTGCTTGGACCCAGGAGGATGACTGGTTAGCCAATGATGGGTAAGAGTCCTTAAAGAAGGGACCACTTAAGACAGTCATGGTTGCAAAAGGGCCCTCAGGGAAGGACTTGGGGGGGCTATAGAAAAAGGGAGTGATGGACCCTCGCCCCTCAGCTTTGAAATAGCCTCAGTCCTCATCCTGTCTGCAAGAAGTCTCCTATTCTCTTGGCTGCCTTCCTTCCCCTGCCTGATTTAAGCCTAAAACAATGCCTTAAGCCTGAAACAATGCCGGAGGTGGGTGCAGCCCTGTGCTGGAAAGGGCAGATCCCCTGGGGCAATCAGGCCTCAGAGAGAAAGCATAAAATTTTATGAAACCTACTTTGCTAATACCCTCAGTTTAAATGATAAGGGTCCAAGCATGAAGTGAGTTTGTTTCCCAAAGTTTTATGGCCCTTTAACTATCTGACCCTGACTCAGAATAAGCCCTCAGAGTTCTTTGAATGTTATCTATTTACTCATTGCTGTCTGAAAATGATTGATGAGCTTTCCATATATGCCCTGTATTCCTGTGCAAGTTAAACCTAATAAAAGCCTGTCTAGACAAGGGACAAGGCCAACCCTCTCTTTCACTGAGAGAGCAGCCATGTCATCCCTTTTTCTCCACAGGATTTCTGTAGTCCACGTGAATTTGTCTCGTCTCATCTATAATGCCGTGGACACTGCAGGCCAGTGTCCGCATCAAACCTTTACCCTAACTTCAAGTCTAAACCCAACTCTAACTCAAACCCTAACCTTCACCCTAACCCTGTACCTAACTTCAAACTTAACTTTAACCCCAACCATAACCCTGTACCTAACTCTCTACAAAATCCTAACAGTAGACTTACCCCTAAACCTGCACCTAATCCTTACCCTAACACTAACACTTTGTACTTAACCTCAATGGTTAACCATAACCCTAACTCTAAACTCAACCCTATACTTAACCTCAAGTGTATCCCCAAATCAAACATAACCCTAAACCTGTAACTAAACTCAACCCAACCCTAACACTAACCCAAACCCTAATCTTATACCTAAACTCAATTCTCTTATTTATTTATTTTTTGAGATTCAGTATTATTTTGTATTGGCTTTAGGTGTATAGCATAGTGGTTAGACAATCATATACTTTTTTAAAAAATTGATTTTATTCATTTATCTTTAGAGGGGAAGGGAAGAAGAAAAGGAAAGAAATATCAAGTATGGTTGCCTCTCGTGCGTCCCCTGCTGGGAACTGGCCTGCAACCCAGGCATGTGCCCTGACTGGGAACTGAACCGAGATCATGTGGTTCGCAGGCCCACGCTCAATCCACTGAGCTACACCAACCAGGGCTCCCTTTACCTTTTTTACCCAGCTCCCTAATCTCCTTCCCATCTGACAACCCTTAGTTGGTTCTCTGTATCTATGAGTCTGTTTCTGTTTCATTTGTTCTTTTATTTTGTTCTTTAGATCCCATATTTAAGTGAAATCATATAGCATTTGTCTTTCTCTGACTGACTTATTTCACTTGGCATAATACCCTTTAGGTCCATCCTCACTGTTGGCAAATGGTAAGATTTCATTCTTCGTTATGGCCATGTAAGACTTACATTTTTATTTTACAATATCTTGCGGTCATTTGTTTTATCTGCACGTATAGGTATGCTTCAATCTTTGTGATGGCTACATAGCATCAGACTGTAGATGTAATTTATTTAAACATCTCATTTTTGATAGATATTTAGATTATCTCTAACTTTTACTCACATAAATTTATGGCACTGTGAACATCCTTTAGCCAAGCTCCTGGCAGTATGAAAAAAATAATTCTGAAGAGTAGATTTTTTAGTCAAGGAATATGTGTTTTACAAGTTTTGATTAGTATTGTAAAGAGCCCTTTAAAATGTACGTCCCCACTCTAGTTGACATTAACTCTCAGGAGCATTAACTCTTTGGCTTTTGCTAATGTGATAGGCAAATGGCAGTGTCTTATTTTGTTCAGTTTGCATTTTTCTTTTTATTATATGGGATGATGTATCTTTGCCCACTTTATTAGTCATTTGTATTTCTTCTTCTGGGAATTATCTGTTTATATCAAGTTGCTTAACTCTTATTTGAGCTCTGTACCTGGAATAGATAGTCAGGGAACATAGCTGCATATCTGTAGTACTAAGAAGTGTTTCAAAAGCTAGCTTGTGGCTGGGAGTGTCTGTACATTCCTTGCTAGTGTGTCAGGTTCCTCTTGTTGGGGCTTGTAGAGAGATATTTGAGTTAACCATCGAATAAGCAATGCTTCTTTTTTTTTCTTTTCTTTTCTAGTTTTTTTTGTTCAGAGGAACTAGCTAGGTACAGTGCGTAATTTAAAAGGAAATAAAAGAAATGGCAAGGGTCTGTTACTGGCCTTTAGAAGTTCATAATCTGATAGATATGAAATGTGCAACAAAAATAATGACAACCATTTGCCTTTGATCAGTGCTTTGAAGTTTATATTATTTTGATAAAGAACACATGTGTATAAATTATAAAAGGGGTTTGGTGGAAGTAAATATAAGTTAGGAGTGTGGGCACTGGCGTAGAACAGAAAAAGAATTCCAAGAAGGACAAAGGAGAGATGAAGAATGAGGTGGAAAAGCTTTTTATTGGTGGAAGAAACTCATGTGACAAGACAGGACCAAAGGGTGAGATTCTGTCTTGGAAGGAAAGATCGTTTCCCTTTGGATTGAGCACAGCAGTCGGAGTGCTCGGGAAGTGACCATGGGAGTGAAGATCTCATATTAATTTTCTTTCTTCTGAGCACCATATTCTAGTTCACTCAATCTCAAGGTTATATCATAATTTTGTTTTTCTATCAGCCACACTCTCCCTACTGGTTTATATTGAATTAGGGTGAACTTAAATATTCTGATATTTTCATGTAGACCTTGTTTGTGACCACAGAAGAGACATGCCACATCTGAACGATCCTGTCCCTGACCTTCAGTCACAGTGACATCCATTAATTCATTGATTCCTGAATTTATCTGTTACAACATTCCAAAGACAGGTATTGCCCACCCACTATGCATTAGAACCATGCTAGGTGCTGGGGAAACAAAGATAAACATGTCAAGTTCCCTTCCTCGTGGAACAAAGTTTCTTGCAGGCTAGGGTAAGTGAAGCACTTGGATACTTTGCACATTGAGCATCCCAGTCTCAGCGACAGCAGGTCCAGATCTGATCTGCATGCCTGTTAACGAGGGCTCGCCTTGCTGAGGGGGGCTGCCACGTGGCTTGCTTGTGCCTGAGACTTAGGGAATGGTGAAGTGTTAATTCACATTCTCATTCAGGACATCACTGGCTTTCATTTATACTGTGTTTTTGCTGTATCTGTTCACAGAAGGTGACTATGCTTCAGCAGAAGGAGGAAGTTTACTGAGCCTTAAAATATCTTTTTCTTCTTAACAACCAGTTGGTTTACACGATCCTCTAGTATATTAGAAAGGTGGTGTGGCTCAGTGACAGTGGCATTATTATCTAACCCAGTTAAACACCTGTCACTCCTTTGAAATTACGTGTGTTCAAATTGCTTGGTGTTGTATTATCTTGTTTTATTGCTAGCTGTAAATTATACATGTAACTGTAATAAACTTATCTAGGTGAAAATGTTTCAACCTGCTGGATTTCTATATATTAATAAAATAATTTGTATTTCTTTCATATCAAATAATTCAGATGGTTTATTTGTAAAAAACAAGTTATTTTTTTAGAAAAGGCTGACTTGAGGATTAAGGAAGGTATCATGAATGAACACTGTAAGTGTTAGAAGATAGAGCTTCTGGCCTTATTTCTACCATTTTTAACTGTGGAGCCCTAGTCACAAACTTGTAGCCCCAGTTTCCTCTCATGTAAAATGGAGAGCCTTCATTTGACTAAGGGGTCTTTAATGTCCCATGCAGCTGCCACAGCCAATAGCAACATGGAACCAAATCCATGAATTCAAGGGACACAGGCGGGTGCTGAAGCCAGAGACACATGACTGCCCACGTTTCTGGTCAAACATGCTCACTGTGCTGCCTGACAGCCTGCCTTTGACTCTGTTCCTTCTTCCATCTACAAGCATAAGTCAGTCCTTTGGCTTCACAGAACTTCCATTTCTTCAATTGTAGTATGAGACTAATGGTAGTACCTATGTTATAGTGATGTTAGAAGAATAAGATGATTTATAGAAAATCCTTACTATTGTGCTCGGCACAGTAAGTGTTCAGTGTTAATTCTCTTTTCATGTAAAATACTTAGGTCCAGTTTTCTAACTTTTATATGGGCATGGCTTTCATATTATTTCTCCAGCCAATTAAGCTCATGTGAGTGAGTTACTAATCTATACATGTTGTCACTGACAGGTGCCAGGTAGCAATAATGTTTTTAACGATTTAATCACTGTATGATATGAACACAATATAGTACTTACTATGTGGTAGGTCATGCACTAAAAGCATTACGTATGTTAACTAATTCAGTCCCCAATACGAAGGGTACTATTATGATCACCCCCATTTCATACACGCGGAAGTTCAAGGCACAGGGTGTTTAACTAAGTGGCAATGAGTGTTTGAACTCAGGAAGTTGGCATCCAGAACTCATGCTCTTCACTTCTCTGCTTTACTGATTAGTTTATAAAATTATACATACGCCTCTGCTTGTGCAAAGATTAGAAAGTAAAAAGTCTGAAAAACCTTAAGTAAATTAGTCATGAAATATAAGAAAAAAGATCAGGTGCTACCCAGACTTCTGGCCAAGATGGAGGTGTAGGTGGAAACACTCTGCTTCCTCTCACAACCAAGTTTAAAGACAACAAAGTTTTAGTAACAAAAACGCAACCAAAACACAGAAAATTGAACTGTATGGAAGTCCGACAACAACGAATCGTTCAGCCAGACTGGTAAGAGGGGCGGAGTGAGCAGCTGGTGGAGCAGGGGCTTGCAGGAAAGAGCTGCTGGAGCAACCCAGGTGCGCAGGCAGCTGTTGGCAGATCCCAGGTGTGGGGTGGCAGTGGGAGTGCAAGGTGGCTGGCTGATCGAGGTCACACATTCACACTCAGATAAACCAGGTAAAGGAGCAAGCAGTGAGACAGATCACGCAGGGTAGGGCCCCAGCTATGGGAATTAAGCCTAAAAGTACCAATTGGAAAAACTTTTTGGGTCCAGGTGCTGGGAGAAGCTCCCATGCTTACAGAGAGTTTGTTGGAGAGACCCACAGGGTCCTGGTGGGTACACAGGCCCACACACCCGGGAACCAGCACCAGAGGGGCCCAATTTGCTTGTGTGAAGCAACAGAGGGGACAAGTCTGAGAGAGAGCAGAAAAAATGCCATTGTCCCTCTCTGATCCCGCCCCTACATACAGCATCACAACCCAGCAACCTGGGTTGCCCCGCCCTGGTGAACGCCTAAGGCTCCACACCTCATACATAACAGGCCCGAACAGACCAAAACATTATGGCTTAAGAAGAACAACTCAAAGCCCCGGAGCCAATACTTCTAAGCAACCAAGAGATAGCCAACCTATCAGATGCACAGTTCAAAATACTGGTGATCAGGATGCTCACAGAATTTGTTGATTTTAGTCACAAATTAGAGGAACATATGAAGGCTAAAGTAATTGAAATGAAGGGAGATGCACAGGAAACCAATAGTGATGGAAAGGAAACTGGGACTCAAATCAATGGAATGGACCAGAAGGAAGAATGAAACATCCAACCAGAAAGGAGTGAAGAAATGAGAATTCAAAAAAATGAGGAGAGGCTTAGGAACCTCCAGGACATCTTTAAACGTTCCAACATCTGAATTATAGGGGTACCAGAAGGGGAAGAGGAAGACCAACAAGTGGAAAACTTATTTGAACAGATAATAAAGGAGAACTTCCCCAGTCTGGCAAAGGCAATAGGCTTCCAGGAAATCCAGGAAGCTCAGAGAGTCCCAAAGAAGTTGGACCCAAGAAGGAACACACCAAGGCACATCATAATTACATTAGCCAAGATTAAAATGAAGAAGAGAATCCTAGAAGCAGCAAGAGATAAGGGGAAAGCACCTACAAAGGAGTGCCCATCAGACTGTCGGTGGATTTCTCAAAAGAGACCTTACAGGCAAGAAGGGGCTGGAAAGAAGTATTCCAAGTCATGAAATCCAAAGACCTACAGCCAAGATTGCTCTATCCAGCAAAGCTTTCATTTAGAATGGAAGGGCAAATAAAGTGCTTCTCAGATAAGGTCAAGTCCAAGGAGTTCATCATCACCAAGCCCTTATTATATGAAATGCTAAAGGGACTTATCTAAGAAAAAGAAGATGAAAAATATGAACAGTGAAAGGACAGCACACTTACAGTTATTAACAATCACACCTAAAACAAAAGCAAACTAAGAGGACAGCTAGATTGGGAGCAGAACCATAGAAATGGAGATCACATGGAGGGTTAGCAACAGGGGAGTGGGAGGAGGAGAAGGGGGGAGAAGGTACAGAAAATAAGTAGCATAGATGGTAGGTAGAAAATAGATAGGGGGGAGGAAAAGAATAGCAGGGAAAATATAGAATCTAAGGAACTTGTGACACATGGACATAAACGAAAGGGGGAGGGGATAGTGGGGGAGAGGGTGTGCAGGGTGGAGGGGAATGAAGGGAGAGGAAATGGGACAACTGTAATGGCATAATCAATAAAATATATTAAAAAGAAAAAAGATCAAATAGAGTAAACTATTTTAAAATACACTAGTGTAGAGAGAAAAAACACTAAGTAAAGAGAACATTTTTGAAATGAAAATATTAAAAGTATAGTAAATAGAACTACCAGCCATAGACTTGCATCTCTGACAATATGACAACCACTGTTGCCACCTCTGACAACAATATTTTGGTTGACTCAAGTGGTGAAAACACATAAAAATGCTGGGTAAAGGATAAAAAGACATTTAGAAAACAAGACTCCAATAAACTGATGAGGAAATTAGGAATTTTCAAAGGCTGAAAAGTAAGTAAAATCAGAAACACAGAAATGTCAAAATGGTGGCTTTCACCATAGATACATTTGCCAAAACAAGCTTTCATTTTCAAGTGATGAGGTTCAGTCTGTGACCATACCACCCTAAGTGTGCCTGATCTCCTCAAGTGATGGGGTTCGGGACAGGCTACCCTAAAATATAACATCTTGGCATAGTGAATATTTTCAGCTGAAGGAGTTTGAGAAAATGGAAGAAGCAGGAAGTTCTCTCTGACCTCCCCCTGGCTTGTCTTCCCTCAAGCAGGTCATGAGATCCTGAGAGGGGCCCTCTCTCTGCCTGGAGAAAGGAGCATCTTCATGTTCACAGTGAGAGGAGAAAAATCTGAATAAGTAGGTCTTGCTGAGTTTCCTCCAGTTCACTACACTTACCACACACCCTTTGTCCTGTCATACTTCTCCATGACTGTCTACTCTTCATCAAACCTTGCATAAAAACACTCCGGTTTAACCATTTCTTCTGGTCTTTACTTTTTTTTATGAAAGCTATCATGTCATGTAAAATTTATATTAAGTAAATTTGTATGTTTTGCTCCTGTTAATCTGTTTTAGTCAGTTTAATTTCCAGGTCCCGTTAAGGGACCCTATGAGGCTTGAGGAAAACTTTTTCCTCTCCTGGGACCGTGATCCAGGTAGCCAGGTGCCAGGGTTCATTTGTGATGAGGAGCCCAATAGCAGACCCCTGTGAGACCAAAGACAGGGAAATCCAGAAGCCCCCTCAGATTTCTTCCTCTCTCTTTCCTTTTGGAAGCCAGTCATTCACCAAGTCCTGTCCATTCTATATCCTAGTCATTGCTCCTTGCCTGCAACAATTGACTTCAGTCATTGACTCCATCACCAATAATCAAGTCAGCCTCCGGTCTCCCTCCCTCTAGCTGACACTGTGCTACAGCCTCCTCTCTCTGCCACCCATGCTCGCTGAACTCTGGCCACATCAGGCAGGCTCTGCCATGTCTCTTTGCCTTTTCGGCTGCTGCGTCTGTCCTGTGCCTGTGATGATCTTACCACTTCTGTTCTTTGAGTTCAGCTCAAAGGTTACCTCTTCCAGGATGCCTCCCTTGACTTAATTTATTCATTTGTTTATTAAGTACCCCCATTCAAGGCATTGTGCTATTGGGGAAAAATGGTAAATAAGACAGAGATTCTAGTAGAGTTAACTCATGAACAAATACTAGATAGAGAGAGATTCTTCTCTCTCTTCCCATGAAAAAGAAAGGTGAGCACAGACCACGTGCTATTCATCCTACTAGGAATATTAGAGTGATTTTATTTAACCTCCAATTCATTCTTTCATGTGTTGTTTTATTCAATAAATATTAAGTGCCTCATTTGTGCCAGGGACACAACAAGAAAGACAGACGTATTTTCTGCCTTTGCAAAGCTAGTAGTACAACTCTAAGTGTGGACTGTTTTTATTCCCAGATTGCAAACAAGGCAAATGAGAGAGGCTGAGTAACTAATTGTCATATAATTACTAAGTGGAAAAACTGTATTCATCTCAATCTTTAGCCCTTGTTCTTTCTACAGTACCACACCAGGCCACTTATTGAAGATTTGTGTTATGGAGGCTTTTGAGTTTTAAGTAAAAGGAAAAAAATGGAAACTACCTTAAATTAAAAAGGGAATTTTGTTGGTTTATGAAAGCAAGCTCTAGTTAGGGAAGAGGAGTGGGCTTCAGGGATGACTTAGCCCCAGGGAATTCCACAGTGCTGAGAGTTTCTCCTTTGGACTTTCGTTCTCAGTCTTGTTCTTTCTACTTCCACATCTCCCTGCATTTCAGATTGACGTTTTTCCTATATCAGATAGATTTTTCTCCACATAACTGGGAACATAGCTATGACAATCTGTACCATGTCCTAATGACTCACAACAAAGGAGAAAGGGCAACTTCCTTGCCTCCTGTAGATGGAAACTGATTTGGGGGAAAACGGATTAATTCTACGTGGGCTGTGAGCAAATCACTGTAGTCACTGAGGCCAGAGGGGTGAGATGTTCTGATTGGCTCTACCTATGTCACACTTCCTTCTATTGCCAAGGATGACAAAGCCTATATTATCATAAGAGGGAAGGTGGCACAAATGTGATCCCTGAAAGCACCATGAATGGTGCTAACGCTTAACAGTGAATACAGTAATTCTTCACTGACATCATTGATAGAGGCTGAAACTTGAAGTGAAACAATTTAAAACAAAACCAGTTTTGCCATAGGCTAGTTGATATTAATGAGTTAAGTTCCTTCGGCATCTCATCAACATTATAACAAAATGATGTTCAACCAAATGACATCATTCAAGGACCTGCTATACCTCACTGATGTTAACTGAAGAACAAATTCTAATGTGTCCAGTACACACTTTTGCACCAATACTTACTAATGTCATAGCACTCTAATTTTGAAATGCTATATTGGCCAGGTTTGTTCTACTGGGGTGGCCTCTAAAAAAGTTAATTAGGAAGACTTTCCTGTTTGATTTTTTTGAAATAACATTTGAGATATATATATATATATATATATATATATATATATATATATATTCTTTGATGATTTAAATCACCCACAAAAATATAGGGGCCTTGTGCTCTCTGTAGAGTAGGTCTTTCAATATTTATTTAAAATTCCGTCCTGGATATTGGGTGTATTTAAATCTGCACAATTAATAGAATGTGGTTAGACGCTCAAAATAAGTTAGTTTTCTCCCACTTCAACTGGAAAACGGGAGATTGTAATGTTGAAGGTGGCCCGTAATAATCTGAAAGCAGAATTTTAAGATTAATGTGAGAGCAGCGCTGAGAAAGGAAAGGATTAGAGAAGTCATTTAGGTTGGTGCATTTCAAACAATGTGTGATAAACAACCAGTTTTTTTTCTCTCTTTAAAATCTATTGCAGATCATTTGTGAGATACAATTACAACCTACTAGAAAAATACAATGTAAGCAACTGGTACACAAAATACAAGCCTGATGTTCTATTTTTAGGTTTGACAGACATAAAATTACTCTCTCAGATTGTTGTAAATATTTCTAAAAGAAAACTCTCAATTTCGATACTTTTCTTGGGTGGGATTGGGAACAAGCTTTTTATGAAAGGGCACTGGTCCCCACTGATGGGAAGGCTGTGTGATAATTCCTGGGTCAGTGTTGTCCAGTCAAACCCCTCTCCCACCTGTTCTGAGCAGGTCGGGTTATTATTCGCCGAAGCAAGGGAGACTGCACACCCTGCAACTTTTTAGTAAGAACTAATTAGAAAGGAGTTACTTTAGGATTTGAGCTTATGTTAGGTAAATATCAAGTCATGGGGCTTTTTTTCTGGGATTGGATGCTGTCAGGAAGTGAAGCAATTCTTTCATTGGGTATTTGATAAATCTTACTGGAAATGGGCAGAAGTAAACCGAGTATAAAGTTTTAATTTGGGGAAAGAGGCAATGGCCACTCAGCTAGGTTGGAAAATATTTCGGTTATTTTTGTGGTTTCAACAAGTTCCTGTTTGGGGCTGTGTTCAGACATGATTGTAGAGTGGTCTTGTTTTTTGTCACGATCACACAGTGGCCTGGACTGATGATGTTTTGTGAAATTGTTTATGTTCTATGCCAAACCCAGCTGTGAATGCCAGGACAGCTCCCAGAGGTCATAGGCTACTTTCCTCTTACCTCTATAAGGTGGCACAGGCCTGTACAATGGTAAAAACATTTGAAAGACAAAGAAACAGGATGTGGTGAGTGGCTACCACAATTTAGCATCTATCCTCAAACTTGCATCAGAATCACCTGACAGGCTAATTTAGACACAGAGTGCTGGGCTACCACCCGCAGTTTCTTTTTTAGTAGGTCTCCAATAGGACTCAGGATTTGCAGTTCCAGCCAGTTCCCAGGTGTTACTGATGCTGTCAGACCACAATTGGAAAGCTGGCGACATGGATGAGACTTCAAAGGTGAATATAATTACAGGGAAAGAAAAACGTGTTGTAGTTAGCGGCAATTTCCAAGATAAAAATTCAGTGCATTGTTCTGGTAATACTTCGATGCAATTCTAATACTAGACTCCACTGTGCATTTTTCTATTTTAAATGACCAGTCTTTGAAGAGCAAGTTCACGGAGGAAGATTCTCTCCAAAATAATTTGTGCAAGTTTTTGACTACTAAAGTTTGTAATTAACATGAAAATAAAATTTATCTGTCTGTTAGTACAAGAAGTGTCCAATTACAAATAGGCAAATTCATTTTAGCAGATTGAGTTCAAAAACCAACTCTACAACTGGATCATTTGCAAACTGGATTATTTGCAAATAGACATTGTTCTTATTAAATGCAAAATAGCCCTTACAATCCTCCTTTTAACTATTTTACTCCATCAATATGGAGAATTCCTTAAAAGGTGTGTAACTACCCCCAGTTTTGAAATATTGAAATGTCTTTACCAACCATTTGACATTTTCTGTTTGAGTTTGTTTATTTTCTGGGACATTTTCTGAAAAGTGGAAGTGGTAAATAGGTATGGGAATGGGTGATCCCTGCTTGTTCTGAAAAATTGGTTTTAATTTAATTTCTTCTCCTTTTGCCTGAATATGGGATGAAAGAGAAGTGTGACATGAATCTCTTGTGGTTTAGCTGAAATCGCTTCTGTCTTATAATTTACACTGAGATTCAGTTAATTCATGACCTAAAAATTTTGAAGTATCGAACAAGGAATCTGTTAAGAACTTACTAACATGGTTTTCTATAGCTCTTTTAATAACTTATAAACTATTTTATTAACTCTCCGTTTAGGCAACCAAGAATCTGGTAATTCATGAAAGACAGCTCAAATGACTATAAATTATTCCTGTAGAAATAGAAAACTTGGCTTTCTTTTAAAAATAGTTTCATCATCTCCTTAGAGAGAATAGTTTTTGGTGGGAGTTAGATCTTGCAAATCTGGTAGGAGCTTTTCAGTTTTGCATTAGAAGGAGAACTCAAATAGAATAATGTGATTAATTTGAGTTAAATTGTATCTACCTGTGATTGGCTCCTGAAACACGTCTTGATTTGATGAGTAATTTAATTTTAGTTTTTTAATTTGTGAAGTGAGGAGTGTGTAGACTAGACAACCTCCAGAGTCTCTGAATTCTTAATTGTTTAGGTTGTTGTACTGGGCCTAGTGCTATAAGTTTTAATGATGGTATGCTCATCATTTTCACAGCTCTTCTAAATATTTTTCACTATCAAATGGCTGTTGACAATACAGCATGTATGAAGATGGCAAAGGGTCTAAGAACACATTAGAAAGAGCCGAAGGAACTGAGGACTTTAAGCTTAGAAAAGAGGAAGTTCAGGGTGCGAAAGATCTAAGATCTCTCTTAGAAATATGTGAAACCCAACATGTAAAGAAAGCAAACATGTATTCCAAGATCAATGAGTGGAAATTATGGGGAGAGAAGTTTTGGTTAAATTTCAGGAAAAACTTTTCAGCTAATCATTCAAACATTATCAAATACTTGTTGAGCACCTACTATGTGCCAGGCACTGATCTAGGTTCTAGAGATTTGCTGGTGAACAAACCCCAAAACTCTTTCCCCAATGAGGTATACTTTCTATTAAGGTGCTAGTCACTAGAGGTTTACAAAAAGAGATGGGTGATCATAGGGAATGCGGTGTCCAGGATTCCTGTTTGGACTGAATAACTTCCACAGTCTCTAATGTCTTTAAAGTCTGCAAATGTATGAACATTTAAGTAGTAAACAAACATTTATTAAACAACTTTTAAGTGCTAGGTATAGACCTGGTCACTGAAAATACAAAAATGCATAGACAGCTCTTGCCTTTAAGGAGCAGTCAATTTTGTTGGGGAGGAAGACATAAGCAATGTGGAAGTTCGGTTATTGAAATGCATAATTGAACAAGGGCACAGCAATGTGGAATAGCAAACTCAGCCTGAAGGTGTTTTGAAAAGGGGGACATACTAGTAATATGGAGGAATTCACCAGGGAGAAGAAGCCTCATGAATATGGTCATTGAGGTCATAAACAAAAGATGCATATGGAAAACTTCATAAGTATACCATTCTACTTTTGATTCTAATTCCCTATTGATAAAAATGGAATGGGAGACTTCCGCCAAGATGGAGGCATAGGTGGAAACACTGTGCCTTCTCCCACAACCAAGTTTGAATACAACAAAGGTTTGGAGAACAAAGACACGGCCAAAGAACAGAAAATTGAATTATACGGACATCCGACAACAACGAACGGTTCAACCGGGACAGTAAGAGGGGCGGAGCCAGCAGTGGAGTAGGGTCGGGCAGGAAAGATCCCCCCACATAGGCGCACAGGCAGCCCGGACCCAGTCAGGGTGTGGGGCAAACTGACCTCGGTTGCACATTCTTGCACAGTGAGATGGACCGCGAAGGCCCCAGCAGGCGAACCCAGTGGTGGAGGGCTGACGGCGGTGGCACACTCGTGTGCAGTGGGATGAAACAGGTGGGCCCTGGTGACGGTGGCAGCTGTGGCACCTGTGGCGGCAGCGGCGGGAAGCGCAGACGGGACCAGCATTGCTCCTCTTTGACCCCACCCCCACATACAACGTCACAACCCAGAGACTGAGTTGCCCTGCTCTGGTGAACACCTAGGGCTCTGATCCTGACATGTAACAGGCATGAGCAGTTCAAAAGATGGCTCAAGAAGAACTCAAAGCCCCAGAGCCCATAACTCTAAGCGACCAAGAGATTGCCAGCCGCTCAGATGCACACTTCAAAGCACTGGTCATCAGGATGCTCACAGAACTGGTAGATTATAGTCACAAATTAGAGGAACATATGAAGGCTAAACTAATTGAAATGAAGGGAGATGCACAGGAAACCAATAGTGATGGAAAGGAACCTGAGACTCAAATCAATGGAATGGACCAGAAGGAAGAACGAAACATCCAACCAGAAAGGAGTGAAGAAATGAGAATTCAAAAAAATGAGGAGAGGCTTAGGAACCTCCAGGACATCTTGAAACATTCCAACATCCGGATTATAGGGGTATCAGAAGGGGGAAAGAAACAGCCACGAGTGGAAAACTTATTTGAACAAATAATAAAGGAGAATGTCCCCAGTCTGGCAAGGGAAATAGACTTCCAGGAAGTCCAGGAAGCTCAGAGAGTCCCAAAGAAGTTGGACCCAAGAAGGGACACACCAAGGCACATCATAATTACATTAGCCAAGATTAAAATGAAGGAGAGAATACTAGAAGCAGCAAGAGATAAGGGGACAGTCACCTACAAAGGAGTACCCATCAGACTGTCAGCGGATTTCTCAAAAGAGACCTTACAGGCAAGAAGGGGCTGGAAAGAAGTATTCCAAGTCATGAAATCCAAAGACCTACAGCCAAGATTGCTTTATCCAGCAAAACTTTCATTTAGAATGGAAGGACAGATAAAGTGCTTCTCAGATAAGGTCAAGTTCAAGGAGTTCATCATCACCAAGCCCTTATTATATGAAATGCTAAAGGGACTTATATAAGAAAAAGAAGATGAAAAATATGAACAGTGAAAGGACAGCAAACTCACAGTTATTAACAACCACACCTAAAACAAAAGCAAACTAAGAGGACAGCTAGATTAGGAGTGGAACCATAGACATGAAGAACACATGGAGGGTTAGCAACAGGGGAATGGGAGGAGGAGAAGGGGGGAGAAGGTACAGAAAACAGCATAGACAGTAGGTAGAAAATAGATAGGGGGGAGGGCAAGAATAGTAGGGGAAATATAGAATCTAAAGAACTTGAGACACGTGGTTATAAACTAAGGGGGGGAGAATGGTGGGGGAGGGAGTGTGCGGGTGGAGGGGAATGAAGGTGGGGGAATAGAACAACTGTAATGGTATAATCAATAAAATATATATAAAAACAATGGAATGGATTTCCAGTTAAGATGGAGGAGTTAGGCAAATGCAGTCCGTGAGTCCTCCAACAACCATATCAAAATTATAACTGAACTATAAAACAACCATCATTGATAACTGCCTGAAATCTAGCTGAACAGAAGTCCTATAACTAAGGATATACAGAAGAAGCTACGTCTATACTCATAGGAGGAATGGAGATGCAGAACAGATTGGTCCCACACTCACATGTGGCAGTTAACAATCAGGAGGGGTTCTGAGGTTGCCCCTGAGAAGCGAAGCGTCCCAGCCCCAAACTGGGCTCCCCAACCCAGGGTTTCAGTGCCAGAAAGAGAAGTCACCATAACTTCTGGTTGTGAAAACCAGCAGGGATTGTGTCTGAGTGAGATGGGGGGCTTTAAGAGTCCCAGGAAGTTCTTCTTAAAGGGTCTGGGCATGGACATACTCAAACTCACTGGCTCTGACTTCCAGTGCTGATATAGTAGCTTAAAAGGTGAGTAAGGGACATATGAGGAGGAATTGAATCCTTTGGCTTCTGGTCAAGGGCTAAAGAAATAGCTTTCTCCCGGACAGAAGTGTTGGCAGCAGCTACTGTTCCTTTACCACATCATCCCCCACAGATCTGGCAGGGGGATGCAATATCTGAGTCTCCATCAACCTGGCTTACACTGTTGGCCCTTCCCTGGCAATTCCTTGAGACCATGATCCACCCAAATTCTGGGCCCACCAAAGCCATTTCCAGTGGCTTTTCCATACAAACGGCCTTGCTGGGGCCTTGTTTTCCATACAAATGACCTCGTCTTGGCTCACGCTGTGGATTTTCCTAAAATCTCTCAAAGGTTCACAAATGACTGACAAGCAGTATCTGGCCTTAGTGTGCCTCCTACCTCTTGCTAAGTGGGCCCAGGCCTGAAACCACTGGCCTCAGTTTGCAACTAGGCCTCTTCTAGGCACCTCTAAGCCCAGCATAAATAGCAGTCATTTGTAGATCACTTTGTAGCTTATGCTGAGTGGCCCTGGACAGGGCACAGGTGGTTGCTAATTTTGGCTTGAATCTCCCAGAAGGCCCCAGAACCAGTGCACTTGGTGGCCAGCTTTAGACAATGCTGGAGCATCACCCAAACCCCTCCATGAGTGACACGCTCAAGGGGTGGACCCATTGGCACAAGAGCCTCACTGAAACAAGTCCTGCTTTGTGGGGTCGGGTTCTGCACACAGCAGATTCTCTGCTGTAGTTATAGCTAATCCTTGCAAATGATTGGTGTGTGGGTAAATCCCTCCTACCAATGTGCCAAAAGCAGTCAAGGCTCAACTGCAAGAGGACAGTGCACACATGACCCACATAGGGGGCACACCTTAAGCACCCAGATAGGGTGACTTTAGAGGCTGTGCAATGTGTCCTACAAGACACTTATTACATTAGGCCACTTTACCAAGACCAGGAGATGTAGCAGCTCTACCTAATACATAGAAACAAACACAGGGAGGCAGCCACAATGAGGAGACAAAGAAATATATCCCAGATCAAAGAACAAAACAAAACTCCAGAAGAGGGACTAAATAAAATGGAGACAAATAATCCAGCAGATACAGAGTTTAAAACACTGGTTGTAAGGATGCTCAATGATCTCCGTGAAAACTTCAACAAAGAAACAAAGGAAACAAAGTCCTGGTTGGTGTAGCTCAGTGGATTGAGTGCGGGCCTGAGAACCACATGATCATGGTTTGATTCCCAGTCAGGGCACATGCCTGGGTTGCAGGCCAGTTCCCAGCAGGGGACTCATGAGAGGTAACCATACACTGATATTTCTCTCCTTCTCTCCTTCCCTTCTCCTCTAAAAGAAAAATAAATAAAATCTTTAAAAAAAACAGTATTAAAAAAAAGACTTGGTGACTTTGGATTTCTGATTAAGGCAACTGGGTGGTGGTGTAATCACTGAGATAGGGACTGGGTGGCAGGGTAAAGAGTGGGGTGGCGTGAACTAATGGGCTCTGTTTTTAACATCTGGAACTTGATTTCTATTTAGGTACCCAAGGGGAGTTCCAGTAGCTTGTCACATGAGCTACTCTTCTGTAGTGAGGACAGGGTTGGAGATGGAAATTTGAGAGTCACTGGGGATAGATGGCCACTCAAAGAAATTTGGAAAGTGAAATTGAAGAAGAGAAACTCCTTCCATCCTACAAGTGACTCTTTCCTGAGATAAACCTCATCAAGACAAGGAGAGAGAGATCCTGAAGCCCCAGCCTGGATGCCTAGGCCAGCTTCTGATAACAGATGGTGAGGCTGGTGAGCAGTATGGTATTGGAACGTGGCAAAAACAAGTGTGCAAGTGTGACCATGGAATGGTCAACAGAGAGATGTTTTCTCTTAGGGGGTAATCTCTCAGCTACTGCATTATTCCCCAAGTCAGGAATCTACTGCGCTGTAACAGATTTGAATTTAAGCCCAGAAGCACAAGTGTGCAAGAAACATTACATTTTTTGTGACTCATGAATCAACCTAATGGTGACTCCAAGCTGCCATTCCTTTGGGTTGGCAGTAAGGTGAACATGAATCACTCTGGCAGCCTTGGAGCCCCGCCCCGACCATATCTTTTTACCACACCAGTTCCAGAGCTTCTGGAGGCCTTTACTAGTCATGCGTCATCTCTCCAGTCCAGTTACCGCCGATCTGCCCATGTCTGTGTCTGCACAATCCTGACAGGTCTGGCAGTTTCTGGCAGTTTCGCTGACATGTTTCAGACACTGGAATATTTGACAAAGCTCTGAAACCCACTGCCTAGGATGCTGCTGAGATGAACCGTGTACCTCCTCTCTGGAGTCCTGCTGCTTCTCAGGATACTGACTTGGAGCAAAGTCTGGCTCCTGCCTGCTTCTAGACCTGCAGACCTCTTTTCCTTATTACCTCCAAGTAATCTCTGGTCTGGGTGGAAGTTCTTTCCTCTTGTTCTTTCACCATATACTTTCAGTTTGTTAAATCCATAACTTGAAAAACATGTTTCTATTTGCTCCAGGGAAGGGAGAGCTTACTTTGCAAAGATGAGAACAAATATTTGTACTTCTGAGTACCTCAAAGGAAAGGAAGGAAAATAAAAACAGGTCCAGCTATGCATCTAAATAGTGTGAACATGAACATCTTGCCACATATTGGTGGAGAGGAGACTGGCAAGAGTGAGGAAGAACCAGTCCTCTGAGGGACTCGATGAATTAGACAGTCGGTGGGGCAGGGGATGGGGGTGAGCAGTGACTGAAGGTGACATCTTTGGACTTAGGCTTTGTTGATTTTCAGAAGGGGTGGGACAAAAGAGGGGCTGGGCATTGGTGGCTGTGTAGGTAAAACACCCAATCTCCTTCTGTGTTTCTGATTTACTCTCACACTAACACCACATGTACAACATTTCTGACACCAGACGTACTGGGGCGGGGGGTTTCCTACAACAAACAAAACTCTGGGACACCACCTGAATGTCCTCCAGTTTAACTCAATTCAGGACACTACCTACCTAGACATAGGATCAGACCTCACAGATTAAGGGCTCAGTCCCAGGAGAATTTAGTTGCCAATCACAACTATTGGGTCATTAGGTTACTCACCCCTTTTGTCAAAGTTGATACCTATTGGAGGTTCCCATGATCCTCCTCCTTGGATTAGATCATTTGCTAGAACCGCTCACAGAACTCAGGAAAACACTTGTATTTACCAGTGTATTAAAGGATTTGATAAAGGATACAGATGAACTGCCAGATGAAGAGGTGCATGGGGTGAGGACTGGGAGCATCCAAAGCGCAGGAGCTTGCAGCCCTGTGGAGCTGGGGGGCATCACCACTTGGCCTGTGGATGCGTTCAACAAGGAAGCTCCCCCAAACCTCTACTTTCAGGATATTTCTGGAGGCTTCATCATGTAGGCATGATTGATCACTGACTCTAATTCTAGCTCCTCTCCCTTTTCAAGAGAATGGGGGTGTGGTCGAAAATCCCAAGCCTCTAACCATGACTGGGTCTTTCTGGTGACCAGCCCTCATCCAGGAACCTGTCCAGAGTCACCTCATTAGAACAAAGACACTCCTATCAGCCAGTGAATTATAAGGGTTTCAGGAGCTCTGTGTCATGCAGTGCGTCAAAAACCAACTTTAGAACAAAAGGTGCCCCTAGGACTCTTATCATGTAGAAAATTTTAAGGGTTTTAGGAGCAATATGCCTTGAACCAGGGGCAGTGACATACATATTTTCCTGCCTCTAATCAAGATTTCTTTGGAATTCTGTTGGGTTTAAACCGGGTGCAGGGGTCCTTACTCTAATCTGTGTGTTCCAGGGGATGGCTGGTGTTGGAATCAACTAACTTTTATTTAGAAGTTAAGAGGTTACTTGCTTTGTTTCATTTGCTCTTCAAGCAACCCAGTGGGGTGTAAGCACTTCTATTCTGCTGATGGGAACCCTGAAGCTCAGAGCAGCCAGGGGAACTGACCACTGTGAAACAGACAACATGTGGCACCGAATCCATGTCAGTGATTGCAATTGCCCAGCAGTGACACTTTGAGGATGAAAGGGGATGCTATTAAAATAATTGTGCCAGTAAGTGTAAAGTAGAGTGCTCCTGAGCAGACGGGGATGTGTGGGCAACCGGGTATTTCTCTATTTTTACTGACTTAAAAGATAAACAAAAACCAATTGTAGCTCTTTTTTTTTTTTGTGGTGCTTTGGAAGTGGTTGGCTGCTTTAGGGTGAAGCTGAACATCCTTTTCTCAATTACTGGCTGCCAGAAACTCATTGAGGAGGACACTGAACACAGACTTTGTACCTTTTGTGATAAGGTATGGCCACAAAAGTTGCTGCTGATGGTCTGGGTGAAGACTGGGAGGGTTATGGAATTTGAATCAGTGGTGGGAATGACAAACAAGGTTTCCCCATGAAGCAGGGTGTCTTCACCCATGGCTGTTTCTGCTTGCTACCAAATAAGGGGCATTCGGGTTAGAGACCAGGGAGGACTGAAGAAAGAAAGTGAAAATCTCTTTGTAGATCTTCACTTTATGGTTGCTTTATGGATGCCAATCTCAGTGTTCTCAACTTGGTCATTGTAAAAAAAAAAAAAGATGGGTGGGGGAGAGATACTCCTGGACCCACTGATATTACTATACCTTGTTGTCTGGGGTCCCAAAGATCTAGCAGAATCTGCAAACTTTTCAATTTCTCTACAGAAGGTGATGTTCACCAATACGTTGTAAGAAAGCCCCTAAACAAAGAAGGTAAGACACTTAGGACCAAAGCACCCAAAATTCAGTGTCTTGTTATTCCACGCATCCTGCAACACAAAAGTCACATTATTGCTTCAAAGAAACAGCATACTAAGCAAAAGTAAGGACAAGGATGTACAATAAGCTAAACTTCTGGTCAAGAGAATGAAGGAGGCCAGAGAAAATGCTAGGAACATATCCCAGGAGACTTAGGCTGCCTTCTCTGAGAGCTCCTACCTCTAAGACTGAGGTCAGTCAAAACGAGATTTTCTGAGAGTAATAAATAAATAAGATCAGATGTCAAAACAGGAAAAAAGAGCAAATTACAATTTTGATACTCATTACTACTTTTAAAAATTCTCTATTTTATTGATTTGTACACTGGTTTTATTTTCCTTTATTTAGGAAAGAGAAGAAAGATTGGCCAACTCCTTTTATGAGGCCAATTTAACCCTCATACCAAAACTTGGTAAGAGCAGAACAGTGAAAGCAGATTACAGTTCAGTGTCACCTGTGAACACAGAGGCAAGAATCCTAATATGTATTAACAAACTGTATTCAGTAATGACTAAAAGAATATAGCATATTGTGACCAATTATGGTTGCTTAATTCTAAGCAATGCAAATTGAAAGTTTTACATTAGAAAAATATAATAATGTGTTTTCCCATACAAACACACTAAAGAAGGAAGTACTTATGAACATTTCAACAGATGCAGAAAAAGCATTAATTAATGTTCTATACTTATTTATGACTTATGCTAGTAGAAAACTAGAAATAGAAAGGAACTTCCTTAACGTGATAGATAGGTATTGATTTTTTTATCTGGAGAAATTTTTAAAGCATTTGCTTTAAGATTAGGGACAGTACAAAAATACGTGCTATGATAATGTTCTATATAACATTGGAGATTCAGGGAAATGTAATAAAATAAGAAAGAACACTAAGGAATATCCAGATTGCATGGGAAGAAGTTAAGTTGTCATTTGTGTTTTGATTTAAATAGAAGACTAAGCCCTGGCTGGTGTAGCTCAGTGGACTGAGCACGGACCTGCGAACCAGACGATCGCGGTTCGATTCCCAGTCAGGGCACATGCCTGGGTTGCAGGCCAGTTCCCTGCAGGCCAACTCCCAGCAGGGGACGCAAGAAAGGCAACCATACATTGATGTTTCTCTCCCTCTCTCCTTCCCTTCCCCTCAAAAGATAAATAAATTTTAAAAAAAAATAAATAGAAGACTAAAGAAAGTAAACAGACACTTAAAAGTAATAAGAAGGTTAAATGAGTTTGCTGATTATGAGATCAATATACAAAAATCAGTAGCATCTCTCAATACCAACGATAAGAAAATCAAGAAAATAATAGATAATAAGTTACCATCCAAAAAGTACAACAAAACTATAAATATGAAACTATTGTACTAAACTATCATACTAAAAGTACAACAAAACTATTAAATATGCTTTAATAGACAAAAATTTATGAGATCGTTTCAGAAGAACATTTTAGAACTCTACCAAAGATATAGAGAGCTGAATTAATTTTAAGATAAATCATCTTCGTGAGTGAGAATGCAGTATTTAAAGATAAAAATTTCCCCCAAAGTTAATTATACGTAAAGCCACAGCCACCTTTTGGGAAATTCTGCTCCTCTCATGCTCTGCATGAACCCCCCTCCATTTACTGAGTCTCGGTCGAAGGCAGGGCCCTTTCTCCTTCTGTGGAAGTGGGAGAGGGACCAGATACTCCTTGTTCGTTGGAAGTTGGCACATGAGTACGCAACCTGAACTCATACATAAAATTCTCTCACCCGTGACTCTGAATCTGCAGTGAGTAGTATGGTGATGCAGGGAGAATTCATTAGGCTTTTCACTGTGACGGCACCCACGGCGGCATCCTGCCAGGGGCTACCAGCAACGTGACCCTGTCTTTCATTCTGTAGTCAGGCCCTCTTTGGTTATTGCCCCATTTTTTTTTCAGACTTTCTCTAGCCTCCTTCAAGAGAGCTGTGAGTGTTCTGTTATCTTCTCCGATAAATTCACTTCTCTGTTAAATTAGCCAGAACCAGTCTCTGCTGTTGCTTGCGATCAAGAACTTGGAACTGGGGTCCTCGCCAAAAATGATTCTCCAATTTATGCGAAAGAATACAAGTTCATGAGTACTGGAGACCAAGGGTCACGACACTTTTTCTGTGAAAGGCCAGACATTAAACATTTTAGGCTTCGATGACTGGTGGCAACTACTCAACTCTGCTGTTCTTTGCTCAAAAGCAGCTGTAGACAGTGTGTAAGCAAATGGTTGTGGTTGTGTTCTAATAAAACTTTATTTACAAAAATAGAGGGTAGTGTTTGGCCCATGGGTTGTAGTTCCTTCATTCTCGATTAAGACAATCATAAATAAGAATAGCAGAGAGGAGACACTCTCACTCTACTAGATATTCAGACGTATTATCCAGGCACAGTAGGTAAACAATGGGGTATTGATATAGAAACACACAGATGGATCACTGCACAGAATGAAACCTAGAAAGAGGCATATGATCATTTGGGTCATTGAAACATTTTATAGGAAAAAGTGGTTCCTACATGGTTCACTACATGGAAAAAAATAAATTAGATCCCTACCTCAGGACAACACAACCTCTAAAATATAAAAATAAGTAAAGAGCTAAATATTGAAGTTTAAAATTGCTAGTAGAAAGTATGGAATATCTTTAGGGCTTTGAGGTAGGGAAGAATTATGAATTTTAGGCCAGTATTAAACTATTTTGCATTCTGAGAGGACTCAGCAGCAGAGAAAGGGATTGTGTTATGAAAGCAAGTTAGCCTGGAGCTGAAATCTGTGTGGTTAGTTTAGGTGAGCATAGTACCATTCAAAGAACCAAGGACCGTCTGTGCTAAGGTGTCTGAATAATTAATTGTCAAGGCTGTAAAAAGAAAGGAAGACCAGGCTGAATGACCAGGCTGAAGGCCAGGGAATGAGTGGTTTTTGTGTTGACAACAATAATGGGAAATCCGGAAGGGTCAGAATATGGAGCCAGAAAGCAATATGAGCTTCCGATTAATGACTCTGTAAACAATTATTGCTTTCAGGGACAAGAATGAAGCAAGTGACCAAGTCTAGACACAGAGTTGGATATTCAGAAATATTGTTTTTATTTTGTATATATCCTCGATGTTTTCTTATTGGCAAGCTAATAAAAAGACTGGAAACATATAAACATGGCTTCAAATCCAAGTGTCCTCACATCCAAGCTGTGAGAATCTCTTCATCAGTTAAATGAATGAAATAATACACACCTTTCATAATTGTCCTAATAGAATGCAAGTATATAGGGTAGATTGACAATGGTTACAAATTCTTTGTCATGTTCTCCCATAGAGACAAAGAGTTTATTTTCCCTCATTTTTTAAATCTAGGCTGACTGGCACTGTGTCTGCTTTAGTTAACAGAACTTGGAAGAAGGGATACTTCTGCATTTTCCTTCTTGGAAATGGTGGGTCTGGGATTCAGCCACTGTGTAAAGAAGAGAACATTTGTAGAGCTGGAGAGGTCCCAGTGCTTCCGTCATCCACGCTAAGGTACCAGCCATGGGAATGAAGCCACCTTGGACATTCCAGCACAGCCATCATCTGACTGAAGACTTAAGAGAGACCCCAAACAAGACTAGCAGAAGAAGCACCTAGTCAATCCACAGAATTGGATGATAAGAGATGGTTGTAGTAGTTCAAGACACTAAGTTTTGGGTTTATTTGCTATATAGTCATAAATAACCAAAGAGTATATTAAGCAACCATCAGAAGTACTTGTTATGCATAGTATTCCAAGCAATTCTTTAAAGCATTTATGCTAGCAATTATTATCCCTGTGAGCCCACCATATGAATAAATCAATCAGAAAAATTCAAATTCCAGTTGATGCTCTTTCAGGCTACTGATTTACACACCAATTAATTAATTCCTTCATTCAACAAATATTAAATGGGTGCCTTCTCTATGTTACAAGCTCTTATAGCTAAAGCTATGTTAAAGCTCTTTAGCTAACAACACAGCTAAATTCCCTGCCTGAAAGGAATTAAGATGATATCCTTTAGTCTGTTAGTGGTATGATGGCTATTAAGATAATCAGAATATAAGGGTTTAATGAAAAAGGCCTGTTTGCTATGAACATGAAAGAAATGAAGTTCAGCCCTGGCTCGTGTGGCTCAGTGGTTGAGTGCCGGCCTGTGAACCAAAGTGTTGTTGGTTTGATTCCCAGTCTACTGCACATGCCTGGGTTGCAGGCCAGGTCCCCAGTAGGGAGCGCCCAAGAGGCAATCACACATTGATGTTTTCTTCCCTCTCTTTCTCCTTCCCTTCCCCTCTCTAAAAAGTCAATAAATAAAATCTTTTCAAAAAGAAATTAAATTCAAAGGAAATCTGTCCTATGTAGGTTATAATTAATATCTTTCTAAGTATTAATTCTTAACAAGCGGAATAAAAACCATTTAGCTATTTGAAATTTAAATTAGTCTCTATCTTACCTATCATTCTTAATTATACCATCACCTTCTAGAAGATATCTAAAACAAAAATTTTAATTGAGCAAGTTAACTCCAATATTCATTCATTCAACAATTCCACAAGTATTTATCAGACAACTTCTATGTGCCAGTGATTGTGCTAATCATCGTTCCTAACTCTGAACACTTCAGATCGACTTTGCCTTTTCTGTCAAGAATTCTACTTCTTAGCCCTGGCTTAGTAGATTGAGTGCTGGCCTGTGAGCAAGGGGTCTCTGGTTCGATTCCCAGTCAGGGCACATGCCTGGGTTGTAGGCCAGGTCCCCAGTAGGAGGCACATGAACGGCAACGACATATTGATGTTTCTCTCCTTCTTTCTCCTTCCCTTCCCCTCTGAAAATAAAACACACAAAATCTTAAAAAAAATAGAGAACTCTACTTTTTATAACAATATCACAGGGCAGAAGCTTTTTAAAAAAAGAATTAGATCAATCATGTTTTCTAGACCAGAATGATTCCTTTGATTAAGAGATTTCAATCTACATACTTTGGGGTAGATTCTTCTCTGAATATCATCTAATTATAGGTAACTGAGAAAGTGTAATTAGGTATTAAGTTTGAATAGACTTTCTTTCAGTGCATTATTTAAGGTTTCCAAACTTTTCTATATAATTATTTGTTTTTATTCAGGGCTATGTAAACTTGCTAATTTGAGAAGCAAGAAAAGAAGACTCTCAAATGCATTTGTGTGATGCTGAAGTAGTTATCAAAGTATCTTTTAAGTAAATGTCTAGCTCATTACACATGCACACACACACAAATTTGACAATTACCTTTATCAAAGTCTAGGAGAACAAGTCTACTTTTACTTTGTAAGCAAGAAGAATCACTGGTTCTTGGTCCTAAAGTCTATCATCCTTAAGGAAATCCTCAGCAAAAGATGACAGGGATAAAAGACAGTATTGTTCCTTTAAGTTTAACTACCCTTTGGTAATCATAAGGCCATGTTTCTTCCACACCAATAAAAGTTGCAACAGCAGATCACAGCTGTCCCTTAGCTAAAAGGCCAAAGTGCAATTCACCATCCTCTTCATGCCGGTGAGTAATCAGAGGTACTATTTCGCACACTCAGAATGATCAGTGAATAAGCTGGCAGGGCTCATGCTACATGATAGCTTTCTATACTTGCAAAAGTTATAAAATTTACTTTCAAAGAAACAGTTGTGGTCACCAGGGTCATGGTCACTAGATTCATCTGTCACCTGAACAGTAAAACACTAACTCTGAACTCACTTTTTGTTGGTTCAGGCATTGACTTCTAAGCTGTGATGGCAAAGAAGGGGCAAATTACAACTTATTTTTACTGATTCATACAATATTTTTATTACAATAGTTATACTTTCTGTTAGAATAAATATATATTTTGTGGTTTAAATATAGATATTTTTAAGGGAAAGGGTAACCCCCCATGGCAGTTTTAAAACATGACTGAAGCCCTGGCTGGTGTAGCTCAGCGGATTGAGCATGGGCCTGTGAAGCAAAGGGTCACCAGTTTGATTCCCAGTCAGGGCACATGCCTGGGTTGCAGGCCAGGTCCCCAGTAGGGGACACATGAATGGCAACCACACATTGATGTTTCTTCTCTCCCACTCTTTTTCCTTCCTGTACCCTCTCTCTAAAAATAAATACATAAAATATTAAAAAAAAACCCCAAACCATGACTGAAGCATCTTTAGCATGTGTATCAAGGTGGATGTATAGCCAGTTATCTTTACTCTGGGTGGCCTTGTGATTACTCTGACGGCAGAGTACAGCACAAAGGATGCTGTGGGACTTCTGAGGCTAGATGAAAAAAGCTGTTCAGCTTCTCCCTGTTTGTGGTAACACTTGCTATTGCAGCCCTGAGCCACTTATGAAGTCTGACTCACCTTAAGATCTCCTCACTGGAGAGGCCACATATAGGCAATAGGGTTGACAGTCCCAGCTGAGCCTAGATTGCCAGCCACCTACACCAAGCTGGTAGACACGTGAGTGAAGTCATCTTGGACCTTCCAAACCAGTCATCTGCCGCATGAAACAAAAGAATCCTACGGAGCCCTTCCCAAATTCCTGACCCACAAATCATGATATTTTATAAAATAATGGTTATATGAAGCTACTATTTAAGGTAGTTTAAAAAAATTTTTTAAGTGTGCTTTCTTTGAATGTTGGCACTACAAGTAATTTTATTTTTCGTTATTTCCACTTAATGTATTTTCTCAATATTTCATCATGAGTATACATTTAGTACTAATATAAAATATAATTTTTAAATTAAAATTATTAAACAATTAAATAATATTAATATAATTTATATTAATAATTCTAACTGCAAACATTTTAATGATTTTATTCTATTTTATCAATATTTTACTTTTTATTAAATTGATTGGGTGACATTGGTTAATAAAACCTTAGAGGTTTCAAGTGTACAACTCAATAAAATATCAGTAAAACAATAAAATATCAGTGTACAATAAAATATCACCTGCACACTGCATTACACACTCATCACCCACAGTCTCGTTCTGTCCCCGTTTACCCCCTTTGCCCACTTCTATCCCTCCCCCTTTTCCTCTAGGTATCGCTGAACCATTGTCTGCGCCTATGTGTCATTCATATATGTATATATACAGGTATATATGATATATCTTAATCCCTTCGCTATTTAACATAGTTTTTAATGCAACAATAGACAATTGGAATACAGCTTGTGTTAATTCAGGTTTTTTGAAAAACAGATGTCAAGACGAGATTAGATGTGCAAGAGATTTATTGTTAGGTATGCCTCACTATGTTTAGGAAGGATCAAAGGTGAAGGAGCAGAATAGGCGGGGAGAGCCATGGTGCCATGGTGCAGACCTGGAGACTGGGAAATCTTAGGATACACCACAGTTTTGAGAGACTTTGACCAGGCTGATGGGGGCCTCAAGCCTGTTAGAGGGGTCCTATTTATCCAGAATACTTAACCATCAAACTGGAATTTTGGACTTGTGTGTTTATGTGGTATTCTAGGTTTTGTAGAATGCAGCTCAAAAACTCATGAAAATAATTTAGAATCCCAATATGAGAGATTTCTTTCTCTCACATTGCATTTTTTATTACAACACTTAGAATGTTGTATTATAATAATTTCTTGAGTATCTATTTTATTCATTAAACTTAGAGATTCTTGAAATAAAGTTCTATGTATTTTTCACCTTTGCATTTTTTTATTCCTTAATTTTCTGATACAATGGATGTTTGTAGAATGGCTAACTGAGAAAAATTGTCAAATTATATTTTCTGTGTAGTTTTTATAATAAACTGTAATTATCTGGTTTATTTACAGGATTCATTGTTAGTGAAATATCTAAATGTTTATTACCTTTTTAAAAATATATTGCAAATACACTTCTAAATAATCATAGTAAAAAAATCACATGTAACCCAGGAAATTTTTTTGCACTTTGCTATTCCTACCTTGGTAAATTGGTAAGCATTTTTGGTAGTGTAGTCCACCCGTACTGGCCTCCTGCCCTTTTCTGAAGGATTACGGATGAGAGAGCTCGTAATTCATAAAGCTGAGATTTTAGTTGACTTCCAAGAAAACTAATCTCATTTTTGGAGTTCCTTACGTTAAACCTCCCCTATTTTTGTAGCCTATTGCGGTAGTTTCCAGATTTCTGAATTTCACGGACTAGTCTCATTTGCAATATTGGGGCACTGACATTTATTAGGCAGTGTCTGAAGACATCTTCGGGTGCCATGACTGAGGATGTTCTACTGGCACCTAGTGGAGAAGGACAGGGATGCTGCTTAGCGTTCAACGATGTGCAGGGCAGCCTCCAGTGGAGCATTATCCAGTTGGGCACCAATAACGCTGAGGTTAAGAGCCTTTACGCATGTGCACCAATGTGAACACATTCAGCAATACTGTACTGTATGTTCAAGATGGTTAAAATAGTAAATTTTATATGTGTATTTTAACACAATCTTTAAAAAAAGAACATGAGATATGATAGTCTAGGGAAAAGTTCTATTTACGAGTCAACTTTATACTATTTCGATAGGAATAAAAAATTTAACTTCTTTGCCTCAGTTAGAGCTTAACTTATTGTTAAGATTGGAGTGTGTGGTCAGGTGCACAGAGCTCATACCTCAGATGCCAGAGGAGAGCCAGTCTGGTTACTATGTCAGGGTTTTCTGAACAACATACATAAACTAACTCTGGCTAACATGAGCAAGAGACTAAATTTATTAGAAGGTAATGCAGTCGGTTGCAAAACCTGGAGGAGAAGCCTTACGCCTTAGCTGTTTGTAGGACAGAACCCGGGGCAACTTCAGGGATTCGTCTGGGTGAAGGAATGAATAGGCAGTGTCTCCAGAACCCACTGCCAAGATGGACTGAACTCCGGGTCTTTAGCAGAGTGTCTGACGGGCCAGACTTGGGTTCTGTACTCCCTTAACAGCCCAGGCAGTGTATGGCATCCTAAGTGATGTCCCCATACACCGTCCCTGTCCTCCAAAGTAGAAGGAAAGGATGCTGGGCAGTTGAAAACAATTGATATCCCTTTCAACTGCAAAGTAAATACTGCCCTCTGCTGCCCAAACCAAAATGCAAACAGGCAACCAACCCAAAATATGCTTTAATCACTTCTTTATTTGCTTATACAAACCTTATGAAAACCATTTAGCCTCTCTTCATTTGTTTTGTCCTCTATTAAATGAGGAACTCAAAGTCAGTGACTTCTAACTTTTTTTTCATTGTTATTATAGTCTTACTACCTTAGGTTTTCAAAGGATATTTGAATTCCTATTTGTATACACTTCTTATTTTGCTTAGACATTACATTTGCCCCTTTATCAGAACTATTCCTAAAATGGCTTCCTAATGATGTTGGTGGTTGTATGTGCACGTGTGGAATTTATATCAGTAAGAAAGTAAATTCTAATTCGTTATCCCTGTATTTATAGAGACAGCTGTGCACAGGTGTGGGGCAGGGAGAGGAGGAAGAAGGGCTGAAAAGGCAAAGCCTCTTTGCCAGCTCTGTGTTCTGCTACAGGGTTTAACCCTGCATAGAGAATGATTCTTCCAGAGAAATGCATTAGAAAGTCTCTGTGTGTGGAATGGAGGTCTGGAGCTGTGTGGACTTTAGGAAAATGAGTTTGTGGAGGAAGCCAGAAGGAACGGAGTCCAGAGACTTGAGGATGCAGGAGAGACATGGTAGGACGTTGGAGCCTGCAAAAGTAAGTGTCCAGTGAGAAATTTCTGATGCTGGGATAGATAAGGGATTTGAAGGATGGGGATAATATCTGGTTGTATTTTCATTCAGTTCATTGTCTTTGTGCAGTGTAAAATATCACCGTTGATGCAAGTCTTCAACAATGCCAATAGTCTCACAAAGCCTTGTAGTACTCATTTAGAGAGAGTTAAAGAGGAAAGGGTGAGGCTGATATCTTGGTTGGCATGACGAAGGAAACACAGAGCAGCTGTGGCCGGAAAGACGCTGTGGAATCAGGAGGTCAAGGCTAGGAACCTGGAGCCAGAAGGGACTGTGGGAATGTAAAACCTTGAGAATTCACATGTATTTTGTGGGAAGAATTGGATTTTCCAGAATACTTAGAGCTTGTGCCAAAGGTTAAGCGGCGCTGAGTGGAACTTTGGGCTATCCTATGAACAAACAGGGTGGGAGCTCTCTGTACGCACACGCACCTGGTGATAGGGTCAGGTGCAGCAGAAGACCCACAATAGTGAGGTGGGTTTTTGGTTTTAGTCTTAGTCTTTGATTTCATTGTATAACATGTCTTCTTTTGGCACAGAAACAATGCTCCTAAATATAAATCATTTTCCTATGAAATAAAATTTTGTTTGTTTATTTAACATTCATCGACATCTTCTAAGTGTACGTTGTTTGAGGAGAGAGACATAGAGGGGCGAGACACAACTGTGCCATAAAAAGGCTTATTTCCAGAGGAACAGAGACATGCAAAAACCAACCATAGTACAAGGAGAGTTAAAATAAGTGCTAAACGGGGCGCAGGAACAGTGTTCTCCAATTTGGGTCGGGAAACCATGGATCAGAATCCAACGAATGAGCGTGTGTTCTCCCGGAAGTTTCTAAATTCTTTCTTCAGTCATTTCTCTCCCCTGTTAAGAGAGAAAACAAAAATAATTTTAACATGATATAAAATACATAAAAACTACACCAAGACTATAAAAACTCAAAAAAATGTCTTAATTGTGTATAATTTATCATCAGCTCATTGTGTTTTCTGTGCTTGGAACAAAGGTTTTGAAGAACAATCTTCATAGGCTAAGAAGGCAGTTTTGTGTGGAATGTAGGTCTGGGGTCAGGTATCGGCCGTTTTACCAGCTCTATAATCTTGGGCAAATTACTGCTTAGCTTCTTTTAATGTTATATCACCAATCTGTAAAATGAGGGTAATAACAGTGCATGGGGTAATTTTACATCCATGAGTTTATTCACCTGTTTTGAATGTATGTTTTTGGTTCATATCACTTCTTGGATTAATAAACTTCGTAAATTTGAAGCCCATAATTAAATCTTACTTTCGTTTGTAAGATTTACTGCTAGAAGATTTACTAGAAGTTACTGCTTTTTGACTTTGACTAGGGGGCAGGCACCTTACCAGCCTGTTTTCTTCTAATTAGTCTGCCTCAGAATCTTTGTTAAGGCCCTTTCTAGTTTTCTCAAGGTTTTGAGGTAGTTATGCATGCCACAGAATGTACCATAGTTTTATTTAAGGGAAGGTACTTTGTTCTCTTTTGGTGGCAATAACTTTACCAACAATTCGTGGTGCTTAGCAGCTCTTTGAGTCAGAACTTTAAGGTACGATCACGTGATGTTTTTCAAAATGTGTTCTCTGAAAGACTGTTCTGTAAAGGCTCAGTGGGTGTTCCATATAAATGATAATAATTTAGGAAGCGCTAAGGTAAGCAAGAATTTTTTAGGTACTCTTTAAATATCCTATGCACCTGAGATACAATAGGTAGCATTTTTGAACTTGTTTCTCCACAGCATTCTTATTCAGAAATTGTCTTGCAGGAATGGCATTTAGGAATACGATTTGGAAAGTGCTGATTGGTAATAAATTCTAGGTTCAAGTGACAGTGTGAGAGCATTATCTTATTTTAATAATGTTCTCCCATTATTATATGGAAGTACATTCATTGCTCTTCTGATCATTCAGAGGCTCTTAAGTGAAGTTTTTGCAGTATTTTTATCATCCTGATATTTCACTGGAAAGGTTTGATTTGTATTCTCCTTTACAAATTGCTCTTCAAACTTACTAACTAGTAATAGGCAGAGATAGGTAGGAGAAAGAGTTGAAACCCTACAGCCCTGGTGTGGAATCGTGGTTCAAGCATTGGGTAGCCATGTGACCTTGCATAGCAATCCATTTAGCCTTTTGAACTGTACTATTCTCGTCTCTACTTACAGACATGGTTTTTTTCCTTGTCCTTTCATTTTTTTCTCATCAGTATAAATCAGCTTATTCTTTTAAACTAAATTTGGAACGTGAATAAAACAAAAAAGTGTAGATTAGGATGCAGGATATTCATAAGCATTGTGACCAGCAGTTACAAGCAGTCACTATCAGTGATTTACCTCTTTCCCTGCACAGATGCACAGGCAGGAAAATTAGGTCACTTTGAGTCACCTAGGACCAAACCTCTGAAGTAGGAAGCTAAAGAGGAAGGTGTTCTGTTCCTTAGCCCCTGCCTACAGGGGAGATTCTCCTAACGTGTTTGAACCGAACAAGAAAGAACAGTGAATGGCAGTTTGAAAGAAAACAAACATCCCCAAATCTTATAGTGTCATTTTCATAATTTCACCAAATGATGCTCTGTTACCGAAAACTTAAAATCAATATCCTCAGAATATAAAATAGCCTGGGTAAATGTGGGGTATCTAAGTTCTCAAATTTCTCCCCCTTAATAGGCTTTTAGTGTAAATTCCAGTGTGTTTTTCCAAGTAAATATCCATTTCCCAGCCTTTCTCCTTCAAGCCTACTCTTAGAAGGTAATGTGAAATTCTCCATATTTGAAACCATAAATATTACCATATAATTTCTGAATTCCCTCAATATCATCTTGTGAAAGTCTGAAATCCTCAGGATCTCTGTTTTCATAGGTTGGATACATCACAGCTTTAGGATCAGATGAATGACCAAGACCCAAAGAATGGCCAAATTCGTGAGTAGCAGCATACAGGAAGTTAATTCCTACAACCAAAGAGTGACATACAGTAACTATAAAAATACCTATGTGTGAAATATCGTATAATATAGAAACATAATAATAAATAAGATAACTATAAAAATACCTACCTCTTTAAATTCTCCATAATTTCTTTCTTTCTTTCTAGGCTTTCATAAGAGGGCAGGAAAGTTTAGAAGGACAATAGAATAGTACTGTTTTAACTTTATCACTACATCTATTTTTAAAAATTTTTATTTGTTTATCTTTAGAGGGGAAGGGAAGGAGAGAGGGAGAGAAATATCAATGTATGGTTGCCTCTCGTGCGTCCCTTGCTGGGAACTGGCCTGCAACCCAGGCATGTGCCCTGACTGGGAATCAAATTGGGTATTTTTTAAAAAGTAGTTTTTGTGTCTGTTTGCTCCTTATACAATTACTCACATAGCTTTCCTCTCCTCTATAGAAGAGGAAAACAAAGGCTTCAGAAACATTAAGATCTGGGTTTGAAACCCAGCTCTGCTACCTGTTAGCTAAAAGACTCTGGGCACATTACTTGATATCACTGAGTCTCATTTTCTTATTTGTCAAACAGAAGTAATAATTCCTACCATGTCAATTTTTCAGAATAATTAGAGTTTCCCAATATCTGAAAAACAATGGCTAGTCAATAAATAAGAGTGACTTTGAAGAGAAGGAGAAAGTTGGTTTTGCGAAAGCAAAACTGATGGGCAGGTTCTCTAGGAAATGCTGGGCCTTTCACTTACTGCACTGTATTATGCATGCTTTTCTCTCCGTCATGCTCATAAGAAAGGCTTTGCAAAGAAGGGGGAGGTGGTGAGACTGTGAATTGGAGTTACCAGAGTTCCAATCACAGTGCATTAGGTTGTAGGAAGCTGCCTTTAGCCTATCTTGAGTGGAAGGAAATAAGAATTAAAAAGAGACATAAGATGTGAAATGGAGACAGTGTCATGGTTTCACATAGGTTGGCTTTTCACAGCAAAGCATCAGTGTAGTGGTGAATTGCCACTGCCAGACCCAAGTACTGATTTCCCTTTTTTAAAGAATTATCTCCAATTAGAATTTTTTATGCCCGAGCCTTTCTCTGTTAGTTTTCTGATGTGTTTATAATTTTTCTACTTTGAAAAATGATGAATATGATGGGCTGGGTTATGATGTGAGTTCTTCCCGAACGATAGCGAATACTCACAATTGTACATAATTTTTACACATCATAGCACTGCTCCTCTTTTTTCTTCAATTAAAAACCAATTTTAGGGAAACATAAACAAAGAAATATAAGTTATTGAATTATTAGTATTTTCCAAACACTGTGATAAACACTGTATAAGCATTATCTCATTTAACTCAAGCAACAACCTTGTGAGGTGGGAATGATTTATAATCCCACTTCATAGACGAGAAAAGAGGCTCAGAGAAGTTAAATTACTTGCCCAAAGACACATAGGGAGTGACTACAGCAAAGTGAACCCAACGTTGCTCGCCTCCGTAAGCCTGAGCTTCCATCGTCTGTGTATGTAGTATTATGAGGCAATTAAATACAATTATGTATTTAAAGAATGTGGCCCAGAGGTTGGCAGTTATCAAGGGCTCAATAGTTATTACCAATCAAAGGAAATATTAAATTAAAGTTACTATAAGAAGTTCAGGATTTTAAAAAGGATGCGGAGCGGAGAGAGGCGGGATGCTGTACCTCTACCGCTACCATCGGTCCAGCGTTCATCCTTGTCGAAGTGAGCATCTCCTCCCAGGCCTGGTCCCGGTGAAAAGGCATGAGCCAGTGTGTTTCCTGGTCCATCAAATGGATAGGCGTCCCCGTGAGCTGGAAGAAAAATAGGACGATTGCCCTTTGGGACTGAATTTATTTTTAGTCATTTTGTTTTTGATTTTATATGATTACTGAGCTGGAAAGATGAGCCTAGTCCAAGCAGGTAACACTGTTGTTACCAGCAGTCAGGTGCTTACACAGGGTGGTTTGGGTGTTGGTCATAGGCACTTTTTCTGTCACAGAACCAATGCTTATCACTGATATCCACTATATATTGAAAGCTTACTGGATATGGGAGTTTAAATACATTCACATCTAATTTATGGTTTCTTCTAAGTTTTCTCACTTTCCTTGGCTAGGTGGTGGCAGAATGGAAGATGAGTTAGAACCATGTTCAACAAGTAACATGTATACCTGTTATAGTACAACTTAAAAACCTAGCTTAATTTTCGTCGGTACAGAAGACATTTTCTTGGAGAACCATGCTTAAGATGTCTTAAATGGATTTGCATGGCCCTTTTAATTGTGATTCAGAGCTATTCATTTTCAATGGATATTGGGCCATGTCATTTATTTGTTCTTGTAAAACATGGAACGGCCCTGACTCATGTGGCTCAGTGGGTTGGGCATCATCCTGCAAACTGAAAGGTCGCCGGTTTGATTCCTGGGTCAGGGCACATGCCTGGGGTGCAGGCCAGGTCCCTGGTTGGAGCTATGAGAGAGGCAACCAAGCGATGTTTCCCTCACACACCAATATTTCTCTCCCTCTCTTTCACATTCCCTTACCCTCTCTCTAAAAATAAGTAATCTTAAAAAAAATACTGAAAAGAAAATCATTGAATGCTATGATTAGTGCTTTCCATAACGTGTTCTTCGGTGTTACTAATATTGTGGCTGAAATTCAGTTTCAGCTAAATTCACAGCACCTAGACGTTTCAAACAGTAGTACAGAATGAAAAGGACAATATTTTTCTCTAAATTTGTACCATAAAACACTAGTAATTAATAGCGGTCCATTTATATGGGTTATGTTTCCCTAAGCCCTTTAATATGAAAGTTTTCTATTTTCTATGTTTTTATCCGTGAAAGGTGTTGCCAACAGTCCTGAGGGGCTGCCCGCTTCTTGGAGACCACTTAAGGTCTTTGGAAGTTGTAATCTCTTTTCTTGGTTTAATGTTCATGTTAGATATATTTTAAATTGTTCCATAAATATATATGTGTGTATGGATGTCTGTGTGTCATGACTAATGCTACAAAATGGGGGTGGGTAAACTTTTTCTGTAAAGGGCTAGACAATGAGTAATTTAGGATTTGTGGCTTGACAGCCTCTGTCATGATTACTAAATTCTGCCATGGTAGCCCCAAAGCTGCCACAGACAACAGGTAAGTAAAGAATTATGGCTGTGTTGTAATAAATATTTACAAAAACAGGTTGTGGACTAGATTTGACTCATGGGCCACATAGTTTACCATCCTCTGCTATAGAAAATGACTCTAAATGTACTAGAAAACGTGTACTAACATCTCTCCCTCCATATAGGTATAGATATATATTTGTTTAATAATACATATCATTAAAGATTTTTAAGTTCTGAAGAGAGGAGGGCACAGATATGATGAGCAAAATGACTCAGAGGATTAGCCTAGAGCACAGGTGGCAAGCACAAGGCCCCTGGGCCAAATCCAGCCCTCCACCTTGTTTTATCCGGCCTGACACCTTGTTTCTGCCTGGCGGCAGCGCCAAGAAGAAATTACATTTGGTCCTTTGAAGGCAACTTGGAGGCTGATGAGGTCCCCAGTGAAGATGAGGTCCCCAGTGGAAAGGAGTTTGACACCCTGGCCCAGAGGAATCCCTTCCTTACCTCCTCTTGCAAAGCTAATCATGATATCAGCAATTCCGTATGGAATTCTCCTGAAGTGCAGTGGGATCTCTTTGCTCCACAATTTGAAAGCCTTTTCTACTAACTGATTCACTTTGAACTGTGGTAAGTCTCGAGTATATGACGTGATCCTGGTAGCAAAGAAGAAAACAATGTTTGACCTCTTAGGAAAAGGGCTTTATTATTTTTGCCTAAACAAGCCAAAGCAAAACTAACCTGTAGGTGACTACTTCGGAAGTCCACTTCGGGCTATCTGGGAATAGTGAGAATGCGGCAACATCTGGCATTCCACATCTGGGCTTCCGCATTATTTTTATGATGCGGGGGCTTAATATTCCAGTTATAGGCAGGTGAAAGAACTTTTCCATCTCCTTGAGTTTGGCTTCTAAACTGTTGGCATCCTTTGTTTTTGAGTCATATGGATAAAATTTCGTGAGGTAGTTCTATTGGAAAGAGAGTAATTGATCTGTAATCCTCGTTTGTTGTCTTTTATCTCAGTAGTCTGCACATCTTTGCCTCTATACCTATGGACTCAAACAGTGATTTGAAGACACAATAATTACAGTCACCGAGTAAAATAACTGTGCATTCGTGAAAAGAAAATTCAGTGTTGGTAGTGAAGCATTGTCACTCCAATTTATGAGCAAAAGGAAAAAGTCCCTCCATTTTCCTTTTATTTCATCAACTGTTCTGGAGAAACCTTCTGTTCACTTTATATAACGTAGACTTGTCTGTAATAGCTAATCAGGAAAAGTGACTAGGATGTCCTCAAGGGGCACAACTGAGACCTTCCCTGGCATCAGAGACTGTCTGGGGAGATGCAAGTTGCCCAGCCCCTTCTGAGGATCTCTGGAGATCTGGTTCCAGCTCAGGTTCAAGGGTGTTAAAATTTTAGTTCTGGGAAAGGATAATATGAAATTATTTAGTTTAATATACATATTCTCCATGAGGAAATCAAAGCTCATAGCAACTAAATGACTTGTTTGGGATCACATATTAAATTAGTAACAGAATAAAAAAAATTAGTAGCAGAACTGGCCCTGAGTTTCCTGACTGCAGTCCTGTGTTCTTTCTACTGTTAAATCTCTAAAAAAACCCAAAAAACCCACTGTGAAGCTGCAGGACAGAGCAGGTCTGCCTGGTGTATTTCTTGCGTAATTAGTCCCTGGGCATTTCTTAAAGGACCCTAGTGTCTGAATAGGATAGCTGCTGTACTAAATAAAAAAAATTAAAAAGTAAATGAAATAACAATAGCAGCCGCTGTAGCCTCACAAGAACTTTTATTAAGCCCTTTTATTAATGGCAAGGACTAGTCTAGGAGCTTTACATACTTATCTCGTTTAAATCTTGTCATTCCTATTTCAAAGAATCATGGCCCAGAAAAGCAAAATAACTTGCACAAGTTTACCCCATCAGTAACTGAGGGAGCCAGTATCTGAACCAGTTTGTGTTCTGATTCCAAAGCCCACTTTGTTAGAAAAATGTGTAGGGCTATATAGTGCATAATTATATCATTGAAATGATTTAAACATTGGCTCATTCATTGACAGTCTAGCTTGGAGTAGGTCAGTTGGTAACTTGTCTCAGAACCTCTTAGGAGTATGCACTTGACCTTAGAAATATTGTGGTCTCTCTTCCTGTTACCAATGATTGCATTTTACTTAAAACAGCAGCTACTCATTGTTCATCCATGAGAGTTAGAAATTAATCTCATTTAAAAACAAAAATTTTATTTTATCCATTCCAGAGCTACAGGCTTTACAAAGACACCTTCTGGAAGAAATCTTTTCTGCATCCTTGAGGTGAATTTTCTTGCCTCAAGTTAAACCTAGCTAGCCTCCCTCTAGTTTATTGGTAACCTGCACACTAAGTAAAGCTTGGGGACTCAGTACTCTTGCAAGTGTATTCCTTCTGGATAGTCTACTGGGTGGAACCATATGAAATGGCTGTTTTGCAGGTAAAAAACAATAGAATATCAGTAATTTTATATGATCCAATCTAACATTTACTTTCAAAAGTCAATGTACAATAAAACCCAACTTTTCTTGTGCTTAACGCTTAAATTTATAAACAATATGTACAAGTAAACACCTCATTATTTTACCAAATAATAATTATTTATACTTATTAGGCTGCTTATGAAGTAATGTATTGGAAAGAACATGATTCTGAACCAGAAAAAATTGTCCTTGATGCCTGTTAAAACTCATTTTTGATTCACCACCATTAACAAGTACGTGAATCAATTTAACTTTGGTTCCTATTTTTCCCAAGATTCAGCTGAAGGTCAAATGACATAATGTATATGAAGTACTTTATAATTGGTACACATGTGATAGTTGGTATTGTTATTACTTCATCTGTTTGCTTATTCAGAATAATCCTGTGAGATATAAAACACATAATTATTTCCACTGGACACGTGAGAACACAAAGTCAAAAGTTCATGCCTTGCACATCATTGTGCTTCAAAGTGGAGAGCTGTCTGTCCCATAATGGTTGTTTTCTGATTTCCAGTTTCTCCATTACACACCGTCCTCATTCTAAGAGATGGCACTCTGCTATTTACAAAAAGAATCTGGTTACACTAAATAGTGACAACCTTAATTTATTAAGGGGGAACAATATTTCAGGTGCTGTGTTAAAGGCTCCACTACACCCCCATTTGGTTGATACCATGTTAATATTTGATTTCCAAATTAGTAAACTGAAGCTCAGAGAAATTTAATAGTAATCCCATGCTAATAATATTCATCTACATAGTGAATGGAGGTGGAACTTGAACCCAGTTGCTGGAGGCTCTAAAGTCGGTTCTTAATAGCTACTTGATTAAAACACAGATTGCCTTTATAATAGAAAAGTTAGCAAAATTGGAAAGCACACTTCCTAATGCTGATGGTCAGACCGTGGAGCCCCAGGTGAGGGGGCCAGTGACATACCTGAGCCTGTTCCCACTGTGGCTGACTCACGTCTCCTGCCTCCCGGGGAAGCGGCAGAGCCAGGCTGCTGGGCAGCAGACACACAGCGCACAGCACGGTTAGCTGCATTGCAGGGTGCAGAGATTCTTTTCAGATCTATGGTTGGTTTACTGTTTTTTTTTTCCAGAGGCTGGAGAAGTTTATATAGCCTCTCAACCCTGAATGTAAAAATAGGTGACTCATTTGAATGTTTTCTTTCTTATTAGTGTCTACGGAATTTTGAAGCGTGTGTAATTTTTCATTAACGACAATGAGGAAGTATTATGTTCTTATTGGCAAAAAGCACACAATGTATTTGCCTTTGGATTTTTTCCCTGTGTGCTGTATAAATTTAATCCATGAGGAAACACATTGTATTTGCCAGAATCAAATTGCTCCTCAGACATATCTTCTTAATTTAAAATTTTGAGGAGCATCATTTGGGGCATGACCACATATCTTAAAAGAATCTAAAACATTGAAATGCATAGAACAGTATGCAAAACATACAAACGATCAAGTAATTATTAAGTGAACATTCTGTAACAGGCTCTAAAGTCATAAAGTGGAACACTGCTGGCATCCTGTGTTTCTGTGGGGAATGAGGGTGGGAATGGCAAAGGGAAATGCTGTGCTGTGACATGGGTCAGTGGCCAATGTAGAGCCTGTGCTCCGTTCCCTCACCTTCCAGGGACCTTGGTGGAGCACTGAGAATTCCCTTTCTCTTTTTCTTTCTTTTTTTATTTTTTCCCTTTTTAGAGAGAGGGGAAGAGAATGAGAAAGAGAGGGAGAGAAACATCAATGTGTGGTTGCCTCTCACACCCCTGTGCTAGGAATCTGGCCGGCAACCCATGCATGTGCCCTGACTGGGAATCAAACTGGTGACCCTTTGGTTCGCATCCCATGTCAATCCACTGAGCCACACACCACCCAGGGCCCTTTTTCTTTTTAAATCCTCACCTGAAAATATGTTTGTAATCTTAGAAAGTGAGAGAGAGAGAGAGAGAGGGATTGATGGGAGAGAGAAATATCAATCAGTTGTCACTCATACCTGCCCCCAGGGGTTGAACATGCAAGTTAAGTATGTAGTATGTACATATGTGGCCTGACCAGGGATTAAACCTGCAACTCGGTGTGCAAGATGATGCTTCAATCAACTGAGCCACCCAGCCAGGGCAAAAATTCCCTTCTTTAAGTCTCCTTTTAATCAGATCATTTCTTTTCTTAGTGGTCAACATTACTCAGAATTTCTTTTGAATTACATGAAAAAAAATTAAATAAAAATCTGTACCCATAGGTCTGACTTTTCGTTTACTATACTTATCATGCTTCACATTCTATAGAAACAGTTTTATCCAAAGTTAAGCCTTCAGTTTGGGAATCACCTTAGACCCCCTTCCTCTTCTAATCACCCCGACTCCAGCTGCCAACCTGCCGCTGCTAGGGCTCATTTGGTCCTTGATACACATAATGGTTGTTATACGTATAAGAATTAAGAATCCATGATCTAGAGATTCTTAATCTAGTCTAACTACTTCATGTTTACCAAAGATCAGATTGCAGTTAAAGAGACAGATTAATTTATTTTCCCAAGGTCCTAGTTAATAGTAGTCCCGACTCCAAGTTCAGTGCTTTTTCTATCATATCACCTTGCCTATTCATTTTGTCATTATATTATACATTTTTTGGAAAGAGCACCATGTTTTTTTGACTGTAACGCATCATGGGAAACACAACATACGTGTATATGCTGGAGCCGCAGAATTTAATTATTATTTAGATATATCTTCAAAACTATCTGGTGATTGGGTAGTCTGTGTTAGCTAAGGTAAAAATTCGAGATCAATTAATTAAATTTGTTTTCTTCACAGAGTTGCTTTAATTTTGCATAGTCACAGTTCAACTATACTTGAAGACCTGGTACCTCTCGTCAGTATCTGGTATGTAACCTTGAAGACCTGTTACCTCTCGTCAGTATCTGGTATGTAACGGGTGCACAATGAATGTTTATAAACTAAATGAATATTTATGAGCTTGGACCCACTAATTAGAAAGTTATGTGAGGTTGTCTATGATCTTTGCATTGAATTAATGTTAAAAGCCATTCTCAGATTTTATATTTTATATTTTTGTTTATTTTTAGTAGTTTAAAGAGCATTCAGCATTATACATATTTTAAATGAATTTTAGTAACTCTCTTGAATATTCACTTTTGGATAGGGAAGAAAGTTTTCTCTTGTTCATCTAAACTGTAATTAGTGAAAAAATGAATCAGAGGGATGAAGTCCCAGTCTCTGCCTTTGAAAACTTGTGCTCGAGGGTGGGGATATAGGGAAGTAAATACTCTTAAAACAACATGACAAATGCTTATAGTATGCAATGCTACCACAGAGAAAGGAACAGCTCATCCTTGCAATGGGAATTGAGAAATGATTTATATAGTTATATAGGAAGTGGCATTTGAGCAGGATTTTGGAGGGCAACCAGGAGTTCCCATGGGATAAGCAGTTATAGAAAGAATATCTGGGAAAAAGGAGCCTAAATAGAGTGAGCAGCCAGTGTTGTTGGGGACAGGAAGATGAATGTCTGGAAAAGGTGGGGGTCAGGTTGTGAAGAGCTGGCTTTCTGTGCTAGGGAGTTTGGACTTTATCGTAAAGGGTGTGGAAGGATGTTTTAAAAAAACATACAGCCTTATCAGATTTGTGATATTGTAAGAAGATTTTGGTGGCTATTCTGAAGATGGATTGTGGAAGTAGAGATGACTTTGTAGAGGGATATTAGAGAAGGAGATAGATCAAGAAAAAGTTGTTACTATAATCCAGGTGAGAGCCCTAGCTGGTTAGCTCAGTTGGTTAGAACATTGTCATGATATACCAAGGTTGTGGGTTCAAACTGTGGTTAGGACACATTCAAAAAGCAGCAAATAAATGCATAATAAATAGAACAAGAAATTGATGTTTTTATTTCTCTCTCCCTCTCTCTATAAATATATATTTATATATAATTTTAACCATTTATGTTTATATAAATGTATGTTTATTTATATTTACATATAAATATGCATTTGCATATAAAACTGCTCAGTTGTTGGAATTCCATGCTCTTTGATTTTCTGGCAGTTCTGGTTGTTTATTGTTTTTAAGTTGTTTGTTATTCTGCTTTTGGCTGTGAGAAGAAGCGGGGCATCTCTACGTACGCCTCTGTCTTGGACGGAACTCTTGATATCTTGAGTGTGTTTTCATGTGCCTGTTGTTCAATCGTAAGTCTTCTTTGGAGAAATGTCTCCTTAAGTCTTCAGCTCATATTTTTAATTGGGTTGTTTGTGTTTTTGTTGTTGAGTTGCAGGATTTCTTTATATATTCGGAATGTCAAAAACCTTTATCAGATACAGGATTTGCAAATATACTCTCCTTTTTTCTAGGTTGTCTTTTCACTTACTTGACAATGTACTTTGATATACAGAAGTTTCTGATTTTGATGAAGTCCAACTTTCTATTTTTCGGTTGTTTATGCTTTTGTGTCATATCTAAGAATTCACTGCCAAATCAAAGTCATGAAAACTTATACCTATTTTCCTCCAAGGGTTTTATATTTTTAGCTCTTATATTTAAGAGCTAAAAATATGACTCATTTTTGATAGCTTTCCTTTTTTGCTTTTGATTTTCCCCTGCGGCAGTGTGAGATTTTTCCTTTGATTTTCTGACCAGGCTGGTTTCACTTGTTATCGTGTTTAACGGGAGTCATTCAGCTCCGGTCAGTTACCTACTGTGTCATAGTATAAAATGCATACCTCTTTGTGCTTCAGGTCCCTTATCTGAAAAATGGAGACAGTACCTTTCTTTTTGGGTTGTAGTGAGAACTGGATAAGAGGATTAAGTGTACAAAAGAATAAGTCATGCTCTTGGAGCATGGTACGAGTTCTATAAATGCTAGTGTGTATTGTTGTCATTGCCATTATATGCTAGGAGTGTCATTTATTATAGTGCCCTTTTTCTTTCTCCTATATATGAACCTAGTGTGGTAATCAGATAACTAAGTATAAAAGAAAATAGGAGGTTTAAGTGGTTTTGTTCTGATAATTTTACTGATACTGATAGTGCCAATGTTTTCTGAGAAACGAGGAAGTAACTATTTTAAACACTACAATGTAGTGTGTTATAATAACTAGCCAAGAAAATCTCCTTATCATAGACAACACTGACCTTTTAGACAAGAAATGCATATATAGTATTTATCAGTAAACTATGTGGGTGGATAGTATGAACAACAGAACATATCCACAGAAGAAAAAGCCACAAAAATTGAAATTGGGTAAATCAGACGTTTGGACAAGTAACACAGCTTTGATTTTAAATGCATGGAAACATTTCACATTCAGGAGAAAGGGTTTATACAAGGAAAGGAAGGCAATGGATGCATCCGATGCTGTGAGCAGCCCTCCCACTACATCCAGGTGAGAGGCTATCAGACAAGGTGACAACTGAGCTAGTGCAGCTGCCGCTTTCCTGAGCACCGGGCATCTACTAGTGGAAGAAGAATTGTAGAACTGGGAAAGTGGAGGAGGAAGGAGGGCACAGAGGGAAGGTAGGTGAGAGGAAAGTAGGAGAGAGGATGATTGGAGTGACCACAGCCTCTGCTCGGGTCCCCTTTTTCTTTGTTTTCCTTCTCTATCACCAAGGGGAGAAGGCAAAAAACAACAAAAAAAATTACTCTTCCTCTTTATGTACCCTTTTCTTTCCCCTCAAATCCTAACTTTGAAGGACCTGAACCTTGATTAAGCAAGCCCATCTTCCCCCCTTGCAAGAGGAAGGGCAGGGAGTAACAGATCTAGGCATTATTTCCAAAATACTGCCAATTTTTACAAGTCCTACCTCTGAAAGAAAGAGCAGTGATTATCCTTGTCCCAGTCCAAAACGGAAGCAGGATATAACTCTGTATGGTTGATCTTCCCCGAAGGGACACATAGGCAGCAGCTCTCTACAACAGATTTACCTGGGGAGTAAGGGTAGTGTAAGCAGAGTTACAGACCAGCATTGTTCTGTAGATGACTTAGATTTAGTGCTAAGCTTCCCAGTTCTTAATAAAACTCTTTCACCAACTAGACCTGCTTCCTGCTGGGCGCTTCCTGCTTCTACTGGCCTCTAACAGCTTCTGGTCCCACACTATTGTTTTATTGTTTTTTAATTGGGGTGTTGTAGTCATCTCCAGGTTGTCTCCTTACAATCCAAGCTCTCTGGGTCTTCCTTCCCATTACTAAGAGGCTTATCGAGGTATTTTTCTAAACAAAAGCAGCTATTTCTCTCGAGGAACCAGGTGAAACAAGACTTAGCTCCTCAACTACACCATAAGTAACATGAACTACACTTAAAGTTTCTCTGGAGGTACTTGATATTTATGATTATATTGATTTTTGTGATTAAAAATAGAGAGAAGCAAATAATTTACCTTAGATTGTTTCTGTAACTGCAATGGCATAACTTTTAAGTGGCATAATTTACTCTAAATATACTTTTTGGTGGAAAAATGCTTGGTTTTCAATCAGTTATTCTGGGAATATTTGCCCTACTCTGTCCTCTCTTCTCCCAAGTTTGGTTGACATTGAAAATTAGTGAGACTGACCCTTAGAGGCGGAACAGTTATTGGGATGTGCTACTGAACATGTGCTGTTTTACACCCACAGTGCGAGTGGTTTGCAAACTACAAGTAAAATCAGCAATGATTTTGGATGAAAGCCATGCATATTAGGGTTTAGAATGACCCCAGCAAGAGGAGAAATGGCAATGCCCACTTCTCTGAAGCAGCTTGCCTCTGGTTACTCTGTCCGTTGGGTGACACCCGGGTTTTGGCTGGATGTCAGCTTCTGATTCTTTTGAGGCCAAATCTCTGGCTCTCCAAGGGTGGCATCTCCACTCAGTTTTCTAATGTAGTTAAGGCCGAGGAAATTTGCTCTTTTTTAAAAGGTTTTATTTATTTATTTATGTAGAGAGAGGGGAAGGGTCTATGGCCATACCACCGTGAACGCGCCCGATCTCGTCTGATCTCGGAAGCTAAGCAGGGTCAGGCCTGGTTAGTACTTGGATGGGAGAGAGGGGAAGGGAGGAAGAAGGAGAGAGAGAGAGAAACATCGATCAGTTGCTTCTTGCAACACCCCTAACTAGGGACCTTGTCCTCAGCCCAGGCTTGTGCCCTGACTGGGAATTGAACCGACAACCTATTGGTTCACAGGGTGGTGCTAAATCCACTGAGCCACACTAGCCAGGGTGAGGCTAAAAAAGCTTGCTCTTTTAAATCTAGATTCAGATTAGAGACAGTTCCATGATCAACTAGGGGTTTATCTCTTTCAGCCCCTTCCCTCCAGCTCATTGTCACCATGGCTACCCTCTTTAACCACTGAGCTGCTTAATGCTTGTTCTTTGTTTATCAACTTTCAGAATTGTAATAGGTCATCAGTGTGACCTTCAACCTCCAGCAGAGGTCCCAAGGTTGCTGGCATTTTAATCCTATGTCTATAACTCAGAACGGTCATTTCCCTTTTCAAGAAATTCCAGACATCAGTGATGAAGTGTCATTTTTGCAGGAAGGGCACCTTCCTCAGTACCTCTGCCTCCATCGTGTATTCCTTACCTTGTGAATATGGGTTTCTGGACCTTTGTCACCAGGAAAGGGGTTTGTCACTAGTTTCTTATTGCCTACCACTGTGGTAATTTTTAGTGATGCCAGGGCAATTTTCTTCTTTTTTTTAAAATTAGGGTGATATTATAAAAATCTAGCATTTAAAAAGAAGTATTTTTTATTTGAATGAGTAAAATTCTAAATGAATGTATAATTCTTATAATTACATTGAACTCCACCCCCCTTTAAAGTCTTGTTATTAATGATAGCTACTGTTTGTCGTGTGCCCATTACTGTTTAGTAAGTACTTTACATGTGATTTTACAGTTATTCATCACATCAATGTTGCAAGGTAATTACAAGTGCAAGTACGTTCGCTTGGAAATTTTTGTTTTTGTGAATCACCCCTTTCCAACTTTAGTAATTCTTCGTGTGCTTTCATTGGCCCCACATGCCTCTCCAGGGTTTGGATACAGTGACTACTCCAGGAGTGGACATGTGACCCCAGAAGTGCCAGTAAGAAGTCTTTTCTAGGTTTGCTGCACACAATTGCTGGGAGGAAGTCTCGACCTTTCTCGGGAACATGAGCTCTAGGAACCATGCAAGCTGGTAGCATCTAGTGGCCATCTTGCTACCACATGGAGAAAAGTGGTCTGAGAATAAAAATAAGCGGAGGTCTTGCGATTCCCAATCAAATCATTTGATTTCTTGGATTCAACCAGAGCTGAAGTGATTCCAGCTACTTGGATTTCCCAATTAAGCAAGCCAACAGAATATCCTATATATTTGTTTGTTTGTTTGTATTGTGATTGTTAGGGTTGGTTTTCTGACTCACTCATCCAAATAATTCACAAAGGTGTTATTATCTCTGTTTTAGCTTCAAAGTTACATAGGTAATAAGTAGTACGGCTGGGATTTGGATCCAGCCATACCTGTATGTTAGGCCCATAGATTTTTCAATATTCCCATGTCACCTCTCATTCATTAGTTCAGACATTTAGTCATTCATATGAAGTGTCTGTGTCATGCCAGGCACTGTGCCAGGGCTATAGAGACACATGACAGATTTCTAATATTAGGTTTCTGTGTCATTTTGACAATGAAAGTTAATAATGGATAGATAATAAAGTGGTTTCACCCACTGAATTACAGTCCAGTCTGATTTTTTCTTTATCCTGGTCTCACTATGGTTATGAAAGGCTACTTAATTGTAGGGTGGTGACTGATAGGAAATAATACAATGGGAGACAAGGACAGAGATTCTTCAAACCCACTGCCACTGTCCCAGTTATGGCTCTTAGTAGAGCTCATTTGGTTGTTACATGAGTCTTTTTACTCTTTCATTTACTTATTGAGTATTTGTAAAGCATATGGTAGGAAGTGTGGCCCTCTGGTAGGGTTAGGAAACTCATGAAGACTAACACCTAGAACCTTCCCTCAAGAAGTTAGCAGCTGGCATGAAATAGACACACAAAATTAGAATTCAGTCTGGTCTGTGCAATGGTGAAGGTATTTGCTGAGATACTGAGAAATACAGAGGAAGTCCGTTTAGCACACCTGGTAGTGCAGGCTGAGGTACTGAAGGCAGACTTATATATGTGATATCTGATTTAATCAACTTCTCATAAGTAACTAGTTGATCTCATCGAACAATGGCACCACACTGAGGGCTCAGATTCAGTTCTTATACTGAAAAGTTGTACCTGCAACAGCAGCTAGATCAAATGTGGTGGGGCTTCTGTCTAGACTCCAGGCCCATGTTGTTCACAGGCCCATTCTGTTCATGCGGCAGGTGAGGATGGAGGCTGGCTGACCTCCCCTGGAAGCATCACCCCATCCACACAGGTGTTCAGTGCTGCCTCCTCGGCAGATGTTCCCTTTTGGGAATTGATGTGAGATACAATGATCCACACATTTTGTGTTACTGGCATGAGTTCATTCAGGTGTTACTTCTCCCATCCTCTTTGTTTCTGATCTTATAATCTTTCTATCTTGTTCCTTTCAGGCACTGATACACCAGTCTAGTGACGTGTGATTACTCAGGGATTTATGAATATTCTTACTTAAGGTAACTTCTCCTTCCAGACTGAGCTCATGACTACTTATCATCACCATCAACATGAAATACACCAGTGGATGCTTCCTTATGGGAAGCATGACTCCCTCTACTGTCTTTATTGGAAGCATTAGTCTCTGTGAGGCTATAGTAGAGTAGCAATTTATTTTTAGTGAGTTAGTCATGAATTTCTCCCTCCTTTTCAGTGGAAAGGAGCAGAATATGCCACTCCAAAATATGCCACTTTTACATAAAACATATTTTGAACCAAAGGCAGTTGAGAAGAAACAGAGACAAGAAAAGTTCTCTGCTCTCTCCTTATTTGCTTAAAAACAGGCCATGAATTCACAAAGGTGTCTTTCCTCCCCTCTCTATTGGGAAGGACAGAAGCTAATCACCAGAGACAGCTCTGGACCCTTCTCAGCCCAGAGATGCCACCAGAGGACTTTACATAATGAATTTTACTAACTAGGCTTTAACTTCCATTAGTTTCCCAATATATCTACCTTCCTTAGAAACTCAAAGTCCTTTTCCTTTGTCTGGTCAGTTGTTAAAAATGTATTGTTCTTTTGTTAAGATGCTATATAAGCCCAACTTGGAGTTACTCATCACTGAGTGTTACCACACTGTATAGGCAAGATGCACGTGTTAATAAACTTGGCTTTTCTCTTGTTAATCTGTTTTTTGCTGGTCTAAATTATGAGCCTCAGCTAGAGAATCTAGGCAGATAGGGGAAAAATGTTTTCCTTTTCCTCGTACATTAGCCATAGAGAATACCACAGGGCTGTAAGTATGATCTGGGGGAGAGGAGCCAGCGTGAAAGATGGAGGTTACATAGCGGTCTTGGCCTCCTACTCATGTCACGTGTACTCTCTAGACCAGCTCGGGTCTGATCCTGAAGACACCATTGCCATCATGTGTGTTTTTCCTGCAGTGAATTAGTTGGGTGCTACAGAATCCTACAATCCGGGGGGTCTGCGTTGTGACTCTCTTTTGGGAGTTTGCTTATAGTTTGAACCTGCCATAAAATTCTCTCTCTGGATCAGGACCCTATTTAAATCTAGCAGCCTTGTAAATTCATTCAATAAGTAGGTCAGAATGATACCTGCTATCACAAAAATTTCACAGATGGTTGTGCTTATTTCTCAGTGGTGGGAGGTAGAAGATGCAGTAGCATGTCCTTCACCTGGGAGGGGACCTTTGGTATGCCACAGACGATTGTAGCTAATTGTGTCACATTCAGTGAACATGACTACATGGAAGAAAAGATAACGAAGTACTAATAGCATTAATTAACTGATTCTTCTTCCCCACTGAATTAAACCATCATCTTTACCTTAAATTAAATGATCTTTATGCACAGTCATGTAAACGTTTTTAAGTGTCCAAAGACTGTAACTGAATGCAAGCAAGTAGCTGAATGATATGTTTAATATTATTTTATTTACATAAATATTTATTTAAATATAAAATATATGTGTAATAGTGATTTCTTTTGGGGAGGGCAGCACAATACAAATAAAGGGAGATTTTCACTTTTTACCTTAAAATAGTTAGTAAAAGCTAACATTTATTGTGTGTTCTAGGTCTTGTTTTAAAGCTTTTCCTATTTTATTTCACTCACTCATCACAGCTCCATGAGGAAGACACAAGTGGCTAACAGTGTAGGCTCTTCCTGCTTATAGATATTCCAGAGTTCAGACTAGCTGTGTGACTGTCACCTTAAAACAAGTCACTTAAATCTTCTGTGCCTCAGTTTCCTCCCCTGTAAAATGGAAATAAAAGTGGTGCTTAAGTAATGAGGATGTTGTCTAAGGATTAATGGAGATTAAGTATAAACTTTTTAGAGTAGCCCTTGACACATGGTAAGCTCTTATAAAATTATTATCATCACCATCATCACCATCTCCATTTACAGATGAGAAAGATGAAGCACAAGTATTTTAAGTAACTTGTTAGTCTGATGCCAAGACTTATGCTTTTAATTATTTAGTCAAACCGCCTTCTCAATTTTTCTGCATTATTGAATTTTTTATAAGCATGCTTATGAATGCATGTTACTTATGTAACTTAGAGAAACTAAAGATGTAATAAGAAATGTGAATGTAAAATTAGTAATTTCCTACCAGACGAAGAGAGAATTTTTTAACTATCGCCGATGCAATTTTTAGGGGAGGTCCTTGTAGTGTTTTTTAAACAACTTTATTTAAATATAATTTACATGCCATAAAATTTACTTATTAATGGTAGTTGGCGTTTTAGAAACAGAAAGGTCTTAGAGAGTTTTGTTTTAGCTCATGGGAGAATTTTCAAATTCACTCTGGTATTTAGTTGAGTGTCCAGTAATTTGGTTTCATTCACCCCACCCGCCATTGTTAAGCACCTGCAGGGCAGCAGGCCTTGGGGGCCACTGCAATGCATGTGGAAAGTCGCCTCTCTTCCCCTTAGGCTTAATAGCTGGTGTTTTTTTTAATTTGCATGAGATTATTTTTGGACTTTCTTTTCTCTTGATGTAAATCACGATTCAATTAGACATCATGCCACTACTATTTTTGGATGTGACATTTGGTAATAAATGTGATACTTTTGCAATCAGGATTTTCTTTTGCCTACTTCTTTTTTCTTTCTTTTTTTTTTTATAAAGCTACTTTCATTTGTGGTGAAGGAAAGACTTCTCTAATTTTATTATATCCTTTGGAAGTAATTCTAACATCATGGCTTATCCTGGCCATTGTAGTCTGAAAATTTCCCAAGGCATTTTTACAGTCACCAAGATTCCCCTTGGTTAATACGAAACCGCACCAGTTCTCTTTTCATTACTGAATTTCCCACAGCTGATGTCTAGTCCTCATCACAGTCTGGGCTGAACTGACATCGTACCTTCATGTGCTACAGGCAGAGTTATTTTGTGTAAGGAATAGCTTTTTTCCTTATGGACCTGAGTTACTTCCAAATCAACTTAATAATTATTTATGTCCCAACAACTTGGAATCTATTTGAAAAAAGAATACACAGAAATGGAAAGAAAAAATAATATTTTTATTTCATTCTTAAATAACCATGACTTCTTACTAGTGGAATGTGTGCACCTGCTGGAAACTGCACAACATCTTGATTTTTGGAATAAGGTCAATCCACATTGATTTTTATATAGTACTTGTCTTTTGTTAAATCACAGCAACTGTGAAAAAACCGGTTTTGCAAAGTTTGATGACACGTAAAGGAATGTAGCGTGATCTCGTAGTGAAACTGTGAACTAGCTGGAGCTCCTGCTTTGTGTGGTGTCCTACAAATGTCAAGTGTCACTGCATTTCCCTTGGAAATTTAAACTATCCTGGGAACTCACTTGTGCACCATGAGGTATGTCAGTGTGAAGTCTGGAAACCATGGGGCTGAGAGAATTCAAGGACATAGATGTTAGAGGGGTGCATGTAATGGTGAGTGCAGTGCCTGGCTAGTAGCTGTAGCTACAGACACATGCTTGTCGAAGGAAGGAGAGAAAAAAAATGGGCCCAGGACTTGATCCAGTGATTAGTCCTCTTAGAAATAAATTTTTCTCAGTATGCTGAAACCAAATCCTCTCTGGACCCCCTCTGCACCCTTGCACTGACACCTGCCCTACTACATTCTCTCTTAGACACACACACACACACACACACACACACACACACACACATGGCAGGTAGTACATTGCAAAAACCTAGGAATTCTAGTCAGGAAATCAAGCATGCTGGTTGCAATGATCTGTGGGGAAAATCCTGATTTTATAGTTTTACCTAATATAAATAAATAAATAACAAGACAATGTAAGTGAACACCATGCAGTTTAAAGAAAACACACTTTTTAGTTAGATTTCATCTGCAAACTATCTCTTTCCAACCCTGAAACCAGCCCAACCTCTTTACCTCTGATTGACAGAGACAAGAGCACACCCAGGGTATGTGGCCCAGGGAACGAGTCATTTTTTTCATACCCTTTCTCTTTTCAGTCATAATCAGGAAATGAAACAAATAAGAATACTGACAGGAAAAGAAATGCAGAAAGCAAAACTTTTGCTTACTGAATATTCTATATATAATGATGTCAGGAAAACACACAAAAAATAAACAAATATTTGAGTACAAAAGGGAATATTGCATTGATGTTGAAAAGAGAAAAAAACTTATTCCCTTAAGTTTTTTTCATATCTATCATATCATAATAGTAACCTATCATAATAGTGAACAGAATTACAGTTTTGTTTTGTCAGAACTCCTTCATTGATCTTAGTATATTTATGTTAATTTGTTAATCTACCTTTACTCATAGTTAATCAAAGAACATTTTCATTAATTTTAATTTTGAAAACTTTCTTTCACATGGAGCAACCAATAAACAAATAGTCAGGAAAAGTCTTAAACTTAAGAATAAGCTTGTCAGTGTCATAAAAAAAGAGGCTCATTTTATATCAATTCCAGAAATCACAATGTTATCCATGTCTGTTTCATTGGGATTTAACATCTTTCATATGTCTTTACTGATAAAAAATTAAAACTCCATGTGGTCATAGGAAATGACAGAATTGATGAAATTCAAATTCTGTTTTCTCCTTTTGTAATCTTACATTTATTTTGAACCTGATGTTTAAATCCTGGAATGTGATGTACTACAGAGATTGGAGAAACAAATTGTGCTGGGGTGAGCATGAACCTTTACTAACTTACTTTCTTTTTAAAAAAAATATATTTTATTGATTATACCATTACAGTTGTTCTATTCTCCCCTTCATTCCCCTCCACCCTGCACACCCCTTCACCTACCATTCCCCCCCTTTAGTTTATGACCACGTGTCTCAAGTTCTTTAGATTCTATTATTCCCCACACTATTCTTGCCCTCCCCCCCATTTTCTATCTACCGTCTATGCTACTTATTTTCTGTGCCTTCTCCCCCCTTCTCCTCCTCCCACCCCCCTGTTTCTAACCCTCTATGTATTCCTCATTTCTATGGTTCCACTCCTGATCTAGCTGTCCTCTTGGTTTGCTTTTGTTTCAGGTGTGGTTGTTAATAACTGAGTTTGCTGTTCTTTCACTGTTCCTATTTTTTATCTTCTTTTTCTTATATAAGTCCCTTTAGCATTTCATGTAATAAGGGCTTGGTGATGATGAACTCCTTGAACTTGACCTTATCTGACAAGCACTTTATCTGCCCTTCCATTCTAAATGAAAGTTTTGCTGGATAGAGCAGTCTCGGATGTAGGTCTTTGGATTTCATGACTTGGAATACTTCCTTCCAGCTCCTTCTTGCCTGTAAGGTCTCTTTTGAGAAATCTACTGACAGTCCGATGGGTACTCCTTTGTAGGTGGCTGTCCCCTTATCCCTTGCTGCTTCTAGAATTCTCTCCTTCATTTTGATCTTGGCTAATGTAATTATGATGTGCCTTGGTGTGTTCCTTCTTGGGTCCAACTTCTTTGGGACTCTCTGAGCTTCCTGGACTTCCTGGAAGCCTATTTCCTTTGCCAGACTGGGGAAGTTCTCCTTTATTATTTGTTCAAATAAGTTTTCCACTCGTGGCTGTTTCTTTCCCCCTTCTGGTACCCTTATAATTCGGATGTTGGAACGTTTAAAGATGTCCAGGAGGTTCCTAAGCCTCTCCTCATTTTTTTGAATTCTTGTTTCTTCATTCTTTTCTGTTTGGTCATTTTTTTCTTCCTTCTGGTCCACCCCCTTGATTTGAGTCCCGGTTTTGTTTCCATCCCTATTGGTTTCCTGTGTATTTCCCTTCATTTCAATTGGTTTAGCCTTCATATGTTCCTCTAATTTGTGGTTATAATTAACCAGTTCTGTGAGCATCCTGATCACCAGTGTTTTGAATTGTGCATCTGAGAGGGTTGCTATTTCTTTTTTGCTTAGAGTTATTGGCTCTGGGGCTTTGAGTTCTCCTTGAGCCATAATTTGGACTGTTCGTGCCAGTTACATATGAGGAGCAGAGCCCTAGGTGTTCACCAAGGTGGGGCAACTCAGTTGCTGGGTTGTGATGCTGTAGGTGGGGGCGGGGTCAAAGGAAAGCAATGGCGGCCCCCTCTGCTGCCTCCTGCCACCACCGGGGCCTGCGTGGTCCGTCCCACTGCGTGTGAATGTGTGACCACGGCCAGCTTGCCGCCCTGTGCCCTCACTGGGTCCGCCCGATGCAGGGCTGCCTGTGAGCCTGGGTTGGGGGATCTTTCTTGCCTGTCCCTGCTCTGCTTCTGGCTCTGCCCCTCTTACCGGTCTGGTTGAACGGTTGGTTGTTGTTTGACTTCCATATAGTTCAATTTTCTGTTCTTTGGCTGCGTCTTTGATCACCAAACCTTTGTTGTACTCAAACTTGGTTGTGGCAGAAGGCACAGTGTTTCCACCTACGCCTCCATCTTGGTGGAAGTCTACTAATTTACTTTCAAATGTATGTGTATACTTTAATCCTCATTTGTCCAAGGTTTACTGTTTAGCTAAAAGTTCTCTGAATTAATTTCTAGGTGGGACACAACATCTATTAAAGTAAAGAATAGTCTTTTTTTTCCCTAAGGAACACCAAATGGCGAATGATGCCAGTGCTACGAGAGGGATGGGAGGCCCCAGGGGCCCTAGAATGGGAGGCCGTGGTGGCTTCTGAGGAGGATTTGGCGGTGGCATCTGGGGCCGAGGTTGTGGCTGGGGTCAGGGTCGAGGCCGTGGAGCTTGTGGAGGCAAGGCTGAGGATAAGGAGTGGATCCCCATCACCAAGTTGGGCTGCCTGGTCAAGGACATGAAAATCAAGTCCCTGGAGGAAATCTATCTCTTTTCTCTGCCCATCAAGGAATCTGAGATCATTGACTTCTTCTTGGGGGCATCCCTCAAGAACGAGGTTTTGAAGATTATGCCCGTGCAAAAGCAGACACGTACAGGCCAGAGGCATTTTGAATTATGCCCAATTTTTGAATTATGCCCAATTCAAGGCGTTTGTCTCCATTTGGGGACTACAATGGACACATTGGTCTGGGTGGTAAGTGCTCAAGGGAAGTAGCCATGCCATCCATGGAGCCATCATCTTGGCCAAGCTCTCCACCATCCCTGTGCAGTGAGGCTACTGGGGGAACAAGACTGGCAAACCCCACATCGTCTCCTGTAAGGTGACCGGGCACTGGGGCTCTGTGCTGGTTCACCTAATCCCTGCACCCAGGGGCACTGGCATCGTCTCGGCCCCTGTGCCCAAAAAGCTGCTGCCGATGGCTGGTATTGACAACTGCTACACCTCAGCCAGGGGCTGCACTGCTACCCTGGGCAACTTTGCCAAGGCCACCTTTGGTGCCCTCTCTAAGACCTACAGCTATCTCACCCCTGACCTCTGGAAAGAGACTGTGTTCACCAAGTCTCCTTACCAGGAATTCACCGACCATCTGGTAAAGATCCACACCAGAGTTTCTGTGCAGAGGACCCAGGCTCCAGCTGTGGCCACCACATAATTTTTATATGAAGAAAATAAAGTGAATTAAGCCTGTTAAAAAAATAAAGAATAAAAATGTACTAATTTGAAGCATATGTATGAGGTCCGTCCAGGAAAAGTCCAACCATTGTTAATACGATGAGAACCGTTTGGGCAACATTGACCTAACCTGGCAGCCAAGGAGAGTGCACTGGAATGCATATGTGTGAACAATGACAACTTCACTGTACTAGTCAGTGGGGGCAGTAGATGTCATTGAGTGGGCATGTGTACTATGTGACTGTCACATTCAAAATGACTGAGCAAGTAGAACAATGAATCTGCATCATATTCTTCCAGGGAAACTATTTGGATAATCCAGCAGGCCTCAGCTATTGACAACTGGTGGCTGGTAGCTTCATTATGCTCATGCATCATGTCTCATGCAGAGTCTTTTTGCAAAATCTCAAATCACCCAGGTGGCTCAGCCCTGCTAAAGACCAGACTTGGTGCCCTGGGACTTCTGGCTTTTCCCAAAATTAAAATCACCTTTGAAAAGGAAGAGATTTCAGACAATTGATGAGAATTGGGAAAATATGACAGGGCAGCTGATGGTGACAGAGCTCTGTGAGGTCCCAAGGTGTCTACTTTGAAAGGGACTGAAGTGTCCTTGTTCCATGTACAATGTTTCTTGTATCTTCTTCAATAAATGTCTCTATTTTTTATAGTACATGGCTAGATACTTCCTGGACAGGCCTTGTATATACTATTAAAATTCAACAGTAATTTGAGCATTTGTTTAGAACATAAACTAATACAAGATTTTTGGAGGAGGAATAGTTCATCGATGATATTATTTAGAGTTGTTAACACACAGTGATAAATAAAAAGCAGACTGAGATATTGTCAGTCTGGAAAGATGAAGCAAATCAGCCAAGAACACTGAGCTCATTAGCAGAAGACCAGGACTGGAACTCAGATTTCTTGTTGTCCAGGAGTGGGTACTGAGTGGGATCAGAGCAAGTCGCCCTGAATGAGCTTTCGTGGTATGCAGACTGTTTTGAGCTAAAGGCAATTTTAGTTTCAGGCTCAAAAGAAACTCTGCCCCTCCCTTAAGTCCCTGGGAAGAATTGAATTGAATTGAAGCAGAGGCCTTGCCTATTATAAGAGATTATAAGATAACTTCTTTTGACTTATCTTTATGGCAGGACAAACTTCTTTGTACTAACCATCCGTTTGACTATAATTCCGCAGTGAAGCCCCCAGGCTGCATTACCTCAACCCCAGCTCAGAATGTCTGATATACCTCAATCCCCCTTTCCAGCTCTGAACGTCTTATGCATGCAGGGCCTCTAAACCTGTCACGTGGGCAGGGTTCCCATTTCTATGTGTGTGTTAAATTTGATCACTTTTTCTTGTTAATGATCTCATGTCTATTTGATTATTAGACCAGCAAGACTCTAAAGGGAACTAAAAGTAATCATTAATTATTTTAACATATCAATTATAAATGTATTGTTTATTATGAACTAGACATTGTGCTAGTGCTTTATGTCGATGATCTCATTTCATTTTCACTATAGTTCTATAATTATTATTTCTACTCTACAGACGAAAAAACAGACTCGTGACATGTGCGCCAGCAGAAAAGTACAGAGAGGAGAAAGCTCTCTGACAGCAGGACGGCCCAACGCCCAGTTACCTGCTGCTGCAGCCACTGCCCCACCCCTCCAACCCCACCCGCCCAGCCAGCCAGCAATCCACCCTTCCATTTTAGGATTCCAGGAATGGAGCCTGGGTTTGAGTTCTGGTTTCTACTTTGACAACCTATTTATTTTTAAGCATATTATTTAAATTGCACTGCTTGGTAAATAACGTGAGAGGGTGGGACGGAGGGTTGTCCAGAGTTCTCCCAACAGTGAAGCATGAACCCCTTGTAATGTGAGCATGTTGACGACAGTAGCATGTGGACAGATGTCTCAAGCTGCAAAAATGCTGTTTGTGTCTGGATCTTTCATACATAGTCGGGGAGACTTTGAAGCTGCTTGTCTCGGGTCAGCGTGACCAACATAATGTAGATCCACAATTGATGTGCCTTGTGCTGACTTCTCATTTTTTACACGGCATTCTCCTCACTCATGGCCGTGACAGGTGGGCCGGAAATCCTGCCCTTTCTTCATAGGTTTATTGGAGCCAATACTTTTCAGCGTTTTGTTATTATCTATTTGAATATCTGTTTTCCCTATCCTGGAGGGGCAGAGCAGTACAAATAGATTTCTGCAAAGAAAAGTTAATAGTTTAATACCTTTATTAATGAATAAGCTACAAATATATTTCATAAATGTAGGCTGACGTATTTAATGCTGTGTTCATTTTTCATCTCCTTCTCTCCTGCCTTAGAAACCTGGGGTGTGAGGCAAATGCAAAGCCATCGATTACGACTTGGATGTTTGACTTACTATCTTTCGTGTTTTGAAGAAACAATTTGCTAAAGACTTGGAATTTGAAGAACAAGGTTTTAAGCATTCTTCTGGCACTTTTTATGTTAAATTAAGCAAAATTCTTAACCTTCATGGGCCTTACTTACAGCACTTGTTAGGTGAGAGTAACAACCCCACCTCGCAGGACCCTTCTGAGAAATAAACTCTTGGCATAGAGGAAAGGAACAGAAAGTTCTTTCACAAAGACCCTGGAAACAAACCCTAAATATCTCATAGGGAGATACATGCATCTTGAAGTTACAATAGTGTTTGTTTCAGATCTCTGGAATATTGTTTTGTATCATCAACATAAACATCAAAACCTGGAACAATTTTTATGAGTTTATTTGAAACAAACTGACAATTGCCAGGAAGCAAAATCCTCAACAGATTGAGAAAATGATCCACAAAATGGCAGTTATGCAACTTATTTTATTTATTACAACCAAAGGAGGAGGCATAAAGGGGTTACATAAGCCTTGGCTGGTGTGGCTCAGTGGACTGAATGCTGGCCTGTGAACCAAAAGGTTGCTGGTTTGATTCCTGGTCAGGGTATATGCTTGGGTTGCAGGCCACGTCCCCAGGAGGGGGCGCACAAGAGACAACCACACATTGATGTTTCTTTCCCTCTCTTTCTCCCTTCCTTCCTCTGTCTAAAAGTAAATAAAATCTCTAGAAAAAAGGTGGGGGTTACATGAAATTCACTGGTGATAGATTAGGGAGGTGGGAAAAAGCAAAGCAGGGACTGGATAAAAAATAAAATGAATGGCCACGTACTTCTCTTACATTTGTGGGTTAATCAGTCAACAACTAACATGATAATAATGAGATGATTTGTGGTCTCTGCTCTTGTGTGGTGGTTGTGCTTTGAGGGGTCAGGAGAAAAGGGAATTACTTTGATATTCCAAAGTACTATCACAGATGAAACACACACACACACACACATACAAAATAGGCAGGCTTAGTTAAAGTGAAGATTGACTTTTGTTAAAAAAAAATACTGCCCTAGGATATGACTACCTGTCATGAACTGCTTTCAGTTAGAAAGTTTTAATTTAAGACCATCCTATATGGTTACTTTAGGTCTCTGAATGTGTAATGCTGCTGTGTAGGCTTCCCACTGAACTTGTCAAGTTTAGTATGTGGCCTTTTTTAGTCCAAAGTACTTGATGATAGGGGAACTCAAGAGTTAAAGATTTTAGCTTTTGTTATAGTTGATAGGCTTAAGTGATTAATGCATGGAGGAAGCTGTTTTTCCAGGAACTGGAACATGGACCTGTGTGACTTCAGGGGGTCCACAAACAATTCAACCTTTGTGCCCCTGGGGGTCTGCAAGAGATGAGATGGTGCCTGAGTAGCCACTGTGTTCCAGGGGAGGAATATCAGATAAAGAATTATTCATCCTTCTCCTTATAAAAAGCTTGGCTTGAGATGAGATGCCAATACAGTGTTTAGGGTACATAACCCACCATCCTCCCAGATCACTGGCGTCCGAACAAAATTCCCGTAAAGATTCAATCCTTGCTTCTACTTACTGGTTCTGGTAGTGACAAGTAGCAATGAATGACAACTTTTCTGGTTTCGTGGCTAGAGTTCGTTATTGTTTGACTCCATATCTTTGCTGCTTCTCTGTGATGACTCCATATTCCAGAGGTGCTTTATCTTCTCAGAGGGAATAGTGAAGGGAAGAAGAATTTTTGCATTCTTTGATGTGAACAATCCTTAAATTAAGCTTTGCCTGGTATTGGAAACATGATTCCTCTCTAGGAGACTATGTCCTTGAGAAGCATTTTTTATCTGTGAAAGACAAGGAAAAAAGCCCTGGCTCTGGGTTGACCAGGTTAGGAGGGAAGTCTACATTGTTAGGTGCTTTCCTTCGACCTCTAGACTCCTGGGAGAGAAAACCACGGGTGCTTTCACCATGAAACTAACAAATCCAGAACTGGAAACTTTGAAGTCATTAAAAATAATGCAGAGATCTGGGCCACTGCTGAAGCTGGAAGCCTAGAGTGGATGGATAGTTTTGAGAATATCATTTATGGCACTTTGGTTGTGCAAACCCAGATGCAGGAATTGGAAAGTGAAGTTAAAAGAAGCTAAATTGATCTGTGTGATAAAGTAACAGGAATGTCCTATTTCTCCTGGTGTTCCCAAGGAAGTTTTCAAGGGTTTCTGAATTTGGAGGAGTGGAAAAAGGGAAAATACAGGCAAGAGGAGAGAGAAGAGGCTGTAGCACCAGCAAAATTAAAGGCAAGATTCAACCAGGAATAGACACTGGGATGAGAATGTCAGGAATGTTATCAGAGAGCTTTGATGTTCATCTGTAAGTTGTTTCCTCTTCCGTGATCTAAGCTCCCTCTTAAACCTGCAATAAATCTGGTACTCAGGTCAGCACGGGGCATGTGATGACCTGCAGCATGCGGAAGAGGACAGTAGGCCCAGGAAGGGTGACAAGGCACAAGTGGACATGATGATGCTCAGAGAAGGAGCTTGGAGAAGAGCTGATGGGGACAAATCAGAGATGGTAAGAAATGGAAATGTAAGCATCCCCCCTAACATGGGAGTTCTCAGAGGATCTGAGTGGTGGTGGTGTTTGGTGAGGGGGAAAGGGTGGGGGTAATGACGTTTGAGGCCTAGCACAGAATGAGGGCTCTCATTATTGTGTTTGGATGTTAGAGAAACGTATGACCTCAAAGGGAAGAATCTGGAGACATTGGAGCTAAAATATAGCACTCTAAACTGGCTCAGGGGAGTGTCTGCCTAGAGAGTAAGAGACTTGGATCTCAAAGAGGCAGACTGAGTTTCCCAGAGTTTCCTTCCCTCAAAACAGTCCAAGAGTTTGAGGAGGCAAAAACCGATGATCTGTGCAGAGACACTTATGGGCTGTGGGAATGTGGTCAGACAGCCGGAGGTTCAGAGCACGGGTCCCATAACATGGGCCAGACTCTGCGCCTCAAAGAGACTGCGGCATTTTCAGACGAATTCCTATCCCAGTGGTGGGAATAGACCTGAACCAGTGGAATGAGGAAGAGAGGAAGAAAATCCCACTCAGAAACAACAAACAGAACCAAAGAACAAGGAGTGTAGTTCCAGGAAGCGATAACAGTAATTTGTTCTCCTGGGAAAGGTGCGATGCGGGTGAAAACTATTCTTTCACTTAGAGCCCTGGAGTCTATTATTTTGAGAGAGCTCCAGGAAAATCAGAAAACTCACTACTAATAACGTGGCCTGTGCAGGCGGCGGCAAGTGCCGAGAGCGGAGACAGCCAAATCACAGTACTCTCGACCTCGTAGCCTGTGCAAGGCACCCCTCCCTTTCTCCCAAATCTCCGAGCCTTCTTCCCGTGCTAATTCCGTCTGGAGGCCTCTTGTCTGCTCCTGTCAGCCCTCAGAGACACCCACGCAGAGCTGTTTGCTCTGTGTGCACTGGAGTTCTTCTCAGGGAAGGCTTAATGGCTAAGAGCACTGGACATGCGTTCAAGTCCTGAGTCTGCCCTTTTTTGGCTGTATAATTGGGGCAACTTCCCCCAAAGGAGAAAGCAGTAATACCCACAGAAAGGATAGAGCTGGCACCGTTTGCTATCATGACGTCATTTGCTGAGCAGGCCTATGACCTTGTTAAACATGACTGCCGTTTTACTCTTCTGAGTTTATGTCCTCAGGACTGGAAAGTACTGGGAAGCAAGAACAGAACAAGACTAACCACTCCTTACAGCCACAGGCAAAAGATAACTTGGGAGCAAACTGCAGTTTATGCAAAACCACCCAAACCTGCTGGGTTGTAATGGCTGCCAACAGCCCAGGGGCCTTGAAACAGCACCCCCTCCCCTTTTTAATCCAATTAGAATCCAATAAAAGCTCAAAGCCCCCACCCCTCAATGCTGGTGTATCTCTCCACACCATTTCCTTCTCCCCTCTTGGAGAGTGAATAAAAAACTTTACTTTCTATAGTTTCTTCTCTTTGTGAGTTCTTTCACAGCCCGCATCACTGACCACCCTAACAACCACCTCACTGAGGTGCTGTGAAGATTAGTGAAGTAACACATGTTAAGCACTTACACAGTGCCTGGCACATAACAAATGCTCAATAAAAATGACCGTTCACTGGAATTCACACACTGTTGGTTGGAGTGACATTAATACAGCCACTTTTGAAGACAATTTGGTGGCACATATTAAAGCTGAACATATGCACAGATTGTGACCCAGCAATTTTCCTGGTAGGTGATACACCCCTAGTCTTTTGTTAGGTTACGAGATCATTATCGTAAGCAATATGTTCTGAGTTCTAAAGAATTAACTAGCAAAGTTTTCAAATAAAACCCAGTTATAACTTGGGAACTTTCCGTACTGCATTTTATTACTAGTTATGTGGTTTGGTGCTCTTTGATACTTAAATTCCTGAGCATCACTGGCCTGAAGTTTTTGGCATACTATGGTTAGTCACGTGGTCACCTTTGGGAATTTTGGGCTCTGTTACGAGAAGAATGATTAAATCTTGGGCAGGAATTGGCTGACTTCCCCAAAGAGACAAGGGTAAGTCCCATGATGCCAGGCCACAAGGCAGGGTTTCTTGGTATTACAGGTATCACATTGAAACGCTTGGCAGTTTTCACTCTTCAGAGCATTTTTAATTGTTTAAGAGCTAAACTCCCATTAAATTCTTATTTGGTAAAATTTAACTTAATGTTCTTTTATTCTCTCCTCAGTAGAATTTTTACACTTGGCTATAATGTTTTATGAATAAGGCCTTACTAAAATAACTTTCGGTGAAAATATGAAATTGCCAGTCAATTCTCCTTCTTCCTCCCTTCTATCTCTTCTTTCTTTATATCTCCTGTGTAATCTGTTTTTAGATAATTAATAAATACAAATAGATGTAATATAAGCACATTTTACAGATGTCTCTTAGTGATGGCATCCTCAGTTTGCAAACTTGTTGAATGATATTGTTGATAGGATAAAAAGTTTGAATTTAAGGCACACCATCCTGAATGGCTATGTCCTACGGACCAGGGACACTTAAAATGGGGTCCACTGATGTCTGTCTCCAAATAGCTTGCCATCAGCCTGTGAGGACATACCAACTAGAACTTGAGAGTAAGCAGTTATAAACTTTTACAGCACTTTCTTAGAGTAATTTTATGTCTGTTGAATATGTGTGTGATAATGTTTTCCGAAGAAAAACAAGTGGCTTGTCACGTGCCAGCACTTCTCCTCCTCTAGATACAAATGTACACTATATTCCCACAAGGTTCCTAACTAAGCCCTGGCTGGCGTAGCTCAGTGGATTGAGCACAGGCCTGCGAACCAGAGGATCGAGGTTCGATTCCCAGTCGGGGCACATGCCTGGGTTGCAGGCCAGTTCCCTGCAGGCCAACTCCCAGCAGGGGATGCACGAAAGGCAACCATACATTGATGTCTCTCTCCCTCTCTCCTTCCCCTCTAAAGATAAATAAATAAATAAAATTTAAAAAAAAAAAAGGTTCCTAACTAATTGTTCCTCTCAGTTAATGCAGTGATGACTTAGTTTAAACCAAGGAAGTCATCTAGAAGGACTGACCACTGGTTGACCCTGGAGCTGGACCCACCCCCTCCCCAGTCCTCGGAATATACTTTCTGCCTACCCTTCCTGCACTAGGAGCCATTTCAAGGATGCAGCATTGAGAAAGCAAGGTGTTTTTGAGGCCTTCTGGACTTAGTATGCAACTGAAGTCAGTTAAGTTCTGTGTATAAATTGTAAGATTCTGGTGGGCATGTGTGGAGATCTACTCATCTTGTTGCTGGCCAGGACAGGCCTAAGTTCTCTTGCTCATTAAATTTGCCACCTACCTCTCTGGAGCGCCCTGCCTCTCTCTTCAGTCTTTCCTTGCCCTCCACGTATTGGAGCCAGCTCCAAATTTCACCTGGGGACTCCTGAGGTTGTGGACCACCAACCATTATTTAAAATACCTTTTTTTTCCTGTTAGGCCCTTTAAAAAATTTCATTTTATAACCTGTCTTTTTTTAAAAAAACAAAGTGCAGTTCTTCAGTTTGATTTTTTAGGATCTTTCACAATGTAAGTCCATTATAACAGTCCAAACTCCTTATAATTCTCTTAAAAAGTTGTATCATTTTTAATTTTCTCTTTATTGTCTATGTAAACCATTTCTCTTCCCAGAATGTTTTCTCTTCTTATTTGTTCATTAATTTATTCACCCACCAAGGGTAAAAATGTCAAATTTCAAGGATTTTTTATGCCTTTGATAAAACTTTGGTTGTACCCAAAACCATTTGATGAAAATTTTTTATTTAGTCAGTTATTCTGGCATTGCAATGCCTCAGTAGTAGGCATGTCTGATCACTTGAGAGGTATGGGTTTGGAGGCTGGTTTCTGGGTGAATACAGACACGGGAACACTGCTAGTCCTTGTGTGAAGGCTCTGGACCTGCCTGCATTTTCCCAGACAGGAAGGAGCAAAGCCACCACCTACTAGGCACTGTGTTTGGGTGCTCCAGTGAGCTTTCAGGGGCCACGTCAGCGACCTCTGTCCAAGAAGTATCCTTTCTCTCAAATGTCCTATTTCTCAGTAGATGTTTCACTTAATAAACTTTCTGAAGAATAGTGTCTGGTAAAATGGGAGGAGAAAGCTGTGTTTTGACTGAAAAGTCTATCTTTTATTTAATTTTAACTTTAAATATGTTGAAATTATTTTATTTTGAAATTACTTCAAAAGGAAATAAAAATTAAACCCCAAGTCCCACCAGAATATTAGAAACTAATATTACAACCAGTCTTCAAATAATGGCCAAGTCTAATTGGACGCCTATGATTAGCAGTACCCAGGGCTGGTTTTTCTTAGGCCACGCAAGTATGGGCATAAGTAGCCAGACTGCCGGCCCTTGCTCCAGCTCAACAATGAGTTAGTTATATAGGACTGAGTAAATTGATGTGGGAAATTTTATTGTTTAAATTTATTTTAAATTTCAGGAAAAATGATCAGACTTGAAAAGGGTAAAAAAGGGAGCATAGAGCGTTCTTTCAGTGACGTGGTCCTGAGCCATGTCTAGCTGATCCTCAAAGATTGTTTCATTCTGTTTAATTATTTGACTGCCTTCAACTGACTGAGCTATTTTATAGCTCTGTAAGGATAGAAGGTAAGTTCTAGAAAACTGATAACAGTACACTTATTTTCCTGTCCACAGTAATACAAACAATCTTTTCCATAGAAATGCAGAGGCACATTGCCCCATAAAGATAAATTTTTCAAATGTAAAATTTATATTTTATGGACCTATAGGATATTAATGAGTTTTGCATTTACTAGAAAAATCATTTCAGCATTCCTAATTGCATATGTACATTGTCCCAAATCTCTTCCTAGTACCCCATTAATTAACTGAATACACAGATTTGTTGACACATGTTTATTTTGTTTGTTTGAGAGTGATAATTTTACCTTTTAGAAAATTATAGTTTAGCAGTTTTGGAGGTTCTGTGAGAAGCCGGGAATGGGCTCACCTGACAGAGTATCAAGTAAGTGGTGTTTCAGGGGAAGATCACTAATGGTTGCTTAACATGGGCACGTCCTTTCTTGGCTTTCAGAGTAAGTTCCCAGTAACAATGAAACTTTAGTTTTGCCTATTCTCTGCTCCTATCCAGTTTTCCCTCTATCTCTCTGTCTACCACTTTTGGGTTTTGTTTTTCATTCTGATTTGCCCATAGTCAATATTAATTCCCAAATTGGTTGCATCAGTGATTGGGAAATTGGTTTTATGGAGTAATTATTTTGTGATCTCTCTAGATGATGGAGATGAATTCTCTACTGGGTAAGAAAAAAACAAGAGACTCTGGTTGACTAGTCTTTTTCATTAGTCTGTCTGTCCATCTATGTGTGGCTCAAATCAATGCAGGATTTTGTGCCCAGTCAGAAGAAAAACAGCTCTTGGAGATGTAGACCAGGTAGTTCTTGTATTTCTCTTGTTATTCTTGACATACGGCTGAAGTGTGAGCCTGAAGCCGTAGCTCTCTGTGTGTCTGTGTCTGTGTGTGTCAGTGGCTGTAACCGAAAAAGGCCTCATCCTTTACTTGTGAGAGTAAGAAATGCTAACTTCTGGAAAGTATTAATACTGGAGAGTATTAATAAATTAGTTCATAGTCTCAAATTAAAGAAGCCTGTTCTGATTTTTCATAGAGGTAAATAAACGCTTATGTAATTCTAATTTTCCCCAAATTCACAGAAAACAAGAAAAGTGAAGTTTTAATACGGTAAATATATAATTTTCTCAAATTCTTTTTTACAGAGACTTAACTCAGAAACATCTTAAGAATTTAAGATTCTTAAATTCTTAAAGTTCTTAAAGTTCACATAATAATCAGTAAATCTTTGGTAAATCAGAATGCTTTAATAATTTTGGTTTTAGGGGAAAAAGCTAAGTCTTTTCTCTAATTTTATCAGTGTTAAGTATAATACAAGAGCACATTTCACTTTAAAATAAGAAATGGGTGTGTTTTCTAATGAAGATATTAATTTGCTACATTCTCAGTAAGGCCTTCCCTGACTTACCTTACTTAAAACTACACACTATACCCCAACCCCTAATTCCCAATGCCATCCACTGCTCAACAGTTTTTTCCCAATAGAACTTATTATCTTCTAACACACTATACAACTTAATCACTTTTCATGTCTACCACTTACTGTATGTCTTCCTCGGGTGCATTGGAAACCCCATGAAGGCAACGGCTTTTCTTTTGTTTCCTGATATAATTCAAGGATCAAGTAGTTGCTCAATAATACTTTTGACTAAATTAGTGTGGAATTGATGCTGGATGCCAGCAAAGATGAGAAATCAATAAGAAGATAAGTAGTCAGCTTGACCAGCTCCTGAAAGATCCTTTCTCTCACTCCTCCCCAGACTAGACACTAGGCAACTACGGAGTAGCAGCAGCCCCCAGGGATGTTCAGAACATGATGCTGAGTTTCTGAGGCGTCCCTGAGAGGACAAACCACTGGTGAGGATGAGAAATGATAGTGGTTGAGTCCAGACTTCATCAGCAAGCACCCTGCCCTGAGGTGCTTCAATTCCTTCCTAGTCTCTAAACTCAACAAGACGGTATGAAGATGTGGGCCTTCATCCTTCCCCTAGCCAGGGAAACTGATAATGTGAAGAACTCAGAGAAAATTACTAAGACATCTGGGGAAAACAAGATGTTCAAAAGAAAGTTCACATACTAAAAACCAAATCTGAATGCACAGAGAGCATTTACCAAAATTTGATAATGTAATAAATAAATCAAAAGACAAGTTAAAAAGTAAGTCTCAGCAAATTTTTTAAAATGTATATAATTAAGACTGCATTCTCAGACTACAATGCAATTAAATTAGAAGTCAATAACAAAACATTTCATTGAAAATATTGCTTTCCCATATACTAATAATGAAACCTCAGAACAAGAAATAAAACAACAACAACTCCTTTTACAAATTCAATCAAAAGAATAAAACACCCAGGAATAAAATGAATAAAGGATGTGAAAGATCTATACAATGAAAACTACAAAGCATTATTACAAGAGATTGAAAAAGATACAATGAAATGCAAAGATATTCTGTGTTCATGGATTGGGAGAATCGACATAGTTAAAATGGAGCAAATATAGCAATATATAGACCCAAAGCAAAATACAGATAACACGATCACCATCAAATTCCCAATGTCATTTTTTAAAGAAATAGAACAAAAATTTATCAGATTTGTATGGACTTATGAAAGACCCCAAATAGCCAAAGCAATCCTGAGAAAAAAGTACAAAGTTGGAAGTATCACACTAGCTGACTTCAGATTAAACTATAAACCTAGATTAATCAAAAAAGCATGGTATTTGCAGGAAAACAGACACACAGACCAATGGAACAGAACTGAGACCCCAGAAATAAAACCTCATATGTATGGACAAATACTTTTTGACAAAGGAGCCAAAAACACACAATGGAGAAAAGAAAACCTTTTCAATAAATGGTGCTGGGAAAATTGGAGAGTCATGTGCAAAAGAATGAAACTACATTGCAGTTTGTCCCCATGTACAAAAATTAATTTATAATGGATCAAAGACCTAAGTATAAAACCTGAAACAATAAATTACACAGAAGAAAACACAGGTACTAAACTTATGGAACTTGGTCGTAGAGAACATTTTATGAATTTGACTACAAAAGCAAAGGATGTAAAGGCAAAAATAAATTAACAGGGCTATATCAAACTAAAAAGCTTCTGCACAGCAAAAAAAACTGACAAAAAATCTACAAAAAGGCAAGCGACGAAATGAGAGATAATATTTGCAAACAATAGCTCCAACAAAGGGTTAATATCCAAACTGTATAAATAACTCATACAACTGAACACCGAAACAACCCAATTAAAGTATGAGCCGAAGGCTTGAACAGACACCTCTCCCAAGAAGATGTACAAACAACCAACAGGTATATGAAAAGATAGTCCACTTCACTATCTGTTAGGGAAAGGCAAATAAAAACTATAATGAAATACTACCTCACATCTCTTAGAATGGCTATTGCCAACAAGACAGGTAATAACGAGTGTTGGAGAAGTTGTGGAGAAAAAGGAACTTTCATTCACTGCTGGTGAGAATGTAAACTGGTACATTTACTATGGAAAACAGTATGGAGGTTCCTCATAAAATTAAGAATAGAGTTACCATACGACCCAGTAATCCCTCTTCTGGGTCTCAGCTGGTTGCAACAATGCCCTGTAGATGGAAAGGTTGCAGATTTGATTCCTGGTCCGGGCACATACCCAGGTTGAGTGTTTGATTCCTGGTTGGGGCTCATATGAGAAGGCAACCCATCGATGTTTCTTTCTCTTCTCTCTCTCTCTCTTTGTCTCTATCCTCTCTTTATTTCTCTCCCTCTCTCCCCCTCCCTCTTTTTTCTAAAACGCAATGAAAAAAATGTCCTTAGGTGAAGATCAAAGCAAAAGAGAGAGAGAGAAAGAGAAGGGATCAGATAAGAATGTGAAGGTGTAAAAAGGGGCATGATTAAGATACAAGCTTGAAATAGAAAAGTAAATTAAATCCAAAGTAAGTAGAAGTGTGAAAATAATCAAGGTAAGAGTGACAAATCAATAATATAGGAAATAGCCCTGCTGGTGTAGCTCAGTGGATTGAGCACGGGCCTGCAAACCAGACCATCGTGGTTCGATTCCCAGTCAGGGCACATGCCTGGGTTGCAGGCCAGTTCCCAGCAGGGGACTCATGAGAGGCAACCATACATTGATATTTCTCTCCCTCTCTCCTTCCCTTCCCCTCTAAAGATAAGTAAATTTTAAAAAATAATATAGGAAATGGACATAGAGTTGAGAAAATCAATAAAAATAAGTTCTTTGAACTATAAATAAAAAACAAAATAATTAGCAACTGATTAAGAAAAAAAGAAGTAAAAATACAACTCAGCAATTTCTGGAATGAATGAAGATCTTATATATTTATTACATACGTTAAATGGATCATAAAGAACATTCTTTAAAAACTTTATACCAGTAGATTCAACACCTTTTTGGAAATGGACAGTTTATTTTAAAGCTATACTTTCTAAAACAGACACAGGGAAAATAGAAAATCTAAATAGCCTTATGTGAATTATTTGAATTTGCCATTAAAACCTTTCCACAAAGAAAAGTCTAGGCCCAGATTACTTCACTGGTAAATTCCAGTAAACATTATTTAAAGAAAAACAATCCTGACCATAAACAAACTCTTTCAGGTGACAAAGGAGAAGGATATGTTTCCAAACTCATTTTATGAGATCAGCATTAACCTGATATCAAAACCAGACAAACACAAGAAAGGAAAATCTCAGGCTAAGATCCCTTATGTACACAGATGCAAGCATTTGAAGCAAAATAGCAAAATTAACCCTACAACATAAAAAGAAATCAATGCGACATGACTTAGTAGGGTTTATTCCAGGAATGAGTGCATGGTCAGGTTAAGATTTGAAAGTTATTTTATTTAATTTATAATAAAAATAAGTAAAAGAACAAATAAAAGAATTTTAAAACTCATCATTTACATACATAGACAATCATTTGACAGAATTCAATACCCATTAATAATAGTAGAAGATAAATTCCTCAGTTTGACAAAGAGCCTTTATAATTAACATACAGTTAATATCACACTTCATGGTAAAGACTAAATGCCTGCCCCTAAGAATGGGAACAAGGCAAGGAAGTTTGTTCTCCTCACTTTTAATCAGCATTGTAGTGTTGGTCCAAGGCACCAAGATTAGAAAGAAAAAAGTGAACTTATCTTTACACAGGCATAATTGCCCGTTATGTAGAAAATCCTAAGAAATTTATAAAAATGCTACCATTAGTAATAAGCATATTTTGCAATGTCATGGAATTTAAATCCAATATGCAAAAATTAGTTAGATTTCTATATACAAACAATGAATACTGGAAAATAGAATACTATTTGCCCCAGGATCATATATAAGTAGTGAAAAGTTTCATAGAATATGTTCAAGACCTGGACACTGACAAGTACAAACACTGGTGGGAGAAATGCAGGTAGCTGGAGGCAGCTTTGCCCCTCAGGAGACCTGAGGCAGCAAGGGATGGAACTAGGGCCTGAGCAGGCTGCGGGATCTGGAATGGGGGCAGGCGCACTGTGGTGGCTTTGCCATCGGTGTTTTCAGCAATAGGGGATATCTCCAGAACTTATCTGATGAAAAAGATAACGGAGTAATAAATTCTGATCATACAGGAGAGACCCTCTAAGAACTCCCAGAACTAGTCAGGGGGCATTTGAGTTAGGCAAGATTTCCCTGAGGTAAGGGGGGGTAGCTCATCCCCATGGTAGGGGGACCTTGGGAACAGTTTGCATAAGCAAAGCCCATAAACCTAGACCTACTTTCCTAGATTGTAAAAGTATCCAGAGCCAGTGTCTTTGGTTTCCGGAAAGGCTTTAATTATGGATGGGTTTTTTTTCATGTAAATAAATAGATATCTTGAATGAATGAAGAAGCAAAATAATAAATCATTCCCCAGTCTCCTTCCTATATCGATAAAGATAGAGCCCTGGGCTGATGTGTTGAGGACATACAGAAATACTGAAAAACCCAGAAAGAGCTTGTTAGAGTTTTTCATGTGATATATTTTTCAGAATAGCCTTTACTATTTTATCTTCTATTTTACTTCGTGTAATAGTTTGAAGCCTGCTTCCAATTCAGTAAAACTTCCATTCATATGCATGTGGTCTGTTTAGGTTCCAGGCTTTCAAACTAAATTCGAGTTGGCTGAACCACAGGGAAATATTTTTGTGACTAACTTGTAATTAACAAAAAGAAAAAGTGGTAGGAGGAGAGAGATTATCTGGTTGTGTTTATGGAGAGGCAGGAAGTTCACCCTGACCACTTAGAGTCTTAATGTTATGAAAATAACAGAATTCAACTTCAAGTTCATTTGCAGGAAGGAGAATCCAAGATTCCTTTACTCTTTCCCTCTCTCTTGCCACATTTTCCCTTTTTTTGTGTTCTCATAGCATGTGTGGTCCATGACACCCACTTGGCAATTAATTTGCATTGATTTTTCTTCTCTGTACCTGTTCATGTAAATTTCTAGTCTTATCTGTGGAACTGTGGAAACAATAATAATACTTCTCAGGGTTACTGTGAGTCACAAAGCAAATTAAGTATGCAATGATGATTGAAATATCACATGGTGCTATATTTAATTCTGGGACACCAGACAAGTGAGCTAGGGTTCATAGCAGGCTTAGAAATCTGTCTACTGGGAAAGGAATCTGAAGCAGAGGCCTGGTTGCCCACAGTGGGTCAGGCAGGAAAGGGTGTACGTATCTGGAATTCCTCTTTGCCCTTCCTATGCTGGCCCACTGGAGAGCAAGACTGGCCCTTTTGATAAACAAGCTCCGCTGAATGGCTGGACTGAGGTTTCAGGGATAACTGTGTCCTGAAGATTGATTTGGGTATCGGGAAAGGACTTTACCTTCAGGTAAAGGCACAAAGACTCTGGTTTTCAGGCAAATGTGGAAGAACGTGGTAGAGATCTTACTAGTCACTCTCTCTGTAAGGCATGGTAAGATTACACAGGTGTTTTTGCTGTAAGAACAAAATGGATTTTAAAAAAATCTTGAATGTTCTTTTACCTTAATAAGTTCCAAGGCTACCAACAACTTTCTTGTAGAAAAACAATCCTTATGATTTTGTATTTTCCTTTGTGATTTGCTTTTTGATTTTGTACCAAGAATGAATGAAAAGCCAAGATAAAGAATCCCTCAAAACCTCAAAAACTCTTGTTGAAAATTAAACCATATTCCTGAAGAGGAAAAGAAGAGTGGATTAGTAGATTGAAAGCTGAATAGTGACTTAAAAACTTGATTTCGTTTTTACTTGCTTTCTTATTCTTTTAGAATCTATTTTTACCCCAATTTCCATGGTAGTCTGTGGGGGTAGGGAGAGTTCAAAGGGTTGCAAGTAATATTATAAGGAACATGACCCCAAAATTTCTATCTGCAGTTTCAATTCTTCCTTGAACCCCAGTGTCTCTATTTATCCACCTAATCAGACATCTCCCCTTGGATGTTGAATAGGCAACTCAAACCCAGCAAGTTCAGAACCGCACTCTTGATTTCCAGTTCTCATACAGCTGCTCTCCTCTAGCCCACCATTCTCTCACTTGTTTAGGCCCAAAGCTTTGGAGTCATTCTTGACTCTCCTGTTCTTCTTAAATCAGACCTGCACTTTAGAAGCAAATCCTGTTGGCTTTACCTGCAGAATTTTCCTTAATCTGACTACTTTTAGATCTTTCTTGGTACTTTCTTGGTCAGTGCCATCATCATCTCTACCTTAGAAAATGCTATACCTGGTGTCTGCATTCACTCATGACACTTTTACAAGCTGCATGCCACCCAGAGGCCAGGGTGACCCCTTGAAAACGTAACAGAGATCATGCATCCACCTGCTCAAAACACTTCTCTCATTAGCATGAAAGCTGATCTCCTTAGGGGACCCACAAGACTCTTCACAGTTTGGCTGGCTTCCTCTCTGACTGCACCTCTTGCTACTTTTCCCTCACTGCCTCCAGCCACCCTGGCCTTCTGTGTCTCAGATATGCCCAACCCCTTCCTCCCTTAAGGCCTCACACTTACTGCTTCCTCTACCTGAAACCTAGAGACACCTTCGTTCCCTTTACCCACCTCTCCGCATAATTTTCTGTGACGCAATATGTTTTTCTCCAAATGTGTTTTTATAAAACGATACCCTAACATCCTTTATCCTCTTCCCTGCTTTATTTTTTCAAAGTATTTTTAGTGTCTTTCAATGTATCTAGATCTGTCCATTCACATGGTAGATCTCTTTCATTAGATTGTAAGCTCCCTGAGGGCAGAAGTTCACACTAGAGAGTAGCTGAGCCTAGGTTGGTGTCACCATAAAATAAATGCTTAATAAGTATTTTTAGTGAATTAAACGTGAATACTGAGGCTGAATATGTTGGGGTACCTACATCCTTCAGAAAGATTAAGTTAATTATTTGTAAATTATTTTAGGGAAGAACTGAAGTCTTTTAATGTATCAGCTTCCAGAAATCACCAATTCTTTTATGGATATACATCTAAAATTTAGTAGTGACACACTACAATCACTGGACAGTCTGCAACTCACACAAAATGTGCTTTAATAGTAGTTTTGACATCCCCGCCCTTACAGAGGCAGCTGTAAACACATTTACTACCCCACCTTAAAAGCTCATGTTACTTATCATTGCGTTAAATGCCTGGGATTTTCCAAGAATAAACAAATCTCTGACTATTTATACAGACATGTTTTATTTTCCCCACTGCAGATCATCTAAAATGGATCTAAATGTCACGTTTCTCAACTGGTCTTTTGCAACTGTTTTTTTCATTGACTTCCTCCAGCCCTTTTCTGATCATTCCTGTTCTTCTCAGAAGAACATGCTCCATTGTGCAACAGAAATTTAATTCCATCCCCAACCATTTAAAAGGATATACTGAATTAAAGGAAAGGATGTTGATTAAGATTAGTAGAGAAGAGATTAAATGAGTCCATGTGCATTAAAAAAAAGAGTCTTCTTTTGGACCTCAAAGTCATTCACTAAGTTCCTACTATAGTTTGTTTACCAACAAATTCTGCTTCTACCTAAGTTCTGAGCCTATGTGGTGGGAGCAAAGCAGGGACCAGAGGTTTGAGTGTAATAGCACGCACTTTAGTCTGGCCTTGCTGGGGATGGTAATGGGGCCAAAGACAGACCCAGGAGATGACAGATTATCAGAAGACGCCATTTCTTCCTCTTACTCAGGCCTATGTGGGAGAAAGGCGGAGCATTTTTGGCTTTGACTTTCCTATGCTTCCTTATGGGAGTCTAAAACTACAACCTGTTGACCAGCATTATGTGTTTCTTCTCAAATGGCACTTTGCTGTGTAAGTTTAGCTGTGATATTCACAAAGAACCTTCAGTATCATTGCTTGTGGAAGGAAATGACTAAAAACAGAAATAAAGAGGAAACACCTGGGTAATATATAAATGAAAGTGCTTGAAGATTGTGTGGTAATTTAAAAATACATCACGCAGAATTCCAAACAAAACCCTGCATAGTTTGTTGCCATCTGTTGTGTGAAACACACATCTAAGGTGTTTCAGAGTAAACATCTGAGGACACAACAGAGGACCCAACAGACAGTTGGCTCTGCCATTCACACCAGGCGCAATGGAGGTGAGCTCGTTTCCCGCCACAGACAATTTAATGTGGAGCTTTCCGGGAAGCTCCCCACCCAGGTGAACTTTTTCATCCCTTAGTAACCTCCCTGGTGCTTTCCAGGGACTTCCGGGCCACCCATAAGTGGTTACAACTGAGGTTCACAGGACACTATTTAGAGGTCATCACACTGCAAACCCAGATCCCCAGAGGAGCAGATGAACCATGTTTTGTTCAAAACTGTTACTTAACCAAACATTTTTGGACTGTGTTACATGGAAGCCAAATGAGTAGTCTATGTAGTAAATTATTTTTGCACAAAATTCTTGTTTAAAATCAGTGTGCAAATATTCGGATTGAGTTTTGATGTAAACACAGTCACTATTTCCTAGGCATTAGAAGACTCTATCTTTCCAAAATACGTACAACTTCCTATGTATTAGAAAGACTGTTACAACTATACCTGGGAGCCAGTTCTCTTACTCAACAAAGAAATAATGATCTGCAAGAATTATTTTTGGGGGAATGGGGCTTAACCACAGTCAGTATATTATTTGATTATTGATTTAATTTGAAATTTGGAAAATAATTCAGGTCACTGGTTTTCGATCCTTGTGTTGCTACAGCTCATCGCATCTTCAGCTATCTCAAGGACTATGTACAAACCCTCCAAATTATCTTAAAACAAAATTAATTGTACCTGCTTCAAAAACTACAATTCTAAAGCCCCTGACAGGGCACCAGGGGCTATGTGAGAGCTCTGCATGTTTTGACTCATATACATGGTGGGGCAAGAGCAGGTTTCCAGTGGTGAGTGCCTGGAGCACAGGGTTTACTCTTTTATTGCCTATTAATTATCATATTATTTTCCACATGAACAACTATAAACCTGCTTTTGCCCAACCTTGTACTTAAGCCTTCAAGGAGGTAAGAACTGTTCATATTCTAGTTTCACAAAGGGGAAACTGAGACAAAGATTAGGGAACTTGACCAACATCACACAGCTATAAATTGCAGGGGTTCAAATCCAGTCAGTCAGACCTCAGAGAACATGCTTTTTTGTTCTAAGTAACATTAATTTGTTTTGTGAAGTGTCTAAAATGTGCATGTTCTTGGGCCAGCACCCAACACATGGAAGACATCCGGCAGGCGGGGCTGGCATCAGAGGCCTCCGGGCCGGCCCCTCGCTTCATGGCCCCCCCACAGCAGGCCAGCTGTTTGGCCTGCACGGACCATCACAGCACCTGGGTCCCCTCACTTATTTTTATTTTTTACATATAACAGGTTTATTGAGATATAATTCATATGCCATACAATTCATCCATTTAAAGTGTACAGTTTAATGGTTTTTAGTGCACTCAGAGTTATGTAACCATCACCATTACTTCTAGAACAATTTCACCATTCCACCATGAAACCCCCTACCCATTGGTGGTCACCTCCTATTCCCTCTCCCCCAGCTCCTAACAAGCTCTGGTCAGCTTTCTGTCTCTATGGACTTTTCTATTCTAAACATTTTGTATAAATACAATCATACAATATGCGAGCTTTTGTGTCTGGCTTCCTTTATTTAGTGTAATGTTCTCAGGATTCATCTATATTGTAGTATGTATGAATCTTTTTTATTGCTGGACCATTAAAAGGAGTTGCCAGACCATTTTCTCTCCTTGTTTATGCCTATTAAGGAGCTCTCCTCAGCTGACTGTTTTTTTGCAGAAGTGACTGTTCTAACTCTATAAGCAATAGTTGACACTGGAAAACAAGCTTACTGGACTTTTCTTCAACAGTTAAAAGATTCAAAATGTGGACTGTAAATAGCCACTTTTAATAATGGAAAACAAATGGAAAGCTTAGAGTAGCCTTGAGTAACTGCTCCATGCCTTCTTAATACTAAGAATACTAAGTGTTTTAGTGAGTATTTGAAACAAATTTAATAAATAATGGTAACAATAATGGCTAACATCTGTGGAACACTGCAGATGTTAAATGTATTTTATCATCTAATTTTAGAACTACTACCATGTCTTAGAATCCTTACATTCTAGTGGGTAAGATTTTAAAAATATCATAAGAATGACAGACAGCTGTATTTTATCTGTATTGGTGAGTAGGTAGGGGAAATAGAAGGTTTAGTTTGAAGTGAGAAAAACTGAACCAAAAGATGAACTCCCTTAAATAAAAAAAGTGTTCATAAGAACCTCATTTAATGGGTTTCACTGAGGGTATTTTATTGTCAGGAAGCAGGAAATAGAATGAATTACTATTATTTATTCTGGGTCTGCATCCTGAAATACTATCCCAAGTTTTGAGATTTTTATAGGGATACAGAATTTGTCGCCAAATAAAATGTGATAGACGCTAATAAATATTAACTGAAAAGAGAAATGACAAATGTTCTTATACAATGTTTTAATTGGCTTTTGTTAAAAGTTTCCCTTGCAAAGTGCCTCTTGCCTAGTATTCCTGCCACAACCTACTTCAAAGACCAGTGAGTATACATAGCTAAACAAACAAACAAACAAACAAACCAAAAAATAATGAGAAACAAAACTTATCCAGTATTTTGTTTGTGATATGTTTAAAGTACAGACAGATAAATTTATATATTTATCATAATAAATGTTAAGGCCACAAAGCCACTACTTACGTAGAATAATTATAATTGTATGGTAATTACATGTCCTATTAAAATTATAGTACATGTTAGGGAATCCACAAGTAGGTCCTTCTTGGAAAAAAATCCAAAGTTATCAATTTGCTTCAAGATATTAGGTAAGAAAAAAATAATGGGTGTCTAACTGAGGAATACCCTTTGTTGATTCTGATTTTGTGTGAAGTTGACCACATAGGAGGAATTTCTCATTTGCATTAAAATGATGAATCCACAACTATGGAAAAATTTAGAAGCATAATTATTTTCAGTGAACTCTAAATTGTCTTTGGAATTGAAGGCCATAGGAAGAATCCCTACCCTAATTTCTGCTTCAGTCCTTAGATCCAGGTACCAGCCGCTTGCAGTCATCTTCATTCCTTAGGAAAGACTAGACCTTTCTATAGTATTTAGCAACCAATCCAGGAACCAGATTTCAGCACACTAACCACATCTTCCTTCTCTATATCATACTTGTATGTTTTTGGTCCTGAAAAGAAGTAAATGTAGCCTAGAAGAGACAAAGTTGAAATTGTGGTTACTGAAAATGACTGGCAAATTTCTAAATGGGAGGATTTGTAATTGTAATTTTCTTGAGGTTGTACCAAAAGAGAATCGGGAATGTGTCAGGTGGCAGTTTGCAAATCCTCTGCACAGTTGTCACTGAGCCCTAGAACCTGACACCTCTAACCTCTCAGTCACGTCTCATCTTTGTCTCTCTTCTAGCCAGGGTGCAGCCTTCTCCCATGGGTCAAGCTCAGTTGTGCTTGGTGCTTTGTGCTCTGGCTGTTCCCCTCCAGGAAGTCCCCTGACCTTTCCTTTCCCTAGTCAAACCTCTAGCCATTCTTGAAAACCTGGCCAAAGTCCCACCATGACATCTCCAATACAAATGCTGGTCCTGATCTTTTCTTTCTCTGATCATCTCTAGCTCTTACTGTGAAGGGTACGGCACAATTCAATACCAAATTAGAGATTGTATTGTTTTTTAGTAATTTCATCTGTGATCAATGAAGGGGCATTTCCCAAAGACATTAAGCATTCGGCAAGGGCAGAGACCATACCTGGAACCGCCTTTACATTTCGGAAGTGTTCAGTCTGTGCTAGATTCTCAAAAAGAACATGTTGACTGGCTGGTTCAGAGGATTCAATTACATTCCTTCAACTTGGTTCAATCCAATTCACCCTTCCCAACTACATGTTAAATTTCAACAGTTGAGTGTTGGAGTGGGAAAGGGCATTGGGAAAGTTGAGAGCATGTGCATTTCAAAGATAAAAACAATAATTTTGATCAGGTAAACTTTATAATGTAGCTGACTACTGGATTGAAGCTATGCTTTTAGAACTTTCCTTTCTCAAGAGAGAAGCATGATGACAGACCTTTTATAGTTATTCTTTCTAGTGGTTAATCTGGTTAGCTAAATTCATAAGGGACTCAGGGCCCAAGGCAAGAATGAAGCACTCCTATTTGGAAACCCATTTTCTGTTATCCTAAAGCAGAGCCCAGATTTCTTGTTACAATTTCCACAAAGAAAGTTTTTGGTGTAAACACTCACCATTTAATTCCACAGCAGCATCAATTTGTCCATTTACTCCTGAAAATTCCTCTTCTGTATTCTTTGGATAGTCTTTTTCCATTTTCATTTTTCGTTCATCATAGCTGGAAGAAGTATTATTTCATAAAAGAGGTTTTTATTGATTGTTGATGACATTGTGTTGGCCCAGCACATTTAGCCAGGGCTTCTTACAACTTACTTTAAATCTCTCTCTCTCTCTCTCTCTCTCTCTCTCACACACACACACACACACACACACACACACATTCTGTCACTATTCTCCCAGGTTCCTGAGATTCTAGGACCATTATCTTCTCTAAAGAGTCTCTTTAAAAAATTGTCAGATATATTTCTTAGAATTAGTTATTCCATATATCATAGCAACATGTTCCCCTAATTTAAAAAATATTGCCTTTCAAAAACTCTCTACATATTTTTCACACTTTATTTCCTGTTTTAATTATTCTCTCTCTTTCTCTCTCTCTCCCTACCCCCACTCCATGTATGAATTTCTTGGCTCACTAAACAGGTGAGAGTCCTTCAAAGAGGCTTTTATTCAAGGGCTTCTTCTTATGCACCTATAGAGGTGACATTGGATAAATAATGCACAATGAATGAACAAATGTTTGAAAGATCAATAGGCAAAGATAAGAAAGAAGAAAACCTGGAATATCTGAGCTTTTGCCTTTTAAATCAATTTAACTGAACTAAATTGCTTTTGGCTGGAAAGATTAAATGACTGACCAAATACATCAGGCATCTTTTTCTGGATCAGCAACCACCATTCAACAATAACTATGAAGATTGGTTAATATATCTCTTTTTGATCAAAACTACCCGCCTTGTAAAACAGACTGGCGAGTATGAATCATCATGATTCATGAGTTCACTGTGTAGACAGAGCCTCTCACCTCTCTAAGAACTTCATTTAAAGTGAAGTTCATGAAAGTGAAAGAAAGTTGCTTCTTTTTCAGCACAGAGCTCCCAATGATGACATTCCCAGGGTGGACACCCAACTCTTTTCCCACCAAAAGGTTAGATAATTTCTCCTGGTGTCTGAGCCACTGGGCAGCTTCCTGTGGCAACAAATTATACCCACCTTCTCCCAAAATGTACTGTCATGTGTCTATGAATACCAGTCTGGGGACAGATCTCTTAGGATACTGAACAGACCTCAAACTTTGGGAAAGTCGTCAAGCTGAAACTAGCTAGATTGAAACTGACTTGAGGATTGAGCTGCTCTATGGTACTTGGAGGACAGGAGTGGAAGCTAACCTTCCCTAACTCCCTTTCCAGGAGAGCCAGTAGGATTTTTACTGTGGCACAAATAAAAATGGAAACCATTTACTGTATTTCGTCAACTTCAGATGTGCCAACACACTGTGTGGGGACAGGGCACCTGTGCACTATTAGAAGAAATTATTGCGAGGTGTAAGGAGTGGAGTCAGAGAAAAAATGGAGGGAAAAAAACTAAAAGGAAACAGCCCAGGCACTTTGGCTCCCTCAGGACCTAGACATTTTTTGTTCACTTTGTTCTAGAATCTGAAATTGAGTTCTTTACTAAAAATAGAAGCCAAGTTGTTCACATGTTAATCTTTGTTCCGTAGGTTGTTTTTCTTGTCTCACTTTCCTGAGACAGTTGGATTGAGGCAATGGAAGCTTTGACTAGGGGGAGTGAGGAAGATAATTGTTAAGCTTAAAATATTTGGGGCGTGGGATGCAAAAGAAAACAAAGTCACTGAGATGTATTTAGCAGGTCTGTATATTCAGAGGGATAATCACAATGGGAGGATAACAGAGAACATACCTTATTTTGAATTCTTTGCTTATTATTGAACTCTGCTCAGGAAAAATGGTGGAATGCCCTTCATACCTGTATCCTCTTTTGTTTGCTCTGAATAGAGGATTCAAAACTGAATTATTATAATTATAGGCCCTTACCTTTGTGTATATTTACCAGCCATTTATGAGTGATTCTGAGAACTTAATTACCACTTCTATTGTTTTATGGCAAAATGTATTCTGAGTTCCAAACAAGTGACTGACTAGAGAATATTACGAGTTTGGATCTGCGTGTATGATAGTTAAATCAGATGGAGAAGTCTGGAAAGAAGGAAAGGACAGAGCAAAAATTCTTCTTGAGAACAGAGACACAGTTTAAATAATAAAGAAACACAGTTTAAAGAGAATATAAAGACTATTAATTCAACAGAAATATATGAAAATTTTTTTCTCTTTTCATCTGTCTGCTTAGCGCCCTGTAATGAGTGGTGCTAAAAACTAGAATCTATTGCATATCCAATCAGGGGTTAACAGAGGTAATAAATAAATAAATATGTGGATACAATTTCAGAAGAAATTTTAGAGAAGCAATGTCCAATTGCAAATTTCAGTGGTCAGTCCTATTTACAAAAACCCAGGCAAAGTCCTTGGCAAAATTGTGAAATTACTTTCCCTCCTCCATGTCCTCTTCCGCCGATGTACTTAACAGTCTCTCTTCCTTTCTGACCTCTTGCCTCCTGGCCTATAACTGCTTTTCAAAGAGCATTATTCTTCACAAATTCTATTTAAAACTATCAGCCTGACACAAAAACCACCACTTTGAGATTAAATGGTAACATATTAATATTTCATTTGAACCTTTTATATAGACATTATGTAGACAGGGCCTACAAAACTAACATAATGGTACCTACTTTTCATTTTACCAAGTAAGAACATTACCATCACACCATCAAAAAAATTACCACCTATTTTCATTATAATTTCACCAAGAAACATTAGCACAAAAAGGCAGAAAGAACATAATTGCAGAATAAAAGATGGTTCTTGCCAATAATGTGCCTCTATACTGACGCAGATCTCAGATGAGTATAACGTCATGCTGTTCTTGTTGTGCTGCAGACTTATAAAAACTTCGTGATGAGCTAGCCCTTGGTTTGTGGACAAATATTTGAGGATTTCTGTTACAGAGCAAAGAGCACAACATGTACAGTCAGATGGCTCTGTGTTTGAACTCTGACTGTTATTTGCTGGCTCTCTAATTGGGGGAGAGTGCTCAGGGCTGGGAACTCTGGCTTTCTCCTCTGGGTCACGAGGAGGAGACAGAATTTACACACACACACACACACACACACACACACGGAAACACGCAGGGCAGGTTCAAACCATAAGGCTTTATAGTTTATTTTGTCACCAAGAACCATTCACTCTGACTGGCTAGTATGAGGTTAAGTGAACTTGGTCATTCAGTCTGGGATTTTAAGTCATTGGTGAGCTTAATCTTGACCTAATCTTTAAACACACTTCATCAGGACATCATTTTGCAGTGGTAGGCAGGGTTGCAAACAGGTAGAGAAAGAAGGGCTGGAGAATGTTGGAGGTAGCCCAGAAAATTTAGCAAAGAAGGTATTAAGATTGAGGAGGTCTAACGGTACATTGAGGATTTTCTTGAGGGTTAAAAAAAAAGGAAATTATATAATGGAGTAAGAGTCATGGGTGTGAGTATTTTAATTGACAATAAATAAATAAATGGTGAAGTGAATGAAGAATGACTACATGTGGTGAGTGGGAAGAACCTTTGAATTTGGACTCAGAGGACATAAAATAGAGCCTTAGGTGGATCATATTTAGCTGTGTGACCTTGATCTAATCACTTAGTCTCTCTGGTATGATGATTTTAACTGTTAAATGGTGATTGCAGTATCTATTTCTCAAGATTCTTTAGAAAGCAGATGGGAAAATGAGATAATTGAGTAAATACTCAGCATTGTTTATGTGTTAGCACTGAATCAGCATTGAATCTGTGTTAGATTCCTAACAGAATAAAAAGATAAATAAATATTAGCTTAATTTTAATTTTAAATTTATTAAAAAGAAAATGAATTTTTATTGTGAATTTACTATTTACCAGCTACCTGTTGAAATCAATTGTATATATTTTTATCACTGAGATCCTGTCTCGAGAAATATCAACTGAAATATCTAAATACCAACTAGAGTTAATTGACCTATAATGAAGTCTATTTCCTTTATGGGCCTTTGTTTCATCATTTAATAATGATTAATGGGAATCAATATTAAATAAATCATTATTGTCAGCTCAACTTCACTAGCAATGTCATGGTGCCATAGGTATATGATGTGGTTTTTTGAGATGTATTATCTTGCTCTCAATCTTTGCAACACAAGGATTTGGCATTATTTTGGTAAAGTGTCTGAGTGTTATTTAACTTTATGCTCAGAACTCAGATTTGTTAGAGTTTTGATTGATCTCTATCACACGACAATGGCAAAACTGACTCCATTCTGCCTCCTTTAAAGCACTAAATGAGGAGCTGTGTCTGTTAGCAGATGCTTTAAATGGATGTGAGGAAGGAAGGCAAAAAGGGGAATTTATGATAAGGTATCTAAGATACATGTTTTCAGAAAGTTTCTTCAAGGAGATTTTTCCAGTGAAATGGAGGACTGAAATCTCCTTTGAAGTTAATCATCCACTTCTAGTCAGGAATCACACCACTTTGAAGTTAATCATCCACTTTTAGCCAGGAATCACACCACTTTCCTGGAGGAAAGGGTCTCTGTAGTCCACACCAGGGAAGGGCAGAGCGGGAAGTGGCCAGAGTGAAAGGAAGGGAGACGAGTGAGAAGCTGCCAGGCACTAGCGTAGGAGAGAGTCCAGGAACCAGGACCCCATGAAGGGAGAAGATTTGGATCAAAGAATTTGTAACAACGTGGAAAAATAGTGATGCCCTCTATTACCTCCTGATTGTATGATGAATCCAAGTTTATCTCTCCAGCCTGAGTTCTCTGAGTTTAAGACCTGCATGTTCAGCTCTCTGCTGGACATTTCCACTCTTGGGTCTCACCAGCACATCCAACTCCAATGCCCATTTATTCCTTTAATTCTTAATTTTACTCTTTCCCCATTGAATGACCATAACATCTTTATCAAAAATCAACTAACCATAGATATATGGGTTCATTTCTGGACTGTCAATTTCATTCAACTAATCTATAAGTCTATCCTTATGTTGTCCTGATTACATTGCTTTGTAGCAAGTTTTGAAATTGGGAAGTCTGAGTCCTCCAACTTTGCTCTTTGTCAAGATATTTTGGCTTTTCTGGGTTCTATGAATTTCCACATGAATTTTAAGGTCAGCTTGACAATTCTCACAAAGAAGTCAGTGGTATTTTTATAGGGATTGTGCTAAATTTGTAAAACAATTTGGGGAGTATGTCCATCTTAAAAATATTAAGGCTTCCAATCCATAAACGAGATATTTTCCCACTTAGGTCTCGTTTGACTTCTTTAGACATGTTTTGTGATATTCAGATTATGTTTTCAACTTCTTTTGTTAACTTTATATCCAAGTAATTTCTTTTTGATGCTATCATAAGTGGAATTGTTTTTTAAATTCAATTTTTATATTCTTCACTGAAGTGGATAGAAATATAATTGATTTTTGCATATTGAACTCATATTCTGCAAACTCACTGAACTCATTTATTAATTTCAATAGTTATTTTTAAAGAATTATTCAGGCTTTTTAATATAAAAATCATCTAACATGAAAATAAAGATGGTTTTACTTCCTTTTCAATCCGGATGACTTTACTTCATTAATTGTTGCTAAATGGCCCTAGCTACAATCCCTAGTATAATCTGAATGGAAGTGGTGAGAGTGGAAATGTTTGTCTTTTCTTGATTTGGGGGGAAAGCATACAGTATTTCAGCACTGAATATGGTACCAGCTGTGGGCATTTCATTAATGTATTTTATCAGGTTGAGAAAGTTTTCTTCTATTCCTAGTTTGCTGTTTTTATTATACAACAGTATTAGATCTTTTAAAATACTTTTCCTGCATCTACTGAGATAATAATTTTTAAAATCTATTGATATGGGATATTATATTATTTTCAGACATTAAACCCACTTTGCCTTCCCAGGGAAAATCTCATTTGCACATGTTACATAATCCTTTAGATATGTTGCTAGATTTGGTGAGGAAGTATTTTTGGAGGATTTTTGTACCCATATACATAACAGATTTTGGTCTGAAGTTTTATTTTCTTGTGATGCCTCAGTCTGGCTTTGGTATCAGGGTAATGCTGGCCTTACACAATGAGTTGGGAAGTGTTTCATCCTCTTCTATTTTTTGAGGCTTTTGCAAAAAATTGGTATTACTTGTCCTTTAAATGTTTCAGTAGAATTTACCAGTGAAGCCCTCTAGGTCTGAGCCTTTCTTTGTGGGTACATTTTTTATTATGAATTCAATGTCTTCACATGTTGTAGGTCTATTCAGATTATTTCTTCTTGACTCAATTTCATCATTTTGTATCTTTCTAAAAATTTGTCTATTTCATGTTATTTAATTTATTGGCATACAATTGTTTATAGTATTCCATTATAAGATTGGAACTAATGTCCCCTTTTTCATTTCCGATTCTAATAATTTGAGTTTTTCCTGTTTCAGAAGGTTAATTTACTGAAAAGTTTGTTAATTTTGCTGATTTCAAAGAACCAACTTTTTTCCTTTGTTGATTTTGTTAAATTGCTTATATATTACCTATTTCATTTACTCCACTGCAATTTTTATTGTTTCCTTTTTCTACTTGCTTTAGGTTTAATTTGTTCTTTTCTCTTCTGGTCTGAAGGTGAAAGTTTAAGTTATTAATTTGAGATCTTTTTTTTCCATATAGGTATTTTTATAACTACGAATTTCTCTTTGAGCACTGTCTTCACTGCATCTACAAATTCTTAATGTGTTGTATTTCCATTTTCATTCACTTGTGTTTTCTAATTTCGCTTGTGATTTCTTCTTTGACCTATTGGTTGTTTAAGAGTATGTTATTTAATTTCCACATATTTGTAAAATTTGCAGTTTTTCTTCTGGTATTGATTTTTGAAATCAATGGAATAAAATAATTCCATCCCTTTATTTTCAATCTATTTTATCTTTAACTCTAAAGTATGTCTCTTTGTAGATAGGCTATAGTTGGATTTTTTTAATCTAATGTGATAATCTCTGCCATTTGATTAGATGGTTTGATCCATTCACATTTAATATCATTAATTGGACTTATATTTGCCATTTTACTTTTTATTTTCTACATGTTTCATGTTTTTTGGTTCCTCTATTGCTCCTTAGTGCTTATTTTGCATTAGTGAAAAAAACTTTAATGTACCATTTAAATTTTTTAAATAACTTTTCACTACATTTTTAAAAGTTATTTCCTCAGTGGTTACTATAGGGAAAACCATATACCATATTTCCATAATCTTCTCCAAATTTACCATAATCTACTTCTTCTAACTTAATTCCAGTGAGATATGAAACATAACTCCTATATAATTCTATTTTCTACCCCTCTCTTTATAGTATTGTTGTTATACATATTATATCTGCATGTGTTACAAACCCCAAAATATATTGTTATAATAATTATTTTATATACTTTAATGTCTTCTAAATAATGTCTTCTGAGAGAAGAAAGAAGAGCAAATATATGCTTATAGCATTTGTTATATTAACCTCTTACTTATCATTTCTGGTTCCCCTCTTTCATTTGTGTGAATCTGAGTTACTATCTTATGCCATTTCCTTAGCCCTAGTTCAGTTTTTCTCCCACCCAACTTCCTTGTCCTGTTATTGACAAATGTATTTCTGCATCTGATAGACCTAACAATATAATTATATATATATCATTTTATACAGCTAATCTTAAATCAGTTAAGAGTAGATAGAAGAAGATACATACATTTATACTATCTATAATTACGTAATTACATTTACTGGTACTTTTTTTAAAATGTGGATTTAAATTACTGCCTGGTGACATTTATGTCCAGCCTGAAGAACTTTCTGTACTATTTCTTGTAAGACACATGTACTAGCAATAAATTCTTTCAGTTTTGTTTATGTGGGAATGTTTTTATTTTGCCTTCACTTTGGAAAAATAGTTTTTCTTTAAACTTCGAATTTGTTTTCCACTAACTTCTGGCCTACCTGGTTTAGCTGACTCTTAATCTTGTCCCCTCAAATATAGTCACACTGCTGCCAGAATGATATTTTTATAAGAAACCTTATTGGCTCCTTCCTTTATTTAAAACATTTAATGATATCCTCACCTTTAGAGCATAAGACCTAGGATCTTCCCTATAAGAGCACAGGCCCTCCATGATCTACACCGGGCTTATCCCCAGGCCACACCTCTCATTCTAGCCCATGTTTTAGTCATAGTGAACTTCTTCAGGCCTTTCCCTCATACTCGGGCTATTTCATGCATTAGCACCTTTGCTTTAACTGCTCTCTCTGCCTGGAAGCCATCCCACCCCTCCCGCCTCCTGACTGGGAAACTCCTACTCAGCTCTCAAGATGAAACTCAGTCATTGCTTCCTCTAAGAATTCTTTCATGGCTATTTCCTCTTTGTTTTGCCCCACTGATCCCTGTGAAGTCTTCTATCGGGCTTCTGTGAATTACAGTTAATTATTTATCCATATATTTACTATTAACTGTAAGACTTGATGAGGGCATTAATAGCTGCCAGCATGAATTCAAAACTTATTACGCGACAGACATTTCATATTTTTAAATTCATTCCCACAACTCTACAAAATAGATACTGCTCCTATCTCCATTTTGAAGATGATGAAACAGAGACACACGAGAGCCAGGTTGCCAGATGATTGCTGTTAGCACTGAGATTAAGACTCTCTTACTCCCCCGACATTCTTAAACAGCAGACTGTGCCTTTTCTGGTGTCAGTTGCTGGTACAATGCCTGAAGTGTAATTATGCCCGATGTGTAATTATGCCCAATCTATGTAGGTTCAATGTGGTTATTTTGTAATGCATTTTTTAAAATTTATGATTGAAAGACAAGATTTTGACCACTACCCATATTTCTTACTTTTGTTATTTATTTCTTCATAGTGACTAACAATAAGTCCTTAAAGAAACAGGTCCATTTTCAGTCTTCTAAGGGCATTCACAAGGAGAGAATGTGGAAGACCGTGTCCTGCATTGAATCAATTATACTTTACAAGGACCATCTCAAAGAATGATGGAGCGGATACGCCCCCAGACGTAGATACGCCTCCTTGGTGTGGCCTCTGACCTGCTACTGGCAGGCAAGGGAGAACATCTACAGGAGAAATCAGCCATAGGTGGTGGAAATAGTGTAAAGACAAAAAATTGGCTGGATTATTGAGGTCTGCTAGAAAGGGGAAAGGAAGGAATAAAAGTAAATGAACTTGTGGGGAAGTAGCCCTAGTTGGTAAAGTTGAACCAGTATATCATTGCATGATGTAGCATGTAACGGCATCAGCATGGTGGAGGCCCCTTTTGGATTTCACTGTAATTTTCTGGAGGCTGCTTCCTTGTAAGTTACTAGCATGCTGATATGTGGGTTCTCACTCTTAGAGTTTCAATCAACCTGGCCCCAAGCCAACCCTTAGTCCTCAGTGGAGGAAGTTCCTCAATGGCTTTCTCATGGCACTTCATTCACTAAAACTGGCCCTAGGCCCTGGAAGTTCATGGAGAATTTCCCCGACAACAAACATATCCAGAGACTTTTCTTTCCTTGGTACATTATCTGTGCCATAGACCACACTAGCACGAGTACCAAAGAAAAACCTAAGGAACCACTAAGGGAGTTAAGTCACTAACTCACTATCAGTGGATATCACTACAGTAGATTCTTGATCTATAACTTGAGGCTATGGCCTTCTGTATTTTTGAGGGTGGCCATGTGCTTTACCTATTATCTCATTTGTCTCTTTTGCCATCCCCCGCTCCCCCCCTCCAGCTTTCTCCTTCCTGCTTAGATAAGAGGTGTAATGACTGAAGTGCCCCTGACCACCTCGAATCTCATGGCAACTGTGAGAGTGCAAGCCATGTGTTAAGAAGAGCAGAACAAAATGTTAGAAAAGACTTGGGTTCTTAATGACCATGGATACACCTTACCAGCCCTAAAACTTCAGACATGTTACATATATGAGAAAAACAAAGCCCNTCTGTATTTTTGAGTGTGGCCATGTGCTTTACCTATTATCTCATTTGTCTCTTTTGCCTTCCCCCGCTCCCCCCTCCAGCTTTCTCCTTCCTGCTTAGATAAGAGGTGTAATGACTGAAGTGCCCCTGACCACCTCGAATCTCATGGCAACTGTGAGAGTGCAAGCCATGTGTTAAGAAGAGCAGAACAAAATGTTAGAAAAGACTTGGGTTCTTAATGACCATGGATACACCTTACCAGCCCTAAAACTTCAGACATGTTACATATATGAGAAAAACAAAGCCCTTTATGTTTATGGCACAATATTTTGGGGTCTCTGTTACTATAAGGTGAATGAAGTTTCTAAGTGATACAGGACTTTCCATGACAATATGAAGTCATACATGTGAGGCCTTACTAAACACAATGTGTGGAATTCAGGCAGTGGGGTACGAATAGAGTTGATACAACAGCTTTCTCTGAACTTTTGAGCTGTAAGTCACGGGTGTTTATCTCATTTCTTAGTGCATAAACCAGTGTGTGTTGGAGTGTGTAAAGGAGAAGACTCTCCTTGTTGAAAGGGGTGCCTATGCTTTGCCAAAAGCAGTAATTTCAGTGCAATGTCAGGGCCCTTCACTCTTTAAAAAGAAAGTCCCCTTTGATAACCTCTTTGACTTCATTGCCCCTCAGGGAAATAGTGAGGTTTAAACAATCATTGGTTAGTTATCAGAACTTTCAAAGCAATTATTTGTAATTCCCATGTAAGTTCCTACTATTACTGAACAGTTTGGGCACCTACTATGTGCCAGGCACTGTGCCTGGTGTCTGTATGCATTATATCACTTCATAGTCTCAATAATCTAGGAAGGTTAATGCTAAAGTGTCTACTGTTATTTCCTTCCCTTACAGCAAAAACGTGCTCTTTGACATTTGAGTTAATGTCATAGACTGACTTATTAATGAATTTGTTCTATCTCTATTACTAAAGATTTTTCCTTAATAGACACTTGCAGAAGTCCAGTTGGAAAGGTTTAGTCTTGTCTCATTGGGGGGGCATCAGGCATCATTAAAATCAGAGACCCCCTCCACAGCCTTAAATTTAAATAGGATTTAAATAGGAATTTAAAATCTTTCGTCAAGCTCTTGTGTTGGGTAAGCCTCAGTCCTGCCTGGCTGGAGGTGTGCACTTTTCTGTGGGTTCTGGTAGGTGGTGGATCACTCCAAAGACTAGGTGGTTAATAGAGAAAAGATATAATGGGAGAATGGATAATCACCCCTAATGAATACCAGGCTGTGAACAAGCTTTGACAAATTAACTGAATAATCATAACATAAATGCCCTCACATTTCCACATGCATGCTTATCCATGTATCTCTCAATCTCATTCTCCACAATGGGAATTGAATTTCTTAATACCTATTTTCTTGTATGCTAACACTATGATTACAGACACTTTGTCTTAAAGAAAAACTTTGGAGAATCTGCCCAGCAGATATTAGGGGCTTAATAAATGAATGACTATCACTTTCAGAAAGGAAAGTGTGAGATAAAAGTAGCTGGCTTAGGGGGTTAAACACTGGCCTGAAAGCGGCAACTCCTGACACCAGTGCTACCAGTGCTCTCAGGGACCCAGAAGAGTCCGCAGGGTCCACATTTGTTTGGCATTCAGTTTTGTAAAATAAATTTTCCTTTTCATTGAATATATCTGTGTTCTAGTTATAGTATTTACTCAGCTTAAAATCAGGGAAGATAATATCAGTCAGGTGGAAATATTTATTTATAAATTTCTTTAATGCCACAGAAATGGTTACTAGAAGTAGGTGATATATTTTAATAATGTTAATTCCTTCAATCTATGAAAGTGGTATATGTTTTCATTTATTTGCATCTTCCTCATTTCTTTCTTCAGTGTTCTATAGTTTCCCGAGTATAGGTCTTTTACCTTCTTGGCTAAATTTATTCCTAGGTACTTTATTTTTCTTGTTGTTATGGTAAATGGGATTTTTTTCTAGTTTCTCTTTCTGTTAGTTCATTGTTGGTGTACAATGCCATCAATTTCTGATTACTGACTTTGTATCCCACTAGTTTGCCAAATTCACTTATTAGGTCAAGTAGTTTTTTTGTGGAGACTTATGGGGTTTTCTATGTACACTACCATGTCATCTACAAATAATGACTGCTTTACTTCCTCCTTTCCAATTTGGATGCTTTTAATTTTTCTTGTTTAATCACTGTGGCTAGGACTTCTAGTATGATGTTGAATAAAAGTGGTGAAAGCAGACATCCTTGTCTTGTTCCTGATCTTAAGGGGAAAGCTTTTTGTTTTTGTCCATTGACTATAATGTTGGCAGTAGATTTCTCATATGTGGTCTGTATTATATTAAGGTATGTTTCCTCTATTCTCACTTTGATGGGTGTCTTTATCAAAAATGGGTGCTAGGTTTTATCAAATGTCTTTTTTACCCAAAGCAACCTGTAGATTCAATGCAATTTCCTGTCAAAATACCAATGGCATATTTTATAGATCTAGAACAAATATTCCAAACATTTATATGGAAACAAAAATGACCCTGAATAACCTTGGCAATTCTGAGAAAAAAGAACAAAGTAGGAGAGATCATAATATCTGGCATAAAACTATATCACAAGGCCACTGTAATCGAAGAGTACAATACTGTCATAAGAGCAGACACATACATCAATGGAACAGAATAGAGAGCCCAGAAAAAAACCTATGTTTCCATGGTAAATTGATATTTGACAAAGGAGGCACAAAAATACAATGGAGTAAAAATAGTCTCTTCAATAAATGGTGTGGGGAGAATTGGACTGGCATCTGCAAAAAAATGAAACTAGACCACCAACTTACACCACACACCAGAATAAACTCAAAATGGATAAAAGACTTGAATGTAAGTTGTGGTACCATAAAAGTCCTAAAGAAAAACATAGGCAGTAAATTTTCAGATATCCTACATAGCAATGTTTTTGCTGATATATCTCCTCAGGCAAAGGAAAAATAAAGAAATAGAGCTGTATCAAATTAAAAAGCTTGTGCCTGGCTAAAGAAACCATCATGAAAATGAAAAGGGAACTGACTGTATGGGAGAACATATTTTGCCAATGATACCTCAAGCAAGGATTTAATCTCCAAAATATACAAAGAACTCATAAAACTCAACACCAAGAAGACAAACAATACAATTTAAAAAGGGCAAGGGACCTGAATAGACACTTCCTCAGGGAGGACATATAGAGGGCCCATAGGCATATGAAAAAATGCTCAGCATCACTAGCCATCAGAGAGATGCAAATTAAAACCGTGATGAGCCATCACCTCACTTCAGTCAGGATGGCCATCATTAACAAATCAACAAACAACAAGTGTTGGAGAGGATGTGGAGAAAAGGGAACCCTTGTGCACTGTTGGTGGGAATGCAGACTGCTGCAGTGATTGCAGAAAACTGTATAGAACTTCCTCAAAAAACTAAAAATGGAACTGCCTTTTGACCCAGTGATCCCACTGCTGGGAACATACCCTAAGAATCCTGACACACCAATTCAAAAGAAGTTATGCAGCCCTATGTTCATAGCAGCACCATTTACAGTAGCCAACTGCTGGAAACAGCCTAAGTACCACCTGTAGATGAGTGGATCAAAAGACTGTGGTACGTTTACACAAAGGAATACTATGCAGCAGAAAATAGAAGAAATTCTTACCTCTTGTAACAACATAGTTGGAACCAGAGACTATTATGCTAAGTGAAATAAGCCAGTTGGTAAAATACAAATGCATATGGTCTCACTCAAAAGAGGAATCTAATGAATGGAATAAATTAACACACAAAATAGAACCAGAAACATAGAAACGTGAAACAGACTGACAGCTGCCAGAGGGCTGGGGGGAGGGGAGTAATGGTAGAAAGAAGGGAAAGGGATCAGTCAAAAAACATGTATGAATGACCCATGGACATGGATGGCAGTATGGGGACTGACTGTGGTAGTGGGGTGTGGCCTGAGCAGAGGAGGGCAGGGAGGGGAAAATCGGGACAACTGTAACAGAATAACAACAATAATAAAAAAGTAGGAAATAACCCTGGCTGTTGTAGCTCAGTGGATTGAGCACGGGCCTGTGAACCAAAGGGTCGTGATTCAATTCCCAGTGAGGGCGCATGCCTGGGTTGCAGGCCAGTTCCCAGCAGGGGATGCATGAGAGGCAACTGTACATTGATATTTCTCTCCCTCTCTCCTTCCCTTCCCCTCTAAAAATAAATAAATAAAATCTTTAAAAAAATTAAGTAGGTGATAAAAACTAAAATGCTTGGGCCAAAGTGTGCCCTCCTACTTCCAACCAACCCTAAGAATGTTTAGTGTAGTCACCCACTTAGAATATATTTTTGCTTTTCTCTTTTGAAGCTGAGAGAAAAAGCAATGCCCAAGTGAGAGCTGAACTGGGAATAGAGGGGTGGTATACAGAGGCAGCACTTGGCAAAGAGCTGTTCCCACCCTGTAACATGAATCAACGGAGGATAGAAACCCAGAAGGAGAAATGAGGTATGACCCTGTGTGCTGTGACTGGATGACATATTCAAATCTACTTATAAAAACCTCTTCAGGGACCAACGTGGAAATGACTAATAATTTGTTTTGGACAAACAGAATCTTCCTGTTCTAGGTTGGATAAAAGGAATTAGGAAGAAGGTCTTTTCCTTTTAACAGAACTTTTCTTCAAAGAGCCCTACAGTCATGGTCATGCCCATTTTACACAAAATCACAGGGCATTTTGAAATGCATTGGTACTCACATAACGGGGAACCAGTTCTCCCCTCAGCCATTCCCAGTGGGTGGTTATGTATTTGGGGGTGCTGCATCCACACTTTTAGGGCACTGGGGGTCCAGTTAATGAATGCACTGAAAGATCAGGCTGTTTGGTGTCCTAGAGACCAAAGAATGGTATTATTGAATTCATGTTTCACTTATCATTTGAATGGCTCCATATTATGAAGACAGCGCCAACTATCAGTAAATGGCACCCCAGTGGCCAAGAAGCGTCAGTGGGCCTATTGCAAACTTGCCCTGCATTCATTTCTGCTCAAGGTCCTTCTTTCTCCCCATTAAATACAGCTGGACAATCAAAAAGAGAAAAATCATACCTGTAGTATTCGTCTCCCACAAAAAAAAGGGTCTTCTGTGAATCCTTGAGATAGACGGCAGCGTCTATTCGCTGCACATACCTTGGAAACCCATAGTCATAAATAGTCCGAGGGGGACCCTGCATTTGGAATCCTCTTGTTACCCAGTAGTGGGGGCCTGAAAACAGAGATTAAAGTTCACAAAAACCTATACCACTTAGTGGTGTACCTCACTCGTGAGGACTTGCATGCGGGACCATGAATGGGGCTAGTTAAAATTTGCCCTGGAGGCATCTCCCATCCACAAATAACCAAAGGCAAAATACAATACCTTGGCATTGGTATTGTTCTCACCTTGGGATCTGAGTTGGCTTCCATTAATTAGAGGTTCTCAGGAAGGTATACTATGCCACTCTGAGCAGAGGTCATGGGGACAGGAATCAAGTTCCTAGCTCCCTGGTCACTGTCCCTTAGCATAAAGGCTCATTAGGGTGGAGGCTTTGCTCTGAGAACCATTTGATAGTCACAGTCAATTCTGTTATTGTCACAGGACAAGCAGGTGGCATTTCATACTCCACCTGAGGAGAAGGAGTGACCAAAATATGTTCCATGACCACTGACCAAACACAGACAGTGCCAGATATTCCAAACACACTGGGCACCGCACTCTGCCGTGTAGGGCAGGGGTCTCCAACCTCAGGGCAGCAGACTGGTACAGGTCTGGGTCTGTTAGGAACCAGATGGCACAGCAGGAGGTGAGCTCAAATGTAGTGTACTTGAACCATCCTGAAACCATTCCACACCCCGTCTGTGGAAAAATTGTCTTCCAGGTAACTGGTCCCTGGTGCCCAAGAGGTTAGGGACCGCTGCGGTAGGGTACCTTTAAAGAAGTAAGCAGTGCCCCTCTCAGCCACTTCGTAAGCTGCATCCACATTGGACATGAGCTGGGGAAAGGAGCTGGTGATGGTGCTGGGCCGGATCCCTGACATCAGGTGAACCTGCCGACGCCAGAAAATCCTATTGGGCATTCCAAAAGAAATAAAGATCACGGGTTAATTTAGATTTTAAATTGAACTGAAATGTACTGCACATCACACTTCCGAGACCACTGCTAAATGCCTCTTGCCCTTGTCTTGTTTTTAAGAACATACTTTTTTTAATCTTAGTAAACAGTTTCTTCTCTTTTTTTCATTCTCTTAGCATCTCTACAATTCCCCCTTTTTCAAGGATGGTCAAAATACTGAAAGATATAGTGAAGAAATGACTTCAAGGATTTATACATGTAAGCCATAACCTTCCTATTGAAAGTATCATTTGATATAAATTTTCTTTTCCTATCCCTATCTTTAAAAAATTAAAATCTCACAAAGGTAAATATTATCCAGGTGGGCATTGTAAACATTACGTAAATGAACCCAAATTGTGTGATTGGAAGGTGCCAATTATTCCTAGTAAAAACAGCAAACATGTTAATTATAGATTATTGTGTTGCTTCTGTACTTATCTATTGAAAGTGTTTGCAACCTTGAACCTGACTGCTTATCAACAGAAAATACGGTAGCACACAGATTAAGTTTAGGTTTAGCATCATCCACTTACACAATATTATTTCCATAAAACTATGGCAGTACACGTGAAGGTTGTTGATTGAAACTTACAATGTAAATGTGGTCCATTATGGTTTTTCAGACAAAAATTATTTTTTGTAAATTACAAACAGTTGACTCCACAGAAGCGAGAGTCAATGCGGAAAACTATTTGTGGACAAGGAAACTGTAATAAAGTTTCGACATTTAACTTTCCATGTAGTGACTTAAGGAACTCCTCAAATGTCATGTTGAGTTTCCTATTCAATTAATTTAACAAATATTTATGGGACATCAAGGATGAAACATTGAACAAGACCTAGGCCCTGCCCTCAAGAAGCTTGTAGTCATTCTAGTAGTAGAGACAGGTAAGTAATTGGGGCATTCTAATTCAGAGGGATCAGAATTAAGAGGTAAGTCCTGGATGCTCTGGGAATGCACAGAAGGGACACTTAGTGCATTTAGGGGTTGGTGAAAGCACCCCAGATGAGGCAATTTAAGCTGATGATGAAATCTAAAAGAGAGCTGTGCTGGGAAAAAAGATTTCTGTGTGTTTCCTAAGTGGCATCATGGGGCAGAAGGGAAAGCACATTATGTTTTAGAGAATATAGGCTAGAGTTCCAACTGACCAGTGTCTCCAAGCCTCAGTTTCATCATCTCTCAAATGAGGATAACACCTGCCCTAACTCCTAAGGTCATTACAAGGATAAAATAAGATTATGGCTTTGAAAATGCATTATAAACATATTATATATTATAATTATAAAATTATTATTTGCTTAGGCCTTCACCACCCACTAATTGGGCACCCACCATAGACCACAGACAGGTAACAGGAGCCCATTTTGGGTATACCGCCTTGCCTTGGGCCCAACACATCGCAGCCTCATCCAGAATATAGTATTACCAGATGAAACACTGAGACCCAGAGTGGCTGACGGGCCCCCAGTTCATCTGGCAGTTAGGGGGAGATAAACCTGAATTGGACTGTAGCTGTCCTGATTTTCATCACACACTCTATCTCATCTACTTGCTCATTCCCAGCCTGTGATCCTTGGTTTTGTTTTGTTTATAACTTGACCCCTTGTCCAGGCAGGCCTAGCTTTTTCTGAAGGCAAGAGGGACTCCTTTCTCTTTCTTCACCATCACAAAATGAGCACAGATTTGGGTATCCAGAGAATTGGGTAGTGCAAACAGATAAACAGATCATTTTGATAGTCCATACTCTGATCTTTGATAAGGAGGCCAAAACCATGGATTAATTGAGAAATTGATCAGGAATCTGAGAAGCAAGTGTTTTCCAATTGATTCAATTCACCCATGGCCCTGAAGTGCTGATTCTGTGGAAGTCGCTGTGCAAGGTGCTTACCAGGTGCAGCATGTGCATTTCAGGGGATTAGAATGGGGGGAGTGAGGAAGTGGGAAAGCAGGCCGGGAGAGGACAGCTGCACCCTCTGATAAATAGGCTCAACTTGAATTTTGTCTCTGATGAGGAACAGCTGACTTTCTCCCTGGGCACCTTGAAGCTGGGATGCATTTCCTTTCATTTCTCACTTTAAAATCAATAAGGGACTCTAAGAAAAATTGAACCCTGTCTTTTATTTGAAGTTACAGGACACTGAACTCCCAAGTAACTCAATGTGAGAGGTAGCAAAATGTAGTGATTGAGTGCAGGCAAACTAAAAAGGTACTTTTAGAACTTTTTACCAGTGGTAGAATCTTAAATTCCTTACTACATAACCCTGGATTTAGGTATTGTGGGTTCTAGACAGAGTAGTTCTTCTAAGCCAAGTGTGATTCTGTGCCCTGGGGGAGGGACATTTGGCAATGTCTGGTGATGATTTGGGTGTTACAGCTGGGCCTGGCCAGAGCTACTGGAATCTAATGGTGGCCACTAAGCATCCTAAGGTGCACGGGACAGCCCAGCACAATGAAAACTTGTCCGGCACAAAATACAAGTAGTGTCAGGGTGGAGACACCCTGGTTTAAACACTGTTATGACATATCATAATGCATCCACTGTATGCATAAGATAGAAACAAACTCTAGCCATTAAGTATCACACATTCCAAAAGGAATCTACAGTCATGAAAGATTTCATTATGTCAATTAAAAAATTATATCTGGTTGGTAATAAAGCAGCAGAACACATATTCAGAGGATTCACAACCTCAGGGCTATAGATTACAATAATAAATAAATTAAAATTGACAAAAGAGAGTATAGTAACCTGCTAATACACCTATAAACGGACTTAAAATATAAACGACTCCTCTGCCCTCAAATCTACAAACTTGTTGGAAAAGCACTGCTGCAGGATCCATTAAAACTGGTAACGAGGGGGACTTCCTGCCAAGATGGAGGCATAGGTGGAAACACTATACCCCCTCCCACAACCAAATTTAAGGACAACAAACGTTTAGAAACAGAAACACAACCAAAACAGACAGAAATTGAAGTGTACCGAAGTCTGACAACAATGAACCATTCATCCAGACCAGTAAGAGGGGCGGAGGTAGCAGCTGGCAGAGAGGGGTCCCAGCAGGAAGAGGCAGTGGTTGGCAGAGACGGGCGCAGGCACTAAACGAGCAAACCCAGTGAGGCGCACAAGGAGGCCGGCTGACTGCGGACACACATTGGAGCACAGATAAACCAGGCAGGTTTAAAAACGGTCAGTGAGACAGACCATGCAAACCAGGGCCCCAGCAATGTGAAATAAAACCTAGAGGTACCAATCGGAAAAACTTTCGGGAGTTGAGGTGCTGGGAAAGGCGCCCAGCCTCACAGGAGAGTTCACTGGGGAGACCCACAGTGTCCTAGAAAGTACATAAGCCCACCCACACAGGAACCAGCACCAGAAGGACCCAATTTGCTTGGGGGAAGTGGCAGAGGGGACCAAAATCCGAGAGAGATCCCAACAAACGCCATTGTCCCCCTCTGACTCCGCCCCCAAGTCCCAAACCAGTGACTGGATTGACCCACCCCGGTGAACACCTAAGCTTTCCCCCCTCATACATAACAGGCACAACTAGACCAAAATATTATGGCTCAAGCAAAAGAACAGCTCAAAGCCCCAGAGCCAATGTTTCTAAGCAACAAAGAGGTAGCCAACCTATTATATGCACAGTTCAAAATACTGGTGATCAGGATGTTCACAGACCTGGCTGATTTTAGTCGCAAATTAGATGAAAAAATGAAGGCTACACTAAGTAAAATGAAGCAAAATGCACAGGGAACCAATAGTGATGGAAACAAAACTAGAACTAAAAATCAATGGAGTGGACCAGAAGGAAGAAAGAAACAACCAAACAGAACAGAATTAAGAAGCAAGAATTCAAAAAAAATGAGGAGAGGCTTAGGAATCTCCAGGACATCTTTAAATGTTCCAACATCCAATTATAGGGGTGCCAGAAGAGAACAGCCACGAGTGGAAAACTTATTTGAACAAATAATAAAGGAGAACTTCCCCAGTCTGGCAAAGGAAATAGACTTCCAGGAAATCCAGGAAGCTCAGAGAGTCCCAAAGAAGGTGGACCCAAGAAGGAACACACCAAAGCACATCATAATTACATTAGCCAAGATTAAAATGAAGGAGAGAATTCTAGGAGCAGCAAGAGATAAGGGGACAGTCACCTACAAAGGAGTTCCCATCAGGCTGTCAGCGGATTTCTCAAAAGAGACCTTACAGGCAAGAAGGGGCTGGAAAGAAGTATTCCAAGTCATGAAATGCAAAGACCTACATCCAAGATTGCTTTATCCAGCAAAGTTTTCATTTAGAATGGAAGGGCAGATAAAATGCTTCCCAGATAAGATCAAATTCAAGGAGTTCATCATCACCAAGCCCTTATTATGTGAAATGTTAAAGGGGCTTATCTAAGAAAAAGAAGATAAAAAATATGAACAGTGAAAGGACAGCAAACTCAGTTATCAACAATCACACTTAAAACAAAAGCAAACTAAGAGGACAGCTAGATTGGGAGCGGAAACATAGAAATGGAGATCACATGGAGTGTTAGCAACAGGGGAGTAGGAGGAGGAGAAGGGGGGAGAATGTACAGAGAATAAGTAGCATAGACAGTGGGGAGAAAATAGACAGGGGTCAGGGCAAGAATAGTGTGGGAAAGGTAGAATCTAAAGAACTTGTGACACTTGGACTTGAACTAAAGAGGCGGAATGTAGGGGGATGGGGTGTGCAGGGTGGAAGGAAATGAAGGAGGGGGAATGGGACAACTGTAATGGCATAATCAATAAAATATATTTAAAAAACTGGTAATGAAAACAGATAAAGAGATTGTATCAATAATCAGTAATCTTATTTTTGATAAAGAAGCCCAAACAATGGATCTTATTGATATAATGGACCTGCAGATTAGATATTTAGCTGCACTGTTTATTTTTCTCTGCCTGGGAGCCAGTGCTGTGCCTGGCACATAGTCAGGGCTCAATAAATATTTGTTGGTAAAATAAACGGGTGCCAGAGGGTTGAACAGAATTTATTTGATCATCGATTTTCATATTCCCTGCAATTTTCACTCCCTTTTACTCAAGGATAGTAACTAGGTCATCGACGTTGAGATTAGGTCACTGGTGAACTTCCCTGGCCCTTTGCAGCTCTTGGCTGGCCCTGTGAGCTCCTGGGGGGCAGGGTCATCCCATGTGTTATTCATCCTTTAAACCTCATTTTAGCAGCGTGCCTGCCACACCTAGGGACTTGATCTGTGTTTGTCAAACCTCTGTTCCTTTTTGTTCTACCCAACCATCTTCACTCCCACCTTCCTAAGCTGATCTCATCTGTCTTTCATTTTCAGGAGATGCCTTCCTCTCCTGTTTGTTTGCTGGACTGTTGAGGTCATCCAGCAGGAGCTGAATGGGCACCTTGACTTTGCATCCTCTTCAACTCTTTGCTCTCCCTGACTCTGTTTTCTCTGTCACCCTTTTCCCTAGCTTCAGGGGGAAGAGGTGTCTTCCTTCTTCCTGTCTGTCTGGACTGTGGCTCCTCTGCCCGGAGATGGTGCTGCAGTGATAGAAGCGAGAGACGCTTGGAACTTTGTTTTATCGTCGGATTTGTGACCTCATGTGAGCCACTTATTGTTTCTGGGACTCAAGGACGTTCGGTCAAATAAGAGTGAAAACAATACTAATATCGTTAGTGTGTTAGTACTGTAGAGGATCAATTGAGATAATACCTATGAAGGCATTTTATAAACTCTGGACTACACTTACAATTATGTGTAGATACTTCAAAGGGCAGGGTTTCACTCTACGAATTTATTAATTGGCGATACATAAAANGAAGGGGGGGGAATGGGACAACTGTAATGGCATAATCAATAAAATATATTAAAAAAACTGGTAATGAAAACAGATAAAGAGATTGTATCAATAATCAGTAATCTTATTTTTGATAAAGAAGCCCAAACAATGGATCTTATTGATATAATGGACCTGCAGATTAGATATTTAGCTGCACTGTTTATTTTGCTCTGCCTGGGAGCCAGTGCTGTGCCTGGCACATAGTCAGGGCTCAATAAATATTTGTTGGTAAAATAAACGGGTGCCAGAGGGTTGAACAGAATTTATTTGATCATCGATTTTCATATTCCCTGCAATTTTCACTCCCTTTTACTCAAGGATAGTAACTAGGTCATCGACTTTGAGATTAGGTCACTGGTGAACTTCCCTGGCCCTTTGCAGCTCTTGGCTGGCCCTGTGAGCTCCTGGGGGGCAGGGTCATCCCATGTGTTAGTCATCCTTTAAACCTCATTTTAGCAGCGTGCCTGCCACACCTAGGGACTTGATCTGTGTTTGTCAAACCTCTGTTCCTTTTTGTTCTACCCAACCATCTTCACTCCCACCTTCCTAAGCTGATCTCATCTGTCTTTCATTTTCAGGAGATGCCTTCCTCTCCTGTTTGTTTGCTGGACTGTTGAGGTCATCCAGCAGGAGCTGAATGGGCACCTTGACTTTGCATCCTCTTCAACTCTTTGCTCTCCCTGACTCTGTTTTCTCTGTCACCCTTTTCCCTAGCTTCAGGGGGAAGAGGTGTCTTCCTTCTTCCTGTCTGTCTGGACTGTGGCTCCTCTGCCCGGAGATGGTGCTGCAGTGATAGAAGCGAGAGACGCTTGGAACTTTGTTTTATCGTCGGATTTGTGACCTCATGTGAGCCACTTATTGTTTCTGGGACTCAAGGACGTTCGGTCAAATAAGAGTGAAAACAATACTAATATCGTTAGTGTGTTAGTACTGTAGAGGATCAATTGAGATAATACCTATGAAGGCATTTTATAAACTCTGGACTACACTTACAATTATGTGTAGATACTTCAAAGGGCAGGGTTTCACTCTACGAATTTATTAATTGGCGATACATAAAACTTCAACTTAGAGTTTACCAATAGGGCCACCTTTCTTTCTAAATTTATCTCCCTGCTACGAAATATTTCTGTCACTGGAAACTTTGAAGTACACACTGCTGGCTGAGAAACCATTCGTTTTGAGGGGTTCACTAACCAGTTTGCTTTATCAGAGTATTTTAGAGGACAAGAAGTCAACCTTGCACCATCCATCTCATTGAGCCCAAGCAAAACACAGCTTATGAATGAAACCCCATGCTGAGGGAGTGGGGTGGGTTAAAGCTGTGCTTAGTTCCCTTAAGTTAACTGTTTATAACCATGTACAACCATATGATGATGGGGCACCGTATTTAGCAACCATAACCTGTGAAGATGTAAAGGATCCCCTCCTTAGCCAGAAGGAGGGAGGTCCGAAGAAATAATGAGCCTGGAACCTTAGTAGGCCTTCTGCCTCTTTGAATTTTTAATACATAACAGAGAATCAGTCTAAGTCAATACAACACTGTTCATTGACTTCCAGTGATGCAACCTTACAGAACAGGCACTCCTCCAGGGAGGCTGTGAGGAAAGAACGCCTCCTCTTCAGTGGCACCGACTTCCCTCAAGCCCATGGAACCCTGGGAAATGCTAGATTCCCAACGTACTATCTCATAGCAGTGGTTACTGAGCTTATTGCCCTTCCTTTGCACAGTGCTATGCATTTCTTTTTTCTACTGGCTCCTTGTGACATATTCAGATATGTCCAGGTATTTCTTAGCTTGAAAAATCCTCATTTGACCCTGCTACCTCTTGCTGCTCTGAACTTACCTTCCCTTGTTATCAAGATTCTCAAATGAATGACGTTCGTTAGCACCCCGCCCAGGGTCTCTCACTCCGCATCACCTGGTTTCCTCCCCCACTACTCACTGAAATGACACTCCTTCATTATACTGGCCAGCCCTCCCTGGTCTTCAGTTCTCAATCTGGTGACCTTGGGAGGCATTTCCACTGTTATCCACTAAAAAAAAGTCTCTTTTATCTGGTTTATTTGGGGCACCACTACAGGAATTCTGTCTCCGATGTCAAGTAGATGTAGGTTAAAATTCCTGCTGGAGATAATAACAGTGTGGATTAAACAAGTAAATGTCTGTAAAATGATCAGCACACTGTAAATGATTGTAAAACGTCCATCATTGTTATCATCATTATGACTGGGGTTGATTTTTCACACCTTTAACCATCTCCTCCATGTGGGAGATTCCATAACCTGTGAAGCCTTCGACTCTCCTCTGAGCACCAGCTAATTTCTATAAAATCCCACTAGAATCGTCAAAACCTGAAATTCAACACATCTAACACTGGGCATTTCCTTGTGTGCCCCACAAATTTTGATTTTCCTATTCACGGAAATTATGCTGCTGCTTTTGAGGATTCGTCCCATCACTCTCCTCACCAAAGGACTGCCCGAGCCCTGCTGGTGCCTCCCTCCGAGTGCCTTTTTCACTGACCTTTCTTGTCAGTTCCCTTGGGGACTTGCATACCCTTAGAAACGTTTTTCTTTGTGTTCTAATGTAAGATACAGATGCTTTTGAATAAAGAATCCTACTCTGAGAATGAAACGGAAGGAAGGGAAGCCTATCAGTCACGTCTGGGAAACTCAGGTGGTGTAAGAACATCCTCCTCCTGTGGCTGTTTGGCCGACAGGCAGGCCAGAGGCCAAGAGCAGCCCCAAGTGCTTTCCTACTGACTCACATGGACCCAGTCAAGGGGCAAAAGCGCAACCCAGTTGCTTTGTGCTTCTATTGGTGGCTCCACTGCATAATCAGAAGGTTTTCTATGCAAGTTATAGGACTGACTCAAGACTGGGAGTCAGAAGACCAGGATGGCAATGGAGGGTCTGCTCAGCTGGGACGCCTGGTCTAGTTTTCTCATCTCTAAAACAAAGAATTTGGACATGACTGACCTTTATACTTGTTCCATTTGTAAAATGCTATTATTGTCTAAGGCCTATAGTTGATTTTGATATGCTCGATTTTATTCTTAAAATGATGTTGTATAAAACTCAGAATAACCTGAGAGATGCAAATATAATTTTGGTATGGCTGTAATTGGGTCATTTACCTCTACTTATTCCGAAGTGCCTGAGGAAATCTGGAAAGTCTCAGCACTTTTGTCATCTATTATAAAGAATAAACATATGTAAATTAAATATGTATGGCTTTCCACTTATTATACCTGAAGTTTATTTCTCTTCAAACAGAACATTGGCGTGTATTCGTGTACCTTTATACACTACGGACAGTATGTAACAGTCTCACAGGGACTTCAAAAGGCACTGCATTCCATTTTGCTTTGGAAACAAACAATGTGGTTATTACATCCACAGTTCGAAATATCTCATCAACAGATTAGTGTTGGTGGTGGGGAATTCCAGGCTCGTGGGTGGGAGAGAACAGACTGGGAGCTCTTTCATAATGGCCCTAGGTTGCCACTGTAGCTGTGACTTGAATGAATTCTTTGTTCTTTGTCCAGGCTTAGTCTGCACTTTGGGACTTTTGGTGACAGCTGACGGAGGGTCAGAGCTACATTTTTCTCTGGATGACATAGTAGGAGGCAGTAGAGCTGGGTGGTTAGGAGCACAGGCCCTGCCGTAGGACAGTGTACTCCTCACTAGCAATGTGTTCTTGAGAAAGTTGCTTATCCTTTCTGTGTCTTATAAGAAGAGAATAATGATTCATGCCTCCTTACAGGGTCGTTGTAAGGATTTGATGACACGTGTTTAGAAAGTAAGTACTGAACACACTCAAGTCACTATTAACATCAGACAACACCTCATTTTAAAACGGACATGATCAACCTTTCAAGGTCCCAGGGACCTTGGGAACCCCAGTGCTACAAGGGGGGCCACTCATAATCCCTCCCTGACCACTCATGTCTAAGTGTCTCTCATCCACACATCTCTTTCCATTCTGTCACTGCTCTCAGTATGTACAGACAAGACTGTCAAAAGATGTATCTACTTCAAAGAATCATTAGTAATTGCTAAATGTTCATAGTTTGATAGAGGGCTTAAATTTTTTTTTGCTTTTTATGAAAACAATTATAATTGCATGGAAAGGCATAATATCTTTAACTTCACGGTTGCCTTTGTTTCTACCTCAGCCACTGATATTTGCCAAAAGAATAAGCTATGTGCTACACCGTGGCTAGCATCTCATTTCTTTATCACTGAACAAATGCTACATGTACCTGTGTGGGCAATAGGATGTAAAATCTGACAGTGTTATCTCTTAGACGGAGCCATCGTCACTCAGGATGTTCAGGCTCCTTCTGCTGGGTCTTGTGCCAGTCACTCCCGAATCAATGCTTACCGGTTCTGTTTAGGTTCACTTTCATTAATAGTCAATAGAAAAGTCAATAATCAATGCCTTAATTTAAAAAATCAATAAAACTAATGGTAATAAGAATACCTCAAGTTTCCAAGCCTCAATCCCTTGTACACAATTTCTGATTCTCACTCCTCAACATTTATTGAGTGATCACTGTATGTGGTGCATTATTTGCTCAGGGTCACCTGATCAGTAAGAAGCAGGGTCAGAATTTAAACCAACTTAGCTTGGTGCCAAAGCCTGGATTCCTGAGCTCTTGCTCTAATTTGCCTTCAAAAAGTGGATGCCCATCCATTTTCAAAGATCTAGTTTAAGCTGTTCATAATTTTTAAAATTAGGGATAATCTAGATGTTCATAAGTATGGATCAGTTAAATGAGTAATGTTATATCTATTCATTGGAATAATATACAGTGTGGAGCACACATAGGGTTCTGGTTGTTTCTATGGAAAAGAATGCAATAATGAATACATAATAAGACAAGAATAAACTGTTTCACATACTCATAACTGTAAAGCTGCTTTTGCCCCACCCCGTAACCATACATAAAATAAAGATGAATATAAAAATTCATTGACGTGAAAGAATGAGATGCTGTTGTGTGGAAAAGTTTATACATTATTCTCCTTTACACTTCTAGGCCCACCTCATAGTCTGAAGTAAGTTTTAGGCTTACCGGTCCCTGAAGAGTAGAAGCTCCTTGCCCAGCATTGTCACCGCGTCAAAGTATGAGCTGGAGTCACAGAGGTCAGGGATGGACGGATTATGAGGCGGGGCATTTGGTGCAGTGGGCTTTCCTGGGAACATTTTCCGAGGTCCTAGGATTCAAAGTGACTTGGTTAAATGGCAGCAGAGTCAGGTCTGTGCCCCAGAGACCCACTTTCACCGTGTTTGACAAGGTGACAGATCCAGCTTCGCTAGGTACTGAGTTGTGTGATAAAGGGCAAATAATTTAATCTCTCAATGCCTCAGTCCCCTCATTTGTAAAATGGGAGGGGGTAATAGCAGTACCTACCTCAGGTTTTTGAAAGAATTCTATGGTGCCTGAAAGGACCTGGTAGGTGCTTGGCACACAGTAAATGTTCAAAGAATGGTAGCTATTATTTTATTAGTAGACAATGACTTCTTCGATAGCTACAGGTGTTCCAAGTGAGAGATGGATTTTAAAGGTTGTCACTGATTGTTTCTTTGTAATTAAGTACTTTGTTCTCAATAAGATGATAACTTCCTTGTGTGTTTTCATCCACTCCTGGGTGCTCTGCACTGTGCACAGAGTTTCATTAGGCACACAGGGACGACTGAGAATTCTGTGGTACTGAAGTGCACTGAAGGTGTTTGCTATTTAAAGGCATCGTCTGTGATATGAGTAACTCGCAGTCCAAGAAACTGTTTTCATGAAGATGACTTCCCCAGGCTTCTGAACTGCTGTGGATAGAAGCTGAGCACTACGAGGTGAAGGATGCAGAAACTGGAAGGGGCCAGTGGCTTTGTGTTGCTGTGTGGAGCCGGGCTGTCCAACAGTCATGGATCTGAATTGGTCTTTGCATGAGCAGGAGATAAATTTTACCGTGCATTAGGCTAAGCCACTGAGATCCTGGAGATGTTTATTTTAGCAGCCCAGGTGTATTATTCTTAGTATTTCACCTTCCTTGCATCCCCCAGCTTATACATAAGAGAATAAATAGTTGGAGGGGTGGTAGGGGGGAAGGCATTTCTGGTGAATGCTCTTGTAAATCAAGGACTTCAAGGCTTAAAGGAAAATCAGTTTCTAGATTTTTTGGCCTTTTATCCATGAAAGAAAAAGGGTTAAGTTCTAACAGTGTATCAAGATTCCTTCACATGGATTAACGGTTTGTCTTTCTGCGAAGGAAGTGGATATAGAGTTTCTAGTAATCCTTTATTACGGTTGAAGGAATTTAACACGAGATAATTCTGAGTGTCTTGGATATTTACTGTCACTGAGCCTCAGCTTTCTCAGCTATAAAATGAGGAAAACACTTCACACCCCACAGGCTGGTCATGAGGATGGTGCAGGATGGCTCAGGACGTGTTTTTTTCTTTTTGTAAACTGCGGATTGTCTATGCAACTGAGTGATGTACTTATTATCATCATAGTTGCTGTTTTTAGAAAGATAAGGCCACATATCTGAAAATGGTTAAGCACCATATTTATGAATGCTAAACTATATCTTTTCCTGAAGTCTAAATCCTGATCTACACTCAACAAACAAACCAACAAACCAACAAAAAGACAAAAACACTTATGAATGCTTGTATTTTCTATAGTCACTGTTGGAGCAATATGCTCTAGAGAAAAAAATGTAAAATGTAATTGCACATCTTTGAATAAAGCTATATTCATATCTGGCAAAGAAGCTATTCACAGGAGGGCACAGTTGGGGCTGTGTTCTCTAACTTAATCTTTACCTCTGCAGGTAACTAACTCCTGGCAAAGTACACTTTCTCTAAGCTGGAGACTACACTCAGGGTTAGTTGCCAAAGAAGTGTAGTGATTGTACCGTACAATGCCTGGATCCCCTTCACGTCATCCTTGGGGAGGTGAAATCCGTAGGGATGCTGGTACTTATAAGTTGGGTACATCAGTGCCGAGGGGTCTGTGGAGTGGGCCAGGCCCAGTGCATGGCCAAATTCGTGCGCAGCAACTGTGAATAAATTGAAACCTAGACAATATGAAAGAAGAGAAGACAGCATCAATGCAGGGTTTTATTTTCAATATCTTCTGTCTTATAGGAGACTTTACACCCAAAATACAGTTCATTTATTTTTTTCATAACTGAATTATTCAAAGGTTGGTAGGTTATTCTGGCACTTAGTTTTGCATACTTTAGCTCTTTCCCCGTTGGCTAGGAGAGGCTTGAGGGTGGAGGAAGTCGGAAACATAAATCAGTCAATTTTGTTCATTGTCAGTTACGCTCATTAGGTTGATAAAAAGGGTCTAATTAGAGCTAATAGTGGCAAAATGATAATAGTGGTAATAATATGTAGATTTAGGTCACAAATGCTTTACTAGTTCCCTGCTATTACAGCCTACTCCTCTTTATCCACACACGTTTCACACTGAAGATTTCCAGATGACATGTAAGATGTTCTGGAACTTGTACACCCATCCCCACCATGCTTCTCAGGAGAGTACTGATTCCCTCAAGTTATTTCCGAATGTAGCCAATTTCCAAACACGAGTAAGAAACAGTAAATTCTACGGAGGTGAAGCAACAGAGCTGTGTTGAGGAGGGGATTGCTGCTTCTTCAGACTATATGCTATGACCAAGAGATCAGACAAGCCTAGAGCACAACAGGGGAGGATCTTTCCCTTACGGTGTTCCCTTTTGGATTTTTGGCTTACTTGTTTTTCCTAGCCAGCCCCCCTAGTTAAAGGGTGGCTTGGGACGTTGAACCTCAAGGTTTCATGATGGAGCCCAGAAGAAGGTACACTATTTTCCAGGTTATGGTGAATTGTGCATATATACCATTCGTTCCCATAGTCCACTTCTCAGCATTGTCGAAATGTGTATCTCCTCCCAGGCCTTCTCCAGGTGCAAACGCATGGGCTAGAGTCCCTCGAGGCCCATCGAATGGGTAGGAATCCCCATGGTCTAAAGAAGTGGGAGAAATGTCAACAGCACTTAGTCCTTCTAGCAGTTTGAGGGGTACACAGTATCACAGGGAATGGACAACTTTCTGAATAGCACTGATGCTTCTCATACAAATAGATTTTCAGTATTCATTTTTGATAATAAGAAGTTCAATGTCAACTGTAAAACTAAAGGTCTATTTTGTATTTCAAAGATAGTAAGCACTAACAATAAAAAATGTTCTGTTACTGTTTTTGTTGTGGTATATGTTAATTAGAGTGTGGCACACTGTGAACTTCGCCGTGCCATAGATTACGAAAGGTCACAGCACAGACGTCCTCCGCTAGCCACCTCCTCCACTGATAGGCCTGCGAATGCATCAGTGGAGAGCAGCTTCCCACGTGAGATTGAGCTAAGGCAGTACCTGCAAACAGAACGCACGTGTGCTTTCTGTTTGTACAGCACAATGTAATTCAATACAATTTAAAGGAGTGTCAAAAATTTCTCTGCCATTCTGATATACTTGCATGTTTAAAACTCATGAAAGTAATAAAGGTGTTTAAAATTTTTTAACTTTTAAAGCTTCATATATTTTTGTTTTCTTATCTATATTTAATTCATACTTCATTACAAAGTTAATCGAAAAAGAGGAAGAATAAATTAGGAGATGGTGTTGAAGCTACATGTCACAGTTATCCAGGATTTCTGTGACAATACACTGTTTTGTTAAAAACCAACAGAACAAAGTTCTGGTGTGTCATTTCCCAGGTTTAGAAGCAGTGCAGTTTAGTCAGGTTGCATGTGCTGAGGCACTTAGTGAAATGCAGCAGAGTCCTAGTCAGCTCGTATTTCAATTTGGGGGACAGTGCACCACCGGCTTGAAACATGTTCACTCCATGGCCCCCAAAGCGGCCCTGGGCCACATGGTCCTGCCACTTTACTGGGGGTGGCCTTTGTCCTCTGGGGGGAACAGGCCCCACCATGGGCCCTCTCTGTAGGGTTTATACTCAGGATTTGCTTGATCTCCTCTCTCTCAGCTTCTAAGCATGGTTCTCCCCAGTGACATTGGACTAAAATGAAGATCAAGACTTGAAATCAGAGGGACACTTAGAAATGCTCTCCATGGAGGGTGAGAGGCAGTGGCACTGGCTTAGCTGCCCTATGAGAAGCTAAGAAGAGAAGGTAATTTCATGGCCTTTCCTTTGTCACTAGCTAGACAAGATTTCTCTGAAAAGGGCTCTACTGATCTCCGTGCAAAGCTATGCCTTCCTTACCAGGGTGCGTGGGGGATGAGGAAGGGGGCCAGCTGGAGGCAGGCCTGGTGATTCCCAAAGTAGGCTGCAGGTGGGGGCAAGACAGCAGCGCCACTCTGCCACCCACCGCTGCAGGGGCAAAGCTGTCAGGGCCACAGCAAAATTTGTTTCCTTCAGTGAGGATTCAAGATGGGAGATTCTTGGCTACCATGGACGGGATTATGAAGCAACGAACATCATTATGGGACTAGCGTGAGATCATATGGCCCCTCGATCAATGGGAAAGCTAGATCAGACAGAATCTATTGTTAATGGGGTAAAACCACAGTGAAAACTGGTGATACTGAGTCCATTCTACAGCTCAGCCTAATGATGACAAGAAATGCTGAGAATGCCTCTGGTTCTACTTTCTGTCCTGATGAAGATCATGATGTTGCCATGATCTTGACCTCTGCCCATCACACTTCTACTTTGTGCAGAAGGATTGTGCTGATCACTTGGATTAAATATTGTAGAAAGATAACATTAGAACATTTCTCTTCTGGATTAGTAGACAAAGTCCAAGAAGCACCACAATACCTCCTGTTTCAAAAGATATCATAATGTCTGCTTCTCCTGCATTTATTCTCACAAAGTTCAGAGGAACGGCGCTACTCCAGGCCTGCAAGGCCATCTCCACTGCCTTGTCCACATCCGCAGGAGTCATGGAAGATGAGTATTTGGCTATTCTGTGAAAATAGAAGGAACGTGTTTTTCTTTTAGTAAGCGGTAAGTGAAGAAGCCAAGGATTACAGTTTCCACCACAAATGTAAATATTAAACATAAATCTACAATTTAAATTTTTCCTTCAAAACATTAATTCTTATTTTGTGTTCATATTTGTTAAATTACCGAACAACGTTAATAAGAAAAATAAAGTGAAGAAAGAGTTAAGATAATCTGGTGCTGAAACTGTCCGTCTTTCATTGTTACTATAGTATAACTAATTTTGAAGAATAATTAATACCTGTAGAACTTTACAAGTACCAAGAAGTGCATTTTCCCTAATGTGGTTTTAATTGAGAAGAGATTTTTTTTCCCATAAGAGACTGAAATTTTTCAATTAAAAAAAATGTAGAGTTTGGAGGTTTTGCAAACTTTTACTCAAAGGCCACCAGGATTTCCCCAGAGTCATGCGGGAATATTCGTTTTCTTAAAATAATGCATTTTGGAAGAGGAAGTGTCCACTTGAACTGAAAAAGGCTGGAGTCTTTCATCAGACCCTGGTGTGGTAATGACATCTGCAGGCAGAAAATTATAGAGATTTTTTTGGGGGGGGGGAAGGGTTGTAGAGAGAGACAGTTGGTAGTGCCCTCACACCTGCTGCTCTGGAGTCCGGGGTGGGGTGGGGGGGTGGGGGGGTGAGACGGCTTCTGGCAGCATGCAAAGAGGGGCTGGAGGCAGGCACTTCTCCCTGGGACCTAGGCAGGGATAGGACAGTGGATAAAGAATGAGAAGTTCCAGGAGTTCATCACCACCAAGCCCTCATTATATGAAATGTTAAAGGGACTTATCTAAGGAAAAGAAGATAAAAAATATGAACAGTGAAAGGACAGCAAACTCACAGTTATTAACAACCACACCTAAAACAAAAGCAAACTAAGTGGACACCTAAAACAGGAGCAGAACCACAGAAATGGAGATCACATGGAGGGTTAGCAACAGGGGAGTGGGAGGAGGAGAGGGGGAGAAGGTACAGAGAATAAGTAGCATAGATGGTAGGTAGAAAATAGGGGGAGGGCAAAAATAGTATGGGAAATGTGGAAGCTAAATAACTTATGACACATGGACATAAAGTAAAGTGGGGGGGATGTGGGTGGGAGGGGAGGTGCAGGGTGGAGGGGATGAAAGGGGGGAAATGGGACAACTGTAATGGCCTAATCAATAAAATACATTATTAAAAAAAGAATGAGAGGCCAGGTCTGCGAGAGCCAGCTTGGAGAGCAGGACGGAGCCTACTTTCTTTCTCTTTCTCCAGCTCCTCGTCCAGTACTTTGCACGTAGTGAGTATTTAACAAATGTACTTGATGAATGGATGAATTCATGGATAAAAACTAGTAGTTTTTAGGGCCTCCTCAGTGATTTTCAAATTTTAGGACCCATGATAACTACCTAGAGAGATTTTTAAATGTACAGGTGTGATCCAGAAATCTGCATTTTTGCAAGTATCCTAGGTTATCTGACGCAGATGATACAACTGCAACCAGAAACCAATAGAGGTAATCCTGTGCCCCCCTCCCCAAAAGGGACCATGTCACACAGAGAAGGTGGTAAATAGCTCAACTCAGCAACTCAGCACCGGGGAGAGAAGAAACTGAATCTTTAACTCCAGGGGTTGGGGCCCCACACTACAAATTGAAGAGGGGAAACCAGAAGGACCCCTTTGGGGACCATTTAATGCTTTCAAAACATGCCAAGCCCAGTGCATAACGAGAATCTGATTTATCACAATTCTGTGCAGTGTGTACCTTGAGTTTCCCTCACTTTATTGACAAGGCAGCCACATCTTTGAGCTGACTGTGTACAGGGCTGGAGAAGGCAGGGACAGGAAGTGCCTCAGAAGACCACACTGAGGAGTCCCGACCCAAGGTCAAGAGATCAGTAAAGCAATGGTGATAATAATTAATATTCTTTGAACACAGACCAAGGGCTAGACCCTGTTCTAAGCACTTTTTAACGTGATATCCTATCTAATTCTCCCACCTTAGGAGTTAATAATAATAATAATAATCTACATTTTATGATTTGTCAGCATTTGAGCCCAGTTCTGTCTGAGTCCAAAGGCTATGCACATAAGTACTATGATATTTTTGTCTTTTTAAACCCTCTGTTATGAGAAGTTATTCTGGAATCCAGTAGCCATATAGACAGAGTACTAAGCCTCTCGTGATGGGGCAGAGCAAGAGTGGGTGGGCAGTGGGAGGGTGTAGAGAGGGTTTGGGGGCTGCCAACTTATCACGAGAATATATTACACTTCTCCACGTCCCACTTTATCCTGATCTATACCTTCTGTTTCTGCTGTGCATATTCATAGACTAAAATTCTATGACACAGCTTATTTTAATAAAGTGATGAAAAAGATTCCATGGGTTTATATAATTTTTTCTGTCTTACCCTGAAGCGTCTCATAATCACTGCGTGTTCAAGTCTGTATACATTGTTTTTCCATGAGGGGAACAAATACTTTTTGTGTTTCTTAAACTGAAGCCGACATATAATCGTGTTCAGAGCGCCACCTCCAGGACTCATAAGCTCATAGCAGCTAACAAGTGGCCTAGTTTGGGCCTTAATTGATCCCAGGGACTAATGGTTTTACTGGTACAGTTTAACCACCGGCTGTATGATGAACATTCTTGATTTGTAGGATTTGCAGATTTTCACACTGTAAACACTCTCATTATACTTGATTTCAAGCTGCCAACTTGCCACATGGAACACAAAGTTGGAAAGAACTGAGCAAGGGCACATCCTTTTCATGATACCAAATAAAATACACGTAAATGACTTGGGGGACACAGATAAATGTAGCAGAATAATTAAAAAGCAATGTTTTGCTTACCTTTGTTTTTCATATAATTTATTTAATTGTAAGTTTATGTCATTTTATTTTTAATAATGGCTTTGTTTACTAACCAGCTCACAAAATTCTCGGAAACTTACCGACTAACTGGCTTACCGACTAATCCAGAAAATTTAAGGATTGGTTCGTGTGAGCTATCAGTACCCAGCTCCAGCACAGCACTTGCTGGGACTATTCAACAGCCCATTCTTTCTCCATGCCCAGATCTCGACCTGATGTGCTCATCCAGACTGTGGAATCTGATCCTGACCCTGGTCTGCTCTCCTTGCCCTGGGGTTAAACTCCAAACTGCTCTGCCTCAAGTTCAAGCTGCCCCTGGGGCTGCTCTGCACCACCCGCACTGTCTGGGGCCCTGCCGCTCACATTCCTCTTCCTGTGGCTCTGCTTGGTTTGCTTTTCTCCTTGCAAAGAAAATTCCTACGTGGGCGAAGCCTGGGGCAAACAAATAGAAATGGGGGCTGTTCTCCTTCCTCCAATGTCTGTCTAGCATGCATGAGGCCTAGAGGTCCAAGCGCTCTTTGTCTGCTTCCAAACCCACCCTCAGGCGGAGGGATGGATGGGCAGCGTGGATGATCCAACTCAGCCGGACCTGTGAGGAGGCTTGTGCTGGCCCCAGAAATGGGACCTGGTTGCTGGGAAATAATTCCTGTGTGATGACCTAGAGCAAAGAGAGGGTGAGGTTATGACTGGGCATGTCCCCTCGGACTACACAGAATCCTTGCTCCGGGCCCGGAGGCCAGATGACCAGGAAGTGTGGAGGTGGAGGGGAGCCCAACGTGGAGCAACAGGGAGGAGACTGGGGCTAAGGGTCCACAGATAAAGGGCAAATTATCTCCAAAATTGAATGCCTATAGCAGATACTTAATAAGTCATCAATAAATGACTTTTTAAATCCATGACAGCAATTTATTGATAAGTGAGTTTTATCATATCCTTCTGAGAGAACAGGTTGTTTTAAGAATGCTGGTTGATACTGACAGGTTATTAACCCCAGACTAGGTTTTTTCTTTAAAGATAGATGTTTTGTCTCTATTTGGTAAAATTGCAATACCTGAGATGGCCAGCTGTTCCAATAATCCTGTGGTCACATTAGCTGGTGAATTTCCATTGTCATTGTGTAGACTGTACCTAAAAGTTCTTATTGTTTCTTGTGGTTATGATGAGTCATGATATTTATACAGATCAAAAGGTTTTTTAAGAGGAAAGAGAGAGAGGGTGTTTCTCTATGAATTTGGAAAGACTCAGATCTCATTACCTGTATGTCAAAGTATTTTTTTTCCACTTGGGCTGGCCCGGGAAGAGGCGGTAGTTGGCCACATCAGGAACTCCACAGCGAGGCTTCTTGATCATATCCATTGTGGAGCCGTCCAACTTCCCCGTGACTGGGAGGCCAAAGAACGCTTGCAGCTCCTTAATCTTCTTAACTAGGGAGTTGCTTCCCCGGGCAACCATCTCACCAACCTGGTGCCCTCCTTTCCTTGTGAAATACTTGTCGAGATAGGCCTGAAAGGGAAAGGCAGGCTGACACCCCAAGGTCACAGTCCCTGGGAAGTACTCACGCTCCGGTAGTGTCTTCCGGATGTATGAAAAATACTGTGTAGAGTGTATTTCCATTTCTGAAAAAATTTAGCTGTATTTGCATAGATACAGCTGAGAAAGATATACAGTCTGCCAAATTATTAATGGTGGTAGTCTTTTGGCAGTGACAAATTCAGTTTATTTACTTTTCGCTCACCTGCGTTTTATAATTTTCCTACAATGAATAGGATTGTAAGGGAGAAAGATAGTGGAAGGGAAATGAACATTTTTCCCCCATGAATCATTTATTTGTCTTTGACATCGGCACCCAATTTGCAAAACAGACTATCCCATTTCTCTGATAAGCAGTTATTAGTATCACATTATCCTTCTGCATCAGTATTTTTAACTCTCAGAGGCTTTATATTCAGCTTCTTATCTTATACAAAAACAGAGTGAATCTGTTTCCCTACTGAGGCTTTTCTTCAGTTCAGGTGTGTTCAGGACGTGGGGTGGGACTTGTTTCCAGGGAGCAGGTTTCCTGGGACAGGCTCTTTGTCCCTCGAGACAAGTGAAATTAAATGTGCCTTCTAAAGTTTTCGTTTGCACATGAAAGCTTAGGCCTTTCATATATCGTTTGACACCCTTTTTCATGGCTGTTTAGGTGAAGTGAGTGAAGCAGAGCCATGAATGTGGAGTCAGAGCTTGCTGTTGACCCAGGAATTGCTCTCACCCAGCTCGCTTCAGACAAATAAGGAGCAGATAAAGGTTTATATATATAAACTTTTACATTTTATTATATATAATATATGACAATATATTACATATATTTTATAGTATGTAAATAGTATTTATATATCACATTTACATTTATATTCTGCATAAATTATGTATATTTTACTTATGTTATATATATTTATATGTGTGAATAATGAAACATTGGCAGCAATTTCAATGTCTAACAATAGGAAATTTGTTATATATATTTTAATCTATTCATGTGAAGTAATACTAGACCTAGGGTAATGCTGTTTTCTTTGCAGAATGAGTTTGGAAGTATTCTTTCCTCTTTGATATTTTGAAATAGTTTAAGTTGGATAGGTATTCATTCTTCTTTAAATGTTTGGTAGAATTCATCTTTGAAGCCATCTGGTCCTTATTTGTTGGGAGTGTGATTATGCTTCGATTTCATTGCTAGTAATTGGTTTGTTTGTATATTCTATGTCTTTCTGGTTCAGCGTTGAAAGGTTATATGTTTCTAGAAATTTATCTTTTTTTATAGATTGTCGAATTTGTTGGCATATAATTGTAGTATTCTTTAACGATTCCTTGTATTTCTGTCACGTCAGCTTTTACTTCTCTTTTATTTAGGATTTTATTTATTTGGGCTCTTTTTGTTTTTTTCTTGATGAGTTTGGCTAAGAGTTTGTTAATTTTGTTTGTATTTTCAAAGAAACAGCTCCCGGTTTCATTGATCTTTTCTGTTTTGTTTTTTTTAATTTCTATTTCTGCTCTGATTTTAATTGTTTCCTTCCTTCCTCCTGTTTACTTTGGGTTGTGTTTGTTCTTTTCCTAATTCCTTTAGGTGTAAAGTTAGATTGCTTATTTGGAATTTTTCTTGTGTTTTGAGGTAGGCCTGTATGGTAATGTACTGTTTTCCTTTGAAGAATTATCAGATGTTCTGAGAGCTTAAATCATTCTTGCAAAAGTTACTGAGAAGGTTTTGGCATACTTTTCAGGGCCAAATGTTCAATTAGGCAGATAAATGTGCACTTAAAGTTGTGTTTGTGTTAATTCCAACACTTGCCTGCTGTTGGCTCAACACCTGATTGTGACGCTGGGTCAAAGGTTTCAGGACTCCTCAGAGTTGTCCACTTGCCCCTCTCCCTTCTCCCTCCCCCAGTGTGAGAATCACAGGGTCTTAGGGTCCAGGCGATCCTCTCTCAACTTCTCTTTCAACATTCGATAGACAGAAATAATAGAGTCCTGTAGGGTGTGTCCAAGCAGGCCATGGCCCAGATTTCCCCTCACTCCTCCTTCACTGCACTTTCCCCGTGTTCTTCCTGAGAATTAAGGGAATAGAACTCAAGAGGCAGGAGTGCTTCAACACAAGATCAAGTTCAAGATACGGTTCCTTTAACATTTCTTTCTACTTTGGCTAAGTCACAGAAAGGGAGTTGTGAGAACTTTTGGTGCTGTGTGATAGATCCCAAGGCCTAAAAAGTTTTGGGAAATTCCTTTAAATTCTTTTGATTTCAGCTCTCTTATCTATAAAATAGGGTTGTCATCTGTCCTACTGACCACAGCAGTGTGAGGATCTGATGAGAACCTCACTGTGAAAATGCTTTTGAATGTATCAAAGAGTATACATTTTGAAATGTATACTCTTTTATTCATTAATTCCACTTCTGGAAATCTATTCTGAAAAAAAGAATCCTTTTGATTAGGCTGCTGTACAAAAATGCTCAGAGAAACATTATTCATGTGGAAATAACTTATGTGTCCAACAAAAGAAATCATTAAGGTAAAACTCACTTAGCCCTGGCTGGCGCAGCTCAGTAGATTGAGCGTGGGCCTGCAAACCACACGATCGCGGTTTTTGATTCCCAGTCAGGGCACATGCCTGGGTTGCAGGCCAGTTCCCAGCGGGGGGGTGCAGGAGAGGCAACCACACATTGATGTTTCTCTCCCTCTCTCCTTCCCTTCCTCTTTAAACATAAATGAATAAAATCTTAAAAAAAAAAATAAAACTCACTTATATTCTAGAATATTTGTAACTCTTGAAAATGATGTTCATGAAAATACTATGAAAATAAATGTTTTCTTGTGGCATAATAGTCACTGAGAAAGGTAGGAACCAAATATTATAATAATTTTAAAAAGTCTTCATGCACAGAAATTGAAATGGTAGTGAAGACAACTGAATTTGCCCTGACCAGTGTGGCTCAGTTGGCTGGGTATCATCCCGCAAAACAAAAGGTCACTGGTTCCATTCCCAGTCAGCGCACATGCCTGTGTTGCAGGTTTGGTCCCTGGTCAGGGTGCGTACGAGAGGCGACAGATTGATGTCTCTCTCCCTCTTTTTCTCCCTTCTTCTCTCTCTCTATAAATAGATGAAATCTTAAAAAGAAAACCCTGAATTTGACAATTTGTATTTGGAAGATTTTTATTTTTTATTTTCTTTACTTATGAGTTCATAATAATGTGATAATAAACATTTATATTATTATTACTACTACTTTTAATCCTCACCTGAGGATTTGTTTATTGATTTTAGAGAGAAAGGAAGCCTAGGAGTGGTGCCGGGTGGGAGTTGTGTTGAGGATTGAGGGAGAAACAGAAACATCAGTGTGAGAGAGACACCTGTCTGTTGCTTGCTGTATAAGCCCTAAGTGGGGATTGAACCTGCAACCTACGTTAAGTGCCCTGACTGGTGATCAAACCCACAGCCTTTTGGTCTACATGATGATGCTCCTACTGAGACACCTAGCCAGGACAGTTTATATTATTTTCAAGTACAATTTAACAACCTGCTTTAAATGTTGTATTGATGTCACTAATTTTTTAAAAGCAGCCCTGGCTGGCGTAGCTCAGTGGATTGAGCGCGGGCCTGCGAACCGAAGGGTCATGGTTCCATTCCCCGTCAGGGCACATGCCTGGATTGCAGGCCAGTTCCCAGCAGGGGATGCATGAGAGGCAACCATACATTGATATTTCTCTCCCTCTTTCCTTCCCTTCCCCTCTAAAGATAAATAAATAAAATCTTAAAAAAATAAAAACAAAACAAAAAGTAGAATAAAACCCTGAGTTAAGACTAAGTAAGCATCTTATCATCCATCTTTTGAAGCCTTCATGTTCATCAGCAAATCAGAATTTAACGGGTATAAGCGGACATTAAACAGATCAACTAAAAACCTGTTCATCTTTTCAATGATAGATTATTGTGTTTGTGGGTTTGAGAAGAAACGTATGGTGGTTGGAAATGCGGCTTGTCTTAGATTTCCAGGCATGAGAAACCATTGGTTCTCTCTTGTGAGTGATTTAGAAAGAAGCAAACAGTGTGGATGCTGCTTGTCCTGACACGAGCTCCCAGGCCCCAGGTGACACGCTGGCCTTGCCTGTCTCTGGGACTCACCTTGCGCCCTCTTCCTGTGGTCTCTCAGCTCCTGCCACACTAGCAGGATGCTCCTTCACTCCCTCCGCCCCGCCCCCACTCCCTCCAAGCGGCTTCTTTTGCTGCTTCCTCTGCTGCTTTCTCCGCCTTGACTGCTCTATCTTCAGAGCGTCACGTGACTGGCTGTTTTGTGTAGTTCAGGTTCATCTCAAATATCACTTCCTCAGAGAAGCCTTCCTGAACCACCCAGTGAAAATGGCCCACACTGTCCCAGCCACTCTCTATCAACCTGATTAATTTCTTTCAGCATCATCTATTACTTTCTGAAATAATCTTGGACATTTGTTGATTGGCTACTTGTTTATCTCCTTCCAGCACCTCCCCATCCCCTCTGTCATCCTCAAGTAAGTGCTGTAAGCACAGGGACATTACTTGTTTTGCTCACTGACTTTTATCCCAAACTTAGAACCAACCCTGGCACATAGCACAAAATAAGCCGTCAGTAAATAATTGTTGAATAAATGAACTTAAAGTGCCTCTTTTCATGTTGTTTTATTTGTTGTGGTTTAAGGCTACCAAAGTTGTTCTATGCTTCAATAAGCTCTAAGGTGGGACATTAATTTTGTTTTAGTCTAACCCACATTTAGTCTAATGCTATTTTGAATTTAATTCATTTCAAAGTGGGCTCAAGTTGAAGAAAGTTTAATTCAACAGGCTGGTACTTTGGCATTCACTGTACTGTTTATGTGCAGGGCTGACTGATACTCAAAATGTTTAATGACTGGTGTGGCAGAGGGACCGACCAATTAGAATAGATGAGAGGTGTAAACAGTCGGCCGGCCCAAGCTGATGTTTATATAGGTGAAAATCAGCTCTGCAGTGCAACCATGGAAGCAGTACACAGGTGCAGCCTGGCAGGTAGGAAAGCATCTGGGAGGCAGGGTGGCCCATCGCAGATGTGCTGCCCTTTGACAGACTCCTGAACGAGAGGCTCTGCTGCAAAAACATCTCACCCACACAGCTTTCACTAATGTTGCAAGTTCCACCACTAGAGACTTGTTTCTCTAGGCTTAAGATCGCCATCTTCCTATTAAATGCAAAAAAACTCTTAGAAGCGAATATATGTACATTAAATCACTTTGAGTCACATGTAGCCTTTGCAAAAATTCTAATATAAATTATTCGTATTAGATCCCTTCTAACAGTCAGGTGGGAAGGACTTCTTAAAAAGAAATTCAGAAAGCATAAGTAAATAAGCTACTTGAGGTATATGCTTTAGAGAGGAAAGCAGACTCTTAAATGAGAAGCAGATAGGCACCCAGGAAAAACTTGATTCACTGTAGATTTTGGCCAAGTTGTCCCAGAGTACAAGTGTGCTGCTAGGAAGCTCAGCACTATGTGTGAATCTTCCACCTCAAATTTTATTTTTCTGCCTTTATTTTCCTCTCACATTATTCCTCAAACACTTCTTTGATTTTTTTGTATTGCATATATTTTTTGCAAGCCACCTCAAGTTCTACAGAGCAAAGTACCTAGGTAATCCATTATCCATTTATTTATTTAGTCATGCAACCTGTACACCTAATGTGCACCAGACATCAGTCTTGGTTGCACAGAAGATAGTATCTATTAGACTTCAATGGACTTATAAGATGATTTGAACTCAACAGATTTTTTTTCCTAATTTCCTTGTTACCCTCTTTTAGTGTTCTGGGGCAGGGGAAGGAAGAGGGGATTGTGCAAAGATTGACAAACCTGTGCGAGGCGGTAGTTGTTCTTCGAGGTCCTGGGGGTGGCTGCAAATAGGGAGGGGGCTGCAGTGGAAAAGTTCAAAGCCGTGATGAGGAGGAGAGCGAGACCAGAGGCAGGGAGCACCTTCATCTCCTCAAGGTAGCTTGGTAATTATATCAGCCTCGGGATGGCAGACAGTACACATTTGCACTTCGACCTCGAGCGGCTTTTATAGAGTCAAACAGGTCTGGACCCTCAGAGCAAGGATGACTCATGTCTCAGAAGGTAATTATACAGCTCATTTCTCTCCCTGATGATGGGGTAACACAGCAGCAGTGCACAGGAGTCGGGGAAAGCTTCATTCTTTGCACTTTACCAGGTCATAAAAGGAGATACACGGTCACTTTTAATGAATTTGGTCAGTTATGTAAGTAACTTGGGGTAAACTTGACTAATTAAAACCTATCTAAACGGAATCATTTGATTAGTCTCAGTTTGAGGGCCTTTTTCTGTTCTGCTTATCAAAAAGGTAAATGATAAGAATGCAATTTAATTTGTCCTCAGTAATTCTGGGCTCCCGACTCACTCAGCGCAATTGTCTGTGTCTTTTGCACCCACTTGGATATTTCTTAGTAACAAATGCTGTCCATAATGATGGTTGTGGGGTGTGACAATCCTGAATCATCGGGGAGGGATTACTTTGTACTGTGTTGACTTAGGGTGGGAAGCGAACTGATTAGAAAGAAAGTGAACACAACAGATACATCTTAGTTAATGAAGACAATAGACAGAACTACTCATTTCCTGCTCACTCTGGATAACTGGGGATCATGTTCTTTTCCCTGGCTATGATTAAGACTGATCGTGATCTGGAGTGTTACGGGGCGGGAAAAGCACTTTGGCATCAGACAAACTGATGGTACATTTTGTTTAAGATAGTTCTGGGCTGTGTAACTTTGGGCAAGTGATTTAACCTCACCGAACATGAGGGCTTTTTTTTTGTTTGTTTTAATCTGCAAAACACTGACAATCATGCTGTGTGAAAGCTTCTTAGTGTTACAGGGGCAGCATAGCATATAGCATGGCGTTTGTCAGCACAACTTGGCATTGAATAGGCATGTGTTCAAATCCTAGTTCAGAAGCCTGTTCAGATGGCTTTGAACTGGGTACTTATTCTCTTGCTGGGTGATACTCTCTCACTGGGTGATATTCTCTTCTGTAAAAAAGGGGAAAACGCCTACCGTATAGAATTGTCATAAAGTAGTAAATCAGGTCATAGGAAAGCCCTTAGCAGAGCGCTCATTAGACATTAACTCTCATAAAATAATATTCACTTTATCTTTTTACTTTGGTGCAGGCACCTGGTAGGCTTTTAATAAATATTTTTTTGAATAGATGAATGGGTGACCCCCTCAGTGGTTCTCCAAGGGTGGCTCCTGGCCCAGCAGCATCGCTATTTGCTGGGAGCCTGTTGGAAATGCAAATTCTCAGTCCCCACCCAGACTTAATGAATCAGAAACTCTGGGAACTGGGCCCAGCCGTCTATGTGTTAACAAGCCCTGCAGGCAGCTCTGCTGCCTGCTAAAGTTGGAAAACCACTGGGTGAGTTGACTAAATAAGACTGTGGGGTCTGGGATGAAATGAAAAATTGTATTCAAAGTGCCAAGAACATTCCAGTCACAGATGCCCTCACCATGCAGAGCAGTATTATTTTTAGTGGTGACATACCTGGTATTTAAAAGTCATTTGTGAAGTCTGTTGCACATAGTTTATTGCTAATACTTGTTAAGCCATGCGAGTGTAGTAGGCAGTAAGATAGGCATGAGCAGAGCAGGAGTGATGGGCCAGGTGCAGAAGGTTAACAGGGTCAAGAGCCCCAGGGGACCAGCAACGGGCAAAATGATAAGTTGCTGAAAGTATGTGAATGACCTTCACATTTAGACTAAATTCAGGGTTATTCCCGTAGTGATTCTGTCTGTCTCTCCTTGCTCTCCTTGTTGCATTCTAATATATTTACCTGTGTGAAAGGGAAAATGGTGGAGTTACAGCTGATGTATAGGGTCTAGTGAAAAACCCCAGTTACCCGACAAGAGTTTGTCACACATGTGAACATGATCTCTGTCACGTACTCTGAGACACACAACACAGGATTCTCAGGAGGAAAAAGAAAGAAAACCACAGATCTAGTAGACTGATTCTATTCACTAAAATGTAGGCTTCTTTGAAAACTGATAGAAAAGTCATAGTCAAGTTTGTTTTATAAGTGACCGAATAAATGTACAAACACATCCTCATGGTCACTTTCTGGTGGAAGGAAAGAAAGTTACAATGGTCTTTCAAAGTTTGCATTTATATGCCTCCCTGTCCTCCACAGTGCTAGATATACCTTTATAGCAGATGCCAAAATTGAAGAAGGACTGAATCTTTGAAACTTTCCTCTACTTGGTCATCTTGTTCCCTTGTTTTCTCCCCAAACCACTGTTTCAATTCAGGATAATAACCAAGTGCAAAGCAGACAGGGAAAGTAGCATTTGAGTGAAGGGAATGACAATAAGAAACACTGGGGCCAACAGAGAGGAGACATCCTCACCTCTGGGACTCTAAAGAGTGTGCTAAGTCCCACTTTTAGAAGCAGACTGGGGTAAATAACTGCCTACAGTGTGGGATATAGGTATTCCCACCAGGTTCTAGTACCCCCTCTGCCAGTGTGTGAAGGTAATCAACCCAATATTCCCAACTATGCCACTGCAATGGTTAAATGCAAAAACTGAAGAGTAATAGCAATTTGTGCTCACAAATCACTTAAAATTAGTATGAATGAATTTTAGCTCAAGGTCAGTGCTAGCCAACCTCTGGAACTTTTCCAAAAACAATGCCAAACTCAAGCCATTAATTTCTCACTAGGTGTTTCCTTTTCCTAATGCTTTTCTCTTCACAGGGGAGCAAAGGCTGCTTTCTTTCTATTATTCTTGTATGAAATTTAAATCCAAGTCGTTCCAACCTAAAAAAGTCATATCAAAGCAAGTCAATGACTATGAGGAATTTACAGAAACAAAGTCCAAAGAATGGCGGGGTGGGCTGCAGTTCCCCACAGTTACATTACCACTGGGTAATATTGCGGCCAGACAGTGTAGGCCACTGCGAATAGGCTGTTGTTTCTAATTGAGTTTGTTCCATTCCCTCAGCCGTCCCAGACTTCAATGGGAAAGTCTATTGGTTGGGTCTGTGTCAGGTGCCCTCACTGGGTGTCCAGAGGCAAAAAGCAGAAGGGCCTCCATTCTAGGAGGCAGGATACATTACATAGAGACCCTCAATTTCCTCTCTGGGAGGCATTTGGCTGCAGGGCAGTCAATGAACAAATTAAAATCAAACCCAGAAAATGTCTACCACAATCTGTGAAACCTCCTCAGCTGTCTCCCGCATTGTAACCAGGGGTAATCTCATAATATCTTAAGAGATAGTCTATTTCAGAAGGCTGTTGAGAGGATTAAAATGGCTAATGGTTGCTTAATGCTCAGTTCAGTAAACAAATGAAAGAGATTTCATAGTTGTTTTCTATGATTTATTCCCAGAAATATTGTGTTGGAATAATTAAAATAAATATGTGGAATTTTCTCCTAAGATATCATTGCTTATTAATTGACCATTGATCAAAGTAATAGTTATGGGGAAGAATAAAGCATTACATCATTAAATGTACACATTGAACATACTATATATTATTTGTGTGTTAGTTGTTTGTCTTTCACCACTAAACTCCATAAGGATAAAGACTGTTCTGTTTTCACAGCAGTATCCTTAGCACATAAGACAGTGTCTGGCACAAAATAAGTACTCAATAAAGTGTTGTTGACTATGTAAATGCATAAATAAGTGAGTGATTAAACCTAGGAATAGGGAACACAATATTGCTCTTAGAGGGATAAGTGTTAAGTCAACTCATATAATGATTCAAAGGTGTGTAGCATTATCCTTAGATGTCAAACTCATTAAACCCTTACTATATACCAGCCATTCAGCCAAGCACCTCATGTACATTTTTTCACGCAATTTTAAAACATCTCACTTTTCAAGTGAAGAAACTTAAGCTTAAGGAGGTAAAGACTTGTTGATATATACATAGGTATTAAGTGGTTGCTCCAAGATTTTAACAAAGATCTGTTAGAGTTCAAAGTCTGTGTTCTGGACAGTCACAGGAGACGTACACACATTGGTGCCTATGCCGAACAGTGTCCTCAGGGACACTGAGCTCTGGTTGGCTGGCAGGCAGAGACCACTTGGCTGACTTCACCTGCCAAGCAGCTCTCGGGCAGTCCTGTGAGTCTTGTCTCCAATCAAGGGGAGCCAACTAGGCTGCCCAAGCTCCCTGACTGATGATGTTTCTTATCGCTAATAATCCAATTGTGATTCTGCTGTCTGTATTTCGATCTCCAGTGAATTTAGCTTTCACAAATGATGACATTTCTGCATTTACAAGGAGTTTACTCACAGGCTGGAAGAATAACTCCCAGTGAGGCAGGGGGCTAGCAGTCAGCCGCCAGCTGACCGTCGGGCCCACAGCAGTCTCTCTCTCACGCTCCTCTGGGACATGCACCCCACTTTGAATTCCCGACCTTTAGAAAAATGTTCATTTATGTAACTTGTAAACCATACCATACTCTATTCTGTAATGATATTATTTTTGAAAGTTTAGACATTTCTAAGACTAGAGAATAATAGTAATTGATATTCTGAATTTCTAGGTAAACATATGCTAGAATCCGATAGGATAAAAATGGAAGAAAGAAATATTCTATTTTAAAGCAAAGACTACCCTCAGAATCTCATGCAGAAAGCAAGAATTAGAAGCTCAGGGAGGGCCTGGCAAGCTCTTATTCAGAAGCTGACTTACCTGTTATCTTCACCAAGTGCAGGGGAAGAGAGAGAAGAGGAGAGGAGAGGAGTGGAGAGAGGAGAGGGGAACAGACTTACCCTGTATCCTGGATGAATTTTGTTAGGGAGAAGAAAACAAATAACTCTTTGATCTAGCAACCGTTAGTGTTAAAATGAGCTATTAAAGATGTTTGTAAACCGATCTCTGAAAGCCTGTGATCTTAGAACAGAGGCCCATGTGTTTAGAAGGGATTGAGTTCTGTGGGGCTCTGCCTTCTGCCTGGGGTCAGGGTGTGTGTGGAGAAGTTAGATTAGATGATTCTTTCAAATTTATCCATCTCTATATAACATATCTATCTATATGAATACACCTATATACATTCATATATTCAACAAATATTTATTGAGCATCAATTATTTTTAGACACTGGAAATACAAAGATATGAGACACTTTTTACACTCTAGGAGCTCAAAATTTACTACTGAAATAAGATTGAGAACTTGTAGTAAGATCTTTGATAAAAATGGACCTGACTTTTTGTGACAATGTAAATGTGCCTTTACATTGCAAATTGGTAGAAACATTCTAAAGAGCAACTATATGATACATCCCAAGAAACATAAAAGAGTTCTTACTTTTGAGCCACATTCACTTCCTAAAATTTTTTAAAGAATGATTTAAAAAAATCACTTAAAAGAATAAAAGCAAAAAATGTTCATTTTATGCTTAGTTAAAACAGCAAAAAACTTGGAAACAACCTAAGTGTCTACAAATCAGGAAGTGGTTATGTAAGTTACGGCAACTCCATGTTACACAATTTAGTCATGAGAGACGAAATAGCAATGCATCAAACATTAAGAGAACAGTTTTAATTTAAACAAAATTAAAATACAAAATTAGACAAATTAGGTTTTATGTCTGTGAAAGTAAAGTATGTACATACAAGCAAAAAATTGGGAAGGGGTCTTAGAGAACTGAAAACAGTAGTGTTAAGGGGTAAGACCTTATATCTAAACTTCTTGTAAGTTTTCCTTTAATGCTAACATATGTTTTTAAAAACAGTAAGTGAGACTTTGAAAGACTATATCAATGTATCCTTTCGGTTTAGTTTGTATTTGAGAAAACAGAAGATCTGCAGGATGGACCCAGCGGCCTATGTTACTAATTCATTAGTTGGCCCGTGTTCATCTGTCTCCTCAGTCTAAGTCATTTACATTCACTCTACATGCTGCGACTGGGCTTACTGTTCTAGGCACAAAAGGTAAATAAAAACCCGTTTCTGCCTCCTAGGGTCTTAGAGTCTCCAGTGAGACGCTTGAATGTTAACTAAAAGTATCTTACAGTGTAATGAGTGGATAATAAAGGTATTTAAAGGTCCAAATGAAGGCAGAAGAGGCAGAGCTTGTTTCTGCCTGGGCTGCTGAGAATGCCAGTGAGAAGAAGGGTGGGCTTTCCAGAGGGTGGGGCTTCAACAGGGTGTTGATTGCTAAAGGAGAGTTCGGGGTTCACCAGCAAGATGGGGGAGGCGAGAAGGGGGAATGGGAAGGGAGGAATTCCAAGCCGAGTAGATTATGGGATGGGAAAATGTCAAAGAGTATCTATTATTAGGAAATTGAAAGTAGTTTTAGGTGCAAGGTGCCTTGGGGGCAGCTCTAGGAGATGAGACAGAAAAGGTGGGCATAGACCTATCTGTCGAGGGCACCGCTCACCCACAGTTCTGATGACTGGAACAGGAAGGCGGAGGCCAGGGGTCATCACTGGGTGAGGCATGGCCAATGGTGAAAGCCAGAAGATAAGCAAGTTCTAACCCAAGTTGCAGATCCAAGGGGCAGGACTGAAATGAGGTTCTGGGGTGCAGAGCTGGACGGCAGCTGGCAAATAAAAGAAGGCAGAAGGGGAGCAGAATGGCACAGGACAAGTCTGGAGCAGCCACAGATGCGGGAAGGGCTACTGAGGGCTCGCTGAGTTTATTTAAAGGGCCCAGAGAGGAGTGGACTAGGCAACGTCATGGGAGCCTCATGGGTCAGGCTAAGGCATCTAGACATTAACGGTTTGAGATGGGAAACTACTTCAGGGTTTCTTTCCCAGCAACGACATGACTGGGTTTGCATTTATGCAAAGACTGGCTGAAAGAGGTGTGCTGCATAGATCGGAGGAGAGTGAGGATGGAGGCCAGAGGGTCACCCAGGGCTGGGGTGTAGGAGGTGTGGGCCAGAGGGCTAACAGCTGTGCTTATCTTAGATGACGAACTGTGAAAGATAAGCACAATGCCGATATAGTTAGCATTTTGTTTATTCTTGTAAAATCTCAGGCCTATAATGCAATGATCACCAACGTGAGCTTTTGAGGTTGGATGGTAAATGTGTTCACAGCTGCCTGGATAAGGGCAGGATGTCAAAAGTCTCATTAGATCACATTCCACTTGCCTAATTGGCTTAGTGAGTCAATTCACTAAATTACAGACTTATTTCAGTGTATGAATCAGCAATTTCTGGAAGTTGATAGCTTGCCCAGAAGTTTCTTTTGAATCTCCATTTTCTCCTGTAGAGTTTTTTCTTTCCTCCCTCCTCCCCCTTTCTCCCTCCCCTCCTTTCTTCCTTCTCAAAAAGGTATTAAGAAGGGCCAAATGGGGATGGTAACTTGGGGTGGGCAGCCCCCAGCAGGGGTTAGCTTACCAGGAGGAGGGGCAGTGAGAGGCAGCAGCATGGCAGGATCAAGAGATGGGCTCCACGGGGAGGGTAAAGTGTATGGGAGCCAGTCTCTCACCCTTGGAGAAGAGAGGTCCTGATTTGGACGGGACCAAAGCTGCGATGACGCTTGAAGAACGGGAACGAGGACATTGGGGTAAACCCATACACACAGAAATATAAATTATAAATATGGAGCCGTATGTGCACGTGTGTGTATTTGTATACATATATGTTTCCTACCAGTGTCCGCTGAAATGGAAGAAGGGCCTGGCCACACGGACCCAGTGCACACCCCTTGCACCTGATTCTGGTTTGCAGAACCACCATGATTGAAAGGAACTGGGCTCCTCAGAAATGGCAGTGTGTAGAGCTGGGGGAGTTGAAATGAAAAGATATACTTGGAATATCTTGTGGTGCCAGGTAGCACGGAACTGCTTAATTAATGATGGATGCATGTCAAAGGACACAAGCCAGCTGAGCCTCCTTGAGCTTCATCTGGGACGCACTGAGCTTCAAAATACATCCTGATAGTATTGGGTTGTAGTCCACTGAATAAAGTGGGAACCCACGAGTCCATACTGATCTAAACAAACAAATAAACAAACAATAGAGAGAAAAGAAAGCTCTTCCTTCTAGTAGAAAGCCTGCTAATAAATGAGTGCAAAAAGAATGATGGCTTTGGAAACTAACCATTTGGAGACAATTTTTGTGGTAATTGACCCAGGTAAGGAACAACAATAGGTGCTAAATCTGCTGGGTGAAAGTGCAGCGAAGAAAGGGATTTTTACAACAGTTACCAAGTATTATCCCACAAAATATGTGTTATTACCAAGGAAAAAATTTACCATCACAAATAATGGAATAAATGAGCATCATGTGCCATCCAAATAGGTTGTAAAGAAAAGAACAACGCTTCTGTAATATTCTGACCCCCAAACTCATAACCCGAGTCTATTTACGAGACTACATCACAGAAACCCAAACTGAGAGACATTCTGTAAAATGACCCCTATAATTTTTAGAAATGTTAAGGTCATGAAAGCAGAGCAAACAGTGGCTAGCTGTTCCGGGTCGAAGGAAACTAGAGGGCCGTGGCAAGCAGGTGCCACATGGGCCTTCAAAGGGCTTTGCTGGCACAGTTGGCAAAACCTGATGAGCTCTCTGGTGAGAGTTCTTTTTAGTATTCTTGCAACTTCTCTGTAAGTTTGAAACTGCTTCAAAATTAAATATTTTTAAAAAGAAGCATTTAAAAATGGTACCTCAATAATTCAGGATCCCCTTACTATGCTGGAGAATAGGACTAAGACTCACACAATAGAACCTACTTCCCAGTGTTGCTCTGACGAGCTAGTGAAAAAACGTGAAAGTTAGTTGTAAATCGAATTGTTGTATCAACTAAGGAGAAGAATAAACACTGTAGAAAAAATAGGAACTATTTTGACAACATTCAAGACAGAAAAACATTTAAAAATGTTATAAATAATCTGTAAAACCATATCCATGCAAATTAACTTGAGCTTTGCTTCATTTATGTAGGGGAAAAACTGAAATAAAAGATGAGTTCCAAATAAGTTAAAACCTTGTGATTCATTAAGTGCTATGATGAATCTTTTACACATAAAATACATGATCTTTATTCATAGAAAACATGTTTTTTTTGGATCTCCTTTAAGTAAGTATTGAAGGACTATTCAAAGATTATAGATTTAAAAGGGTGCCAGATTTTCAGGCTAAATATTAGTTTAGTCTTAGTCTAGCTTGGATGGGGAAGGAGAGTTATACATATAACCTCTAAAATTCCCAATAAAAATGACAATGGTCAGAACTGTGGTCTAATTTTAAATGAATCTGGAAGAAGTAATTTCAAATTGGCAACTTTTTGTTTTTTAATTACATTTTATTGATTACGATATTACAGATGTCCTGATTTTTCCCCTTTTGCCCCCCCTCCACCTAGCACCCCCAACTCCCTCTGGCAATCCCCCCACCATTGTTCACATCCATAGATCATGTGTATAGGTTCTTCGGCTATTCCATCTCCATTTCCTATACTGTACTGTACTTTACCCCATGGCTATTCTGTCACTACCTATTTGTACTTCTTAATCCCCTCACCTCTTCACCCATTCCCCCACACCCCCTCCCATCTGACAACCATCAAAACTCTCTCTGTATCCATGATTCTGTCTCTGTTCTTGTTTGATTAGTTTGTTTTTTAGATTCAACTGTTGATAGATCTGTGTTGATTGCCATTTTATTGTTCCTAGTTTTGACCATCTTCTTTTTCTTAAATAGGTCCCTTTAAACTTTTCGTAATATAATGGGTAGGTTATGATGAACTCCTTTAGTTTTTTCTTGTCTCAGAAGCTCTTTATCTGCCCATTGATTCTAAATGACAGCTTTGCTGGGTAGAGCAATCTTAGCTGTAGATCCCTTTGTTTCATGACTTTGAATACTGGTCCAGCACAGAAAAAAGTGCCCTTTTTTGCCCTGGCTGGTGTGGCTCAGTGGATTGAGCGTGGGCCTGTGAACCACATGATCGCAGTTGGATTCCCAGTCAGGGCGCATGCCTGGGTTACAGGCCAGTTCCCAGCAGGGGACTCATGAGAGGCAACCATACACTGATATTTCTCTCTTTCTCTCCTTCCCTTCCCCTCTAAAGATAAGTAAATAAAATCTTTGAAAAGAATTTGAAAAAATCCCCTTTTTTATTACAAAATCCCTTATTACAAAATCATAAGCATGTAATTCTGTAATATAACAATATCATACTGAAGCACACTATATGACATTTTAGGGGAAATGTTCAAATTAAAACCATAAATTACTACACTCACATTATTACCCCACCAACCACTCAAGCAGATATTACTTCTGCCAGATCATATATTTCTAGCAGCCAATACCTTCTAGCCTGCTAAATTTCTTTTGAAAAATCAGTTGACAGTCTTATGGGAACTCCCTTGTAGGTAACTAACTACTTTTCTCTTGCTGCTTTTAAAATTCTCTTCTTATTTTTAAACTTTGGCATTTTAATTATGATGTGTCTTATATTGGGTCTCTTTGCATCTATCCTTTTTGGAATTCTCTGTGCTTGCTGGACTTGTATGTCTATTGCCTTCACCAAATTAGGGAAATTTTCTTTCATTATTTTTTCAAATAGATATCCAATGTCTTGCTCTTTCTCTTCTCCTTCTGGCACCATCCCTGTGATGTGAATATCGGAATGCTTGAACTTGTTCTAGAGCCTGCTTATACTATCTTCATTTTTTAAAATTCTCTTTTCTTGTCACTTGGTTGTTTTTTGCTTATGTTCCAAATCATTCATTTGATTCTTGGTTTCATCCACTCTACTGTAGATTCCCTGTAGATTGTTCTTCATTTCAATTAGTATATCCTTCGTTTCTGACTGAATTTTTTTTATGATGTTGAGATCCTCACTAAGTTCCTTGGGCATCCTTATAACCAGTATTTTGAACTCTGCATCTGATAGATTGCTCATCTTCATTTTGTTTAGCTCCTTTTCCAGAATTTGGAAATATTCTTTCATTTGGGCCATGTCTCATTGTTTCCTTGTTTTGGCAGCCACCCTGTGTTTGTTTCTATGTATTTTGTAGAGCTTCTTTGACCCTGTGTCTTGGTAGTGTGGCCTAATGTAGTAGGTGCCTTGTAGGGTACAGGGGCACAGCCTCCCCTATCACCCAAGCTGGGTACCTGAGGTGCACCTTTCATGTGAGCTGAGTGCAGCTTCCTTTTGTAGTTGAGCCTTTGTTGCTGTTGGCAGATCAATGGAAGGAATTTACCCAGGCCAGTCAGCTGCAAGGACTGGCTGTGAGTACTGACCACCAACCTCTAACCTCTGTGGAGGATCAGCTGTTCAGGGGGAGGGTGGTGGAGCTGTGGTCCTCCAATGTGGTCTGTAGCTGTTCACTTGGTGTGCCGGCCCTGGGGTTTCCTAGGTGGTGCAGGGCAAGGTCAGCCCCCACCTGTGTTTTGCCTTAGGCAGCTCTGCCTTATGTATAAAGCAGTCTGAGATGGCTGCTATTTGTGCTGGGCTTAGAGATTGCCAGGGGTAGCCCAGCTGTGAATCTAGGCTGGCTGCTGCTAGTGCTGGGCCTGGGGCTCACTAATGTCAGCCTTTGCAAGTTTGGTAAAATTTAGAAAGTTGTGAAGCATGAGCCAAGTCCAGTGATCCATGTAGAAAAGTAGCTTGAGTGGGGCAGAGTCTGTGGATCTCCAAGGCTGGGCAAACAGTGTTGGCCAGGAGATGGAACCTCAGATATGGCACCAGCTTGCAGGCTTTGTGGCTCTGTGGGGCGAGGGTTCAGAATAAGGACAATGGCCTCTGAAGAGGCGAGCCATGTCTGCCTTTGCCACCATCTTGACCGTAGTCTTTTCAAATTGGTGAATTTAAATAATGAATTTGTTTGTTCTCTGAGGTTACTAGTACCTAAAACAATTTATTAAGTTAGATAATAAAAACAAGAAAACTGTGACTACATTTTATACAGAGATGTGCCATTTATCATGCTCAGTCAATGCAGCCTCACTCCAACATGTTAGCCATATTACACTACATTTCCCATGTCCCCGAGCTCCTTAGTCTCCTTCTTCTTTTGCCTTATCCAGGCCTTTAAGTGTTGATTCTCTTCAGGGTCCACCTTTAATCATCTTATTTGGGTGTTCTCTTTTATGTTCTCATCTTCTATGTATTCTCTTTGGGTAACATCATCATTTACTGTTGTTCAAGATCCACATATATGCTGATGAAATCTAAATTTTCACTTTTAACCAAGATTTTTCTTTTAAGATATACCCAGTGGTCTCCTGGAATCTTTCCTGGACTCTGTCCCCGAAGGCTCTATGTAGTGGGCATCTATTGAACTGCGTGCTCAGAAGAGCCATTCTGGTCCCCTGGGAAGATATCCTTCCAAATGTGTACTTTGAATGATACTTCTTCTAGGCCCATCTTCCTGGAAGGGAGATATTGCTGTTTATCAGCAATAAACATTGCTGTTTATTGCTAAGGGTATCAGCAATAAACATTGCTGATAATGTTTATTATTATCACATAGAATTATATATTATATTTATTACACAGCATTATATATTATGTACATGTATATAACATGGACCTATAATTCAATGTCATACATAGTAATTTTATAATCATAAGCTACAATTTATCTGCAAAGTGTCTCAACATCACCCCCTTTTGACTTGAATCTCTTCAAACATGCTTAGAACTACTAAGTAAACGTGTACAGTTTAATGAGTGGTTACAAAAGTACTCTCTGTTTTTCTTCTTTCATACTTTTTTACTTCTCAACCTTTTAAACATATCCTAAATTTATCTCCCCTACCCCCACACAACCACTCCACAATTAAAAAGCATTCTCTTTGAGAACATAGGGCTCACTATGGATTTCCGTTCTTTTTTTTTCCTCCCCCTGGTTAACCCCACAGTCTCTAAGCATTGCTTAGGAAGTTTTTCCAGTAAAAGTTGAAAGAATAGCTGATTAAAGTTTACAAATATCCCAGTTACTCATTCACTTAACAAATGGCCACCTGCCTGGCACCAGTGATATCGTAGTAAGCATGACTCAGCTCTGTCCTGCAGGACAGTCATACAAAAGAACAATTATAAACAGGGGTCAAGGGCAGGTATAGCATGTCATTGTTACAGGGTTATTGAAGAGGTCAGGGATGGCTTCCTGTGCCTGATGGGATAGGCAGCAGTGAAGCAGGCAAAGAAAGAATGATAGTGCTGTAGGAAGTGGGACAATACATCCTAGATGGCCTGGTTTGTGCAAGGACATGACAACCCAGTGTTCCTAAAGCTACATGGCAAGCAGAGTGGCGAGACGTGAGACAGAAGGAGGCAGGCGAGTCTTCTGCATCCCATGAAGTGCCTGGGCTTTATCTTGTGGAATCCAGAGATGAGCACTGAAGGGTTTTGACCCTGTCTGCACTTTCAACTTTAACTTTCCCTTTTTATATTTACCTTCTTCTATTGACTATAGTATCAAGAATAGAATCTTGGTTCTGCTAAAAAATGTGAATTCCTGAGAAACGAGCTCACAGGATTCACAAGGAACTATGGGCATGTTCACAACACTTCTGCCTCCAGTTCTGAGTTTACAGGGCGCTGCTGGCTTCTCCCAGGCAGCTGCTGGTTTCTTCTGGGTCATCGGGGCCTTTCTTCACTTTTTAAAAAAACCACCTGTTACCTTATTTTTGCTCTAGTCAAGTAAAAAGTTTCTAGAGTTTATTCTCAGGTCTCATTTCCCTTTTGCTGTTTAAAAAAAATTCTGACCTTCAGTATGATTATTCTACTGCTATAATGAGAAAAGCAATCACTCAAAGACAAATGTACTTACTGGAAGGCAGGTCTTCTCTTCAACAGTCACTTCAGAAACAATGACGACTTGGGTTTTAGCTGAAGTTATACATACTTATTCAATGAATTCTTCCTTTGTTTCTTCTTGGAGGTTGAAGTCAAGAGAATTTTTAGTTAATGCTTTCAGTTTTCATTTCATCATGGCCATTGGCTCTGTGTCCCTCAGAACTGGTTGTTCTGTTGTTTTATATTTGTATGTTACAGCCCTTGTCATTTTTTATCTCGTAGTTTTGATTCTTTTATTTCTTAAAATAGGTGTTCCTGATTCCTTGGGGCAACAAATATTTTAAATGTCTAGCATGTGTCATTCAAAGTTCAGAGTCCTCCCTCCCCTCCCCCTGGTTTTCAGTGAAGAAGAGTAAATAGAAAATGAAATGAGGACGAAAAAGTTCCAGGAGTCATTTCTGTGTAGTGTGGTCACACACTAATTATAATGTGCAGTTTCAATTAGGAAAGCAAACTCAGCTGTCTTTTCAGATGATTATTACTATTTTTTCTTCAGAAAGTCCTTCAGATATTAGCAATTAATTTTGAATGAAGGGATGTAGATTCTTTTTTTACAGTTTAATTGCTTTATGCATTTATTACTGAATATTAATGTAGCAAAAAGGGAACAAAAGCTCACAAATACTCTATATGGTTTCACAAGATGCATTGCAGGAAAAGAGTGACTAGGGATCAATATATTTAGAGTCTTGGTGGAGACATTCCTGGGAAGGTGGACCTCTAACCGTGATGGAGGGAGTCTCATTCCTGGAGGGGGTATGCCTACTGGTGCCTCTGGAACTGGGGGAACCCCAGTTGGTGGTCCTGTGGATAGTCTCATACCAGGTGGAGGAACCATAATTCCTGGTGGTGGCTTGCTTGGCCCACAAGTGTGGGAGGAGTCCCCCAACCTGGTGGGAACTGGGTTGGGTCTCCAGTAATGCTGGCAGTGGCCACATCTACAGTGGCTGTTGTGGGGCCTCTTTCCTGTGGAGTCATTTCCTGCAGGGATGGTCCCCCAACCTCTCAGATGGTACTAGCAGAAGGAGCCTGGAGAATCAGAGCACTAGCTGGTACTCCTCTGCCAGTGGCCCTCCCAACCCCAGTGCCTCCCGCAGCTCCTGTAAGTGGTACACAAGCAATGCCGGTATCTTTGGGGGAAGGTCCCTGCACAGTGATGGACACCAAGTTCTCCCCGCATGCGGCAATGCCAGACCCAAAACCTGCTTTTCTTCACGGTCTGGCTGCTTCTCGTTCTTTGGCTTGATCTTCCCAAACTCATCACAATCAGAGAGGATCAAGTTCATATATCTGACATGAAGCCTTAAGGTATCAGTGAAGATCTGACTGTCTTACAGGATACACCTCATGCTATAGTCAATGTGCCGCAGCATTTTGCTGCTTTTTCCCACAGCCATAATGGTAAATCCAATGTCTGCAGTAGAGTTCTGGGATACTCAAGACCCAAGGGAAGGCTAAAAATAAAGGGATGACACAGGTTCTGCTACAAACAATGCAAGCTGGGCAGAAGCTTCAAACGGTCTGTTTTTTTTAATTGGAATCAACTACCTGGGGTGTACCAAGTCACTCCAGTCCTTTCTGCCATTGAAATAGCCTCAGGTACAGCTGATGGTCAAGTGGACAGTGCTGGGCGTGATGCCGTGACTTAGCTGGCAGGGCTAACATGATGGGAAGTAATAGTATTTGTTACTTCCCAAGACCATCATCATGCCAAAATTATTCCATACTCCCACACACCAGCCTGGGAAAGAGGCAAATTGCCTTTTCATGGTTTCTTTTCCTCTCCTCGATGTTCATCTGAATAAAATAGTTGCAGTGAGTTATATGTTTTCTCAGAGTTGACTCATTCTGGGCAATTTTGTCTCTTCTAACTGTATTTGACCACTTGAAAGCTGAAGCCACGCTTTGGCTTATGGCAGAATACTCTGATCACCAGGATGGAGTTATAGCCCTTATGGATTTCAATTCCAACTTCTGGTGTGGTACTTTATTCTTTCTCTCATTTGGCATTGTCATCTATTGTCATAGTTCTGTTGTTTGTCACCACCAAGCTAAGTTGATACAGTTGACATATTTTTTAAATTAATTTATTTAATTGTTGTTCAAGTACAGTTTTCTTTTACTCCCATCCCAGCCCACCCCCCAACTTGACATGTTTTGGTAAGAAGGCCAACAGGATCTAATGGTACCATAAAGGACAAGGCTTAAGATTCGCAGGGGATGCATTTTTCTGTGTCTTAAATGATAATGCCTTGTTAGATAGTGTTTATACAGCTCACTTTTGTACTTATCTCCTTTTATTTGTGTTATTTATTGTAGTTCTGTCCCTCAAGCTAGACTGTGAGTTCCCTAAAGCAGAGATCATACTCCACCCCTCTTTGAGGGCCCGTCCTCCCCAGACCCAATGCAAACCGCTGAAAGCAGTTCAGCAAATACTCACTGTATCGAATAAATTATAGCAGCGGCAAAAATGTTGACATGGAACCAGAGTCATGTTTTAAACTCCGAAGTATTTACTTTTTCTTTCTCCTTTGAGAACTCGGGATCTTTTTTAAAGTGCTAATTTGCAGTTTGAAGCTGTTTCGGGGAAAAACACAAGAAGCAGCAACAAAAGAGACGAAGCAGGCACTTTTGGGTCTTATAATTACACCTAAAGTTTGTTTTTATTATAGTTCTTCAGGTTTAGTCATGCTCTTGATTCCATGCAATGTCATAGAATCACAGGACTGAGATGGTCTTAAAAGGCCTTTAAGTCTCTGTCTCTAAGGAGACAGGAGTTTAAACTTCTGCAAACATTTGCTTACCTACAGTTTTCTTTTAAAATATCCAGAAAGGGACCCATAGAGGTCCAAACATTTTTTTGAATAAATAAAATTTTATTGTCTCTTTCTTGCCACATCCAGGAGTTTTCTGTCTCTGATCTCTTTTTTTTTTTCAAACAACTTTAAATTAATGACTTCTCCTCTACACAGAACAGCTTAGCAATCAATTCTTGCCCCTTGAGCATGTGCCTACAGGATGCCAGTGTTTCTCACCTTTCACCAGTAGTGGTTCATTAAGACATTCATTTCAGGACAAAAACAGTGCTTTCCCCACCAGGGATTTCAGTGACTGAGATTTTTCTTCATCTTATGTATTCTTCTTTTACATAAATGACTCTATTCCTTTATTTTTTCACCATACTGCTATTCCTCTTCAAAAATGTACTATAACCTTGTTTCCTCTCTGTTTGATCCTCTGCTCACATCAACACTGTCATCTAGGTTTAGACTCAGAACTAATGATGGGGTTCTAAAAAAGGCCGGGCCACCCCAGAGGGTAGCATTCACGGGTGGGTGGAAGTTGGTGATTCAGTTCCTGGGATTTGCCGAATGCCACCATTTCCAATGCAAACTCTGTTTTGTCATCATTATTTTAGTCTTCATCTGTTTTCTGTCAGATTTCTAGGTTTTCCACCATAGTCATTTTATTCTATTCTCAGTCTTATAGAGTAGGCTTGGTCCTTTTTCTCTGCTCTTCAAACCCGAAGGATTCTAAGAGTTGAAATAGTGTATTCATTTGGTCGTGGACTTCCTGGCATGTTGTCTTGAGACAGACTTTTGATAAATATAATGCTAGGAGTACCATGCAGTTTGCCAGGAGAGCAGCATGGATCGGGAAACTTTAGGTGCGAGGAGTCAGGAAGGCTTCCCAGAGGAGGGAAACTCTCTGGTGTCCTAAAGCCTGAGAAGGAGAAGGACAGGTGAGGAGGACAGGATGGTAGATGGAGAGAGTTCCAGGAAAATAGAATAGTAAAAGCCCGAAGGTGAAAGAGAATATGGCCATGTTTAGGCAAACTTGTGGAAGCTCAGCATGCCTTACATATTAGACACAAACCTGGGGTGGCGGGCGGTAAAGGAGGAAGATGAAGCAGGGTATGGACTTGTGTCACGATGGGCCTTATAAGTCATGTTAAGAAGACTAAGAATGGTGGGAAACCACTCAAAGGTCTTAAGAAAAGGAATAACGTTATTAATTGCATTTTAGAATGCTTACTATGGCCTGTTACTTGGTGTGAAAAACTGGAGGCAGCGGGACTCCAGTAGCTGGATGTAGCAATAATCCAATAGGGAGATGCTGCTGTCCTGAACTGATGAGAGAAAAAAATCAGATGAATTTATGAAATATAAATAAGGTAAAATGAACAAATGAGATAGAATGCCCTGATACTCCCATTATATTTGCAATTAAAATTATACAAGATTTAGTCCTAACCAATGGAACTGAGGGCTGTAGAAAGCTCTTGGGTGAGGCACTCCGAAGAGCAGGAGTTTCTCGGTTTCTTTGATTGATAACTTCCTTCTCAATAAACACTATCTAGAATTAGCATAATCATTTTTATAGAATAAGAGATTCCTGCCTTGTATGTGTTCTTGGATTGGACAACCATCCTATAGGAGCTGGAGTGTTGGTTCAGATGAATCACTGATCTCAGCCCTGATCGGAACACACCTGAACCGCTGGGGCCAGTTCTAGACTTCATATTTTAAAACGGTAATAACTGGAACCTCTACAGAGAGGAATCAAGAGGTGAGAGGCACTCAAAACACATGTAAACTTATTTAAGAAGAGAAGTTGCAGGTGGAGGCACATAGTAACTCCATTTGAATACCTGCAGGGTTCTTAAACTCGTTCTGTGTGACCTCAGAGGGCTGAACTGGAGTTGGTGGAGGGACAGAGCTCCCAGGGGATCGACAACAGCTCACTCTAAGACCTACGCTGTGACACTGGCTGGAAAACAGAGGCAGTGTGTGGTTTGCCAATGTGAATGTTCAGCAGTCCAGGCTTGGACTCTAAAAGTACCCTCCAACTTTGTGTCACTTCAGCTTTAAAAATACTTCTGTTTTTCCTTCATTTGTTCTCTTGTTGATGGGCCTTGAACAGAGTAGCATAGTAGGTATATTGCCCCTTGCATTATTCATCACAAATGATTCTTAGATATATGTCGAATACTGCTTCTTGTATTATCATCTTGAGTTGTCACCATATTTTTTTTTCTATCTGGATCTTTATAAACTTATCTTAGACTGAAGTTTCCCAATATGTATCAGGATTCACTGAAAATCAGTAATAATCTTTGTCTATTCTGATGTCCCTGCTTGTGAGGGTGAATCACCCCCTCCAATACTGAAAATGAAAATGCCAACCATTTGCTTGCAACTAGTGCGTGGTCATCTTCTCCATACTCGAAATTAGCATCTAGTGACGGGAAGACTCAGGTACCATACAGATCCATTCTGGTGAGTCTGGAAGTTGTGGTGGCAGCCACTTCCAGCTTTCAGGGGTATATTGGAAAATATTCTGGTGACAGCATCCAGCACCCAGTGTTGGTGGTATTGGTAGTGCAAACCGTGGTGACTATGCCTAGCAATGGTGAAGTAACATCTTTACAGAACAAGTTCTTATAAGTTAATTAGGTTTATTGGTCATAGCCTCTAAATTTGTCCTTTAATCTCACATTTATTCTATAAACTACCCAAATGTTTTAAGTACATTCCTTTCCTATTTAATTAGCCAGAGTTGGCTTCTCATGCTTGCAACTAGGTACCCTGACTGATAAAAACAAATTGGTTAATTTTATTAAAAATATAGCAAGATAAAGTAGTAGACAAAAATGAAGTAGTAGCCAAAATATTGTCCAGAAAATAGAATAAATACATGAAAAGGTAAATATTGGAGAAAAATTTTAAAAATTAGGGATCAAACCAGGAGAGAACTAACATCCAACTCAAAAGAGTCCAGAAATAGCTGATAAAATAGAGAGTAAGAAATTATAAAAAAAAATAATACAGGAAAATTTCCCTCCTTTAATGGTTGTGGATTTCTAGACTGAAAGGGTCAACCAATTACTCAGATCAACAAATGTGAAAAGGTCCACATTGAGGCAAGTTGCCTCAAAATTTAGAAAAACACATAAAAATAGAAGAAACAAATCACAGTCAAAGGATGGAATTCAAATGGCTGGAATACTGGACGTCAGAAGGTGGTGGAGAAACGGTTACAAAATTCTAAAGGAAAATGACTTTAACTTAGGTTTTTATACCCAACCAATTTATCAATCAGGATATAAATCAAGAAGTCAAAAACCAATTTTCCATGTATCCTGTTTCAGGAAGTTACTGGAGATTCTAGCACAGCAAATTGATAGGATAAAAGAATAAAGAGGAAGACACGGTACCCAGGAATCAGGGGAGCCACTGCGGAAGAGAAATAAAGGGAAGCACCAGGCTGATACTTAGTGGGTTAAGATGGACAGCTTCATCCTTAGGGAGGAAACGTGAAACTAAATCAAATGGTTGGATAGTATCTGAGTTGGACAATTACTGATAGGCACAAATCAAATCAACAGGAGCATTTGAAAAAATGTGGAATGGGCACACAAAAAACTAAGCAATGAAAACAAACAATAACTAACATTTAGGAAATGACACCTTTTTAGGAACAACAGAAAGTTATTATGTAAATGGAAATTTAATCATACTAACTATTTTGACTTGGAAGTAAACAACATTTACACAATCAAAAATGTAAAGTATTGATTTAGTAAAAAAATGTTGTATGAGTAAAGTGGAGGTGTAGGAAGGAAAAAGGATAGCAGACTGAGAGTCTGATAGAGCTAAATCCTATTTCAACAGATAATGTATAAAATAGGTAAATCAAGAAATAAATAAATGAGCTAATTACTTAGGGAAATAAAGTTGAATGCTAGGAGGCACAATTTAATATATTGCAGTGGTTGTCTCTGAGTTTTTCAGACTAGGGCATAGTAGAAGACAGCGAAAGACTTTGAGTCTTTCACTACTATTTAACTGAATTCTTATGGAAAACTAGAAATAGGTTTGCATCACATGCACTCTTCACTTAAATGCATCCAGCAGCAACTCTCTTGTTCCTCTCATTCACAGTTAAACAGGACCTCCCCTGTCTGTAGGTAAAGGGAACTCTCACCTGAAAATCAAGTAGAGGTAAAAATCATACATTCTTTGCCTTTGAGCTCGCAAAACTTCAGGTTTTGACCATTTAAACATTATTCAAAAGTAATTTTGATTTTGCTTGAGCTTTGCAGTAATCATTAATTTTATAACCTAATCACAACTCATATAAATGTATTCATCCTCAAAATAATAGCTAGGTATCATTAAAGGTTTGTCATGTGTCAGGTCAAATTTTAGGCATTTCATGTATTTCATCTCATATTTCTCATAAAACCCCTGAAAGCAGTACTACAATTATCCTCAGTTTTAGTGAAAACTGGTGCCCAATATTGCCCTTGGATTGTGGGTAGGAAGATTCCCTGTTCTTTCTTGCCCACATCATACCCAGCCATCTGAGACGATGCACTTGGATAAACTTGGAAAGGTCAGGGTATTGTGGTTTTCTCATTCAGCGGATCCACCTTACAAGTCTGATGTTTATCACTGTCATGTTCCGTTCGTGAAACCTTTTCCTGCAAAATTAAGTGGAGCAGCTACAGAACGAGAGCCAGGGTGAAGGCATGGTGCCTTCCCAGAAGTGCTGGAAATGGGCTTGCCGTCTACGGATACTCTTTTAGATGATCTGAGATTGCAATGCCAGGTGAGAATGCTGTAAATCTTTTTCTTTCTGTACTCATGGAAGGCATGACTACTTTCTCACCAAACTCCTTCTAAGTCTGGACATGGCTGCAATGTCTCCACTCCCAAATGCAGCATTCCAGACAGCTCCACATGGCATGGAGTCGTTCCTCTGGGTGGAATGTATTTGCTATCCCTAGTCAATGAGGCCCTCATTAAACATAATCCTTAGATCTAGGTGTTAGCATTTCAGCAAGGTTTGACTTCTTCACACTCAGGTAACTACATAGATTACCAAGTACTTTCACATATAGGGCTTCATTTTATCAGTATAACAGCCATCTGAGCTATCATGTAGTAAGTATTATCACATGCCAAACACTATAATGTATATGAACTTGTAGTCCATCTAGGTGGGTACTGATATACCCATTTTATTGATGGGAATGCAGGCCCAAAGAAGTGACATCGTTTTCAAAAACTGACCAGTTGCAAAAACAGCAAAAGCGGGAGTAGAATGTGGACCTCTTGCAGGGCAGGTTCTCAGTTTTTTTTCTTTCTGTTTTTATTTTTTAAAACACTGTAGCTGACTCTGGGTTTCCAATCATTGGAGTAAATTCTAGTCCTTTAGCCAACTCCCTGGTGGAGTGTGGCTGTTCAGTGGGAGTTTTGCCCCTCCTCATACCTCTATCTCCTTTTTTCCTCTGCATGTGTGTGATATCCGCTTCTTTTAGGCCCTTGAAACCTTACTAGGTCTTCTATTGGGCCAACCAAAGAGTTCGTTAGTCTTGCCTGGCACGATTATTTTTCTTACAATCCCAGTTCTCTACCTCTTAGGAAGATCTTTTTATACAACTGGAAAATAAATTCCCCAAACCTGTGCAATGACTGCTGACGGCAGCTTAGTAAATATAACTAAAGGGTTTATAGGTGCCTAACCTCATATTAACAAAGAATCGAGGTAAACAAATGTGCAGACAGCTCTTCTTTCAACTTTTGGACTCTGTCTTTGCCATATTATATCTAAAACATTTGGATCCTTACCGGAAAGGTATATTTTAAAATGGAAACATGGTCATTATATCTAATTTTCTGTCTGTCTCATCTCTAGATCTTCCAGTCAAAGTTAGATTTCCAGGTACTTCCTTCTATTGAAACTGTAATACCCAATTCTTCATTTTTATTCTCATTTTTTGTGCAAGTGGACTCTATCACAGTATATTATAACTATTAGCTATTTTCTTAGAAATCCATCTTAAGATATGCACTTAAATATCAAAATCAGAAGGGTTATGTATAAGTTTTGTCCTTTTTTCTTCTGTGTATTTTGTAATTAATAAAAGCATTACAAAAATATTATTTTAGACCATGCTTTTTAAGTGGTGATGAGTATCTCTAAGATGTATACATGTGCCAGCTTATGCCTGATTCTATAACATTTTTATGTTAAGCAAATACAGATATACAAAAATATACAAAGCAAACTTCAGATAAAATTTAAAGCTAAAATGGGTATGTTTAGAGATATTTATATTTGCAGATCTGATTAGCACTACACCTGTAATACAAGAAGAACTATTTCCTTAGGGCACCTTAGAGGAAAAATTGGGGAAGCCCTGAGTGTAAGAGAAGTGCTCAAGCATTATCTGAGAGGAAGGTTCCAAAGAGGATTTCTAAACTAATAGAAGGAATGGTGACCTCTGGGTCTCTTTTCAGTCCAAGGTTTTCTAAATGCCTTTGAAAAGGCAGGCAGGGTCTGAAAAAGGCAAGGAGGAAACTTCGATTTCTGGTTTTTAAGTGATTCTACCTCAAAGGAAGATAATTTATGTCAGCTAGCCTTTACTTAGGTAGCAACTTTCTTTTCTTTCATGCAAGACCAGGTCATAAGCTACATGATGCTACTTAAGGACAAAATACCCCTTCAGCACTTGCTACAAGGAGTTCATTGTGTTTCCCCACAGGTTTAAGGCATAGATCAGCTCTCCAGTTGATTTTTATGGAATTCGCGTCTCATATTTAAGTTTCAGATTCTTAGCTCAAATTTATTTGGCTTTCTGTCCAGATCCAACTTCTTATAACCCTAGAGCAGAGCAAAGCAAAAGTGGTCCCGTCCATGGATTCTCCATATAAACCCCGAGGTTCCCTAATTTGCTAGGAGAGTGACGGGACTCCACTTAGAGTCGTATTCGTGGCTATGACTTACTATGGTGAAAGGATACAGAGAAAAACCAGCAAATGGAAAAGGTGGAAGGGGCTAAGTCTGGGGGAAGCCAGGTGCAAATTTCCAAAGGTCCTTTCCCAGTAGAGTCACATAACATGCTTAAGTCTCCTGCAAACAAATTATGACAACACGTGTGACAGGTTGTCAACCAGAGAAGCTCATTAGAGACTTGGTGCCCATGAGTTTTATTGGGTGCTGGTGACACGCTCCCTCTGCTGCCTCTGCCAGGCAGATAGCCAAATTCCCGACTCCTAGAAGGAAAGCAAATGTTCAGCATAAGCCATATTGTTTGCACAAACAGCTTAGCCACAGTGAGCCACTCTTATCCATTAATGGTGGGAACTCTTCCAAATTCTAAGTTTCTAGAAGCCAGCCAGAGGCCAACCTTGCAAGCAGAGCTTTCTAAGGATAGCAATTTAGGCCTGCTTTGTTAATTCTTTTCTGCACAGTGGTCCTTTAGACATTTTGTGAGAAAAAGTTCTAGTCTTGCCATAAAAGGCTGGACCTTTAGGTCTTCTTTTGTAGTTTTTGGAATGAGCGTAACCACTCTATAAGCTTCCCTTCCTTTCTAAACCAGAAAGAACAGGGACAATTACAGAGGGGGAATCAGTAGGAGGATTAAAAAAAATCCCTCAAATGGGACCAAATAAGTAGAGGCTTGTCCACATGAGCATCACAGGTTGGCCCAGGTAAATAGCCATAAAAGAGATTCCTCACCACAATCCAGTGTCTGCCCTAAGTATGTGTTGGAGCAGGAAAATATACACATGCAGGAGCCCCAGTAAGCACTTAGAGATACCCTACTGGCTTACTGACAGGGCCTAAATGCTGATTTCAGGTTTAATATACAGTCATCACATCAAACAGTGTTTACTTGTCAGGATCCTATAGTGTCTGGCTGGTGCAGCTCCTGAATGTTCTTCCCCCACCTCAGCTGAATGCCCCACCTGGCACATGTCTCCCATCCCTTTTCATTGCCTCCTTGGTGGCTCTGGGTCCTCTGTATCGTCTCAGGTACCATCACCCCATACCAGCAGAGTTGCCATGGTTTCCTTTCTCTATTATTTACTAGCGTGTCTTGAGAAAATCTGGCTCTATTGGTTATCCAGTAAGGGGATGGCGGTAGGAGAAAGAAGAGTTACTTGGGAATCACCTTTGCAAAGTTGAGTAACTAGATGAAGAATGGCAATTGGGACCAGTCTCCTCATCCCAGCTTCCTGAGCCCTTGGCAGAGAGCATATGGTGTTTTTTCTTTATGAGTCAAACACAGCATTCCAGGCAGCCATTGCCAATTCCCCAGAATTCACATGTAGATGGAAGCCTGCTTGTTTCTGGAATAGTCTTTAAGGACTTTTTAAACTATAAAATAGGTACTTTTCTTTTCTGTAACAAAATAAAATTTTAATGTGCTGACTTTCACCTATGTTGACAGAAATTGTGAAATCAACTAGTGTTTATATTTTGATTGTATTTGGAATATTCCCAGGTTATCTTTGTGAAGCAAAGAGAAAAGCAAAATGCAGTAAAATAGAAAAGATACCTTACCTTTCTTTAGAAAAAAAGACACCACAGGCAGAGGCTACAGCTTAACCTTCAACAACACAGGATTGAACAGCGTGGGACCACTTATTGGTGGATTTAAAAAAAAAGATTTTATTTATTTTAGAGAGAGGAGGGGGAGGAGAAAGAGAGGAAAATATCAATGTGTGGTTGCCTCTCACATGCCCCCCCTGCTGGGGACCTGGCCCTCAATCCAGGCATATGCCCTGATTGGAAATCAACTGGCAACCCTTTGGTTTGCAGGCTGGCATTCAATCCACTGAGTTGCACCAGGCAGGGCTATTTGTGGATTTTTTTCAATAAATACTGTTGGCTGTAATGACCTCCGGTTTCATATCCAAGGATTCAACACATCAGCAAGGATTCAAAAACAGTATTTTTGCATTCTCAACTAAAGATTCTCAACCACATATGGAAAGTACTGTTTTCTTAAACAAATTTTTTTTATTGTTTATTGTTTCTGGTATTAGAGTTGTTCTCACTTTTTCTCCCCTTTCCCACCTCCACCCAGCCCCATTCTCTCCCCTTCCTCAGTCAATGCCCATATCATGTTCTGTATCCAGAGGTCATGTATGAATGTTCTTTGGTTAATCTCTTCACCCAGTCTCACCCCTCTCTCCTCTAGCAGCTGTGAGTCTGTTCCATGTATCTGTGTTCCTGTTTCTATTTTGCTTGTAAGTTTATTGTGTTTATTAGATTCCATATATGAGTGAGATCACGTGGTATTTGTCTTTCACTGACTGGCTTATTTCACTTAGCATAATATTCTCCAGGTCCATCTATGGTGCTGTGAAAGGTAAGTCTTCCTTCTTTTTTAACCGCTGTGTAATATTCCAGTTTGTGTATAGGTACCACAGCTATTTTTATCCACTCACCAACTGATAGACATTTAGGCTGTTTCCAGATCTTGGCTATTATAAACAGTGCTGCTATGAACATAGAGGTGTATATGTTTTTTTGCATCATTGTTTCAGGATTCTTATTCCCAGAAGTGGAATTTCTGGGTCAAAAGGGAGTTCCAGTCAAACTGAAAATGGATAAAAGACTTAAACGCAAGTGGTAAAACCATAAAAACCCTAGAAGAAAATATAGGCAGTAAAATTACAGATATCTCATGGAGCAATATTTTTGCCAATATATCTCCTAGGGAAGTGGGGACAAAGGAGAAAATAAACAGATGGGACTACATCAAATTAAAAGGCTTCTGCACAGCTAAAGAAACCATCAACAAAGTAAAAAAATACCTACTGAGTGGGAGAACATTTTTGCCAATGATACAGCTGATAAGGGTTTACTCTCTAAAATATACAAAGAGCTAATACAACTCAACACCAGGAAGATAAACAATCCAATTAGAAAATGGGCTAAGGACATGTATATATACTTCTCCAAAGAAGACATAAGATGGTGCACAGACATATGAAAAAATACTCAACATCATAGCCCTGGCTGGTGTAGCTCAGTGGACTGAGCTCAGGCCTGCGAACCATGCGATCGCGGTTTGATTCCCAGTCAGGGTACATGCCTGGGTTGCGGGCCAGTTCCCAGGAGGGAACTCACAGGAGGCAACCATACATTGATATTTCTCTCCTTCTCTCCTTCCCTTCCTCTCTGAAGATAAATAAATAAAATCTTAAAAAAAAAGAAAAGAAAAAATACTCAACAACACTAGCAAATTAAAACTACAACTTGGTATCACATCACACCTGTCAGAATGGCTACAATCAACAAATCAACAAACAGCAAATGTTGACAAGGATGTAGAAAAAGGGGAACCCTAGTGCACTGTTGGTGGGATTGCAGGCTGGTGTAGTCACTGTGGAAAACCATATGCAGTATCCTCAAAAAAATTAAAAATGGAAAGTACTGTTTTCAATCTGCAGTTGGTTGAATTGCAGATATGAAGGACTGACTATAGACTCCAAGTTACAGAGGATTTTTCCCAGCCTGGTGGTGGGCTCCCCTAACCTCCACATTTTTTCAAGGGTGCACTGTAAGTGCTTGAACTTATGGGAAGAATAACTATCACCTGCAGTATTGAATTGTTTGTATTTGTGTATAGAAACTACACTGATCCTGTGTAAAGGCCTGGTTAATTTGTGTCTCAGAACATTGTCCATTCTGAGGGACCAGAGTGAGTATCGGGAATACACTCACCATTCTCAGCACACGGGGTTCTGTAACATGCATGCGATGGCTGCATTCCCACTTTGTCTAGGCTGAATGTAAATATGTTTTCGGTATTTTGTTCCCAGAACAAAATTTTCCAGACTTCATCTTCACTGTAGTATATACCCATTATAAAAATAAAACTGTGCCTCAGGAGAGAAACTCAGTCTGGGAAATTTCGTTTTTATGAGGAAGCAGCTTCTCTTGAGAGGGTTGATTGGGTTAGAATCTACTAAGAGTTCCTACGGGAGTACTGACCAGAGCTTATCATAATGGCCCTGTGTTATTATCATTTGATTCTGATAGGAATATAATTTGCTTAATTAAAATATTGATTTATATTTTATATTTCTCACATTATTCCATCAGTTAATAATTTTATTCTTCCTATAGTCCAGAGAAGAGCTATAACATGTGGCACTTTTTAGATGTAACATATAAGAAAAAGTAACTGTTGAGAGAATTGCCAAGTGTACCAAAGCTGTTTAAGAAGTAGACCAACATGCAGAAGGGAGGTCCTGTGAACTGAGTTCTTTTTTGATCTACATAGTTCAGAGTTTTGACTCACTATCTCTTTTAATTTCTCTTTTGCTCTTTTTGTTTTGTCCCTCTTTCTTTTCACTCTCCTTTTTTTGAATTATGGTAAAAAACCTCAACGTGAAATGTACCTTCTTAAAAACTTTTAAGTGGGCAGTGCAGTATTGTTAACGATATGCACATTGTTGTACATATATCAATGACTTTACTTTTTAAAAGCTCCTCTCGGTACAGAGAGGAGCATGACACCACAGTGCTGTGTTGATCAAGGTGAGCGATGGACAGATATTGAAGAATTGTAGATTTATTTTCATCTAAATTAAAATAATTGACCAACACATCATCTCACTTATAAAAGTGAATGAAGTTTACATTTACACTATATTTAAAGGAAAAAGCCAAGTTAAAGAATAGTAAATGACAGTATATATGTAGCAAAAGTCACATAAATAGTATACAGTTGACTAAAGTCTGGAAAGAGTTAGCAAGAGGGGAGAGTCAGCTTTGGCTTTCTTCTCTCCAGCACTTCCTGCCCAGGTCATTTTGAGAAAGATACTTAACATCTATGGGCCTTAGCCCTCTTACCAGTTCAAGTGGGAACACACTGCTGACTTAGATCCTGGCTCCTGGGGTAGAAGGGGTTATGGATGAGACAAGACAAATTCACATGGACTACCGAGTCCTGTGGAGGAAAAGGGATGGCATGGCCACTCTCTCAAGGGAAGAGTGCCTCAACCCTTGCCTTGACAAGCTTTTATTAGGTTCAATTTGCACAGGAATACAGGGTGTATATATAAAGCTCATCAATTATCATCAGGCAGAAATTACTAAACAATAGATAACATCCAAAGAACTCTGAGGGCTTATTCTGAGTCAGGGTCAGATAGTTAAAGGGCCATAAAACTCTGGGGAACAAACTCACTTCCTGCTTAGACCCTTATCATTTAAATTGAGGGTATTAGCAAAGTAGGTTTCTTAGGATTTTATGCATCCTTCCCTAGGATTGCCCTAGGGAACCGCCCTTTCCAGCACAGGGCCACACCCACCTCCAGCATTGTTTCAGGCTGAAGGCATTGTTTCAGGTTTAAGTCAGGCAGGGAAAGTAAGGCAGCCAAGAGATTAAGAGACTTCTTGCAGACAGAATGAGGACTCAGGCTATGCCAAAGCCGAGGGGCGAGGGTCATCATTCTTTTTTTCTATAGCCCCCCAAGTCCTTACCTGAGGGCCCCTTTCCAACTGTGCCTGTCTTAGGTCATCTCCCTTTTGAGGAATATTACCCATCATTGGCTAACCAGCTATCACCTGGGGCCAAGCAAGGTGAAGAGAAAGGGGGCAGAGGTGGTGCCCCTACAAGGAAGATAAACTTTGTCTCCTAAGTGGCTTATGGTCCCCAGGTCCTTTACTCAGCCTTAGCCATGGGGTGTTACAGCTTCTGAAACCAGGCTGGGCAATTCCCAACATACTGCCTCCTTCCAGTGTAAGGAATAGATGCAATATATGTTAAGTTTCAAGCATCACAGCTGACATATAGCAAACACTCAAAAATTAGAATTAATTGAATGCTTACTTTGTTTCAAGATTGTTCCAGTGGTTTATAGGTTAATCTAATCCTAAAACAAACAAACAAACAAAAAAAAAACCAAAAAAAAACACCCTTATGGGAAAGGTATTATGATGAACACCATTTTGCCAACAAGAAAACTGAGGCACAGAGAGGTTAGGTAATCTTTTCTCAAGTCACACAGCTGGTAAATGGAAGTGAGATTTGAACCCTAGCCATTTGGCTTTGGAACATCCCTGTTAACTATTATTCTAACATTTTAAGCACAGTTTATCATCATGCACTTAAACTCTATCACTCAGGGGCCTTTCTCCAGGGACCCGAGGTAGTCTCTGATGTGTGTTAATGGGGACAATGGAGATGTTCCACCTGGCTGGGGGGATATGTACAGAGGTACTTAAGGGACATGCCTGATGACTTTGATGATGGGACAAGAGGCTTGGACTTCATTTGGTAGGTAACAGGGACCAACTATGGGGGTCAAAATGCTCCAGATCCATTTTTTTAGGTGTTGAGCATAAAACAACCCCCCAAATGCATAAGATGTCAAACAACCCTCAAAGACATTCTATCTAGTGAGAGGCAGCTGGCTAAAAACTCATATCAATAAGGAGGAATTGGTGATACGAGAGAAGACTACATGAAACACACTGGAGACACAAGGTGGAGAGGGTCAGTTTGTTACCGACAGCCTTGCGTTGCTCCGCAACAGCCAGTGCGGTCCTACCACTTTCCTTTCATAGGGAAAAAACCCTCTGGAGACAAAGTCCAATGAAAAGGAATCCTTTATTGAAAGGATATGCAGATTGAAATAATGGCAGGTTTCTCCCTCAAAGCCCATTTCCTTTAAAAGGCCTCAAAGAAAATCACCTCTTCACCCTCTGCCAGCTCAATTCGATGTTGCACCAGGAACCTCTCCTCCCACCCCAAGTTACCATCCTTTTCATCCTTCAGAGTCTGGGCGTCCAGACGTCCTACTCATGGTCCTCTGTCCTCTTCCTCCAGTGCTCCCTTCCTTGGTGCTTCCTTCTTCAAGAGGTCTGCTAAATCCCATCCCGCAGTTTAGTGGGTCCTATGCCCTGCCTCGGCTGGAGAGGGCAAGCTGTAGTGACGGCAGGACCTTCCATTGTAGGGCGCACCTTGGAGCAGCACACGGTGACGCGCAAGCGGCTCCCACAGCTTTGCCTGTGGAGAAGAGGCGCAGGGCTTGGTCCAGCCATCCAGCCACGTTCCCCAGCCTTGCCAGCCTGAACCTCCTCCCCTCCCCTCTTACCAAAAGCTGTTATGCTCCAAGCAGGCCCTGGAGTGCTCAGGGAGGGGCCCCAGGAATGTTCGCAGACCACCGAGTCCCCAAGGCTGGACCCAGGAACTCCGGCCCCTGTGGCGGCGTTTCCATGGAATCTCCGTTTAAAGGCTCCCCCAGAATCTCCTGTGTAGCCAGCGTGTGTGCCCTGTTTGCCAGGGTGGCTATACTGGTTTGGGAACGGCAGTGTGGCTGCCGCTCATGCACCAGTCTCTGGCGCCCCCAAACCCTTCTCCCATTTCCAGGGCAGGCAGGGTCCCCCTTTACAAGTGCTACTCAGAGAGACAGGGAGAGAGAAGGCTTCATAAAGGAGATGGGATGAACTGATCCTTATAGGGTCGGAATGTGAGATAGGACAAGAACCTCAAGGCCTGGGCCGTTCTTAACTAAATATTTTTCTTGCTAAATGTTTAAATGCAGCCAGTATTTGGGAGACCAACTGTAAACAAGATGAGCTTGGGAAGGACTCGACCTAAAGATAAATGTAGCCAACTGCAAAGAAGAAATCAACATGTAATTGACCAAATAGTGTGTGTAAACAATAGCTAAGCCTACTTCCCTGAAAACAGAACTTCGGATATAAATCCCTTGTCTCCTTCACTTGCCACAAGTAAATCAAGCTACCTTTTGACAGCCGTCTCATTTCGGACTAGAGCACCCCAAGCAGCGAACCTCTTGAGGTGGGTAACACAGAGGTGGTTTAGAACAGAAGGTCATGGGCAGAGCTGTGCATTTCATCAAACAGGCTGTTGAAGCAGCTGGGGGAAATGAGAGCCTGACCCTGCGGCCGTGATAGGAAGAACGGAGAAGAGGTACTAGCACTGTGTTTGCGGTGGGATTATTGGGGGCAATGATTACATATGGGGCCTAAGGAGAGCAATGACCTGAAGTCCTGTAACTGGGGTGCTGTTAGCAAGGACAGTTTGTGGAAGACCATAATAAATTTATTTGTGTTTGAAGCACCTATAAGACACAGAGGTGTAGATAAAAGACTACATGAAGGAGATGCTGGGTTTTGGCAACAGCTTTTTCTCTGGAATGACTATTAAAAGTCATGTTACTGATAAGGAAAGAGAGGGGTTATTCCTGACTTTTCCTCATTATCTCAGGAGCCAGGCAGAGAGAGGTTAAGGTAATACTTTCTCAAGTCTCACAGCTTATTAGCGTTGTGAATGTGGATGGAGATTCAACGAAAGTAAGGGATGGAATGTGATTTCCACAGGTGAAAGGCAGGGAATCATTGAAGCATCAGCCTGGGTTGATTGGACACAGACTCTCTCTCATTCACTTGAACATGGATTTGCTTTCTTGAAGAAAAGAGAAACGGTATTGTTTCAGCTAGTGGATGAGCAACTTTCGAGAACTTGGGTATTCACTTAACTTTCATTGACAAATATTTATTGTGTAAATGTTTATTATGTAGTAGACACAGCACATGAGGTTGCAATGCTGGAGAATAAAGCACCTCCCTGTTCTCCTGATGTTACAGAACAGAGTTCCAAGGGGGGGCAATATTTGGCCCATCCAGGGATACCAAAAACTGTTAGAGAACAACAGGGGCCCCTCCCAAGGACGGTATACTAATACCTACTGGGATCGTCTGTCTGCCACCAGAGGAAAGACATCTCTCAATGCCAGAGATTTATGAAAAGGAAAGGAAAGGTTTATTTAAAGCTATACAGACTTAAAGTAGTGACCCATTGTCTCCCATTAAAATATCAAAGTCCTTTAGGATAACCACAGATGCCAACAGTACTTCCTTCTTCCCCTGCCTTAATTCAGGGTACTGTATCTCAGGAAATGAAGCAAACGTCTGTGTTTCAGGCCACTGGCACCACCTGGTGGGTCGCTGTCCAGGCAGGTTCTCTAATTACTCCAAAGCCATGTGGCACCTTCTCATGGTCTACTGGCAAAGAGCTGTTTGTACCCATTTTCCAGGCAAAGTCTCTCCTGCTTCCCAGGCCACTCAGACAAAGGGAGCACCCCAAAGCCGTGTGGGCCTCCTCTACCAAAGCTGCAGGGGTCTGCACTCCATCAAAAGCATGTGGCTTTCTTTTTCACCTGGCCAAGAGGAGGTCCTCACTCTGCCAAAACCGCATGGTTCTTTCCTTCATATGGCTGTGGGGATCCCCACTCTGTCAAAAGCACGTGGCTTTCTCTCTGCACTGCCACAGCTGCATGGTTCCCTCTCCTTCTCACGTGGCGGCGGGGATCCCCACTCTGTCAAAAGTGCGTGGCTCTCCCTTACCTGTCTGCCGTGTCTGGATTTAAGTCCTTGCGCAAATCTTCCTCTGCACCCCCATTTCCTACTCCTTCCATAATCAGTTATACCTCCTAGCATTCCTGTATTATTCCAAGTTTACTGGGCTGCCATCATGAGTCTGGGCAGGTGTGGCCACATGTCCTGGAGCCAATCAACTCCAAGCTCTCACACAGGTGCTGTAACTCAGGGGACCTGCCCCCAGTTATATCTTGGGTGGAATTCACTTCCATCCCCCTGGCTCAGAGCATGGCCACAGCATTTAACATATCTATGCAGCCAGTTAAAGGTTATAGATATGTTAAATGGCCATGCCAGAGGTTAGCTGCAAAGACTTTGATGTACAAAACAGCTCTCAATGGCCCTGCTCCATTTGTCCCTTCCCCATATCACACCTGTGGTGGGGGATGGGTGAGGACATTTTAATATTTCCTGGACACCATTCCAAATCCCTTTTTTGAGGGGTTCCCCTCTTGGCTGTGCCCTGTTACACTGAGACTTACATTGTGGAGGGAGGAAACTAGTAAGTAAACACATACCGGTGTGGCTTATACATTGCTTAGGGGAAGAGGATCTAGGAAGATGGGGCAGCAAGTGCAAAGGCTCTGTGAGCAAACTCAGGTTAGTTGGGTAAGTGGCTTTGTGGAAGAAGTCAAATTGTTTTCCGGGACATCGTGCCCCCACCCCCCACCCCCATCCTTGAATTTCAGAAAGGAGCCCTGAATCTCTTACTTATCCAGTGAACAAATTCTCTAGGATGGGCTACACCTAGGTTACTTGGTGTAGGTCTAGGCCTGATTTATAACATTAAAACCAGCCTTGCAGACAGTTTGGGGATTTTACTTCCTTTCTACAAAAATACTCTGGGAGGCCAGTGCCATCCAGTGGCAAAATGGAGAAATACACCTGGTATCCTGGGAAGGGGGAAAGCTCAACCTTCCATCCTGGGCTATGAGATTACTCTGAAAATTTGCTGATTTTGTGAGAGTTCTGTAACTATCACAAAATTCAAAGTTGAGCAATTATTCCAAAATGACTTCTATTACAATTATTTTTTCATGTACGATGTCACTATTTTGACATCTACTTGACACTTTACACATTTTTATGTTTAGTCTTCATAGTGACTATAGACTGGGCATTTTTATTATTCTTATTTTGAATATAAAAATATCTAAATGTTGAATTACTTTTTAATTGTCTTAATTACTTTTAAATTGGCTTAAATGACAGAGTTTGCATTTAGCCCTAATTTGTCTGAGGACAGACTTGATTTACATTGCCCATAGGTAGCTCTGAGCACTTAGTAAAGGAACTAGTTCTTTTTCAAAAAAATAATTTTTATTTTTCAGTTACAGGTGATATACAATATTATGTTAGTTTCAGGTTTACAACCCATTGATCATACACTTGTATAACTTAGAAAGTTATCACCCCGATAAACCAATTCCCCTCTGCCATCATACAGTGTTATTACATTTTTGACTGTTTTCCTTGCATTGTACTTTAATTCCTGTGACTGTTCTGTCACTACCAATGAGTACTTTTTAATCCTTCACTCTTTTTATCCATCCTCCCCAAACTATGCCCTACCCCATTCTGGCAACTGTCAAAATGTTCTCTGAATCTTTGAGTCTGTTTTTTCTCTGCTTGTTTATTTAGATTATATTTTAGATTCCACATTTAAGTGACATCATAAATCTTATCACATTTGTCTTTCTCTGTATGATGTTTCACTCAGTACAATACCCTCCAGGTCCATTCCCTTTTTGCAGATAGCAAGTTTTCACTTTTTTATGGCTAAATTATATTCCATTGTATATATACACCACTGCTTTACCTATTCATCTATTGATGGACAATAAGATTGCTTTCACATTTTGGATATTGTAAATAATGTTACAAAAAACATATGGGTGAATATATCTTTACAATTTAGTATTTTGGGTTTGTTCGACTAAATACACAAAAGTGGAATTGCTGTGTCTTTCTTTGTTTCTTTTTATAGCCTCTTTTTAAAAGTCTATTTTGTCTGGTAAAATACTGCTACTCCAGCCTCTTAAAAAATTTCCATGATCACGGAATATCTCTTCCATCCCTTTACTTTTAGTCCGTGTGTGTCTTCCATTATGCAGTGAATCTCTTGTACGCAGCATGTGTAAGGATCTTGTTTTGTTATCCATTCAGCCACTGTATGCCTTTAGATTGGAGAATTTAAACCATTTACATTTAAAGTAATTGTATTTATTTGCTAGATATGTATTTATTGCCATTTTACTATTCATATTTCTGTATTTTTTCTTCTTCTTAAAGAAGGCCCTTTAACATTTCGTATCATACTGGTTTGGTGATGATGTTCTTTAGGTTTTTCTTCTCTGGAAAGATCTTTATCTGTCCTTCCATTCTAAATAATAGCTTTGCTGGGTAATCTTGGTTGTAGGTCATTGCTTTTTATTATTTTGAATATTTAATGCCAATCCTTTCTGGCCTGAAACGTTTCTGTTGAGAAGTCAGCTGACAGTCTTATGAGAGCTCCTCTGAAGGTAACTAACTGCTTTTCTATTGCTTCTCTTAAGATTCTTTCATTGTTTCGAACTTTTGGCTTTTAATTACAATGTGTCTTTGTGTGGTCCTCTTTGGGTGTATCTTATTTGGGACTCTCTGTACTTCCTGGACTTGTATGTCTATCTCCTTCACAAGGTTAGGGAAGTTTTCTGTCATTCTTTCTTTCAAATAGGCTTTCAATTCCATATTCTCTTCTCCTTCCAGCACCCCCTTGATGTGAATGTTGGTACCCTTGAATTTGTCCCAGAGGCTCCTTATACTACCCTCATTTTTTTGATTCTTTGTTCTTTTTGCTATTCTGATTAAATGTTTATGCTTCTTTATCTTTCATTACTGATTTAATCTTCTCCTTCACCTACTCTATTATTGATTCTTTGTAATATGTTCTTCATTTGGGTTATTGTATTTAAAAATTGTTTTTGATTTTTAAATGTTTTCTATTTCCATTTTTATGTCTTTTATTTCTTTGTTGAAATTCTCACTAAGCTCCTCTCCTCTTCCCCTGAGATCATGGAGAATCCTTATATCCAGTGTTTTGAATTATGCTTGTACGAGGCAAGCAGACAACATTTGATAGATTGCTTGTATCCATTTTTTTAGTTTTTTTCCCTGGGATCTTGTTCTGTCCTTTCATTTGGGACCTGTTTCTTTGTTTACTACTTTGGCTGGCTCCCTGTGCTTGTTTTCATCTATTAGGTAGAACTGCTATGTTTTCTGGTCTTGGTAGAGTGGCCTTGTATAGTAGGTGTCCTGTAGGGATCAGTGGCACAGCCTCCCCAGTCACCTGGAACATCAATGGGAGGGATTACCCCATGGGTTAATTGGCTTTAAGGACTGATCACAACCACCTTGGAAGATCTGCTATGCTATGGCCAACTCCACAGAGCAGAACTCACTTCAGTGGGACTCTGGTGCCCACTAAGTCTGCCTCTTGAGTATGTCATTAATGGAAGTAGTTGGTGATACTCCAACGTGGTATGGTGTTTTCCACTGGGTGTGCTGGTTCTGTGGCCTCTGGGGAGGCATCTGTGCCCTGCCTGGGCTGATCTGGAATGAGCTACAAAGCAATCTGCAGATGGCTGCTACCAGTGCTGGGCTTGGAGGTGCCCAGAGGAGCCAGGCTGTGAAACAAGGCTGGCTGCTGCTAGCGCCAGGCCTGGGGTCACTTAGCAAGAGGTATGGTGTAGGGGCGACTTTCCTCACAAGTCCTCCCAGCCGCCACGGATGAGAGTAATCATGACTGAGACATGATGTGATCTGCTTGGGGAGGAGAAGTGGCCGTTTTCCAGAGGAAGAAGGCCGTGAGCAGTGGCCAGTTTCTCAGGGGAAAAAGGCCAACAGTGGCCAGTTTCTCTGAGGAAAAAAAGGCCTCAAGCCCCTTCTTCCAGGGCATTTTATTGGGTCGTAATACACAGGAATACAGGGCAGCAAGGATCAAACAGTAGATAACATTTCAAAGAAATCTGAAGGCTTAGTTTGAGTCAGAGTCTGTCAGGAACAGTTTTAGGGTTTCCTGCTCAAGCCTTTAACATATGAATGAAAGCACTCTTAGCACAGCAGATTTCACAGGTTTATCAGGAAGTCTTTGTGATGCCAGATTTTTTTCCCAGGACACACTCTAGCAAGGCAAGGAGCTGCACCTCTCCCCATCAGGTATTCAGGCTTAAGGGGATTAGAGTCAGGAAGGGCTTCTCCCAGAGAACATGGGGACTCGGGCTTTGTCAAAGCTGGGGGGCGAGAGTTCATTGCTGTTTATTGCAGCCTGCCCCTGAGTCCTTCCATGAAGGCTTCCCAAGTGATCAAGTCTGGCTTAGGTTGCCCCCCACCATGAAGGGTCTTACCTATCATTGACTTCCAACGAAGCTTTGGGGGCAGGGAGAGGAAACTGAAGCAGCGTTTGCTACCAGAGATAAGCTTTGTCTCCTGTGGCTCAAATTCCAAAGGTTGTTCCTCACCCTTACCCACAAGGGGTAGAGTTACAATTCCTAGAACCAGGCAGAGCAGTCTACAACAGTATGGGGCATGTTGAGGACAGGTGCTGCTTGTTTGAGAAATTTTAGGAAAGTCTGAAGCTTGAGCCAAGACAGGCCTCTGGATGGAAAAGCCACCAGGAATGGCTTGGGTGGGCTGGCAAGTTGGGTGGGGCAGGGTCTCAGGGAATCACCAGGGTAGGATGAACAGTGGTAGCCAGGTTGATAGAGACATATATATGTTGAGGGAGAACTAAGTGAAGAAACAATGGCCTCTGCTAGCACTTCTGTCGGGGAGAAAGCAGCCAGACAATTCAGTCCTTCCCTCTATGACCTTGCTAACCTTTCGAACTGCTACCTCAGTGCTGGAGCTCATGATGGTGAGTGAGTCTGAGTGAGTCTGAGAGTCTAAGTTTGTGCACGCACCTTCTAAGAGGAATACCTGGAACTGCAGAAACCCCCCATCTCACTTAGCCACAATCCCCACTGGTTTGCAAAGCAGGAGTTATGTGGACTTCTCTTCCTGGCACTGGAACCCTGAGCTGGGGGGCCTGGCATGGGACTGGGATTCCTCAGTCTTCCTGGGGGACACCAGGATACCAGATATCTCTCCTGGTTTTTATCTGTGTTTTTAACTGCTTCCCCCAATGTTTACATCTTACACAGTTATAGTATAAATTGACATTGGTGCAATGTTTGTATATTGTTCTACGTCATTTTATCACATTGGGGGCTTATGTAACCACCACTGGGACCCTTTGGTAGTTAGTTACACCTGCTCTCTTCCTCTCTGCTTCCCCCAACCCTAAACCCTGATAACAAGTCATTTCTTTTCCATGTCTATAATTTTATCACTCAGAGACAGTTATATAAATGGAATCTTATAGTGTGTGACTTTTGAGACTGGCTTTATTTTTTCCACTTAGCATACTGACTTTCTGAGATTTATCCAGGTTGTCTGTATTAATAAATCATTCTTTGTCATTGTTGAGTAGTTCCACAGTATGGGTGTGCTACAGCTGGTTCAGCCATTGGTTGTTGAGAGACTTTTTGGTTGCTTCCAGTTTTTGGCCATTACAAATAAAGTTGTTATAACAATAATTTACTTGTTTTGTGTGAATATAACTCTTCATTCCTATAGTATAAATATCCAGGAGAGCAACTTCAGGATTGTACAAGTACATGTTTAGTATTTTTAAATACCACCAAATTAGTTTCTCAGCATGGCATTTTACATTCGCACCAACAATGTATGTGAGGTCAATTTCTCCATATTTCCAGCATTTAGTATGGTCACTATTTTTCATTTCAGCTATTCTAATAGATACAGGCAGGGCTCAGGAGGGGTGATGGTACACAGACCAGTGGTTTTCAAAGTGTGGTCTCCAGCCCAGTGCCATCAAGATGTCCTGGGCTCTTGTTAGAAGTGCATATCGTCAGGCTGTACTCAAGACTGGCTGCATCAGAAAGTCTAGGGATGGTGCCCAGCAATCATTCTTTAACAAGCCTCTAGGTAATTTTGATGCACACTGACATTTGGGAACCACTACTTTTTTAAAAAGATTTTTATTTACTTATCTTTAGAGGGGAAGGGAAGGAGAGAAGGAGAGAAATATCCATGTATGGTTGCCTCTCATGCGTCCCCTGCTGGGAACTAGCCTGCAACCCAGGCATGTACCCTGACTGGGAATCGAACCATGATCCTTTGGTTGGCAGGCCCGCGCTCAATCCACTGAGCTACACCAGCCAGGACTAGGAACCACTACTTTTAGGAAGACGTTGCCACACAAAGAGAGTCTGTGGGCCACGGTCATCTGGGAGCTGGATAGAAATGAGGATGTCAGGCCCCAGCCTCCTGAGGTTCTGATGGATCTCAGAACCTCCCTCAGACAATTAAATTAGTGATTTAATTATCTGGAGTAGGGGAGCTCAATATTGGTAGTTCAAAAAGCTCCTCAAGTGATTCTAATTATACATTGCTAGGGACTGAATGTTTGTGCCCCCTAAATTCATAGGTTGAAATTCTAACTCCAATGTGATGGTATTTGGAGGTTGGGCCTTATAATTAAGTTTATATTAGGTTCAGTTTAGACTAAGTTTATATATGAGAGTAGGACTCTGATAATGAGATTTATTCCCTTATGAAAATAGATCTCTCTCTCTCTCCTGAGTGCACACACCAAGAAAAAGCCGTGTGAGGACATGACCAGGAAGAGAACCCTCACCAAGACCTTGACCATGCTGGCACCCTGGTCTCCCAGCCTTTAGAACTGTGAGAAACAATTGTTTGTTGCTACGCTACCCAATCCATGGTATTCTGTGATAGCAGCTGGACTGACAAAGGAAGCATCTAAGGTTCAGAATTATTTCTCAAAGGAGAAGAGGCTGTCCCTTCTTCAAAGATATTAGAGAATATGGTTTTCCTTTGTAGATTTACTGGAGCCCAGTTAGAAAAGCTCAGTTGTCACACCTCTCTCAAAGGCGAGGTAAATTTCGGAGTTTCAGCAGTAGAAGATGGCCCGGGAGAATCAGGCCACATGTTATAAGTGACACAACATCAGTTAATAGTACTTTCAGTTTCCCTCGAGAGAATGAAGCAAAGAGCTGAGATCAACCTACTACCAATGTGAGGTCGAGGCAGAGAGAAACCAGAATGGGGATTAGGAAAACGAGGAACTAGCAGTCGATATTAAACTCCAACCCAGCCCAAGTTCAGCAACCACAGAGAAAGGGGGCAGCTCTCAGCAGGAGAGGTGTTGGGATTCAGCCTGGGCTCTCCCTGACGGCAGGGGGCAGAGGTTAGCAGGTAGAAAGGCCCTGCTCAGGGTAGAGGGAAAGGCAGTGTTGGGAGAGCTTCAGGACTGTCCCCACCAGCTGGTGATGGTCAGGAATCATCAGCATCTTGGTCATTCAGGTTAACAGACAGACTGTGTAGACAGGTGATATTCAAGGATGCTGAAGCTCTGTGATTTCTGTGATCATTTGCTCCCACTTCAGGCTTGCCTTCAATGTTTCATAATCCTTGAGGTGACTGGCAGTTATGTCTTTGGGTGTTAAGTATTAACTTTACTGAATGTGCCTCTTCTTTGGTTGATGCAGGGCAGTGAGTTGGATTTTAATATTCCCAAACCAGCACTGGTACCCCCGACTTGTGTCTGATGGAATAAATGCAGGAACATGAAGACCTAAACAAGATCGTGGCCGTGTGCCCGTGAGGTCATTTATTTCAATCTAATGCGTGCTCCTTGAGGCCTCCTAGGACTTAGACGCTATACTGAATATAAATACACCTAAGGCATAGTTCCTACATTTAGGGAGGCAGTCAGTTAAGACTAAAATTAATTGTTATCATCAACAATAGCAATAAAAAGAAAGTTGGAAAGGCAAAGAATGTTATATAGGAAAGAACTATAGTAAAAAGAACACAGAACCACTAGCCAAGGCATCCAAATACAAATTCCATCTTTGTTAACAGCTCATTGTGTGTTTTTGTTTTCTTATGTGGAAATGGATTTATCAGATTTATCACCATCGCGTTTTTTTTCTTACCTCCCAGAGTTATCTTGAGCACCAAATAATATCATACATGTGAAAACAATTAATGAAATATAAACTAATTGTCACTTTGTCATATTTTGCTTAGGTAGTTCAATGCAAATAATTTGCAAGCCATTATTTTCCATTACGTTTATTAATGGGATATAAAACAGCCCCAGGATGAAGGGATGGAGAGCTGAGACACAGCCCCCTGCCCCGCCCCCAGAGCCTCTTGACAACTACATTCAGCAAGAATATCTTCCTGGAAGGAAACAGGCACCATCGGGTCTGGCGTAACCCAGGTTACCATCTTTTGTCACTTGGTGTGTTGTGTGTTGCTTAATGGGGAATGTACTGCGTTCCTTCTTTTCCCTTTACACACATTGAGAAACTGTACCACAGCAACCATGAAATCAGAACTTGGGTGAAACATATTGCAGAAGAAGCAGGAAACACATTGCACTGGAACTTGCTGGGTGCTACTGCAAGGGTGGGGGTGAGCAGGCAAATCAGCTTCTTATAGGTAAAGTAATAAGTGTGTACAGGAAGTTTTGTTTTTTGTGTGTTTGTTTTGAGTACAGGGCATGATAGAGTGTTACAACACCCATATTTCATGAAAAGATAGAAAATGTGAATATATGAGACAGGATTTGGCTCTTAATATTTATCTTGGACCTTGGGTGAGGAAAACAATCTCTCATTTCTTTACTTATAAAATGCAACAGTACCCACCCATATAGGATTGTTCTGAGAATAAATGAGATAGCATAATTTCGAATATTTTTTAGTAAATGGTCACTATCATGGTGATTATTTAGAGTCCTTATATAACTAGCTATCTTTAATAGTGAATATAAGGGCTTAAAATATAGGAACTTATTTTCCCCTTGCATGATTCTATAGGGTAGGCACTCCATTTTGATAATGTGCTCATCTTGCCACAGGAAGTTAGCAGGATGTTTATCTAATTTAAATTCAACGCCTATGGTAGAAAATGATCAACTGATATCTTTTTAAAAAGAAATGTTGCCTTTAATTTTTAAAAAATATTTTAAAGATTTTTATTTATTTATTATTTTTAGAGAGAGGAGAAAGGAAGGAGAAGGAGAGGGAGAGAAACATTAATGTGTGGTTGCCTCTCCTGCACCCCCTACTGAAGACCTGGCCTGCAACCCAGACATGTGCTGGGAATCGAACCAGCAACCCTTTGCTTCACAGTCTGGTGCTCAATCCACTGAGCCACACCAGCCAGGGCTGTAGCCTCTAATCTAACACTTCAACATTTATTCTTTTTTTTTGTTTCTTAAAATAAGGTTCACTTTTATAGAAAAAGAAAAATTGTCAATAATTTGGGAATGCTTGTTAACATAAAGTCTCGATAGCCCACAACACCAGAAACTCAGCTTGCAGACCATTTATTTAGCAAGGAGGTGAGGCAGAGTTCTCCTACATTGTAGACAATAGGTCTCTCCTCAAGAGGGCATGATGGAAGTTTTCTCATTTTATAAATGAGAAATTTATTATTCCCCCCAATAATGAAAATGTATTACCTTTTTATATATTTAGTATGTAAAACCATGATGTACATTGTTGATATAGATTTATTTCACGTCCTTTGAGAGTTCTTCTTTGTTTAAATCTGGGAAGTTAGGGGCGAGTGCGCTCCTGCCCCTCCATTCCTACTCTGTGAGATGTGCCTACACTCTGGCTTGGAGAATCTCCTAGAAGAGCTTAAGAGCTGAGGTGAGTCATGCAGGGTAAATTAACAAGTTCAGCGGCATACACTGTGGAGAACTGTCTGCATGTGTGAAGAGAATTGCTATGGAGATCAAATAAAACGTACAACAAAGTTTATCTCTCATCTGCTCATGACTATGGAGGGATCCAGTCTCAGGTTCTTCCTGCCTCTACCTGGATCACTGCCTAGGTGACCTAACCCAATCCTGTGCCTCTGCACAGTGACGATTCCCTGGTTTATACCCACATGCACAAGCTCTCCTCTGAACTTCAGACCCATGTATCCAGCTGCTGACCAGACAAGTTGAGTTGCTACTCAAAGTTGCTTTCTCCCTAGGCTTGGTCACCTCAGTGAATGGACACTCTGTTCTTCCAGTCATTCAGGAAAAAAAAAGTTGGGCTGACTCCTTTCTTTATCTCACAGCACACCTTCAGTCAATCCACAAATTCTGTCATCCTACCTTCGAAATACATCCTCAGAATATTTCTCATCACTACCACCACTGTGTGCTGTCGCAGTGCTTTCCACTGTTTCTGCTCTCTTTCTCTTAGAGTTTATTGTCCTTGAAATGGCCAGAGTGATTCTTGTAAAACGTAAGTCAAATAACAATGTCATTTCTCTTCTTAAATATCTCTGGAATCTAAACTCTGTGTAATGACCTATATATAAGACCCTACGAAACCTGTCTCCCTGCCACTTCTCCAACTTAGTCTTCTTCCCCCTCACTCCACCCTTTGCCCCAGTTTCTCCTTGGTCACAGGAGCCTCTTTACTGTTCTCCAACTAAGCCTCAGGGCCTTTGCACTGAACCATTCTTCTGGAACTTTCTTCCTCCATATGGTTTGCTTGCTCCCTTCCTTCACATTTAGGTCTCAGATCTTTGCTAAGAGGTCTGTGTAATTCCTTCCCAAAACACCCCGCATCTGTTACTTGCTACCTTCTTACCAAAAGCATTAGTCAAGTATCAACAGGAAAACAGAAATCATTCTGAGTATTTGAAACAGGAGAGATTTCATGCAGGAAATTAGTTCTGAATGATGGAAGAGGCTGAGAAGCCAGAGGGGACAGTGAAGCAACCCAGAAGTTAGAAACAGTAGGAAACCGCTAGCCTCCCTCCTCCCAGGGAGGCAGGAGAAAGGCACCCACATCACCTGGCCAAAGCAGGAACCACAGTGGTTGTGGCAGAAGCTGGAGCAGTGCAGAGACAGCCGCCATTGCAGATGCTGTCACAGGAAGGAGAGGGAGAGACACCTTGGTTTCTCCCTTCTGCACTGTCTCCCTCAGTGTTTCTCATTGAATGAACTCAGTCATGGGCTAACACTGAGGCCAGTGCTTAGCCTGCAGGGGGCAGCACTAACCACCTTGTTCTCAGCAGATGCTAGATGGGTCCAGCACCAGCACAAGCTGCTCTGTTTTTCCTCAGAGCACTTACCATCCTTGACATATTACATTTTTTTGGTATATTTTGTGGGTTCTTTGACTGAAATATAGGGTTCATGAAGGCAGGGACTTGGCTGTTTTGTTAACTACTATATTTCTGGCTCCTAAAACAGGGCCTGACACATGCAGGTACTCAATAAATAATTCTTGAATGAAAGAACATGCCTCAACTGACAGTGCATCTGACTTACAGCAGGCACAGAACAAATATATACTGAATAAATGAGACTGACTATTAATTACAATACCAAGGTAAGGGTGATGTGAAAAACAGCAAGGTGACATCTTAGTTGAAATCCATCTCAACAGATTTTTTATTTTTTATTTTTTGTCCTAAACCTTTTTTAAAAAATTTAATTCCTGTTCAAGTACAGTTTTCTGTCTTATATTCCCAGCCCTGCCCACTCCCCCACCCAGTGCTCCCCACCTCCCTCCCATTTCCACCCCCCACCCTTAGTTATTGTCCATGTGGCCTTTATACTTGTTCATGTGAGTCCATCCCCTTTTCCCCTATGATTCCCTCCCCTCTCCCCTCTGGACCCTGTCAGCCTGTTCCGTAATTGAGTGTCATTGGTCATATTTTGCTTGCTTGTTTGTTTTGTTGTTTAGATTCCTGTTAACGGTGATATCATATGGTATTTGTCTTTCACCACCTGGCTTAGTTCACTCAGCATAATGCTTTCCAGTTGCATCCATGATGTTGCATAAGACTACTGAAATAAATTACATTTATTTGAAGAATTTTATAATTTTTTTCTTTTTTAAAAGATTTTTATTTATTTATCTTTAGAGGGGAAAGGAAGGGGAGAGGGAGAGAAATATCAATGTATGGTTGCCTCTCATGTGTCCCCTGCTGGGAACTGGCCTGCAACCCAGGCATGTGCCCTGACTGGGAATTGAACCATGATCCTTTGGTTTGCAGGCCGTGCTCAATTCACTGAGCTATGCCAGCCAGGGCAGGAATTTTATAGTTTTTAAAATTATATTCTATGGTTTATGCTGTTACAGTTGTCCTAATTTTCCCCCTTTGCTCCCTCCACCAAGCTCACCCCATTCCCTCAGGCAATCTGCACACTACTGTTCATGTTCATGGGTCATTCATATATGTACTTTGGCTACTCTGTTTCCTATGTTGTACTTTAAATGCCCATGACTATTCTGAAACTACCTATTTGTACTTCTTAATTCCTTCCCAATACTTGCCCATCCCCTCCAATCCCCTCTTATCTGGCAACCATGAAATGTTCCCTGTATCTATGATTCTGTTTTTGTTCTGCTCCTTTGTTTATTTTGTTTTTTAGATTCAATTGCTGATATGTTTATTGTCATTTTATTGTCATTTTACTGTTCATATATTTGAACAACTTTTTCTTAAAGAAGACCCTTTAACATTTCACATAGTACTGGTTTGGTGGTGGTGAACTCCTGTAGTTTTTTCTCGTCTGGGAAGATCTTTATCTGTCCTTTAATTTTAAATTATAGCTTTGCTGGGCACAGTAATCTTGGTTGTATGTTCTTACTTTTCATCACTTTGAATATTTCTTGTAAAACCCTTCTAATCTGCAGTTTCTTTTGAGAAATCAGCTATGGGAGCTTCCTTGTAGATAACTAACTGCTTTTCTGTTGCTTTTAAGATTTTCTCTTTGAATTTAAAGTTTGGCATTTTAATTATGATGTAGTTTGGTGTGGCCCTCTTTGGGTTAATCTTATTTGGCATTCTCTGTGCTTCCTGAACTTGTATGTCTATTTCCTTCACCAAGTTAGGGAAGCTTTCTTTCATTATTTTTTCAAACAGGTTCCCAATTTTTTGTTCTCTCTCTTCTCCTTCTGGCATCCCAGTGATATAAATGTCGATATGCTTAAAATTGTCCCAGAGCCATCTTATACTACCCTAATTTTTTTTGGATTTTTTGTTCTTCTAGTACTTCTGATTGGTTGTTTTTGCTTCTTTATATTCCAGTTCATTGATTTGATTTTTACCTTCGTCCAGTCTACTGTTGATTCCTTATAAATCATTCTTTATTTTAATTAGTGTATCCTTTGTTTCTGACTAGATCTTTTTTTTATGCTCAAGTTCCTTGAGCATCCTTATAACCAGTGTTTTGAACTCTGCATCTAGTAGATTGTCTGTATTTTGTCTACTTTTTTTTTCTGGAGTTTTGTTCTGTTCTTTCATTTGGGCTGTGTTTCTTTGTCACCTCATTTTGGCAGCCTCCCTGTGTTTGTTTCTATGTATTAGGTACAGCTGCTACCTCTCCCAAGCTTGGTAGAGTGGCCTAATGTAGTACGTGTCCTTTAGAGTCCAGTGGCACAGCCTCCCCTCTCAAGCTGGGTACTCAAGGTGCACCCACTGTGTGGGCTCTGTACACTCTTCTGTTGTAGATGAGCCTTGATTGCTTTGGCACATCCAAGGTTAGCCACCATCTGTGTTCTGTCTGGGGTCACAAAGNCTAATTTTCCCCCTTTGCCCCCTCCACCAAGCTCACCCCATTCCCTCAGGCAATCTGCACACTACTGTTCATGTTCATGGATCATTCATATATGTACTTTGGCTACTCTGTTTCCTATGTTGTACTTTAAATGCCTATGACTATTCTGAAACTACCTATTTGTACTTCTTAATTCCTTCCCAATACTTGCCCATCCCCTCCAATCCCCTCTCATCTGGCAACCATGAAATGTTCCCTGTATCTATGATTCTGTTTCTGTTCTGCTCCTTTGTTTATTTTGTTTTTTTTTTTAGATTCAATTGCTGATATGTTTATTGTCATTTTACTGTTCATATTTTTGAACAACTTTTTCTTAAAGAAGACCCTTTCACGTTTCACATAGTACTGGTTTGGTGGTGCTGGACTCCTTTAGTTTTTTCTCATCTGGGAAGATCTTTATCTGTCCTTTAATTTTAAATTATAGCTTTGCTGGGCACAGTAATCTTGGTTGTACGTTCTTACTTTTCATCACTTTGAATATTTCTTGAAAATCCCTTCTAATCTGCAGTTTCTTTTGAGAAATCAGCTATGGGAGCTTCCTTGTAGATAACTAACTGCTTTTCTGTTGCTTCTTTTAAGATTTTTCTCTTTGAATTTAAAGTTTGGCATTTTAATTATGATGTAGCTTGGTGTGGCCCTCTTTGGGTTAATCTTATTTGGCATTCTCTGTGCTTCCTGAACTTGTATGTCTATTTCCTTCACCAAATTAGGGAAGCTTTCTTTCATTATTTTTTCAAACAGGTTCCCAATTTTTTGTTCTCTCTCTTCTCCTTCTGGCATCCCAGTGATATAAATGTTGATATGCTTAAAATTGTCCCAGAGCCATCTTACACTACCCTCATTTTTTTATTGATTTTTTTGTTCTTCTAGTACTTATGATTGGTTGTTTTTGCTTCTTTATATTCCAGTTCATTGATTTGATTTTCACCTTCATCCAGTCTACTGTTGATTCCCTATAAATCATTCTTTATTTTAATTAGTGTATCCTTTGTTTCTGACTAGATCTTTTTTTATGCTCAAGTTCCTTGAGCATCCTTATAACCAGTGTTTTGAACTCTGCATCTACTAGATTGTCTGTATTTTGTCTATTTTTTTTCTGGAGTTTTGTTCTGTTCTTTCATTTGGGCTGTGTTTCTTTGTCACCTCATTTTGGCAGCCTCCCTGTGTTTGTTTCTATGTATTAGGTACAGATGCTACCTCTCCCAAGCTTGGTAGAGTGGCCTAATGTAGTATGTGTCCTTTAGAGTCCAGTGGCACAGCCTCCCCTCTCAAGCTGGGTACTCAAGGTGCACCCACTGTGTGGGCTCTGTACACTCTTCTGTTGTAGATGAGCCTTGATTGCTTTGGCACATCCAAGGTTAGCCACCATCTGTGTTCTGTCTGGGATCACAAAGCATAAGCTACAAAGCAATCTGAAGATAGCTGATACTTGTGGTGGGCTTGGAGGTTCCCAGGCAAGGCCAAATGGTAAAGCTAGGCCAGCCGCTGCTAGTGTTGTGCCTGGGACAACTTATCAAGAGTTACAGGGCTCACTGAAGCCACATGCTGCTTGTTTGAGAGAATTTAGAAAAGTCTGAAGCATGGGTTAAGACAAGCCATTCATGTGGAAAAGGCCCTGGAGACAGCTTAGGTGGGCCTAAAAGTTTTGTTGGGCAGGGCCTCGGGGAATCACTAGGGTGGGCAAACAGTGTGAGCCAGGTTAATGGAGTCTCATATATGGTACCTGCCTGCTGGCTCTGTGGCTGTGTGTGGGGAGGGCTCAGAAAAGAACAATGGCCTCTGCCAGTACTTCTCTCTGGGAGAAAGCTGCCTTCTAGCTCTTGTCCTGTTGTTAGAAATTCACTTCCTCCCCATATGTTTCTGATGCCTTTCAATATGCTGTCCCTGTGCTGGAACTCAGAGGGAGTGAGTCCAAGTAAGTCTGTGTGTGGGCCCTTTAAGAGGAACTGTCTGGGATTGTAACAGTTTCTGTCTTCTACAGAATCAATTCCCACTGGTTTTTACAGCCAGAAGTTATAGAGGCTTGTCTTTCTGATAGTATATCCCTGGGTTGGGGGGCCTTGTATGGGGCTGGGATTCTTTGCTCCTGAGATATCTCTATCAATTTTTATCTGCCACACACGATGTGGGACCAAACAAACTTTTCCGCATCTCCACCCCTCCTACCTCATTGTGGTTTCTTTTTTAATTCTGTAGTTGTAAGACTTTGGTTCAGTTTGATTTCTGATGATTCTAAACAATAGTAATTCTATAGTTTAGTTGTAATTTTGATGTAGTTGTGCAAAGAGGCAAGCAGTGTTTACCTACACTGCCATCTTGACTGGCAGTCTTAAGTTGTATAAATTCTGATATATTTTCAAGTGTGATTTTTTCCTTAAAATCTCTGGTATCATATTTCCTGAGGGATTTTTTTAAACCTCATTCAGGGATATTTTATCATTGCTTTTAGAGACAGAGCAAAGGAGAAAGAGATACATTGATGTGAGAGAGAAGCATAGATTAGTTGCTTCCCACATGCACCCAGATGGGGAATTGAATTTGCAACCTAAGTACATGCCTTGATCAGGAATCGAATGTGCAATTTTTTGGTTACAACATGACACTCCAACCAATGGGCCACACTGGCCAGGGCCTGAGGGGGTTTGACTCATTTAATTTCTGTTTCATCTTCATGAATTTGTCAAGTTAAAATACTCCCTATTTGATTCTTTTTGCTTCTCAGGTTTTTTTAAAAAGTTCTATTTTTTCTTTTTTCTTTTGAAAATATTTTATTGTCTATGCTATTTTACTCTCTTTGCCCCTCCACCTAGCCCCCCTCTGCCACTTCATCAGTCAATGCTCACACCATTAGTTAAGGAAACCTAAAACTCTGAACTCAGTTTGTTAAACAAATGAACAAACAAACAAACAAACCTGGAAAATAAATGCACGTACTATGTATTACTTAATAATTGAACACTATACTTTAGGAAAAAAATGACAAAAATCATTAATTAAATTTTACGATTAAAACCAAATCTGATTCTACAGGTGAATTGAGCAATAGACACCGAATTAAACTATAGATAGTGGTCATACAGAAACATTTCTCTGTTCTGGAAACTTTCCACCTAAAGGACGTTTTAAAATCAGTGTTGATTATCTTGTTCATATTTTCTTGATTTCTCCTAGAAGTCAAATTCTAAATAATTTCTATCAGGAAGAGCTGAAATTTTATTTTCTGGTGGAAACTCTGGATAAGTAGTGGTTTCTGTGTAGTGAGTAAATACATGCTTGAGCATTTATGATTCTGTGACCAACTTAAGCACATTAAAGATATTTTTAGCTACTGATCTGATCTTCCTTTTTAAGATTCTCTGTCCTTGAAGAGAAACATAGGACTGAATTTTGGGCAAAGATATGTCATGTGTTTAAAATAAGTTCAAGACCCACCCCTCCCCCCAAAACATCATACCATTTCCTCTGGTACAAATGATTCATTCAGGTGAGAATCTTAGGAAAGTCTACCCATGGTGAACAATAGAAAGGCTATGATGAATTTCTCTTTGTCCTTAAGCAAGAAGACATTCAAATACATTCTGTCTGTGAATTCGTTTCTGTTTCATCTCAGCTGCTCATGTCTCTAAAATGAATAACTCTTGTCTGCATAGTCATGTTCATTCTTGTTTTTAAAGCTGTTTCTTTCTTTCAAGACTTAATCACAGGACCTTTAGAAAACCAGGAAGGACACAGCAAACTGGAACAAAGTTTGTTGTTTTAGTTAATTTGCTCCCAGTAATTGTATGGTATACCAGGGGAAGAATTGGTTCATATTTTATTATAATTTTTAGAAATTCTGAGATCGGCTTCTGTTATTCCAGTTGTTTTACTTTGGGATAAAATGCTTAACTTACCTAGTTACAAAAATGATGGCTTACACTTATGGAGAGGACTGACTATGTCTTAAGTACTGATCCTACGTGCTGTATGTGACCAGTTGTTCAGATTCTGAAGAACTCTTCCAGCCTCGATCTTGTACTGTGCTGTCCGCATTTCACATATGGAGAATCTCAGGCACAAAGTGATCAGCGACTTGCCCAAGTTTTCACAAGTAATCACGAGGAACTCAGCCATGAGCCTAAGCCATCTGGCTCCAGAATCCATATTCTTACCCAGCCTTTAAGCTAGCTAAGGGCATTAAAATGTCTCCTCTAAAAAGCAAGGTGAAAGTGTATTTTGATGCTCTTTCCTGGGAGGAAAAAAAAAAGCTTTCTTAAGCTGCTTTTCCAAGAAAGGGGAGGTCCTGGTGACATATTCAAGAGACAACAAAGTGAAGTTACTGCATAACAGCCATAGTAAATAATGTCAAATAATAAAATAAATTAAAAATTGAATTCCTCATAGAGGGCAAAGCAGGGAGGGGGTCAGACGGAGGAGCAGGAGGCTGGAGTCTAAGGAGTGACTGGGGAGATGACTTGGGAGGTGGGTTGGTAAAAGGATATGAAGAACAAGAATGTTTTCTCCCCAGTTGCTTGGTGAAGGGCCTCAAGATCCCCATAGGATTTTGGAAGACAAGTTTATTAAATCCAAATGGTGAGTGATATCACTTGACCCCTGGGTTATACTGATCAATCTTTAACATAGCTCTAATATTCAACACATATGCCACGGAATACTATTTGTAGATTTTCCACTGGGTTTAAAATGAGATTAATTTTATAGTTGTATCTTGCCTTCTCCTATGGATCATTTTTTTTCTTGAAAACGAAGAGGAAAATAATCATCTATAAGCAAATCTGAATGTAATTTCAGATGCTTTCCAAATTATACCATCACAGGTATTCATGCCAAAGAACTGAGAACAGGAGCAAGAAACAAAACAAGTTTGACCAACATTTGAGAACCTACTGCATGTTAAGTACCAAGCCACACTACCTTTTTAAATCAATAATATTGAAGTAGAATTAACATAAAATAATATTCACTAATTTTATGTGTAGAATCAGGTTCAACAGACAACCTCCCATCTTCTGGGTCAAAACATTTGTGAAGAGCTTCGCTAAGCATTTCGCTTTGAGGGTGTAAAGGTAAAACCTAACCATCAGAATTTAGAAACTCAACATATACATGGTATAACAAAAGAGGGCAAAGAAATTTTACCTGTATGTTCAGGTTTAGGTAACCCATATATCTCAAACACAGGAAGGAAATCTTTACATTTATTATATTGTATATAAGAAAACTGGGCAAAAATTTGACTTCAGACTCTCTAAGGAATGGTTAAATGCATTGGTCTATGCTTGGGCGGTTAGAGGGAACACTACCTTCTTATCCTTACTAGTTCCTTAATTGTTGGAGGATCACCTCTAATGTAACACTTCCTGCCTCTCTGTAGGCTTCCACTTCTGGCTTTGGGAGGTGGAATAATTGATTTGATTGGTGAATCAGGGAGTAGAAACTGGGCATATGCTAAAGATTGGTTTAATAAATCTCTTCAGTGTTTAGCTATTGTAAGACAAATGGCATATTTCTCCAAGTCCACAAGTATAAAATAGGCTTAAAGTACAGTGAAAATTTTGTTTATATATACAGTAACTTTCTGTAAAATGAATCAGGCACCTCAAAATGGCTATTAAATCTTTGTCCGATAGATATTTACTACCAGGACTGGCAACCTGATGTTAAAGAATTGTTTTAATCTACTTTGAAACAGAGTTTAGATTAAAGAACCTCTTGAGGTTTTCTTTTAGGTCTATGAATTTATTAATAACTGTAGATTTCTTTCAGCATATGAACAATACTGAAAATAAGCAACTTTAAATTCTTATGATAAAATATCTCCACTCCTCTTGAATATACTTTTTCCTCACTGGTAGTAATATCAGATGATGAATTCAATGGTTGTTTACATTGAAACCAAGTATTGATTTTCATCACTCGGGTAATGTTCTTTGCCTTAGGATCATATTCAAATTGCTTTGATCTACGGAAGAAGTAGAAGAATCCTAGAGAGAGAGAATCATGATTGGTTATCTTGCAAAAATATACAATGGTTTCTTACTTTTTAGTTTAATGAATGCAGAATAAAATAATTGAATATTATACAGAGAAAAGAATGTATAATTGCATATATTTTACTTTATCACTATCACATAAGAAATATAATTATTTTTATTTCCCCGAGGAAGAAGCTAATGTATGGAACATGAATTTCAAAGGGCTTACTGCCTACTGTGGTTATGCCAGGGGTTTTCAAACTTCATGTTAACAGAATGTCTCAGGGAAGAAGGCCTTTGTGGGTATGGACTTGGGGTTTTTATCCTCATTTCTTTAGATCTGTTTTACTTTATCTATTTTAGGGGTTGTGGTTCTGTGTTAGACATCATTGGAATAAAAAATTGTGTCACTCAAAAACATTTTTAGACTTCTGTTTACTCCATGGTCCAGGTCATTGTCTTTGAGGATAATAGTAGATGGACTAGTACATTAAATTGCCTGAGGTTCTTTTAAGACTAGATTCTTGGATATCAGCCACAGTACCACTCCCTCAGAAAGCCTGAAGAATTTGTACTTCGACACACAAACCCTAAGCTGTATATATTAAAGTATATACCTTATAGTTTGAGAATCACTCCAGTTTATGATCTTAGGCAATTTTCATGCCTAAAACTTGTGGGGGGTGTCTCAGATCAATGATAAGTAAAATGAATTTTGGTTCTTTTCATATAAGCTTGATATAACAAGATGGTATAACAGAAAACATAATTCAGGAATTACTGATTCAGTTGTGTGATGATGCCTACAGGGTTAAAGTTTATTATTATATGTACCCAAGAGTAGTAAAATTATGTTAAAATGGCAACCTTTAAGATTTTGTGCTGCCTTTAACTGCCAATAAAGTTTTCTGAGTATCCTAAGAGTTTAGGCCTTGATGCTTACCTTTATGCTGGAAAGCAGCATCAACTCGGAGACCAATTCCTGGGAAGTATTTTACCAGCCTCCGAGGGTACCCTTTGTCCATGGTTTGGGTCACTTCATCATACCTGGACATATGAATATGAAAATTTGTGGAGATTCTATGTTTTGGGGGGCTTAATTTATCTACTGCCCAACTCGAAGTCAGGCAGCTATATGGAAAAAAGAGGCCTAGTGGAAAAAACTAATTGCATTAATAATAAAAATGTGGCAAAGATTATGTTTGGTTGAATCACTTACAGAGTCTTGAAACAAGAATTAATGGCTATGGTACATTTACACAATGGAATTCTATGCTGCAGAAAGGAAGAAGGAACTACTACCCTTTGCAACATCATGGATGGAACTGGAAAGCATTATGCTGAGCGAAAATAAGCCAGGCGGTGAAAGACAAATACCATATGATCTCACTGTTAACAGGGATCTAAACAAAACAAACAAGATAGCAAAATATGACCAATGACACTCAAATATGGAACAGGCTGACAAGGTCCAGAGGGGAGAGTGGAGAGAATCATAGGGTAAAAGGGGATGGACTCATGAGAACAAGTATAAAGGACACATGGACAATAATTAAGGGTGGGGGGTGGAAATGGGAGGGAGGCGGGGAGCATGGGGTGGGGGGTGGGCAGGGTTGGGAATATAAGACAGAAAGCTGTACTTGAACAAGAATTAAATAAAAAAATTATTTAAAAAAAGAATTAATGGGAGGAAATGCTACACCATTTGTCAGAGTGATGGTATTTTGAGGAAATGTTAAAATAAGGTCTCAGCTTGGAGCTTTCATAGATTTTGATTCAATATTTTTGTGTTGCCAGCAAGTTGGTTGACACACCAGCTTTATGATTTTATATTATTTTTATTTTTTAAGTGGGAGAAAGATCTTTGGACTCACCAAAACATTCTTTTGTTTGATAAGTGTCATCCACCTGAAATTGCCTTCAACATAATTCACTTTAAGAAAACTATAGGTTAGTTTTGTTTTTGCCTATGCTAAAGTGATGCTATGTGAATATTTTTCTCCAGAATGAAATGAAGGGGTCAATTGTCTGTAACCTTACCTCCAGCACCAAATGCCCACAAAGAAGTAGGTTTTTCTTGTGTTGTGGTCACAGACAGCTGCATCAATTTTCTTTACATATCTTGGAAAGCCAAGGGTATAGATGGATTTGGGGTGATCTGGTAAAACAGCATATCCTCTGATCATCCAGAAATTGTCATCTAGGAGGAGAGAGGGTGATTATCTTATGATGCCTACTTCCTTTCAGGAGTAATGCTTAGAATTTAGTAATCTTATATCTCCATTTATTTTAGCTGCTTGTATCATTAATATTACACAAATAATATACCTATAGTTAATAGAATGCATACCCATGTCAATCGGTTTCACTGTATTGGTTGCCTTTCTAACTCTGACAAAACAGGGTGTTTGTACATGATCTAAATTTCAGCACTCAAGTGTTCTCAATAACAAGTAATCTGATGAAATCCTTGTAAAAAATAAGGTTGCTAGATTAAATTTAAGGTACTAGTTAAATTTGAATTTCAAATAAACAATAATGAACTTCAGGATATAAGTATATCCAAAAATATTGCAATACACACTTATACTAAAATTATTTGTTATTTATTTGAAATTCAAAGTATCCTCTGATTTTGTTTGCCAAATTTGACAACCTTAGTAAACACTGAATATAGAAAAGACATGGATTACCTTTACTTGGCAGAAAAAAGACTGTATTTTAATTTCTGTCATACTGATTTGTGCAGATTTTTTAAAGCTTCTGTGCAATTGCAATAGTATTTATCTCCATAGCAACAGAGAATCCCTAGGTAGTTATTCTTTGTGACAGAAGCCTAAGTTCAGGCATTCATAGGGGTGGGGGAGTTGCTGTGGGAAAAGTTACCTTTAAAAACCAGAATCTTATCTTTAGGGTTCTCATATGCAGCTTGAATATCAGCTGGCAGAGATGGCCAGAATGATGAGATTAATTCAAATTCAACATCACTGATATCACAATAGATCCTCCATAGGTGCCTGTGTTAAATAAAAAACACTTAATAAACACAGAATAGGTATGAGGTTTGCCCGGAAAATATCCAATCATGGACTATGGAAGAAGACACAAGATACAAGAAACACTGTACATAGAGAACAATGATGCCTCAGTCCCATCCAAAGTGGGTATGTTGGGGTCTCACACAGTTCTTCCAATCACCATCAGCTGCCCTGTCATATTTTCCTGAATCTCATCAACGGTCTGAATTTTCTCCTCTTTCAAAGGTGATTTTAGTTTTGAGAAAAGCCAGCAGTCACATGGCACCAAATCTGGGCTGTAGGGGGACTGAGTCACCTGGGTGATTTGATGTTTTGCCAAAAAAACTCTGCAAGAGACGTGATGTATGAGTGGGTGCATTGTCAGGATGAAGCTGCCAGTTACCAGTTCCCATAGCTGCAAACTTCTGAATCATCCAGTAGTTTCCGGGGAAGAATGTTCAAGCTTAACTCAAAATTTGGTGCAGGTCTGTTGCTCTACTCGCTCGGTCAGGTTGAATGTGACAGGCACACAGTACACATGCTCACTCAATGGTGTCTACTGCTTCCACCGACTAGTACAGTGAAATAGTCACTGTTCACGCATGCGCATTGCAGTCCACTCTCCTTGGCTGTCAGGTTAGAGCGATGTTGCGCAGTCCATTCTCGTCATATTAACAATGGTTGGGCTTTTTCCGGACAGTTAATATATATAAATGTCAATGAAAACATTGTAAACTAAGGCTTCTATTTATCTAGTGGGTTATTTTCCTGAAATAGTTTAGATCATTAATACAATTTCCCTCAGTAAATTTGAGTGGCTGTGAATTCAGTTCTTCAGTTCCACCCTTTGGACTACCAAGGTCAGGACATGCTTTGTTCCCATTCTCTCGGGTATTTACGGTATCAAACTATCCGTGGAAATTTTATAGTACTCAACGTTTTGGAGATCTTAATTCACCCACTACCTAACTTGGAGTGCTAAATGGCCCGTTTTTTTGCCAAAGGAGAAATACCCAACATTCTATGCCAACACCAAGCATTCTCAGAACTCGTTGGGGCTGATATTTGCTAGAGTGAAGAACTATTATTATGAGCATGGCAAACTATTTCCACAGATTTTCCCTTCTGCAAAATTCTGAATCTATGAATGAAACTTGAAAAACCCTTATATTTTATTCCCCTTCCCACGTTGGCAAACCTCCCCTGACAAGTGGTCCTCACCTCTGCTCTTAGGACCATGCCATTACAGTGCTATATATTCATGGGTGGAAGGAGTCTGATTTAAATATTCTTTCCTTTTGTCCCTATGTCTTGTTAGATGGAGTACATCTTGGTACTTTGTCATAAAAACATGGTCATGGTGTATATAACTGACACAGCAGGCCGCAATTTAAGTCCAATAAATTATACATGGTAAAAGAAGAGATTTCCTGTTACAGTTAACACTTTACTGATGTGACGTTAGGGAGTGGTCTGCTGGTGTGTGTTTAATGTCAGGCTCTTTGGTAGGAGAAAGGCCTAATTTTTTATAATTTTATGATTTGCAGGGTGTCCTTTAACTATGGCCATTTTCAAGCTACCAAATTGATGTGAACTGGTTCACAAAATTCCTGAAAATTTAACAATTGGATCCTGAAATGGTATAAGTCAGCTCCAATGCACCACTGGGTTGGTGTATTATTTTGGCCAAAAAGTCACTGGAAGTTGACTTCCAGTGGAAATTTTAAAATTTGCTTGAAGACATTTAAAAATCAATTTATCAAATAAGTAAGAGATACATGCACATAGCAAAACATTCAGACAGTATGCACAGTTATAAAATGAAGAGTAAAAGGCACACATTCGCACCATCCTCATGATTCCCTCTTTATCCCTACATCTCTGGAAAACAAAAGTCTTTATAGGAAGTTAAGGTATTTAAGGGAATGGGTTTACCTGCCTTTAAAGAACATAACTTCTCTGCGGAAAGTGGTGATAGCATCAAAAGTCAAATCAGGGTCACAGGCATGAGGTACAGTGGGTCCCTTTGGCTTAGCAGGTGTCTTTGGTAGACCTCCTTTGATGAAAAAAGAAATACCACAGCAAATTAAGAAGGCTTGTGGAAATACCTACAGAAGGATCCTACCGAAATGAGTATTTTCTTCATGATAATAGTTCAAGAAGTGATTTTCTCAACTTGCACCTAGAAACTTTCCTATTTAGTTCACCTATGTTCAGATTTATGATGTTGCTCACCATAGATGGACTGGATTCCATTGATATCATCCTGAGAAAGTGAGAATTTGCTAGGATCCAGGGAGACATAATTTGGGAACATCAGAGCTGTTTGATCATTGGAGTGAGAGAGCCCCAGTGCATGACCAAATTCATGAGCAGCCACAAGGAATAAGTTGAATCCTTAACAAAAACAGGGAGAACAGGTGTACATGAGTCACTCAACAGGAGAACGGTTACATCTGAGATTATGAATGAACTAAAGGGAAAGAAGAAAAGGCTAGCCATGCAGCAGCTCATTGTTGTAACATACTCATCATCATTTATATGGAAAATGTTTCAACACTAATCAGTGGCATTAGTCATATCATGGAGAACTATAACCCAGAGTAAGAAAATGGTAGAAAACAAGTGTCTCAGAAATGGATAGTATTCAAAAAAGCTGAGGTTGCCAGCTTTGGTTGTTGCTAGGCTATGCAGTATGTGATGTTTCTTCTGTTTATATTCTTCAGAGGTTCTCCATTGGTTGTGAGATAAAGTCCAAATACCTTAAGATAGCCTTTCCTGACCTAGTTCCTGCATTTTTTGTAGGCCTGTATTTTATTTTCATATTCAGTGAGCTAACTGTACTCAATCAGTTGCATTTCTCATTTATGCCATGTTTTTTCTAAACTTAATGTCTTATTATCTCCCTCCCTTCTGCTTAGAATGTCACCTCTTCTGCCCCCTTTCTACCTGGTTATCCTACTTATTCCTCAGGAATTTCCTCCACAGTCATCTCCTTCATGAAACTTCCCTTATTTGACTAGATCCTATCTAGTTTGAGTAAAGTGCACCTCTTTGGGCTTCCATAGACTCAGTGCCTAATTGTATCATAGCACATTAAGGGACTGCATATGTCTATTTCTTTTACCAAGATGTGCACCTTTCAGTGAAGTGAGTATGTCTTAACCATCTTTGATTCCTAGTGACTGCTAATTATCTTATCAACAGTGGGCACTTACTAATGATTGCTAGATATCCAGGTATGTATGTGGGTAAGAGAGGGGTTAGATGCACCTCTTATATAAGACCATAGTACCCTGTACTTCCCCATATCAGAAGTCTTACTATCCATGGTGGAATTGTCTTTTTATTTCTCTGTCTCTCATTAGTCCCTAAGGTTCTAAATATTAGAGACTATTCTTGGACTCACAACTAAGCCTATGGGCCTAAGGAGAAGGCCGAGCCTTTCATGACAGAGACTTATCTAGTATGTTTGCACAAAATAAACACGGAATGGCAAAGGATTATTGCATGGTTTTTAAAACTTCTCTGCTCTTGACTTTCCCTTGTCTGGCTGGTAATATCACTAGGTGTGCTTTTGGACAAGGGATGAGACAAATGACTGTGAAAAATTATTAAAACTCAGGTCCTCTAAATGAAGTCCAAACCTTTATCCTTTCCTTCAACATCCTCCATAATCTGAATCCTATTCACTGTTTAGCCTTCTCTTTCACTGCAATTCTAATACTTCAGTTGGTTGGATTATACTGTCCAGAATATTCTTTACTCCCCTGTGCCTTCTGAGTTCCTGCTTGGTCTTCAGCTCTCAGATTAGGCATCACTTACTCCTCTGACCTCTTCACCTGTATTTGGGTGGGATTTATTTGGTGTGCTTCTATTATATCCCCATAGTTTCCTTTATCCCAGTGTTGATCATATTGATTTGAATTGCCATTTGATAGCGAGTTCCCCCTAGATAGTTAACCCTTGGGGGTCAAGCTCTGTGTCTTACACACTATTGTGTACTTCATTTCTATCACAGGGCCTGGGTCAGAGAGGATATTGAGCAAAGGAATGCTGAATAACTTCACTTACCAAATATCTGCAGAGCATCTATCATGTGCTGAAACTGTTACAGGATGTGAGATACTGTAGGGGAAAGATAACATCTCTGTCTTGGAAGTGTGACTGGATAAATCTTGCTTTATACATTGGTACCTTTGTGAATATTTTTTTTCTGTGCCTGGAAATCACTCTAATGATCATTATCATCAATACTAACAATCACCAACATAATCATCAATGTCAAACACCTTTTCAATGTCCACTATGGGCAAGTGCTTTGCAGGGTGTTTTATTATAGGTACTTGTATCGCCTTTCAGCAGAAATGGTATTATTAGCCTTATTTTACAGATAAAGAAACAGAGTGTAGGAAAAACAGCTAATTTGCCCAGGGTCCCTCAGATAGTAAATTGGAAGCCTTGAAAGAAACCAAGGTCTGTGAAACCGCAGACTGTTGCTCTTTCCACATCACAAACACTGTGCATTTGGTATCATCTCAAAGGACTGCTTCAGTTGTTCAGTGCACATGTGTGTATGTATAGCACATACAGGTTCATATACGGGCCTTGCTTTGGGAGAATCTTGGGGAAATCTCTATATGAGCTCAAACCCTTCTGCTATCACCGTGTGATGACTTGTACCTCTCATAGGAAGCAGCGGGATGGGCAGATGATCCTCATCTATTGCTCTTAAGCAAGTTACACTAAGACTTTTGTGCCCCTTTCACAGAGAGAGCCTGCATTTTCCAATAAAGGAGGTAATCATGTATCATATATGATAGACACATTTTCTATTAAAAACCCCTAATGTGATTGGAGGTCACATTTCTTGAGGTTCTTTTTTTTTCTATGTTTGATTTATTAGAGAATGGGAAGACATTTTCCCTCTTATGTCAGTGAGCTCAGAGTCATACAATTGGGTGTTGTTGGGGCCTACAATTACACCTTGAGGAAAGTAATAACGCAGTTAGAAGATAACCCATTTGAATACTGTTTCTTGGTTATACACCAGAACTTGGTGGAGGGCTCTATTTATCCCCTGCCTTGCTCAAGCAAATTTTGCCAACTTGGTGCTCAGAACTCTTTGAACTTTTTAATAATCCCCCCCACACATCCCTCTCGGCAGAGGGCTAATAGCAGTGTCAGTAATGTAATTACTACTCAACATCGAATTTAATAGAGATGAAAGGATAGTGAAATCTTTGACTAATCTCTACCTCTAGATATAAAAAAGTAAATCCTGACCAAGCAAAGAGAGGCATCCTGATTTTGGCAAGTATTGGAATATTTCTTATAACTTCCTGATTGAACATATCCACACTGCCTTTGGGCCAAGTCCAAAGAAGTATTGGGACATGTCTCAGCAGAAGATATATAACAAACACGATCCATTCAATTCCTCCATTATTTGGGTGATGGTGACACCCTACTTCCTTCTTCCTCTTGTCTGTGATGCTAACCTATGTGGCAATGACAGCAACCAACTCCAGACTTCCCCTGATTCCTGAAGTCTAGCCAAGTACTGACTTATTAACCCACCTCGTTCACTAACACTTGGAAGAACAACTGCATCACATGTTCAGACTTAACAGTGAGAGGCCATGAACCATATTGAGTCACTGGCTTCCAGTTTTGCAGAAATTGTGAAATGGGCATACAAACTATCTGCAGTTACTTGCTCAGGACTGAAGTGTGGCCTCTATACCATCAGCAAAGCCACAGCCTCTGCTTTCCTAGGACTCTGGACACCAGATACCAGACCCAATATGACTGTTGTCAATGTTAGAAAAAAAAAAGAATGAGGAGAACCCGAGTGTCTACTGAGTTCCTTTGTTTGATGCCCACACTTTTCATGTAGTAAAGTTCTGTTTTTTTTATTGAAAAAGTACAATAATAAAATATCTCTTATTTTAGTGCCAGGCAGGCCCTTTAAGAAAAATAAAATCAACCTGTTGGTCTGAAAAAGTGGATCAAATGTAAAGAATAGGCTCCAATTCCTTAGCATATGGGCAAGAGTTAGAAGAGGAAGTTCACACTTGTAAATAGACCTTCTATGGGCCATGAACTCACACACCATTCTTCAATCACTAACTCAAAATTACCACCTCCTTAGAAGCCTCTTACAATTCTCACCCACAGATGACTTCTACCATTGGTACAGCACACATCATGTTCTGCCTTGTATGGTGGTATATGCATCTAGACCTTGTATACCACACAAGATCATGAACCTTTGAAGGACTGGAACTTCTCTAGTACAATCCTATGGTTCCTACAACACCTTGCATAATTCAAGGCACATAATAAACATTCAGACATTCTGGGTGTATGAACAAATATGAGTAAGTGAAGAATGTTCTGATCATAACAAGATTAGCAACTTTATGAGAGTGTTGTGTGGATAAGACTCTGAATTTGACAAGCAATTGTCTGAACAGTTGAACACTTTTGAACACTTTCAAAAGTCATCTCCTATTGAACACTTTCATTAGTCATCTTAGTTTATGGAAAATTGTGAGGAAGTTGGGCAGTGAAAGGCAACTAATTTCATAGATATCTTTTCCAAGGACTCTTCAGACTATTATGATTTTGTTCATAAAGAATATTGGGCTCACCTGCTCCATCCTTGGTCCAATTTTCATCCTCATCGAAGTGAGTGTCTCCACCCAGACCAAGACCAGGAGGAAAAGCATGGCCGAGGACTCCCAGTGGGCCATCAAAATAACGAGGACACCAGCCATGGACTGAGACACAAGTCATACGGGGGAAAAGGTCAACTTCTTCGAAGCCCTTGAGGTGAAAATAGTGTTATTTTTTTTCTCTTTTTTAAACCTTACCTCGGGTCCTAAATGCAATCATAATGTCAGCAGTCCCCTTGGAAATCTTGGTGAATGTGAGTGGAGTAACTTTGCTCCACACTTCTAATCCTTTTTGGATAGCTTCATCCACATCAGCTCGTGCCATATCTGGAGTGTAGTTCACAATTCTTAAATATTAACAAAAGATATGTCAGTTGCTGGTTAGACATGCATGCATATACACATTCTGCAAAATCAAAATAATTTCTATCTAATGAATCACATAATGCATTAACTTCTAGTATGGTGCTATACTTACATTTGTATAATACTTTACTATTTAAATAAAGTATTTTTAAAAATCTCTCATCTGTCCTATTAATCAGATAGTATATAATACTTTAATAAATGAGGCTCAAAGAGATTAAATTACTTCCCTAGGATCATATCCTAAATGGGAAAGCATTCATCTCATGTATGTATTTGCTGTGTATATGACTGTTATAAATGTTCTAAAATTGTATTTTCTCAAACAGCTGTGGAAATCAATCTTATGCATGTGTCATATGGTAAGAGTCTCAATTGAGAGTCATAATGAATTAGTTACTCATGAAAAGATTTCCCTTTTGTTTATATTACCTATCTTGCTAGTCCTATTTTTATTTTAATCCCTAAGACCCAATAAGATCAAGAAAGAGCTTTCAGAAAGACTTTTTAGGGCCAGCCAGGAGGGGTCTAGAGTGAAGGTCCAGGTCACTGACTGTATCTCAGCTCACAGGAACACTTTATCCTCTTCCCTCCAATAAGCCAGCCCCTTTCTTTGAGATGTCTAGACACAAACTTCATATTTGAATCTGGAGTCTATCTGAGAATTGACAACTTCACACACATCTTTAAGGTCTTCCCTTTTCTCCCTGAGCACACTTTGTAGTTTCAAGCACCTGCAATCAGCTGGCAGTGCTTCTGGTCCTGAGCTTTTATTGAGGTGGCAGAGGATAGAAGTTTTAGAGCATACCCACCAGAGCCAGTCCGCTGGTAAGAACTATGTAATCTTGTATATGGGGAATAACCTTTGGTTTCAGTTTTTCTGTGTTCAAGATGGTAATAATGGTGGTGGTTGAACCAGAGTTTGTTGGGAGGATGAATAAATGAGATATATGAAGTGCCCATGCACATAAGAAGTATGTGGTAAAATAAACTATTATTATTTTTGTTTTTTGGGGGATTGTGTTCATGTTCCTTGGGGTTAAAGGGAAATAAGTTGACAGAAGTATTACCTGTATGTGAGGTTGTATTTCCACCACCCAGGGAGAGTGTAGCCATACTGACCCACGTCAGGAACCCCACACCTGGGTGTCTTCATGATCTCAAGAGTGTTTGAATCCAGCTTTCCAGTCACTGTCAATCCAAAAAATGCTTGCATTTCCCGAATTTTGCCATCTGTGAGACTCTTGTTCATGTCTTGAACAAGATGACTCCCTTCTATTTCAAGAGAGTAGAACTGGTTGAGGTATGCCTGACCAAAAAGACAAAAAAAGGCACAGACTACAGAAGAGCAAATTTTCATCTCAGAATGAAATAAAATCATGTGAAATCCTTTTTGGCAGTGGGGAGGGAGGAAGAAAATAAATGACGAGGATAAGGAAGGAGCAAGGGAGAAAGGAGAAAAAGAAGGAATCAAAGAGGAAAGGAAAGAATCACACTTGTTTTTCAATTTCTAAGAAATAGTTGAACTATGTGTCACCAGAATTGGCCAAATCCTGCAGCCCTTTAAACTCCAAACCTTCACAAAGAAATCAAGCTTCTTAAATGTGTTAAATGGTCACATAGTTTACATATTTTCACTATTACGTTAATTTTTGGTGTTTCCTTGAAACCAATTCTAAAAGATAAGTGATTAATCATTTTGCAAATGTAATTATTTATCCAAGTGTGGCAAACTAACTAGACTGATTTTTAGAGGGAATCTCCAAAGCGATGAATGTATTTTTCATACATACAGGGATGAGGGGATCCAAATTGTAGTAGGATCCTCCTGGCTGGTCTTAAGATACTTTTATGTAGATCTTCATTTCTTTGCAGGCCTGTCTCCTTTCTCCTCTCACTAGCTCTTCACTTGTTGCCATTGCTTAAAGTTATAGTAAATCCTGCCTTTCTGCCCACCACAAGCTCACTCTCCACCTCTCACACAGTTCTCTGATGTCCTTGGAGCAAGGGAAATGAAAAGCAGCTCCTCCTCACAAGAGAGTTCAGGACTCTTGTAGGAATTTGCTGTCATTTTAGGTCCCAAGACAATCAATAACATGAAATTTTTATAGATAGTCATTAATAACATTTATTGAGCAAGTACCTGAGCCAGTTGCACGTTTTCTTCATCTTCCATTTTTTGGTCTGTAGGAAACGTAGAAGAAATCATTATAAAGAGCAAAAAAAGAAGCAGAAAGTTCTTCATTCCTCTCTTCAGTCGAATCCTGGTTCTGCTTGCAAAGAATTTGGAAAATAATAGTGAAACGTGGCATGAATTGGCTTGTATCATCATTTAATTAATAACAGAAAAAGGACATTTGCCATGAGATATGTCATGAAATGATTTTCTTCTTAGGTTGAATTGATTTTGCAATCAAGATCTGCAATTGTTTAGTAAACAGAGCCTTCGTTCATTCCTGAATTAAATATGATATGAAGTCAGTCTCCAAGTCACTTTTGTCCTTGGAAAGCTGGAGGTTTTCTTACCCATACATTCTGGAGAGTTTGTAAAATAAGTTTTTGAATGAAACTCCAAAAATCTTGGGTAGCATAGTATCATGAAAAGATAGTTGAATCAGGAATTGGATTACCCTTATTAACTAGGGTAAACATCAAATATTTATTGAGCACCTACTATTTGCCTGTCACTGTAAATGCAAGTGTGAATGATACCATTACAATCTTGGTGGAGAATTCAGACATATACAGAGACTAAAGCCAGACAAAATGGAGGCAAGTGGCAAATGCCCAGTGAAGATTCTAAAGACTTGATAAGAGCCAAAAGGTAGACAGGTCACTGCTGATGGATGTGACCTTGAGTGTTTAAGCTGGCGGGACTTGCAGTGGGTCATGAAAATTAGGTAGGATTTGGATTCACAGAGGAAGGGAGAAGACATAGAATGGAGGGAGGCCACAGGAATCAGGCACCACAGTGAAAATGAGTTGTAGGAAATTTGGCTTGATTGGACCAAATAGATGTGCTGATAGCCATAGTAGATGGGACGGAGGGTCTAAGAAATGGTGTAAAAAGTGAACGTTTAGAATCTTTATTATTTCCTCTTTACATTTGATTGTGAGTATATCTGGCTATAGAACTGCAGGCTGAAATAAATTTCCCTAAGAACTTTGAAGGTACTGTTCCATTCTTTTCTACAATCTAGTGTTGTTATCGAGAAGTCTTTTATTCTGATTCTTGATATTTTTTTTTCTTCTGAAAAACTTTAGAAATCTCTTTATCTAGATATTCTGAAGTTTCATAATAATGTGTCTTAATATGGGTCTTTTTGCACTAGCATTGCTAGGAAGTAAGTAGGCCCCTTCATTATGAAAACGTCAATTCAAGGGAATTTTTCTATATTATTTCTTTGATACTTCCCTGTCATTTTCCTCTTTCTCTTTCAGGAATATATCTCTTGGACCTCTGGATTTAAGCTCTGTGTTTCTAACATATTCTTTACTACTGTACATCAACTTTACTTTCCAGCTCACCTGCTGAGTTTCTTATTTTAGCTATGCTCTTAAATTCCGAGAACTCCTAGTTTCTGAGCATCATTTTATTTATTCATTTTTTATTTTTCACACTTCATTAGTGTTTTTGGATATAAAATAGGCAAATGGGCCTCATGTTGGGGGAATGTTAAGGATATATTTTTAGTTTATTTTGACATTTTATTTTGCTCCCTGGTTATCTCTATTTCTTCAGAGTTTCTTTTTGGCATTTGTTTTCCACATTAGAAGCTTTTCTGTTTTTTAAATGCTTGGAGATGCTGTGTTGTGAAAGATGCTGTGTTGTGATAAGAAGCTGATGGGAAGCTTTGTGTGTGTGGGCAGAGCTTGTCAATCGATATCCTTTACTGCCTGAAAGTGGTGTGGGTTCCAGACATTTCATGTGATGTACTAGTTTGGATGAGATTTGGTTGAATACAATAGAAAAACCCCAAATAACAGATGATTAAAACAATTACAATTTATTTCTCTCTCACGTAGGAGAAGTCCAGATGTGGTTGTCCAGGGCTTGTACAACAACTGCACACCCTCAGGGACGTAGTCAACATCTGTCTTGCTACAACCGTCACTCTCAGTGCAGTGCTGTGGTCCAAGGGGCGTCTCAAGCTCTGGGGAGTGTATCTTCCTTACAGGCAGCAGGAAGGGGAAGGCAGAGAAAATAAATTCCCAGGTTCCTTTCAGAGCCCATACAATATTCTGCTTTCATATTTTGGCAAGAAATTAAACACACGGATACATCTAGAGAGGCTGCAAAGTATATTGTTTAAGCTGGATGCATTGCTACCTCAAATGAAATTGGGGTCTTACCGCAGCAAAGAAAGGGGGGAATTGTATTAATGTAGGCAATTAGCAGCCTCTGCCACATTGAGATTTCTACAGCATATCTGTACAGCCTTTTTTCTTTGGTTGGTAAGTTTCACCAGAGTAGACTCCTCCAAATTCCCATTGTTTTAATCTCCCAATGACAAAGATGTAGATGATGCCTCTGCTGCCCTATGTCACATCCCCTAGGCACACCTCTGATTTTAGTCGTGGTGACAGAGTGCAGCTTTGTGTAGCTCACCGTGCTCTGACAAAGTCCAACCTTAAGCTCATAGTGAATATTCTTCTGCTTTCTGTCTGGGGCATTGAGATGGCATAGACCTGAAAGGTCAGTGCTTAAGAGCCAGGCAGTGGGGAAAGGAACTGAAAGATGAACATTCCAGCCTTCTCTCCACTGGAGATTTGAACATTTGATTGATGTTCTGCAGGCATCTTAGGCAGTGCAGATGAAACTTAGCCCCAGTTGCCATAACAGAAATCTGATAACACACATTTGTATTGGCATTTGTTCCTTCTCTGTTTTAGTAACTTTGCTACCTCGCTATGCATCTTTGGACCACATAAAATAACTGCACTGAGGTGTTAGGCTTTGCTTTGCAAAAAACTCTAAAATAAACATTAATCTTAGTGTATAAATTCTAAGCTTAGGTTCTTACTTCACTTGTACCCACATGAAACTTCAATGTAACAGCCAGAAAATACCACATGTTGTCAAGAAAAGAACCTAAAAAAGAATATTTAAAAAATTCCATATATACCTCATATTTGCATTCACTTCCTGTGACTATAAAATATGATTAAAGAAATAATATGATCTTATTCTTATCTACAAAATGTATATAAGAAGGCTTGGAACTTCTGGTCAAGATGGCAGCATAGGCCAATATGGCTTGCCTCCTTATGCAACCACATCGATTATAACTAAGCTACAGAACAACCATCATTCAGAATGGAGCTTAATGGAAGTCTTACAACTATGGAATTAAAGAAGAATCTAACTACAGAATTAAAAAAGAAACCACATCAAGACTAATAGGAGAGGCAGAGACATAGAACCAGCTGGTCCCACATTCTCATATGGCAGCTAAAAATCGGGGTGGGGGGGCACCACAGGAGTGAGAAGTCCCAGCCTCACACCAGACCCCATAGCCCATGGCTGCAATGCCAGGAAGAGAAGTTATCATAATTTATGGGTATAGAATCCAGTGAGAATTCAGGCTGTGGAAGACAGAAACTACTGGAGTCTCAGGAAGCTCCTCTTAAAGGGCCTATGCACATACTTACTTGGACTCATTCCCTCTGAGCTCTAGCATGGAGTAGCAGATCAAAAAGCACCGGAAATATACAGGGAAGAACTATATGTCTGGCATCAGGGAAAGAGCTAAGGGGGCAGCTTTCTCCCAGACTGAGGTCCTGGCAGGGGCCATTGTTTATTTTCTAAGCTCTCTGTCCACAGGGCCACAGAGGTGGCATGTGGGTGCCATATCTGAGACCTCATCACTGTGGCTCACACTGCGTTGCCCTGCACTGGTGATTCCCTGATGTCCAGCCCAGCCCAACTTTTGGACACACCCAAGCTCTTTCTGGGGGCTTTTCCATATGAATGGCTTATCTTGACCCATGTTTCAAATCTCCCTAAATTCTCTCAAACAAGCAGCATGTGGCTTCAGTAAGTCCCATACCACTTGATAAGTTGCCCCAGGCCCAGCACTAGCAGTAGCTAGCCTTGGTTCATAACTTGGCCCTGCCTGGGCACCGTCAAGCCCAGCACAAGTAGCAGCCACCTTGACATTGTTTTGTAGCTTATGCTTTGTGCCCTGAGACAGAACACAACTGGTGACTGACCTTGAATGTGCCAACAGCAATCATCGTTCAACTACATCAAGAGGGTGTATACAGCACACACAGTGGGTGTACCTTGAGTACCCAGCTTGGGTGAGAGAGAAGGCTGTGTCACTGGGCCCTACAGGACAGGTACTGCATTAGGCCACTTTACCAAGCCTGGGAGATATAGCCATTCTACCTAATACATAGAAATAAACACAAGGAGGCTGCCAAAATGAGGAGACAAAAAACATGGTTCAAATGAAAGAATAGGAAAAAAAAACTTCAGGAAAAAAAATAAACAAAATGAAGACAAGCAATCTACTAGATGCAGAGTTCAAAATATTGGTTATAAGGATGTTCAATGAACTTAGTGAGAACCTCAATAGCATAAAAAATAGAGTAAGAAATGAGGGGTACACTATTTGAAATAAAGAACAATTTATAGGGAATAAATAGTAGAGTGGATGAAGCCAAGAATTAAATCAGTGGTGTGGAATATAAAGAAGTAAAAAACAACCAATTAGAACAGCAAGAAAAAAAAGAATCCCCAAAATGAGAATAGTGTAAGGTGCTTCTGGGGAAACTTCAAGCATACCAACATTCACATTACATGGGTGCTGGAAGGAGGAGAGAGAGATCAAAAAAATTGAAACTTGTTTAAAAAAATAATGAAAGAAAACTTCCCTAACTAGGTGAAGAAATAGGCATACAAGTCCAGGAAGTGCATGGAGTCCTAAACAAGATGAACCTGAAGAGGCCCACACTAAGACACATTATAATTAAAATGTCAAAGCTTAAATACACAGAGAGAATTTTAAAAGAAGCAACAGAAAATCACTTAATTACCTGCCAGGGAGTTCCCATAAGATGGTCAGCTGATTTCTCAAAGGAAACTTTGCAGGTTAGAATGGATTGGCAAGAAATATTCAAAGTGATGAAAAGGAAGAACCTGTCATCAAGATTACCCTACCCAGCAAAGCTATCATTTAGAATTGAAGGACAGGTAAAGATCTTCCCAGACAAGAAAAACCTAAAGGAGTTTACCACCACCAAACCAATGTTAAATGAAATATCAAAGGGTCTTCTTTAAGAAGAATATAAAAAATATGAACAATAAAATGGCAATAAATCCATATCTATCAACAATTGATTCTAAAAAATAAAATAAAGAAGCAGAACAGAAACAGAATCATAGATGCAGAGAACATTCTGATGGTTGCCAGATGGGAAAGGGGTTGGGGAATGGGTGAAAAGCATGAAGGGATTAAGTGCAAACTGGTAGTTACAGAATAATCTTGGGGATGTAAAATATAGCCTTGGGAATCGAGTAGCACAAGAACATATATGCATTACCCATATACATGGACAATGATATGGGGATTGTCATAATAAAGTACCACAACTTAGTAGCTTAAAACAACATAAATTTATTCTATCATAGTTCTGGAGGCTAGGGATCCAAAATCAAGATGAAGGGCAGGTCAAGTTCTCTCTGAAGGCTCTAGGAAAGATTCTTCCTTCCTTCTTTCTAGCTTCTGCTGGTTTCTGGCAGGCTTGGTATATTATTTAGAAGTGTTACTCTGATCTCACTTCTGTTTTCACATGGCTTTCTCCACTGTGTGTTTATGTCTCTTCTTTTCTCATAAAGATACATAATCCAGTGTAAACTCATATGAACTTATTACATATGCAAAGACTTTAGTTCCAAATATGGTATATTCATAGATACCTGATGTTTGGACTTAAATGTGTCTTTCCGAGGGTGAACAAAATTCATCTCACATGTGTCAACAATATTTCTTCCCAGGAGCAAAAAACAGTACTACATTTTTGATAGAAGCAAGGGGTAACTGTTTAAGCTGTACATAATCTTTTTGACCAAAATCCAGTGTCAAATTGCATGTAGCAGTATACTTAAGATATGTTTAAAGAGACTTAGGAACATATAAGCATTTAAAAGTCAGTTATACAAGCAATGAAATAGTAAGTATTGGGGGGACAAAGAGGACTTAATCTCCTTCTTTTATGATGGGCTCACTAACATGAGATGGAATATAAAAGAACTAGATCAGACTCTGCACAACAGGGGAATACACCAAATGTATTTTTCACTGGGGACAGGTTCAATGAATACAGTGATAGCAAACAACATTTTACTGTTGGTAAAAATATAAGTAGGATATATGTCATGGGTATACAAATTAGACTTCCCTTTCATATTCAGAAAATGGATACAAACACATTTGATTTTGCTTCAACTTTATCTGCAATTAAGCCATCGAATACTTCTGTCAACCCTGGTGACTCTATGAGCATTAAGATCAAATGCATAATATCTGGGTCCACTGAAAAAAAGGAAGAAGTCTGCAAAAAAAGACAATGTATCGAATTAGCGTATAGTAGTAAGAGTTCTGATGTTTCCAATTAAAAGGACTCCACTCATCCCCCAATAACATACAAATACAAAAGTGCTATTCAAAAAATCTAAACAAATTACTTAGTAGGTTTTTATTCTACTTACAATTCTGCTGGAAAACTGCATCAACTCTACTTTCTATTCCTTGAAAGGTACTTGCTATGCTTTTGGGATAACCTGGTTCCATGGATTGTCTTTGGTTATCATATCTGATGAGAAAAGAAATGCCCTGTGCTTTAGGACCAATACAGCATATAAATATAATGGTTTTATTTTAACTGCATGTACTTTACAAAGTGTGTTCACACATAATTTCTCATTCAGTCTTCACAATATCCTTTTTACTGGACCTAAGAATAGTTAGCTTTCTTTTTTAATTTATACCTATTTATAAAATACATGGGTATCATTATTACAAATATAGGCTTTTGATTACTGGTACTGTGTTATTTTGAAAAAAGAAGAGCTGTATTTTCTAAGGTTTTTAGTTAACTGATATACAGTGTCTTTCTCCCTCCCCCCAAATATTAAGCCTAATTTGGGCACCAAATTTTGTAGGCTTTCTGTATAACATTTGCTTGAGAATGTTAGATTTTAACTCATAAATGAGAATTAGACTAACTCTTTTTTTTAATATACTTTTTATTTAATTCTTGTTCAAGTACAGGTTTCTGTCTTATATTCCCAACCCTGCCCGCCCCCCACCCCATGCTCCCCGCCTAACTCTTTATTTGCATCATACCCTAGTGCTTTATTAAGGTTTTCTCTGTTGCGTGATATAGAGTCATCAGTACCATTGTGTAGGCACTTTAATTTATAAAAATAAAAATTTCAAAAGCCATATCATTTATCTTATGAAAAAGAATGACTATCAAAGACCACCTAGATTTTTCAAACGTTCAGATACCTGATTGTTAGTGGTTTGTAGGTAGGATAAATAAACACAACTTTCAATCTCTGGTTGAAACAATAGTTTACCTTACCTCCAGAACTGGTCATTTACAAAGAAGTATGTTTTTGTCCTGTAGGAAACAGCTGCATCGATCGCTCGAACATTGCTTGGGAAGCCATAGTTTGATATATCCTTGGGGTAACCTTGCTGAATGTCATAGCCACTCAGAGCCCAGTATTGGTTGCCTACAAATGATTCAGGTTATGTGTTTGATAAAGTTCTTACTTTCTTATAAATAATGCGTGTCACTTCTTATCCATTTCATAAATCTATCATAGAAATGAAAATGGGGCAAATAGCCTTTAAAAGATGCAGGTTATGATAAAGTGAAGTTCATTGGGCTGTGATAGCCCCAATGGTTTCCCAGCCCCTATTAAAAATAATCCAACTTCCCAGTCTGACATTTATGGCTGACAATTGGATGTCCTATCTTATGGGACTTCTATAAAGAGATTATACTACAGCCTTGGGGAATCTCAGAAAAATTATATCTGGGATGACAGTGGAGGAACACTGAAGGTTTTAGCATTTTGTAGATGAGAAAACTGAGGCCGGAAGAGGATGTGACCTGCTCAAGCTTACACAGCAGTTAGTGGCAGAGATGGGGTCCAACCCAGATCTGTAGACAAAAGCCTGGCCAGCATGACACTCTGTCACTGGCTCACCTCCTCTGAACCTGGAAGGCACCATAGAAAGTCCTTTTTCCTTCTCTTCAGGCAGAACTAAAATGAAACTAAATCCTAGGCCATTACCTTTAAATAGGAAAACTAGGTCCCTGTCAGAATCTTCATAAGCAGCCTGTATACCACTGGGCAGCGATGGCCAGAACAGAGAAATAAAATTGAGGTCGACCCTTTGTAGCTGAGGATGCCTTCTCCAGAAGTATCTGATGGAACACAAGGAAGAAAACCACACACCTATAGGTAGACAACCTCTGTGAGTCTTGGGCTTGAATTAGCCTTTATGAAATTGCTGGGAGGATAGGACAGTGTAATAAAAACAAAGTTTCTAGCCCAGTAATCAATGTTTAGCCAGTATGTCATTGTGGTATTGTCCATCTGGTGAGTGTGTTACAGTTTTCAGAGGGGTCATAAGAGTGACCTTGTTTGATTACCCTTTGCTCTGTCCCCGGTTCACACATTGGCAACACTTATTTTAGTGTCTTTCATTATTGTTCTTACAAAATGATGAGAATGCTTAAAACTTTCCAGCAAAAGTAATACTCAGCCTGTGATCACACAACCACAAAATAGTCAATGGAAAATAAAGAATTCAATCATTTAAATTAGTTGCTCTGCAGCTGAAGTGATAGTTTCCATTCACTTGATTGAATTCGGGTGAACTGAATAATGTTTTGCTGTTAGGTAAACTTAGCTATGCAGTTCCCAAGCAGCTACAGCTCATAGACTTATATCTATATTATCACAAACATCTGCATGTTCATAAATGTTTTAGATTTCTTTTCCTAGTTGGTTTGAGTTACCCAGAAAACACCAGAAATCCCAATGAGATGCATATGTGTAGAATTCAAAGGAAAAGCTGAGTAATGGGATATACGTGACTTAACTAAAACCCAGCTGTAAGTTATGCCAGGGAAATAAGGCAAAGGAAAGAATAGTTCAATCACATACTTGTCTTTAAAGAAGAGTATTTCCCCTCGGAACGTGGTGATAGCGTCGAACGTCAGACGGGGGTCACAGCCTGTGGGCGTGCTCGATCCTGTTGGTTGGACAGGGCTGTTTGAAGGCCCTGAAAAACACAAGGCTTTCTATAAGCATAAGTCCAGTGTGATTATTGATTGTATTTCACCACTTCTCAGGATAATGAGGGGTTTTCACGTGAAGAGAACTGTGACCAGGCTATCACACGAAGCATCAAAACACTATACATTTGGCACTCTTAAAATTGTTTTAAAAATAGGAGTAATGGTAATTTTAAGAGACGGTTCAGGTTAAATTGTCAAGTAAAGAAATTTAAATGCTTTGCCCCCTCCGAATCCTAATATCCTTCTCTCCTTTTTTGCTTCCTCTTCCTTCATTTTTGGGTCACTTTATATCCAATTTCGACTTCCCTTCCAAAATCCACCTTCAGGAAAGGAATGGCTGTCAAGACTTTTACCCCACAGCACCAGTTTAAGTCAAATTTCAGCAACATTTTTTTCTGTAACTATTTGCATTTCAATGTGTTTTATCACTGTAGAACGAAGGGCTATACAATAGAAATAGTTAAGAGAATTTAAAACACATTGGGGAGTAAAGGAAGGAGATTATTTCAGCGGGGAAAGGAGCTGGGGAACACAGGCCATTAGAGTAGGGTTAGTCATTCCTAAACATTCTACTGGGATGAAAAAGTCTCCAGTACTCTGGCTTCTGTAGTGCTACCCCACCAGCGAGGGCAGAATCCTCCCCCTGGTTCCATTCCACCCACTCTGTTCCATTCCTCTTCCTTCAACATACTTTTAGAGCCACAGAAGTCTTCTCTAGTTTCTTTTTTGCATTTCTTATATATTATATATATACACATATATATACTTATATATTTTCACATTTTTTGATTGTTCAAGTAGTTTTCTGCCTTTTCACCCCACCCCAGAGCAAGTCCCCAGCCCTTCCCGCCTCCACTCCCTCCTGTTACAGTCCATATGTCCTCTATAGTTGCTCCTGCAAACCCTTCACCCTTTTCCCCTAAAATTCCCTCCCCTCTCCCCTCTGGTCACTTGTTTTTAGTCACAGCCATTAGGCAGCAGGAGAGCAAGAAGGAGGAGAGATGCAATGGTTTTACCCAGACAGTAGTTCTTCTATCAGTGTAGCCAAAGGCTTCCATATCCCTCCCTGAGTTTCAGTTCTGACTTTAACAAATATTTCTTTATATCCATTTATATTCCTCTCCTTCTGCCAAAAACAAAAATCTTAATGTGTTCCATACATATCTTTTTGTTAGCATGTCAATGTCTTTGTCTATGTGGATTTTTAAATTTATGTAGATTCATATTTTGTGTAATTTAATTTATACTGCATATTATATATCATTTTGTTTCTTTTCCATGAAGCCACGGTTTTAAAGACCCATCCGTGTTGTTGCCGTATGTACATCCAATTCAGTGCCTCGCTACGCTGTGCGTGCTCTGTGGCGTGGACCCAGCACATTCTACCTGGGAAGCCTCCTCCTGATGGATGCCCAGGTGCCCTCCAACTTCTCCCAGCACAAACAGGGATTGTAACAAACATCCTCGACGTGCCCGGGTCTCATTGTGTGCTGCAATGTGCTTCGGATGACCTTACCGTAGATGGCCTGAATGCCATTGATGTCATCTTGAGGGAGTGAGTAGGTGCTGGGTTCGCTGAAAGCGTAGTTGGGATACATCAGGGCACCAGGGTCGGAGGAGTGAGAGAGCCCCAAGGAATGGCCAAGTTCATGGGCAGCAACAAGAAACAAGTTGTAATCTGAAATGCAAGCATGTGTGGTGAATGTCTCCAAGGGTATCCAAGGTGGTGGAAATGGGATCTCCAGGTGTGCAGCTTCTAAGCCAAACTGCCTGGAGAAACGGCCTCTCCCACGCCTGTCATTTTCTTTTTCCCTTCAGGTACACAAAGAAATGAAGATTAGACAGACTCAAGGTAGGAGGTAGAGGCTTAGATAAGGTGACTATAAACTCGGCACCAAATTTTACAATTAACAAAAAGCTGCCTTTATTCTGATTCCCATATTTAATGGACGGGGACCTATGGCTTAGAGAGATGATGGCAGAGCCATCACAGGTCTTGTGAGCCTCAGATACCCTGTGGGCCCCCTTATCAGTCCCTCAGGCCCTCCGCCCCATTGGTAGGGTCTCAGTAAGCAGGTAGATAAGAAGCCTGCCAAGCAGCAGCAGTAGTCTCACATCCAGAGCTGACTCACTGATGGCCCGAAGCCTAGAGCCAGCTCTTCCCTGATTCTGAGCTCTCCATGCAGCTTCAGGAATTCTCCACCAGAAAGAGACAAACTCTGCCTCTTATTGCTCCCTTCCCTCATCTTTTAACTTCACAATCCTAGTGCCTTTCACAATTGGAAACTTAAAAACTTCCAAAGCTCACACTGTTAAAAAAAAATCAAATAAAACCCAAACTCCTTTGCCACATCCAAGACCTCTCCACTTGACTCCAGCAGACATTTGAAGGCTTGACTTCTGAGGTGAACCCTTCATTCCAGCCAGTCTATGCACCATCTCACAAACACACAGTACATTTTCTTACATGCCTACATTTGAAATCACAGTTGTGGAGTACTTTCTATATGCTAGGAAGTATAGTATTATTTAATCCTCACAACTTGTTTATGAAGTACTGCTAAAACTATTCTTACGGTAAGGAACTGAAGCCCACAGAGTTTGAATGTCTTATTGTTAGTCTTGCAACTAATTAGTGGTAGAGTTGGGGTTAAACCCAGGTGTGATGGCAAGACTTGTGCCCTTGCTACAGTGTTCAACTTCCTATTGGTAAGTAGCCTCATAAAACTCTACCCATGTTCCAAGACTTGCTTTCTTAATTATTCTTTTCTTTTCTTTCTTTCTTTTTTCTTCTTTCTCTCTCTCTTTCTTTCTTTCTCTCTCTCTCTCTCTCTCTCTCTCTCTTTCTCTCTCTCTCTCTCTTTCTTTCTTTCCCTTCCTTTCTTCCTTCCTTCCTTTTTTTGCATTCATGAATGTGTTACAAAAAACACCTTTGAGTGACTGGGTCTCTGGGAGATTTATCAGGATGCACTGTACTATCTGCAAGGGGAAATGTATGCAAAAATGATGAATGCATAGAATAACTAGAATGGTTAGGGAAGGAGAAAGAAAAGCTATGAGTATTCTCAGGAGACACCTTCACTCTGGCTAAAAGACAAGAAGAGACTGGGTTGGGGGAGGCATTTACAGAATGGGAAGAGGGAGATTTTTGAAAGGTAGGGTTTAGAGTGTGAGGAATGGCATTTTAGGAAGAAGAAGCAACACAAGCAAACAGAGGGATGTTGAAAAGCACGTGGTGTGATCTAGGAATGGTGAATGCAGAATGTGGCCACTATATGTGAACTTTGAAGAGAAGCCATGAGAGATGAGGCTGGAAAATTGCCAAGAGCCTTCAATGCCAAGTGAAAATGCTTGGACATTATTTGGTCAATATAATGTAAACACTGAAAGCTCTAAGCTGGAGACTAATGGAATCTCAGATTGGCTTTTCAAAGACAAACCTTGCTGCAGTGTTGGAAAAGTCACCAGAAGCAGAGATCGGAGGTGTGCAGTTCAGGCTGGGAAACTGGATCATTTAATTCAGGTGAGCGGTAATAGCCATCTGAACTAGCAGGTTGGGCAATAGGAATACATAGCAGTTGAGAGTATGATGTATCTTTGGGTACACACGGCTCCTAGGACAGGGACTCAGGTAGAAGAAACACTCACAGCATACATGGTGAGAAAATGATGGGAGGAACTAGGCCCAAGCAAAGATAAAAGGTTCTAAAAAGTGTTCTGTGACATAGTATTATCCCATGGCCTTGTGAAGTACCATGTGGACTGGATGTACCTGTCCTCATCTCCTCAATTCTTCCCCTCAGGTGTTCAAATCTTCTTAGTCTCAGTCTTATTCTGAAAAGAGAGGCTTGCTACATGGGGATGTACCGTTGACAGGAGCTTTTAAAAACATCGTTAAATCTCAGAATGACGAGAGAAAGCTATACCCTAAAGCAGTGTTCGGCAAACATTTTCTGTAAAGGTCTGAGCGGTGAATATTTGAGGCTCTGTGAGCCATTCGGTTTCTGTTGCAAATCCTCAGCCTGCCATTGGAGTGTGAATGCACAGATGACACATAAACAAGTAAGTGTGGCCGCGTTCGTTTGGTTAAAACTTTATTTATGTAAACAAGGCTAGGCAGGATTTAGCCACAATGTGTAGCTTTCTGATTTTTTCCCTAGGAAACAAGATCAGTAGTTAGCTTAAGAATTTTTTAAAACCTAAATTGACTTAGTATCTTGAGGTAGCAAAAATTTTCAATGGCCAGTTCGTGTGGATTTGTATTGTTACAGTAACCTGGGTGTGTGTGTGGGGTGCGGGGAGGCAGGGGTAAATTCTGATGTGGCAACTATTTACTCAGAAACCATATGACCTAACCATGGTTAACTTACTTTCATAGGTTTTGGTCCAGGTTTCTTCTGCATCAAAATGAACATCTCCTCCAATACCTTGGCCTGGCTGAAAGGCATGAGCAAGGATTCCATCGGGTCCATCAAATGGAGAATTGTCACCATGCACTGAAATAAAACAATTTGTATTAGGTTTTGCCAAGTCTCATGTCAGTAGGAGAAAGCAAATTGAGCATGAGTGCTTCAAGCCCACCTCGCTGGACGAAAGCAATGTCGATGTCTGCTTTTCTCTGTGAGACAGTGAAGGTCAGGGGCGATGCATCACTCCAGACTTTAAGGGCTTTCTCAATAGCTGCTTCCACATCAGCGTGGGACAGGTGTGGGGTATAGTTAATAATCCTTCAAAATGAGAAGATGTGTGAGGGCTCATTATTGTTTAAAACAGCACTCTAACAATAAGTAGATCAGGCTTCTTCATTTTAAAGTGAGTCGTATACATGAAGAGCTACCACTGGACAGGGTATAAGTGGGGAGTGTAGGACTCAGGGCTGAGGACAGATATGGGTTCTGAACAATTTATTACATGTCTTTAAATTTAGTTTCCTTATTTATAAAATGAGGATAATAAAATAGTACAGCTCTCATGAGGTTGTTGTAGGGGATTAAATACATGCAAAACATTTTGCTACTTGACATATTGTTGTATAATAGCATTTAACAAATATTGGGTATTATTATTTATTGTCATTATCATAGGCTTCATGGAAGGTAAGACTAGTTTCTTTCCAGCAGTAACTAAGTCTTTTTGGAATCCTAAAGTGAATTCTTAGAGAGACAATTTAACATTGGCATAGTCCTCTTTCGATTATCAGAGAAGGAAGTTAGAAATGTCAGGCTTTGGACTAAAGAGAGGTTTACCCTTTTTGCTCTCAGATGCTTCCATTAGCATCTAAACTCTACAAGGGCAGGGGGATTAATTTACTTGACCCTGGTGTATCCCAATGTCTAGAACAGTGCCTGTCACTTTACCAGTGCTCAGTCAGCACTGGCTGAACGAATACGTCCTGAAACCCTGGAGTATCACCTGTAGGTCAGGTTATTGTGTGCCCACTTGGGGTTTCCTGGAGTTAACATGAAATCGCCGCTGTCCGGCACTCCACATCGAGGCTTTTGCATCAGCTCCAGGGTTTCCTCGTTTGGCTTCCCGGTCACATTCAGCCTGAAGAATCGCTGCATTTCTTTCAGCTTTTCAACAATCACACTGTTGCCGTGCATCCTTGCAGACTGAGATCTGCTCTTTGGTAATTGGTAGAACTTTTCTAGGTAATTCTAGACAAAGACAAACCTGTGAGGGAACTCACTCCGAAATGACCTTCAATTCTCTGTGTATTGTGCATTCCTTTTAAGTCATTGCAGACTTGGAACAGTCTAATAACCTCATAGTCACAGAAACAAAGAGCACAAGTTTGTGGGTTGGCTTTGAGAGAACAGTGCCTGTTAGAAAGAATAGCCCCTCCATCAGGGCTCCACTTAATATCTATACAAAAAAAAAAGAAAGAAAGAAAAAGAAAAGGTCCCCAGGCTGGTGTGGCTCAGGTGGTTGAAGCATTGTCCTGAAAACTGAAAGGCTGCGTGTTCTATTCCCAGTCAGGGCCCGTGTCTAGGTTGTGGGTTTGATCCCCAGTTGCGGTGCATACGGGAGGAAACTGATGGTTGTTTCCCTCACACCAATGTTTCTCTCTCTCCCCCTCCTTCCTCTCTCTCTAAAGGCAGTGGAAAAAAAATGTGTTTGGATGAGGATTAAAAAATAGGCATTTTGTAAAGGATGAGCTCCAAGTTCTCGAGCAAAATGCTGGACCACGGTCAGGAAACTGCCTTATTTTTATTTAAAAAAAAACAGCACTGGCATTTATAGACTTCTTGAGGTACTGGTTGCATCGACGAAATTTCTCTCTTTTAATCTTCTTTCCATGACCGCAAAGAGGGTTTGCGCCTTCTTGTGAAACAGCAGAGGTGCATTTGGAAGGAATTTGCCAGGAGGACAATTCAGGCCCCACGTCATCATGTAGCTTCTCAAGTGAGAATTGACAATTTCGAAAAAATCCAAATCAGTTTTGGGGCAACAGCAGCTTCACTGACATGAGCATTTTATCCACCACAGCAACTTCTTAAAAGGAGCCAACACTCATTTGGAAGTAAAGGTTCTGAGGGGTGTTTAGCCAGGCCTCAGATTTCTTTCTTTCCCCTCAAGCAGCCTGTGGCTATCTGGCTCTCTGCAAGTGCCTGGGGACAGGGTTCTCCCGTGTTCTCACAGGCTATGGAATCAGATTGGCTTTGGTTTGAATATTACATCTGCCACAAACTAACTGGGAGTTCTTGGACATGTCACTTAATTGACCTAAGAGTCACTTTGGTCTCTACAGTAGGAATAATAATATCCCTTTCACAGGGTTGTCGTGAGGATGAAATGAGATAGTATTTGTGAAATATGTACCAGAATGCCTTGTCTAGAGTAAGTGTTGAATAAACTAGCTATTACCCCAGGGGTTAGTTTTACCATTGTAAGAAATATTTTTTAAATATAAGAGAAAAAAGAAATAAGAACAATACTTTTCTGAAACTGTAATGCTGAGGACACTGTGCATGACAAATGCGTGACAGCCTTCCTTGTGTGTCTTGAAAATTTGGCCTGACATTCATATTGTGAAACAGCAGAAGAAAGCGATTGGTTCTGCTTTTACAGTGCTTCCAAGAGTTTATAAATAGCCCTATAATCTGGTGTAAAAAATATGATTAAACTATAAACCGACTTTATTTCCTTATAGTTTCCCATCCTTATGCTCTCTGGTATACCTGGGATTTTTGCTGCAGAGACAAGTCACATGGAAATCACCAGACAACTGGGTTGCAGATGGACTGGAAGGGAAATACTAGGTATGTAAGAAAAGAAAAACATTCAATTCTATAATTAAAACCATGGTTCCCCAGCTGGAGGCAGCTCAGCAGTAGTGGTTTCCAGGATTTGAAGGGCCCAGCTTGCTTTCATGCCTGGCTTTTAGAGGATCCAGTTCAGAACCCTCTAAATCACTCAAAATGAGATATTTAAGCTCAAACATAATTTCTTTCAGACTGTTTTAACTAAAAAGCAAAAACAACCCATACTATCTCCCAATTACCAGCAAACAAACCACCCCATCTGATTGTTAACTTACCTGAACAATTTTTATATTTTTCTCTTCATTGTGTTGAGAAGGCAGTGGAAGGGCCTTGGAAAGCTGCACGTGGAGTAGGAGCAGCAGTGGAAGCATCTGCAGACTAGACATGGCCTTTCTCCAGGCTCCGCCCCTCTGGGTAGCGTCTTTCGCCTGCTGGGTGCCCAGACATTCACAGCATCATGCGTCCTTCGCTGCTCTTTTGGTCCCTTATAAAGCTGTGTCTCAAACAATTGCCACAGCAGGAATGTGAAGAAATGCAGGTTAATTACACTTGGACAGTTTTGCAATGTTAGGATGTGATTTAGTATCCACCCCCACATGGAGGACTCTTTCAACAGAAGAACAGTGCAATTTGCTACTCTTTGCTTTTGGGGTTTTTAGTTGTATATTTACTTTTGCAGAATTGTCTGGTCAAGGGAAAGGAGTAGGAGGCTAATCCTGAAGGTATGAACAGCAGTTGTCTATGGTCTACATTTTCTGGGAATATACGATGCTGAAGCTGTGTGAATTTACGCAGGGGAGGTTAGGCTAGCGGTAGGTATCTTGGGACTACAGAGCCCAATGCAAATTGAAGAATCTCTGCTCTTACCCACCCTCGCTGTGTGTGAGGAGAGTGTGCTTGGGAGTGTTGACATAAGGCGGGATTTGTGTGGGAGACTTGGAGCAGCTTCTGGAGGAAATGGTTATGGCATCAATACATTAGAAAACCCCCAATCTGAGCCTTGGCTGGTGTAGCTCAGTGGATTGAGCGCGGGCCCGCGAACAACACGATCGTGGTTCGATTCCCAGGCAGGGCACATGCCTGGGTTGCAGGCCAGTTCCCTGCAGGCCAACTCCCAGCAAGGGATGCACAAAAGGCAACCATACATTGATATTTCTCTCTTTCTCTCCTTCCCTTCCCCTCTAAAGATAAATAAATAAAATATTAAAAAAAAAAGAAAACCCCTAATCTGCAAGCTGGATATTTCACAGGAAAAACAAAGAAAGCAATACTGATGATGATAGCAATTAACATTTGCTGGATATTTATTATGTCCCGGACATACATGCTGTACCTACATCACCTCAGGTCATTCTCACACGGCCTTCAGAGGTAGATGCTGTTATCTGTATTTTGCAGAGGAAATAACTTCCAGAGAAGTGAGATGACTTGTACGCATCACATGCTAAAATTGTGGAGCAGCCAGGACTCAGTCCCAGGTGGGATGTTTACAAAGACTGAGCTGGCAGTGGCCCGCTGGCCCGTAATGGAACAGTGGTTCTAGGCCAGCAGCAACTTGGGTACTCTGGTTTATATCAGGGAGAAAGAGACAAAAGAGAGGGAAGATGAGATGCCATATATTCCCCAGGGAAAAATGACACTGAGTAAGGATTTGCAGACAGTGTGGCTACACAGGGGCCTGTACTGGTGAGGGGCCCTTGGGCATGATTTTCAAATTAGGTCACCTCGTCCCACTTATTCTAATTCTACATGCATGTAGATTATGTTACCTTACCATACAGTTTTTGTGCGTATTCATTTAGATATATTTATGTATATTATAAAGGGCATTCTTTATGTATTTCTATGTGTAAATACATATCAACATGTATGGTATATAACATGTTAATATGTAGATAATATCTTTGAGATCTTATGATAAGTAGCTCAGTTCCCTCCTGATGTTTCTTATAATCTTTATAAACAATGTAAAGAAATGTGCCTTGGGCTAGAACATATCTGGATAGCAGATTAATGTCTGTGATGTGAATTTCTGCATCGCTCAGTGAACATTTCTTGCCACCTACCACGTGGTGCTGCGATGGTTAGCAGGTTGTTAGAGATAAGTTAATGGCATTCAGATGAAATACTGCAGGAGTCTGGAGGGAAGAACCATGGTGGGAGGAAGTGGAATAAGGGGAGGCTCCATGACGGAGGCAGAATTTGAACTGGACCTTGAAGAAGTAGACAGTAGACATGTAGAGATGTGGCGATCCGTTCCCTGTGCACATGTGGAAGGTCCTCACCCACCAAATTGTTCAGTGTCTTGTAAGTTCATGATCTTGTTATCCCCCTGGGTGCACAACTTAGTCATGATGTGGCTTCCCCCACATTAGGTCTTTAGTGAAAAAACCTTTTCTTTACAAATAAGAATGCCTTAGCATTGGTCTACCTTATGTTAGTTATTTTGATTCACTGACTTGCTTACAAGATTTATAAATATTTTTTGTTCTGAACATAATGGTAAGTTATTTAGATAAGAATCCAGCACTTTGGTGAATTCAGTTCTCTGGCATATGCGTGCATGTTGTGTTCAAATCAGAATTGCTGGGTCCAGGTCGCCGATAACAGGTCCAGCCCCAGTGGAGAAGGCCACAGCTGTTTCCAGGGCCTCCAGCTTCTGCTTTCTGAATCCATTCTTCACACCTGACCCCACTTGCTTGCATTGTGTCTGTGCCTCACCCCTTCTCAGTCGGGAGCTCAGAGTTCCCTCAGGCCCTGCCCAGGAAATCCTGCATCCGGAAAAGTCTCAACTCTCAGTCATTTACACCTCAGTGTACACTTAGGGGTTATTTCCTTTTAAGTCAATTTCTTACTGGGAAAAAAAAGCTAAGCAAACAAATTTTTAAAAGAAAAATGAAGGCATTATTTCCTATAAGATAAGTGTCAGAGAATGTAAGAAAATGAATAAAGTTTAGTTTTGGACAGACACAATACAATGCAAAAACAAGGAAGGATCATTCTGTCTCCCTAATGCCACCCAGTGATGTGCTGATCCATAGCAGAAAGCTGTGTTTTCAGGGACCAGTTTTGGTTTTTAGGGCTAAATAAATAAAGTAATTACACAGATATAGTCTGTTTTCTTTTTTAAATAGAGAAATACCGATTTTAATTCAACATATAGTAAACTCTAGGCATCTTTCAGCCTAAAAATTAGTAAAACAGTTGGGTTGAGGTAGCTGGGAAAACTGCCTGGAAGTGTTCACGTGTGCCCGAATCTTGAAGGATAAGCAGGTGTTTGCCAACTGGGAGTGGGATCCACAGAGGAAATAGTGTGCACTAAGCTCAGAGGTATACCTAGGGAAGCATATGGCCTATTTGATTCATGTAAGCCGAGGCTAACTGTTCTTTACATTAAGCATTTTTGAGCTTTGATGATCAGGATGGATGTCTATAAACTTTGATCAAATTAATAGGATAATTGTTGGGGTCAGTTATGGTAAAGGCTAAAGAACATTGGACTTGAAATTATATGACTGGGTTCAAACTGTAGTTCTGCCACTTCCTACTTATGCAACTTTTTGCAAATTATTTCAATTCTTCTGAGCCTCAATTTTCACATCTATTAAATTGGTACATTATCATCTCACTTGTACAGCCTCAAGAAGGTTAGATGAGGTAGTGCATGTAAAAAGGTCTGTGTAGACCTGCCAGTGTGGTGTCCTCTGTATATTATGAATGTGATGAAGTTGTGGACATACTAGTTCATGTGTCAATTTTGTGAACTGAGTTAGCAATGCTGAAAAGGTCTCTTTCAGAAAGAGAAGTGCTTCAAAGTTAAGCCACAGAGTGGTGAAGTAATTCTATAGCTTCCTTCAGTAGCCAGTGCTCAGTACAGCCAGGGAACATATGAATGGAACTGATACATCCTTTGCACAGAGTATAAATGGTTAAGTTAAAATCACACTAGCCAGTATGAACCAAACACTGTGCTAAACTGGCAGTCTTTACCACCAATGAGGAAACCGTGTGTACTAAGTGCCTGAACTCCATAGGACTCAGTCTTAGATGTTCACTATCTGGTATCTCCCTTAAGCTTCATAACAACTCAAGAAAGTAGGAGTTATTATCTCCATTTAAAGATAAGGACATTGAGCTCTGGCTGGTGTGGTTCAATGAACTGAGCGCCAGCCTGCAAATGAAAGGGTCTCCAGTTTGATTCCCAGTCAGGGCATATGCCTGGGTTGCAGGCAGGGTGTCTGGTAGGGGGCGCATGAGAAGCAACCATACACTGATGTTTCTCTCCCTCTTTCTCTCTCTTTTCCCCTCTGTCTAAAAATAAATAAATAAAATCTTAAAAGATAGGGACATTGAGGTTCAGAGATATGGTTCAAACTTAACCTTTCCATTTATTCTTCCTAGTAATTCCCTTTGTTCTCTTGGTAGGAAATTCAAAATAAGGCAATGGTTCTCCATCTCGGGTCTACATCAGAACCTGTAATAAAAGTATAGATGTAGGCTCTACTCCTGCCACTGAGTCAGAATCTCTGGGGGCAGATACAGTTTTAGAGGGCACTCCAGGCAACTCTGAGAGTGGGTTGAAAACCTCTGTTGTACGAGAGGATAGAGAGCATACATCAAGAGAGAAGAACATCTACACATTTAAGATTTCAAAGAAGGAACAATCATATCCTATTGGGGAGGGCAACAAAGCCTTCACAGAGGGCGTGGCCCTTGAGGTGAATTTTGAATGATGGACTGGATTTTGGCATTGAGACTGGGGTGAATGAGAGTGGGATTTGAAAAAACAAAGGGCAAAAGCAGAGAGAGATGAGACCTCCAGGGTTTTAGGGGGTGGGCAAAAGTAGGTTTACAGTTTTGAGTACACGAAAGAGTTTATTTCTGTATTACTATTTATTACTTATTTGTATTACAACCGTAAACCTACTTTTGCTCACCCCTGTATGTATGAGGGTATTAACAAAGTTCTGGGTGATTAAGTATAGAATTTATAAAGAGAAGCAGTGTGGGATGGTGGACTGGAGCCAGACAGTGCGGGGACAGGGAATGAATATTGAAACATCGATAACATGCAGTCATTGCTGGCTTCTGAGCTGAGTTATAAAGTTGACCTGCCTACAGTGTCTAGGACAGATTGAGGTGGGCAAAGCTGTAAGTAAGGAGAACAATTGAAGGGTGGAATAAGCATTTCAATGAAAGTTTCTGAGGACCCAACCCTGGAGGTGTCCACCGGTCTTCCTCCAGGAACACATCTGGGGACACCTCTGTCTTTGTGCAGGGATGGGGGTTGGGAAGGGAAGGAGGGAACCCAGGCCACAATACTGCACATCTCCAGGACAGCCATTCACAAATGTATGCTGGGGAACCCATATTGGAGAATATAAATTGTCTGAATAAGGTAGAAGCAATTGTTTCTGAGACGGCAGGTGGGAGCCAGGTCAGGGCTGGGGCTTGGCGGAATTGGAGGTCACTTACAGAAGCTTTGGTAGTAAACTCAATAGGCAGATGAGACCAGTGAAGACTGGCTGAGCAGCTGTGTTGGCTCAGGCAAGTGAGAGGGTGGCTACCGTTCACAACGAGGATCCAATCCCTACCTTAATTATTAGCTTCAAACATTTCCATTGCTTTCCTCTCCCAAATGGGGAATGATGTGGCTAAGATACAATGGCGAGAATGACCCATTGATAGTAACTGTCCATAAACCGGTTTAACGGAGACTCATGAGAGCAGACAATGACAGGATGAGCATTTCCATTCCAAGCAGCTCTGTGTTACTGGAGGCAGGAAGCTGCTGACTGAATTTGCCCCAATCTCTTCCTTCTTCAATCAGTCCAACTCTTTGGCTGGGCTGTCTCTTTTTTCATTTTCCACGTGTTTTCTAAATCTTCTCCATTCTTGATTTTCTAACCTCATGTCCAGCTGTATCGAGAAATGACATTACTTTCTATCCTGGCTGAATTGCCTCATTTTCATCACCAAAGTCTCATTTCCCTCCTCCCAGACTCCTGATAACTACCCTGTAGTCTGTCTGTGGGTCTCTCTTTGTATTTCTACACCAGAACTTACCCTCTTTATACATTCTCTCCAGTCTTTTTTTCCTCTCCTTCTTTGGCACCTTCCCCTTTGTCTACAAATGCCACCAGACTTTCTCTGTTAAAACAAAACAAAACAAAACAAAACAAAACAAAACAAAAGCCTTCTCTGCACCCTGCTAACCACTTGGGTTGCTGTCTTTGCTCTCTTTCCCTCACACTCAACCTACTTGGAGGCCTGGTCTAGCGCTCCATTTCCTTACACTGCACACCCCATCCTCGTCTCCTAGCCCAGTCTCCACTCTGAGATACACCATGGGAATCTAGGAAAACTCATTTGAATAAACTCTGATTCACATCTATACAGTCCCCACTAAGTACTATGCTCAGTCCTTTTGGTAAATGGTACCCATCTTAGTTTTTTTTTTAACCTAATATATCAGAAAGACACCATTTACGCCCTTTGGCAACTGGCTTATTGTAGGGGTGCTCTGCCTGCAGAGCTCCCTGTCTGCCACGGATGAGAATAAGGCTACCAAGACATGATCTGGCTGGGGAGGAAAGATGGCCAATCTCTCAAAGGAGAAAGGCCAGGAGCCTTTTTCTCAATGGGCTTTTATTGAGTTCAGTTTGCACAGGAATACAGGTAAAAGCTCATTAATTGTCAGGCAGTAAGGATCAAACAATAGATAACATACAAAGAACTACGAGGGCTTATTCTCAACAGGGTCAGTTACCTAAAGGGCTATACAATTTTGGGAAACAAAGTCATTTCATACTTGGATCCTTATCAGAAAGTTGAGAACGTTCTTAGCAAAGCAGTTTTCACAGGATTTTTTGCGTTCTTCTTTACGCCTGATGGCCCTGGGGAACTGCCCTGCCTGCCTGGGGCTGTACCACCCTCTGGCATTTTTTTCAGGCTTAAGTCAGGCAGGAGAAGTAAGGCAGACAAGAGATTAGGAGACTTCTCAAAGACAAAATGAGGACTCAGGCTATGTCAAAGCTGAGGGGTGAAGGTCCATCACCCCCTTTCTCTATAGCCCCCAAAGTCCTTCCCTGACGGCCCCCTCATGACCATACCTGTCTTAGGTCATCTCTCCCTTGAGGAATCTTACCTGTCATTGGCTAACTGATCAGGCTCAGGGGCCAAGCAGGGCGCAGTAAAGAGGGCAGAGGCAGTGCCCCTGCCAGGGAGATAAACTTTGTCTCCTTAGCAGCTTATGGTCCCAAGGTTTCTCACTCAGCTTTAGCGATGGGGGGTTACAGCTTCTGAAACCAGGCAGGGCGGTTCCTACCAGCGTATCAAGGGCAGTGTATTAGTTTCCCATGGCTGCTGTGACAAATTACCACAAGTCTAGTGGCCTGAAACAAGACAAATGTATTATCTCATAGTTCTGCAATCCAAAGTCCAGTATGGGACTTGCTGAGCTAAAATCCAGGTGTCATCTAGGCTCTGTTCACTTTTGGTGGCTCCAGGGGAGAATCCGTTTCCTCGATGTTTTCAGCTTTTAGAGGCTTCCTACGTGCCTTGGTTATGGTGCCTGTTCTCCGTCTTCAATGCCAGCAACGTTGCTTCTCTCCAACCCTTCTTCCGTCATTATGTCTCTTCCTGGTGCATCTGGGAAACTTTCTCCACTAGGACATGTGCGATTTGTTGGGCCCACCTGGGTAATCCAGACTACTCTCCCCATCTCAAGGTCCTTCACCTTCATCGCACCTGTAAAATCTCTTTTGGCACATAAGAGATTTAACATACAGATTAACATACAGATTCCAGATATTAGGGTGTGGACGTCCTATTCCGTCTGCCACGGGTGATGATTTTCAATTGGAAGAGATGGGTTGGTCAGTTAAGGTGTGGAGTGATGGCGTGGAGAAGAGCACCTGAGGATCTGTGTGGGCTTCCAAAAGCCTTTTAGGACATTATGCCCTACAATCCTAGGGTGATCTGCTCCCACCCGGGGCCCCATTTTAACTCTCAAGGACAAGAACATATCACTTGAGTGATTAGTAAACACCCATTATAATGCAGTTGCTACAGTGCAGGCACACCTCCTTGTATTGCACCGCACTTTGTTGTGCTTTGCTGATACTGCCTTTTTTTTTTAAGACAAATTGAAGGTTTCTGACAACCCTGTGTAGAGCAAATCTATTGGAGTCATTTTTCCATGGGCTCAGATGATGGTTAACATTTTTTAGCAGTAAGGTATTTGAATGAGTTTTTTAGATATAATGCTCTTGCATACTAATAGACTTCAGTATAGTGTGACAATAATGGTTATGCTACAAACAAATTGATGACTCATTTTATTGCGTATTCACTTTGCTACAGTGGTCTGGGCCCAAATCTGCAATGTCTCCGAGGTGTGCCTGTAAGCACCTTTGCAAGGTCGCTTTCATGTAAAGCTCTTAAGTGTGGCTTTTAAAGCAATACCAAAACTGGGAATATTAGGGGTTAAGTGAATTATCTAAGATCACACAGCTAGCAGATGTGTAATGTGAGGTGGAGCTTGGGATCTTGGGATCTAGGTTTGGTTTCATAACTCTGACCCCAAAGTTGTTTCCATTAAAGCTCAACATAGACTGGAATGGACCCTTTAGTGTAGTAGCTTCTTTAGTTCAAATGGTAAAGTCATCGTAGGTACATTCTGATCCTTCCATCCTCCAAATTCTGCAGCTGTGATTGCCTCATACATTAACATAGAACTTCAGGGAAGCCTGCGGTGGTAAGCCTGAAGCACAAGCAGCCAGTTTATCTTTTGCATGTGGAATAGAATTCTGGAGATCTGGGATTGACCCCTCTCTACTGTCTGTTGTACTTGACCTTCAACAAGTTCCTTCATCCCTGTGCTTCACTTTCACACCCATGATTGGCCATGTACTGCTGTGGAACCCTGAACAACTCACTTCATATCCTTATCTCAGGTTCCTCATGTGTAAAGTGACCGTGACAATAGTACCTACAATGTAGAACTGTTGTATAGATTAAATATACATATGCATGGAAAGTGTTTAGCACACACAGTCTAGCACACAGTGCAAAATAACAGATGAGAATTACATTTTTCTGACAAGGGAATATGAAAATATCTCAGAGGATAACTGTGGGATCTAAGGAGCTAATAGATGAAAAGCAGTTTACAAATGCTGACGTATTGTTTAAAGTACTTATTTTAAAAATGTTTGAAAATATTATAATAATACAGGAATAGATGTTAATTTGTTAAAAAATTTCAAATACTCAGAAGTATGAAAAATAAATGTGAAGATATTTAGGGCCCCCACCTCACCCCAAACCTCTTCTCTAAGAGGTGCCCACTGTTAACATATTGATATGTCTCCATTGAGTTATTTTTCTATACCTTAAAGTCAAAAATTAAAGGTTGCTATTTGTTGTGGAATAACTAGAACTATAGTGTGTCCACATTGCTCCAAGCAAGGCCCCAAATGTCATATGCTCCAAGCAAGGCCCAAAAAGACTAAAACCTGTTGCTCAGTCGCGCCAGTGGTGGTCATGCTCACATAAAACCAGTAGAGGGCGCCCATAGTCCACTTGGGCTGTGAACTGTTTGGTCAGGTCTATAGTCTGAAACAGAAATGTAAACGCAGGTTGCCATTATTTAATGAGGCCAGGGTTTTAACAAGGCAGGTTAGTTGGAGAATTAGGCATTGGAAACCTCTACTAGGGCTTATTAAAATGTATAGTTTTCTGTAGGTAAGAATACAGAATGAGAAATTCCATAGAGTGCCCAAGACTCGACTACCTACGGTCAATAAGAAGGCCCTTGAAGATACCTTCAAGAAAATTGATGTTTGTGCAGAGATCACCAGGAAACATAGAGATGTCTTCTTTCAGGTATCTCCTCCAGTCCTACCTTGGTCAAAACCACAGTCCTCTCTTGCCAGGACAATAGGCCTTGTTTTTATTCTTACTTCTCGGTAATGAGCATACGTTACTTTGCTCACTTTGCTGCCAGAGCTTCCAATTTTGATCTCACCCCGAATGAAAATGTAAGTCCTCACAAAGAACCTTTCTGATCTGGTCCAACTCCTGCCTCCATTCCTACCCTTGTTTTCCTCTTGCTCTGCTGGAGACACACTGGCCACCTAGCTTTACCTTGAACCCATCAGCGTACCCTGTCTCAGGGCCTTTGCCTTGGCTGTACCTCTGCTTGAACACTTTCTCAGGTGTTTGAAGTGGTCAGGTCCTGCTCCTCCTTCAAGTCTTCCCTTAAGGGACGACATGCCAATGAATTCTAACCAGACTATTGTAATTAACACAGCAACCGGTTGACTCCTCCTCCCAGCACTCTTCATTCCCCTCATCCTGTGTCCTCTCCCCACCCCTATAATCTCTGGCATCTTCTTATACACTTTGTTTTAAAATTGTATTTGCTACCTATTATCTGTCTTCTCTGAGCAGAAATGTAAGCCCCATGGAGGGAGTGCACATTATTTTGTTGACTGATATATCCAAAATGCCTGAAATAGCATCCACTATGTAGTAGGTGATCAGAAAGTACTTTTTTCAATTAATACATCTATAGGGACTACTTAATGTCATGATATTTGTTATGTAAAAAATCTAGGCTATAATAAAGTATGTACAATATGTTTTCATATTTATAAAGATAAATATAAGCATTGAAATATTAGAAGTTTATAAGCCAAATAGTAACAGGGCTGAGCATCGGGTGATAAGATTACAGATGATTTAATTCAGGAGTGTTTAGTATTTTTGAAGTTTTTAAAATTTTTCTCCCCTTTCCTTCCTCCTCTTCCCCTCCCTTTTCCATTCTGCTTACTTTTCTTGTTTTTTGGAAATCGGGCATTCACTTTGTTAATTGTAGCCCTCAGTTCAGGACACACTATCCTCATTAGTCTGCATGTGACTCTGCTTATAATTTTTATCACCATTTTCCTCTTTAACCCAAACTGCAGTTCAAATACCGCCCCCCGGCCTAATGTATTTAGTATTATTCTTCCAAATGTTCATAAATCACATGAATCGTGAAAAATATATAGTGTTTGTGTGTGGACTTTATTTGTTTTAGTTTATGGCCTTGCACTTTACACTTCATTCTATATCTTGCTTGTTTGACTAACACTTTATTTTTTGTCCAGGCTTCTGTACAGGCAGGCGTTGTAGTACACTATTTCTCACGGCTGAGAGGCCTTGATTCAGAGATGCATATCGCCTCCCTATTTACCAGGTTCTAAATGAAGGCCACCCAGGCTACTGCTGTCCCTGCTCTCACAGGTAGTTCATTGGTGGGTATCCTACTACAGGTCTCCTATGGACTGTGCTCAGAGTTAATGCCCAGGAATGGAATTACAGGGGTGAGGGCACAGGCATTCTTACAGTGCAGACAGATTTTGCTTCACAGTGGTTGTGGCAATTAACATTCCCACCAGCTGTGATCATTTTTCCTGTGCTTTTACCAGCACTTAATATCACTGAAACTTCTAATTTCTGCCATTTTGACAGCTATAAATTTGTATCTTGTTTACATTGTTATTTTCCTGATTGAAATCAAGAGTAAATATTTCTTCATATTCTCTTGGCTACCTAGGTCTCTGCTGATATTAATTATCAAGTTATTTTCTTAATCCGTGTTCCTTATTGTTTTTTTCTTGAATTGCAGGAATTCCTTGTATAGCCCACATATTAATCCTTCCTGAGTTTCCTATGTTGCAAGTACCTTCTCTGTCTTTTAGTTTTTCTCTGCCTCTGTTTTTGATGTCCCTCATTTAATATAATTCTCTAATTTTAATATAGTCAAACCCGTCCACTTTACGCCTCATGTTTATGTCTTTTGATGTTGTTTGTGATATTGTTCCTCACCTTAAGGTTGCAAAATATTCTATTGTTTTTATAGTTTTACCTTTCATACTGATCTTAACTTGAATTTGAATAGATCTTAACTTTATTCAAAACTTAATTTTGTACATTGCTTATAAAACAGGATAGGCTAAATTATCCTGTGATTATAATCCCCAAGTCCTTTAATGTCTCTTAAAGCAACAAAAGTTTACTTCTTCCTCCTGCTTCATGTCCATCACCAGTGGACGGAGGGGCTGTGCTCATGGCAGTGACTCTGACGTCCAGGCTTCCAGAGGAGCCATGATCTTGAACTCTGTTGGTTGCTATGTTGAATGGAAAAAGATGTTTGAAGTGTTTTGCACAAGCAATTAAATGTTCCAGCACAGAAGAGCCACATGTCACCACTCACAATGCACTACCCAGAACTCGTCATGTGGCCCCCAATCTACTGCAAGTAGGCTAGAAATTGGAACACCTCCATGTGTCCAGTAGATGAAAAGCTGGAAATAAGTGGTAGAGAGTATTGATCATGAACTCCTGTGAGAAACAGAATCTATCTTTATTTCTTTCCATAGAGCATATCGGTTTTCTCCAAGTCCTTATTTAATCATTCACTATTTTCTCTCTAATTGATGGCGCCATCTCTATCAGACCAAGGACGCGTTTCTGGATGTGCACTCAGTTCCATTAGCTTCCATCTCTGGTCAGTTCTACGCTCCTGGTGCCACAGTGGTTTTGTCCGATGGCTGGTGGGATCCCTCCTTCTTTGCATTTTGTCAAAATTCTTAGCTGCTTCTGTGTATTTTTTCCTCCATAAAAACTTGAAAATCAGTTTCCCAAATAATCCTTTTGGGATTTAATTAAAGTTTCATTGCATTTATAAATTAATTCAGGAAAATTGTCATTTTTAGAGTGTTAAGTCATTCCATACATGAATATGATATTCAGTTTTTCTTATATATCTTTCATAGAGTCTTAAGTTTTATTAAGTTGTTGTTCTGTTCTTGCTAGATTATTTCCTGGATAGGTCATAGATTTTAATGTAGCTGGTAGTATTTTATTGTTTGTTTTTTACCTACTTGTTAATTTTGTGTATATAAGACATAAATTATTTTGATAGTGTTATTCATGGGAACACTGACTTGTCTCTCTTTCCTGAAGAATTTTGATTATTTGGGTTTTATTCTATGTAAATGATTAAATTATCAGCAAATAATGGTAATTTGCGCTATTTTCTTTTAATCCTTATACGTGTTGTTATTTTTCATCTTAACTTTTGGCCAGTGCTCCAGGACTATGTTGAGCAAGTACCGGTGGTAGTAGGCACCCTTCTCCTATTCCCAGTATAATAAAAAATGACTAAAGTTCCTCCACATGTTGTGCCATGTGGTGACAGTAGGCACTTCTTTCTCTGGAAGACTTTGCAGAAGATTGGCATAATCTACCCCTTGAAATGGACCTTTTGGCAAAACAAATGAGTAAAACTATCTGGTCAAGTGTTTTTTCTGTGAGAAGATTTATAAACTTTTGTTTTTAATTGTTTTAGTAAAGGATATTAAGGCTTTGTTTTCTGTTAATTTCTTTTAAATATATTTTTGAGATACTGATATACAGTGAAGTGCCCAAATCTTAAGTGCACGGACTTCAGTGAATTTCACAAATGTGTCGTCTAATGTAACCCACACCTCAGCAAGAAGTGGAACCTCCCAGCACCCTAGGAAGTTCGCTGCCCTTCTCAGCCAATCTGACCTCTCCCAAGGGTCAACTACTGTTCTGATTTTTTGCACATATGTTGCTTTTCTGAATCATAATGCTGATATAAATGGAATCAAAATATTTACTCTGTTGAACCTGTTTTTGTTTTTGTTTCTGGCCTGTAATAATGTTTTCTACATTAATCTATGTTGTTTTGTATACTTCACCTTCATTTTTATGTAATAGTCTATGAATGTATTTCTAGATTTGATCTACCATGAAATAAAGCTGCTACAAACTTTCTTGAATAAATTTCTTGTGTATTTATGTTTTTATTTACTTGGGAAAATATGTAGAAGAGGTCATAGGGTAGATAGGTATTTAATTTTATGAATGATTTCTATATTGTACAAGAGTTCTAGATATTCTAGCTCCTCATCAAGATTTGATGTTGTCAGTCTTAATAATAGTAATTATTTCAGTGGTTTTATAGTTAGTATCTTATAAGAAATTTATTTTCTTTATAATGAGTGATGTTAAGTACTTTTCCATGTTTTTATTGGCCATTTATATGTATTTTTTTGATGAAAAGTCTGATTTGTTTAATACTTACATGCATTTTTAATTGGATATTTGTCATTTTAGAAGGTCATCCGTAGGGCCTTTAAATATCGTATGTTCTGGATAAAAATTCTTTCTCAGATGTGTATGTTACAAGTACATTTCCCCTGTGATCTCATATTTCCATGGGACTATCGGTTTCCCCAGCCTCTTCAGATGGGCTGTGGCCTGGGTCCCGGCTTGTCTCCTCTGTTACTTCAGGGACTGAGGTTGGGTGAGAGCAACTCAAGCAGGGCCTGGTGCTCGGTGATACAGTCGGTGTCCCGCTACTCTCACGCCTCATTCTCCTCGGTGGGTGGTCCCCTCAAGGACCCCTCTGAAACCCTGTTGTGCACTCTCTGAGCATTTCCGAGGGCTGCTGCTGTGTCTGTAATTTTCTGACATCTGAGCTGAGGAGGAGGAGTCCTTCAGGAATTGGTCAGGCTGACCACAGCCCTTGTTATTAACTTTCCAGCTTTGCCAGCATCCAGCATCAATTTTGCAATAATTTATTAAAACTTTTTTTTATCGAGCACCTACTTGGCTCCCAAATTATATCAGTAAAACAGACCAACAAAAACAAACAAGAGAAAATTAACAACGGCCTCTGCCATTATGAAGCTTCCACTGTGGTGGGGGATGACAGGCAATAAACAGTAGACAGAGTAAGTGACAAAATGATATGATGTGCTGGAAGGTGATCAGGGCCATGGAGAAAAATTGTAGAGCCGTGCAGGACAACGGCAGGACCGCTCACGCCCAGGCACACTTCCTGGGCAGCTAGAGCCAGGAGCTGCTTACACTAAGGGTAATGCCCGATTCAGGTGCCCTCGCTTGGCAATGAAACCTGCCATCCACTTCTTGTGAAGTGAATGTCCAGAGCAAACCTATAGTCCTAGACAAACCTTTACCTAGTTTTTTTTTTTTTTTTGGTTGACAGAAATTGTTTGCTGCACAGATACCCCAGGGACATGTATAGGTCCTTTGGTGTCACGAAAAAGTGAAGAAAACCGATGGTGCTGCTCACTGCTCATGAAGAGAAAGTTGGAACAAAGTACTTTTTTGTTGCTAAGGAGTATTGTAGGCAAAGACTGACCCTTAAGAATCTTAGGGCATCAGATCACTCGGGTGCAAGGAGAGACACCTTTTAAAAAATATTCTTAAATTATGCTGGAATGTTTTCCTGCTTCCGTAAATGGATACAGTGAGGCTGAATGTCATTAGTCCCCTACCTGCTTTCCTCAGACCCTGTCTGCCCTGAGAAGACAAAGGACTGGTATGATTGAGTTTCAAAGGGAGACAAAAAGCAGAGGCATCTAGAAGTAGCCTTCCCATAGCATCTCTCCTTCACGGGGCAGATTGTGGAGCCCGAGATAAATCTGAATCAGATTTTTAGAGTTGATGTCACTTTCAGTGTGGTCTAGTCTGCATCCATCCCATAACCAATAGAACCATGACCCTTTATAATTTTCATGCCAGTGATGCACCTGCCCACAATTGTTTTAAGCAGCCATTGGGTTTATGCAAAATGAAGGTAAAGGCAGCACCTACCTCTCAGATTTATCAGAAGATTAAATGAATCAGTATACACAAAGCACTTAGACTGGCACACGGAAAGTCCTTTGTGAGGGTTGTTATTTATTGCAATTATATTAATCACACATTCTGCTATTTCAAATTTTCTTGCCAGGTATAATAAAAATATGCCATCCAAGGATGCAGGTTATCCCAAAGAGATAACATGACTTCCGTGAAATTGACAGAAAAGTTGATGCTCTTTTCCAAGATGGAGGTAAAGCCCATGCTCTTACGATTCGGACATGTGAAATTAAGCACTCACCTAGACCATCTCCATCTCTTGCTTTTGTGTGTCTGAAGTTACTGCAAAGCTGTGAGACCCCACACCCCAGAGCAGCAGCAGGTACACAGGCAGGCTGGGCATGCTGGCCTCTGTCTTCCTTCTCAGCTGAAGGAAGTAGACAGCTCCTACTGCTGCAGGGTTTCAACCTGCAGTCTCCCTTTAATGAGGATTCTTGCACCCTCAAAAGCAAAGGCTGTCTGATTCATATTCTCTTCATTTGCAATGTGCCAACTCAACATTCATCAGAAATTGTACATAAAGCAGCTTGATTTTTTGCTTTTGCAATCTTATTATTATGATCAAACCTGTATTTTATTGTCCAGGCCATGGGAGTAATTTAAATTCACTGACCACATTCATGTTTTTTCACCACCAAAAGCATATCTAAAAGCTGTTTCAAAAAGAACTATTTAGTGGCTTTGCTTCTATTATAAAGAATCAGGGTGATAAAGTGAGAGCGAAGCATGTATAAAATTCAGTCAAACTCTTATTTTCCAAATATGAAAATTTGAATTTAACTTTCAAAGGATATTTTTAGTGCCTTCTTAATAAGAGTTTTGCAGAAATCAAAATAGCTATGAATATATATGATGGTTGTATTTGAAATCTTCAAACACACTTTTTTTTTCTTGTGGAAAAAAACCTTTGGCTTTTGCTGAGATGTGTTATAAAGCTAAATGAAAGGAGACAAAATAATTTACCAAGTCACTTTTCAGTAAAGATAATGATTGTGGAACTTCAACATGAGAACAATACATTGGTTTAAATTTTATTTCTTTTTTGTTTTTCAAGTATAATTGTCTCCATTTTTCCTCCCTACTCCCCCTCAACCCACCCATCCCTACCTCCCACCCTTGATCCTGCCCCCTTTGACTTTGTCCATGGATTCTTTATACATGTTCCTTCATGATCCTTTGCCTATTTTCCCCATTATCCCTCTCCCTATTCCCTTCTGGTTACTGTCAGTTTGTTCATTATTTCAATGTCTACTGTTATATTTTGCTTGCTTGTTTGTTTTGTTGATCAGGTTCAGCTTGTAAGTGAGATCATGTGGTATTTGTTTTTTGCTGCCTGGTTTATTACACTTAGTATAATGCTCTCCAGATCTATCCATGCTATCATGGAGGGTAGGAGCTCCTTCTTTCTCTCTGCTGTGTAGTATTCAATTGTGTAAATGTACCACAGTTTTCTGATCTTCTCATTTACTGATGGGCACTTAGGTTGCTTCCAGCACTTGGCTATTGTCAATTGTACTGCTATGAACATTGGGGTGCATAGCTTCTTTTGAATTTATGTTTCAAGATTTCAAGATTTTCAAATTTATGTTTCAAGAGTGTATTCCCAGGAGTGGAATTGCCAGGTCAAACAGTAGTTCCTTTTTTAGTTTTCTGAGGAAATTCCATACTGTTTCCCATAGTGGCTGCACCAGTCTGCATTCCCACCAACAGTGCACTAGGGTCCCCTTTTCTCCACAACCTCTCTAACACTTGTGTGTTGATTTGTTTATGATGGCCACTCTGACCTGTGTGAAGTGGTATCTCATTGTGGTTTTAATTTGCATCTCTCTGATGGCTAGTAACATTTTTGAGAGGAATTTGACAGCAACCAGTCTATTATGAATTTGTTCTGTGCTGTTGGATACAGTAGTCACTAAGCAATGTGGCTACTGAGCCCTTGAAATGTGAATAACAAGTACTGAGGTGTGTCACAGGTATAAACTATACACCAAACTTCGAAGATTTAGTATGAAAAAAAGAATAAAATATATCTCGATCATAATTATATTAATTGCATGCTGAAATAACATTTATATTAATTGCATGCTAAAATAACATTTTGAATATATTAGGTTAAACTAAACATGTTAAAATTAATTACCCATTTTCTTTTTACTTTTTAAAATGTAGCTACTAGAAAATTTAAAATTCTGCATGAGACTTGTCATATTTCTGTTGGATGGGGTTGACCTCATGATTCATATGATTAAAAGATGGGTCAGCTAATGGTGATGGCCCATGCATTATGGATTACTGAGAGCCTGCTGGGGGCAGCGCTGCACAGGGAGCTGTGGGAGATCAAGGCACCTCCCCACCCCCCCAAGGACATGACCTCTGCCCCCACCATGGCAGAGTCTATGTGGAAAGGCAACGCACACACGTCTCCTAATTTAGTAGCAGATATCTAAAAGCAGAAGTTGGGAAGGTAAGTCTGTAACTTTGTTCTCAACCTCATGGAAGATTTTCTTTTGTAATGACTCTAAGTCTCTGACTGTCTTTTTTTTCCTTCCTATTGACTTTGCAAATTGTAACTGATCCTAACCCACTTTCAGGGAAATGAGTGTTTCTTGCCTTTAGGATCCCATTGGTGGTTGTTGTTGTTGTTGAGGTATTTTGTGGGTGCCAGAGGATGCTCTCTGTTGTTCTTTCATGTAAGTACAGGTTCCATTTTCCTGGAAATGAGAGAAAGGTCTGCAGAGCGTCCAGGAGTGGTGCAGATTTTTTTTAGCCTTTTTCCTCGTGGGATATTTTTTGTTTGCTTGGCTGATCCTTCTCTATACATTTAGCTTCTTGAGGGCGAGTGTTTCAGTGACCTACTGCTGCAGAGCAAACCACTGCAAAACATAGTGTCTCAAAACAACACAATTACTGAGTTACCTGTCATGATTCCATGGTGATGGGTTCTCAGCTAGAAGTTTCATCTGAGGACCCATCAGTCTCTCCTGTGGCTGTCATTTGATTAAGCCTGGCCTGGGACATCCAGGAGGAACGCAGACTGAAAGGCTGGGGAGTCCCTTGCCCCCTCCCCCTCTCCCTCTCTTCCCCCTTTTCCCATAAAGTCTCAGAGCTTTTTCTCCTTTGCAGCCAGATTTTCCTGTGATACTAATTTAAGCAACACTGTTCCCATGGATGCTTCAACACATTTGCTCCACAGACTCAGACTGCATTTATTTATTCATTCACCTGTGCATTTGTGCATGCAGCAGTTATTTACTTAATATTTTCAGTGATTCAGTCACGTCACAGGGCCAGACTAACTCTACCGTCTTCCCTCGCCAAGTCTTCCAGGGGGATTAATGTCTGTCCCTGTGTTTCCTGACCTTCAATAATCTTTATTCTTCCTCCTGGATTTTTGTCAGATATCATCTCTCTCTTTGTTCTTCTTTGCTTTTTGTTTGTTTAAAAAGGCAATCCTTCAAAAAATATAACCTCATTCTAAGCAATGTTATCCATGAGAACATCATCAGTATTTTATTTTAGATTTAATATTATCCCTGTACTACATGAAAGCATCTTTTGTGCCTCCAACAGCTTGTTTTCCACCTTCTAGAAAAACTGCTCTAGCCTGATGGCTTCTCTTCCCTTCTCAGCAAACTAATGTCCTTCCCTGAGAGCATGAACTTCACAGGCAAAGTAGAGGAAACACTCAGGCTGGATTCTTTGTCTTCCTCCTCTTTAGCAGGCGTCTCAACTGTTTTTCCCCTTTCCTTCCAAGTCTGTTTGATGTCACAGAATTCTGACCAGTGACCCTAATATTACCTTCTGCATAATAGGAACGATCAGTTGGACTTTCAACGTACGATGAGTAAGAGTTTACTTGCCCCTGTTCTTTTAATTTAGCGTTTAACCACAACTTCCCCATCTCAATGCAGTATCCCATGAGTGCAACCAGAAAAGGGGAAGTGAATGAATGTCTCAAGTGGAAACAGATATACTCTTTCACACAGCACCCTGTTGCTTGCAGGAATGAGGGACACCAGGGAAGGCGGTATTTTCTCAGACAGGTGGGATACAGGCAAGGCAGAAACTTCCTGCTTGCCAGGGAAGGCACTCTCTGGGAAGCCCTCAGTGCTCCCGGGGCTTCCAGCCAGGGATCACCAAGCTCACTCAGCAGCCACAGTCATGGCATAGAGGACCTCTGGTGAACTCGGGAAACCACTATTGGGATTTAACAAAGACTCACTCAAAAAGGAAATCTAGGGGCTCTTCAGCACAGTGCTTGGCAACAATATTTTTACACTGCTGAAGGCTTCACTCTAAGAACATCACTGGTGATGTTTGCAGCTACAGTTGTTCGAAAGAAGCGGCAAAACACCAAGTCGATATAACTGCAGAAATATTTAAACGAAAGCAATCAGGGTGCTCTGTTAGTAAAATTATATATTGCTTAGGTGCTATAAAGTATGTAGGCATCATTGTGTTGATTAATAGAGCCTCTGAATTTTTGTTTCTATAAACAAACTAAATAAATATAGACCTTCCTCACCAATTAAATAAAGCGTTTTTGTGAAGATTCTGTTATATGGGAAACATTATGCTATGTGCTATGGTTCCAAAAATAATCTGACTGATTGTAGTCATGTGAAATTTAGTATCTCATGAAATGACTGCAATCAAAGGCATGTTGCTATGGTCCTTAAAATTCTGTAGGAAGTTTGAGTATGGTTTTTATGTGTTATAGGGCAAAACATTTCTAAGAAGCCACAAATCACCATAATTTTTGTAGAAGAAATAGTATTTTGGTGGGCACACATCAGCAAAAAAATTTTATGAGACATAATGGAAAAAGAATTATTTAATATACAAGTGTCTGCTTTCCAGGGAATTTTCCTATGTGTATTAATTATCTATTGCTGCATGACAAATTGGCACAAGCTTAGTTGCTTGAAACAATACCATTTGAGGTATCCAGTAATGACCTTGGGTCTGGAGAGAGTTGTGTGTGTATGAGGAAGGAGGTTGTTCTTTCATACCATCTATTTAGAAAGCCTGCATTTCCCAGTGTTCATTTTTTACTCTCACCTTACTACCACACTTACAACACTCTGATATCAGATGTGTGGGGTTTTTCCCCCATAGCAAACAATTCTCTAACACCAGCTGGGTGTCCTACAATTGAACTCAATTCGGACACTATCTACCTGGAGACAGCATCTGAATCATAGGGATGCCAGAAGGAGAAGAAAAGAAGAAGCAACTGAAAACTTATTTGCAAAGATAATAAAGGAGAACTCCCACAATCTGGCAGAGGAAATAGACTTACAGGAAGTCAAGGAAGCTCAGAGAGTCCCAAAGAAGTTGGACCCAAGGAAGCACACACTAAGGCACATCATAATTAAATTACCCAAGGTTAAAGACAAGGAGAGAAACTTAAAAGCAGCAAGAGAAAAGGAGAGAGTTACCCACAAAGGAATTCCCATTAGACTGTCAGCTGATTTCTCAAAAGAAACCTTGCAGGAAAGAAGGGGCTGGAAAGAAGTATTCCAAGTCATGAAAAGCAAGGACCTACATCCAAGATTACATTTAGAATGGAGGGGCAGATAAAGTGCTTCTCAGATAAGGTGAGGTTAAAGGAGTTCATCATCACTGAGCCCTTATTATATGAAATGTTAAAGGGACTTATCTAGGAAATAGAAGATCAAAAACAATGAACAGTAAAATGACAGCAAACTCATAACCATCAACAAGTGAACCTAAAAACCAAAAACAAAAACTAAGCAAACAACTAGGACAGGAACAGAATCAGAGAAATGGACATCATATGGAGGGTCATCAGTGGGGAGGGGGAGGGGGAGGGGGAGAGCGAGGAACAGTACAGCAAATAAGAAGCGTTATTGGTAGGTAGAAAATACATAGGGTGAGGTTAAGAATAGTATAGGAAACAGAGAAGCCAAAGAACTTATATGTACAACTCATGGACATGAACTAAGTGTGGGGGTTCAGGGTAGAGAGGGGATAAAGGGGAGAAAAAAATTGAGATAACTAATAGCATAATCAATAAAATATACTTAAAAATAAACGATCACATTTTTATAAATATGCTATTATAGACATGTGTCTTGTGTATAGTACTAATATGACAGCAATTATTATTTCCTTGTAGTTAAAAACTTTCCCTGGAATCAGCTGTTACTTGGTAACAGAGGGTAAATAGAGATACTCAGGGAAATGTAGCCCATTTTCTTGGTTCATAGTTAACATATTCTTGCTCTAAGAGAAGGAATATAAACCAAGCTACTAAAAATTTAAGACAGTATGATACAATCCCCAATTAATTGACTCTCCAAATTGCTTCATTGCAAACACTGAATAATTTTATAATTGTGGGCTCATGGGACGTTGGATCAGAAGGAATACTCTAGTTGAGATTTTGCTGTGAGGCAGATGGGGATTTGACGTCTGAGCCTACTCCTTACTAGGCGTGTAAACTAAGTTCAGTCCTTTGACTAGAAAATTGGAATGATAACAATAATATCACAGTTAGATGGCTTTTAGGGGAATTAAACAAAATAATGTGTAATATCTACATGTATTTTAATGTTTGTTACATAGTGTTTTATGAGTGCTGATTCTTCTTAGAGCTAAAAATACCTTAAAAATACTAAGTAAACCCTCTTACATTGGAAGTGAGGAAAGAGGCCTTCAAACCATCAGTTTTACTTCTTAGAAACTGAAACGATTGTGACTATGATTCAAGGGACAGAGTTTGATCATTTCAAGAGGATTTAACCTCACGAAAGGAAATGAGTTGAGGAAATTACTGTTGTGCAATGAGATAAAACAAAGAAACCCCAATATTTTCTTCATAATAAACCAGAAAGCTACATCATTTCCTTCACCAATGTGGGGGCATCGCATCACTGTTGGTGCAACATGAACTGTGCTGGGTGCAGGTGTCCTGCCCGCTCCCGGCGACGTGCACATCGGGTGCAGGGACTGCCATGCCCTTGGGCGCTGCCTGTCCGCTGTGCAGTGACCACCCGCGGGAAAGTGCCTGGCTCCAGCTTTCTGTCCTCTGCCAGCACTCCCGTGGCTCCTGAGAAGGGGCGCCAGCAGCTCCCCGGACCTAGCAGGCACGTGCACCCCCAAATTGCCAAGAAGGCACCTCAGGGAGAGTCTGCCCTTGCCTCACAATTATCCCAGTGCTCAAAGAAGTGGGACGTTAAACAGCAAATTTAGAAACCTTGAAGGTGTTATGCTAAGTGAAATAAATCAGACAGAGAAAGACAGACTGTATGTCTCTTCTCTGTGAAATCTAAAAAAAAAAAAAGCCCAAACCCCTAACCCAACCTCATAGATAAAAAGGACAGATTGGTAATTGCCAGAGGTGGGAAGTTAAGGCTGTGAAAAATAGGTGAACTGCTTTTGTTTTCTTAGGTTTAAATAACATAAAATGTATTATTGGAATAATTGGTAAAATTTAAATTAGTTCTTCAGAATTATCAATATCATTTTGTCAATGTTGACTCCCTCATTTGTTCATTACTCTGTGGATAGGTAAGAAAATCTCCTGTTTTAGGAAATACACAATGGAGTACTTAGTACTAAAAAAGGGCATAAACAAAGCAAAACGTCATGACCAGGTGAGAGGCAGTGACTTGACTGCAAGAGAAGGAACTGAACTTTTCCTGCTTTTGAACAGGGCTCTGCATTTCCACTTGGCTCTGGGCACTGCACATCCTCTCACTCGTCCTGTCTAGGAGAGCAACTGAAGATCACTTCAGGTGGTAATAAAAGAAATGGTTGAGACACGACTTTTGCTTTCCAGTAAGTCTCCTAACAATCCAGTGTAGGCAGCATTTCCGGCAGACAGCTCACGGACGTTCCTAATAGGGGACCGAAGATTGAACGAGGCGGTTGCTCCAACTGCTTCAGCAGTACCTGACAGAGTAAACACGGTACAGCAAGTGCGGAGTCCAGTGGTGCTGGTCTGCTGTTAGGGTTTTGGCTAAACCCTTCTTTATTTTTAAATCACATTTTCACAGTATAGCCTGGCAGAAATATTTATTCTCCTGGAATGAAAACCAAGGGTATTTGAGTTTGCCAGCATATTATGATATAGTGAAGTGGGACTAGGATTTGATAATCATAAGAACCAGTTATTGAGCTCCATTGATGATACAACAATACTGTGATATCATGATGATATCACACACACATCAGAGAAAAAAGCTCCAAAAGAGTTAAGCACCATGTAGTCACACATATGCAAACAGAGCTTGGCTAATAAACATAACAAAAACCTCAGGTTCATTCCAATGTATAATTTGTTGAGATTACATGGGTTTAAGCAAACAGGGACAGATGCCAAACTCAGAATTGTGTTATTATCTCTCATAGACCCTGACAATAAACAAGAATCTTAGGGACTGGTAAGATCATTGAGATTTTATCAAAATCTTCCTCAGCTAGGAATCCTGAGGCCCCTATTAACAGAGCTGGCAGAAAGAAGTCTGAATTTGCATGTGGCTCTGAGTAGAAAACACACCTTAAAAATGTTTGTGGAGGGCAGTAGCATAGGCCTGTGTTTGCATAACAGAGCCTGAAATCCACCCAGAATGTTCTATGATGAAGGATGCCCAGGGTATGAGACTCATTACTCTAAAACCAGGCATAGACTCAGAACTCTTTGAAAATAGCTGAACATGGGTTGGGGATAGCTGGTAAGTCCCAGCAATTCACTGAACAAACACTTATACCACAAACTATGAAGAGACAGAAGAGGTGATGACAGTGGTCTGCAGTTCTCCCTAAGGAAATGGAGATGAGCCTCCACGAAAAAGGCTCTACACTGCCTTTCCTAGGTCCACTGTCACGCGTTCACCTTCACTCCCACCCCACCCCACCTGGTCTGCATTAAAGTGGCTTTTTCAATCTCAGATATTCCATGCAGCAACATTTTTACTGATACGTCCCCTAGAGCAAGGGACATAAAGGAAAGAATAAACAAATGGGATCTCATCAAACTTAAAAGGTTCTGTATGGCTAAGGAAAACAGTATCAAGATAAAAAGAGAAGCAACTGTTTGGGAAAACATATTTGCCAATGATACCTCAGACAAAGGTTTAATCTCCAAAATATACAAAGAACTCACACAACTCCACTCAAAGAAGACGAGCAACCCAATTAAAAAATGGGCAAAGAACTTGAACAGACACTTCGCCAAGGAGGACATACAGAGGATCCAGAGACACATGAAAAGATGCTCGATATCACTAGCTATCAGAGAGATGCAAATCAAAACCACAATGAGATGCCACTTAACACCAGTCAGAATGGCTATCATAAACAAAGAAACAAACAACAAGTGTTGGAGAGGATGTGGAGAAAAGGGGACCCTAGTTCACTGTTGGTGGGATTGCAGACTGGTACAACCACTATGGAAAACAGTATGGAATTTTCTAAGAAAACTAAAAATGGATGCACCCTTTGACCCAGCAATTCCACTGTTAGGAGTATATCCTAAGAACCCTGAAGCACCAATCCAAAAGAACCTATGCACCCCGATGTTCATAGCAGCACAATTTACGATAGCCAAGAGTTGGAAGCAACCTAGATGCCCACTGGTCAATGACTGGATCAAAAAGCTATGGTACATTTATACAATGGAATTCTATGCTGCAGAAAGGAAGAAGGAGCTCCTGCCCTTTGCAACATCATGGATGGAACTGGAAAGTTTTATGCTGAGTGAAATAAGCCAGGCAGTGAAAGACAAATATCATATGATATCACCTTTAACAGGAATCTAAACAGCAAAACAAACAAGCAAGCAAAAGGTGACCAAAGACACTGAAATACAGAATGTGCTGGGAGGGTCTAGAGGGGAGAGGAGAGAGAATCACAGGGGAAAAGGGGATGGACTCACATGAACAAGTATAAAGGACACATGGACAATAACTAAGGTGGGGGGCAGAAATGGGAGGGAGGTGGGGAGCACTGTTGGGTGGCAGGGCTGGGAATACAAGACAGAAAACTGTACTTGAGCAAGAATTAAATTTAAAAAAAAGATTACAAGGAAAAAAGAAATGAAAAAAAATAAAGTGGCTTTTTCATTCAAAGTCCTTATTACCCCTAGCAAGATGTCCTGGTCTTCTTGCTAACACCTGGAATGGACTCAGCGATTTCTAGGTGTATCATTAGAGTGTGCCTGTTCTCTCTGGCCAAGTGGCTGTGGGATCAGCACTTTCCTGAGTCCTAAGTCTCTAAAAGAGGAAGTTCTCTGGGCAGGGAGAGTAGATTTCTACTGTTTATGCTGTGTTATTAGCCTTTGAATAACCGTGACACATCCACCACCTGAGCCATGGCCCTGATGTTACTCCGTGACCACACAGTGAGAGCCCAGGCTCACCTGGGTTCCCACAGAACTATATACATCTGTGCATTATCTCAGTGGACCATGTCAGAGATGAACTGATGTCCCAAGGTCTAGGAATGGCAAGTGACAAAAGCAACACTTAAAAACAGTTTGCGACCTCTCTCAAGAAACCACTTTTGGTTTCCTTTCCTTAAAACACTCCCCACCCATCTCAAAAGCTGCATTTGTTCTCTTTCCTCTTGTTGTCATCCTAATAGCCCACCCACTACTGAAATGATGTGTTTTTCTGACTGTGGGCCCATTGAGCTCCTGGATTAAATCATAATTGATATTGCCATGCTCAGTAAAGAACTTAAGCACAGTAGTAACAATGATAAGAAGAAGAGTATTTATTGCTCCACCAGGGCTGGTTTTTGTGCAAAACACATGTGTGGTGAAAGAGTTTGTGAAAAGTGGAGGAGTCTTTCATTTTGAGAAGGGCTGAATGGAAAGTGGATGAGTGAAAAACCTTGCTTGTCTTCTTCAATTCAAAATATATACAAACAAGCAAGCAAAATATAATCAGAGACATTGAAATGAAGAACAATCTGACAGTAACTAGATGGGATGAGGGAGGAGATCATTCTTCTTTGGAGAATTTCTGGGGTTTTGCCTTGCTGTGTTCCCAGTTTGCAAACTCCAAAATGACAACCTCCATTTTGTATTTTTGATGACTTTATTATAACCAGCTCTACCATTCTGAGTGCTGGAAGGCTGACCTCCCTGGGCTCTCCCAGCTGGGCTCTGTCACCTTTGACTTCCAGTGGTTTTTGGCCAGTTGGAGTCACCACATGAGATGACAGACTAGCAGAGAGAGAGAGAGAGAGAGAGAGAGAGAGAGATATTAGGGAATTCCTCCCTCATCTCTGTCCTTTCACATGTGAGTTGGCAGTGGCTGCAGTTCTCTACCAAAGGCCAGTTTCTATCGATGTCCTCTCTAACCCAGCTCTAGGCCTGCGAACACTATGTTTGGTTCGGCTCTCTTCTTGCTGGGTCAGGCTTTATGGGTGTTGGTTTTCCCATGCGTCTTACCTGGGGCTTCATCCTGATTTGTTGGTTTCCTTTAACAATGCCCATGTTTTACAGGTTGTCTTTTCGGAACCCCCTCAGTCACCCATGTAAGTGTGCCATGTTTCCTGCCAGAACCTCAGGTCTCGCAAGCATTCTTATAACGGGTCGTTGTTATTGTTTGGTATCATTTGTACCACAAAGGGTACAAAACAATCATTGGGTATCATTTTGTGCCTTTCCTACGAAATCCAAAGAAAGATTGTATTGGAAGCTTTTGAAACTTACTCTAATTCAGAGCTCTTACTCCAATCCTTATTTATTTTTCCAGGTTTTCAGACTAAAAAATCTCAGGGAATGGGTCTACTTGGCTTGATTTTTGTCATCTAACCCCAAACAACTAGTAGTGACCAAGTGCCAGAGGACCATGACAGGCAGACTGCCATAGAGTGGTATGGCTGCATTGCGGGGAGCAGAGGTTCCCAAAATAAAGCAGAAAGGTTTCCCAGCAGAAAAACATGGATCCGTCAGATTCAGCAAGTTCCCACGCATGCCCTAGAGTGAACTATGTGATTCAGTAGAAGAGAAGATGGCTCGTTGGTATATTTGGGAGGATTCCAGAAAGTTTCCCTACTCCAAATGCTTGTGACAGAAATCTCACCTCATTGTCCTCTTTTTTGCCACCTGAATCTCTACCTTTCCCCACCTTCACCCCCCCAAAAATTTGCCAACACAGGGTGTAAACTGGAAAGACTTAGCAGTCTTTTATTTAAACCCACTTGTGAGTAAGTTTAATCTCATTCATGCAACAATGTGGAGGTCCTGAGATCACTTAGTTGGTGAGAGGAAGGAACTGGTGAGAGCAGAGCACACTCAGACGGAGTGAGGACCTCGCTGAAGGCAGATTTTGCAGGGGGGTATTTTGCAGACTTTTTCCATTGAGAAGGACTAGGAGGTAGACATGGTCACATTTGGGATATCTGAGTATGGCATCTTCCAGCCTCCATGCAACAAGGTATTTGGGAGGGGTAGTGATGGAGACCTTGGTGAGACAGACTTTGAAGGTGGACCAAGCCCTGGGTTTGGGCCATAGGCTGAAGGTGGTCCAAGCCCTGAGGCTCCTGGAGGCTCTGAGGGTGGAACAGTGCCTGGGGTGGGGAGATATCCTGAGGGTGCTGCAGCATCTGGGGATGGGTGTGGGCCAGGGCCTGTGCATACTGCAGGGCCTGCTGGTGGCCAGAACCTGGGACTGGGGGTGGGTTCAAGTGCTGCATCCTGCAGTAGCCGAGGTGCCACTGCAGTTTCATGATGGCCTCAGGGAGCAACCAGGCTGGGGTGTCCTTGAAGTCCTTGAATATGCTTTTGGCTGGCACTTGGACCATGCAAGCAGGCCTGCCTTGGTGGCATCCTGAGTGGGGTAGGGACTGTAGGCTGATGTGTCGAGGCAGTTCACAGTAGGGTGAAGGTGTTTCTGCTGGGAACCTTCACAATTTCTGAAGCCCAGTGTTTATCTGTGTGTGGGAAAGAAGCTGAAAGGACAGGCCCAGGTAGTTGGGCTAGAAGAACGGACCTGCGTCAACACAGCATGGGGCACTCACACATCGGTGACTGGACCAGGCCCTCATGGCTGCTTCGTGGCTTCCCGCTGCTGCCACAGCTGCTCCACACTGGGCTCCTCGCAGTCTGTCGGCTTGCCAGAAGCTGCTCCTCTACCCACTATTATATTGATAAATCCCTGTGAGTTGTTGTAGGGGACCAGTTTGTCTTAGCCTGGCAAATGTGACTCAGCTGTGTATGGAAAACCTACAGATGGAAAGTGGTGGGCAGAACCCAGACTTGCAAACTGAGTTTTCCCGTGAGAATCAGGCCTAGAAAATGCTTGCAGATTGTTATGGCTTGCTCTTGCTAAAACTCCCTCACCCTGGTCTAAAGCAACAAATGTGTATTGTCTATCTTCAAGATAATTTCCAAAGCCTGTGTGAGCTCTCCCAAGGACAGAGCTAATCAGCTCATTGGTATCCCCCTCCGCATGTTATTTTTATTTCCTTGATTGTACCTAGAATGTAGACAATAATGTTCTATGTGATAGATAATGAATCTTTCTTTGATGTAAGACCCAAGGGAAACAATAAAAGCCTGTCTAGGCAAAGGTTGGGGCGCTCCCCTCTTGAAGGAATGGCCGAGGCACCATAGGCACTCTCCCCTTGAGAGAGTAGCTGTGCCTGTTCCCTTTTTCCACACAGGATTGTTGTCGCCTGTGCATTCATTCCTGTCGTAAGCCACAACAGGCAGACTCTGCTGGACAGGGTCTGCTACAAGTTGTATTAATAAATACTATTATTATTTCCCTAGTGGTTTTCTCTATGATTAGGCATAGAAGGAGGCAGTGTTGCTCATAGAAAATCTTTCTGGCATTAGAAGAGAGAATATAAAAACAAAAGTACTAAAAAGTTCTATAACAAGTACTGATGCTACAACCCCACACAATGGACACCTAGGTAGCCTCACTGCAAGTGCTGAGTAATTTCATAATCATGGGCTCCTGGGATATCCAATGGAAGGCAGCACTGTGAAGTGAAAGGATTAGGTTTTGGTGAAAGCCATACTGAAAAAAAAATGAATCCTGACTCTTCTGTTAAGCACGTAGAACTTAGTTGGTTAATATCCCTATGGAAAGTGGACCCCTTGATGGGAGTATAGGGGTAGTAACAATATTTTCCAAAAATAATTTCCCAGAGAGTTCAGTGGAATAATGTGTATAATGTATATGTACTGCAAGTGCTTGTCACAGCGAAACACATTGGCTAATGAGTGCTGGTCCTTCTTAGAACTGAGAGAGATCTTTTAAAAAATCATCTAATTAAACCCATCTTAAGTGAAAGATGGATTAAGATCCAGAATTGCTAAGTTATTTTCTTTGTTAGCAAGAAAACAATTGGGAATTGATTTAAGGGACAGGGTGAGATCATGGGAGGTGGATTTCAACTTCTTAAAGGAAATGTGACTCTTGAAGAAATTATTTCTGTGCAATGAGAGAAAACAAAGATAAAAGAAATACGTCCACCTTGTAAACTACTTCTTTATGAGTTTGGGAGCCTGCCCAAGAGACGACCACGTGATCAGGCGGTCCTGCACTGTCGTCACGACTGTGAGTTAGACGGGACTCTCAGAATAATCCCTAAAACGGCATGTTTCTCAGAAAGACAAAGCGGGCCCTCAAGTCATGCATCTTGCACAACCAAACTTTTGGTTTAGCTAATGACAATGCAGCACCACCCCATTATGTTTGGGGAAAGCTTCACTGACACAACTACTCACAAATCAGCTTCTGGGTATCAACTTATCTCTCACTATCACATCCATGTTCCAAGGAAGACTCTTCCCAGAGGGCTGGGTTTCTTGCTGACTTTCCAGGGATCAAGTTTGTATGTAGCAGGTTAAAAAAAATGGCCTCACGTTTTTGACATTTGCCTCACTCTCACTGCCTACACCTCTGGCTTTTGAGAGGTTACATCTGTGTCCTGGCCTGTTGAATCTAGGTGTATTCTGTGACTATTTTGATCATTAGATTACAACAAAAATGACAGGGTGCCTTAAGAGACTGGCAGCCTTTACTTTCTGTCTTACATTTGCTTTTGGAGCCCTGAGCTGCCTTGTACAGAATATATCTTTGCTGAGGTCACATGCTATATGGAAGTCAGATGGAAAGCTCCGTGGAAGGCTTCAGGATATTTTCGCCATTCCAACCAGGCGCCAGACATGTGAGTGAAGAGCCTGCAATGAATGACTCCAGCCCCAGTAACCTTCTGACTACAACCACATAAGAGCCTGAACAAGAACTGCACAGCTATAAATATTCAACCCACAGAACCACGAGGGATTGTCATTTTAAGCCACCAAGTTTTGGTGTGGTTCTTGTTGGTGGTGTTGTTATGTAGCAATAGATAACCACAAATCTCCCTTGATTGAGTCTTTGGGAAACCAGCTCACTCCTTCTCCTACACACTTGGGAAATAATGTTTGTCTCCTCAGTTTTTGAAGAAATGTAGTATGCATACACCAAAGGGTAGTTCAGTGTTTCTTAGCTGAATACATTGTTTTTTCATTTACATCCTGCCTACTTCAAAATTAATTTAATGTTGTGATTGAATGACTGTTGAATGAAAAAAATGAATGAGTGTGGTAAATGAATCATTGAACACATAAGGTAAGATTAGACATGAACTTCATGAAGACATGTTACTCTGTTGTTTCATATGTTGAAGAAAATTTCATGCTCTTAACTATAAATTAAAAAGGTGAGTGCTTCATAACTTTATATCCAAAATATATAACAAAATGCCTACTTTTCTTGGCTCTTACCAAAGATCTTGGAGTTCTCCAAATGTGGCGCACCATCTAACACCTGTATGCCCCTGTCCATTGGTTTGCTGCGCTTGGAGCCCCGTTCGTTTCCAAACCTGTGGTCTCACAGCTCCCATCATTCTTTAAGGTCAAACATTACCTCCTTCCTAGGCTCAGGGACCCATTTATTCACTCATTTGACAAACATTTGTTGACCACCCACCTCATACCAATTATTATGCCCTTGGGTAAGTTAGAGCAATAAATAATTCAATGAAGCTGCAGACTGATAGGAGATAAATTTGAAGTATTTTGGGAACACATCAGCATGATATGCAACACATCTGGGAGGAGAGGAAGTGTCTCAGACAAGTGACTCCTAAGCTGAGTCCTGAAGTACAAGGAGGTAGCTGGAAAGCAAGAGAGAGAAATTGTTGGGCACAGCTCTCGTGGTTTGTTTTATTTTCTATTTATGCTTCTAATCAGTTCAATCAAATTGCACTAAAGAGAGTTTACTGTAAAAAGATTTGCATGGCAACAAATAATAAAATTACTTTGAATAAGGGCTAAAAAAAGTTTTTCTCATCTCCTCTCTGAACTTTTTTCTATTTTTCCTGTTTTAGATGCTGGGATCCCATTGTCTCTACCAGAATGTTAGCCCTGGTGTTAACAATTAGGGGCTTTGAAGATTTAACTGTTACAATTCATTCAGGCCCATAATTAATTTTTCGATCATTCAGTAGTATGAATGTCTGCTATACCCAAAAAGTGCTTCTGGCAGTGGAGTTCCCTGATTTCCTCCCCTCTCTGCAAGGCATGTCTGCCACTCAAAGTGGCACCTTTGTTGGCCCCGAGGCAGTTTGTTATCATCCCATAATGAGATGAGTACAGAAATGGAAACTAAGTGCTTAGAAGCTTTTCTAGCAATCTGAGAGAGTGATTTATGTCCTATGAAATTTCATAATTAAAAAGTTGGGCACCCTTAAAGTCTTTGTCATTTTATTTTCCTAGTAATTTTTTATTGTATTTTACAAAGTATTGACCCACGATTCATTGAAAGTTTAAGAAACTGCTCAACTACGGAGAGCTTGAGAAGCACTGGTTTTGACCACAAAGTGTAATAAACACCTTCCATACTTTCTTTTCTCTCTGCCTGGACCATCTCCCTCCCCCTTGCTCCCTAAGTTGTTGCTTTTTATTTTCCACTCAGATTTTTCCTCCCCTTGGTAGCTTCTCGTGACTTGTCAGTATTGGATATCGGGATGGAGCCCTTTCTCCATGAGCTCATAGCTCTGTATGCTTATCCCATTATGCCCATAGCACTTGGTATTGTATCACAGGGACTGCCTTCCTCTGGAGAATATAAGCTTTGGGAGAGTGGGGCCATGTCTGTAAATGTTTGTGTCCTGTGTCCCTAATATAGTGCCTAGTACACTGCAGACCTCACTGACTGTCTGTTAAATGCGTGAATTACTGCAAGAATGAAGGAGCTGAGGAGGTACCGCTGTCATCTAACCTCCGGGAGCCTACTTCATGCAAGCACCTCTCCCTCCACTTGAACAATCAGGGCTTGCCTCTTAGGTGGACCAGCTTTTACTCTCTCCGATCCTGGTCTTTGAGGCATAAAGACCCTTCCATCAGGTTTTTTGTCCATCCCAGGATTTAGAATGAAATGGCTCTTCAGGTTACTCTCCCTTCCTCAATCTCCAGGCTGCTTGACAGATGGCCCGGCCTTGTGTGACTCCCTAATGTAGTCCTGCCTCCTATCATCTTAACCCTTTCCTTTTTCACTCTGCCTCTCCACCACTCCCCAGACTTCTCCCTCTTAGGTCTGTACGTGTCCGAAGGATCTTCCTGCATTTCAAATGTGGTTCACACACTCTTGGCCAAACCTGTTCTTCTTGCCATCATGTTACCTTTTTCCTTCTTCGTTTCTCCTTCTTTCTCTGTCTCTCTGTCTGTGTCTCTTCCCTCTCTTTATCTCTCTGTGTGTATTGCTCTGGCTCTACCATTCTTTCGATCTCTTACAAGCATATTTAACTCACAAAACCTAATATTTGTCAAGAGCAAGAAAGACATTTATAACTCAAACACATCTGACATATTATCACTCAGAATTTCATTAATGGCTGCAAATGTTGTGCAAGAGTGTTACTTGATACCTGGATAAGGAGGTGGGTAGAATGCAGAAAGAGAAAGATACCCCATATTGAGCAAGGACATCAATGGCCAACTTTCCATACTTCAAAAATTTGCCCCAGACATCACTTAGTCAGAGTCATATGCCTCTCTGTGTCAAGAACACCATTGCCAGATTATGAATTCCAAAAATGGTTGAGACATTTCTGCCTTCAGAATTTCTTTAGCTGGATTTTTGACTTGAATGATCTGGTTAAATGTTATACGTCTATGACTCCACATAATTCACAGTATAAGACATGTATTACAGTCTTAAAATGACCACAAACTTAGTGGATTAAAACAAAACACATTAATTATTTTTCACGAGATGAGTGTCTGGCCATGGCTTAGCTGAGGTGTCTGCATAGGATCACAAGGCGTTATCTGGAGGGAAGAAATCTGCTTCCAAGCCCCCTCAGATTGCGCTTTCTTTTCAGACTCATTACCACATCTTGTGGCTATTTACCGAAAAGTCCCAGCCTCTTCACCACCTCAGCATCTGTCTGTCTTCCCAAAGCTAGAATCACCTTCCTGTAGGGTACATTCAACTTCTTTCAACTGCCTGAACCAAAACTGGCTAAAGGAAGGAATCATTAAAGCATCCACTGCACTTCTTTCTGAGAATCCTTCCTAATTCACTGTTAGTGCTGGCTTGCCCTGATGTGCAAGTTCCAGTCTGTCAATAGTCCTTGACTTCATATTGGGTAACTAGCACTGTTTTAGTTTCTTGGGGATTTTTGTTCTGACACTAGGCCAGCAAGCAGATGGCTGCCTCCCCCCACAGTATTATCGTCCCTTGCCACTCTGTCACTTCTTTAATAACATCTTTATAATTAATAATTGTATACTCATTTGTGTTCTCCTTGTTTGATTTTTTACTTCCACTAGACAAAACTTAAAGAGGTTGCATTAAATGCATTTTCCCCACTGGTCTGTACTTTGCACCTAAGAAAGTGCTGTCATCTAAGTGAATCAATGAAAGAATGAACAAGTTTTTATGTTGCACCTGGCATGGTATAAAGCATATAACTTGGTGATGATTAACCTGACATACAATTGACATCTGCACAAACTCTTATCACCCAGGAACTGCCAAGCACAAAATGGTAACAGATCATTTTAACAAGACAGTGAGGAGGATGGGAGAAATTCATCTTCAGAGCAGTCAAGGAACACTGCTGAAGAAATATTTGAGTTAAAAAAAGGGCCCTGGCTGGTGTGTCTCAGTGGATTGAGCATGGGCCTGTGAAACAAAGGGTCACTGGTTCAATTCCCAGTCAGGGCACATGCCTGGGTTGCAGGCCAGGTTCCCAATAAGGGGACAAATGAGAGGCCACCACACATTGATGTTTCTCTCCTACTCTTTCTCCTTCCCTTTCCTTCTGTCTAAAAAATAAATAATAAAAAAGGTGGCTGAGTCCCAAGCTCACTTTGTTTCCTCCCCTGTCAGTGAGGACATGGACCACACAATTTCCCACATTGCTAAGTTCCAATATTCTAGAATCCTACTTCCCTATTTTATCCAGAACTGTTCTACAGGATAAGCATTGATTGAGGTCTTTCTTCTTTAGATGTGTAAGGAACACTTACAATGTCTGGGGGGTAAAAATGAAGATCCCATTGGTGGAGAGAAGGGGAGAGGGTGTGTGACAGTGGCGTGCCCACCCAGGGAGTGTGTGTTCCTACCACACTTGCTAGCAGAATGTTTGTTAAATGCTCAGTCCACAGCATGGTCATTGTGTTGAAAATAAATTATTCTAGAAAGTAAAAAACAGTCCAAATATGAAAATATGTATTAAACAGTAAACAAAACACCCACGGAGAGATAGTCTCTGCCTCCTGCATTTCCCACTTCTCCTTCATATAACCCAACAGCAGGTGAAATCGTCCAGGTAATCGCTCCATGACATGTGAAGATGACCTGAGGCTCTTCTTTGGCCACTGCACATTCAGGAAACATTTGACTTGCAATCAATTATGTGAACAATGATTAGATTCATTTATGACGGACCCGTCTCTTCCACGTCTCACCGAACAAAACCAGCTGTTTCTCTTCAGTACACGTGTCTCCATCCTGACTTTGGGGTTGGACCCACACTGCGAAGATCCGCCGAAGAAACAGAAAAATTCTGTAAATGTAAATGAGGAAGATGATGAGGAATTCTTCAAATACATCAGTTTTGCAACAGGCACAACTCAGAGTAAGCTAATAATGGCATTTGAATAGTTACTCTGAGCCAGGCACTATAATAAGTTCTTTGCATGCTTTGTTTCATCTCTACTCACAGAAACAGTGTAAGGTGTTACCAATGAGGGGTACCCTGAAAATTAGGCAAACATTGCAGTTTTCCCAAAGTAATATCTCTCATGGAAGATGGAGGAAGCACTTAATCTCATCTGTCTGACTCCTAAGCCAGTGCTCTAAAAATTAAATTATACTACCTCCAAATCAACAAAACTCTATGGTATTTTTAAACCTTAATTTATTCCTCTGTTCTTCCCATTCTCCTCCTCCCTAAATCATAGCTTGGCAGGAGATTGGACCCGAGAGAATTAGACTAATGATAAAATGTACGGGGGTCCACTTCCTGCTGAGCATACATTAAGACTAATAATGATTGTAGTAACAAGATGATCTTGTTACTATGATCAGCAGCCTCATGAGCATTATGGTTGTTAAGCCAGCAGCCCCCTCCAGCATCCTTCAGGAAAAGAACTAGTTCACTTTCTTATCCCATTGCCAGGATTCAAGTCTTGTCAATTTTGAGCATATAGCTGGGCTACTATTTATTTAAAAATGAATTATTTAATGCAGACAGTTGCAGACTGTAACAGAAGGCCACACAAGGCACCTTGGGATGGAATAGAAGAGAATGAGCCCTGGCCGGGCAGCTCAGTTGCTTAGAGCGTCATCCCAATGTAGCAAGGTTGTGATTAGAGCACATACAGGAGGTAACCGAGTGAGTGCCTGAGTAGATGGAAAAACAAATCAATGTTTCTCTCTCTCTTCCTCTCTAAAATAAATACATATATTTTAATTATTTAAAAAGAGAAGAGAATGAGATAGTGGAGAATGATGCCCAGCCTTTAGTAAGCCTGACTTACACTTGGCTGTATTTTTATGCCAACACAGTTACCTGAACAATAATGGCTATGCTGCTAAGGTGTATCCTTTGATTTTATATGCAGGTATGAAAAAGAGACTTGGAAATTATTCAAAACCCTCCACAAAATTTAAACCTAATTTGCATAAATTAGAAAGTAAAAATTTTTAAGAATTTGGCATAAAAGGCTACAAGACTGAATGATTTCAATTTTTTTGATTTTCCAAATCAGTTTGATATAAAGTACCCTAAAGTGTTCCCATTGGCAATGCACTGAGTGTCTTCTTAGCAAACGCCTGTAATACAGCATTAACCTTCAGCTCAACTCCTGGAAAGTTGTCAGCTGTCACTCTGGGGAAGCTTTGCCCCACAGACTGGCTGTTTTCATCAAATGTGTGCCAGATGAAATAAATACAGTCCAACATTGTGCAGAGGCCTCATTCCATGCAGCGGTGAGATGTCATATTAATGTTCCAGAGGGAATCTTGGCTCATTCTTGAACAGTGCAAGGAGGCGTTAAACATTTTTATGACTACAAAAATATGTGACTTTTCTGGACTTTAAGCTCAGCACATAAAACAACATTTTCTCCAGAAACATGGACACAGCACTCTTCTACAGACGTTCCGTGTCTATGTCTGAGGTCAATTTTCTAAGCCTAAAGAAATACAACCCAAGTGCCTTTTTACCAGAAATGCATGACGACTGTATACACATAAAATACAAAATGAATTAAATTATTTGACTAAAAATAAACTTTTGGTTTCCTATCACGCTTGTCCTATAAACTTTTTCTTTGCTGTCTACCACACATGGGCTTCCTCTGGTAGCCACTGTCTGGACATTGGTTGGTCTCTCCTGCTGTCTTCTGGGTAGATAATCCAGTAACCAGCTGGATTATGCCTCTTTTATGCCTGGGAAGTTGAATTACTATAAGTTCAACTTATAGTAATTGAGTCACACTCTTATGTCACACTCTTAATCACAAAGTCTGAAGTTAGGGAAAGTAGAGGGCAAGGGAAAGGAATATCTTTATAGAAAGAAAAAATTTTCTTTTTTAAAAAAAATATTTTATTTATCTTTAGAGGGGAAGGGAAGGAGAGAAGGAGAGAAATATCAATGTATGGTTGCTTCTTGTGAGTTCCCTGCTGGGACCTGGCCTGCAAACCAGGCATGTGCCCTGACTGGGAATCGAACCGCGATCGTGTGGTTCGCAGGCCTGTGCTCAATCCACTGAGCTACACCAGCCAGGGCAAGAAAAAAATTTCTTAATTAGGCTCCATATAAAGTCATTTCTATTGTTTCTTACTTCCAGTATTGTCTCTACAAAGAAGCATGTTTTCTTTTCCTCATCAGAAACAGCTGCATCAATTTCCCTTTTGGTTTCCTTATGGGTGTGAATATCTCTTGTATAACCTTTTTGTACCTCATTTCCTCTGATGGCCCGTCGTAACTTATTTCCTATTTTAAAAAAAAGCAACAAGAAATTTTGAGTGAAGTCTTTTGGTTTTATAAATGATTTTAGTGCATTATTGAGAAAAGAGGAAGTCTTGGTTTTAATTCCAACCGCTAACCCAATGCCCAGTCCATAGCTGATACTTAATAAATATTCCTTGGTAAGTGACTGAACAAACGAGTGAATAAATAAATGAACAGATAACTCTGGTCTGCTGTCATTTCTGGAATTATATTTATTTACAATAGTGCCCATTCCTAGTTATTTCTTATAGTTTCTAGGGGTTTCTTACTCTAAATTTCTAACCTAGTACTCTTCCTGAGGCTTCGCATTGGTAAGTCAGGAAAGTAGGAGGCACTTCCTCTTGGCCATCTCTTGATCACCCTGCCCAGTCCATGCGGCCTCTGAGTGCCTGAGGAACCCACACAAATCTGAGGGAATCAGGACAATGCAATTCTGTCAGTCTCTCTGCTTCTACTTTGTTAGTAGAAGTAGAGGTTTGGAATCACTTGCCAACCCTGTATCCCTTCTCTCTGCTTCTACTTCGTTAGTAGAAGTAGAGATTGGCAACCCCATGCCAACCCCGTATCCCTTTCTCACATTACTGCCCAGTTAACTAACCCAAAATGTCAGTCTATCGTATGTCCTTTGCCCACCTGAACTGAATGGCTTGTACCTGCCTGAGAAGTGCCAAATATACTCTTACTTTTGTATAAATACTTCTTTCTGCCTTTCTAGTCTCTAAACACCCAGCCCCTCAGCACACCGCAAAACTCTTCCCCTTTAACACTCATTCTAAACATCACCTCCTCTCAGAGATCTGTGCTGAACCCTGGGTATGGGTCAAGTGATCCTCCTCTGGGTTCCCATGGCACCCGGCTTCCCTCAATTCCAGCGCTTATCACACAGAATGCTGGCGGCTTTACCTCTGCGGTCAGCTCTAGAACTGAGCCTCTCTAGCTTTGAGCTCCTCGAATAAGCACGGTTCTTGGCACGTGGCAAGTGATAAATAAATGTTAGGTAAATTAATGAGTAATAGCAATACTTTAGAGTTATATAACCCTTTATAATCTCCAATGTAATTTACATCATTTCATTTAATCCTCATAAAAATGAGATTAGAAATCTATATTAAAATTATATAAAATATTTAATCTATATTAAAATGAAAATTAAAATACTCAGATAATTTATGAGTCAAGAAAAAATTTAATGAACACAATGAAAAATAGTACATGTCAAAACTTGTAAGGTGAGGCGAAAGCTTGGAAATAGGGGTATTTATAAGCATAAGTGCTTATATTAGAAAAAAAGAAACACTACAACATAATAAGGTAAGTATCAAACTTAAGTTGTAAAAATAGTAACAGAATAAATGCAAAGAAAATAAAAATGAAGGAAATAATAAGGATATGGACAGAGAATAATTAAATAGAAAATCAAAATACAATAGAGATGATTAACAAAGCCAAAAGTCTGCTTTTGCAAAGACCAATAAAGTGGTCAAACATCCTAATTACCCAATGAAACTGATAAAGAAAGGAAAGGCACAAAGATTCAAAGATTCAATATTAGGAATAAAAAAGGAAACAAAATTTCAGCAATAATTAAAATAGCAACAAAATGATACTCTGAAAATTTTATAACAGTCAATTTGAAAATAGAATGTATAGATAGATTCCTAGAAAAATATATTTACAAAACTAACTTAAGAAATAAAAGCTCAACCAGCAATAGAACAGAGTGAAGCAGCAGCTTAAAAGCCTGACAAAGGAGCCAACAAGCCTGCGTAGTTCCCTGAATTAATTTATCTGTCCTGCACTGATACTGCACTGCCTTCTCTATTAAGGCTTTATAAAGCAGGATATTACCACCCTTCTTATTCTTCTCCAGACGTTTTTTGGCTATCTGTGGCCTTTGTTCATCCACGTAAATTATGGAAATTATATGCCAAATTCCATAAAAATATTTTGGCAATTTAAATTGAAATTTCTTTTCCTTTATAGATAAATTGGCAATTTTACGAGATAGAATTTTATCTACCGATGAATATAGGATATCATCTGTTTGCTTTGGTCTCATTAAATATTTAAAAATTAAACTTGTAATGTTCATTGTACACATTTATTTAAGCATTATCACTAGTCTTATGGTAATAAATCATTCAACATTTAACACAATAAAGAAAATTCATGGTTTGATGAAATTATTGCAATAGAATTTATTTCAACAAGTTAAGAAAAATAACATGGTACCTACCTTTAGAAACAAAAGTGGTACCTTTGCTAGGAACATCACATGTAGCATCCAAGCCTGAAGGAAGAGAGGACCAAAGCACAGAAATCAAATGAAATTCAGGTTCGAGTTTCCAGAGGGATTCGTGCCCAATATATCTGAATACATAAAAATTAATTACAATAGTCTTTTCCTTTTTAATATATATTTAAAGGAACCATAGTCATTTTGTTTCAATCTATGCTAATTCAGATGTCTGTATTAGACTAGTCTGTCATCTATGATCCCAGAGTGATAAAATCTGTGGGGAAATGCGTTACAATGTACTAATTATTTATTTAGCATAGTGTCCATTCTAAAAGTCTATAAAATAGTGTGTATATTATGTGCTCATTATGGAAAAAGTAGAAGAAAAAATATACTTATTTATGCTTGCATGTGAATATAAAGCTCCTTCATATCTTACAAAGAAGCGAAGGAAATTGGTAACAATCATGTACAGAGAGAACTAGGGATTGTATGGGTATGGGAGTTTTCTTCTGGTGATGTTTTAATATTGTTCCATAAGCACATATCACTTTACCTAAAGTTAATTAATTTAACTTTAATAAAAGCATTTATTAGCAAAGGTAAAGATACAGTCATGCTTCTGAAGGACCAGTAGCATTTTTTGAAAAAATTGCATGATTTGTGATGTTTAGGTGCAGCAATTGCTAATTCAGTTATTCAATACATTCATTGCTTGTTCCAGGCCTATTCTAGGCTCAGGAGATATAAAAGTGAAAAACAAAAAAGAAAGAGAGAAACAAGCAAGCAAACAAACAAACAAGCAGATAAAACCCAGTACCTTCATTGGCCTTACTTTCTAATGACCAAAAATCATCTTTGTAAGTCTGGAAAAATGAACTGGATGATTTTAAGAAAATGATAAAATCCAACAAAAACTAGATCTGAGTAATTTTAAAATGTAGTGGAAATGTTTTGTTTAATAATCTCCATCAATTTTTTCTTTCTGCCCTGACTGGTGTAGCTCAGTGAGTTGGGCATTGTTTGTCCTGCAAAGCAAAAGGTCCCAGGTTTGATTCCCAGTCAGGGCACATGCCTTGGAAGCAGGCCAGGTCCCTGGTTGGGGGCATGTGAGAAGCCACCAATTGATGTTTGTTTTACACATCTATTTTTCTCTCCCTCTCTTTCCTTCTCTCTTCCTCTCTCTCTAAAAATAAATAAAATTGTTTAAAAAATGGTATGTAGAAAATAGACAGGGGGAGGGCAGGAATACTATGGGAAATACAGAATCTAAAGAACTTGTAACACATGGACATGAATGAAAGGAAGGGAATGGTGGGGGAGGGATGTACAGGATGGAGGGGAGTAAAGGGGGGAAATGGGACAACTGTAATGGCATAATCAATAAAATATATTTAAAAAACTATTAAATTTTTTTTCCGAAGCATTGCACATCAAAAGAGTAGGTGGGAAAATAGAAGTTTCTGCTCTGACCTGTCTTTAAAGAATAGGAATTCTCCCCTCAGAGTGCTGACTGTATCGAAAGACAAAGTGGGATCACACATGGCTGGAGTCTCAGGAGGAATGGACTCTGTGGGCACCGCAGGTTCATCAGGGGAAGCAGAGGGAGGTCCTAAAGAGAACAGATGTGAGGATGCAACCATTAGGAGAAATGTTATGCTTCTGTCAATGGGTGTGCTTCCCAAACACTCTCAAAGTGCTTCAAGCTGACTGCAAATGCTTTATGAAGCATTTTTAAGCTTTCCTGAAGACCATCATTGCAAAGCTACCATGCCTAATTTTCCCAGCATCACTCACCATACAGGGACTGAATGCCATTCACATCATCTTGAGAAAGGTGGAACCTGGCCAGGTCTGTGAATGGGTTGTAGACTAGGAACATCAAAGTTGCAGTGTTGGCCAAGTGAGAGAGACCCAGGGAATGGCCAAGTTCATGAGCAGCAACGAGGAATAAATTGGTCCCTATATCAAGCAAGGACATCAATGGCCATCCTTCCATATTTCAAAAATTTGTTCCAGACTTCACTTAGTCAGAGTCATATGTCTCTCTGTGTCAAGAATATCATTGCCAGATTATGAGTTCCAAAAATGGGTGAGACATTCCTGCCTTCAGACCTTCTTTAGCTGGCTTTTGACTTGAATGGTCTGGTTAAATGTTATACGTCGATGACTCCACATAATTCACAGTATAAGACATGTATTACAGACTTAAAATGACCACAAACTTAGTGGATTAAAACAACACACATCTATTATTTTCTGTGAGATGAGCATCTGGCCATGGCTTAGCTGGGTCATAAATAAGAGTTACCTATTCCCTAAACACATGTACATTACACAGATCAGCTGTGTATTATATTCGTTTACTGCTTGGAGACACAGGGATTTTTTTGTCCTGTTTGTTGGTTAATGGGCCAATTGGCTGATTCCACACTTGGTGGAAAGCCAAGTGCTTTTTAAGGCTCATTCTTGACATCAATCTTTGAGACAAAGTGTCCAGCCATATCCAACTGTGGCCCTCTCCAGCCTCAGGAGGCTGGAGTAGCTCAACATTACAGTTGTCCCATTTCCTCAGGAGGCTGGAGAACAAGGTATCTTCTCTCGTACTCTAGAATGGAAGGAACCCACTCATTTAGCAGATCAATAAATATTTCTCTTCATTTGTCAGTGAAAACCTATTTCAAAGAAATAACATTTTTGAGCTACTAAATTAAATGAATCGCAGTGTATTCATCTCAATTCTGAAATCCTTAAACGATCTTATTCCTGTTATTTGCCATTGGAATGTTGCTTGCATTATTTTCAGCTTCATGATGATTATTCAATATATATTGAGTCCAAAAATATTAATGATAATAGATATCATAGGGTTTATAAGATAGGTTTAAATCATAACATGCCCAGTCATGTTTAGTATTTGTCACAAACACTAACTGTATTCCAATTTTTTCTTCATATTAAAAAAAGCATTGTGAAGATTGAAAGTAATTGGGTAATTATGATTGACATAACAAGTAGGTCAACTTTACTTTTACAAGTTTTATTTGGGTAACTTGTGATTCTAGCAAAGTTCTCATTTGAAACTTTTCAGGAAGAAGCTGATTTAATGAAACCAAGAATTTTTATCTAACAGTAACCTTACATTTATACTCTCTGCAGAGATAAGGTTTATGATTTGATTATAATTACCAGTTAACTTTCAGAGACAATATTACTTATTTTATTTAATTGGAATAATAATTTAGCTAATTACTGGAAAATTTTGGAAGCCATTTCTCACAGTATACAGCTATGAACTGAGAAACATTCTTCTACCTAAAAAGTTTTGACATTTTATTTGGGACTAATCCTGTCCTTCAGAACAAGTCCATACAAATTCTCTCATCTAAAAAGAGTAAAATGTTGATTTAACCAGGAAAACCTAAACTGAAACCTCAGTTTCTGGACTTTAAATCTCATTTTGAAACTGTGCAGAAACTTCTTTAATATAACCCTTTCTCCTTTCTTTCCTTTGGATTCAAACTGGCCTCATTTAGCACCTTGACTAACCTGCCCTCTTAACCCTTAAACCTTCGAGACAATGAGGTTCTGATCAGTATCAAATAATCTTAGGAACAAGCCTTGAATCTATGGGCCACAAAGACAAGAGTTGTCAGCAAACTAAAGATGACATCTAGGCCTCAGTGTGTTCCAGCTCTAGGCCCAGGGAAGCAGTGAAACCGTGGCGGTGTCACGGCTGACATGAGGACCAGACGCCTTAATCAACACTCCCCTGCCCTGGCACCCACCCATCAGTAGAGGCTATCACCCTGACCACAATCCCGACTCCCTTATTCATGTTGATTATTTCATTTCCCCCCATATAACCCATTCCCTGAAGACATTGGACAGCCAAACCTTTGAGCATTAGTTGTCATTCTGGGCATGGACAACTTCCTAAAAATAAACTATTACCTTTTTTGCTGCAAGCTCCTGTTCATATTTTATTGGGCTCTGATGTGCACAGGCAAATGGACCTCTTTAGCACAGAAACAATTTTTGTATGGGAGAGTAAAGAAGTAATTGCAGAATATTTTCCCCAATTAGATATAAGCAATATTCAGGGCACATGTTAGTATATATTTAATGTAATACATTATCCCTTGGATATCTGTAATTTAATATAATGAGAAATTGTTTTTAAAAAAGGTCCTAAGATTACACAAAAACTGTAGTCATCAAAGAAATACTTAAGGATCCTTCCTATATTTTGCTTGCCAAGACAGAGACTAAACTTTTTAGACAACTGAAAATGTTTTCAGTAATGATGAAAAGAAAATTATATTCTGTAGATGTTTGACCCATTGGAAAATCTATAACATACCATTTCTGGAACATTCTTAGTTATGAAGATTTTTCCAAATATAAAGAAATAAAAATCATTCTGAGATGTATAACTTACCTGCTGTATCTTTTGTCCATTGCTCATGGTCATCTTCGTAAATCCCCAGCCCGGGTGGGTAGGCATGAGCCAAAACCTGTCCAGGTCCATCAATCTAATAGAGAAAAAAAAACATTGGAAAGATGAGTAATTAGAATCTATTTGGAAACTTTTATAATAAAACACCACCAGGTGAATGGATGCATTTCATTATTTTTGTTTATTTCTTACCTCTAACTGCAAAAGTGATCATTATGTCAGCCTCTCCTTTATAAATCCTGGAGAATGTAAGTGGGGTTACCTCCTCCCAGACCTTCAGAGCTCTCACAATGGCATAATCAACAGCATCTCTTGGCAAATCCAGTGTATAATTCACAATCCTGTATGTGAGCAATTAAAGAAGATAACATTTTCTCTTGAGATTACAGTGTGTGAACTGTCAGTATTATGTGAAAAACTCTTGGGACCCATTACCTGTAGGTAAGGTGAGTTTTCCTCCACTTTGGCATGCCAGGAAAGGTAGTGAAGCTTCCAACGTCAGGAACGCCACACCTGGGCTTGTGCATCACCTCCAGCGTGTCTGAGTCCAGTTTCCCCATCACCTCCAACCCTAGGAACTTCTGCATTTCTTGGATTTTTTTGACATCAGGGCTACTGCCCTTTCCTCTCATGAATAGTTTCATTTCTCTTGCGAGGTTGTAGTACTTTTGTAGATATTGCTAATTGGATAATATAGTTTCAAGGTCATTTATCATTCTTTTTAGCCATTTATCTGAATTTCAGAGTTTATTTTAGTTATTGTCTACTTTATTAAAACAAAAGTGGCTATCAGACAATCTGATTTTTATTTAGACTCCCATTTTTTATGTTCATACTAAATTTTAAATTCATTGCAATTTAATTTGTTCACCAAGTAAGCAATCTGAAGGCGAAAATCTACGTCCTTCATACTTCTAGAAAAAGAAGCCTTCCTTGACATCACTGTGTGGAGAGTGTGGGGGAATATATACAACTTTACCCACTTTGTTAATACAGACTTGGTTTAAGACTGAAGTGGAATGAATTTCTTTGACAAGTAACATATGAACCTGAAATTATTGGAAAATCAAAGTGAGTAAGGGTCTCCTCCCTAATATTTTTAACTAAATATTATAACTAACTAAAGAAATTCTGAAGGAAGAGAAGTTTCATGCATTTTTTGTTATTTTCATTTAACTTTAAAGTTGCTATGATTTTATTGTAAAGTCTTGAGTAATTCTATCCCTTTTTTGTGCCTTTCTTTCCTTCTCTGTGAAAATAAGGGGACTTTCGACCTCCAGCACTTTTACATTGTCTAGTGATAAATTATTGCAACACAGTAACCCTCCAATCAAATTATATCTCTTTCACCACTTGGGCTGGCCCATGGCTGGAGTGGCTGCAACTAGTAAGCTTGTACCTGGACAAGATCCACGTTCTTGTTCTTGTTCGGGTTCTCCTTCTTCACTGCTCTGTTCAGAGGATAAGCAGAGCAGACTGACAGATATAACAGCACTAAGGGGTAAGATGGCTATTTCCCACTGTTGTTACCTTAGGAAAACACCTTCTCTTATTGGATTCTGTGTCTACCAACTACTGGATGCCCTTTTATATGGAGGCCATGCTATGCCTGAACAATATGGTTCATTCATGTGTTTTCTTACTCTGAACAACATTGGGAGTGTTCAGAAAAATTCAAAGTAAAGATGATATAGCCTATGTCAGTCATTTCCCCCAACCTTCTAAACTTGAATGATCAAGGAAGGATTAATCTCCAGGAAATGGTATTATGTGTTGGTAAAGAGGAAAGAGAATTGACTAGATAATTCATGTTTGTGTGTTTACTGAGAGGTAGCTGACAAACCTGGTAAAATGCCATATGTTGAGATGTTTAAAAACCAGTGCAATTTTTTCTTTTCTTTTATGGTTGTTCAATTACAGTTGTCTGCATTTCCCCCCCAACCACTCCCCCCAAACCCAGCAAAACCCATCTCCCCCTTTGCTTACATCCTCCCCCCTGGTTTTGTTCACGTGTCCCTCATAGTAGTTCCTGAAAACCCTTCCCCCCATTATCCCCTCCCATCCCTCCTCTGGTCCCTGTCAGCCTGTTCTCTATTTCAGTGTCTCTGGTTATATTTTGCTTGCTTGCTTGTTTTGTTGTTTAGGTTCCCATTAAAGGTGAGATCATATGGTATTTGTCTTTCACTGTCTGGCTTATTCCACTCAGCATAATGCTTTCCAGTTCCATCCATGCTGTTGCAAAGGGTAGTAGCTCCTTCTTTCTTTCTGCTGCATGGAATTCCACTGTGTAAATGTACCACTGTTTTTTGATGCACTCATTTACTGATGGGCACTTAGGTTGCTTCCAGCACTTGACTATTATAAATTGTGCTGCTATGAACATTGGGGTGCATAGGTTCTTTTAGACTGGTGTGTTTCAGAGCTCTTGAGGTATAATCCTAGCAGTGGAATTGCTGGGTCAAATGGTAGTTCCATTTTTAGTTTTCTGAGGAAATTCCATACCATTTTCCACAGTGCCTGTACCAGTCTGCAGTCCCACAGCAGTGCACTAGGGTTCCTTTTTCTCCACATACTCTCCAACACTTGTTTGTTGATGTGTTTATGATGACCATTCTCAATGGTGTGAAGTGGTATCTCATTGTGGTTTTAATTTGTATCTCTTTGATGGCTAGTGATGCTGAGCATCTTTTCATATTTCTCTGGGCCCTTCATATGTCCTCCTTGGAGAAGTGTCTGTTCAAGTCTTTTGCCCATTGTTTAATTGGGTTTTGTGTCTTCCTGGAGTGGAGTCATGTGAGTTCTTTATACATTTTGGAGATCAGACCCTTGTCTGAGGTATCATTGGCAAATATGTTTTCCCATATGGTTGTTTTTTTCTTCATTTTAATACTGTTAAGCTTTTTAATTTAATGAGGTCCCATTTCTTTATTCTTTTCTTTATGTCCCTTGCTTTAGGGGACATATCAATGAAAATATTGTTGTGCGGAATGTCTTGAGATTTTCCTGCCGATGTTTTCCTCTAGGACTTTCATGGTGTTATGAATTATATTTAAGTCCTTTATCCACCTTGAATTTATTTTTGTGTATGGTGTAAGTTGGTGATTGAGTTTCATTTTTTTGTATGTAGCTGTCCAGCTATCCCACCACCATTTGTTGAAGAGGCTATTTTTACTCCATTTTATGCTTCTGCCCCCTTTGTCAAATATTAACTGACCATAGAGCCTTGGGTTTATTTCTGGGCTCTCTATTCTGTTCCATTGATCTATGTATCTGTTCTTATGCTAGTACCAGACTGTTTTGATTACAGTGGCCTTGTAAGATAGTTTGATGTCAGGTACTGTGATCTCTCCTACTTTGTTCTTCTTTCTCAAAATGCTGCAGCTATTCAGGGTTGTTTATGGTTTCATATACATTTTTGAGATGTTTGTTCTATATCTGTGAAATATATCATCAGAACTTTAATAGGGATTGCATTGAATCTATAAAGTGCTTTGGGAAGTATGGACATTTTGATGATGTTAATTCTTTCAATCCATGAACATGGCACATGCTTCCATTTGTTTGTGTCTTCCTTAATTTCTTTCTTCAATGTTGTGTAGTTTCCTGAGTACAGGTCTTTTACCTCCTTGGTTAGGTTTATTCCTAGGTACTTTATTTTTCTTGCAATTTTCTCTTATAAGGACTATACTTTAAACTCAAATATAGGTTGGTTAGGAATAGGTAGATAAATGAAAAGTAATGTCAAATACAATTGTCTAAATATGTGAATTGCTTGTCTAAGAAGCTATTAGAACAAATAGTTTATTTCTTGAGTTCTTGTTTAAAATAGCTATTGCTGATTTTCAGATGAATTTACTGGCCCTGGAGCAGTAGTGCAGGGGGAAGGAAGAGTCTGTGTGAGAGGGAAGGATGTCTGATTCTTCTCCGCCGTTTGCTCATTCTCAGTGGGTGCTGTGGACTTCAGAACAAATGATTTGTTTATAGTAACCACTTCATAACAACCTATTAAATGGAAATAAATCAAATTGCATATTAGACTGAAATGTTCTTCCTAACTTCCTCTTCTTATTTTCTTTTAAAAAATATTCTTTTTATTCTCTTTTCTTCACTCCCAAGTACAGAGGAAGAGATGGATTGAGATATCTAGTAGAGGATGATTTCAAATCTTCCTTATGTAAGCACTCCCCTCTGCTGATGAGTAGCATTTCTTTCTCTCTCTCTTTTTCCCTCAGCCAACTATAGTACTTTTTACAAAGTAAGTCTGCAATAACTGTTTTATCAAATTAACTATTACTGTAGAAGACCCTAAAATTCTTGTCATAATAGAATTATATTTTTTCCTCACTAAAGATAAATTGAGTCTACTGTACCTCAATTGTGTAATTTCAAAGTATCATCAACATAGGGGTTAGACCTATCTCAGAATTGTGGCTTCAGTACTTGGCATAAATATTAGAAGGTATTGTAATGTAATTAAAATATTATAACATAAATATTAGAATAAAAATCCCTATTATTAATAACAGTTGGGTAAGTAATATATATTTTCAATTTTGACTAGGGTTCTTGGTGGGGTTGGTTCACTGGTAAAGGAGGATTTTTGGTGGGGAGAAGCTTGCTAAGGAGAAGAGTAACCCTGAAGGAGAATTTTGGCCTTAGGAATATGTCAGAAGGAAAAGGCAATTATTATTAATTCAATATTTTATACATGGCAGGCTCTATGCTAGGTGATACAGCCTTGTCCATCCTCATGACAATCCTGGGAGATACTATTTTCCCATATTCAGAGATAGGGAGCTGAAATCCAGAAAGGCCAAACCATTTGCTTGGGATCACAGAGAGTAGAGTGGCAAAGCAGAGCACAAGCACCACTGTGTATCAACAGGACACCAGTGTGTCTACACACTAGTGTCTTCCTTGTAGGCTCAGTGAAGGGCGTGTGCTCTGGGCCTCCTTAGAGAACAGAGACCAGTGATGGGTTCTCTGATTTCATATAAGAAAATCATTCTGAGGTTTCCATTTCCATATGCTCTCTGACTCCTTCCACAACACCAGGCCACAGGAGTTAGGGCATCTCTACCGAATATAGTATAAGACATCATCATACCAAAAAATTTGAGAATCCATGTCAGCAGAGTATCAGACAAACTCTTGGTTTCCTTTCCAGAATATAGACTCCTGAGTCATGAATGAGTGCAACATGTTAATAAATTATTCCCTGTACAGTCTTGGATTTCCCCACCCCAGTCCCATGCCTTTAAGGTACCCTCCTACACATGGCCCCCGGTTAAGGGCCTGATCATCTAATTCCTTTGGTTTGTAAATGATTTGTCACTATAGGTAGGATTTGAACTGTGCTGACACCTGACCTTATCTATTTGCCTGAAAATAATAATGAGTGAGGGAAACAATTTGGGAGGAGTTAATATTTTTCATGGGCAATTGTCTCAGATAGGGTCTTTGTTGATTCTCAGGATCAGGGAGGTGTCACTCCTCTGGCAAGAGGGAGACATGATTTTTGCCCATATGGAACTTTGAGGGAAATTCAGGTTTTCAAGATTTTCAGGCTTATACACTTCTTTATTCCAACTAGAAAGTGTCCAACTTTGCAGTTAGATCTGGGACTGATCTTCGAGACAATCTGTAATAGATACATGATTTCCTTAAGTGTTGCTGCTAATGTCTGTTGGCTTTCAGAGTGTCTTGAGTTGATATTTGTTTGTCTTAAGCCTATTACTTTCTTCAGTCAAATTCCCAGAGCAGATAACCAGTCAACTTTACACTTGTAATTACCATTCCTCTCATACTGTTGAAGTGCCACAACCACCAGATTACTCAACACCTTACCATTAACCTTTATCTCTTCACAGTCAACCACAGGCAAGATTCTTAGAAACTGATGACACTACAGACCAAGAATTTTCACTATCCCACTTGTTATACAAATTATCTGTATTTGGCATTTCTAGAAAGCAAATCCAGGAACAAAATTTTAAGCATGAATACCTTTGAGGGCTGGATTGAGGGCCAGCGAGAGCAAAACAGGGAAAGCAGTGAGAGAGCAGAGAGAGAGACAAAATAGAGATGAATTGTCACCTGGACAGAGATGTGAGAAATATGTTGCTCAGTATGGAACTGGAGACCCACTTGAAATATATTTTAGGAACTGGAAAGCATTATGTTAAGTGAAATAAGTCAGGTGGTGAAAGACAAATACCATATGATCTCACCTTTAACAGGAATCTAATCAACAAAACAAACAAACAAGCAAAATATGACCAAAGACACTGAAATAGAGAACAGGCTGACAGGGTCCAGAGGGGAGAGGGGAGGGGATTTCAGGGGAAGAGGAGAGGGTTTGCAGGAACTAGTATAAAGGACACATGGACAATAACAAGGGGGGATGGAGATGGTTGGGAGGAGAGGAGAGCTGGGGGGGTTCGGCTAGGATGGGGGTAAAGGGCAGAAAACTGTATTTGAACAATGAAATAAATTTATATTTCAGGGACATCCTTCTGAAGAAAGAAAGGAAGATGCACTTATGCATTCATTTCTCTTACATTGATACAATATTTGCTCTACAAGGTATCACTCTTCTCACTTCTAGGTCGTGTGTGCACAAACTCTGAGAGAGTCCCACAGCAAAGCTTGATGCAACATTGTCAGAAAAGGCAGAAACGCCTGACAGCAGGAAGCAAGAAGCCCACTGCACAGGCCCAAGAACAGCTGTCAGTTTATCTTACATATATATGGATGGATGTATTTTTTTCCTCGCCTAGGACATGAGGACATTCACTGATTTTTCTTTAAGAAAGAGTAAGATGAGAGACAGAGAGAGAAATATTGATGTGAGAGAGCGACGTCGATCAGTTGCCTCCCATATGCACCCCGACCACGGACTGGACGGCCATCTGGGTACACGACCTGACAGGAATTGAACCAGCCACCTTTCAGTGTGCAAGACAATGAGCCACATCAGCGAGGACAACAACTGTCAATATAGAGGTTGTTTTAAAACTTTCACAGAGTCTGTCGCCGCTGCTGTGGTTAGGATGGAAGACAGAAGAGCCGAAGGAAGAATCTGAAGAGGTGTCTGATAATTTCTATGACTTAGCCATTGCACTCTTAGGAATATAATCAACAGGCATGCTTATGTACCAGAATTATCTTCTGGAGGGCAGGCCCCTTGTACAGGCTTCCCCTGCTAGATGAGTGTTCTAGGAACCCATTTGTATCAGTGCACAATCTGCCTTTGTTGGGAGAAGCTACATTCCACTTCAGAGAACCATTTTTTGAAGACTCTTTCAATGTGTTTGCCTGTTTCATGATGGGTGATTTGCAAGCACAGTTGCCTACACCACGCTGACAGTTCAGTTTTTGACTGAAAAAGGAAAGACCCCTGTGCCCTATCCTCCCTATTTACCCAATTTAACCCTGAGCAATGTTTTTCGTTTTCCCGGATGAATAAAGTCCCCAAAGGGAAATGCTTCGCCAATATGGAAGAGACACAACAAAAAACAGCAACAGCACTAAGAGGCATCAAAATGGACAAGTTCAGAAACTGTTTTGAGCAGTGGAAAAAATGTCTCAGTAGGTGTGTTGCATCAAGTGGAGAGTACTTTGAAGGTGACTGAAGTTTAAACATAAATACTCAATTTTTTAAATAAATACATTCTGGTTTTTTGTGTGTGCCCCTGTTTCCCCAGTATGTGCAGCATTATTTATTAAAACCCCTAAAGTGGAGCAACCCAAAGCCTGTCACCAGTGGACAAAATGCACACACATGGTGTTGAGCACAATAATGCACATTGAAGAGAACATATTCTTAACTCAACTTAGTGCAAGAATAGGCAACTTTAATGTAATATGTTATAAGTCATATAGTGGGTACCTTTTGGAAATGGAGCATCCATGGTGGATGCTCCTGGTGCTGTTCTCCAGACCTTCTTGAGCATCACTGCAGCCAGCCTTCTGGCCACTGTGAGGGGTGGTAGCTGACAACGCCCAGTGTTCTCTACCCCTCCCCTCAAAGGGCAGAGGGGAAGGGCAGACCTTAGCTGATGACTGATGGACACAGGGATAGACAAGGCTCATTCCTTTGCCTCCAGGCTGGACTAACGGGTTCAATTTTTGCTGAGAGCTCCCTGCTCATAAGATTAGAGCAACCTCTGTCTGAGATCACATTCTTGACCATGTTTAGCATTTTCCCTGCCCTAAAATGTTTCCTCTACCACTCTTTTCCTGCAGGCATTCCTCCCCCATGGACACAATGAAGAATTCCCATTTTGGTCTCTGATCCTGGAGAAGTAAGCTAGCACAGGGGTGAGCATTGATGAGAGGGACTTGGGGGTCCTGTTGTGGTGCTGGGAATGTTCTCTTTTTTTGAGCTGGGCAAGAGTTACATGGGTTGTTAACATTGCAATAACTCATTGGTATAAACATTTATGGCATGTGCTTTTTTCTGCATTCATGTTATACTTCAATATAAACATGTTACTTAGAGGGAGAGACTGGCTAAAGGAGAGGTTACCCTGCTCTCCACATTCTTGAGTTGAAAACTTCCTTCCTCAAAATCATGAACACCTCAAAATATTCTCAAGACTCTCTAGGGGCTTGGAAAGTCTGTGAACACTCTGAGCACCTTCTGAGTGACTGACTCAAAATTCATGAAACTGGACACTACCTGTCATACATTAACATCCTCCCCAACCAGGTACAAGAGACAAGACAGTGCTTGTCTAGAGAGAAACTAGATTATTCAGCTTTAATAAAATCTAAAATCTTTGTAGCTTGGCAAAATGAAAAGTATTTCTTAAGCAAAATTTATTGAAGTTTGGGGTAACTGTTTAGAGTTGTGGACAATTCAAGCTTCTTCCATCTTGTGGAAAGATGAGACCTGCTCCTAAAATCAGCACAGCAGAGGGGGATTACTGGAGAGCTTTGCACCAGCCATCAAACGTTCCCATCTGGAAGTGATATTGGTCACTTCTGGGCACAGTCCACAGGCCGCGGTGAGTCAGATGCCACTGCTCAGCCCACCCCCAACAACGGCAGGGAGTTGGACTGTGGGGAAACATAATCCCCCCATGTGCCCAGAAGAAGTGAGAAGAATGTACCTTCAGAAAACTCTATCATGTCATCACTGCTTTCCCTAAAACCAATTTGGAATACTTACAGAAGGCATGGGAAATAGACTTTTCTCCCTTCTATGTGATGTAAATTCCATGAGAATGAAAAATATTCAAACTTTTTGCATTTCCTAATTGCTGACATCAATATTTTGCATAGCTGTTTACTTCCCATTTCAAATTTAAATCTTAAGCTCTGTAAGTATGGCCTTATAATCAGAGAATAACTGTATTAGAACTTGAGCATAATAGAAAATTGATAAAACAGTAGAGACAAAGAGGGCTTTATTCCAAATATAAAACATTTTATTTTCTGTAACAAAAGTTGTCCTTGAACATCAGGATGATAAGCTAGTGACCGCACAGATGTTCTTGAATTGCGTTCTCTCTGGTGAAGATGCATATCTCTCTCTTTCTTGAAAGGACATGTTCATCTCTGGGGTTGCACCCCAGGTTTGATGTCAGAGTGTTATACTTTGAAAAAGAGCTTCTCTTTTTTCCAAAACTGGCTGGTGTGTAATGACAAGCCATGAATTTGACCTTCCTTAGCACTTATTTGTGGAACTAAATTATAACAGTACATAAAACATGACGTTCTAAATCATAAAAAGCATGGGCAGAATGAGGTACAATTATACTTAATAGCCCTGTATTTTTTAAAAATATGGCTCTTCATGAAAATACCCTCCTTGGGTTCTCAAAATAAAATTTTCTGTTCCACATTGAGACAGTTGGTCAGTTTTGTCTGCAGTTGAACCAGCTATTAGCTTTCTGGAGAGCCAAAATTCGCTTTGTTTTAGGATCAAACTTGTATTGCCTTGTTCCGTGGAAGAAGTAGAGAAAGCCTAGAAACAAAATGAAAGAGACTTACTATGTTATACAAGTAATTTCTAGGTTTAACTTGGATTCTTGAAAAACCCAAGTCATTTGTGAGAACAAATAATTGTTGGTATTTGTTGTTCCACATAATAATACTGATGCTATTCTATGGCGACAAGATAGAGGAAATACATATACATTTACTTACCATTTTTCTGGAAAACAGCATCGACTTTTTTGCCAATTCCAGGAAAGTCAGCTGCTATCATTTTGGGATAACCTGCATCCATGGACCGTTTGTATTCATCATACCTGGTCAAAAATTAATTAAAAGTGTCAGAACCATTGGTTAAACATAGAGCCCTCTCAAAATTAATACAGGAAATTCACCAATAGGAATATAATAAGAACTTTTAATTCTATGGGTCATGAGTTAGATGACAGTGGGCAGGTGGGATGAGGTGAGGTAGGGTGTTGGGTAGACTAGAGAATTTGTAAGGTCCCTCTAGACTCCAGCATCCAATTTTAATTTTCCAGTTGGTGCCACACAGTGTCCTACTAAGGTACAATGTAACTAAAGATAAATTCCTGTTGGCTAAAGTAGCTCAATCAGTATGAATGCCCTCCTTTTTGTGTCTTCTTTCTCAAATTCAGACCCAAGTGCTCCCTGGATTCCTGGCACAGGCATTATGATTATTAATCAAGAGACTGGGATGCTGTACTGGCCACAGCCATTCACAGAAAAGGCAGCTAGCCAAGGCATGCGGATCATTCATAAATAGTTCCATCCATTGCACTCGGTCTTCACCTCCAGTACTTGTCAGCAACAAAGAAGTATGTTTTCCTGGTAGCTTCCTCAAAAACAGCAGCATCAATATTCTTCACACTTTTGGGGAAGCCAAAGGATCTGTAGATGTCCTTGGGGTATCCGGCCTGTACTTCCTGTCCCTGAACAGCCCAGTAATTATGACCTGCCAATCAAGAGACAGTGATGACACACTCACCCAGGGCACCAAGAGACAGTGAGCAGATTTCCAGCTAAATTAGTCTTACATGCTAGAACAGTGTCCTAGCTGCACAGTACAATTGACCAGGGAGATTGCTAAAAATACTCACATTGGTATCCTACCACAGACAAGTTAAATCAATATATTTTAAAGATGATTCTAACATACAGCATCTCTGTGAATGATTGATTTATGGAGTTGGGGACTTTATCCAAAGCAGGATATTTAAGTGACTAAAGAGTTTAGGATGCCACCCCAGGCATAGCCACTTCATGGTTATTCAGGACTTCTTATACTTTATTTTATTTTATTTTTAAAATTTTTATTTTATTTATTTAAATTTAGAGAAGAAGGGAAGGAGAGAAGGAGAGAAACATCAATGTATGGTTGCTTCTCGTGAGTCCCCTGCTGGGAACTGGCCTGCAACCCAGGCATGTGCCCTGACTGGGAATCGAACCTCGATCATGTGGTTTGCAGGCCTGAACTCAATCCACTGAGCCACACCAGCCAGGGCTCAGGACTTCTTATACTTTAATTACACACAAATCACCCGGGAATCTGTTAAAATTTAAGAAGGTCTGGAGTTGGGCCCGACAACATGAATGGCCCTTGAGGGCATTATGCTCAGGGAGATTCTGTATTTCCTACAAACTCCAGGTGATGTCAGCATTGTGGGTTTGAGCATCACCCTTTGACCACAAGGCTGCAGCATCCCCATCCTGCTGTCCAGCCAGAGGTCCTCCCCAGCCCTCTCAGGAGAGTCATTTACATTAAAATAGCTCTAGGACATCACACAACGCAAACTTTTCTGTTGCATCCATTTTACAGTGTTGGTCTAAGTCTCTCAATTGTATTTCTCAGCACCACCCGTGGAGTGTAGAGAGGGTTTAAAATACATGAATAGGGCCCTGGCTGGTACAGCTCAGTGGATTGAGCACAGGCCTGCGAACCACATGATCGCGGTTCAATTCCCATTCAGGGCACATGCCTGGGTGGCAGGCCAGTTCCCAGCAGGGGACTCATGAGAGGCAACCATACATTGATATTCCCCTCCTTCCCTCCCCCTCTAAAGATAAATAAGTAAAATATTTTAAAAAAATAAAAATAAAATACATGAATAGTTTTCACAGTAAATACTTTCATAAGTCTAGATTCATAAAACAGGCCAGAAAATTTATATCTTCAGTCATATGTTTTTTATTTAAAATGCCTGAGAGATGAACTATGTAATTCTTAATTAAGGTGGTGGATTGCCATTGATTTGGGGAGACCTAGATTTTTAAATTCTGTGAAGAGAAAGGGACAAGTACTCTCTTGTATCACAGCCAATGAAAAGTTAATTCATAAAATAATTGGAAGCATTACCTTTGAAAAACCGGACTTCATCTCTATCAGCAACCTCATAAGCAGCTTCAAGTCCGCTTGGCAGATTTGGCCAGAAAACAGTAATGAAATTGAGCTCAGCTTCTGGGTAGTAAGAACTAATGCGCATGTAGAACCTGGTTTGAAAAATAGAAGAAAAGAAAAAAGTTTTGATCTAGTCTGCAGAAAGTTCTGGCTGACATCAGCTCCTTCTTACTATGGGCACTAGCAGTGTGCTGGTAAATGGTTAACACCTGGCTCTCTAAGGCGAGGGTTGGGAGGAGTCCTGGTCTGCAGCATTTGCGTATTTCCAGGGTGCAAATACTGTCACTGTGGCTGATTTCAAGAGATTTGTGGTAGCACCCCATTGTGTAGCATTCCTACCACACAAACACATTGGGTATAAACAATGGCAAGAATATAAATAAAGAATAAAATATAGTAATTACAAAGGGGTGAGTTTTAATTAATTTTATTACCTTTGGTTTAAATATAATTATGAGTTGACGTAATTTAACTTTTAATAATGGTTGTGTTTAACAACCATCTTGCAAAATTCTTAAATGTAGAACTCGGCTTTGGTGAGCCCATGGGATCCCTCTGCGGCCAAGGCCAGCGGGAACATGGCACTGACGTCCCACACTGGTGTACACTTCCCACACCCAGGCCTTTCACCTCACAAAACCCTGCAAGAAAATATTACTCTCTTTTTACAGATAAGAAATTAAGATGTGGGAGGTGAAGGGAGCTAAGGCCACACAGCTGATAAGACATAAAGGTTAATTTTAAACTCAGGTTTGGCAGCCCCTCCCTTTCATGGTCTTGCTGTGGTTGGTGGTTTACGAGGTTGATTGTGCAGTCTAAAGAGACTGGGGAAATAGCAAAGCATAGACTGTCATGTGGTCTGACAGAAGCATCTCCAGATTCTAGGCCACAGGAGACTATGACCTTGGCCATCAGAAATCCGAATTCCAGATTCAGCCCTGCATCTGAACAACTGTGAGGCCTTGGGCCAGTCAGTCACTAGCACTGTTTTTAGCCTTCCATGTCTTCATGATTTGGTGACATTTAAATGATCTCAGTGTCCCTTTAGTTCCTGCAAATTCTAGACTTGGTCCTATTCCTTAGAGCAATCCTACAAATACTTATTTGAATAGGTGCCCTGCTATACTGAGAGCTTTGCTTCAACACTCCCAGAGTTACTTCCTCAGCACTCCCAGAATCGAGCCACACCTTGAAAGGTTTACACCCAGCCTTCTCTTTTACACTCAAAAATAGTCAAGAAGACTAAGATGAAATTCATTAGCAGCCAATATCCTGCATTCTGGGGTAGATATGACCACAGTGTATTAAGACAGCAGCAACGACACTCCAAACAGTGGCTGAGGAGAATCGAGACTTTCTGAGCACCCTTACTTTCTACATGCTGTGGACTGCACTGTTCAGAAGACCGTGTTATTATTTTGCCTGGTCCTTTAGGGATCAGTACACTGCACAGAGTAGGTTTATTCCTCACGTGGGAGGAGACTCTAGCCTTTTTGAGGCTGCACGCTGCAGAGGGAAGCACATTATGGGTGCTCACACCCACCCAAGAGAGGGGCCTCTTGAACTCATGGGATTCTCGCACCATGGCTCCTACCCCACTCTGGGCCTCTGGGGGCTACAGAAACCTCTCACCACCACAGGACTTGGGAGAATCATCTTTTCCAGAACAGAAGGTGTGATACTTAAAGGGTATCAGCATGATGGCGTTACAAGAAGGATTGATTTCTCTCAGTAAAGTACATGCTGACATACTGTCACCACACAGAATGCCACCCGTGAAATGAGCCCTTGTGTGGGAGTCAGAAGACCAGTTCCTGCTTTGTCACCAGTGAACACTGTGCCCTAAGGATCTCTATCCTTCTCTCCACCTTACTTTACTGATTTGTAAAATAGGACTATATTTACTCACTTTCTGCTTCAATTGTATTTTTTTTCTGGAGAATCAAATGGCAGAATACACGTGGGAAAACAAAGTTGTTATAAGTTCATTAGATTTTTCCATGCAAAAAGTGCTATCATATAATTATGTAGACAAATATAAGTAATGTGTGAAGCAGTAATGGCCCATTTGGATCCATAGTAGTGAGTGTTATTATTATTACAAACACGAAATGAAAATTGATGTCTTACCTATCTTTGAAGAACATCACCTCTCCCCGAATCGTAGTTACAGCATCGAAGGTTAGCTTACTATCACACACCTGTGGGGTTTGTGGGCCCACTGGCTGAGTGGGATTTTTGGAGGGTCCTAAGGAAAAAAAGAGATCTGGAGTTAGTGTGCCTGGCATGGGAAAACTACACGAACAAGGAAAGACAGCTTCCTAAAAGGTACAGCGAACGGCTGTTTTAAGGGCCTCTCGTCTGTGATGTTTTCCTCTACACTCACCGTAGATGGCCTGGATACCATTGATGTCATCCTGAGAGAGCTGAACGTCACTGCTGAAGACGTAGTTGGGATACATCAAAGCCCCGATGTCAGTAGAATGAGACAGTCCGAGGGAGTGGCCCAGTTCGTGGGCGGCCACGCGGTACAGGTTGTAATCTAAAAGAGCCGATAAAGCCACTGGCGATCACTTGAAATGTTTGCAGTTTTAAGATATTTAATTAAGAAGTAATCTACAACTCTATAAGAAGTAATGCACATACCTTCTTCACAGCTTTAAAAAAACATATGAAACTCTTTTCCTGAGGTGAGAGGAATTCATTAACAGTGAAGAGCTAGGTTAAAACTAAACTCTGTGATTGCACTGATAGAATAAAAAGGCAAACTCGGTCCCCTGAGGGTCTAGCCCAGATTCATCAGGCTTGTCAATGATTAGATAATATATGTTATTTCAGAGAAGCAAGAAACGTCTATTAACATATTTTTTTCTATTCATAAAACTGACCACGCTCAGTGCTGGGGTTTTGTCAAGCACATACAGTCTTTCCTCCCATAACTTTCACATAACCTTACAACCACTACTTCATTTTGGAGTGTCCTCTAGTTAAAAAAAATATTCTATGGAGGTGCCCACAAGTAAACCATTCAGATTTTCAACATTTTCTTAATACAGATTTTAGTGTGGTCTATTTATAGCCAATAAGATTTTGTTACTAACAGGAATATCCTTTCCTTACGCTTTTCTAAATGTATCATGAAGTTTCTAAATAGTAGTGGAAATGCATTCTTTCAGTTAAATTATTAATTTAACTGAAATATAAATGCATTCTTTCAGTTAAATTATTAATTACTACAACGAATCACAAAGGGGCAGGGGAATTGAGAAAGACAAGATTAATCAACTCACTTCTGTAATTGCTGGTCCACGTTTCATCTTCATCAAAATGAACATCCCCTCCTAAACGTGGGCCTGGTTGAAAAGCATGAGCGAGGTTCCCCCCTGGCCCATCAAAGGGAGAATTGTCTCTATGATCTGCAAAAAACAGAATTCAACACAGGTTCTTATTTATGGTTATAAATAAGAACAACACGCGTTCTTATTCTTGGTTCTTATTTATGGTAATACAGGGAATCCAGCCCTTGCTTTGCCAAGTATCCAACAGACTTCCACCAACTGTGATATGGTTTCCCTCCTTGAGCCCATAAAATCAACATTTCTCTTAAACAAGGAGTTCTAGCTGCGAAGCTGGAGGTTAAGGGGTCAGGTGAAGTTAAGGTCAGGATAGTACCATGCTACAAGAAGAGCTTACCTCCCCTGACAAAGGATATCATTATGTCTGCTTCACCCTCAGAGATCTTGGTGAAAGTCAGGGGTGAGACCCTACTCCAGAGTTGGAAAGCTTTCTCGATGGCGCGGTTCACATCTGCCCTCGGCAAATCTGGTGTGTAGTTTTCAATCCTAAAAATGAGGTACAATAGAAACGTATCAGACCTCATTTCTTACAGCTCTGATGGGAAGTAGCATTCTCAGTCTGGTGCTCAGTCCGGTTACCTGTAGGTCAGGTGTGTTTTCTCCCACCGAGGGTTCCCTTCAGTGAGGGCGAACCGAGCCACATCCGGCACCCCGCATCTGGCCTGCTTCATCACTTTCCGGGTCTCAGGATCCGGCTTCCCGGTGACTTTCAGCCCAAAGAATTTCTGCATTTCCTTCAGTTTTTCAACCGCGAGGCTACTCTTTCTCTGCCTTTCAATTTGTTCCCCATTATTCTTCAGGTTGTAGTAGTTCTCCAGGTATTTCTGGTGAAAGATAATATTATTCTAACACGGGAAGGAGAATCTTGCTTATTTTTCTAAAGATTGGCCATAAGAAGTTTTAGTGAAACAGAGAACTACTTTCAAAGTTTGTATTTAGATTTCATGGACCTAATTATTATTGGTAGAAACTAATTTCAGAGAGTCATGCCCCTACCATTAGTTACTAAGAAGTCAGAATTATAATTTGTAGAGCCAAATATGCATATTGTTCCTTTAGTTCCCTTTCATCTCCAACTAGAAACGGAGCGTCTCTGTATAGCTACATTTTCGTGGATGCATTTTTGGGGAGAGTGAGCATTCTAACAAAAATGTCGTTGTAGAAAATCCACCCTCAAATAGATTTCATGATAATAACTACTACTACTGGACTATACTGTGGGGAAAAATGTAAATAAAGACTTTTCCATTCCTGGCACTGAAATTCAGCACTTACCTGGACCATCTCCACATCATCTTCTTGTATTTTTGAAGTCGCTGCTGGGAAGCCATGAGACCCCATGCTCCACAGCAGCAGCAGCAGCAGCGGGAGGCTGTGCATGCTGTTCTCTGTCTTCCTTCTCAGCTAAAGAAATCGGATGCCTGCTGCTCCAGTATCTTAACGAGGAAGCTCCCTCTTCATATATAGGGTCCCTGCACTTTCAGAAAGCCGGAAGTGGTCTGACTCACGTTTCATAACATCCTCTTGATTAGTAGTGAATAGCCTGAGCAATCATCAGAAGCGATGACTCGGAGCAGATTATTTGGGTTTGCTTGGTGAGGCAATCTTATGATTAATAACACAGGACCTGTGAGAAGGAGATGCACTCCACCATGTAAACAGTTGTTTTCTCCAGTTTGTTTCTATTCTATTTGGAAATGGCCATGTTATAGAGGACACTGATCACAGAGTGTTCCACGGTCGCTTTTAAAAATGGGCTTTGCTACTTGATTCTGCTTGTTGTAAAGTGATCCGGGTTGTGCAGACACCTTGCTTCCAGGGCAGGGGGCAGGATTGCTGACACCCTGTGCTCTGTGGCCGCTTGGCACCTGTAGTGACTGACACTCATTTAGCTCCACAGTCACTCACCTTGTGGTGGTTTTTCTAGGTTCAGTGGGTTCCCTGCTAAGCTGCTTGGTACTCTATTTGCATAGCACCATGGCTTCCCTTAATCTTTATTCAGGCCCAGGATTTGAGAGCCTTGGTTTAGAAGACTCTAGTCCACAGGTGGGGTATGAGGTGACTCTCTGCTCTGTGTAGACCCTGCCCATCATCATCATGTGAAAAATAGGTTCCTTCTCTGAAAACTGTCAGTATATAAGCTGCCACAAATGTGAGTCTGGAGTTTTCTTTTAATCATCCTGGTTTTCCTCAGTGTGAGCCATCTTTCCTCCAGGGGGCTAGGCATGATTATTTACTCTTTATTTATGTATTCACTCATTCAGATGATCTTATTTAGCATCTTCTGTGCACCAATTACTATGGGAGCAGATAATTAATGAAGAGACATCTCATGGGACACATAGATGGTTTTAATGAAAGTCCGCATAAAGTTTCACAGATTAGCTTCACAGAAAGTACTGGGAAGAGACTCTGGAGCTGGCCCTGCCCTAAGTTTCCTGACCACAAATCCATTTACTTCTGTCATAATTTTTAATCTTTGCCAGCACTATTATGTTTGTATTTTTTCTAAATTTACTTGAACACTTTTGCCCCTGTATAGGCTTTCATGTCCGTAAAGTCATAGCTAAATGCACTATTATTTTTGTATGCATGTTAAAATAAGCACATGATTATGTTATGAAAAATGCACGTTCGCCTTTTCAGGTTCCACATCTAGTTGTTTCAGGCCCTGCCAATGGCATTCATTCCAGTCTTGGAGAGGAAAGTTGGTCTGTCTGTAGCTTCCTGTACTCAGGTCTCACCCTACTTCCTTGAAAGTGTCTACATGAGACACGAAGTTGAGAAACACTTGCCGACCTTCTTCCACTGCTTCCTCACGGTGTCTTCCACCTCACCCACCGGGTCAGATTTGCCTTCTCAGGACTTTTCTCATCTCACCAATCTGTTTTCTTCCCCACACCAAGAACAGCATCATATGCATATATGGTGCTTCAATATGTGTTGGACTGATAGAAAGGAACTAATTTCTTGCTTAATCATTTAACCACAACTTCCTCATCTAAGCAGAGTGATACGAGAGTTCAAAAGAGTACTGGGAATTGGGAGAAGCTCCACAAATGTGAAATCCTCCCCTTCCCAAGGACACCAGCTAGAAGGCGGGGCCATGATCAAAGAAACCTAGCAACGGAGGTGACCCAGCATAAGCAAGGAAAAGCAGTGAAAGGAGCTCATTATGCTGGAGGTTGAACACCGACTGTTTTCTAAGTCAAGGGTGGCAGACACGCCCTGACTGTTAGGAACTCTGGTCAAGGTGATGAGGTTGCTCCCAGGTCTGAGGCCTGGGAAACAAGAATTAACCCAGGAGATCAGCACTGTGACCATCTGAGCTGGGCGATCACTTACGTAAGATGTCATTCTGGAAGAGTCTCACACTAGGTTCAGGCTGACAAAAGTCTGTCTATCCTATAGTTTAGAAGTTTCCAAACTTTTTAAAACTACTCTACCCTTTTTAAAAAAATCCCTTTTGGGAAACCAGTTTGTAAACCAGATAAAAGAAGAAGTGGTCTGGTGGAAGCAGGAATGGGGCCTGGGAGTGGGCCACCTACTCACCCGCACTGTGTCCCAGGCCCCTCTTCCCCTAGCAAAGCCTCCAGTGTTTATGGTTCAGTGGCATGAAGCATAAAAATGATGGATCTAGTCCAGCACCTTGATCTTCCAGAAGAAGAAACGAAAGGACAGAGAAGTTGCCTACAGATTGGAGGTCACACCTCTACGTGGAAGGGAGGATGTGGTCGGGGGAGGGTGTGTGGCAGATAGAACTCGGACTTGAACCAGTTTCTCCTGGCCCAAGTCTTGAGTTAAAAACTCTCTGAGTCTCCTTATAAATTCAACGATGCTGATCTGGACTGGAAACTGGTTACTTAAAACAGCTTTTTGTTAAATTTCTTCCTAAAGTAACAAAGAATTTGAAATTAAGTTTTGGCTAAGCAGCAAGCTTCAGAGTTTCATGTTGCCCTGAATCTTGAAATTTCTAGTTAGGTATTGGGAGCAAGAACACAGGTAACTTCTGAGCTAGTGCCAATTCATGATCTACTTGAGAGTGAAAGAGAAAACATAAAAATCTAGAAGAAAAAAGCTAGGGATTCAATCCTCTCCAAATACTAGCAATGCCTGGATTGGTTTAGTTTCCAAGAAACTAAAAACATGTTGAAACTTTGTTGCTCTTCACATACAGGTGTTTTTTTCTCTAAGAGCTTCTCCTTTTCCCCATAATTTCCTTTCAGATGTAATTTGGAGGAAACTATTCCTGTGCCCTTTACCCCCAGGAGAATGACTAGTTTAAGAGGTTCACGTGATTGTGGCTATGCCAACTAACTCCTGACTGTTTCCAAACAGGCAAATTATTTCCTGTCCATGGTTTTCTTGGTTGCTTCATACTGACTTCTCTGTGAAAAGACTCAAATGTGTTTGTATTCTTCCATATTAAATTTGGTCTTGGAATTTCAATTTTGCTTCATATTTTTTATGCTTGGACACTCAAAATTTTCAATTTTGGAACTCAATTTGAGTGTCATATATTTCCTATTTCTTTGATCCTACAAGTCTTGAAATGGTATTTAGTTAGAAAGTTTCAACATTTAATGCTGTTTTGCTTTGGGAGTGACACGAGGGAACACTGTGTCCCGCCAAACATTTCCCCCCACCTATTGTGGCAGCTGTATGCTCAACTGTGTGCCAGACGCTCTGCAGTCACTTGGTTCTATCTGTTGCCGCAGTGCTCATGCTTACCCTCCAGGTAGAAGTGATTGATGCATCGGCCCCAAGTCACTCGGACAGGCATCTGTGTGACTCCAGTGCACCCCCTGGCAGTCTTCACGGTGCTCCTGTCTCCAGACACGAGACACGGGCTCTGGGCATAGAGATTTTACCCCCTCTCAACAGTGTAGAAAATGATGTGAGACACTAGGTTGGATACATTAATGCTGTCATGTCTACAACTTCTCCATGCCACCATTCTGTCCCTCAGGCCTGAAAGAATCTTGAAATCATCACTCAATGGCCTTTATTTCCTTAATGAAATCTGTGAAATTGCAGTTTATTGTTATTACCTCAACTTAGTAGGTGTTTACAAATGACTGTTGAATGAACTGATGAATGAATAAATCAATGGATAAATAAATACTAAATCATATAAATAAAAGGGTCATTTTTTCATTAGGTTCAATTGCCTGTAAAATGTCTTATGCCCACATGCTTAGATTTCTATTTCTCTTATCTACTCTCTTAAGATTAAAATCATTTAAACTATATTAAAGAAAATGTATGCATCCACTGAACAGAGATTTTGAATGAAGCACTAAACATTTACTTTTGGCTATTTGCCTGCCCTGCTGTAACCATCTAGTTTTTTATTATTTTGAGCAGTTTATTGATTTGTTTGCCCACGATATTTCCTCATCTGAATATTTATTAGACACTCTGGAAAATGCTTATATGGAGCCCATCCTTAAGACCAGCCTGCAGACTTTTGCAGCTGGACCTCTCTTCTAAGAAGTTCAAACCAAGGGCCCTGGTGGGGATGAGGGCTGTTTGTACCAGGGCTCAGCTCAGACATGTTGGACCCATTCTCTCAGCCCATGTGACTGTGCGCATGGATGTGAGATGCTCGAGGAAACACAGGTGACCCTGTAAGACTCTGATGATGCAGCAATGCCCAGAACTATGGCTTGCTTTTGGGGAGTCTCTGGTGTGTGTGCCTGTGCTGCCTTCAGAATTTTGTGTGTGATTTAAGGCCTCACATTATGTTCTACCGCTGCAGAATTTTTCTGTGTTTTGGATAAATTGGAAGGTCCAGTAACCCACTAGCCTTTTGCCCAGTTTTTAAAAAAGTATCTCTCTGCAAATTAAAACCACAATGAGATACCACTTTACACCGGTGAGAATGGCCATCATAAACAAAGCAATAAACAACAAATGTTGGAGAGGATGTGGGGAAAAGGGGACTCTGGTCCACTGTTGGTGGGATTGCAGACTGGTTCAACCATTATGGAAAACACTATGGAATTTTCTCAGAAAACTAAAATTGGACCTGCCTTTTGACCCAGCAATTCCACTGCTAGGATTGTATCCTAAGAACCCTAAAACACCAATCCCAAAGAACCTATGCACCCCAATGTTCATACAGCACAATTTACAATAGCCGAGAGTTGGAAGCAATCTAGGTGCCCATCAGTAAATGAATGGATCAAAAAACTATGGTACACATACACAATGGAATTCTATGCCACAGAAAGAAAGAAGGAGCTCCTACCTTTTGCAACAACATGGATGGAACTGGGAAGCATTATGCTGAGTGAAATAAGCCAGGTGTTGAAGGACAAATACCATATGATCTCACCTTTAACAGGAAGCTAAACAACAAAACAAACAAGCAAGCAAAATATAACCAAAGACACTGAAATAGAGAACAGGCTGACAGTGACCAGAGGGGAGAGGGGAGGGAATTTCAGGGGAAATAGGGGAGGGATTTAGAGGAACATATATAAAGGATACATGGACAACAACTGAGAAGGGTGGAAATGGGAGGGAAGGGGGAGCACGGGGGGTGGGATGGGATGGGAGTAATAGACAGAAAACTGTACTTGAAAAATAATTAAATAAAAAAGATTTTTAAAAAGTATCTCTCAACTACTTATACACCAGCTATAATTCATTGCAATGAGAGTTAGGCTGGTTAGCTGATTTTCTGAGTCAGTTAACCCTTATGAATGCTGGGTAAAAGAAGTAGCATTTAACATTTACTGGGTCCTTGACAACTTTAACATACATGACTATTTTATCCTCACAATAAATCTTTGGAGTAGTTAAGGCATATACTATATTTTCTATTTCATAAATGAAGAAACTGGCAACTTTTCATGATTAAGTCATTCATTCAGGTTGTTCCGCTAGCAAGTGGTAAAGAAAGAAACTTGAAATTATGCCGTTGGTTATGAAATCAGGTGACTCAGCTCTTACTACAAAACATAAACCATAAGGATATTTTTTATGTGGTATCAGGATGCATTTTTTAGTTTTGGTAGAAGGTTATTGTTGAAACAGCCAAAGAGACAGCATAGCCCTTTTTTGCTTAAGCCAATGTCTTCCCCTGTGATTGCAACTGTTGTGTCTTCTATGTAAGTGTTTCCTCTGGTATAGATCTTTTCCTTCATCCTGTGAACAGGCCTGCCTATGAAACAGATTAATGACCACAGTGATACTATTATTGCAACCCGCTACCTACTCCTCAAGCATCCCTCTTGTCTTTACCATCAATCTTGTTACTGAAACTTATATCGACTTTAACCCCTTGCCCAGCACACATTCTCTCTCTCTTTTTTTTCTTTTGCAGTTCCGTATTTTATCGTAAGTTGACAGGTACAAGAAAGGGAAATAAAAATCATATAGTTCTGATGAAAGTCAATCTAGTGGAATAAAATACTTTAGATATTCCTTTGAATTTGGGTCTAATATCACACTATTGGTCTGAGCACTTTCATCGGTACATTTTTTCTTTCATTTTAGTAATTAAATTTATTGGGGTGACATTGGTTAATAAGATTATATAGGTTTCAGGTGGTATACAAATCTATGGTACATCACCTCTTATAGCATGTGCCACACTCTCAATGTTTACTACTAACTCCCACCACTGTATCAAATAGCTTTTTCTAAGATCACAGTCTCACCTATCCTTTTTGGTGTTTGATGCTCAGTCTTGGAAATTCTTCCATCCTTGGCTTGGGGGTTTCTGCACTTTTTCTCCCTATACCATTCTGATTTATTTCCTCTCTTTTTCTGTCATGTCTTTCTTTTTCTCCTCTGAATCTAGCTGTGCACCAAGGTCCTGTTCTGAGTCCTCATCTTTAATCTCTGGCCTTCCCCACCCCCACCCACCCAGGACAGTCCTAGCTACTTCTATAACTTCAGCCAATATCCTCGCAAACAATTTTTCCTAAAATCTTGTTCCAGTTTTTAAAAAATGTATTTTATTGATTATGCTATTAAAGTTGTCCCATTTCCCCCTCCCTTTTACCCTCCTCTGCCCTACATCCCCTTGTCTCTAACGTTCTCCACCTCTAGTTCATGTCCATGGGTCATACGTATAAATTCTTTGGCTTCACCATTTCCTATGCTATTCTTAACTTCCCCCTATTTGTACTTACTGATTATGATTCTTATTTTTAAATCTTATTTATTTATTTATTTTAGAGGCAGAGGAAGGGAGAGAGGGAGAGAAACATGGATGTGTGGTTGCCTCTCACACACCTACTGCTGGGGACCTGGCCCGAAACCCAAGCATGTGTTGTGATTGAGAATTGAACTGGTGACCCTCTGGCTTGCAGGCCAGCACTCAGTCCACTGCCCCACACCAGGCAGCCCAATTATGCTTTTTATTTCCTGTAACTTTTCCCCCATTTTCTCCCTCTCCCTCCCCACTGATAACCCTCCATTTCTGTGATTCTGTTCCTCTTCTAGCTGTTTGCTTAATTTATTTTTGTTTTTTTAGGTTCATTTGTTGAGAGTTGTGAGTTTGTTGTCATCTTACTGTTCACAGTTTGATCAACTTCTTCTTCTTAGATAAGTCCCTTTAACATTTCATATAATAAGGGCTTTGTGTTGATGAACTCTTTTAACTTGACCTAATCTGGGAAACACTTTATCTGCCTTTCCATTCTAAATGATAGCTTTGCTGGATAGAGTAATCTTAGATATAGGTCCTTGCCTTTTATGACATGGAATACTTCTTTCCAGCCCCTTCTTTCCTGCAAGGTTTCTTTTGAGAAATCAGCTGACAGTCTGATGGGAACTCCTTTGTAGGTAACTTTGTCCTTTTCTCTTGCTGCCTTTAAGATTCTCTCCTTATCATCAATCTTGGGTAATGTAATTATGATGTGTCTTGATGTATTCCTCCTTGAGTCTAACTTCTTTGGGACTCTCTGAGCTTCCTGGACTTGCATGTCTATTCCATTTGCCAGGTTGAGAAGTTCTCCTTCATTATTTTTTCAAGTAAATTTTCCATTTTTTGCTCTTCCTCTTCTTCTTCTGGCACCCCTATGATTGGGATGTTGGATTGCTTAATATCCCAGAGATTCCTAAGCCTCTCCTTGTTTTTTGAATTCTTCTTTCTTCATTCTGTTCTGGCTGAATGTTTATTTCTTCCTTCTGTTCCAAATCATTGATCTATGTCCTGGTTTCCTTCCTATCACTGTTGGTCCCCTGTATATTTTTCTTTATTTCACTTTGTATAACCTTTACTTCTTCCTGTGTTTTGTGTCCATATCAATCATTTCTGTGAGCGTCCTGATTACCAGTGGTTTGACCTCTGCATCTGATAGGTTGGCTATCTCTTCATTGCTTAGTTGCATTTTTTCTGGGGTTTTGATCTGTTCTTTTATTTGGGCCACATTTCTTTGTCTTGGTGTACGTGTTGTAAGGGGCAGAGTCTTAGGTGTTTGTCAGGGCAGTGTAACCCACTTCATTGGGTTGTGGCACTAAATGTGGGAGAGGGATCAGAGAGGAAACAAAGTGCCACTTGCTTGCCACTTTTAGTTACTTCCCCCACTATTCACAAGTGATTGGGCTCTTCTGGTGCTGATTCCCTGGATGGGTGGCCCTGTATATGTTCTAGGACCTTTTGAGTCCCTCCAATGGACTCTCCTGTGTAAGTGGGAGTTTCTCCTGCCACCACAGGTTTTTACAGCAGAGGTTTTGAGGCTTTATTTCCCCATGCTGGAACCTTGGGTCGTGCAGCCTCAATCCCCAGTTGTTGCTCCCAGTTTATCCAAATATAAATATGGGAACCCCGTCATCCGGTCGCTGCCTTGGCATGCGTCCTCTCCACCCTGGCTGCCCATCTCCGTTCCTGCTACCAGTCTGGATGAAGGTTTCTTCTTTAACTCCTTGGTTGTCAGACTTCTACACAGTTAGATTTTATGGCAATTCTGGTTGTTTTTTGTTTTTAAATTGGCCGCTGTCCTTCTTTTGGTTGTTCAAGCACAGCATATGTACCTACACNTCCCTATGCTGGAACCTTGGGTCGTGCAGCCTCAATCCCCAGTTGTTGCTCCCAGTTTATCCAAATATAAATATGGGAACCCCATCATCCGGTCGCTGCCTTGGCATGCGTCCTCTCCACCCTGGCTGCCCATCTCCGTTCCTGCTACCAGTCTGGATGAAGGTTTCTTCTTTAACTCCTTGGTTGTCAGACTTCTACACAGTTAGATTTTATGGCAATTCTGGTTGTTTTTTGTTTTTAAATTGGCCGCTGTCCTTCTTTTGGTTGTTCAAGCACAGCATATGTACCTACACCTCCATCTTGGCCAGAAGTTGAGATGCCTGGCCCCAGTTTTTTCCTGAATCTCAGTTTCACCTGACCCAGGACACCTCCACCTGGATGTACCTGATATTATTTCCCTTGAAAGTAGAACTTTAATTTGTCACTTTTCCACTTCTTATCTAGCACAGGACTTCTTAAACCACAGACTTGGGGTCAAATACCAGCTCTGCCAATCATTAGCTAAATGACCTATGTATTAATTTTTTTATCTATAAAGTAGAATAATAATAGCACATGCCCCAGATGTGTTTTCTGAGACTGAAATAAGATAATATATGCTTAATATATTAGTATCATAGCTGGTGAATAGAGAACACACATAAATATTTATAATTATTTTTATTAGTCAAATTCTTGGTGATTTCCATTATCTACCAGGGCAAATATAAATTAACTGAAGACCCTCCACACTCAGGTCTAAAAATGACTCCCCAGTCCCGCTCTTCCAAACAAACTTAGAAGAGTTGCACCTTATTCCCCTGCTTTGTCATACCCTTTACTTCTTTATTTCTACTTGATATGACTCTACCCCTTCTTTAAGGTCCAGTTTAAGTGTTACTTCATTCACAAAGTAAATTTTCCTTCCTTCCCCTCTGAGATAGTTCTGTTGTGAATTTTCATAGGACATTATACTTTCTTACAGCACTTTTCATATTATCCTTATCTTTCCTTAACTCTCCTAGAGGAAGATGATTTGTTGCAAGAGGGCTGGTGTTTTATTTGTGTTCATAGTCATTTTCATTCTCCAGGACTTATACCAGCTTTGTACAAGTATGATATGTAAGGCATCAAACTATATCATAGGAACTGCCAAAAAAAATCAGACGCCAATTTTCTTCTCAGGAGTTAATTTTCTCATGAAATGGGTGCAGTCTGTTTATTGTGTAAATTATCATTTCCTCAAGTAGTTGTTAAAATCTTAGGTGTAACATACTATATATTATACCAGTGAATATCTACAATAGGCACATATCTCCAAAATTATCACAAAAGACTACAGGAAAAATAAAATTCATAATGCAAATAGGTGATTTCTAGCCAATTTATCCAGGAATCTATTAATGGCTAAAACAAGTTTAATCAAAGTCTTTTTGCTACTCATAAAAGCATGCTTCTGTCTGGTACTTCCTGGTACTGATGACAGATCTTGTCATATTGGCAAAGGTAACATCAGCTGGGCATTTTTAGAGGAGTAAGTGGGGAGAGACTTAAAGCAGCTGTCTGGTTAAGTAGTTTCTGGACTGTTTCAATAAGCTCTCCTGGCAGGGTCTTCTTTTGAGTCTGGGGAGCTGATGAAGATGAAGGAGTCTCAAGCCATTTTGCCCACCAAAATATGGTAAGTATTAGTTGGGATTTGGGGTAGGGGTAGAGACATGCAACTAGTCAATTTCAGAATCACATATGACATTGGAGAGGATTTTGGAGATCTATTACAGAAAACGGGCTGAGTTACTGAGTCTTTGAATTGCCCTGTAAAATAATTTAATCTTACAGATCAACTGAAAAGGAAACCAGCTTCTGCTTCCCTATTTCATATTAGTGATCTTTGAAATCCAGATTGCATAATATTATAATTTTACAAATAAATCACATGTAATTAGAAGAGTTTGTGGAACAGAATAATAAAATAAGTGCTAACAAGGAATTAGCTTTATTATTGTTTATATTATTTGTCCTCTGCAAACTAAGCTCAATGTGAGGTTCCGAGATGGCTGTAGCCTGTCACTCCCAAGCAGAGTCGGTGGCTGCCTGGGGCTGCCATGGGGTCCCTGGGACAGCTCACAAAAGACAGCGCCCAGCCCTCAGGCACCAGCCTGGTGCCCTTCCTTGGTTCTGCAAAATGAGCTAGGTTCCCAGGCTACACATCTTTCAGGAGGATAATGCCTGTGGTAGAGCGGGAGAATGTGTGTAGACAGAATGAGCGAAACATAAGGTTTAGAGAAATCTTCAAGAATTAAAGCCAGAACCACTCAAAAGGCTCTGTCTCAAAAACTACACAGTTAGAGCCTGGGGCCGTTTTAGGCCCTGGCCTTGGAGCTCAACCTCAAGTCCTGGAACCTCTCTAATACCCCCGAGTCCCGTTTGTCACCTCTCCCAAGGTCCTGCTGTCCAGGTTATTAGAGCAAATCCACATACGAAGGGATAAAGGTATCGGTATAAAAGGGGATCTATATAAAATGAGACCAGTGTATAATGCATATTTTACATATATGTGTATGCGTGTCTCCATGTGCATACATACACACAGACATGCATATACACATAATTCCTTAGAGTGTATAAGTCATAGGCTAATATACTGAGATGTGAAATTGCATTTTTTGCTGCATAATTTCCCCTGATCTTGCCAAAAACTTCATGTTCCCTAGTCTCAGAAGGGTCTTCAGGACTGCAATCAAAAGCTACTTGATTGAAAGTAGTATCTCTTTCCAACTTTTGGAAAAGCTGAAGGTGGTTGGAGGAGGTTATGCTAAGTGTCTTCAATTAAGAGGGGGGGAGAAAAAGGTTTGAAGGAAACTTGAGGAAGAGGAGCGGTTTTCTTAAACTGGAAAGGGGAACACTTGGACGGTTCCCAAGAGGCACAAAGACTCGTGCTCCACTTTCAGCTCCTTAGAGGCTCCTGGGGGTGGTTGTGAGATGGGTCTAGGGAGGCTGCATCCGCCAGAGCCAGACAATCCAGAGAGGTGAGGCAAAATTGAAACTCAGACATTACCTTCTCCAAGGCACCACTAGGTGGCAGAGTGGAAATATAAATCCGGGGCTGTCTGCTTCCAGCCAACGCGCGCATTCTGGTACCAGTGATGTGTGCAAAAAAACCTCCCCAAAGCCCAAACGATGGCTTTCTCATTGTAATGAGCAGAGTTACCTTGTCCATGGGGAGCAGGTGTGTAGAAGAATCCTCTGTTAAGCACCCTTCAAAGGGTGTGGTAGAAAAAGCACAGAGTTCTAAATCAAATGACTTGAGTTTGAATCACAGCTGAGCAATCTTGGGTGTTATCACCTGCGAAAAGGAAATAATAATGCTGAGTCCGTTTGTTTACGATAGAAAATTGAACTGACAGGTGGTTCAAAAACTGAATGACTACATACAGCATGGGCGAAAAGTAGGTTTACTGTTGTTCACATAGATAATAATACGAGAATAAACGGTGTTTGGCATCCTCGCAACTGCAAACCTACTTTTGCCCCACCCTGTACTGTAGTCATCTTTACTTTCTGACTTTTAAGACTGTCTCCATGATCAGCTACTACCTAGTAATACAAGGTAATCAGGGATTCACAGACACAAAACCCATGTTCCGAGTCTATTGTTACTATTTTCTTGAAATAAAACGGTAAATGGTTCCCTAGAATGTTAACCAACATACTATCCGTGCACTACAAATTCAGCATACTCCCACTGACTGATACTCTAGGCAGTCTGGCGGCAAGTATTAGATGCAGCATTATTAGATGTGCACAGAAACGAGTACAGAAACAGCAATCTGATGTGAAAGAAAACCAATTTTTGTGTAAGGCAGATTTGGCACCAAATCTAGATTTTGCAGCTTTTTAGACTGCAGTCTTAGGCATGTTAACTTCTCTGACATTTCATTTTCTTGTGTACAGAATGGAAATAATAATATTAAGATCTGCTACGATAGTGTGGAGGATAGTTTGGTTAAATCCCCGAATGCAGAAGGCATCATTCTTGCCACTCAATAGCCACTCAGGGAGAACCGGCTCCTCTTAGACACACAAACCACCTGCCTACTTCAACGCTCTCACACTGAAAATGAGGAAATCACGCCTAATTTTTTATTTATTTTATTTCATTGAAAGCAAAACTACCGGAACTATGGCTCAAAACTCTTGATGAGAATGTGTCAGTATACTAAGTACTAACGGTAAATATTAACCTACAATGTAAAGCAAATATGAGTCTTGAGGAAATGGTTATTATGCATTTAAATCAAGTCAATGGCAATTTTTATATATGTATATATATGTTGTATATATATATAGTTAAAGGCACATCATAAACCAACACAGTAAGTTACCCTCTTTATTAACTTTGGAACCTTGCCCAAGGAACAGTCACATTACAAGGTGCTGTACTATCATGATCACTTTTATTGCCATGAGTTACATGTGATTTTAAAAATAAATGTCAAGGTGAAAATTATTTTTGTTGTATAAATCTTGGCCAGGAAGTCATGTGTCACATTCACTTTTAGTTTTTCTTAGGAAAGTGAAACATTTTCCTCTTAACCATGCTGTGGAGGTTGTATTGGTAAATGTAGGTATGTTAAGAGTCAGCTGTTTTTCTGTGTCCTGTCACCAGGACCATAGCTCTGGACTTCTGTCCTCGCCAGCCTTTTCCTACTGACCTGCAGGGATTAAATAACTGATGTGGGATCCTCTAGCTCCTCTCTTCTCTAAGTCCTCAGAAGGCCAGGGTGCTCATCCCAAACCTTCTTTACCTCTCTCCGAGGGGCACTTTTAATCTACTCCAGAGATGCTTAAGAAATTTACTTATGTGCAGGAGGTACTTGTAAAATTGTTAGCAGAGTAAGTTAATAGTTTAATTTATTGATTGTAGCCTGGCTACTTCTAAAAGGGATTTGCTGGGGAATTACTACTCACAGACTGAATTAATTAATTAATATTCTTTGGGGAGTATTTTCTCTGTTACATTTATGAAATGAAATTTAATGTCCTTAATCATATAATTATCAAGTTGAATACTTAATAGTCTTCCTTCTACAATATAATTCAGAGGGAAAAAACCCTTTTCTTCAATGTAGTCAAACCAGCGCTCTGTGATTCCCCAAATATGGTGTGTGTTCCTTCATGTCTCATGCCATTGCATGTGCTAGTCCCTTCCTCCCTAAAATCATTTTGTTAAGAGGTTAATTACAATGGATTTATAATAAGGAACTTGGGGCATCTCTTAGAATCCAGTCTCCAGACCATCTTCTTGAGAAATGGAGAGATTAAAGGCTTTCTCTGTCTCTGTTTCTCTCTCTCAGTCTCTCTCTTTCTCATATTCTTAGCTTTAGCCAGAATGTTTGCTGTTTTTAACCTGTGTGTAGATCAGCTTTGCTTCAAGTCCGATGCTCCCCTATAACAAGAGCCTGTGCAAGGACTTTGACATGCCCTGGACCGAATCCTGGTTTCATGCCTGGGTGGTCTGTCCCAACATGGTCTGACCATGTGTTCTGGGTCTGTTGTTTCTAATTCTGGGAGAGCACATGATTGGTTCTATTTTATTCCTGTTCCCTTTTCTAATCCAATCAGCTGTGGGCACAGCTATGGGATTGCTGGTACAAATGTAGTTGGTTAGGCCCACCACATCCACTAGGATTTTGAGAGGATGTGTCTAGAGAAGGAAAAATGGGCAGGCATGCCAAGTATGTCATCTACATTATGCCAGACGATAGGTACAGTGAGCACAGGGCTGGAGGAGGCATGCGTAGGGAACCCCACGTGGTTCAGTATGGCTGAGGGCAGCATTTAGGGTGGAACACAATGAGCGGTGACATAAAGAAGGACATAGGGATGGAAGTATGAATGGTCTTGATGCCACTATAAGGACTGAAGTTGATAAAGAGCCATGTTCTCTCCTCTTCAGGCCCTTACACGTAGTGAACACACGTACCTCGAGGGGACACCATTCCTCTTCTCCTTTATTCACTGAGTATCTGCCTTTTTGGATTTCTGCTTGGATGTACCTTTTTTGAAACCCTCCCCTGACCTTCCAAAACTGGGCTAGTCCTGTGTCCCCCTAGTGGTGTGTGTTTACTCTGACCATTGCCCATACCCCTCTCTGTACTCTGATTGCCTGTTCATTTTTCTGTCTCTTTCACTAGACTATAAATAGGAACCTTGTCTGAATTTATCTTTATCCCTAGCACAGTACCTAACAACCTTAGACGTTCCGTGAATATTTGTTGAAGGAATTAATAAATCAATGATTGAGTTAAAGTCTAGCCACAGCAACACCCCTTTTCTTCTTGGAGGGCTAAATCCAGTTTTTGCTTAGGTAGATCAGCTTGCCCTCTCTTGACCCCTAGTTCATGAGAAATGATAGCCTTTCTGTAGATTCTCTGGCCTAAACCCTGGGATTCAATAAAAATTTTCTATAAACACCTCTCTCTACCTTGTCTTCTATCCATTTCCTACATGACCAATCGAGACTGTTTTTCACATGTGATTCTATAATTTGTCATCTTAATCCTTTCCCTTCTCCACTTGTTTCTTCCTGACTTCCTTCCTTGACCTGCTAAAAACCTCCTCTACTCAACATCTGCTCATCATTGGATCATCCATGAGGATTCACACATTCCTGTCCCAAACTGGCTGTACCACCAGCACATCACATCCTCCTCAGACACATTCATATATGAATATAATAATTCACACCACTGGCTCTCACAAGTGGAAAGAAGAAGTAGTCTATAATTATAAGCTATGGTATATCTGCTATGCTGACTTATTTCATCAGTGACTATGATGCTTCAATTCCGTATTACGGAAGAGTGGTCAGTTACATAAGTATTGTGCGCGTGTTCTGTAATTCAATGTTGGAGGTGCCCAGGACTTTGTCCTTGGCCCATGTCTCTTCTATAGATTCTCACTCTATTGTTAAAACCATCCAGTTTCAAGACTTAAAAACTACCTACATGCCGATGATTCCCAAATTATAACTCTAAACCAGATCTTTTCCTTAAACTTCAGACTCATACATCCAACATCTCTACTTGAATGTCAAATAGACATCTTAAATGTACAACAGGTCAAAAACTGAACCTTTGATCTTTCCATCAAAGCAGGCTTCACCCACAACCTTCATATCTTAGGTGATGACAACTTGGCAGCTTTACCTTTCCAGTTGCTAAGTCTGAAAGACTCAAAATCACTCTAAACCCTTTTCTTTTTTTCACATGTCACAGAGCATCCATCATTAAATCCTGTTGGTTCTATCTCCAGATACATCCAGAATAATTTCAGCTCCTTTTCACTTCCACCGCTTTGTTGGAGCCACATCCTGGTATTCTTTCATAGCATCGCAATAGGTTTCCACGCTTCTACCTTTGCTCCCCCTGCAGTCCAATTCAACAAAGGCTCTTCCCTTTATTCAGAAGCTTTTTTGATCAACACCCTCTCATGGCTTCCCTATTTCACTCAAAGTAAAAACCAAAGTTTTACATATAACTTCCTAGGATTTGCTCCCCACCTCAACCCTTACCTCTCTGACTTCATCTTCTATAATCCTATCTCCCTCCCACTTACTTCATTGTTGTAAATAGTCCTCCTGCTGTTTTTTTTTTTTAAACCTTCACCCATGAATCTTTTAGAGAGAGGGGAAGAGGGGGAGAGAGAGAAACATTGGTGTGAGAGAGAAATATCATTCAGTTGCCTCCCATACACATCCCAAACAGGAACTGTATCCATAACCTAGATATGTTCCCTGACCCCGAACCCACAACCTTTTGGTGTATGGGACAAGGCTCTGACCAACTAAGCCACCTTAGGCTTTTGCTGTTCTTTGAATATGCTGAGCACACTCTACTTTAGGATTTTTTATTCTAGCTGTTCTCTCTGCCTGGGGTATTCCTCCCCATGATTCACTTGGTAAGCTCTCTCTCCTTGTTCATCTTTGTTCAGATATCATCCCCTTTTCAGTGAGGCTCACTTGGACTACACTGTTTACATTGCAACCCATCACCAACCTCAACCCTCTTCACTTTTAATCCTCTTACTTCACTCTACTTTTTATCTTTTTCCGTAGCACTCATTTCCTTCTAACATATGATAGAGTGTATTTAAGTCTATAATTCTAGTTTCTTGTCTGCCTTCTTTGTAAATATAATTTCTAAGAAGGCAAAAATCTTTGTCTGTTTTGTTCAGTGATTTGTCCAAACTCTTAGCAGTGTGCTTGGCATAGAGTGCTTAGTAAATATTGCCAAAACAGTGAATAAATGAAAAAACAAATAGTTATCTCCCACCCCGTCTGCCTTTACATTTATCTCCTCACAGTGCTGTCATCCCCAGATTGTGAGTCCCCAAAGGGTAGGACACATTTCTGTCTTTTCACAGCAGTGTAGAATTTGGACCTAAATTTCTTGGGAAACTGTGGTCTCATGGTTGGGATTTTCCTCAGAAGTTTATCACTCATTCATAAGGATGTGATTGAAATCTCATTAATCATAAGCTGATGCGAACTAGGAGCATTAAAAAGATTGTAATTTGCCTCAGAGGCAAATTACAACATGTTAGAACTTTGTGAGAAAACAAATTCAAAACAATTTAACATACAGTAAAATTTTAAGGATTAAATTTTCATTTTCAGATGTAGATCTTGTCAAAGATACTGATTTAATGTCCTGTAACATCTATAACCTTTTTGTGCCTTTAAAAATCTATTTGTAGTCTCACGTGTCACACGTCCTATGAGTGTGGAAACCCTCCATAATGTTATTTTATGAGTCACCCATGCCCTTTCTCGTGGCAACAGATTTTGCAGTGTTTTCTTAATGGATTAATCAAACTGACAAATCATCAGATGTTCTTGAATTATGAAATGGGTACTTTTAAAATTAATAACAGACCATATTCCTATAAACACAGATGTACATGAAACATTTTATTACATGGCAATGTAACTGAGCAACCAGTGGGGTCCTGCAGCTTATCACCAATAGGCAAAAAGTCTGGAGACAGAGTTCAGCGGAAAGGAAAAGGAGTCTTTTAGTTAAAGTTTATGCAATGTGAAATAATGGCAGGTTTCTGTCTCAAAGCCCATTCATTTCCTCTAAGACACCCTAAGAAAATCACCCTGCCCGACTCTGCCAGCTCCTTTCAAGGTTGTGCCAGAAGCTTCATCTTCCAAAGTCTTTGCCCTTTAAGAAATGTAGGTGGCTTAACTGGCTACCAGTGACTGTCTGGCTTTGGGCATCCTTCAGAGTGTGTGGGTCCAAGCCTCCCACTCACAGTACGCTGTCCTTTTCCTCCAGCTGCTGTCCTCGGGTGGGTCTGTACGCCTGGCCAAGCAGGACTCATGCAGCACAGCTCAGGTCATCCAAACCGCTGCTGCTTCCAGTGTGGGGAAAGGTGCAGAGCTCAGCCAGGCCACGCAACTTTCAGGACTGGCATGGACTGGTCCACTAAGCCCCATCCCACACACTGGTGCAGTAGGCTCAAGGACCTGCCTGGGCTGTGGTGCATGGAGCTGCAACTGCCCTCGTTGACAGGCCTTGTCTGGAGGAGCGTGCAAGTCGTGGGTGCATTGCTGCCGCAGCAGCTTGCCACAGGGGGGATGGGAGCAGGGCTTGTCCAGGTTCCAAGGACAATTCACGCATGCGCATTCCTCTGCGCTTCTCAGCCACTGCCCCATTTTGCTGGGTGGGTTCCCCCTTACATTAACCTAAGCCGGAAAGTAATAAAAAGGAACTTCTCACCTTCTCATAGGAACTTCTCAAGTTATGAGTCTTTGACTTTTGAATGTCACATCAACCTATCCCTTGTTTTTGTTTGTTTTTTAAAATTTTATTTATTGCTTTATTTTTAGAAAAAGGGAAAGGGAGAGAGAAAGAGAGGGAGAGAAACATCATCAGTTGTCTCTTGTAGGTGCTCAGACCCAGAGACCAAACCTGGAACCTAGGGGTGTGTCCTGACTGGGAATTGAAGCAGTGACCTTTCACTTTGTGGGGTGATGCTCCAACCAGCTGAGACAAACAAGTCCGGGCTCAACCTACCCCTTTTCATTCAATCTGCTACAAAGAGTCAAGCCCTTCCTTTATTCCCACTCTTGCTCTGTTACCTCTTTCAGCCTTTTCTTTGTTCGTCCCTTTTGCTGTTAGTCATATGTATAGCTCAGTTCATGTCAAGACCAAGAGTAAGGAGGCAGTAGAGTGGAGCAAGCATAAGCTTGGAGTTAGTCAAGAAGGATTAGATCCCTTGCTCTGTCATTATTTTCTCCATGACCTTGGGAGCATGGCTTGCCTCTATGAGCAGCAGCAATCCTTGTATTTGTTGAAATTGGTTGAATACTTACTTCACAAATGAAAATGAAATAAGATAGGATATATATTTATTTCTTTTCTGATTTAAAATAACACTAGTAAATATATCAGGGTTTCAGTTGTTAATGTCTGAGGGCAGTTTTATCCATGCCTATTAATAGTTTTACTTGTATTATAATTAGCAATCACTTTATTAAAGACAAATCTTAAGTTTTTTAAAGACTTTAAATTCACACCTGTCAGAAAAGTTGTCACTAATAAATTAACAAACAGCTACTTCAGGTGAGGATGTGAAGAAAAGGGAACCCTAGTGCACTGTTGGTGGGAATGCAGACTGGTGTAGCCACTGTGGAAAACAGTATGGAATTTCCTAAAAAATTAAAAACTGAACTGCCTTTAGACCCAGTGATTGCACTGCTGAGAGTCCTAAGCATCCCAAAACATCAATTCACAAGAACTTATGAAGCCCTATGTTCAGAGCAGCACTATTTACAATAGCCAAGTACCGGAAACAGCCAAAGTGCCCATCAGTAGGTGAATGAATTGGAAACAGTGGTACATTTACACAACAGAATACTAGCAGAAGAAAGAAAGAAGGAACTCCTGCCTTTGGGGACAGCATGCTAAGTGAAATAAGCCAGTCAGTGAAAGACATATACCATAGAATCTCACCTATATGAGGAATCTAGTGAACCAAATAAATGAGCAAAATAGAACCAGAGGCATGGAAACGTGGAACAGACTGACAGCTGTCAGAGGGGAAAGAGAAGGGGGATAATGGTGGAAAGAAGGGGAAAGGACTAGTCAAATAACATGTATGAATGACCCAGGGACATGGACAATGGCGTGGGGATTGACTGTGGGAAGTGGGGTGGGCTGAGTGGAGGAGGGTAAAGGGGGAAAAATTGAGAAAACTGTAACAGAAGAAAAATAAAAATAAATAAATTAATTAAGTAAAACATTAAAATAATCCTAGAAAAAACTGAAAATAAATACAACATATAAAAATGAATAAAAAGACTTTAAATTTAATTTTTGTACTGTTGTTTATTAATTTAGTAAATGTACATAAAAATAAGTACTATCACCATTACTAGCTTTTGGATTAATATTTAATTGAATCTTATGACTAAAATATTGAATTATCCTTAAATATTTAATAATACTTATAGTCATAAGTAATATTTTAATCGACATTTTAGATTTTAATATAGCCAATTTTTTCAAATAATCTGAAACTGTTATGCAAATTTTAAAACCAACAAGTAAGATATTTTTAAGCATTTAAGTATATCTTATTAATATAATAAAGCAAAGAATTGAATGCCTTAAATAGTATCCTCATACACTTTTAAACATCTTAAAAATAGAAAAAATATATCTAAAACAGTAGGATTATTACAAAGCATATTACAGCATAAATAAAAGCCTCAATATTGCATTCATTATTATCATGTCTATGCATATTTAAATACTCTCCTCCTAGAAGTGGCTAATTTGCTCCCCAACCAAAGAGAAGATAATTACTATTTCATGTCTACTATAGCCACTGAAGTTATAAATGCTGATTATTACCAGTGATTGTAGCTCAAGGGAAAGGACTTTTGTACTGATTCCAAAAGAATTCTGCCCAAATCTTAAACTATCAAACTAAACAGTTTCTTATAATTAAGCCCTGACAATTTCAGTTTTACAGAATATTGTTTTAACAAACTATTCTTAAGGAATTGAGAAGATTCAGTTTGCTCTTTCCATGGTCTCTTCACAGTGGGATCACAATGAATCTCCGCATCGCTTGATTTTTGGTTATGGGCAGTTAAAATGCTTCTGAGAGCACGACCGATCCATTCACTGACTGCTGAGATTCTGCACCTTCTTTACTTTTTATGTTCTCATCTGTTAAATCTACCATTCTGTTAGTTCATTACTGAGTTCCAATCCGGTTCCCGGCTTCTGCTTTCCTCCCCCTATCCTCTGATCTAGTGTTACTAAATCACTTACTATAAATGCAAACATTCTCCCAATTTCCAAAGCAAGAGGAATTAAACCAGTTCTTGATCATCATTCTGGGATTCAGTATTACATCACCATTGGGGCTGGACTTGTCCTGACAGAAGCTCCAAGTCTGATCTCTGGTCTTGGCTTTCTGTTGACGTCAGGAACATGGCTGAGTGGGTTTGCCAGCACATAAACACACTTGTCTTTCGGGAACAACACTGCTTGAGGAAATGTACAGAGGGCAACAGTCGTAGCTGTGAGGTTCCCCATTGTCCATTATAGTTTGGGAGTAGCACTGGGAAGTTTGGAGAGGTTATCTGTCAGATGCCAATAGAAGAACACTGACTCTTGGGCTGTGGGGATTGTAACTTGCAGGACTGAGGAAGAGTCAGACCCCGCCCTTTGTGGTCGCCCAGGATAATACAGCAGAACATCTAGTCCACAATGGAGTCAAAGCTAAGTAAGATAAGGCCGTCCACACTGATTTATTTTCTGTTACCCTAGACAAAATAAGCACATATCCTTTGAAACCAGGAAGAAAATGAAATCAAATACTGACAGTGCTGTTTACAACATGACCATGCCAAAGTTACTAAATCAATTGAACTTACATTTCTCTGGTATTGTGTCAAACCACCACCTCATTAGTCATAGTAAGGATTAAATGAATAGTACATATCATGCCCCTAGTGCAGTACCTGGACAAAAAAAATAGTTATTCATTAAATAAAAAGTTATCTAGTTTCTTTTCTCAACCAAGAAAAAAGACCTGCATATGAACTCTGATCAAGTCCAGGAGTACAAAAAATATGTGTGTGTGTATACGTTTTGCTTCCTTCCCAGCCCAATTTTTCCTAAAAATTATCTGCACTTCCTATTTTAACTTTCTCACCTCCCAAATTCTGTTTGTGGTGGATGGACAGAGATTGCTGTGTCAGTATATTTTCCCCACTGTGTGACAGCGACGTGGTTAAGGTGAAACCCACCTACCCGCCTCGCCACACTGACTGTTCTAGGTTACCACGGGATTGGAGGTGCTCCAACAGAGGGAGGGGAGGCTCAGAATTGTGGTCGGAAGGTTGGAAGTAGTGCTTTACGCAGGTGTGTTTCCTGAAATTACTGCTGGGAGAAAAGCCAGCCTGAAGGTGAAATGGACACCAAGAACAGTCAAGATAAGAGTAGAGGGAAGGAGCCAGATTTGTGTGTGAATGTGTATGCGGTGAGAACACCCTCAGCATATTCAAGTATAAATAAACAGTACTATTGACTATGCTATATATTAATTAGATCTTCAAAACTTCATCTTACATAACTGGAACTTTGTACCCCTTGACCAAAATCTCCTATTTCCCCCACCCTCTAGCACCTGGCAACCACTGTTAAAGTCCCTGTTATTATTACTATTATTTATTATTCACCAGAGGATATGTGTATTGATTTTAGAGAAAGGGAAAGGGGGGAAGTGCAAGGGGGAGAGAGAGATCAGTGTGAGAGAGAAACATCTAGCAAGTTGCCTCCCGGATGCACCCTGAACAGGTATCTGACGTGCAACCTAGGCATATGTCCTGGCCAGAATAGAACCCTCAGCTTTTTGGTGTGTTGGACGATGCTCCAACCAAACGAGCCACGTGGCCAAGCTTAAACTCTCTACTTATTTTTGGGGGGGACTTTTACCTGTGTTCTTTTCCTTAAGTTTAATCTTTATGGTATTTTTTCCAATACCATTTAGCCCCATTAAGCCACCCTCCCCCCAGCAACCACCACATTGTTGTCCATGTCCATGAGTCCTCTTTCCTTTTTGCTCAATCCCTCCACCCCCTAACCTCCACCCACTGCCCTGGCTGTCATCCTGCTTTCTCTCCATCTATGAGTCTGTCCTCATTTTCCTTGTTCATTCCACTTGTTCATTAGATTCCACATGCAAGTGAAATCGTATAGTATTCATCCTTCTCTGACTGGCTTATTTCAATCAGCATAATGCTCTCCAGGCCCATCTTCTTTTTTACAGCTGAGTAGAATTCCATTGTGTAAATGTCTCATAGTTGTTTTATCGACTCCTCTGCTGATGGACATTTGGACTGTTTCCATATCTTGGCGATTATAAATAATGCTGCAAGGAACACAGGAATGCTTATGTTCCTCCAAATTAGTGTTTTGGGTTTCTTTGGACATAGTCCCTGAGGTGAAATCACTAGGTCAAAAAGTAGATCAATTTTTAATTTTTTTCAGGTATCTCCACACTGCTTTCCACTGTGGCTGCACCAGTCTGCATTCTTACCAACAATGCAAAAGTTTCCCCTTTCTCCACATCCTTGCCAGCACTTGCTGTTTGTTGACTTACTGATGATAGCCATTCTGATAGGCGTGAGATGGTAGCTCACTGTAGTTTCAGTTTGCATTTCTCTGATGATTAGTGACATTGAACATCTTTCATATGTCTATTGGCTATCTGTATGTCCTCTTTGGAGAAATGTTTATTTAGGTCCTTTGCCCATTTTTTACTTGGATTGTTTGTTGTTTTGGTGTTGAGTTTTATTAAGTTCTTTATAAATTTTGGATAACAACCCTTTATCAGATGTATTGTTGAATATGTTCTCCCATTCTGTGGGTTGACTTTTTATTTTGTTGATGATTTCCTTTTGTGTACAAAACCTTTTTAGTTTGATGTAGTCCCACTTGTTTAATTTTTCTTCTGTTTCCTGTGCCTGGGGAGATATATTTGATAAAATATTGCTTTTGCTATGGGCAATGTCAGAGATTTTACTGCCTGGGTTTCTTCTATCATTTTTATGGTTTTGAAGCCTACATTTCAAATTTATTCTTGTGTGTGGTGTAAGAAGGTGGTCTACTTTCATTTTTCTATATATATCTGTCCGATTTTCCCAATACCATTTATTGAATAAAGTATATTTAGTCCATTGTATGTGATTGCTTCCTCTGTTGAATTTTTTAAAGATTTTATTTATTTATCTTTAGAGGGGAAAGAACAGGAAGGAAAGAGAGAAAGAAATATCGATGTATGGTTGCCTCTTGTGCGACCCCTGCCGGGAACTGGGAACTGGCCTGCAACCCAGGCATGTGCCCTGACTGGGAATTGAACCGCAATTGTGTGGTTCGCAGGCCTGTGCTCAATCCATTGAGCTACCCCAGCCAGGGCATTGAATTTTAATTGACTATAAATGTGTGGGTTTATTTCTTGGCTTTCTATTCTGTTCCATTGATTTATGTGTACATATTTATAGCAGTCCCATGCTATTTTGATTACTATGGCCTTATAGTATAGTTTGATATTAGGTAACTTGATTCCTCCAACTTGTTTTTTTCCAGATCATTGTTCCTATGGGAGACCTTTTGTTGTTCCATATATATTTTTGACATATTAGTTCTAGTTCTATAAAATACATCATTCGAATCTTGATATGAATTGCATTGACTCAATAGATTGCTTTGGGTAGTGTGGACATTTTAATAATATTAATTTTTTCTATCCATGAACATGGTATGTGATTCCACTTACTTGTATCTCCTTCAATTTCTTCTCCAGTGTCTTATAATTTCTCAAGTATAGGTTTTTTACCTCCTTTGTTAGGTTTATTACTAGGTATTTTATTCTTTTTGTAGCAAATGTGAATGGGATTGTTTTCTTAATTTACCTTTCTGTTAGTTCATTATTGGCATATAAAATGCAACTGATTTCTGAATGTTAATTTTGTGTTTTATTACTTTGCTAAATTCATTTAGGAGTTCTAGTAGTTTCTTGTGGAATCTTTGGGGTTCTCTATGTAAAGTATCATGTCATTTGCAAGTAATGACAATTGACTTCTTCTTTTCCAATTTAGATGCCTGTTATTTCTTCTTCTTGTCTGATTGCTGTGGCTAGGACTTCCAGTATTATCTTGAATAAGGCAGGTGAAAGCAGACATTCCTGTCTTATTCTTGATCTTAAGAGGAATGCTTGTAGTTTTTGCCCACGAGTATGGTGCTTGCAGTGAATTTGTCATATATGGCCTTTATTATGTTTAGCTGTGTTCCCTCTAACCCCACTGTGCAGAGAGTTGTCATAACTGGATACTGGCTTTTATTAAATGCTTTTCTGCATCTATTGATATAATTAACTATGTGGTTTTTATCCTTCATTTTGTTTATGTGATGAATTCACCTTTATCAATTTGTGAATGCTGCACCAACCTTGCATTCCCAGATAAATCCCACATGATCACGGTGTCTGATCTTTTTGATGCATTGTTGTATCTGGTTTGCTAATATTTTGTTGAGGATTTTAGCATCTATGTCCATCAGAGATTCTTTGTAGTGTATTTATCTGTTTTGCAATGAAGATGATGGTGTCCTCATAAAATGCGTTTGGGAGCCTTCCCTTCTCTTGAATTTTATGAAGTATTTTGTGAAGGAGAGGTGTTAGTTCTCAGAATGTTTGCTAAAACTTACTCGTGAAGCCATCTGGTCCAGGTCTTCTGTTTGTTGGGAGATTTTCTGATCACTGCTTCAGTTTCACTAGGTGTAATCTATTTATTCCGATTCTCTGATTCTTCCTGATTTTGTTTTGGAAGACTGTACATTTCTAGGAATTTATCCATTTTGTCCAGTTTGTTGGCAAATATTTGTTCATACTGTTTCTTTACAATCCTTTGTATTGCTTTGGTGTTAGTTGTTATTTCTTCTCTTTCACTTCTCTTTTTTTATTTAGGCCTTTTCTCTTTTTTTCTTGATGAATCTGGTTTAAGGTTTGTCAATGTTGTTTATCTTTTCAAAGAATCGGCTCTTGGATCCATTGATATTTTGTATCATTTTTAGACTCTATTTATTTATTTCTGCTCTGATCTTTATTTTTTTCCTCCCTACTACTCACTTTGGGCTTTGTTTGTTGTTCTTTTTCAAGTTCCTTTAAGTGTATAGTTAGATTGTTTCTTTGAGCTTTCTTTTTTTTTGAGATAGGTCTGTAATGCTATCAATTTCCCTCTTAGGATTGCTTTCCCAGTGTCCCACAGATTTTGGATTGTTGTGTCCTCATTTTCATTTGTTTCAAGGTATCTTTGGATTTCTTCTGTGACCTTGTCATTGACCCATTCATTGTTTAACCACAAGTTATTTATCTTCCATGCCTTTGCATGTTTTTCACTGTTTTTGTGATTGATTTCTAGTTTCATAGCCTGTGGTCAGAGAAGATTATTGATATTATTTTAATCTTCTTAATTTTTTCAGACTTGTTTTGTGTCCTAACATGTGATTTGTCCTAAAAAATGTACCATGTATGCTTGAAAAATATGTATATCCTGCCACTTCCCAAAGTGAAGCTGAAAATATTAGTTAAATCCATTTGATCTAGTGTGTCATTTAAAGCTGCTGTATTCTTGTTGATTTTCTGCCTAGATCTATAGATTGAAGTCAATGGGGTGTTGAAATCCCTGACTATGATTGCATTTCTGTTGATCTCTCCCTATATTTCCATCAAGATTTGCCTCATATATGTAGGTGCTCCAATGTTTGGTGCATAAATGTTTACTAGGGTTTAAGCCTCTTGTTGGGTTTTCCTTTTATCTTTAGGTAGTTTCCTTCTTTGTCTCTTATAGGCTTGGTTTTAAAGTCTCTTTTGTTGGATAGAAGTACTGCTACCCTAGATTTTTCATGACTTTTCATTGGCATGAACTATCATTCTCCATCCTTCTACTTTAAGTCTGTGTGTACCTTTCTATCTGAGATGGGTCTCTTAGAGGCAGTGTATATGGATCTTGTTTTCTTATCCATTCAGCTACCCTATGTCTATTGGTTGGAGCATTTAAGTCATTTAAGGCAGTTATTGACAAAAATGTATTTAGTGCCATTTTATTCTTACTGTTTTCCTCTGTCTTTTTCTTCCTCTCTTCCTTCATCTTAAAGCAAGCCATTGAATATTTGTTACTGTACATAAGGTTTTGTGTTAACAAACTCCTTTAGCTTTTTCTTGTCTGGGAAGCTCCTTATTTCTTCTTTGATTTTAAATGATAGCTTTGCCAGGTAAAGTAGCCTTCCTTGTAGACCCCTGCCTTTCATCATCTTGAATATTTCACTCTATTCCCTTTGGGCCTGAAATGTTTCTGTTGAGAAATCAGGTGGCAGTCTAATTGGTATGACCTTGTATGTGACTACCTGCTTTTCTCTTTCATTTCTTAGGATTGTCTCCTTGTCTTTCAGTCTTGTCATTTAATTATGATGTGTCTTGGTATAGGTCTCTTTGGGTCTAACTTGTTTGGGATTCCTGGACTTGTGTGTCCTTTTCCTTCACCAGATTAAGAAAGTTTAAGGTCCTTATTTCTTCAAATAAGTTCTCCATCCTTTGCTCTCTCTCTCTTCTCCTTCTGGTATTCCCATGATGTGGATGTTGTTATGCTTCACGTTGTGAAAATGTTTCTTAAGCTCCCCTGTTTTTAAATTTTATTTATAGCTGCTCTGCCTGGGTGTTTTTTTCTGCCTTGTCTTCCACAACTCTGCTTCTTCTAAGCTACTGTTTATTCCAGTGTACTACTTATTTCAATTATTTCATTATTTATTTTGGACTGGTCCTTTTTTATGGTTTCTGTGTCTTCTTTCATGCTGTTGAGTAAGCTTATAATCATTACCATAAACTATGTGATAATTCGTTTGCCTCCATTTCATCTAGCTCTTCTTCTGGAGAATTCTCTTGTTCTTTCATTTGGGGTCTGTTTCTTTGTCTTCTCATTTTGGCTGTTTTGTGTGTGTGTGTGTGCATGCGTGCGTGCGTGTGTGTGTGTGTGTGTGTGTGTTTGTTTCTGTGTATTAGGTAGCTATGCAAAGACTCTGGTGTAGGCCTTTGTCAGATGCTGCTTGTGACTGGCCCTGGTCAAACTGTTTGGAGCTATCAGTGATCGACAGAATGTGGCTCCCTCTGCTGGGCCTGTTTGTGTGCAGAAAGAATCAGGCTATGCACCAAGGGTGATTTCTATCAACACAGAGCCTAGGAGAGGGTTAGTTGGTCTCATAGAGATCCCAGAGATTAATTTGAGTTATAAACTAATCAGTGATATAGCCTCAAGCTGTAATCAACAGCCCAGCTTAAGCTCCACTGGGTGGGGCAGAGTAACTTCTCTGGGTAGGACTATTACTTTCCCTCGGGCTGATACCACTGGAGAGGATTGCTCTGCCTGAGAAAGATGGCCTCTGTAGTATGGGGAACGACACAGCACAGGGATCCTGGCGGCTATTCTCTCCCCAGATCTACCAACCCCAGGTTCTTCTTAAGTATCTCTAGTCCACTCTGCCCTCATTCTTCTGGAGCCCATGGTAAGTGGCTGCAAAACAAACTTTGTGCATTTCTTAAGAGGCTCTCTGAGTTTCTAACTGTTTCTCCCTGGCAGACAGAAATCTTGCTGCTTTTCACTGCTGGATGTTATCTGGGTTCCTTTCCAGGTCTGGTGTTACAGTCTGGGGAGCCCAGTTTAGGGTTTAGACCCCACACTTCTCAGGGGAAACACACCAGCTGCTGAGATATCCCTCTGGAACTTCAGCAGCTGCCCATGGGAGCCCAGCCAGCCCTCTCACACCTCCTTCACACTCCCTATCAGTCTCACTGTGGTGAAGTCGTTTTTGTGTCTGTCTGTGGTTGTTAGGTTTCTCTCCAGCTATTGTTCAGTTCATTATTCAGGATGATTTCTCTACAATTTAGTTGTAATTCCAGGTTGGTCCTGAGAGGAGGTTAGTGTAGCTTCCACTTACTCTTCTACCACCTTAGATTTCTTCAAACTCTCTGGTTTTATAAATTTGACTTTCATCACACATATAAGTGAGATTATGCAGTACTTGTCTTTCTGTGTCTGGCTTAATTTATTTAGCATAATGACCTCAAGTTTCATCCACATTGCCACAAATGGTAGAACTTGGGCTTTTTCTTAAGGCATGTGTGCACACATACACACACACCATATATATACATATATGTATATATACATCTTAAGATGTATATATATGTATATAAGTGTATACCTTAAGACATGTATATACACAAGGTATATATATATATGCATATATACCTTGAGACATATATATGTGTGTATTTATAAAGTATATATATACTTTAAGATGTATATATATGCATATATATGCATATATATACACCTTAAGACACACACATACACACACACACACACACACACACATATATACACACATACATACATACCACATTGTCTTCATTAATTCACAGGCAGTTACCTAGGTTGTTTCTATGCATTAACTATTGTGAATAATGTTGCAATGAACATGGGAGTGTTGTGTCTCTTTGAGATATTGATTTCATTCCTTCAGATACAAACCTAGAAGTTACATTGATGGATCATATGGTAGCTCTATTGTTAAAATTTTGAGGAGATTCCATACTGTTTTTCATTATGATTGCACCAATTTACATTCTCATCAAGGGTACCTTTTTCTCCACATTCTTGCCAACACTTGTCTTTTCTGTTTTTGATAATATTTTACATTTTATTTTGGTAAACTTTTTTATTTTAGGTAGTTTTTTTGCTATCTATAACAAAAAGCATTTTAACTTACCAATATTTCTACCCACTTTAATCTTTCAGTTCTGTCTCTCTGCCAATACTGTTGTTGTAAAGGGCATCCAATGGGCTACTTGCTGGAGAATCCAGCAGATAGTTCTCCTGTTCCTCCATCTCACTAAGATTTTGAAGGTTAAATTTACCTCAGATACACAAGTGCGCTCAGGGATATTCACTGTAGCATTGGGAATAATAGTGAAATGTTGCAAATCACTTACTGATATACCGAATACTGAAAATAATCTACTGATGCACACAACTTTTTAAAATTTATTTTTTACTACTTTTATTTCAAATATATCCTGTAGTTTTCAAATGTATATTTTATACATATTAAATTATTATAATAAATATTTATATTTATTTTAAATGAATTAATTTTATTTATTTTAGATTTTTTTAATTTTTAAATTTTATTTGAAATGTGCATTTTTTAAATTAGCAATTTAGTCACCAATAGGAGATTGAGTTAATAAGTTACATATTTTTTCAAAGAATGAAGTCAATGAAAGAGTGAAGCAATTTTACATGTAATAATGTGGAATAGTGGCCAAGATATATTAAGTGAAAACAGAACAAGAAGAGCAGTTTGAATTTGCATACCAGCACTTTAGTTTAAAAAAATGATGTTAGTGCTTGTGGATGTATGAAATAGCTTTGAAAGGATTCATAAGAATCTAATTGGTTCCCTTTAAGAAAAGCAACTAGAGAGTGGTTGGTAGTGACAGGAATGTGAAGAAAATTAAATTTGCATAATGTTTTTTACCCTTTAAATTTGTGTTGTGGCTGCATAGTAGCTATCACAAAAATAAACAAAATAAATTTAGGTTATTTTTTAATTAGTAAACATGTAATTCCTGGCAGAATATTGTTAAAATTCCATCTTAAAAGTCTCTTATATGGTCTCTTTCATAGTCTTGGTTTTAAAAACAATTAAATGATGACAAATTCCACATGTTTATACCTTCTCTCTTTCTTTAAACTTGAAATTTGATTGACATGTGCCATGTATTATTTTTTAGATGTACAACATAATGATTTAATGTATGTATGTACTGCAAAATGAGTACCACAGTAAATTTAATTAACATGTATTACCACACATGGTTACTGTATCTTCTCTTTCAGACTCATTTACCTTATGGCCTCCTTGTATATCTCTCAGACATTTCAAAGATTGGCAAAACTAAGCCATTCTTCCTCTTACCCTTTTCTTACAAAATTGCTTCTCTCCAAGTCTTTCCCCATCTCTGTAAAAACTCTCACCCACAACCCTTATGCTTAAGGAAGCTATCTGGGAATTATTCTGGACACTTCCCTGACTCTTAAACTCCATACTAATCAATTGTGGAGTTCTGTGGTCTATCTCTTACATGTACTTTTTATTCTTGTCTCTGACTCTCCAGTGTGACCACTTTAACCCAAGCCATCAATCCCTTCACCTCATTTCTATGCCTCCCCTCAAGACCTTCTCTAAAGTCATTCCCTCGAAACTTCCATTAAACCACTTAGTTCAAAGTAGGTCCTATTATTCTAACAAGGAAGTCATTTTTTTCATTATAAATCTTCTTAAATATATGATTGTATGTAAATGTTTGCTGTCATCTGCTGGATTATAATCTTAATAAGGTCAGGGGCTGTGTTCATTTTCTCAGACTCCTGTGCCTATAGCCTATCAAAAGGCCTGGCACATAGGATACAATTGGTTAATTATCCTCAAATTAATAAGTTAGTTTAAGAATGGATGAGCTTTTTCTGTGTAGCAGATGTTCTAGATGTGGTACTTGGAGGCAATAAATCTTAGTGTAAGCATTTGCTCACAGACTACTAGCAGAGACAGATACAAAGTGAGTGTAAGAGGTTTCATATGTGAATGGGGTGGATATGAGCAAATTTGTTGGCTACAGCAGGGGAGGGGCTCCACTGAGGGCATACATAAGTAAATGAAGAAGATGGACAGGAATATAATCAACAGATATGCTTACATACTGGGATCATCTTCTACAAGGGGTGGAACTATTAACTGCAAGGGGCAGGGGTGAGCCCCTTGTAGTACAGGCTTTCTCCATGAGGGAAGTGTTCTAGGAGCCTTTTGGTATCAGTGTACCAGCCTCTCATTGTTGTGAGAGGCTGCACTGGCTTCAGCGAATTCATTTGCCCATTTCATGATGGGTGATTTACTAGTGCACCTGCTCACACTGTGCTGAGTGTTCATCAGTTTTTAACCAAAGATGTCATGACCCTCAGGCTCCACCCTCCCTATTCACCCAATCTTGCCCTGAGCTAGTTTTTTTTTTTGTTTCCATGGATGAAAAAAAGTCCAAAAAGGAAAATGTTTTGCCCATCTGGAAGAGGTGTAACAAAAAATGGTGTAGCACTAAAGGCATCAAAATCAATGACTTCAAAAATTGAGCAGTGGGAAAAAGTGTCAATAGGTGTATTGCATCAAATGAAGAGTATTTTGAAGGTAGTGGAAGTTTGAACATGTAAGAGTAAATACACAATAAATTCCAGGGTTTTGGGGGCCTCCCTCATAATTATAAGGTTCTGCCTTATAGTTTGTCTCAGACCCTGCCCTACAAGGTAACAACTGCCTTAGGTCTTTCTCCCAGGGTATGTCAGGAACACATGATGTTTGGGTGGTGGAAATAGACATCCTGTGTGGGGCGCCCGGGGAGGGCAAGTGGTAAGTTGTCTTCAGATCTGGATGAGCCACTGTGAGTCCACAGCCATGGAGACCCCCTCCTGCCATCTCCAATGGCTCAGCATCTCAGGCTGTCTACCGCTCATTCTACAGTGTGCACAAGACTGTGAGAACAATTTTCTATTGAAAAAAACCCCAACAAAATAAAATAAAATAACTGACAAATCTTTATTAAGTAATAAGCAAATACATTATATACAATCCCTTGTCTGTTGCACACAAGTGCTTCCCCCTTCTCCTCTGAAGTTTGCTCCACGTGACCCAAGTGCAAGTTCAGCATGGGTTTGAGTGCCCTGTGATACTTGTGAGACTGACTGGTGACACAGAGAGTCCATACTTGCATTCTCAGGCACCGTGTGTGGGGGAGAAAATGCACCAGTTCACTTCACAAAGACCTAGATGAAGAATTATTAGCTTCATTTAAAATGCCCATGTTGTATCTCCTATGTATATCTCTTAACAATTGAGCCAGCTGTTACTCTTCAAAATATGTGTCACTTTCCTTGCATTTGGGTCATACTCCAACTGTGAAGATCCACTGAAGAAATAGAAAAACCCTGCAAATACAGACAAGGGAAATAATGAGATATTTTTTCAAATAAATAAATTTGGCAACATACAAAACTCAGAATAACAGATAAATGGAAATGGAAAGTGTTTATAGAATTTACTATGTGCCAGAGATTATGTATTAAACATTTTACATGTTTTTTTTCCATTTATTTCTGCAACAGTCCTCTGAGATAAGCATAGCTACCTCCATTTTACAGATGAGCAAGTTGAGGTTCAGACAGATTTAAATGCTTGCTCAAAGTCATTCAACAAGGAAAAGAGGAGACAGGATTGTGTTGCAGCTCTGTCAGGTAGCAAAGCCAGGCTCTGGGTTATTAGGTTATTCTGCTTCCAAGCAGATAAAAGTCTCTGCTTCTTGGGAAATTACGATCTCTTATTTTCTTTCTTCCTAGTACTCCTCCTCTCCTTTCCCAACATGGCACCCTGTGGGACATGTGTAGCTTTAGAGAAGCATAGAGGATCTGCTGGGCTCTGCCCTCAAGGTGCTCTTGTTACCCCACCACCAGGATCATCGGCCTCCATCCATTTAGCCTTGAGTAGCAAAAAATAACTTCTAAAAACTTTGGGTATGTGGAAACATAAATATTTGAAACTGACTTCTCAGGAAATGTAGAGAACATCTCCCTAGGAATTAGTGATAACAACAGCATAGAGTGGAAGGGAAAGCCAGCCAGCACTAAATTTGGACACACCACAGGAGGGGCTTTTTATACTGACATGGTAATCTGAAAGGTAATAGCTCTTGATGTAAGGAAGCGACACCTGAGAAGTTTGTCTTTATCTGGATGTATAAAGTAGGGAGAGTTGTGCTAAATATAGTCATGATTCAGAAGAACTTATTATATGAAGTAGTTGTATAATTGGTTAAAATTGATAAATTTGAATTTAGGGAGGGGGAAGGGAACTAGTTGAAGAAAACCTATTATTAAAAAATTTTTAATTATCTTCCTTCTGATACCATAAAATATTTCGAGCACTCCATGGCCAACAAAGTATGTATCCTCTTACCAAAAGCTTCAAAAACAGCATCCACCTTGGAGTCAACTCCTGGAAAGTCTTCCATTGTTTGCCTGGGAAATCCTGGATCCATAGACTGTTTCTTCTCATCAAATCTGCACCAAATAAAAATGCAGCTCAGCATTGCCTAGAGGCCATGTTACCAAAATTTTTAAGTCATGTTAGGTTTAATGTAGAATTCTAGTAAACTTTCCAAGTACTGTGAATAACTGTCAAATACTACAGAAATATGTGACTTCAGTGCAACTGCCGACTTAGCTCTTAAACTGTATTTTTACCTGGAACAGTGGCAGTATTTTGATCTCCAAGATGCTGCTTATTATTATATTTCTTAAGCATAGGCAAAAAGAACCTTAACCATTTTTCTATCAAAGACATGAATATGTGAAGAGATTATAAAGTGAGTTGAATTATTTATCTCAATACAAATTTCAAGTTCTTCATCATACTTGGCTCATCATATACACCCCCCTGCACAACTGGATTTCCTCTGGCATTCTCTTAGAAAAAAGGATTAGAATGAGCAGCAAAGCACAGTAAATGCCTTTGGGACGTATTGACTAGACTTTGGATGGTCTGCTCAGAAATCTCAGAGTCTGGGCAGATGACCACAAATCAGTCTTTTTGTGAGTCTTGGGTTCTATCCATGAAACTACACCACCTCTGCTCATTTTCCTCTGAAACAGTTTGAGGTAATGAGTGGGTGAGGTTAAGGAATCTCTTGAGAATCATACAGTAAAGTTGGGAAGACAAGACAAGCACCCAACATGACAATGAGTAGACCTTAAGATAATGGGAAAGAAATACTAAATTTGGGCCCAGATTCTCAGGGCTCCTTTCAAAAAAGAAAAGCCCAGTTAAGATTAGAGTCCAGCAGAAAGGCTTTATGGAGGTGGTGAGACTTGAGTCAGGACTTGAGGATGGGTGGGTTTGGGGTAGGTGGATGAGAGAAAAGGGTACTTCTGGCTGATTGGGCAACAGCACAAAAAGAAGCTCCTCCTGCTCTACACGGAACTCAGAACAGAGGAACTTATGAAATGTCTGTGACCAGGTACTGAGAGCAGGGGTGTCCAACCTTTGGCATCTCTGCACTGGAAGAAAAAGTTGTCTTGGGCTACACATTAAATACATTGCAACATGTAATCACACAAAAAAACTCATAATGTTTTAAGTATATTTACGATTTTGTGTTAGGCCACATTCACAGCCACTCTGGGTTTCATGCAACCCGCAGGCCACAGGTTGGACACCCCTGTCAGTAAACACTTCCTCCACGGTGGTCTAAAGCCCCATCTTCCTACTGAGAGGGAAGCAGAACTGAGTGAGGCAGGAGATTTCTTCAGAGAAGGAAAATAATTTCTCTGATTAGGCTCCATACAAAGTCATTTCAGTTGCATATTACCTCCAGTATTTGTCCTCTACAAAGAAGTATGTTTTCTTCTTTTGCTTATCAAAAACAGCTGCATCTATTTTCTTGACTCTGGGAGGAAAGCCCAGCGTTTGGATGCCTCTAGGGTAACCTGCTTGGACCTCATTTCCTCTGATGGCCCAGAACTGATTTCCTGTTTAAAAAAAAATAGTTCAGAGTCACACCGAATTTTTAACAGTTAAAACTTTGGTTTTTAGAAATACTTTTTATCATCTTTGATTTTACAGTAAAGAAGAAGCCAGAATTTTAGATTTAGTCACCAGCTTGAAGTGGGCATTTAACAAAAATTAACCCATTGAATGGATGAGCACAGACCAAATGAGAGAATATACAACTCTAAAGCAATTTATATTATTGTGTTCATTTTTATCATCTATAAAATACATAAATAAAACAATATCAGTTTCAGTCATTTCTTCATTACCTTAGTGTAATAAAGTAAACAGAATTTGGTATAAAAGAAAAACTTAAAGTCCTATTTAATTTTCCTGTGAGAGGATTTCTTTCTACAAGTTCAAGGAATTATTATATAATAATTACGTTTAAAAATGAAAACAATATCCTTGCTAGTGTCTTCATATGCAGCATCCACTCCTGAAGGAAGAGAGGGCCAAAAGGAGGAGATCAAATGAAATTCAGGTTCAAGAATCCTTAGGGATTTGCGCCAAAAATGTCTGAAATACATGTAAAAACATGAAAATTTAAAAACTCTTTTGTCTTTAGCGTATTTTCCTAATTGTCCTGTCTCACCCACCTTCCCCATTTCCTTATCTTCTAGACTCCATTGCACACAGAAATCAGGTACACTACTCCTGGGAAAACATTTTTCTCTTTTCTACATAAAACTGCATTGGATCTCTTGCCATAAGGTTACAGAGTAATGTCTTCTGTGAAATGGAAGTTATTCTAAAATGCAAGTTAATTAGCTGATTGTAAACTCTAAACACCTAAAATTCATATAAAACAGTGTATATGTTATATCATCTTTTTCATTTTCAAAAAGATAGACAGATTATGTGTAAGTATATGGATGATGTAAGTATAGTTCTGTATGTGCATGAACATTTCTGGAAGGATAAAAAAGGGTCTTTGGCTGTGGATGAAGATGGAGAGAACTGGAGAACCAAGATCAATGATGTAAGGAAGACTCGCTTTTAACTTTCTTCCCATCTGTACAGTTTAAATGATTTATCGTGTGCATATTTATTCAACAGGGAGTAAACTAATTGATTACATGTAATGCTATTTTGGTGTCATTTTTTTAAGGAGGTAAATACAGAGTTCCAATTTTAAAGTTCTACTTGTGCCTGTTGAAAAGCAACCATGAGTTACAATACATAGAAACAATTAGAGGTCAAGAATTGAATCATGCTGGCTAGGGCTTCAAAAATAGACTTGCCAGTTTTAGGAAAATGTGGGAATTGGAGCACCGGGTCAGAGGAATTTTCAGTTCAGAGGAATCATTTTTGTTTGAAATGTTTAAAAACCTCTATCAAGTTTCTGTTTGTTTTCATTTCTAAGCATTGCACATCAAAAGAATAGGTGGGAAAATAGAAGTTTCTGCTCTGACCTGTCTTTAAAGAACAGGAATTCTCCCCTCAGAGTGCTGACTGCATCGAAAGACAAAGTGGGATCACACATGGCTGGAGTCTCAGGAGGAGCGGACTCTGTGGGCACCGCAGGTTCATCCGGGGAAGCAGAGGGAGGTCCTAAAGAGAACAGATGTGAGGATGCAACCATTAGGAGAAATGTGATGTTTCTGTCAATGGGTGTGTTTCCCAAACACTCTCAAAGTGCTTCAAGCTGACTGCAAACGCTTTATGAAGTACTTTCAAGCTTTTCTGAAGACCGCGATCGAAAAGTTACAATGCCTAATTTTCTCAGCATCACTCACCATACAGGAACTGAATGCCATTCACATCATCTTGAGAAAGGCGGAACCTGGCGAGGTCTGTGAGTGGGTTGTAGACTGGGAACATCAAAGCTTCAGTGTTAGCCGAGTGAGAGAGACCCAGGGAATGGCCAAGTTCATGAGCAGCAACCAGGAATAAATTGGTCCCTATTTAGGAAATCATAAATAAGAGTTACTTATTCCTTAAACACATGTACATTACACAGATCAGCTGTGCATTATGTGTAAGTATATGGACGATGTAAGTATAGTTCTGTATGTGCATGAACATTTCTGGAAGGATAAAAAAGGGTCTTTGGCTGAGGATGAAGATGGAGAGAACTGGAGAACCAAGATCAATGATGTAAGGAAGACTCGCTTTTAACTTTCTTTCCACCTGTACAGTTTAAATGATTTATCGTGTGCATATTTATTCAACAGTGAGTAAACTAATTGATTACATGTAATGTTATTTTGGTGTCATTTTTTTAAGGAGGTAAATACGGAGTTCCGATTTTAAAGTTCTACACTTGGCCCAGAGATTTTTTGGTCCTGTTTGTTGGTTAATGGGCCAATTGACTGATTCCACACTTGGTGGAAAGCCAAGTGCTTTTTTAAAGGCTCATTCTTGACATCAATCTTTGAGACAAAGTGTCCAGCCATATCCACCTACTCCCTTTTCAGGAGCCTATTGACTGTATGAGAATGAGGTTCCTTTTATTGCACTCTGGAATAGAATGAACCTACTAGTTTAGCTTATCAATAAATATTTCTTTTGATTTGTCAATGAAAAGCTAAATGTTGTTTAGTGTATTGCCATTTGTTGGTTAGTCTAAATTAAATGAATCATAATTGATTCATCTCAATTCTGAAATCCTTAAACAATCTTATTCCTGTTATTTTGCCACTAGAGTGTTATTTGCATTATTTTTACTTTCATGATGATTATTCAGTACATATTGAGTCCAAAAATATTAATAATAATAGATATCATAGGGTTTGTAAGATAGATTTAAAACATAACATGTCCAATCTGCCTAGCATTTATCATAAAAGTGATTTTGGTCACACAAATACTAGCTGTACTCAGATATTTTCTCCATATAATAAAAGGAAATTAGAATATTGAAATTGAAAGGCATTAGGTAATTATGATTGAAATACCAAGTAATTTTTCTTTGAAGGAAGAAGTTGCTAATTCAATCAAAGAATTTTACCCAGCACTAATGTCGCTTTTGTACTCTCTATAGAGATTCTGTTTATATTTTGATTATAAATCCCAGTTAAATTTCAGAAGTAATATTATTTGTATCCAAACTGAGAAACATTCTTCTCAACCTTAAAGAGTGTGATTTATTTTTTTGAGGTTTAGTTCTTTCCTCCAGAATAAGCCCATAATAAGCCCATAATATCCCTTCTTAATCTGGAGAAAGTAAAATGTTATTCTAACTGGAAAAACCTTAACTGAAATCTCAGTTTCTGGAAGTTAATTCTTAATTTCTGTTTGGATCAGTAAAGAAGTAATTCTGGGACATTTTCACCCATTGGATATAAGTAATATCCAGAGCACATGTTAATATATATTCAATACAATATACTGCATCTTGGATATATACAATTTGATATGAGACATTGTCCTTAATAATGGTTCTAAGATCACACACACAAAAGAGCCATCAGAGAAATACTTCATGGCGCTTTCCTATGTGGTGCTTACCAAGACAGAGGCTGAATTTTTTAGGCACTTGAAAGCATTTTTAATAATGATCAAAACAAAATATATCCTCCTGGTCCCTCACCCATGGGGAAATACAAAGAAAGGCATTTCTTGAATAGTCTTAGTTTTGAAGACTTTTCCAAATATAAAGAAATAAGAGTCACTCTGAGAGGTATAACTAACCTGCTGTATCCTTTGTCCATTGCTCATCATCGTCAAAGTGAGCATCTCCGTAAACGCCCAGCCCGGGGGGGTAGGCATGAGCCAAAACCTTTCCAGGTCCATCAAAAGGGATAAAATCTCCATGATCTACAGAGAAAAAAAAAACGTTGGAGAGATGAGTAATTAGAATCTCTTTGGAAACTTTTCTAGTAAAACACCACCAGATAAATGGATGCATTTCATGATTTTTGTTTATTTCTTACCTCTAACTGCAAAAGTGATCATTATGTCAGCCTCTCCTTCATAAATCCTGGAGAATGTAAGTGGGGTCACCTCCTCCCAGACCTTCAGAGCTTTCTCAATGGCAGAATCAACAGCATCCCTTGGCAAATCTAGTGTATAATTCACAATCCTGTATGTGAGCAATTAAAGAAGTTAACGTTTTCTCTTGAGATCAGTGTGTGAACTGTCAGTATTATTTGGAAACCTTTTGGGACCCATTACCTGTAGGTAAGGTGAGTTTTCCTCCACTTTGGCATGCCAGGAAAGGTAGTGAAGCTTCCAACGTCAGGAACTCCACACCTGGGCTTATGCATCACCTCCAGTGTGTCTGAGTCCAACTTCCCTGTCACCTCCAACCCCAGGAACTTCTGCATTTCTTGGATTTTTTTAACAACAGGGCTACTGTCCTTTCTTCTAACAAATGGTTTCACTTCTTTTGCGAGGTTGTAATATTTTTCTAGGTAGTGCTGTTGGAATAATAAGTATAGTTTTTAGGCCATTTTTGTGATTTTTTTAGGCTTTTATAGTACATTTTTGCAGTTGCTCACTTAATTTATTTGAAACATTCCTCCAGTTTGCTGAAATCAAAGTAAGTGTCATATTCTGTTTAGTTTTATAATTAATTACAAAGTCCACTTTTGTTTTATCTTTGTAGCTAAATAATCTCTATAGCTTAGTTTCCTACAAAAGCACTCAAAAAGAAGTAGAAAATTTAAATAAATATCTAGGTAATTTAAAGGAGAAAAACTAACTTCTTTGGGGATAACAATATAGTGTGTGAGCTGAGAGTTCACACACTATAATCTCAAGAGAAAATATTACCTTCTTACATTTCAGGTGCATTTATTCAATTCCCTCAATTGTCTATTTTACCTGTCTCATAAGGACTTGGCTTGAGAAACGAAATGGATTTAGCCCTGGCTGGCATAGCTCAGTGGATTGAGCACAGGCTGTGAACCGAAGTGTCACTGGTTCTATTCCCAGTCAGGGCACATGTCTGGGTTGCAGGCCAAGTCCCCACTTGAGGACACACGAGAGGCAACCACACATTGATGTTTCTTTCCTTCCCTTCCCCTCTCTCTAAAATATAAATACAAAATAAAATCTTAAAAAAAAGAGAATGGAGAAATTCCTGTATTTAAACATGACACTGGCAACATAAAAATCTAGCTACTCTTACATGGGATTAAACTACCTAAAGAAGTTTCCTGTAGAAGATCCAGAACAAGTCACCCCAAGATTTCCCTCTGTGGTATGTAGGTTGCTTTGAGCTAACGGTAACCTTAGCCACAGGCTCAGGAGAAACGTATGCCCCTTCCCACCCTTAACTGCCCAGAAGATTTTGAATTAAGAGGCCTTGCCTATAATGGATTATCAGTTTTGACTCCCTAGAAGTCAGGGCAAACTTTTATTTACTAAACTTCTTCTCTTGTCATCCTGCAATGACCTTTTGAAGTCCCCAAGGTGCATTACCTCATCCCTGGCTCAGAATGTCTTATATAGCTCATCCCCTTTTCTGTCTGAAGCTCTCGTGCATGCAGGGCCTCTAAAACTCTCAGGTATGCAGGGTTCCCATATATATGTATGTGTTAAATTTGACTATTTTTTCTTACTAAGGAAAGAAAACAATACCTAAAGAAACTCAAAAGCATACATTTCATACACTCTCCCTACTATAGTATCTATGATCTTAGAAAAACACCTCATATACATGCCCTTTGTTTCTTCCTATGTGAAAGGAGGAGCCCGAACAATGTGTGATATGGAGACCCTGTCCACAAGCAACAGTTTATAACTTTCTGTCCTTGAACTATTCCTGCACAGTATTCCAGACACTCTGCATGAGTTTTGTGAATGGGAAGCAGAGGTGTTTTCCCTGCTTACCCCTGTGAGTGAGTGTGAGGGCTGCCTCCCTTAATTACCTGAAGCAGCTCCATGCTGTTGTTCTCGTCCCTTGCAGCTCCATTCAGTGGATAGGCTGAGCCAGCTGCCACACACAGAAGCAGTAGCATAGGAACCGTCTTCATTTCTACTGGCTTCACTCTGATCTGTGTTGTCTTAAAGCCTTGCTCTTTGCTTACCTTCTTCTAGGTCCACCCTCTGGAGCCCAACTTTTATAGGGTGGCAACGTTTGCTCAGTTCACCCGCGGCGTGACTCAGGATTGCTGTCATCCAAAGAGCAGAACTATTTCCAAAAATTTCAGATCCCAAATAGGATGATATAAGTGACTCCACTAACTCCTCTGAACCCTTCCAAATTTGCAAGTCAAAATAGTGATTAAGCTCCAGGAAATGCTTCCTGTGTTAGTAAGAAAAAAAGCTGGGGCATTTTTGTTTTTTAGCTCTGGAAAAAAAGTGACTGGAGTTTACTAGACAATTTATGTTTGTGTGTTTGAGGGAAGTAGGCTGGCTTAGTAAAAAGTCAGAATTGCAGTTATAAAAATATATTTAAAATCAAATGCTATAAGGTGTAAGTAAATGAAAAGCTGTGTGTATACATACATATACACAGTATATACTATTAGATTCTGTAAAACCAGAAGAAATTATATCTAGAATAAAATTAGAAGGGAGAATTTATTTTTTGTATTTTTGACTTGAAATGCTTAACACAGCTTTTTGGCTGGACTTGTTAGCCCTTGAGGAGGAAAAACTTATAGAGGCAATAGCATAAAGATTGTAAAGAAGTGTATTCAGTTTTCTTTTGGTTGGTCTTCATACTGTACCCAGGTTATTAACAAACAACAAATCTCTAATAACTGAATCTCTACTAGTGAATACTACCAGAATTGAAATACATTACATTGTTCACTGGTCTGAAATTCTTCTTTGTCTTTATCTTCTATACTTTAAAAACTTTCTCTTTCAATTTTTTCTTCTATATAAATTAAAATGAGCAGTTATTTCAAAGTTTTTAAAAAGCCATCCCAAATTCTTTCCCCATGCTGTTCCTCTCCTCTCTCCTTGCTTTCCCTTTCCTTTGTCAAGTAGAGTATTGTGCACACCAATTGTATATTATAAATGCCTGTAGGAAAAACCCAACACATTCTCAGAGGAAGAAAAATGTTAAACTCTTAACAATTTTCTCACCACCAATCTCACCTTTCTTACCTACCCTTACAAAATTAAAGCAAAAAAAAAAGGAATGTAAATCAGAGGAGCAAAACTTACACATATTAAATGCTCAGTAAGTATACAACATTTTTGTTCACCACCACACTTTGTTTTTTCTTTGTGTTCCTGCTTATGTGTTTACTAAAGAGCAGGGCATCCTGGGAGTGAGTATGAAATAAAGTGATGAATAAAAATGTGTACTTATTGAACATTTCACAGTCTCAGTTTCGCTCCTTCCCACTTAAACCTCTTTTGCATTTCTATTGTTTTTCTTTATTTTTGCATGTTTCTTAATGAATGTTGAAGAGATTTCATCCAATATGTATTGAAGATGCAATAGGATTCCTTAGTAATAGTAAGGTCCCTGTAACAGGAGGTATACAGATGCATAATTGTTACCGAACAAGGGTCCGAGGGGGGCGCAATACTTGGCCCACCCAGGGATGCCAAAAACTGCTTCAGAAAACAGGAGCCCCTCCCAAGGACAGTATACTAATATCTATTGGGCTCTTCTGTCCGCCGCCAATTGGAAAGACATCTCTCAATGCCAGAGATTTGTGAAAAGGAAACAAAATGTTTATTTAATGCTATTCAGGCCTAATGCCTTCCTTAAAATATTAAAGTCTTTAAGGGTATACACCCACACCCACACCCCCCCCACACACACACACACACACGGCGCTCCCTTCTCCCACTGTCCCAACTCTGGGTACCGTAAATCAGGAAAAGAGCACACGTCCGTTTTTTTTTCAGGTTGCTGGCACTGTGAGCTGTGTCGCCTGCCTGTCCAGGCAAGATCTCCAATTAATCCAAAGTCATGTGGCACCTTTCACCGGCAAGAGTTCTTTGTACCAAGTTCCAGTCAAAGTCCCTCCTGGTTTCCAGGCCACTCGCCCAAAGGGAGCACCCCAAAGCCACGTGGGCCTCTTCTACCAAAGCTGCACTCCACCAAAAGCGCGCGTCTTTCTTCTTCACCTGGCCACAGGGATCTCCATTCTGGCAAAGCTGCGTGGGTTTCCCTTTCACCTGGCCAAGAGAGAGTCTGCACTCTGCTAAAACCGCATGGCTCTCCCTCCTAATGGCTACAGGGGTCTACATCTTTCCAAAACAGTGTGGCTCTCCCCCTCACTTGGTCAGGAGGGGGTCCCTCACTCTGCTCAAGCCACATAGCTCTCTTGCAGGCACTCTCTCAGAGAAGCAGCCCCAATTCCTGCCTGGGTAGCCACCACTCACTTCTCCCTGGCCCAAAACTTGGCGACAGCTATTTAACATATCTATGAAACCAGTTAAAGGTTATAGATATGTTAAATGACCATTCCAGAGGTTAGCTGCAAAACTGTTGCTATGCAAAACACCTCTCCATGGCCCTGCTCCATTCTTCCCTTCCCCTAACTGACACCTTGGTGGGGTGAGGGCATCTTAATAATATTTCCTCCAATATTCCTGTACACTTTGAGTTCTGGACACCATTCCAAATCTTTTCTTTTGGGCCCCCCCTTGGCTGCACCCTGTATCATAATGACCACTTGGCAGGGGCTATACATCCAATTTGAGCACCCATTTTTACACTAGATTCTGNTAGCTGCAAAACTGTTGCTATGCAAAACACCTCTCAATGGCCCTGCTCCATTCTTCCCTTCCCCTAACTGACACCTTGGTGGGGTGAGGGCATTTTAATAATATTTCCTCCAATATTCCTGTACACTTTGAGTTCTGGACACCATTCCAAATCTTTTCTTTTGGGCCCCCCCTTGGCTGCACCCTGTATCATAATGACCACTTGGCAGGGGCTATACATCCAATTTGAGCACCCATTTTTACACTAGATTCTGTCCAAAGACCCTTCAGAATGAGTGTTCTACATTCCTCTGGGGGAAGAAATTCTGTATCTTGTCTTGATTGAAATCAAAGGAAATACCCGTCCCCACTGATGTCAGGGTAGCTGGAGCCGTGCAGCGGCAGCAGGGCCTGTGCTGGCAGCGACGTGCAGAAAGGCAAATGGAGTCAGACAGAAAAGGAGGGAAGAGGTTAAAAGCTAAAGACCTGTGGCAGCCACAACATTTAATCCCTACTAGATTAAGGTTTTTCCTTTGTGATTTTTCTCATAATTTGCATAACATATTTAAAGTTTAGAGGGAAGCCTGACAAACACTATGTTTACTTTCCCACCTGTTCAAATGTGATTGGTAAAATGGACCACGATGTTCCTGAAATAAATACAGAAGTTTTCCAACGGCAGAACTTCGTTGATTTTTTATAACAGTTTCAGAGAATTCTCTGAGAGTTCTTCCTCAAGCCCTAGGAAGAATTTATTACCTATTTCTTAATGGTATCTTGTACTTGCCTTTGTTGATGATTTTTCACACTGAACTATAGTGTATTAGCTTTACTTATCTACCTCCTCTATATTGCTGTAAGTTCTTGAGGGTAGGGACTGTGTCTCATTTATTTCTGAACTCCTAGTACTTAGCATGGTGCCTTGCATATAGCAGGTACCACCAAAAGGTTTACAGAATTAATTAATATACTAATTATAAATGAAAGGCTCATAACAGAAGTCAAAGAAGTGAATGCAAAGTCAAAAAATTCACAAACCATGCAAATGTTTCTAAAGTCTTAGATCTTACATGAGATATTTACCAACTACCCTAATAACTAAATTTTTAAATAGGTTTAGCTTTCTTAGAAAAGGAGTATAGCTGTCATCTTAAGTCCCTCTAATAAAAAATAACCTAAAGACTTATGTATTCAACATCCTCCTTCCTGTGTCTGTTGAATAGCCAAACTAAGATTATAGAATCAGGGAGTTTCTGACAATGCATGATATGGTCAAATTCATTTTGTAGGTTAAATTTTAGAAGGCAATGCATTAATGAAAAGGAACAGGTAAATGAAAGAGAAACTGAGTAGAAGGAAGAAAGAGGAGGGGAAGGAAGAAAGAAAAAAGAGGGGGAGTGGGCAGGGAGAATGGGACGGGGAAAATAAAGGCAGAAGAGAAAAAAATATACCAAATGCAGTCATTAACACTAAAGAAGGGGGGATGGGCTTTCTTTCAGTACAGAAGTGAAAATGACTTCCAAAGAACAGTCATTAGTTATATGGCTTAATGTATACAAGGATTAGATAATGACTAGTTTTACAAAACCGACTTCCAGGAATCAGAGACCTGAAAATAAACTTGAAGTAATGTGATCCAAACTTGGATGCAAAAGATGCCAGTTAGTTCAAATGATATTCTGGTAACTTTTCACATTTGTCTTCCTGTTTATCCTGCTTCTCCATGACTAATCAGATAAGACAGTACGTGATGTTTGCTACCTTCTGCTGATATAATCATTCTTTTAGCTAGACATTCCTTTATCAAATTTCTGAGTCTTAAATGCTTCAGAATACCCAAAGTAAGAGTGTAGATTTGGAAATAATATCGAAAAGAGAAATTTAGAGGAAAAATAACCAAATTAGCTACCTAAAAATACAACCAGAGACATTGAAATAAAGAACCAACTGACAGTAACCAGAGAGAAGTGGGGAGAGGGATAAAAGGGGATCATAGGGGAAGGGACATCAAGGAAAATGTATAAAGGACACATGGAAAAAGCCAAAGGGTGTAGGTTTGAGGGTGGCAGACAGGGATGGGTGGGGTGGGTGGGGCTTGGTGCAGTGAAAATGGAGACAACTGTACTGGAACAACAGTAAAAAATAGAAAAGGAGAAAGGAAATATGAAATGAAAGAATGAAGGCATGAAGGCAGGAAAGATATAATCTAGTAGAGATGATCCCTGAATTAATTCTATAAGAAATAAAGAAATTGTACAGAAATTATTCGGAAAGAAAGGTATTTATTTTAATAAAAGCTTATCAATAAATTCATAAGTGATTGGAGTCTGAAATGATACAGACATGAAGGAAAATAGTGTCCAAACAGAGTAACAACTATGCAGCTATGAAAGTGTAGGGTCTATATGGAAAATGATAAAAAGTTATTTTTTATTTAAGCAAAAAGTGTGTGATGGGTAAAAATAAAAAATGAAAAATGTGGGAGGATAAGTTAGAGCCCCTTTGTGGAAAGCCATTAGTTTTGTGAAAAGTTGACATAAGTGGAACCATTTTAAAATAAAGCTAGGACATTCTAGAGGAAACACATTGCACATCTTACTTCTTGAAATCTTGAAATGCTTGAACTGGAAAAAAATAATCTTTGAACTTGGCCAAACTGACACTGTCTTACAACTGGAAAGCTAGCAGGAAAGCGAATACCCTGGTGATTTGGGACTCTTTAGAATCAGTAACCAGCCACGCATAGCTGAAGAGTAACCTAGCTTGTTAGCACCAACAGAAACTCCTTTCTTCTATTCATATGATTATTTCCTTCTCTTACAAAATCCCCTTCCCTTTATCCATAATTGGGATATAATTTGGATTTCCGACAGAATCTATACTTGTGGATTACAGTTCTTTTTGACCTGAAATAAATGCTTGGTGCCGTTTACTCTGGCTTTTTTATTTTTAGGTTAACAGTCTGCAGCTAAGCTGTTTAGCTTATTTTGTTGGTGATGAAAAGTCATGTTTATACAGAACAATTTAATTATACTTTTTATGTTTCAAATAAGTTTTATACATGTAGTTTCATCATAGAAAATTTACAACGTAAAATATAGGTAAACAGGAGAAAATAAATCACTTATAGTCATGACACAGAGAAAAATACTATTAACACTTTACTGTACATCCTGCTAAATTTCTTAATACTTGTATTTTTTTACATCATGATGATCATGGGAAAGTTATGAAATTTTATTTATTTATTTCATAATTCAGAACCTCAGAATTCTAAATCCGAGTATAAAGCTAATTTTATGACTATTTGCCACGAAACCTTTTGAGCATTCTAGTTGGAACGTGAATTAGAATAGAAAAGGAAATTAGAATAGATAACATCTGCACGTGGATGGCTCAGTCTTTTTTATTTATAAAAGCTTAATGACTCACACCAGTCAACGAGTGGTAAAAAATGTTGAAATCCATCATTCAAATTCCTTGGCAATGACAACAGCCTTTATGTGGCTCTAGGCAACTCTGATTTTATGGAGGGAAGTAGAGTATTTTGTAATACTCTTGGCATAAATATTTCAATTGTGCAAACAGGGTAACATTAACTAAAATTGTTAACGATCTTTCAAGAAGCATATTACTGTATATTACTGTGTTTTGCCGTATCCAATACGCACCCATGTTTTTGGCACAAACTTTCAGGAAAAAAATTTCATTTACAATTTTAATTCAATTATTTATTTATATTTAGATAATTGTTTTTTTTTGTATTATAAAGACATTTTAGCATTTATTCTTGAACATATTATGGCATAAAAAATTTTATGTAACACTTGTGGCCAAGATGGGTAGACACATGGTGCCTCCTCGCAAAACCAAAATAAGGACAACCATTTAGAAACAAAATAACAACCAGAACTGACAGAAAATTAAACTGTATGGAAGTCAGACAATCAAGGAGATAAAATAGACACATTCATCCAGACTGGTAGGCAGGGTGCGGTAGGGCAGCTGGGCAAAGAGAGGTCACAGAACAGAAAGCAGTAGGACCAGGTGTGCAAAGCACCCCAGGTGCACAAGACCGCAGTAGGTGGACTCTGGGCACACAGGCAGTGAGTGGCAGACCCCAGGCTCAGGGTGGCAATGGGCAGTCCCAGTGAGGTGGAGATTGTGAAGTGAGTCACTGCACACAAGGCAAGGTGGCTGGTTGTGCAGTCCCACATTCATTCGCAGATAAACCCAGTGAAATTGGGGAGTGAGACAGATTGTGCAACCCAGGGTCCCAGTGCGAGAAAATAAAGCCTTAAAACACCAATTGAAAACACCTGCGGGGGTTGAGGCACAGGGACAGACTCCCAGCCTCACAGGAGAGTTTGCTGGAGAAATGTACAGGGTCCTAGAATGTATACAAGCCTACCCACCCAGGAATCAGCACCAGAAAGGCCCAGTTTGCTTGGGGGAAATGGTGGAAGGGACTGAAATCTGACAGAGAGCTGGGCAAGCGCCATCGTTCCTTCTCAAACCCTGCCCCCATATACAATGTCACAACTCAGCATTGCCCCACCCTGGTGAACACCTAAGCCTCCATTCCTCATATAAGACAAAAAAATGGCCCAAGTGGAAGAACAGATCAAAGCTCCACAGCAAATACAGCTAAGTGACCAAGAGATAGCTGACATATCAGATACACAGTTCAAAGCACTGGTGATCAGGATGCTCACAGAATTGGTTGAATTTGGTTGCAAATTAGATGAAAAAATGAAGGCTATGCTAAGTGAAATGAAGGAAAATGCACAAGGAACCAATAGTGATGGGAAGAAAACTGTGACTCAAATCAATGGAATGGACCAGAAGGAAGAAAGAAACAACCAAACACAAAAGAATGAAGAAATAAGAATTGAAAAAAATGAGGAGAGGCTTAGGAATCTCCAGGACATCTTTAAACGTTCCAACATCTGAATTATAGGGGTACCAGAAGGGGGAGAGGAAGAGCAACAAGTGGAAAACTTATTTGAACAAATAATAAAGGAGAACTTCCCCAATCTGGCAAAGGAAATAGACTTTCAGGAGGCCCAGGAAGCTCAGAGAGTGCCAAAGAAGATGGACCCAAGGAGGAACACACCAAGGTGCACCATAATTACATTAACCAAGGTAAACATGAAGGAGAGAATCCTGGAAGCAGCAAGAGATAAGGGGAGAGTCACCTACAAAGGAGTTCCCATCAGACTGTCAACTGATTTCTCAAAAGAGAACTGGCAGACAAGAAGGGGCTGGAAAGAAGTATTTCAAGTCATGAAAGGCAAGGACCTACATCCAAGACTGCTCTATCCAGCAAAGCTTTCATTTAGAATGGAAGGGCAGATAAAGTGCTTCCCAGATAAGGTCAAGTTAAAGGAGTTCATCATCACCAAGCCATTTTATATGAAATGTTAAAGGGACTTATCTAAGAAGAAGATAAAAAACACGTACAGTAAAATGACAGCAAACTCACAATTATTAACAACCACACTTAAAACAAAAACAGAAGCAAACTAAACAAATGACTAGAACAGGAACAGAACCACAGAAATGGAGATCACATGGAGGGTTAGCAACAGGGGAGTGGGAGGAGGAGAGAGGGGGAGAAGGTACAGAGAATAAGTAGCATAGACAGTAGGTAGAAAATAGACAGTGGGAGGGCAGGAATAGTATGGGAAATGTAGAAGCTAAAGAACTTGTGACACATGGACATGAATTAAAGGGGAAGAATGTGGGTGGAAGAGGGTGTGTAGGGTGGAGGGGAATGAAGGGGGAATAGGACAACTGTAATGGCATAATCAATAAAATATATTTTAAAAATTTTTATGTAACAAATAATTACATAACACAAGAACAGATACAAGGTATTTCAGGCACTACCCATTACAATGCACACCCTTATTTTTCCCTACAAAATTTGGGCAAGAAATTGCACATTATACACAGCACAATACAAATCTGATTGTAGGGTAAAAACTGTTCTAGTGCAGAATTCTAAGTGGAAGCTTCAGATACTGCAAAAGCCCCTTCCAATACAGCAAATCAAAAATAATTCCGCATCCCATATCCGCTTGCAACAATATACAGAAGGCAGGGATGNAAAAAAATGAGGAGAGGCTTAGGAATCTCCAGGACATCTTTAAACGTTCCAACATCTGAATTATAGGGGTACCAGAAGGGGGAGAGGAAGAGCAACAAGTGGAAAACGTATTTGAACAAATAATAAAGGAGAACTTCCCCAATCTGGCAAAGGAAATAGACTTTCAGGAGGCCCAGGAAGCTCAGAGGGTCCCAAAGAAGATGGACCCAAGGAGGAACACACCAAGGTGCACCATAATTGCATTAACCAAGATAAACATGAAGGAGAGAATCCTGGAAGCAGCAAGAGATAAGGGGAGACTCACCTACAAAGGAGTTCCCATCAGACTGTCAACTGATTTTTCAAAAGAGAACTGGCAGACAAGAAGGGGCTGGAAAGAAGTATTTCAAGTCATGAAAGGCAAGGACCTACATCCAAGACTGCTCTATCCAGCAAAGCTTTCATTTAGAATGGAAGGGCAGATAAAGTGCTTCCCAGATAAGGTCAAGTTAAAGGAGTTCATCATCACCAAGCCCTTATTATATGAAATGTTAAAGGGACTTATCTAAGAAGAAGATAAAAAACACATACAGTAAAATGACAGCAAACTCACAATTATTAACAGCCACACTTAAAACAAAAACAGAAGCAAACTAAACAAATGACTAGAACAGGAACAGAACCACAGAAATGGAGATCACATGGAGGGTTAGCAACAGGGGAGTGGGAGGAGGAGAAGGGGGGAGAAGGTACAGAGAATAAGTAGCATAGATAGTAGGTAGAAAATAGACAGTGGGAGGGCAGGAATAGTATGGGAAATGTAGAAGCTAAAGAACTTATGACACATGGGCATGAATTAAAGGGGAAGAATGTGGGTGGAAGAGGGTGTGTAGGGTGGAGGGGAAAATTTTAAAAATTTTAAAAATTTTTAAATTTTTTAAAATATATTTAAAAAATTTTTATGTAACAAATAATTACATAACACAAGAATAGATACAAGGTATTTCAGGCACTACCCATTACAATGCTCACCCTTATTTTTTCCTACAAAATTTGGGCAAAAAATTGCACATTATACACAGCACAATACAAATCTGATTGTAAGGTAAAAAATGTTGCTGGAGGAACACTTTTTTCATCGAAGGATTAGAGTGGAAGCTGAAGGGGAACAGGTGTGTGAAACAGTATGGACCAAGCCAAACCCCAGACTGCCAAATCCACCTGCCAAGCCATCTTCCAAATGAAAAACTGACTTGTCAAACAAAGTTGAGTAAAAGCAGCTCTTTTAAGATTTTTATATCCTGACTGACACTTTCTGAAATTGTTCATTTTGAGTCAGTTGGTAGTTGTATGTCTTTATGTATTTTTTTCCTGCAGTGGTTCAGGAGAAATGTACCGGTTCTAGAATGTTTAAGCATCTCTCTTTTGTTAACCACTCTAGGGTAGATACCCTGGATGTGTATAACACTCTAAGGTCACAGTTTTTCTTCTCTCTTTCATAATCAACACCCATCCATCAAAGACATGGCTTCAATATTTCCTAGTTCTGGTTCCTGAGCAGACAAGTGAAAAATAAAATGTCTTTCTAGTTCTTTCAGATGACCAGAATTCCTTGAGGTTTCATAAAGCAAGCAAGAATAGATCTCCAAAATTTTTTCCCCAATATAGTTTGACCGTTCCTATAAAAAGTAGACAAATTTATTCTAAAACAAGAAACTTTGTTTTAATGTTTTAACATTTTTTCCTTTTCATTTTATGTTCTATAGTGAAAGCATGTGAAAAGTTGCTTCAGTGGCTATTAGCCAGTGTCTTCTTTTCTAAAAAGTGAAATTTAAATATGTTCATATTATACATAGTTTTGTGTTCTCCATTTAAGTCTATGATCCATTCTGAGTTAATTTTTGTGAGGAAAAAGGTGTTTCAATTTTTTTTTTGCATGTGATGTCCAGCTTTTCCAGCACTTTTTGGAAAATACTGGAAATATTTGTTGAAAATAGTCCCTTTGCTCCATTGTATTGCATTTATGCCCTTGTCAAAGATCAGTTGACTATATTTAGGTTAGTCTACTTCTGGGCTCTTTATTCCATTTCTTTGATTTATTTGTCTGTTCTTTTGCCAAGAGCATATTGACTTCATTACTGTAGCTTTAGAGTAAGTTTTGAAGTTGAGTGGTATAAGTCCTCCAACTTCATTGTTCTGCTTCAATATTGTGTTGGCTATTTTGCTTCTCCATGTGAACTTCAGAATTAATTTGTTGATATCCACAAAATAACTTACTGGGATTTGATGGAGGACAGTTGTCTTCCTAAAGTGAAAATGTTCCCATTTAATGTTTTTGGTCAGATGAGTGACAACATCAACCTATATGAGGCCTGTCCAGAAGTTATCCAGCCATGTAATATGAAAAATAGAGACATTTAATGAAAATGATACAAGATACAAGAAACATTGCATGTAGAACAGTGACACCTCGGTCCCCTTCAAAGTAGGCACTTTGGGACCTCACACTGTTCCCCCAGTGTCTCTCAGCTGAGACATATTTCATCATATTTTCCTGAATCTCACTGATGGTCTGAAATCTCTTCCCTTTCAAAGATGATATTAGTTTTGGGAAAAGAAGTTATAGGGTGCCAAATCTGGACTGTAGGGGGGCTAAGTCACCTGATGATTTGATGTTTTACCCAAAAACTCTGCACAAGACAGTGATGCATGAGGAGGTGCATTATCCCCCAATGAAGCTGTCAATCACCAGTTGCCCATAGCTGCAACCTTCTTAATCATCCAAATAGTTTCCACAGAGGAATGTTCGAACAATGCAAAATTTGATGCAAATGCGTTGCTCTACTTCATCAGTCATTTTGAATGCATGGGCCACAGAGTACATATGCTCACTCAATGGCATCTACTGCCTCCACTAAGTAGTACAGGGAAGTTGTCATTGTTCATACATGTGCAATCCAGTCCACTCTCTTTGGCTGCTAAGTTACATCAAATATAACCATTCTTGTTATAGTAACAATGGTGGACTTTTTCCAAATAGATCTTTTATGTCTAGTTGCAATGATTGAGGTGGATTCGAATGTGAAGAAAGTAAAGTTGATTAGCTTAGGGCAGGGATGTCCAACCAGCAGCATGCAGATCCCATGTGGCCCAGGATGGCTATGAATATTGCCCAACACAAAATCATAAATTTACTTACAACCTTTTTTTTTTACTAATTAGTTTTCATTAGTTTTTGTGTATTTAGTGTGTGACCCAAGACAATTCTTCCTTCCAGTGTGGCCCAGACATGCCAAAAGGTTAGTCACCCTTGGTTTAGGGGGTATCATAATCATCCACGTGAGCTCTAAGGGAACCCTGAATGACCACAGATACAAGTAAAAGTAACTTTAAAAGAAAGGAGACGATACCAACAGAAAATGGATAGGCAGGATGAAAAAGACACGGCATGGCATTGACTCCTGTAAACTGGGAAGAACGGCAAATAGCTATTCTGCAGTTGAGATTTAGTTCCTTTTATTATTACTTAGCATATTTTTGCCTGGTGTGAAAATAAAGACCAACCAAATGAAAACAAGCAACATTCATTTATTCAGAGCTTACAATACTTAGGGAATCAGCCGTCATCACTTGTATTTTGGCAGAGACTCAACAGTAGGCAGAGGAGTGGGAAACTTTATAGTGGAAGAGGGGGAGGACTTCCTGCGTATTCTGATAGGTGCTGTCAGCAAGGGGAAGCCGTAGGTGAGATAACTAGAAGCGGGGCACTCTATGCTATTTGTTGGTTAGGGGCTCAGACTTGATTGTTTTTATTGATCCTCTGCTGGAAACAGGGGCAAAAATTAGAGATGCCATCAGCTATTAATCAAGTCTTGGCCATTTTGGACTGAGTGTCAGACAAGTTATTGTTTAGCTTCCTGGTTTGTCACTAGAGATAGCATTCAGGACTCCTACAAATCTGACTTATAACAAGTTGGCTTCTTGGTTGTTTATTATGGATAAAAAGATTATTTTCCTGAACAGGTTGCTGCAGGTCTGCAGTCAAAATTCTATTTTTATATAGTCTAGCCATTGTTCATTTGTGTATTCAGTCTCTCATGAGAAAAGTTTTCTCTATTCCAAGGCTTATGCACCTCTATAATAGAGAAAATTTGGAGTATTTACACTTGGCTGAATGACCTGCTCTTTTTTTAAAAAGATTTTTTACTTATTTATCTTTAGAGGGGAAGGGAGGGAGAGAAATATCAATGTATGGTTGCTTCTCATGTGTCCCCTGCTGGGAACTGGCCTGCAACCCAGGCATATGCCCTGACTGGGAATTGAACCGCGATCCTTTGATTCGCAGGCCCACACTCAATCCACTGAACTACACCAGCCAAGCTCTGACCAGATCTTTTGATATTCATATATTCTCTACTTAAATTCTAGAATTCATAAATGCTTTATGCTGTGGATTAGTTCAAATAACTATAACTAGTAATGCTCATTGCCCTGAGAAATTTGTGGTAATGGTCTTAAGCACTGCTTTGCCATGGCTGTGACACCTCATCTTCTTTTGAGTTATGATTTGTTAATGCTGACATATATTTCAGATGGGTCACATTATGTAAGAATGACAGAATAAAACTCTGTGTTGTAATAATAGCTAAAATTATGGCTGGATATATACTAAGGTTGAGCTAATTCACACAAACCCATAGAGCTGGTGTTGGTTGCCAGCTTATTCTCCATTAAAACTATACCATGAAAAGAATGAAATCAGGGTTCTGAAATTTCATTCTGAACTTACATTATCTTATATAGCTTTAGGTAATTAATGGCTTTGAAACTTCCCAGAGTATGTAACATGGTCAAACAGCTATATATTCAAAACTTTCCTTAAGAAAGGAGAAAACCATTGTATACTGATCACCTAGAATGTGTTAAACATGTTATATATATTAGGTCTAATCTTTAAATCTCCATTGCAAGATAAAGATCAGTCTCCTCATTTCACAGATGAAAAAACGGCAGTGCAGAAAAGTTGAAATGTCTGTGTGTATGCGCACAGTAAGCAGCAGAGATGATGTAGACACTAAGTCATCAAAACCAACCCAGTCAGAATATTATAGAATTGTAGCCCTGAAATTTATATAATTTTAACCCCCTTAGTGTACAACACTTTACATAAATTTTCTGTCTCAAATTTTCATGTTCTTGAAAACTGAATCTTGCCTATGTCTCTTATCCAAACCAAGTATGTGATCATTAGTTTTCCATTTGGAAGGCTCCTCTCATCAGTTTCTGACCTCTGACTTCTCTCTCCCTTTTAAGTTCATTCCTGCCCATCACCCATTTCTCATGCTGCCTGTATGTGACCCAGTTAGGACACATGTCTATGAGTAGTTACTATGTGTCACTAAGATGCAAAAATCCACAAACCCCCCTTATTCATCAAGGTTGGTCAATGTTTCAATTCTAGGAGAAAATCAGGAAAATCCTGCTGCTCATGAATTCCTAAGTGCTTGTCAAAAATCACAGAGCTAAGGTTCCGAGCATAAGCACAATTCAGTACCTTTATGGTCCAGGGCACATTTCACAATTCTTGTTTCTTTTGAAAGTCGTATTTCATTCAATTACTAGTTGGGAACATGCTGTTCCAAGTCATGAATCTAGAGCATAAGTGGAAAAGCTTCTCCTCAAACCTCACTTATATTCATGTTTCCCTTAAGATATTTGGCAGCTTGATTGCTAAAACAAAACAAAACAAAACAAAACAAAACAAAAAAACTGGCACATAATAGAGTTAGAATTTTTGTCCTTGTTGATAATTTATTAATCATTTTAACTTACCCTGAATAATTTATCCAAACGCTGTCTAATCATGCTCCTTGTTAAAGACTGTTAGCTGAAAGAATTAAAGTGACATAGTGGAAAGAGTATGAGTTTGAGGATGAACAGCCTGCAGTTTAAATCTTAATCTACATTGACTAGTTTTGTGACACCAAATTGCTTCTTTTCTCTACACCCTTTTTCTTCATTCTGAAAATAGTTATAAAACTGTCTATCTTATGAGCTTGATATATATAATATATATATATATATATACAATTTTAAGAACATAATAAACATTATGTATAACAATTTATATCTAGAATGATGGCAAAATGTAGGTGACTGTATTTCCCATTTTGGATGGTTTTCAATAGTTGGGATATGGGAAATATAGAGAAAATGGAAGAGAAACCACATGGGCTGTCTACTTTTCCCACAGGTCAGAGAAGTTGTTGGGGTGTGAACACACCTGTTGGAGAGAAGAGCAACCGAACAGGAAATTTGTGTCAAGTAAAGTCGAGATGGAAAAAAAAGAAGTTTTAGTTGAATAGTTACTAAGTGCCAGGAACTTCACTTATGTTAATTCTCAGAACAAACCTAACATGCAGGCATTAATTTCTTTGAGATTGAAAAAGGTCATCTAACTTGCCTAAGATCACACAGTGAGTCACAGTGAAGATTTTCTAACTTATAAATATCATGGAACAACCAGTCTCTACACACAACTCTGCTTTCCAAAATATTTGTAACAGGTCAAACAAGAGACGAACCATAACTTTACTTTCTACATCATTGTAGATGACTTATAGTCTTAAAAAAATCCACTTTTTCTTGCTTTCCTGGGCTTGCAGGAGATCATGGAAATCTTCAAGTCTTCCCCAGTCCCCCTACACACATGCATGTACCCCTCTGACTCCCTCCACACAATCAGTAAGTTGAAGCTAGAGTAAGGATGAATGAGCAGCTAACAAAAAACAAATGGGAACGAAAAGGAAATTCTCCAAGTTCAAATGCTTGTAGCAGAAGAACCTTGAGGACCCTAACTCATAAACAATCTGCAAGGTAGAAAATCTGCATCTAAGGCCCCTGTCACAAATCTTATAGAGACTAAAGTAGTTTTAGATAAAAAAAATCTCCTGCTTCCTAATAGAAACTGTAACCGATATTCCTAAGGAAAAAGCATGCCCTCCTTAGATCCTTTATACTGCTGCACATTAAGATTTTTAAAAATTGAGCTCACAGAGTTTGCCTGATAATATACAAGAAAACAAACTCCAGGAATGAAAGTCAACAGAAAGAGCAAATAACAAATTAGATCAGCAAGGTCTTTGGATATTTAAATGATCAAATCTAGACTATAAAATAACAAAGAATTTAAAGTATAAAGGAATATAGCCAAAGACACTGAATTTGAGAACAGGCTGACAGTGACCAGAGGGGAGAGGGGAGGAAATTTCAGGGGATAAAGGGAAGGGGAACAAATATAAAGGACACACAGACAAAAACAAAGGAAAAGGGAGAGAGGTGGGGAAGGCTGGGAAGGGGCTGGGACAGGGGTAAAAGGCAGAAAATTATACTTGAGCAACAATTACACTTTTAAAAAATAAAATAAAATATATTAAAGAAAGAAGGATATAAGATGGAATCACAAAAATACGCAAGCAGCAAGAAACTAAGAATGACCAGTCAAATATGAAAATGAATTAAATGAAAATTTGCATTTTCAGCTCCAGTTTTATTTGCTACTTTTTCATGCCCACGTTTTCCATAATCATCAAAAATATTAATAACTGTTTTTAATCCCCCCTTTCTTCTAATTTCATCATCTCTGTCATTTCTGCATCTGTTTCTATTGGCTAATTATTTTTCTTACAATGGGTCACATTTTCTTCTTTGCATGTTCAGTAAATTTTTATTGGATCCTAGACCTTGTAAATATTATATTATTAGGTGTTTAGATTTTGATTTTTTAGAAGGTGTTTGATTTAGTTTGGGCAGGCAGTTAAATAATTTGGATATCACATTGATCTTTTCAGAATTTTATTTTAAGTTTTTTTTAGGGTGGGTCTTAGTGCAGCCTTTACTTCGGGGTTAATTTAGCCCTTTATTCAGGGACTTTTACTAATTACCCAAGTGTTTAATATCCTGTCATTCTGCCTGTGTGGACCTGAAATGTCTCCCAGCCCCGTGTTATCTCTGGGAACTCTTCAGTCTACAGCTCCTTGGTTGTGCATAGACAACAGAATCAAGGGAACTCCTNTCACCTCGCGAACACCTTGCTGCCGCGGGCGGCGGCAAGAAACTAAGAATGACCAGTCAAATATGAAAATGAATTAAATGAAAATTTGCATTTTCAGCTCCAGTTTTATTTGCTACTTTTTCATGCCCATGTTTTCCATAATCATCAAAAATATTAGTAACTGTTTTTAATCCCCCCTTTCTTCTAATTTCATCATGTCTGTCATTTCTGCATCTGTTTCTATTGGCTAATTATTTTTCTTATAATGGGTCACATTTTCTTCTTTGCATGTTCAGTAAATTTTTATTGGATCCTAGACCTTGTAAATATTATATTATTAGGTGTTTAGATTTTGATTTTTTAGAAGGTGTTTGATTTAGTTTGGGCAGGCAGTTAAATAATTTGGATATCACATTGATCTTTTCAGAATTTCATTTTAAGCTTTTTTAGGGTGGGTCTTAGTGCAGCCTTTACTTTGGGGTTAATTTAGCCCTTTATTCAGGGACTTTTACTAATTACCCAAGTGTTTAATATCCTGTCATTCTGCCTGTGTGGACCTGAAATGTCTCCCAGCCCCGTGTTATCTCTGGGAACTCTTCAGTCTACAGCTCCTTGGTTGTGCATAGACAACAGAATCAAGGGAACTCCTCTTCCAATTCTGGATGTTTTCTCTGAATCCCACTCTTCTCTGCAAATTGTGCCACCTCCACTTCTCTGAACTTGAGTATCTGTCTCCTCAACTGAGTGAGACCACTGTGTTCTGCTGCGTCCCCTTTCCCTGTGCAGTGGCCCGGATAACACCTAGTGATATAAAGCAGGTATGATGTTGGGACTTGCATCATTATTTTCTCTTCCCTCCTGGACTATGCTGCCTGGTGCACATTGACTGGAATCAACTCTTTCATATGTTTTTCCCAGTTTTCAGGTTAACCACAGCAGAAAAGAAAATTCAGTCCTAGTTACTATTATGTGGCCCAAAACAAAAGTAATCCTTGAAAGTTATATTTATCTGTGAACACAGAAGAAAACATAAATGTTAGGTTTTAATCTGCATGCATTGGGATTTTTTTTTGCACGTGCAAGCACTATCCTTATATTTGGCACATTATAATCTTCTTAAATTATTTTGATATTTTAAGAACTGTATGGAAAGTCACTCCTGGGAATGATGAATACTGTAAAGACTATTACTTATGTTCTTCCTGGGGTATCCTGTTAACTGCTAAGTTGTTGCCCTGCATCTATCTACTGAAGAATCCAATATTTAAATGTCTGGGCCTTGATTCCATTCCGTTACCACCTGAAAGTCTCAGGGCTCGGCATACTTGGGGTTGGGGCAAGGGGGTGAGGCCAAATAGGTAAAGGGAATTAAAAAACACACTTCCAGTTATAAAATAAATAAGTCAAAGGGATATAAAAACAATATAGAGTTTATAGTCAATAACACTGTAGTAAGTTTGTATGGTGACTAAAAGTAACTGGCCTAATTGTGGTAATTCACTATGTTGTACACCTGACACTAATATAATATTGCAAGTTAATCATACTTCAATAAAAAGGCTTTCCAGACTCAACAAACTCAATTATCTTGATACCATCAGGTATACCATCACCTTTCAATAACCTACTCTTCCTTCTCTATTTTGCTATTCAAAGTCATTTGCAAACAAGATCCTTAAATATTATCCTAAATTATTCCTTTTCAGTCATACTTCACATGCAAAGCAAAAATCAAACTATTAATTGTTCCTTCTAGCTGTTATGATATCCTTACTATAATGTCACCTCTGTCATTCCCATGACTCTAACTCAGGTTTCAGTATCCCTTGCATGGAGTAGTGCCACAGTATGATGGATGTTCTTCTCTGTATCGGGCCTTAATTCCTTCTGTTCTATCTTACATAGCTCCATCAGAAAGATCTTGTGATATACAATTTGGTCATTTCTCCCTCTCTTAAATCCCTTTAATAAAGCCATATCACTTGTGAGATAAAAGTAAAGCTCATGGCAGTGAAAGTCCTTTGTGATTTGGCCTTTTATTTTTTTCCTTAACATGTTAGGCTCCAAATTTTATAAAACACTATTCTTTGCATATAATGGGTCTTTGACGAGGCTTCTACTTCTGCCTGAAATACCTTTACCCAAATTTTTTTCTTTTTTATTTGTTGATAGCTCTATAAATTTTTATTTTTAATTTTTTACTTTTAAAAATATATGTTATTGATTATGCTATTACAGTTGTCCCATTTGCCCCTTTTTATTCCCCTCTGCCCTGCACACCTCCTCCCACCTGCATCACTCCCCCTTTAGTTCATGTCCATGGGTTGTACATGTAACTTCTTTGGCTTCTACATTTCCTATACTATTTTAATTCCCCCCTGTCTGTTTTCTACCTACCATTTATGCTACTTGTTCTCTGTATTTTTCCCCCTCTCTCCTCCTCCCACTTCCCCACTGATAATGCTCCATGTGATCTCCATTTCTGTGATTCTGTTCCTGATTCTAGTTGTTTGCTTAATTCATTTTTGCTTTATTTTTTTTAGATTCAGTTGCTCATAACTGTGAGTTTGTTGTCATTTTACTGTTCATAGTTTTTATCTTCTTTTTCTTAGATAAGTTCCTTTAACTTTCATATCATGAGTGCTTGGTGATGATGAACTCCTTTAACTTGAGTTTAACTGGGAAGCACTTTATCTGCCCTTCCATTCCAAATGATAGTTCTGCTGGATAGAGTAATCTTAGATGTAAGTCTTTGCCTTTCATGACTTGGAATACTTCTTTCCAGCCCCTTCTTGCCTGTAAGGTTTCTTTTGAGAAATCAGCTGATAGTCTAATGGGAACTCCTTTGTAGGTAACTCTCTCCCTTTCTCTTGCTTCTTTTAAGATTCTCTCCTTATCTTTAATCTTGGCTAATGTAATTATGATGTGCCTAGGTGTGTTCCATCTTGGGTCCAACTTCTTTGGGACTCTGAGCTTTTTGGACTTCCTGAAAGTCCATTTCCTTTGCCAGATTAGAGGAGTTTTCTCTCATTAATTTTTCAAAGAAGTTTTCCATTTCTTGCTCTTCCTCTTTTCCTTCTGGCACTCCTGTGATTTGGATGTTGGAATGTGTAAAGTTGTCCCTGAGGTTCCTAAGCCTCTTATCATTTTTTTGAATTCATGTTTCTTCATTCTGTTCTGGTTGAATATTTATTTTGTCTTTCTGGTCCAAACTGCTGATTTGATTCCTGGTTTCTTTCCCTCACTTTTGGTTCCCTGTACATTTTCCTTTATTAACTTTTCATAGCCTTCACTTTTTCCTCTATCTGGCAACCATACTAGCCATTTCTGTGAGCCTCCTGATTACCAGTGTTTTGAAATGTGCATCTGATAGGTGGCCATCTCTTCATTGCTTAGTTGTATTTTTTTTTCTGGAGCTTTAATCTGTTCTTTCATTTGGGCCAAAAAATTTTTTTGTCTCTCCAGCTATTAAGGGGCAGAGCCTTAGGTATTCTCCTGGGTGGGGCAACTCACTTGGCTGAGTTGTGGCACTGTATGTTGAGGAGAGGTCCAAGAGGGAACAACGCTGCTTACTCAGCTCACAGTCAGATTTCAGTCACTGCTTCCACTACCCACAGCAAATTGGGCCCTTGTGCTGTTGATTCTGGGTGAGTGGGTTTGTGTACATTCTGGGACCCTCTCCAGTTAGTGGAGGGTCTCCACATGTTGGAGAGGGGTGCACACTGGGCCTTTACTCGAATATAGCCATTGTTCAAAAGGAACTGCTTAGTCCTGAATGACCTAAGGCCAAAGATAGCTCAACCCAGATACCATTAAGTTTTCTTTCCATGCTAAAGAAACTGCGCAAGAAGTTTCTTCTTTTGTAGGAAGTCCAGCATTTAGTTTCCTGTAGGTAAACAACATTTTGCCTAAAGATGACTTGACCCTACTCCTTGTAAAGACAACTCTAGGATTATTATACTGAAGGAACACATAGTACTTGAGAATGGATCTAAGCTATGAAGGACAGAGAGCTCCATCTCCAACTATATTCTTTTTGATCCTCATATTTTTCTGATCTCAGTTCATTCTACTAGTGAAAACAGTCTCTGAGCCAAAATAAACTTGATCTTTTCCTGGACCTTGAGTACATTAATCAGCAATAGTCTGCAAATAAATTGAGATCTGTAAGCATTCCATAAATCTGTAAGACATGAGAGGAAGTTTTCATATGTGTACAGTCTAGAAGATAGGGAGAATGTGTGTCAAAATAGTGGAGAAAATTTATAAAAGGCAGGCTGAGCTACCAGCATAATGTTCTGGCAATATATCATTAATCACTTTTTCTACAATAAATCTATGAGATGGGTACCACTAATATTTTCTCCTAAATTTAAGGAAGCTTAGATTTAATCTCTTGCCAAGGTCACATAGCAATTATTGACCCATATTGTGAGACTTGATCTGCAATGGAAACTTTACCAAAATGGGAAGTTCTTATTTCATCCCTTCTTCTCTTCAGGTTTGTGGTCATACACTATAGGTCATCCAGTAGCCGTATGAAGCCTGGAGAAATTTTCTGGACTTGAGACTAAATATTCATGTGGCTTTAAACAAGTAGCCAAAGCAAATACAAATTTCTTTTTTTCCTAGGTGCCATATTTCTATTCACCCTTTAGTATAATCACAGAGACTAGTTTTATTTAGAAGTAGGTCCAGAATTATTTTCAAGTACACTTTCCATTTTTCAAGAAAAATTTTTAAAAACCAAATACTTTCTTTAAATACTTTAATTGAACAACATAAATATATATACTTCATGCAAAATATTAGAAAAGTCAACACTGTCAACATAATAATATATTATCACCATAATTATATAATTTAATTATATCTTACATTATTGTCATTTTTTAAGTCCTAGGTATATTCTACTTTTACTCCAATTAAAATGATACCCTTGTGGAAACATTTATGGTCAAAGAAATGAATCATTTCTTAATTTTGGTTAAGCCAGAGAAATAATTATAATCTCCTAGTATAAGGATGTTAGGGACCAAGATATGCTTTTGTCCACTGAAGTTGTCTATTTTCAAACTTAATAGCAGAGTCAAGTAAAAAGTGACAATGAGGATTTTTCAATAATAAAATCTTATGTGTTTTGTATAATCATTTACCAATATAATCATTTATCTATGTCCTACATATTTTATCTTATTTTATGATATATGTCATGATTTAATGGTACACTGGGCATGTAACAAATATGCAATAAATACTGATTAAACAGAAGTGAATTGACAAACACCCATAATTATACCATTTCTAACAATCAAAGTCAATGCTGCTTCTCTGCCTTTTGGTGACATGATGGTGTAGGACATTGTATTCAAGTACATTAGATCCTTGGTAGAAATAGTAGTGTCCTAAAAAAAAAAATGAATAGTTTAATTCTCTGCTTGTATTTCTTTGAAAAAGATAACATAGATTTGTGTTTTTATAGATTATGTAGATTAGACAAGATCAGATTCAAGTACATAAATGTTGGGTCCCTTGGCCCCCAGATATCTGCTTACTTCCAACTATTTCACTATTAAATATCTTCATTAATTTTATTGAGAAGGTTGTTAACATGAAAATGATTTTTGAGAAGTTACACTCCAGGTGCAAAACTCAGTTGAATACAGATAGGGCACAAAGATGGAGGAAGTGAAAAGAACATAGGGGTGGAAAGAAAAACAAATTATCTTGGCCCAGTCAACAATTTTGCTGAGGGTCACCTTGCTTAAAGACATTCACAAACATAAACTCAAACGAACTCAAGTTTCCTCATCCCACCCACAACCCCAGCCCATGAGAACCCATAAAGTGTGAAAGGAGCTAAAGGAAGGTAAAGAATGCAGGTACAAAAAAAGTATGAATGACAGTGTTTTAAAGGAGGATTTCAAGTATCTTCACTAATCTACTAATCTACTTACTGTTGTAATAGAACACAGCATCAATTTTAGGCTGAATTCCTAGAAAGTGTGTGGTAATCAATTTGGGATAACCACGGTCCATGAATTGTCCCCTCTCATTATACCTGAATAAATACATACATACATACATACATAAAAATAATCAGCAGGAACTCCATCAGAAATAGATCTCATGACATAAACTTGACATTTCATGACATGAACAAACTCCACCTATTCCTCTCCTGAAAGGCTCTTACTAAAAAGGGTTTAAACTACAATGATAGGAAACCCAAGGGCCTAAATAGTTCACTGACACATTTCAAGTCCCACTAGGACTCTAATCCAAGGCTTCCTGACTTCTAGTCAAACACTTTCCTCACCCCTCCACTATGCTTCCACCAGTGCCCAGTACTGCTTTATAGGGACTGGTTGTCTAACTTCCTGCCAGTAAAGACCTTGCAGGGTCAGTTGTCCCTCAGAGGATGGTCTCCTCATTTTGTCTTCTTGAGTCCAATGGTTACGGAAAGGAATCTGAAACTCTGTAGACCCTCTAAACCGGCTGTAAAGAACAGGTTCTACACATTTCTACCACTATTGTCCAATGTGTTTCCGCTGTGATTGATACCAGGTTGACAATGTACTTAAAATGTTCTTTTAAAAACACATTGTGTGTTATCTAGTTGATCAGAACCCAAAAGTCCAGAGAAGGAAAACAATTATTCCAATCCTATAATCTCTTGATCCCTTTCCCAGAAAGGCCAAAGATGCTTGGGAATTGGCATAGCAAACCATCTTCTGGAATGGGAAAATCCCATTCCTTGCCTGTTTCAAAAATCTTAGAGTTCGAATTACTAACCATTAAAGCTCACCTCCAATATTGATGATCCACAAAGAAGTAGGTCTTATAGAGATGTGGGTTAAAAACAGCTGCATCAATTTTTTTCACAAAGTCAGGAAAGCCCAAGGAATGTATACTCTTGGGATAGCCTGGCTGTAGTTTTAAATTGCTGATTAACCAGTACTTATCATCTGTAAACACAAAGAAAAAAGGTACCTTGCGATCATATAGAAAGAGTAATAGAAATATATACTGACTCACTACAAACCTCATTCTTTTCCCACAGTTCCAAAATGTATTGTTCTTTGTTCTTAAACATGGCCCACCACCTATGGTTCTGTATTTTTCCCCCACAAGTATTATAATGTATATTTTACAAATTTTCCTGAAAGTTTTATGTATTATCTAAGTATTTGATCCCTTTTAGGTAATAGTTCAGAGTACAAATAATACAACTTGGAGTGCATTTTGGGTTCATTTATAAAAAGTAGTGTTTCCTTAATTTATTCTCTCCCTGAAGTAGACTAAATAGCAAAACTAAAAATTGGAATTACCTTTAAAAAGAAAAACCTTTTTTCTAGCTCCGATTTCATAAGCAGCTTGAATACCAGATGGTAAGGTTGGCCATAAAGAAGAAATTAAACTAACATTGCTCTTCGGACTCTTAGGAAGCTTTGACCAGAAGAACCTGACATGTAAAACATTAAATACACGTTTAAAATAATTGTAGACTCAGGAATCATCATGAGAGGTGAGAGGAAAGGACCTGTAAAATGACTTAATGTTTCTTCCCATTATCTTCATATGCTGTTCCATGGATGTCTGAGTAGGAACACCACAAGAAAAGGCTGTTTAATCAATTCTTTGATAATAGCAATGGTATTAACAGGCAAACAGTTATACGGAAATAACCTGGATCTTGGAATCAAGGGGTCTAGGTTGTAGCCTGGTCCCAAAATCCATTAATTAGTTTTGTAATCTAAAGGAAGTCACTTGTCCTCAAGTGTCTCAGGTTTTGAGTTTCAGACATGAAGGATATTTGTCCTCTCTACCAGATATTAATCTTCCATACTGCCCCACACCACCCATATCTGCTTCAGTCTGTGTTGTAGACAGAAACCATAAATCATCCTGGAATTCCCTTCCCTCTAATCAAGAATCAAATCCTTTAAATAGGTACTCTGTCAGAGCTTTGGTTCCAGACACTATTTTTATCCATGATTAAAATTGTCTGGTTCTTTGTTTCCTGTCTTATCTTTCTCCAACCCATATTCCTACTGCAAGCCCATTATTTAATGCTAGTTTTACAGTTAAAACATAAATATAATCATACCACTGTCTTGCTTCAAGATCTTCAAGATCTCTCCACTGCCTACAGAATCAAGTCCAAGTCCCTACTAATAATTTTCACCTACTTAATTTTCCATCATTTTCTATTAGTCTTCAACAATGACAACAACAACAAAAACCACCTTAGGACAGAACCTTCACATTTGGTCAGGTATAAAAACGATCCTACCTGTCTTTAAAGAAAAAGATTTTATTTTCCATTGTAGTGATAGCGTCAAATCTCATATTAGGATCACAGACAGCTGATTCTCCACTGTTGGGATTTGATGAGGGTTTGTCCCTTTCTGGACCTCCTGAAAAAAACATTTCAAGAAACATTAGAAAGAAATATGTACTTTAGATCACAAGAGGAAGAATCCTGCTTTTTGTAATAGCATGGATGGAACTGGAGAACATTGTGCTAAGTGAAATAAGCCAGGCAGTGAAAGACAAATACCATATGATCTCACCTGTAAGTGGGACCTAATCAACAAAACAAACAAGCAAGCAAAATACAACTAGAGACACGGAAGTAGAGAACAAACTGACAGTGACCAGAGGGGAGGGAGGAGGGAGAAAATGGAAGACAGAAGGGGAAGGGTCAAGTCAAGGAAAGTGTATAAAGGACCCATGGACAAAGACAATAGGGTGGGGGGATTGAATGTGGAAGGTGAGAGTGAGGACGATGGAAGAGACTAATGGAGGAAAAATGGGGACAAATATTGTAATTGAACAACAATTTCAAAACATTTAATTTTCTTAAAAAATGCATAGAAAGCAATTTATGATTTTTTAACATTTACAGGAAATATAAAGATTTTTCCCCTGTGTATTTGCAACATTGTTGAGAAAAATAATCTATTCACTCTGGGGTTTTTTTGTTTGTTTTTCTTAAATCTTTTTAAAAATTAAAAAATATATTTTACTTATTTATCTTTAGAGGAAAAGGGAAGGAGAGAATATCAATGTATGGTTGCCTCTCATGGGTCTCCTGCTGGGAACTGGCCTGCAACCCAGGCATGTGCCCTGACTGGGAATCGAATGGCAATCCTCTGGTTCGCAGTCCCATGCTCAATCTACTGAGCTACACCAGCGAGGACTCACTCTAGTTTTTTTGTTCCAGTTAAATTATTTCTCTGTGTGCCTTCTCTAACTGACAATGTTGTTAGATAGACAGAACAGATTTGAAGCCAGAAAGCTTAGTTCTGCCTCTGTCTCTGGCATTAACTTACTAGGTATCTGGTGCTCATCTGGAAAAATATAATATAATATATTATATATAATAGCACAGAATATACTATCTGTGCTATCTACCGCACAGAATTTTCATAGGGTTCAAAAGCAAATATAGATATTAAGGTTTTATCCAAATGCAGATATAATAAAATTATTCATTTGTAAGAGTGAGTATGTTTATAAGGCAAATTAATAAATAAATTCAACTTACCATAGAGAGACTGAATGCCATGTATATCATCAGGAGAGAGATGAAATGCACTGAGATCAACATAACTGTAGGTGGGGAACATTATGGCCTTTGGATCATTGGAATGGCCAAGACCCAAGGAATGGCCAAACTCATGAACAGCAACTAGGAACAAGTTGGTTCCTAAGAGGAAACCAACGAGAAAGGGAAAAGAGCAACAAAATATAGTGGCATTTAGAAGACAATAACGCAATTTAAATATGACACCATGAAAAAAGAAACATTTGGGAATCCTTCACTTGTTTCCCCTCCTTGCACAAGGTTTTTCAACCTTGGCACTATTGACACTATAGGCCAGATAATTGTTTGTTATAGTTGTCTAGAAATCTCTGGTTTACCATTAAATAAGTAGCAAATCCTTCTTGAGTTTTTACAACGAAACTGTTTCCCCACATTATCTAATGTCCCCTTGGGAGAAAAATTTCCTCTGGTTAAGGACCACTACACTATCACATGAATGAAATATATTACATTGTGAAAATTTCTAGAATAAATCATAGCTGTGCTCAATAGTTCTCATTTCCTCTAAATCATTCCCCCTTCATTCTACTTTTAGTTTTGATTAGTCTTGAGTAGATATATTAAAAAGTCTCTCATAACCATTCTTTACTAAACCCAAATAAAAGGTCATATTAATTTCCAGGTACTATGAGTTACTGAGAAATACACCACATTCTGTCTAATCCTTATACAACTGATAGGGAGCCACCATACTCTCTATTTAAGATGAGGACACAGCATCAGCAAGATTAATTGACCAAATTAAGAGCTGATCCAAGAATGTAAGATTCAAACCCAAATTTTTTAGTTCTAAAGCTCATCCTTTTTCTACACATGATTCTAAATAAAATAAGAGATTATACTTATAAATTAGACACATGTGAACTGCCAAATTATAGTCGTGCCTATTCAGTTATTCTTTATGCCCCAGAGGATACACCTTTTAGGTAAGAAAAAGGGGTGTGTCCTTTCTGTTAAGTTTCTCAAATCCAAGAAGACTTGATTAACCCCTTACTGTTAGTTTTTAATCTGTGTTCTAATCTAATACATTTACTTTTACCTTTCTTTTTCTCTGGCAAAACTGAATCTCAGAACTGTCTTGCCTAGGATCACACCCCAGCTAGCCTCAGAGCCTGGACTTGAAATACTCTCCAGCACCCAAGTGTGAACATAGAGTCTATATCTCCCTCTTGGGGTGTCTAGGAACATTTCTCGTAACACAGGGGTTTCATAACTCAGAAATGCTTTAACTTCTCTCAAATAATGAAAATGAAACATAGACTTTGGCATTCTTTCCACTCTGCATAATATGGAGAAGAGTAAACAAAGCCTTTTATATTTTGGCCTAAACCTAAATTTAGCTTATTCCCAGTTTCTATAATACTTTGTATAAGAGACCAGGACTGGTCCTTATCTTAAAATAATGAATTTCTGTTTGTGTTCTGTGTTTTGCTAGATTGTGTGCTCTTCCAGGGCAGGACTGGGTCCTTTTCATCTCAGTAGCCAAATACCTGCATTGCATCAGCTAAACTATAATAGAAATTTAATAACCATTGAACTATTTATTAATTTAATGTGTCAAAAATTATGTTGATAATGAGTATGTTAAGTTAGAATTTTTATAAATACTTTAACTTTTTGAAAATATATAATCAAGACAATTAAAAATAAGGCAACATGGACAGTTAGAAAGTACACATTGGACCAAGATAAGAACTAGAAAATGCATGTTCTGACCCCAGCTTTTCCACAAGCTAGCCACTAACTTTCCTTTGGTCTCTATTTCCTTTAACTCTAAAAAACTTTATTAAATGATTTTCCCAGGGCCCTTTGGAATTTCAAAATATTTTAGCTAAGTAGCACAAGTCTCCCATATCAGATGAATTATTATAAAACTCAAATTCCCTTGTATAAAATTTAGGCAAATTTAACATGTCTAGCTGAGAATTTTCAGCTTAGTAAAAACCTAATCCTATATTATTAGTCTTTTGACAATGTAAAACTGCTTTTATCACTCAAGAATTATGTAAGTTTAAGAGCATGTGTCAGACTAAAACAACTAGTATTTCTGATCTACAAAATATTGCCATCTAATGTTGACAATTATCAGCCAGAGAAAGGGGGATGATGAATAAAACCCATTCTTGGTGACTTTCTTTCCATTTACTTTCCACGTGAGCCAGTCATATAATCTAGGATTTCCAGTGGAGAGATTAAGAAGGCTTTGGATATGATAGTTTGAATTTTCCAATGGAGAATGACTCCTCTAAACAGACTAATTACCCCTTCCAACTCTTTGATTTGAAAAGAGACTTACAGCCCCTCTGAAAATACATACAAAGTATCATTCAATGATCAGTTAGGCATTCTGAAATTTTTGTCCCAGAACAAGTGACTGCATGGCCATATAACACTGTATCTCTACAAGGATCTCTAAATTCTCTATAGCATCATCTTTCTGTGTCACTATAAATCTAAGAAACTCTCACCATATAATGGATCATGAAGATGACCACACTATTTTAGGATTGTTAGCATACACAAAATTAGCATCTGTGTTGTCTTGAGGTTATGGGTTGCATTGTAAAAACTGATCACTTAACAACTTTTATTTTTATATACCTTAGTTCTTAAGGTTCTTGAGTTTATGTTAACCAACTAGCTCATCCTCAGATTCTAAGAACTGATCTTTAAATAATCTAGTCTATATCCTCAATTTATAGAGTATAAAATTGAGACAAAGTTACTTATTATTTAGTGGCTAAATTATAATCAGAACAAGATTTTTATCCTATAATTCTTTCTCAGAAGGTAGCCTTTCAAACTGATTTAACAAAATGATGCAGTTTAGAATTTGTTAGGGTTTTTTTTGGTGTTTTTGTTTGTTTGTTTGCCTACCTCTATAGTTTTTAGTCCAGGATTCAGCCTCATCAAAATGTGCGTCTCCTCCAATACCAGGTCCAGGTCCATAAGCATGAGCTACAACTCCACCTCTGCCATCAAAAGGACTGAAGTCTCCATGAGCTTGTTAAAAAGAGAAGAAAATCAGTCCTTCTATATATGCTATAGGTCATGCCAAATGATACAGATAAAGTAAGTCCGAGTTCTCTACCTCCAAGTGCAAAATGTATCATAATGTCAGCCTCGCCTGTGTTAACCCTTCTGAATTTCAGGGGGGTCACATTACTCCATACTTGAAAAGCTTTCTGGATGGTATAGTCAACATCCTCACGCTTCATGTCAGGAGTGTAATTATTGATCCTTTATCAGCCAAAAGAAAAAAGAGAAAAATATATGGAAGCCATGTGTTAATTTTGTCTTCTTATGATAACTCATTTTTACTAGCAGCATTAGAGAATGAATTATTTCATAAATTAATTGTCCAGATAAAAAGAAAAAGAACATATTTTTAATACTACAGAGACATTTTTCCTTGGACAGCTTCCTCCTTAAACAGTATCTAATTTGATTCATTCTTATTTATGATTTATAGGTCACCATTATGAGAGATTTACACTCATAGAAGCTTAAGACTTTTGCCCCTTCTCCAACACTTCTGCATTTATTCATCTTGAGTATTCTATAAAACTTTCTCCTGTGTCTTATTTACTGTAGATTTAACTTCATTATCCTTTCATTCACAGCCTTCTTAGTCTGGTCTGGACTGGCAAATCAAACAATTCCTGGATGAACAATCCCCTTTCAGAGATAATGAACTTTAGCAGAGGGATAGTGTTAACAGTTGAGGAAGGCTTCTTATCTGCTACCAGATTTAGGACTATATCTAAGTGGTTCAGGTTTCTAGAAGTAAGACCTATGAGAAAATAGAAAAATATATGGCTATGATTTCACCTGTAAGTGATAGAATATTTCTTCCACACTGGCCTCCCTTGCATTGTCGTGAACTGATGAACGTCAGGCATTCCACATCGAGGTCTGCGCATCATGTCCAGAGTTAACTTGTCCAGTTGCCCAGTCACATTTAAACCCAGGAACTGCTGCATTTCCTGAATTTTTTTCTCCATGAAGTTTGTATTGACTTTCATTTTTGTCATTGGAATCATCTCCGGGTTGAAGTTGTAAAACTGCATCAAGTAATTCTGGAAAAAATACATTCAGTATTACATTTTTATACATCTAAAGGTTTCTGTTGGAGCTCTGCATATATGACTCAACTGCACACTGATGTTTTTGAACCAGGTATCGTACAATTATAAAAAAAATTAAAAATATTCTGTGCTGTCAAAGACATGTCATAAACTATTAGCAAGATTGCTTTCTGGAAGCCCACTGAAAACACCTTTATGTCTTTACTCCTTCAAACTTCTTTCTACTTTTAGAACTTATTTGTGTATCTAGCACATCATGGCATTCATTAAGCCTCAAAATCTTTATTGTCAGAATGCATAAATTGTTAATTTAAATTGAGAAAAAAATTCCCTGCTTAAAAATAGAAAGCTTTCAATACAATGGACAACTGTGACAAATTCAAAGTTGAAACAGTCTTAGAAAATGGGAAATCATCTGAACTCATACAAAAAATTGAAAAGTTGTATTTTAGAAACTGTTCATAATAAAATATCTGAGATAGTGAAAGTAAAGAATATTCTTCAATTATTATGGCAGACTTAAGTAACTAAATTAATTACAACATTGTTCAAGTCTCAGAGTATTAACCAGCATTAAATGGTTAATGTGAAATACCAGAAGAGAAGTAGAACACCAATTATTTTGAAATAATACTACACAGCCTAAGCTTTTTAGTAGAAGGGACAAATTCACCCATCAATTTTATAATGCTCCTTTGAAAGCAGTACTTCTTCATTACATTCCTCTTTGGCAAAGAAAAATTCAGTGCTAAAATCAAATAGCCTGCTAAACTGGTTTTCAAATAGTACTTCTCAAAATAAGACTGGCCATGCAATAAATCTTAAGACAGAAATCAATCTAGATAAATACTATAGCATTAATACTTACAGAAACAAATCTATATTGGTGCTCTTCAGAGCTTATCAAAGAAGCAGCTCCAGGAGCAGCAATGGCCTGCAGGACCATTGTCAATAGAAAAAACTTCATTATAAACTTCTCCTGAATGACTTAATATAAGTCACTCCGTTCCCTTTCAGAACAAGTTCGTTGAATGTCACTCTTTATATAGTCCTAGGCCAGTCTCTGTGAATATGAAATCTTTTGGGTGACTCATAGTTGATATCATCTTCTTTTGATGTGTCTCAAAACCCACAAACACAAGCATGACCTTATTCTAAGACCAACAACATGTCAGTCAGCATCTATCCCATGGATGGGTCAATTAGCAATGAAGTCATCACTCACTCAGACAAGCTATATTTCTTCAAATAAAACAAGCCCCTATTTCTACCCACCCTAAAAAATAAGCCATCATACAAGATATACTGAACACCTAAAATATATAACTAAAAAATAAATTTTTAGAAAGCGTAGTACCTGAAATTCCCTGTACTACTTTATTTATGTTCATTATAGACTTTTATAAGAAACTAAATTTAAAAGGTTAGATAAATAAAATTATTTTGCTAAAATAGAGGAATATTTTCCAAGCTGAATCTAACTCCCTAGAGAACTTTGGTGTAGAGATTACATGTTTATCAAAGGAAAGCTTATAACATTATGATGCTTTGATGCCCATTCTGCGAGTTGTATGGCCTTAGATCCTGTTTCTATAACTTCCAATCTTCAGCCATCTGAGTGGAAGCCCAGTCCCAACTGAATAGCTAAGTAGAGAGATTCAACAAGCTCATGTCCCTGGAGGAAATTGTCTGGAGTTGGGAGCATGAAGATCAACACTTCAACTTTGGGAGATAGAAAAATTTGCTTCTGGAACCTCCCTACCTCACCAGCAGCTCAACTTTCTTCCCCTGTGACCTAATTTTCCCATTAATATGGAATCTGCCTGTCAGTCAACAGAGACAGTTTGAAGATTGAAAAAACAAAAAGGACTCATGAATGTGGACAACATTGTGGTGGTTTCAGGAGTAGAGAATATAAGGAGGATAAATGGTAACGGGGGAAATTACAATAAAAATAATTTTAAAAACGAAACAAGGAGTGAACTACAAAGGCAGAAGTGCAATCGCTGGGGCTGCCTCCTGACTCCATATGAACAGTCTGGGGGCCGGTAGGGAGAGACAGAATGCTGTGTTATGATTCAGCCGTTGCTCTGCCCCATCTTCTAGGCCTGGGAAATGCTGGCTGCTCCCTAGCATGGACCTATCTATGGCTGGGGCTCAGGGGAATGAATCTTGTCCCACATAGGCCAAAAGGGAGGTCCTCTGCATTGGACCTGGCATCCACCTCCAAATTCTGTTTTGTTTAAAATATTCTATCTTTATTTATATTTAGAGAGAGAGAAAAGGAAGGAGAGAAATATCAATGTGTGGTTGCCTCTTGTGTGTCTCCAAGTGGGGACTTGGCCTGCAACCCATGCATGTCCCCTGACTGGAAATCGAACCAGTGACACTCTGGTTCACAGCCCGTGCTCAATCCACTGAGCTATGCCAGCCAGGGCCTGTTCTTTTTTTTGAACTGTGGGATTTGATCTCTAAAATCTTCAAGTATTTCATTTGAAAAATGAGAATGATAACCTTGGTCTCCTTATGCTTTTGTGATGATTAAATAAGACACTGTACTTTAAATACCAGCCCATACTACACGTGCTCACTAATATTCACTCCCTTCCCCTTGGCCTGAAAGGAGAACATCATGCACCTGAAGTTTACAAACAGGTGTAGGATTCAGGGTAAGAAGTTCACATAGAAGAATCATCAGGTAATCTTTTCAAATACTGGATTTAACTCAAGCATCATAAGAGGAACATGCTATTGGCTAGAGAGCAGGGAAAATGAAATTTATTAGAAACTCTGGGCAGACTGGCTCTCTACCAGCAGGGTGTTGCTCAGTGAAGGCAGGGTCTGTCTGTGTTATCTCCACTGTATTCCTGGTGTCTAAAACTACCTTGAAGTTAGCAAGTGTTAAATAAATGTGTGAGTGAACTCAGTCGAAGAATAGGGCCTATGATACCAGTAGTAAACTTCCTCTGTGGGAGCAGTTACTACACTGAGGCTGTATTGCTAAACCTCACTGAAAGCACACAAGAGCTGGTCTTATTCACAGCAGGAAGGAGTCTGGTTTTGGGGAGGCATTCAGGAAGTCCAGAAAGTATAAGATGTAAGCTACAAGATAAAAGCTGACCAAGATACAAAGGAAGTGAAAGAATGTCTTCACTGAAAAGTTTCAAAAAATAGAAAATTACCAAATTTTAATGGTCTCTGGGTCTTGGTTCATCTAATGCCCCAGGTGGGTTAAGGAGATGAGGGCCAACTGGGCATCCATAGAACACTGCAGGGGTTGTAAGTTTAGGTTCTGGGGTCAAGCCAACCTGCTTTAGATTCTTAGCTCCATCATTTTATGAACCTAGGGCAATCACTTTAATCTCTATAAGACAATTTCTTCACTTGTAAAATTGGAATGATAGCGGTTACCTCAAGAGTTATTATAAGGATTACATTAAAATATAGAGAAAAGTATTTGGCCTAATCCTGACACACCTTAAATGTTCAATGATTTGTTATCCTTCCTTTACTGCACTCTTACATAAGACATTTGAAAAAAATTAGAAATGGTGATGAGAAAGGAGACCAACTACATGCTCAGAACTCTCTTATGGTTGAAGGAGCTACAGAAAAATTATGATCAAATTCTTATGACTTTAATTAAATTTAGCTTTAAATCTTAGCTGTAGAAACCATATCTTTTACTCTTCACACCCCTCGGAGACCAAGCTTTTCCCCTGATGATCAGCAACCCCCTGGGCAGTAGAAGGCAGTGGCATGGACCTGACAAACAATCACAGGGTCAGGAACTCTAGCAGGCTCAAGGTAACATCTTGATCTGAGTTATGTTTCTGATCTCTGGTTATTTTCTCATGAAATCGGGCATAGGGATGAAGGAGCAGACCTCAGAACTGTTTTCAAGATTTGAAGAAATGGTTAATTACTCTTATCTTACCTCTCACCAATCAGTTTTCAGCATGAGCACAACTCCCGTAACCCACAATACTTTGTGATTTCACCCTATATACTCTGTAACCTAAAAGCAAACAGATAGTTGGATCTTTAGCATTAGTTCCCTGTCTCTGGATTGGCCAATTCAACATTAAACTATTTTTCTTTCTCTCCTGTTTATGCATTTCTTTGTGCCAGTGCATGTAGGCAGACAGACTCAAAACACTGGAATTCCAGTAACAATCTTGGCCACAACTAGATGCTGGAGATCCCAGCAGAGGCATGACTTCCAGGGAATAAACTGAGAGAAGTGAGAATCCAGGGGTCATTGGCAATGCTCTATGTGAAGAAAAGCATGTCTATGAAAGTGCAGAAAGTAGCTAAGAGTTGCTCTTAAGAGGGACAACTTTTCCTGATAAGAGTTTGCGTATTAAAAGGTGTGGCTCAGTGGATTAAGTGCCGGCCTGTAAATCAAAGGGTCACCAGTTCGATTCCCAGTCAGGGCACATGCCTGAGTTGTGGGCCAGGTCCACAGTAGGGGGTCCGCACAATGCAACCACACATTGATGTTTCTTTCCCTTTCTTTCTCTCTCCTATCCCCTCTCTAAAAATAAATACATAAATCTTTTAAAGATATTAAAAAGGCAGATTTATAACACAAGTCTCTATTGCATTGTTTCCTTTCTGAGCTCAACACCAGGACATATAACAACCATCGGCTAGTTATGGAGACTCCCAGAGGATTCAGAGGTAAATGGAAAAGACCAGGCAAGCAGGAGAAATGCTCCCCAAATATGGAAATTCCTTAGATGGCCCCTTTACCAACAGTCTGTTCGTGTAGAAAGAAAGCTTCAACTAGTTAACTGTCTCCTTTTATGGATAAAAAAAATAGGAATCTAGAAAAAGGAAGTGAATTGCCTGAGAAGAAAATTCTGGTAGGTCTCCTGATTCTGTCCTGACTGTTACAACATACTTCATTTTGTCATGTGTATAACTTTATTTTTTTTCAGATTTATGTTTCCCTGTGGGTATCTTATTAATGCAAACACTGCAAAAATGATATTGTAACACCCTTAAACTTTCTAGTTTAAAGTTAGGCTGTTCCCTTTGCTGTTGTGAAGGCTAGGTGTAACCAAACAGCCCTGGGAATGTCGTAGATGAGGGGAACAGAATATGCCACCTTGGAATGCGCCACCTTGGCATGTAGATTCTACCACGATGAAGACAATCCAGGCCCTGCAGACTCAGGAAGAGCCTTTTACACCCCTCCTAACTATTATCAGAGATAACTTTTATGTCATAAAGGCTATCTGCATGGTATGGAAGACATCTGCTTACCAAATATTTGCTTTTGTATCTTCTTGTGAATTGTCTGTCTCTCCTTTGGAGCCACAGGACCCTCCCCTTTCCACTTAGCTGAGGATGGCATATAAGCCTCAGTTAGCTGACTGCTGGGAAGTTTCACATATTTTGTAATTTTTTAAAGTTTAATCAATCAGCATTGAAATACAATATTATATTAATTTTAGGCATACTATGCAATGATTAGATATTTATATATCTTATGAAAGGATCACCTGGTAAGTCTAGTACCTATCTGGAGAGTCTCATATTTCTATAAGGTTCCTGTATTACATACAAAATTTGTTTTTTTCCTGTTTATCCATCTTACATTAAATTAATTATTAGACCAGCCAAAGCACCTGGAAGGGAAGAAGAGAAAATTTTTCTAGCCTTACAGAGGTGACTGTGGATTTCTGGGGAGGTGGCATCACTTGTCCACTCTCTGGAGAACAATTTCCTGTGCACCATCTCTCTGCCTCCTCTTGAACAGTGTCCTGTGCTGAGGTGCTTTTGTTGCTAAGGATTCCCAGGAATTTGCTTAGAGCATCTCTGAAGAGCACAGTGTTTAAGGTCACCCTAGCCATTCCTGTGGACTTAGACAAATTAATTTTTCCATGCCTGATTTCTTCATATGTAAAATGGGTTAGTGTTAAGGTTTTACAAAGAACAAATAACATAATCCATTAAAAGCACCTAGTTTCATGTGCTCAGGCCTCATAAATGTTCATTCTTTGCCTTTTAACTTTACTTCTGTCCCTGCATGTTGGTCGTGTCATGGTTGAGTTACACCAGCTAACTTTTTCCATATAGGAGACAAATTAGCCTAAATAATGGTTTTTAACCACAAGTGTAGATCTTCACCTAGCAAAGAAACAGAAGTGGTCTGGAAAGGAGCTGATGTTGGTGGTGGAGTCGGCTCATAGAGTCCTCTCCACCTTCCTCCATAATGAAGTGAGACTGGACCCAGATGGTACTAGGACTTGGTGATCCGTAAGGCGGGGAATGTCAGAGCAACTGGTTAGAAATCTACTGTCTCTCAGACTTGTGCTCAGCCAAAAATTTTATCAGTGAGTTCTCTAACCCCAAGGCATTCTTCCCAAAGGAATACTGGTGAGAACCCTGGAAAGTGTAGGGTTTGGACATGAGAACAATCACACTGGGTGCAGCCCCAGAGGAAAAATGTAGAGGGAGCATGTAGGGAAAGTAAAGGTTGCCATGGTTTCTTTTTCTTGTACCCCATGCTTTCCCAGCAAAGTCTCCCCTGCAAACAACTATATACTAATACATAAAACACAGCAAGAAGTACATGTCCTATGTATACATCACATGGTAGAGAAAATTTGGTGACATATTCATGAGTGGTGTTAGTCATTGTTTAGTTTCCTGTTCTTGCCCTCCAACAACAAGGTAAATACCTAAAGGTAGAAATAATGGCTCATGTCTCTGAACTGATTTGGACATCAGGGCCTGGTCTAATGAGAAGAGCAAGGCTTTGGAAACAGACTTGTCCTCAAACCTCAACTATGCTACCTATGAACTATGTGGTTTTGACCAAATTATTTAAGTTCAGTTTCCTCATCCATAAATGACAGTTTTGAGGATTGGATAAGATAATGCATAAAACTGCTCAGCCTGTGCATAAATATTGTTTCTTTTTCTTTTGTAACACCTAGACTAGTTTTTACCTTTTTAAAAAATTTTATTGAATTTATTGGGGTGACATTGGTTAACAAAATTATATAGTTTTCAGGTGTAAAAGTCTATGATACATCATTTGTCTATTGTATTGTGTGTTCACCAAGTCAAGTCTCCTTCCATCACCATTCATCTCCTTTTACCCTCTCCTATTCCCCTCACCTCCCCTTCCCTCTTGTAATCACCATACTGTTGTCTGTGTGTATGAGGCTTTTTTTTTTTTGCTTAATACCCTTACCATTTAATCCAGCCCCCCAATCTCCTCCCCTCTAACAACTGTAAGTCTGTTTTCTGTATCTATGAGTCTGTTTCTATTTTGTTTATTTTGTTAATTAGGTTCCACTTATAAATGAAATAATATGGATGATCTTTCTCTTACTGACTTATTTCACTTGTCATAATGCTCTCTAGGTCTATCCATGCTGTCACAAAAGAAGTAAGATTTTCTTCTTTTTTTACCACCAAATAGTATTCCACTGTGTAAATGTACCACAGATTTTTTTTATCTACTCATTTACTGATGATCACTTTCTAGAGCAAATTTTTTTCTGATACATCTTCTCAGACAAAGGAACCAAATGAAAAAAAATTAACAAATGGGACTACATCAAACTGAAAAGGGTTTGCACAGCAAAGGAAACCATCAACAAAATTTAAAGACAAACAACTGAATGGGAGAATATATTCACTGATGATATATCTGACAAGGGGTTAATATCCAAAATTTATAAAAAACTTATACATCTCAACGCCAAAATAAATGATCCAATTAAAAAATGGGCAAAGAACCGGAATAGACATTTCTCCAAAGAGGGCATATGGATGGCCAATAGACATATGAAAAGATGCTCAACATCACTAATCATCAGAAAAAATGCAAATTAAAACCACAATGAGAGATCACCTTGTACCCATTAGAATGGCCACCATTAATGAATCAAGAAACAACATGTTGGTGAGGATGTGGAGAAAAGGGAACCCTAGTGCACTGTTGGTGGGAATGCAGACTGATGCAGCCACTGTGGAAAACAGTATGGAATTGCCTCAGAAAACTAAAAGTGGGACTGCCTTGTGTCCCAGCAATTCCCCTCTTGGGAATTTATCTGAAGATGCCTGAAACTGATTCAAAAAAGTATATATATCTCTATGAACATTGCAGCATTATTTATAATAGCCAAGATTTAAAGTAGTGTTTTTCAACAGTTTCTTTATTATGTCCCCAGCAAAGAGTCATTTTAAACATTCTCCCTATGAAATTTTAATACCAGAGAAATATTATACACCTGTTTATGTGCTATATGCACAACATATATGTTGTGCTATATGCACAACATGTCCTTTATACATAAAAATTTTTTGCTCCCAATGACCAACTTTTATCCACTTTCAGGTGATATCTCCCTTGAGAATGTTTGTCATACAGTAGCATATACTCTACATTGCTGGGTCAGTAAATGACCCATGACACCAGTTATGCCTGGTCTGACATGGCATCTCACCAGGAGGCTGATAGAAGGCACAGTTTCTGGAAGATGTCATAAAGCCAAGAGGTCTGGATTTTAGAGACACTGCCTAGATCACAGAGGACAAGCCTGTTGAACTCAGGGTCAGTAAAAAGTAGTGAAATTCTTACAAAGGATTGACCAGTTGTATTTGTGGATTAGATCAACTCAGAGAGAAAGCATCTCAATGGCTAGAGGGAAGGGGAAAGAACCAGAGAGAATCTGTACAGTTTTTTTTTAATAGTGAAGCAAGATAATTTTTTTAAATACTGATTTTTCTCTATATTTCTCTTCTTTCCTTCATGCTCCATTCAAGCAACTAATGAACTTTGTTGCTAAACATCTGTAACCTTGAACACATTATTGCTTTCTGATTTCTTGCCAAGAGCTTAAATACAGTGAAGTGAATATGGTTTAGAGGAGAGGGATTTTCCAAAATGAAGCCAAGGCTGAAAGTAGTGGGATGTTCCGGGTACCATGAAGAACTGGGCCTACTCCACAGCAGCACTGTGAGGATGTGGTGGGACCACAGAAAGAATCATTCCGGGATGCAGCAGGAAGTGAGATCCCAGGTCTGGTGCTTCTAGCATTCCTGGAGCAGGCAGGAAACAAGAGCAACATTTAGCAGAACTGAAAGGATACACAGGCTGGGGGGATCGTTAGGGAGGAGGCACTATCCCAGTATGTTCAAAGGTGAATTTCCTACCAGCCCAATAAGGTGGGATCTCAGAATTAAAGTTAATTTTTAAAAAATGCATTATATCTGGCATGGCTTCATATCTAGGCTTACTAACATGGTCCTTTGTACATATTGGGTGTGCTATATTATTATCATTATTTTATTATTAACATATTTTAAGTGTTTCACTTTTCTATAAAATATGTAAATTTTATGAATTAGCCATCATTGCACACCCCTTTTTAGTCTTCAAAGAGTACAAAGGAGTATTATTACTAGGTGGTTAATAAATAGGTGTTTGACTATAAATGAGTTGAAATAAAAACATAGAGGTGACACCACAGGACCCAGCACAGGCATGTGCTCATATTTCTGCAGCTGGAAGTTTCTTTTTTATGTATAAACTCAAATTAGGGTTACGTAAGGCAAATTTTTGAAATATTTAAATGCCCTCACCCCAATTCTTGAGCCATTTCCATGGAAACAAATCAGAATGCCAGAAGCCTCTTTTGCTCTTTCTCAGCTGCCTTGCAAAAATATCCTCCTACAAGTTGTTGTTTGATGGCTCCTTAAAGAGCTCCTTATATCATGGGCATTTCCATTATCATAGAGAACTCTGAAAGACAGAACTTCAGTGGATTTAAGTTCATAGAAAGAAGTTAGAGAACAATCAGAATGGCATGTTCAGGGTCAGAAATGTAAGGCAAGATACAGAGTCCACTGGCAGCATGAATAGAGCTTGAAGGAGAGGAGAGAAATACAGGGGAAAATAGTATTTTAAAAATTGTCATGCCTTACTCTTAAAGAATACTGTGCTGATTCTGACTGATTTGTCCCCCTTCTCTAGCCATTGAGTTGTCTTCTCCTGCAACAATGTGGAGAGTCATGACTAGTTTCTACTGGAAAACTTTGAAACATGGTCAACTCATGAGAGATATGTTTTTTCCTTTTTCTTTTTTCTTTATTTATTTTAATGTGATTTTATTGTTGTTCAAGTACAGTTTTCTGCATTTTCCCCCAATCACTGTCTACCACCCCAGCCTTCTCCACCTCCCTCCCCTATTTCCACCCCTCTATGTTATTGTCCATGTGCCCTTTATAGTTGTTCCTATAAACCCTTCACCCTTTTCCCCCATTATCCCCTCCCCTCTCCTTTCTGGTTACTGTCAGCTTGTTCCCAATTTCAAAGTTTTTGGTTATGTTTTGCTTGCTTGTTTGTTTGGTGATTAGGTTCCAGTTAAAGGTGAGATCATATGGTATTTGTCTTTCATCACCTGGCTTATTTCACTTAGCCTAATGTTCTCCAGTTCCATCAATGTTGTCACAAAGGGTAGGAGCTCCTTCTTTCTGCTGTGTAGAATTCCACTGTGTAAATGTACCATAGTTTTTTGATTCATTCATTTACTGATGGGCACTTAGGTTGCTTCCAGGACTTGGCTATTGTAAATTATGCTGCTATGAACATTGAGGTGCATAGGTTCTTTTGGACTGGTGTTTCAGGGTTCTTAGGATATAACCCCAGCGGTGGAATTGCTGGGTCAAAAGGCAGATCCATTTTTAGTTTTCTGAGGAAATTCCATACTGTTTTCCATAGTGGCTGTACCAGTCTGCAATCCCACCAACAGTGTACTAGGGTTCCTTTTTCTCCACAACCTCTCCAACACTTGTTTGTTACTTTGTTTATGATGGTTATTCTCAATAGTGTGAAGTGGTATCTCATTTTGGTTTTAATTTGCACCTTTCTGATGGCTAGCGATACTGAGCATCTTTTCATATGTTTCTGGACCCTCTATATGTCCTCCTTGGAGAAGCATCTGTTCAAGTTCTTTGCCCATTTTTCAATTGGGTTGCTTGTATTCTTAGAGAGACAGTTTTTGAGTGAGCTCTTCCACTGAAAGCACTTCAATATCCAAAGTTAGGATATGTCAGGGCCTTGACTGAAAGTAAGACATGTGGGGTCCTGCTGGAGAATCACATTAGCCTGCAGGGAGAAAGAAAAGGAAGAGAAAGAGGAAGATAATCCAGGGAAGGGAAGGTGAAAAGGACACACAGGCATAGAACAAATGAATGTAGCTGCTTGAGCACTGATGTATAAACTTGGAAGTGGATTTCCCTATGCTGCAAGGTGATCACTTAACTTACCTCAAATACAGATAAAACACAGAGGCCCTTCTTTAGCACCGAGGAAACCCATGATCTCAAGTTTCACATCTTAGTTTCATTATGAATAATATAACTCTTGGGATTTCCCAAACCAAGTCAACTCCAAGAAGATACACGCTGTGGAGATAGCAAGGAACTTCCTCCTTTCTAACACTAAGTTCATCAGATGATTAGTAAGCCCTGCAAAGAAGCATGAATCATGCTTAAAATTTATTTTATAAGTGCAGAATATCTCAAAGTAAGTGACAACAATGTCTAAACAACTATGTTTTAGGCATTGTTTGAGGAAAAAATGTCTGGTCACATTCTTGCTGGCTTTGGGAAAACTCTGATCCCGCTCTTCAGTAATCCAGTGCATTCTGTCTCTTCCAGGGCCAAGTTCTGGTAACAAAGTTTGCATGAAGTTCATTTTTTTGCTTCAAGCCCTATTCAAAGAGCTCGTGTTTTGTGCACTGCTCTCATCTAATAAAATGTTTTTCTCTTGCTAATCTGTCTCTCTGCTAGTGTTCCAGCAGAAAACTAAGATGGGTTTGCCTTCCTTATACCATGAAAGTGGATTTAATGGGGTTTTTCCTCTCAACGTGTAAGCCACTTCACTGGTGTCACTCACATTTACACTCATTGTTTAGTTTGATGTGTGCATACCATATCCTTAAGGAATCTGCCCACATAAGGTGAATAATATGGAGACCATAATTAGTGGGCTTTCTGTGTCTTATTTCTGAGGGTAATTAAATTAACGGCTATTGGAATTATACACTGAGAATTGGAACTGCAACCTGAAATAAGAATGAGCAAACATTTTTCTTTTTATCACAATGAGACTTAAAATGTCTTCTCTGATTATATAAATAATACACACTAGACACAAAATATTTGAACTACAAAAGGTATAAGAATAAGAAGAAGGAATCAACTTATATATATTAATAGAATAAAATATCAATAAATATTTCAGTCACATTAATCACCTTTATAGTCACCATTCCTCTATGCATCTCTTTATGCACTTGTAACTAATTTTATATAAATGAGTTCATATTCTGATGCAATTTTTTTGCAGACACCTTCATTTTTCAATAGATTGGCTCTTTTTGTTGTTGTTTGTTAGTTTCTTCATTTGTTTTGTGTATCCCTCTTCTCTTTTTCTCTCTCCACTGAATAACTCTCTTGCTTTCTGGTTAGTTACTCTTCATTAGCAATTAGTATTATGGTCTTCTATATTTTTCCTCTTGTTCTAGTTACATGTACACACATACATACATATACATATGTAAGGGGAAAGGAAGTTTATCATAACTTATTCTACGAAATGAAATTATCTATATTTCTGATTCTTGCTTTTCTCACTTAATGATCACATCATAGGCAGACCTTCAAATAATCAAATAGAAATTTAACTTGATCTTTAAAATCCCTTTATTATGTTTCATAGTTTGGGCTTTCCTTATTGAACAGTATAGATTCTATTTCCAGTTTTTCACCTCTACACTAGCAGTAAGGAAATCTTAAGTTTACTGAGACAGTTTTCTTCTCTCATATTTGCAGATTTGTTAAAGTAATTTTCTGTTTCTTCTCTGTACCATTGTCTAGTGATTTAAATGAAGCTTTGTAGTGCAGGAACATTTTGTGGATTGTGGGTCTTTTCAAAGATCTCATAAAACTGATGAAACCTTTCCAGAAAAAAAATGTACTGATAGTTTTAAAAGTTGCCTATAATTTTAGTCTCCTTGGACCCTAAAAATTACAGTGACAAATTCCTAAATTTTAAATGAAAATTCTGCACAGTAAAGAACTTTCTATTATTATCATTAGCACCCCCAAACTCTGGACATCTTCATTCTGTTGACATGACCTATAATATACTGTGGTCAGGTAGCATGCTAAAGGCAGGCAGCTGAGAAGGCAATGTTCATACCCTTCTTTGTAGAAGCACACAGGACTTCACAGGCCACTGGACAAATGTCTCTTTACATCCTAACTTGTGTGAGTTTGGGGACTGCTGTGGGAGTGACTGGTCTCTTACATGCAACCTAATTCGTAAGTACTTATCATTCACATATCACATAAGACAGCAGAGACAGATGAGGTCAGATGTTTCATTGAGTCAATGCTACCCAATGACATACAATATCACAGTTGGTATTTAAGCAATATGTAGTTTTAACAAATTTTCTTGTAAATAATGGGTTGATTGGATTGTTAGTTTATATTTAAGAAATTTATAAAGAGGAAAATACAGTCTGCATGGGTCTAAGGTGGCACAGTATTCATGGAAACCACCCTAAACCAACATGTGGGACAAGAAAGAAATCTCTAAAGTCACCAAATAAGCACATCAAAATACAGCATCAGGCCAGAGCTACATATGAAGTGGAGGCACCAAAATGCTGAGATGATGATTAAGACCAGGGTGGGCTTTGAGACAAGAAAGGAAGAACCAGGGAAAGCTTTAGAACTAATAGCCATGCAAATTCTATTGCCAGCTAAATCTTGACAAGCTGACTTAGGCACAAATTAGGGAGAATGGAACACTTAAGGAAAACCATTTTAAGAAAGTTACATTACATTCTGCTACTGACAGCAGAATATCTCAATTCCCTGAAACCCTGTGCCAGAAGATGGCACACAAGAAAACGACCATTGGTTGGGTTTTAATGAGTCAACCAAATGTTCCTGTAAGACTAGTACCAAAAAGTAAACTCAGATTCCCTACTATAATCATCCAATGGGAAAATCCACTGCTTGGATATTTCATACTACTGTTTTACTTACCCTTCTATATTTCTGTGCAGTGAGCAAATGTTATAATTTCAGCTGTAAGTTCCCATGTTATCATTGGCACCTCAACAGCAATGTTTGGCTGGGTTTCAATTATAACAGGGATCCCTTCACATTTCCCTTGTTACTCAAGAGTTCCAGGGCCTGGCTGGCTTTGGCTCCTGCTAGAGTCTCTTCTGCTCTTCAGCTGTTGGCATATTTGACCCAGTAACATCTTATTTTAACTGTATTGGGAGTTTAGACCAGGAAAACTAATGAAGTTGTGAAAGGGAAGTTGGAGAAAATGAAACCTGACATTACTGGGGGCATTCTGTATGGCAAGTGAAGGACAGACACTATCCACATTATCTCTTTCAAACTCATAATGACTCTAAGATGCTGTTATATTCCCATCTTTAAGATGAGGAACACAGTTAAGGAGATGGAATTTGAGTGTGTTGTATCCACATTCACTAACTCCTTGGGAAGTGAAGGAGTTATCAGACTGAAACAAGAAAGAACTTTCTTGTTTTGTTTTGTTGTTTTTTAAAAGAAGCTATATCTGGAGCAATTTTGCTTTTAAGGTAATTTTTATTAATATATATAGTATACATACAGAAAAGTATAAAAATTATAAAAGTTGATTTTACCCTGGCTGATGTAGCTCAGTGGATTGAGCACGGGCCTGCGAACCAGACGATCGCAGTTTGATTCCCATTCAGGGCACATGCCTGGGTTGCAGGCTGGTTCCTTGCAGGCTAACTACCATCAGGGGACGCACAAAAGGCAACCATACATTGATGTTTCTCTCCCTCTCTCCTTCCCCTCTAAAGATAAATAAATAAATAAGTAAATAAAATCTTTAAAAAAAAGTTAATTTTACTCAGACACTTTTCTCATGTCTGCAGACTTGTTAAAGTAATTTTCTGTTTTTTTTTCTCTGGACCATTGTATTTTAAAGTATTTTCATAAAGTGAATATACTTGTGTAACCATAATTGGTCCATTTTATTTACTTAGTGATTTTTATTCCAAAGTTTCTTTAATTTTCTGTGGTTTTTAGAGGTATTGACTATTCTGGAATTTTTTATTAGAGAATGTCTCTTCAGAGAGCAACTAATTCTCAATTTTCATCAAGAAGGAATTCAGCCTGTCCACATCTGGCACCAACCAAAAACCAGCCATTGCATAATCAGGGGGTTTTACACCTCCCTCCAAAACAACCATCTCTTCTTTCTTCACTGACCAAAAAGATCCCAGGTCATTACTATGTAGTAGCCTTGAATATGTTTTGTTCCTATCATTACATACATATGTTCAGAGAATTGAAGGAATATATGTGCTCTTTTAACAAGTTTTAAACAACTTTTAAACTTTCTTTGATTGATCTTCCAGTCTAAGTCTGCCTGTTTTTCTCACTGGTACCACAGTTCCTACCATCAGAACTGAAGCTACTGGAAAGGCAGGGCTTCTGCTGTTTCATTCACTGATGTCCTCTAGCAACTAATCAGGGCCTGGCAAAGCATTGGTGCCTAATAAATACTTGATGAAAGAATAAGTGAGTAAAAAAATCCTCCATTCATATAATCTCAAATTTTTTCATTTATTTAACCAATTTTATTAACCGTTCAGGGGATTCCAACCTATGGCCCATGGGCTGCATATAGCCCAGGGTGGTTGTGAATGTGGCCCAACACAAAATCATAAATTTGCTTAAAACACTATGAGATTTTGGGACTTCCGCCAAGATGGAGGCATAGATGGAAATACTGTGCCTTCTCCCACAACCAAGTTTGAATACAACAAAGGTTTAGTAAACAAAAATGCAGCCAAAGAATAGAAAATTAAACTATACAGAAATCTGACAACAACAAGCCATTCACTGGACTGGTAAGAGGGGCAGAGCCAGCAGTGGAGTTGGGCAAGAAGGATCTCCCGACCCCAGGTGCCCAGGATGCCGAGGTAGCATCGGTTGGACCCAGTGAGGGCACAAGGTGACAGGCTGACCACGGTCACACATTCGCATGCAGTGAGACAGACCACACAGGCCCCAGTGGTGGTAAGCAGCAGAGGGAACCGCCACTGCTCCTCTTTGACCCTGCCCCCACATATAATGTCACAACCCAGTGACTGAGTTGCCCCGCTCTGGTGAACATCCAGGGCTCTACTCCTCATATGTAACAGGCACGAAGAGTCCAAAATATGGCTCAAGAAGAACTCAAAGCCCCAGAGCCCATAACTCCTCTAAGCGACCGAGAAATTGCCAGCCTCTCAGAAGCACAATTCAAGACACTATTTATCAGGATGCTCATAGAACTGGTAGATTATAGTCACAAATTAGAGGAACATATGAAGGCTAAACTGATTGAAATGAAGGGAAATGCACAGGAAACCAATAATGATGGAAAGGAAACTGGGACTCAAATCAAGGGAGTGGACCAGAAAGAAGAAAAAAAATGACCAAACAGAAAGGAATGAAGAAACAAGAATTCAAAAAAATGAGGAGAGGCTTAGGAACCTCCAGGACATCTTTAAACGTCCCAACATCCAAATTATAGGAGTACCAGAAGGGGAACAGAAACAGCTACGAGTGGAAAACGTATTTGAACAAATAATAAAGGAGAACTTCCCCAGTCTGGCAAAGGAAATAGACTGGCAGGAACTACAGGAAGCTCAGAGAGTCCCAAAGAAGTTGGACCCAAGAAGGAACACACCAAGGCAGATCATAAGTACATTAGCCAAGATTAAAATGAAGGAGAGACTCCTAGAAGCAGCAAGAGATAAGGGGACAGTCACCCACAAAGGAGTTCCCATCAGACTGTCAGCTTATTTCTCAAAAGAGACCTTGCAGGCAAGAAGGAGCTGGAAAGAAATATTCCAAGTCATGAAATCCAGAGACCTACATCCAAGATTGCTCTATCCAGCAAAGCTTTCATTTGGAATGGAAAGGCAGATAAAGTGCTTCTGAGATAAGGTCATATTCAAGGAGTTCATCCTCACCAAGCCTTTATTATATGAAATGTTAAAGGGACTTATCTAAGAAAAAGAAGATAAAAAAATATAAACAGTGAGAGGACAGCAAACTCACAGTTATTAACAACCACACCTAAAACAAAGCAGACCAAGAGGACAGCTAAATCAGGAGTGGAACCATAGAAATGAAGAACACATGGAGGGTTAGCAACAGGGGAGTGGGTGATAAACTAAAGGGGGGGGGAATGGTGGGGCAGGGGGTGTCCAGGGTGGAGGGGAATGAAGGGGGGGAATAGAACAACTGTAATGGTATAATCAATAAAATATATTAAAAAAGAACCCATATCCCTACAAAAATACTATGAAATTTTTTTGGTGATTATGTGTCACAAGGTATTTAATGTGTGGCTCGAGACAACCATTCTTCCATTGTGACCCAGAGACACCAAAAGGTTGGACATCCATTGTAGGGCACCTGGTACTCTTCCTCTACTCTGTTCCCCATTCAGCACCACCTTTAATCATTTACTAAGTCCTGTCATCTTAAATATTTATCACCTTAGTTCCTTTCTAGTTCCATTTAGTCCATACATTTATCATTTTATGCCTAGAATCTAAACCCCCTTCTAATTAGTTTTTTAATTACATTCTCTATGCAAGACTCATTGTTACACATTTTTTCCTACAATTTACTTTTTACATAGTATGTCCTTTCTGAAAAATTCATTTATAAATTAAAAGGGGTTATCTGAGAATAGGAAGATTGCAAAATGATTTTTACTTCCTGTTTGTACATTTCTGTATTTTCCAAATTTTCTAGAATACTTTTTTGTGTGTGAAAATTCCATCACATTTTTTAAAAAAGATAAAATCTTGCCCTGGCCAAGTGGAAGGGCAGATAAATTGCTTCTCAGATAAGCTCAAGTTCAAGGGGTTCATCATCACCAAACCCTTATTATATGAAATGTTGAAGGGACTTATCTAAGAAAAAGAAGATAAAAAATATGAACAGTGAAAGGACAGCAAACTCACAGTTACTAACAACCATACCTAAAACAAAAGCAAATTAAGTGGACAGCTAGATCAGGAGCAGAGCCTCAGAAATGGAGATCACATGGAGGGTTAACAACAGGGGAGTGGGAGGAGGAGAAGGGGAGAGAAGGTACAGGGAATAAGTAGCATAGACAGTAGGTAGAAAATAGACAGTGGGAGGGCAAGAATAGTATAGCAAATATAGAATCTAAAGAACTTGTGACACATGGACATGAACTAAAGGAGGGAATAGGGGAGGGGGTGTGCAGGGTGGAGAGGAATGGAGGAAATGGGACAACTGTAATGGCATAATTAATAAAATATATTTTTTAAAAAAGATAAAATCTTGCCCTTGCCAAGTGGCTTAATTGGTTGAAGTTGTCTTGTCATGCACCAAAAGGTTTTGAGTTTGATCACCGATAGGAGAAACAGTGAGTTCGATGTTTGTCTCTCACATTGGTGTCTCTCTCTCTTTCATCAATAAACATATCCTCAGGTGAGGAGTGGAAAAAAAGATAAAATCTTTCCAATCCATTGATTCCACAAACATTTATCAACTATCTGCCAGGCATGCTTTTGAGGTTTCAGAGACACAGCTATTATTCTTAGGGAGCTCACAGTGTGATAATAAAGACAGAGAAATGAGTGGACAATTATAATCAACTGAGAAGATATGTTTTGGGTTTGCTGTCCCTGGGACTTTACAGGGATCCAACAATGACGGTGCAGCCTTGGCGTCTGGGTGGGTTAAACACACAGGAGGAGGACACACACACCCTTTCCTCTGGGTCAGGAAAGATTTCCCGGAGAAAGTCTCAGAGAAGCCTTAAACCAGGTGAGAGTAGAGAGGGGAAGCAGGGCCTGAAGAAGGGGAAGTGACAAAGGATGTGCAAAGCCCAAAGGAATAAGAATGGTTGAAGCAGAGGGGTATGTGTGTGTGTGCGTTTTGGGAAGGGAGGATTTCTGTAGAGATGGAACTTCACAGGAAAACAGAGAAGAGGCCTAAATTGTGCTAAGGAGTTTCAATTGAATCCTAAGGGCACTGGGAGAATTTATGCAAAGGGTAAGACATGGTCAAACTTTTCATTTATAAATGTCATTCTGGTTATTGTACAGAGAATGTATGAGAGAAGGGCTAAGTTGTAGTCCAGTTAATCAAGGTCAAATTTAATCCCTACAATCTAAACCCCCTCCTTTTCCAATCCCTCTCCAACATTTCTTTTCATAGCCTTTTACACTTCAAACAATGCTCCATTTTGTCTATTCCTGTCCCTTTGACATTGCTGCTGCGGTTACTTTTTGCTTATAGAGACTTCCTCATTCACTTCTCTGCTTTCTCCAAATCTTAATCTTCTTCTCTTCATGGATACTCCCAGCTGTTGTCTGATCTCCCTTTCTTTCTTCTAGACTATACTCCTGGGCTTTCTTTTTTACCTTCATTTAGTCCCAAATACCACCACAAAGCTGCACACACAAATCAGAACTCAATGTGTGTTTATTTCAATTGATGGTATTTTAAATACATGATCCAAGGGAAGGTTAATTTCTTAATACTTGCACTGAGATGAATGTATCCACTGGTGGTGGGGGTGGCTGGGAGTGTGTGATTTTCTGTGGGAAAGCTTTAATTTCACATAGGTAAACCCTGAAATTCTTCTTAGAGTGCCATTCTATTAGCTTACAAAATTATACCACCCCTTAAAGACTAATTCTTAATGTACAACAAAGCTTTTATCATTTATTTTTACTTTAATTTCAAATGATCTCAGATCCTTTTTAGTANAGTTGTGTGGTTTTCTCTTCTACCTGGCCAAGAGGGGGTCTGCACTCTGCTGAAACTGCATGGCTCTCCCTCCTAATAGCTACAGGGGCCTACATCTTTCCAAAACAGCGTGACTCTCCCCCTCACCTGGCCAAGAGGGGGGTCCTCACTCTGCTAAAGCCACATGGCTCTTTAGCAGGCACTCTCTCCGAGAAGCAGCCCCAGTTCCAGCCTGGTTAGCCCCCACTCTGCTAAAGCCACATGGCTCTCAAGCAGGCCCTCTCTCAGAGAAGCAGCTCCCAATTCTAGCCTGGTTTTTTCCACCACTCACTTCTCCCTGGCCCAAAACTTGGCCACAGCTATTTAACATATCTATGAAACCAGTTAAAGGTTATAGATATGTTAAATGCCATTCCAGAGGTTAGCTACAAAACTGTTGCTATGCAAAACAGCTCTCAATGGCCCTGCTCCATTCATCCCTTCCCCCAACTGACACCTGGGGGGGGGGGTGAGGACATCCTAATATTTCCTCCAATATTTCTGTACACTTTGAGTTCTGGACACCATTCCTGGCCCAAATCTTTTCTGGGCCCTCCCTTGGCTGCACCCTGTATCAATACCATCCCTTAAAGACTAATTCTTAATGTACAACAAAGCTTTTATCATTTATTTTTACTTTAATTTCAAATGATCTCAGATCCTTTTTAGTAATTTTATCCTTTTTTTTTTTTGCCATAATGGGAGGATAACAACAATGAGGAATTGGAACGAAAAACCAGGGGTCTGTTATTGGAGAGAGAAGGTTGATAATAAGGATGGAAGCTACTAAGTCAGAAGACAAGCTTCCAAAACTTCTTAGTGGTATAGGGCAATAGTAGAGTTAATCTTCTAGAGCAGTGGTTCTCACACAGTGGTTCCAGATGAGCAGTAGCAAGCTTGACTAGGAATGTGTTGGAGAGCAGAATTTTGGTTCCTTCCCCAGACCGATTCAATTCAGAAACTCTACAGTGGGGCCCAGCAATTCTGCTTTGGAGACCACTGTTCAAAAATTTAAAGGGAGGATTTGCAAAGAATTTGCTCTAAAATCTGAGTATAGTTTCCCCCTTCTACACTTCCTAGAAACAAAGATAAAAATGTATAAAAATCAGACATTTCTGAGACTTATAAAATGCTAGATTAAGGGAGGTTCTATTTAAAACCCCTATTCAAGAAAAGTTACCGAGTACCTATGATATTTGGTAAATACAAAGGTAAGTGACTATTCCTTCCCTAGAGGCCTACATACATGCATGCACGTGTGTCTGTGTTGGGAGTGGAGTGGAAAGTGAGGGAGGCTTTTTGGAAATAGTGAGTCAGGTGGGAGGAGATGTCAAAAAAGAAAGAAGGGCCAGCCTGCAGAAAGGCACAAAGATTCCCTTGGCAATACATATTTTGATCCTTAAAGTTGTAGTAAAACCTTGCAGGAGCAAAACTAGTTAGTTAGGAATTTGCTTTTTCTTCTTTGCTTTTTCTAAGCTTTGCTTAGCTTCACTTTGACCTCACAACTTGGATGAAGAATGGACATTGGCCTCCTATTTCCTTATCATCTTAGTGAATGTGCATGTGTGCCTCCAACTCCATTTTCTGGCCATCTTTCATAGATTTCACTGAGGCTGCTTTCTCTTTGATTCTTCCTGAATATCCCCCACACTTAAAAGACCAATTCCCCTACCACCCACTATTTCCTCAGGCTAGGCTCATCCTAGGCAAAACTGTTTCTCAGAGTCAACATTTATTGTGCTTGCTTTACTCCAAACAATGAACTTTGTCCTTAGGAGGTTTCCAAAGATGTATGAGATACCTGCCCTAAAAAAAACTTACAATCTAGCTAAGGACATAAGACCTCAATTTAAAAAAACTAACAAATATAGTCTGTCAATGGCTTATCAGAAAATTGTGTGATTCTTAAACACTGTAGAAGAACAGGAATCCATAAGCTGTGGACTAATTAAAATTCAGCTCGCTGCCTGTTATTGTACAGCCTGTGAGTTCAGATGTTTTCTTTTTTTTATAATGGTCAAAAGATTAAAAAATAATACATCCAGACACATGAAAATTTTATAACATTTAAATTTGAGTGTTCATAAAGTTTTATTGGAAAACATGACATCAATTAAGTATATTTGTCTATAGCTGATTTCTTATTACAATGGTAACATTAAGTATGTGGTTGTGACAGTGATCATATAGCCTACAAAGTCTAACATATTTATGTTCCAGCCCTTTACAGATAACGTTTTCTGATCCCAGCTGTAGGACAGGGGTTTCCAAATTAGTTTACAAGAAAAATAATACATAAAACAGAAAAGAAGACCTTACTTAATCATTATTACCACTATCTTCTTCTTTTTCATCCCCTCCCCCTTTCTCAGCTTCCCAAGGCTTCAAGAAGTGCTAGGGCTCCAAGTAGAAAAACACCACTATAGTACTTGAAAGCAGATAGGGATCTTTTGAGGCAGTTAAGCAAGCTTTCTTTGGGAAAAAAAATTGAGCATTGAGCTAGGCTTTGAAAATTGGTTAAACATGAGAAAAGAGAGTGCCAATATAAAGTTTTTGAAAAGGTAAAATATGATTCATAAAAAAATGCATTCAATTAATTAATGAGAGAATCAGAAGAATAGTAAAGTGAGTCCAAAGAATATTTGAGAAACTAAGTGTGTATAGACATTTGAAAAAAAATGTTAGGATAAGTTTAGGTCAGGAACAAAGTTGTTTAATATCTTACAAGACAATAAAACCATAACCATTGGGGTTATATTTTCTAATGGACAGAAATAATTGATATTACAAATAGGCAAAAAATTATAAATCATTATGTAGCTCATTAAGTCTACACTTTTAATCAATAATAAGTAACAAGACAAATAAAAATATATTCTACTATTGATTAATCCTTGGGTTGACCAATTAAACAATGCTCTGATAGGACATTGAAAGGACATGCTTTTTTTTTCTTTTCCTTTTCTTATTTATAAGTTTTCTCTATGGTTTTGGGGTTTTTTTACAGGTGGTAAAGGAGAGTATTCTCTAGATTTTATTCCCAGTAAACATTGAGAGGTGTCAGGGAGAAGAGAATTTTCCCTCTTTTCCCTCCTTGTTCTTCTAGCTGGTCTACTAATCAAATTGATACGAGACAGATTAACAGAAGAAAATAACCCAATTGATTGTGTATGTACATATGGGGGTTCCATGGGAATATGGGATCCTAGAGTAAATCTGTCAGTTCAGACTTATAAGCCATCTTGTTCTAAGGAGAGGGGGCAGAGTTTGGACTTCAGAGGAAAGGTAGATGAAAACAAGAAAACATGTGGGAAATATATTCTTGCCAGGCCACCTGGCAACAACGGGATATAGGGAGGAATCTAACAGACTTTCCTAGATTCCTCCCTGTCTGCCACACTTAGCTAATATTATGCTAAGCTGATGTCTCTTGCTGGAGCAGGGTATTTTTTTTTAAAAGATTTTATTTATTTATTTATCTTTAGAGGGGAAGGAGAGAGGGAGAGAAACATCAATGTATGGTTGCCTTTTGTGCGTCCCCTGCTGGGAGTTGGCCTGCAGGGAACCCGCCTGCAACCCAGGCATGTGCCCTGACTGGGAATTGAACCTCGATCCTCTGGTTCGCAGGCCCGTGCTCAATCCACTGAGCTACACCAGCCAGGGCGAGCAGGGTATTTTTTTAATATGAATTATTTTAGTCAGGAAAGGGGGAAGTAAAATACTCTTCTTGAGTCTACTGTTTCCTAAAGATAATCAGCTCACAACCTTGGCTGCATGGCCCAGTTGGTTGCAGCATCCTCCCAAAAGGTTGCAGGTTGGAATCCCATTCAGGGCACATACCTAGGTTGCAGTTTTGAGTGGGGTATGTGGGAGAGGCAACCAATTAATGTTTCTCTCTCACATTGGTGTTTCTCAAATTAATAAACATATCCTCAGGGGAGAATTAAAAGATAAAAAATAATCGATTTACAATAATCAATATCCCAGAAAAGGCATGTTTTGGGCTGAAAAACTCTACTCTCCCTCACAGGCAAGAAGGTATATATATATAGGTTGATGGGTCTATTTTGTAAGCAGAGCATTGAAAATCATCAGCCAGAGATACCTAGGAGAGGCAGGAATGGGAGTGAAGGTTAGGCGTGCATTTATACTGCATGTCTAAAATATATTTTATTGACTATGCTATTACAGTTGCCCCATTCTTTTCTTCCCTTTATTCCTCTCCTCCCTGTACCCCCTTCCTATCTATCATCATTCCCCCACCTTAGTTCGTGTCCATGGATCATACATATAAGCTGTTTGGCTTCTCCATTTCTCATACTATTCTTAACCTCCCCCTATCTATTTTGTACCTACCATTTATGCTTCTTATTCCCTGAAACTTTTACCCTATTCTCCCACCTCCCCCTCCCTGCTGATAACCCTCCATGTGATCTCCATTTCTGTGAATCTTTTTCTGTTCTAGTTGTTCACCTAGTTCATTTTTGTTTTTGTTTTTGTTTTAGGTTCTGTTGTTGATAGTTGTGAGTTTGTTGCCATTTTACCATTTGTACTTTTGATTTTCTTCATTTTCCAAGATAAGTCCCTTTAACATTTCATATAATAAGGGCTTGGCAATGATGAACTCCTTTAACTTCACCTTATCTGGGAAGTACTTTATCTGCTCTTCCATTCTAAATGATAGCTTTACTGGATAGAATAATCTTGAATATAGGTCCTTGACGTTCATGACTTCAAATATTTCCTTCTAGCCCCTTTTTGCCTGTGAGGTTTCTTCTGAGAATTCAGCTGATAGTCTTATGGAAACTCCTTTGTAGTTAACTTTCTCCTTTTCTCTTGCTGCTTTTAAGATTTTCTTCTTATCTTTCATCTTGGGTAATGTAATTATGATGTGCCTGGTGTGTGCTTCCATGGGTCCAAGTTCTTTGGGACTCTATGAGCTTCCTGGACTTCCTGGAGGTCCATTTTCTTTGCCAAATTAGGGAAGTTCTCCTTCATTATGGTTTAAATTAAGTTTTCAATTTTTTGCTCTTCTTCTTCTTCTTCTGGCACTCCTACAATTCAGATGTTGAAATGTTTAAAGTTGTCCCAAAGGTTCCTAAGCCTCTTCTCATTTTTTTTAATTCTTGTTTTTTCATTCTGTCCTGGTTGAATGTTTATTTCTTCTTTCTGGTCCAAACTGCTGATTTGAGTCCTGGTTTCTTTCCCTTCACTCTTGGTTCCCTGTACATTTTCCTTTGTTTCACTTTTCATAGCCTTAACTGTGTCCTTCATTTTGTGACTGTACTCAATCACTTCTGTGAGCATCCTGATTACCAGTGGTTTTTTAAAAATATTTTATTTATTTATTTTTTAAAGAAAGGGAGGTAGAAAGAGAGGGAGAGAAACATCAATGTGTGGTTGTCTCTAACATGCCCCCAACAGGGGACCTGGCCCACAACTCAGGCATGTGCCCTGACTGGGAACTGAACCAGCAATTCTTTGCTTCACAGGCCAGCACTCAGGTCTACTGAGCCACGGCCTGACTCGTAAACACAGGGCCTGATTACCAGTGTTTTGAACTCGGCATCTGGTAAGTTGGCTATCCCTTCATTGCTTAGTTGTATTGTTTTTGGAGCTTTGATCTGTTCTTTTTGGGGGGCCATATTTTTTTGTCTTGGTGCACCTGTTATGTAGTATGGGGCAAAACCTTAGGTATTTCTCAGGGTGGGGCAACCCATGTGGCTGCATTGTGGCACTGTATGTTTGGGGGGTAGGGCATAGAGGGAACAATGCCACTTGTTCATCTCTCAGCTGGCTTTGAGTCACTTCCCCTGCTGCCCACAAGCAAATTGGGCCCTCCTGGTGCTAATTCCTGGGTGGGTGGTTTTGTGTATGTTCTAGGATCCTGTGGGTCTCTCCAAGGAACTCTACCATGATGCTGGGAGTTTCTCCTGCCACCTCAACTCCCACAGGTTTTTTCAGTCAGAGGTTTTGAGGTTTTATTTCTTCACACTGGAAACTTGGGTTTCCTGGTCTGTCTCACTTCTCAGTTGTTCCTCCTGGTTCATCCACATGCAAAGGTGGGACTTCCTGGCCTGCCAGCTTCCACCCCTCCTGGTCCTCCAGGTGCAACCTTACCACAAGTCTTCTCTACCTGGCTGTCTGTCTCTGCTCCTCCTACTGGTCTGGATGAATATTTCTTCTTTAAATGCTTGGTTGTCAGACTTCCATACAGTTCAATTTTCTGGTAGTTCTGGTTATTTTCGGTTTTTAAATTTGTTGTTGTCCTTCTGTTGATTGTGCAAGGAGGCAAAGTATATCTACCTATGTCTCCATTTTGGCTGGATGTCACCTGTTTATACTGTATTTTTTAAAGCTGCCCTTATTTATCAGGTTTCTAACCTACACCATTTATTTGCATTTCTCAATCAGCAGTCCACCAATTTTCAATGGAAATATTTTCAGTTTACTGTTGGAAAGACATTAAATGGGAATGTCCACAAAAAATGCTTAAGAACCAAAGGAATGCAAAAGTGAATTCATTTATTCCCAATTTTATCAATAAAAAAGACATTTTGTTATTGTTTTGATGTGCATGTTTCTGACTACTAGAGAGATTGAACATCTTTACATACATGCTTTTTAAAATTTCCTGCTTGTATTTTTAGTTTTTGTATGTCAATTTTCTATTGAGTTACTTTCTATCATATCAATCTGTAAAAGCTGTTTTATATTTATGAAGAAAATTGACCCTTCATTATATTCACTGCAAATATTTTCTCCCAGTAGTTATTTTACTTTATTTATGGTGTCTTTTATCATTCTAAACATTAAAACAAATTTTATGTGATCATATCTGTTCATCATTTCTCTTTTGGCATTTAGTCTTCCTATGTTGCTTAAGCTTGTCTTCATACTCTTAAAGTTAGAGATACATTCTCCTAAATTTTCTTCAAACACCTTTAATAATTTTTACATTTGGATCTTAAATCAATCCAGAATTTAATTTTATAGTCTGACAAAGAAGTTAATGCTTTTCTCCTCATAGCCAATAAATTATCACAGTGCTATTTTTCCAATTAACTGTCAAGTCCCAAATAAAATTAAAATGATACTTTTGTCATATATCAAATTTCCTTCTATGCTTGGCTCTTTCTCTTAACTTTCATTCTTTTTTAAAGATTAATTTCTAAACTCTTGTTAAAATCTCTCTTTGACTACAAGCCAAAGTTGTTCTAGCTCCTGTGACTGTGTATATGATTCAGCTCCTCACAGCTGTCTAGACACGTTCACTGGAAATAAGCTGTGGTGTTCCCCGAAGCCCTGGGAACTGCTACATAGGTGTGCAGCTGCCTTTCAGGATAATGTCTGTGTGGTTTTCCTTCTCACAACATCTTTAAATGGCTCTTTCTATAGCCTAATTCTTTCTCAATATGCTTTAATTAACCAGTAGGATGTTTTTTAAAAAGCACATAAAAGTTCAAAATTTTATTCGCGGCTATCAGAGAATGTAAATTCAACATGAAACTGAGCAGGAACACACTCATTAATGCAACACACATTCAACGTTGAACACCTATTATGTGACAGGTACATTCTAGACACTGGATATATAACAGTAAACAAAACAGACTAAAATCCTTATTCTTATGAGGCAAGTTGGAGGAGATGGATACTACACATTTAAAAATTCTTCTTAAATAGTTTATTTTTAATTTAGGTATATCATATATAGTCAAATATACAGATCTTAAGAACACATATTAAAATTTTACATCTGTAATGTATATACTATGTAACTGCTACTGAGATCAAGATAGAATATTTCCAGCTTCCCGGATTTCCTTGTTCTCCCTCCCTCCAGAGGTAATAACCCTTCAAAGTTAACTACTATTTTGATTATTATCAACATATATTAGTTTGGCTAGTGCTTGAACTTTAAATAGAATCATAGTATGTAGTATCTTGTGTCTAACTTCTTTCATTCAAAATTCACCATGTTGTGGCATGTAGCTGAAATTTATTCTTTATGTTGTATGGTATCGCATATAAATATACCACAATTTTTAAATTCATTCTCCTGGATATTTCATTATTTCTAGTTTCTTGGATATTGGGAATAAATTATGAACATTCTTATTCACGTGTATGGATAATCATATTGTACATTTCATTTTTATGAAATCAGGAGTGAATTAGCTGGGTCAATATAAAATAGAGACTATTCAAAAGGTCAATAAGCACATGAGAAAGATCCTAATCAGGAAATGCGCATTAACACTAGAGTGAAATACCAGTATACCGGGCTACCACATGGCGAAGATTAAAATGACAGATTGAAAGCTTGGCAGGAATTTGGAATAGGTTGGAAACTCATACATGGCTGACAGCAGTGGAAAACTGGCCATACCTTATTAAAGTTAATATAAGCATATCTTGCAGCTGAGCAATAAATATTTTTGTTTTAAAAATATAGTATGTTAGAAGTCTAAGTACTATGAAAAAATAAAGCAGTGGAGCAGAATAGAGAGGATGTGAAAATGTTCTGTAATTTGCAGTTATTCGGCATTTGGTGTGTGCCAAGTCTCATGTAAGTAACTGGGTGTGGAGTAAGATGAAGTATCTTCCCTTAAAGAGTTCCCAAAGGAAGACAGCCATGTAACCAGCCAACTGATGATAGAATGAGTGCTCTAATCTCTTCTAGGTACATGCTTTGTGAAGGACCATTACAAAGGATTGGAAAATTCTGACCCCCCAATGAAAAATCTGGCTCCCCAATGGCTTCTAGGGAATGGGTTATATGGGGGAAAATCACTTACAATGGTGACTAAGAGATTTAGGGTTGTGATTAGCTTCATGGCTCTATTGATTGGTTGGAGGTAGGGGAAATGGTCATTGATCCCCCTCTGGGCCTGAGGTGAGCCCTGGCGTTGCTCCATCTAGTTTTGAAAGGGTGTGGTCCTAAATTGTGTTTCAGCTCCAGACCCAGGAAAGCTGAAGCAACCCATGTACTAGGTCGGTGCAATCTCAACTCTGAAACTGAGCAGTGGAATACCTATGAAAGAAAAACAAGCTTTGAAATGAAAACCAAAAGCCTAAAGCCAGAGACAGCCAAGCCCAAGGAACTGAACTATGAGGAACAGTATGTCTTAATAGTTAAGAACTCAGAGTGGATTTCAACTGCCTAGGTTCATATTCTGACTCTGCAACTTACTAGTTGTGTGACCTTGAGTACATCCCTCAATGTCTCAGGGCCTGTTTCCTCCTCTGCATAATGCAGTACCCTGTTCACTGGGCTGTTGGGAAAAGTGCATGAGTTAATATCTGCGAAGGAACAGATGTTAGGAAAGGCATTATGACTGTGGGGATGAATATTTACCTGGGTTACACAGTGTGTGCCTTATAAAAATTCAACTTTAGGCTCATAATATAATTCTAAAAGGTGACAAATTCTATGTTAAAAATGGGAATACAGAAGCAGCAACTACACAGCAAGACCAGGTTGCTCTCAACAAGAAGGCCATTTTGTTTTTAATCTTTAGTTATCTCTGTTAGTTTGATTCTAGATGGGTCAGCTCGGGGGATTTTAGTCTTGTTTGCATTACTCAACTAAAGGGATTTGTTTGCCTGTGCACATCAAACTCAGTCAAATGTGAGTAAGAGTTTTCAGCCAAGAAAGTAGAGTTTATTTTTAAGGAAATGGTGCCAAACCCAGAAGCATAGGTGAGCCATTGTGCAAAATCTGGCTCCCCAATGGCTTCTAGGGAATGGGTTATATGGGGAAAAATCACTTACAATGATGACTAAGAGATTTAGGGTTGTGATTAGCTTCATGGCTCTATTGACTGGTTGGAGCTAGGGGAAGTGGTCATTGATTCCCCTCTGGTCCTGAGTTGAGCCCTGGCATCACTCCATCTAGTTTTGAAAGGGTGTGGTCCTAAATTGTGTTTCAGCTCCAGACCCAGGAAAGCTGAAGCAACCCATGGACTACACCCTTTCTTTTTTAAAATGTTATTTATTTTTTTATTTATTAAAAAAAATTAATTAATTAAAAAAAAGAAAGGGTGTGGTCCACGGTTGCTTCAGCTTTCCTGGGTCTGGAGCTGAAACATGCTTTAGGCCTAGATATTATCCCTAGTCTGACTGAAATTCTGCCTCTGTGGTCAAAACCCCCCTGGTTTTGTTTCCAAGATTGTTTGATGCTGACTAGGGTTGAGCACTCATTGTTCCATGAGGCTTTAATGATGTATAAGAGAGAGGGAGGTATAAGGTATAAGTTTATGGACAGAAAGTGGGTGAGTCAGGGTGCTAGATGAGGCCAATTTTAATTAAAAGGAAAAAAGGGAGAAAAGATAAGATTAAAAAATAAAGTTTCTGCATGGTTATGTTTGTTGTTTTACTTTTTTGTTGTTATTGACATCTAAAAATATCTTGAAAATGACCCAAAGACCAGTGATAAAGAGGAGCTGAGGTTCAAGTAGTTCAATTTAGATGCCAAGAGTTCTGTTCTGTTCTGTTTTGTTTTTTAGTACAAGTTGAAATATTTCAAGGGAATTATGATGACTCTGCTGCAGTGTGTAACCCCCTAGTTATAGAGAATAATATTTGGGAACTAATAGAAATTTCCAAAGAAATAGTCATTTATGCATAGACCTGGAATACTGAGATGAAAAATAGTAGTTCTGAAAGTGTGGTCCCCAGACCAGCAATACCACCATCACCTGGAAATCTCTTATAATGTTAATACCCCAATGACCCTACACCCAAGGCTTCAGAAACTTTGGGGATGAGGTCCAGTGATCTGTGTTTTAACAAATTCCCTGGTTTCTTCTGATGCAAGTTAATTTTGAGAACCATTGGTGCAAAATAGTCCTTTTATGTTTTTATCCAGTCAGCTTTCTGTCTGAATGGAATCTACTTCAGAAGAGAAGGCATCAGATCCCTTCCATCTCTTAGGTATTGTTCTCCTTGTGCCATTCTTCTTATCCCATCAGTTACAGATCAGTTCTCCTACTCTACTGGAAATAAAGTGTCAAATCCTTCTAACTTTAGGTCCTTTTCAGATAAAGAATTTACAAGATGAAGAAAACTTTCTCTTGCTAATTTTGACTTTATCTCAAGTTAAAATTGGAATAATATTATGCTACAAAACAAACAAAAGATTCACCTTCCCAAAAGGGGAAAAATAGAGAAGTAAATCAGTCCTTTTATAAAACTTTATGATTCAAAGACCCTGAATCATCTGCTAGCCTTTATGATGTAAAAGTGAGCATCAGTCTTTGGGTCTTGTTACATAGAAGCAGAAATGCATTTTGAAGCATTACTTATGCAAAAATTGAGTTGCGTAAGGCCTTTCAGAATTGAGTAACTAAGGAGCCAAAGAGTAAGCCTTCTGTTAGGTATACCTAAAGAGAAGAGAGAAGAGGAGGACTCCTAAGCTGATATCAAAGCCATACTCTTTACACTGACCAGTGTGGCTCCGTTGGTTGGGCATTGTCCCACAGAGTAAAAGGTTGTGAGTTATACCCAGTCAAGGCACATGCCTGAGTTGCAGGTTCGGTCCCCACTTAGGGCATGTACCATGTAAAAAAGGCAAGTAAAAAAGGCAAGTAATCGATTTCTCACTCTCTCTCTTTCTCCCCGCCTTCTCTCTCTAAAAATAAATGAATAAAATCTTTTTAAAAAACCCGACTCTTTAGAAGCTACTTACACTTTACCAAGTCATTTTCCTTCCTTCCTTCCTTCCTTCCTTCCTTCCTTCCTTCCTTCCTTCCTTCCTTCCTTTCATTCTTTCTTTTTTATTATTGTTGTTCAATTACAGTTGTCCCACCCTTTTCCTTGTTGCTCTCCCATACGCCCCCATAGTCAATCCCCACCCCCTTGTCCATGCCTATGAGTCCTCTATTCATGTTCCTGACTCTTCCTAATTATCTTCCTCACTCATTCCCTCCTATCACTGCCAGTTTGTTCTTTATTTCCAGTTTGTCTCTGGTTCTGTTTTGCTTGTTTGTTTGTTTCATTGATTAGGTTCCACTTACAGGTGAAATGATATGATATTTGTCTTTTATCATCTGGATTATTTCACTTAGCATAACACTCTCCAGTTCCATCCATACTGTTGCAAAGTGTAGGAGCTCCTTCTTTCTTTCTGCGGCATAGTATTCTATTATGTAAATGTACCATAGTTTTTAATCCACTCATTTACTGATGGATACCTTGGTTGCTTCCAGCACTTGGTTATTGTAAATAATGATGCTACAAACATAGGTGTGCATAGGTTCTTTTGAATTGGTGTTTCAGGATTCTTAGGATATAGGACTTCCACCAAGATGGAGGCATAGGTGGAAACACTGTGCCTTCTCCCACAACCAAGTTTGAATACAACAAAGGTTTGGAGAACTAGGACACACCCAAAGACCAGAAAACGGAATTATGCGGAAGGCCCAACGGGACAGTAAGAGAGGCGGAGCCAGCAGCAGAACAGGGTTGGGCAGGACAGATCCCCCGACCTAGGCGCGCAGGCAGCCCAGAACCAGTCAGGGTGTGGGGCAGACTGACCAAGGTCGCACATTCGCACACAGTGAGATGGACCACGCAGGCCCCAGGGGGCGAACCCAGTGGTGAAGGGCTGACGGCAGTAGCACACTCACGTGCAGTGGAACGAAACGCGTGGGCCTGATGATGGTGGTGGCTGCGGTGCTGGTGGTGGCTGCAGTGCCGGTGGGGGCCATGGCGGCAGGCGGCAGAGGGAAGCCATTGTCCCTCTTTAACCCCACCCCCACATACAATGTCACAACCCAGCGACTTAGTTGCCCTGCTCTAGTGAACACTTTAGGGCTCTGATCCTGCTATAGAACAGGCACGAACAGCCCAAAAGATGGTGCAAGAAGAACTCAAAGTCCCAGAGCCAATAACTCTAAGCGACTGACAAATTGCCAGCCTCTCAGAAGCACAATTCAAGACACTATTTATCAGGATGCTCACAGAACTGGTAGATTATAGTCACAAATTAGAGGAACATATGAAGGCTAAACTAATTGAAATGAAGGGAGATGTCCAGGAAACCAATAGCGATGGAAAGGAAACTGGGACTCAAATCAATGGAATGGACCAGAAGGAAGAACAAAACATCCCACCAGAAAGGAATGAAGAAATGAGAATTCAAAAAAATGAGGAGAGGCTTAGGAACCTCCAGGACATCTTTAAATGTTCCAACATCCGGATTATAGGGGTACCAGAAGGGGGAAGGAAACAGCTACGAGTGGAATACGTATTTGAACAAATAATAAAGGAGAACTTCCCCAGTCTGGCAAAGGAAATAGACTTCCAGGAAATCCAGGAAGCTCAGAGAGTGCCAAAGAAGTTGGACCCAAGAAGGAACACACCAAGGCACATCATAATTACATTAGCCAAGACTAAAATGAAGGAGAGAATCCTAGAAGCAGCAAGGGATAAGGGGACAGTCACCTACAAAGGAGTACCCATCAGACTGTCAGCGGATTTCTCAAAAGAGACCTTACAGGCAAGAAGGGGCTGGAAAGAAGTATTCCAAGTCATGAAATCCAAAGACCTACAGCCAAGATTGCTTTATCCAGCAAAACTTTCATTTAGAATGGAAGGACAGATAAAGTGCTTCTCAGATAAGGTCAAGTTCAAGGAGTTCATCATCACCAAGCCCTTATTATATGAAATGCTAAAGGGACTTATATAAGAAAAAGAAGATGAAAAATATGAACAGTGAAAGGACAGCAAACTCACAGTTATTAACAACCACACCTAAAACAAAAGCAAACCAAGAGGACAGCTAGATCAGGAGTGGAACCATAGAAATGAAGAACACATGGAGGGTTAGAAACAGGGGAGTGGGAGGAGGAGAAGGGGGAAGAAGGCACAGAAAATAGCATAGATGGTAGGCAGAAAATGGATAGGGGGGAGGGTGAGAATAGTGGGGGAAATATAGAATCTAAAGAACTTGAGACACGTGGTTATAAACTAAGGGGGGTAATGGTGGGGGAGGGAGGGTGTGGGTGGAGGGGAATGAAGGGGGGGAATAGAACAACTGTAATGGTATAATCAATAAAATATATTAAAAAAAGAAAAAAAATGATTCTTAGGATATAATCCTAGCAGCAGATCACTGGATCAAAAAGCAGTTCCATCTTTAGTTTTCCGAGGAAATTCCATACTGTTTTCCACAGTGACTCTACCAGTCTGCAGTCCCACCAATAGTGCACTAGGGTTCCCTTTTCTCCACAACTTCCCTAGCACTTGTTTGTTGATTTGTTTATGATTGCCAGTCTTAATGGTGTGAAGTGGCATCTCAGTATGGTTTTGATTTGCATCTCTCTGGTGGCTAGTGATGCTGAGCATCTTTTCACATGTCTCTGGGCCCTCTGTATGTCCTCCTGGAGAAGCATCTGGTCAAGTCTTTTGCCCATTTTTTAAAATTGGATTGTTTGTCTTCCTGGTGTGGAGTCATGTGAATTCTTTATATATTTTGAAGATCAAAGCCTTGTCCAAGCTGTCATTGACAAATAAAATCTTTTTTGATGCATTTGGTTTCCTTTTTATTTTGTTGATGTTTTCTTTAGCTGTGCAGGAGCTTTTTAATTTGATGTAGTCCCATTTATTTATTCTTTCCTTTACATACCTTGCCCCAGGGGATGTATCAGTGAAAATATTATTGCATGGAATATCTGAAATTTTCCTGTCTATGTTCTTCTTTAGGACTTTTGTAGTGTCACATCTTACATTCAAGCATTTTATTTTTCCCGAGTTTATTTTGGTGTATGGGATAATTTGGTGGTCTAGTTTCATTTTTTTGTGTACTTGTTCAGATCTCCTAACATCATTTATTGAATAGGCTATTTTTGCTCTATTTTATGCTTATGTCCCTTTTCTTGAGTATTAATTGACCAAAGAGACATGGGTTCATTTCTGGGCTCTCTATTCTGTTCCATTGGTCTATGTGTCTGTTCTTATGCCAGTACCAGACTTTTTTGATTAGAGTGGTCTTGTAATATAGTTTGACATCACGTATTGTGATCCCTCATACTTTGTTCTTCTTTCTCAAAAGTGCTGAGGATATTTGGAGTAATTTTTTGTTCCATATGAACTTTTGAAATATTTGTCCTATATTGGTCCTATATCTGTGAAATATGTCATTGGTATTTTGATAAGGATTGGGTTGAATCTATAGATTGCTTTGGGTAGTATGGACATTTTAATGATGTTAATTCTTCAAATCCATGAACACAATATATGCTTCCATTTGTTTGTGTCTTCCTTAATTTCTTTCTTCAGTGTTCTGTAGTTTTCTGAGTATAGGTCTCTTATCTCCTTGGTTAAGTTTATTCCTAAGTATTTTATTTTTCTTGTTGCTATAGTACATGGGATTTTTTTCCCCAATCTGTTTCTGATATTTCATTGTTAGTGTACAAAACTGCTTTTTATTTCTGAATGTTGACTTTGTATCTCACCATTTGCCAAATTCACTTATTAGGTCAAGTAATTTTATGGTGGAGTCTCTATAGGGTTTCCTATGTACACTATCATGTTATCTGCAAACAATGACAGTTTTACTTCCTCTTTTCTGATTTAGATGCCTTTTATTTCTTTTTCATGTCTGATCACTGTGGCTAGAACTTCCAATACTATGTTGAATAGAAGTAGTGAAAGTGAACAACCTTGTCATGTACCTGATCCTTAGGGGGGAAAGCCTTTAGTTTTTGCCCATTGAGTATTATGTTGGCTGTAGGCCTCTAATATATGGCCTTTAGTATGCTGAAGTATGCTCCCTCTACTCCCACTTTGCTGAGTGCTCTTATCTTAAAAGGGTGCTGTACCTTATCAAATGCTTTTTTCACATCTAATGATATGGTCATATGGTATTTGTCTTTCATATTGTTCATGTGATTTATTATATTTATTGGTGTGCATATATTGTACTATCTTTTCATCCCTGGGATAATTATTGTGTATGATCTTATTAAGGTGTTGCTGGATCCAGTTTGCCAATATTTTATTAAGGATTTTAGCATCTATGTTCATCAGCCATATTGGCCTGTAGTTTTCTTTCTTTGTTATGTATCTATCTGGTTTTGGAATTAGTATAATACTGGCCTCATAAAAACAGTTTGAGAGTCTCTTCTCTTCTTGCATTTTTTGGAAGACTTTGAGAATAATTGGGGTTAGCTCTTCCCTAAACGTTTGGTAAAATTCTCCTGTGAAGTTATCCAGCCCATGGATTTTGTGTGCCATGAGTTTTTTCATTGCTGCTTCAATTTCACTAGCTGTTATCCATCTATCCAGGCTTTCTGCTGCTTCTTGATTCAGTTTTAGAGGATTATATGTTTCTAGAAATTTGTTCATTTCATCCGAGTTTTCAAATTTCTTGGCATATAGTTGTTTGTAGTAATGCCTTATGATCCTTTGTATTTCTGTTTTATTGGTTATAATTCTTTCTCTTCCTTCCTTCCTTCCTTCCTTCCTTCCTTCCTTCCTTCCTTCCTTCCTTCCTTCCTTCCTTTCTTTATTTCTCTTAGCATCAAGTTTATTACAAAATTTAGGAGAACACCCAGAAACATGAGAGCTCAGAACAGCAGGGTAGGGGAGAAAAGCCCCATGAAAAGCAGTTCGGTCTCTGAAGTTTTATTCAGCTGAGGGCTGAGAGGTAGACCCACAGTGAAGGCAGCCTTTCTTTCTGTCCCCCAGGGTACTGCAAGCTGTCCTCCAAACTCAGCAGATATTCTGAATAAGATGCTTCTGAGGGCCATGAAGATGCTCAATATCCTCTTGAAGTGAATCCCATGTAGAGAATGCTGTGGCAGTTTGCACACCTCTATTGTCCTCTGGACCAAGTCCTCTCACCTGTGCATACAACATGGATTTCTGATAATGCTCTCATCTGCAGCTATTTGCATCCAGCCTCTGGCTCATCTCCCAGGTCATATGGCCAGTCTCCTTAGAACTTAATGCCTTCAAGTTCAGCATTTAAAATGCAGGGAGTGTGGCTTAATCTCCCCAGCATCTATAATTGTGGCTCTGCCTTGGCTGTCCATCATTTTAAAAATTATATTGGCTTGACAACTGTAATAACATAAACAATAAAATATTTTAAAAACTAAATTGAGAGAATATGGAACAAAAATTATATTGGCTTGACTCTTGTCTTTTTGAGATGCTGCCCTTTAGTGGATGACCTACACCATATAAATTTTAAGAAAATCCTGAAGACCTTTCTAGCCATAATCTTGACCTTTTGCATCAATCTCTCTGTCCCAATCTTAGTACCTGTCCCAACCATTGACCTTATTTCTCTTTCTGTGCTTTTGTCTTTTCTAGACTATTATAGAAATGAATCATGCAATATGCGACCTTTTATGTTTACCTTATTTCACTTAGTATGCTTTTAAGATTTATCCTTTTGTCACATATATCAAAAGTGGTGTTTTGGGGATTTTTTTTACTGCTGGGCAGGAGTGTAAAAGTTTTGACTTTTTCAAGAATTTGTTTGCAGTCTCGCTTTTAATAGTGTACTAAGAGGACCTGATAGTGATGCCCCTCAGAGCAAACTTAACACTGAGAAACAGAAGCTGTATTGAATCACAAGCAGGTTTGGAGTGAAGAAATATCCAAAATCAGTCAGACTTATTTGCCGGATTATTTTGTACACTCTCCTTTTAAGTCCTGTGGTGGACTGAAGAGGTTTCTCTTGAAACCCAACTTTTCTCTTTCTAAAGCAGGAACAACACCAATGTGTGCTGTCTGTCATTCAGTAAAATGAAGTTATTGTTCACTGATGGAGGGTGGGGGGAAGCAAATTGTATACTTCTCTTCCAAACCACTGGCTTCAATCCTGCCTGGAAGTTGAAATTACCAGTAGAAACAAAGTGTCTACACATGCCAATCCCCACACTTGACTTTAACATGTGAACATTTTAAATATGGTTATTGGCTCCAGTGAATAATCAGAGTTGAGAATCCTATGATTGACACTTTCCTTAATTCTGAGAACTTGAATCCTCTAGTGTATAAGAGACTTAAGCTTTACCTTTTCTTAACTATTTTTTCCTCTTTTTCCAAGATGAGACAAACACTTTGAGTTAGGTCATCTGTGGAGAAACCTGTGACGTCCATATTTCCATGTTGTGGAGCTGGGTACAAGGAGCCAGGAGCTCCAACTGTAAATGGTCCCGGGAGCCCATTATCCAACCCCACTGCATCTATTAAGATGAAATGCCAGGAAGGAGCCATTGTCATTCATGGAGAAAGACCGGGGCCAAATTATTGCCTTCTTTTTAAGTATAGCACAACATTCACCATGGTAGGAGCCACAAAACATTATGAGGGATAGTTAGGCCTAAGTGACAAAATTGCATAATATGTAAATCATATAAACTCTGTAACTAATCTGATGTATAAATTATATGGCAATAGTTACTAACATTTCCGCAGGTGTTTGTGTAATTTAAAAAAATAATTTGTTGTCTATATGTAGATGCAGCTTTTTACTCCTGCTGTCTTAATTTTATGGTGACTATTACCTACCGTTGAGGAGGAAGTGAAACCATTCCCACACATATGAGGCATTACTGAAACCAGAATAATTTCACAGTAAGTTTATAGCTGACCACATCTTCCTAAATAATTTGAAAAGCTCTGAACAGCACATTGAAATTCAAAGAGTTCTTATTTCCTCTTCTTCTTTTGCAGAAGAGTCAGAATGATTTCATTTAGATTCTCACACATTTTCTTAGCTGGAATTGTTTAGGTGAGAATGAGAATAACTGCAAAAGTGACTTTATAAAAAAGTAATACAAAAGTAGCATTCAGCAACCTGGGTAGAGTAAGGGATAGAGGAAAGAGCACGTACCAGGCAGGGAGCTCTGAATGCCCATTCTGCTCATACCCTCTTCAGAGCCAATGCCCAGAGTGGTTTTCTCAGTCACAAGTCACCATCCTTCTGTGGATAATGCGACCTGCCACATGGCCACAGTTAATTAGCTCAGGGAGGGATGCCTCATTCAAGTTATTTATTGGCCAGCAGATGGTCTCTAGACAGAAGCATAAAAGATCTGCCCAACAGAGGGGCTTTATACTGACTGGACTGGCCAACCAATTGAATCCTCTCTCAGAGGGAGTTTGACTGTGAGCAGTTCAGTCAGTCGGAAGAAGTAGAAGTGGAATCAATATAAACACACATTAGAAATCAAGCCACTCCTTGAATAGAAAGTTAAAGTAAGGAGTCCTGCTATTCGTTTTCAAGGAGTCAATTAGCACAGATACCTTTGATTATGATGAAAGACTGTGTATAGGACTACCCCAAACACTGGTGGGGAAGTGAAAGAAAAGGATCCAAGTGGAGAACCACTTAATATATGTCTAAAAATTTAGAAATTATAAGTAAAATCATGTCCATGGCTCAGCTCTTATTTCCAGTCAACAACCTGCTGTTGATGTGGCCTTTTCAGACTGGAGGCTAAAGAAGCTGGACACCTGCCTCTCTCCCTATTCTCTCCCACTCCCACCTCTTTCGTTCCCCAGCAGCCTTCAAGGCTGAATGGTGTGTGGGTCTGTTGAGGCAGGTGGGAACTAGGCTCTGGCCAAAATTCCTTGGCATGACTCGCCCTGTCCAAACCTAGGATTGTGACTCATCAGGTCAAGTGTCCTATAGTGTATAGGTGACCCTCCCCAGTGCCTCACTTCTGATTCAAGATTTCCAGGTAATTCTAGGCACCTCCACAAATCACATGACACCAACAGATTGGAGCAAAAATAAAAAGATATCTCCAAGGACACCCATTTCATGTGATTCGGTGTAGACAGCTTCTCACCCAACCCCCACCACTCACCTGTAGACACTGACACACTTTCATCCTTGCCCGAGCTGACTTAGAAGGCCAGCTCAGCTTGTGCATTCTTCTCCGTAACATTGTTCATTTATGGGGTAGCGAATTTTCAAAAACACTTTAGTTTATCAAATAGAAAAAAGGCTTTATATTTCTGTGTTTTTGATATGCAAGACACTAAATGTAGGGCCAAGTTGGGGGCCCTTCTTGCCCAGTTTAAAGGGTGGTGCTGGCAGTGTGCCTGTGGGGCTTCTGCTTGTCCTCCCCATGTCTACAGGAACCTCCCCATGAACTTACCCTATGGGCTAAGCCAGCGTTTTCCTGTGCCCAGTACTCAAAAGAATCTAACTGCAGGATTCTAACACTAGATTATGAGAAATGAGACAAACCACTTTATTTACTTTGTGATCATTATATGTTATATTAGCTATCTATCTATATATATCTATATGTATATATGTGTGTGGAGTGATAGAGATATGCCTACAGATGTATATATATATATATATATATATATATATATATATATCAATACACACATATATACATATGATAGATAGTTGACAGATACAGATACACACACACATATATATATATCTGTCCATTATCTATCATCTATCTATATCTATCTATCTATCTATCTATCCATCTATCTATCTATCTATCACTTTCATCTCCCTGCCATACACTGAGCTTACAGTCTTGGTGGAGAATACAGAATAGAAAACAGTCAATTATAATGCAAAAAGGGAATTCATGCCCCTCACCCAGACCTGGGTTAGGAGAAGTCTCTCTGGATGAAATGAAATTTAAAATGAGATCTGAAGGTTGAAAAGGGAATTAGCTGGGATATGAAGGAAGGCATATACTAAAGCCAGAAAAGAGAAAGAGAATGATATCTTCAAGGAATTGAAAGAAGGATGACTGAAGTATTGAGTGCAATGGAAAGAGGGCAGTGAGGAAACAGAGGGCCAGAGTCAGAGACTAGGCTAGAGTGGCAGGTGTGGACATGGGGGTCAGACCAGGTGACATTTGTTAGCCACAATGAGGAGTTTGAATTATATCCTCAAAGCTGACTGGAACCATCGAAGGGTTTTAAGCCAGGGATTTTGACACATGGCTAAATAAGGAGGAAGTAACCAGACCCTTTTCTCTCCTTCCTGGACAAATGCCTGTGACTACGAGGTGACTTTGGCTTCCGGTGTAGGTTTGTACTCTTGACTAATTTGAAAGTAATTTGCAATATTGGTTTTCTATGATTTATTAATAAAAGAAAGCAATGGATATATCCTAAGCACAGAGTGGAAAGAAGCAATATTTTGACCTCTTTAGTTAATGTTCTAAGTGAAATTAACTGATTAAAAAACTCCAAGAAAAACCCAAGGATTTTAAATTTTATATTCTTGTCTTTTCCAGTGTGCTTTGAGTCATCCATGTAAACCTGTACTGGAAAACCTTATATACTTCTTATTTAATTTGTTCTTTCAAACTAGAAGAAAATTCTTTTCCATTCAAACCAAGCCCTGACATTCACATGAGGAGTGGGCATGGAAGAACAGTTTCTGTCAACTTTCAGTCAATCAACAGCTCCCGTATACATTTTAAATATGTGAGTATAACTTCAAGGGTATTAGAGAAGAAAAAGATACATATCCTAATTGCAAAGATTATGACTATTCAGGGTAAGACCAGATAAAAGAGGAGAGAATTTTAAGCCATAAAAGCAACAGTTTTTTGTTTAATCTCTATTGTATTTTTTTCATTACCATTTAGTCCCCTTATGCCCCCTACCCCTCAGCAATCACACTGTTATCCATGTCCATGAATCCTTTTTCCTTTTTGCTCAATCCCTCCACCCTCTAACCATTCCCTACTAGCTGTCAGTTCCTCTCCATCTATGAAAGCAACATGCAAGAAGCCCAAAATAATATCTCAGACAAACTGAGAATGGGAATTAGCATGTCTCAGTGTGTGGTCCACCAGCATCTTTTGAATCAGAATCTCCAGGGGTGTGACTGAGCTAGAATCTGCATTTTCAATATGGACCCTGTGTAAGACATGCAAAAATTTGAAAGCTGCTGGTAAGTGTTGTAGGGAACAAAAAGAAAGAGATGAAAATTTCATTTTTCCTGTTGTTCAAAGAAGAGCCCGAAGACTGTAGAAAAGTTTAATAAGCACATGAGTTGGATGAGACACAGTTTGAAGGAAACTACTGACTTCCATGGAACCAAATCCCTGCCCTCAGGTTGTCATCTTTTTTTACCTGGGTAACCCTTCAACTCAGATTCCTTCAATGAGACCCAGAAAAGGGTAAGACCATGAGTGTGCATTGTGAAGGTCAGTGCACAGGACATGGACACCTGGATCACCAAAAATATGTAGATTCCTTTTGCTTCATATTAGTTTTGCCCATGTTGTCTTCTTGCCCACCCCCAGGTTTGCATTCTAGGAACACAGATGACTCACTTGAGATCTTCTTGAAGCTGACTTGTGCCTACAATGGACATGTCGAGCAGTAGCTTGAAAAGCCTGAGAGTTTCACTTCTCTGGGCAGAAGTCATATTCTAAAAATATGAGGATTGCTAACATGAGTCAAGTTCAAGGGTGGGTGGGGGAGAGTTTCATCAACTTCAGTCTGCAAGAGGAGGAGCAGCCCCAGATGCTTAACCTTGGGTGAACTGTAAATTTATTTAAAACTTGTGTTTACTTACATTTCAATCTATTCTATGCATTCAAATAGAAATATCTGCGTCTATTCTTTATATAGAACTTTACAGTCTATACAAAGTACTTATGGAATATCTTATTTATTTTTCAGACTTGGGATGCCCCTTAATCAATAGACACTGAAGTTGACCCTGACATTTACTTTGGAGTTTTTCACATGAGAGCGATCATTTTTTAGACTTTCTTTTCTCAGCCATTTCTCTACTGCATTGCTGCCTCTCAGTAGTTTTTAAGTCTTTTCCAGAACTTTTATGTATTTGCTGTAACCAGGACTGCAGGAATTATTAAAATATACATTGCACAAGCACAAAATACTTTTATTAAAAACACACATCATCAAGAGAGAAGATGGCAGCTAGGTGAGAGGGAGCAGATTCCACTTCCCCCTACACAAGGGAGAGAAACCTGGCCGATCTATGGAGGAACAGAGCAGATAGCCAATAGTACCACAGCATACATAAAAATAGGAGATCAAAAATTATAGCAGACATTGAAAAACCAGATGGTAAGGAGAGTGCTTCAGGACAATAAGGGCCCAGGGATCAGCATGGGGACCAGGGGGCCTGAAGCTCTAGGCCCTGGGCCCACTGGGCCAGCCACAGGGCTCTTGGGAAAGAGCTGGGTCAGCGCTCCCTCTTCATCCAAGCAGGGTTTGAGCAGCACTGGGAGAGACCTGGTTGTTTGAAGTTGCAAAGAGGGGAGTAAGGACTGAGTGGCAAACATGGGGGCTGTGAGCACCCATGCATAGCCCTGGGAAGAGTGCAACAAAGCCTGTGTGACTGGAGGCGGCCTGGCCGGGCAGGTGCACCCAGAACCCGGGGAAAGAGAGCTTTGTGTAATGCCTGGGGCCCACACCCGTGGACCTGGAGAGAGCATGCAGGCCTCCAGAGACCCGGAGACCACATCTGTAAACCCCACCCCTCTGCCTGCTGCAGCCAGCAAGAACAGAAAAACCCATTTGGCCAGTTTGAAACTTGCAAGAGGTTTTTTTGTTTGTTTGTTTGATTTTTTTAAAGTAATTATTATTTTTTTATTTTTATTTTTTTATCCTTTAATTTCCTTTGCTTCTCTTTCCCTTTCTTATTTTATCTCTTTTTTCTTTCTTTCCAAATTTATTTATGTCTCTACCTTCGTTAGTCTGCCTTTTTTTTTGAAATACCCAAAAATGAGACAAAAAAAACCTGGAACTGTGAAAAGACCAGAGCTGGACCCAAAGAGGGGTATCTCAACAGCTGAGACAGAGAGACAAATTTCACTTTGCTATTACAGAGGACCTGCAAGTCATTGCATATTTGTATTATTATTTTCATTATTCTTACATCTTTTATTTGAATAATATTTTTGTATTCCTCTTCTTTCTGTTTAGTCTTCTTTGCTTGGATGATTATATTATATTGTATGGCAGGTTTCCCCTGTCCTCTCATTCATAGTGTATTGCTAATTTACTGTCCTTCACTTCACCTGTGTTCCATGAGCACACAACCGAAGGTCCAATACTCCCTATTCTTAGTTTCTAGATATCATAGATTTTGTCATATGATTGTGGCTCTAATATTGTTGTAAATAATAGCTGTTCCATACTATTATAAATACTACCCTACACCCCTCCCAGATCTCAGATCATTTCACGGTTTCCTGAACTATATTATTATAGTGATTAACTCTATTCTCTCATGCACTACACCTATTTACTACCCTTTATTCTCACCTTACCTCAAAATCTGACCTCTCACAAACTCACTGCTTTCTAGATCCAACTCATAGTCCTTTCTTCCCCAACAAGAGTCTTAATTCTTTCCATTCTTTCTAAAAAGTGTCTAGTTGGGTGGAATATAACAGCTAACACTATACATAGCCAAAGGATCTCCTATCACTTCCTTGCCAGCTGCTACTGTAAACAGCATAGAACACTCTCTTGCTGTCTTAAACCATTTTGCCTTCCCCTCCAACTGATCACAAAAAAGAGTAGGTGGAAGCGGTGAACACCAGGATACCTGAAGGAGACTACACCACTGAATCTCACAGGCATTCCACCACAGAAGTTCATACCATAAAGCCAGGGAGTCAGAATAAATTAATTTAATAAGCTGAGGCTAACAAGAAGAGTCTCATGAACAATGGGAAGACAAAGAAACAATCCCCAAATGAAAGAAAAAGAGGAAACCTCAGAAAGAATGCTAAATGAAATAGAGGCAACTCAACTACAGATATTGAGTTCAAAGCAATTGTTCTCAGGAAGCACCATGAGCTCACAGCAAATGACCAGTCACTACAGGGAACCTACAATGAACTTGCTGCAAACTGTATCAAGAGTTTGAAAAAAGAAATAGAAACTATTAACAAGGGCCAAGAGGAAATGAAGAATATAATATCTGAGCTGAAGAACACGGTAGAAAAAATCAAAAGCAGAATTGATGAAGCAGAAGATCGGATCAGAGAGCTGGAGGACAAGGTAGCTGGAGGACAACCACCCAGAAAGAGTAAAAAAAAAAAAAGAAAAAAAGGCTGAGAAAGAATGAAGAGGGATTAAAGGAAATGCAGGACAACATGAAATGTAATAATATCCATATAATAGGGATACCAGAAGCATAAACAGAAGAGCAAGAGATAAAAAACCTGTTTGAAAAAGTAATGATGAAAAAACTCCCTAATTTGAAGAGAGAAAAAGTCACATAAATCCAGGAAACACAGAGTTCCAATGAAGAAGAATCCAAAAAGGCCCACTCCAAGACACATCATCATTAAAATAGCAAAATTCCAAGGTAAAGAGAAAATCTTAAAGGCAGCAAGGAAGAAACAGGAAGTAACATACAAGGGAGCCCCGATAAGGTTAGCAGCTGAATTCTCAATGGAAATTCTCTAAGCCAGAAGAGAATGGCAAGAAATATTCCAGGTAACGAGAAACAGAGGCCTGAAACCAAGGCTACTTTACCCAGCAAGGCTTTCAATTAAAATGGAAGGCCAAATAAGGAGCTTCCCAGACAAAAGAAGTCTAGAAGAATACACCTCCACCAAACCAGTTCTTCAAGAGATGCTAAAGAGACTGCTTTAAGGAAAGGAAGGAAAAGAGAGAGACAGGAACAAGGTACAAAAATGGCAATGAATAAGTACCTATCAATAATCATCTTAAATGTAAATGGATTAAATTCTCTAATCAAAAGACATAGAATTGCTGAATGGATAAGAAAGCATTATCCACACATCTGCTGCCTACAAGAGACCCACCTCAGGACAAGAGACCTACACAGATTGAAAATGAAGGGCTGGAAGCAAATTTTCTAAGCAAACAGGCACGGAAAAAAGCCAGGATAGCAATACTCATATCAGACAAAATAGACTTCAAAAACAGGGCCGTAAAGAGAGACCCAGAAGGTCATTTCATAATACTCAAGGGAAGAATCCACCAAGAAGACATAAACATTGTAAATATATATGCACCCAACATAGGGGCACTCAAATACATAAAGAAAATCTTGGAGGACTTCAAGAAAGATATTGACAGCAACACAATTATAGTAGGGGATTTTAACACCCCACTGTCCAAAATGGACAGATCTTCCAAACAAAATATAAAGAAAGATATTGTGACACTGAACAATGTCCTAGGTGAAATGGGCTTCCAAAGAAGCTAAACACACATTCTTTTCAAATACACATAAGACATTTTAAAAAATAGACCACATGATGGGACACAAAACAAACCTCAACAAATTCAAGAAAATTGGAATCATATCAAGCATTTTTTCTGACCACAAGGGACTAAAACTGAAAACCACCCCCAAGGGAAAAAAACCCAAAACATTCAAAATCATGGAGATTGAATAGCATGCTATTAAACAATGAATGGGTCAAAATAAAATTAGGGAATAAATAAAAATGTTTCTGGAAACAACCAAAAATGAACTCACAACAACCCAAAAACTTATGGGACTCAGCAAAGGCAACCCTGAGAGGGAGGTTCATAGCAATACAGGCCTACCAAAAAAAGATAGAAACATTTCAAACAAAACAACCTAACCCTATGCCTACAAGAACTTGAGGAACAACAACAAGAAATATTGTTGTTTGACAACCCAAAGCTAGTAGGAGGAAGGAAATAACTAAGATCAGAGCAGAATTAAGTGACATAGAGGCTAAAAGCATAATTCTTTTTTTTAAATATATTTTATTGATTATACCATTACAGTTGTTCTATTCCCCCCCTTCAATCCCTTCCACCCGCACCCTCCCTCCCCCACCATTCTGCCCCCCTTAGTTTATAACCACGTATCTCAAGTTCTTTGGATTCTATATTTCCCCCACTATTCTCGCCCTCCCCCTATCTATTTTCTACCTACCATCTATGCTATTTTCTGTGCCTTCTCCCCCCTTCTCCCCCTCCCACACCCCTGTTTCTAACCCTCCATGTGTTCTTCATTTCTATGGTTCCACTCCTGATCTAGCTGTCCTCTTGGTTTGCTTTTGTTTTAGGTGTGGTTGTTAATAGCTGTGTGTTTTCTGTCCTTTCACTGTTAATATTTTTCATCTTCTTTTTCTTAGATAAGTCCCTTTAGCATTTCATATAATAAGGGCTTGGTGATGATGAACTCCTTGAACTTGACCTTATCTGAGAAGCACTTTATCTGTCCTTCCATTCTAAATGAAAGTTTTGCTGGATAAAGCAATCTTGGCTGTAGGTCTTTGGATTTCATGACTTG